>NC_090285.1:5597500-7007500 GCF_037392515.1 Haliotis asinina | reverse complement strand
TGAGAAATTATGTCAAAGCATCACGTCAATGGTTTCGGCGGTTTTGCACGAAAGAGAAATATAAGACATTACTTATCACCAGTTAGGCTTCCGGAGAACCACAATTTACAGGGTAGCAATTCAAGGCCCGTTACAATGTTTGTGAGCGACTTTGAGTGTTTAATGCTCTAAAGAACGAACTTTGCTGTCATAAAACAAAATAATGGCAGTCGCGGTATCCAATGGACTCGAGGAACAGAAGGATTATGTGCAGCGTTCTGACAAACACCCTGCAGGTGTCTCTTCAACGAAGACATTGGAGTGAGTCAGGTCGAGGTATTTTGATGAACAAACATGAAACAGTTCAAGAGCAACCATCTCAATAAATGTACTTCCAGTTACTGTTTAGCATAGTACTAACGGCGGTGTGGCCTGTCTTTTTCTGCTCCACAGCATGAAAAAAACTTTAGTCCATTGGTGGAAATGATACGTATGTACTCTCTGTTTCATCAGGTTACTATTCTCTTGTTGTTCTTTCTGTTGCCACTCTTTCAACTGCACCGTTTCAGAAGAGAACGTTTTTCATCACTATTCTATTTCAGTAAAGTGCTATTCCCCATACTGTACAGTCTAACTAGACCACTATTCCTGATATTGTACTGTCTAACTAGACCACTATTCCCTATACTGTACTGTCTAACTAGACCACTATTCCCGATATTGTACTGTCCAAGTAGACCACTATTCCCTATACTGTACTGTCCATGTAGACCACTATTCCCTATATTGTACTGTCCATGTAGACAACTATTCCCTATACTATACTGTCCATGTAGACAACTATTCCCTATACTGTACTGTCCTTGTAGACCACTATTCCCTATATTGTACTGTCCATGTAGACCACTATTCCCTATACTGTATTGTCCATGTAGACGACTATTCCCTATACTATACTGTCCATGTCGACAACTATTCCCTATACTGTACTGTCCATGTCGACAACTATTCCCTATACTGTACTGTCCATGTAGACCACTATTCCCGATATTGTACTGTCCATGTAGACCACTATTCCCTATACTGTACTGTCCATGTAGACCACTATTCCCGATACTGTATTGTCCATGTAGGCAACTATTCCCGATATTGTACTGTCCTTGTAGACAACTATTCCCTATACTGTACTGTCCAATTAGACCACTATTCCCTATATTGTACTGTCCTTGTAGACAACTATTCCCTATACTGTACTGTCCATGTAGACCACTATTCCCTATACTGTACTGTCCATGTAGACCACTATTCCCTATACTGTACTGTTCAAGTAGACCACTATTCCCGATACTGTATTGTCCATGAAGGCAACTATTCCCTATACTGTACTGTCCAAGTAGACCGCTATTCCCTATACTGTACTGTCCATGTAGACAACTATTCCCTATACTGTACTGTCCATGTCGACAACTATTCCCTATACTGTACTGTCCATGTCGACAACTATTCCCTATACTGTACTGTCCAAGTAGACCACTATTCCCTGTACTGTACTGTCCATGTCGACCACTATTCCCTATACTGTACTGTCCATGTCGACAACTATTCCCTATATTGTACTGTCCATGTAGACAACTATTCCCTATACTGTACTGTCCATGTAGACCACTATTCCCTATATTGTACTGTCCATGTAGACCACTATTCCCTATACTGTACTGTCCATGTAGACAACTATTCCCTATACTGTACTGTCCATGTAGACCACTATTCCCTATACTGTACTGTCCATGTAGACCACTATTCCCGATACTGTATTGTCCATGTAGACAACTATTCCCTATACTGTACTGTCCATGTAGACCACTATTCCCTATATTGTACTGTCCATGTAGACCACTATTCCCTATACTGTATTGTCCATGTAGACAACTATTCCCTATACTGTACTGTCCATGTAGACCACTATTCCCTATATTGTACTGTCCATGTAGACCACTATTCCCTATACTGTACTGTCCATGTAGACCACTATTCCCTATACTGTACTGTCCATGTAGACAACTATTCCCTATACTGTACTGTCCATGTAGACCACTATTCCCTATACTGTACTGTCCTTGTAGACCACTATTCCCGATATTGTACTGTCCATGTAGAACACTATTCCCTATACCGTACTGTCCTTGTAGACAACTATTCCCTATACTGTACTGTCCATGTAGACCACTATTCCCTATAGATAAAATATAGCATATGGCGTGACATAGTCTGGTTTAGTTCCACAGAACTATATGATATATTCAGACCTAACCAATGATACTAATACTTCAGAATAGTGAACACAACTTACTTTTTGTCGACGCTGTCGCAGGATGGAAGTGATTTGGAGCCTATGTGACATCGCACATCACGTGACGTGGTGAACGCACCACGTGTGTTCCGCTCTGGCGACCAAACGATGACGTACACCTTCGGGAAGAAGAGTAACACCAGCGACACTGACGCTGACAACGTTATAGAGATACACGTCGTCACGACCTTGCTGTCGCCGCCGAAGTAGATAGGGAAAAAGCCTAACCAGATAACACATGTGGTGTACATAGTAAAGCCAATGAACTTGGCCTCGTTAAAGTTTTCAGGAAGGTTCCTGGTTTTGATGGCATACAAGGTACACATGAAGATAAGGAAGACGTCAAATCCAAGAGGCACTATGACCCCCAAGGTTGAAGTGTTGCACACCAGCCGCACCCTCTTGTTACTGTAGTCCATATGAGCGTCCGCTGGCTCAATGATCAACATCACCGTGATCACCACACATTCTACACCTATCACAATACCTGTAATCACTACCTGAGCAGAGGCGCTCATGAACCGCGGTTTTTTAGTCATAATGCGTTTACTGCCCTCCAGGATGCGGGCGATCCTGTTTGTTTTTGTGACGAGCGCTCCATAGATGAGAGAGAACGCAAGACCTGGGAGGATGCGAGAAAGGTAGCAGGACGCCATGGAAGGTTTGGCTACCAAGACGAAGTTGCAGCAGTAGGCGAGGACGGTTCCCAACAGGATGATGTAGCTCAATTCCCGTGTCGACGCCTTCACCACCGGCGTGTCGTTGTGCCGCACAAAAACGTAAAATACCCACAGCGTTACCACGATGCAAATACACGCCATCACCATGGAAACAATAGCTTCTGTATCGGACCAACTTGTGAATTCTATAGGTATCCGTTCACATTCTGAAACAAACGTCAAAAGAGAAATATATTCTAAACCGCTGACAAACTTTACAATAAATATATTTCCTTTGTTAAATTTGGAATGTTTGGTAGCCTACTGGTTAAAGCGTTCGCCCATCAAACCGAAGTCCAAGGTTCGATTTCCCACATGGGCGCAGCCTGGGCAGCCAATTTCTGGAGTCCTCCGCTTAGATATTGTCTGAATATTGTAAAAAGCAGCATAAAACCTTCTTACTCACTCACTCACTTTTACGTAATCACTACTTCCGCTTCCAACAGCCATTTTGTCCCCAACGCTCAACAGGGTCGGTTTCATTGGAATATGAAGAGTATCTATTCCCTGGCGTTAACGTTATGTGTTTCTAATGCACATTAGAACAAATTCTTTCATACACACTACATCAATGTTCTGGTCCAATCCAAGAGGTTGGGCTCAGTAATCAGTATTTTCGGCCTTTGGCGTTTAATATATACCTTATGAATGACAGTTTCACTGATACAGCAATAGAACTGACATATTATCCACTCTTTGCAAAGTAATGCATGGATGTCATATGACGTTAACAGTGCACCTGAGAGGTCGAAATTTGGTCTCCAGCCACGGTCACATGGCATGCACGTGACGTTGTCTCGTACAATCTCGTTGTCCTTACATGGCGTACACACCCAGCAGCAGCCTATATCCTTGCCTTGCTGGAACAGATAGTGACGTCGTACACTTGAACAAAAGAATGTTGATAATGCTGGGGTGTTATATGCCATAATGAATATACTTTATATCCTTTAATGAAACGCCCAGTCCATTTTACTATTGCAAAAGCACCTAACAGCATTGCTTCAATACACATCATGATAGAATGCATCTTAAAGCCCCGGCTGAAGGTCACTGGAGCACGTGGTCTATAACAAAATGCACCTTCTAAGCCGGCTTTACTTAGACTAAATAAAACGTATACACCTCGCTGAAACACAGAAGATGTTATGGGCAACAACAAATACATTTACATCCTTTTCTGAACTATATATCTGTGAAGATCCGAGTTAGAACTGATCTTCAGCTATCAATGCTTGTTAATAGGCGACTAACGGGATCGGGTGGTCAGGCTCGCTGACCTGGTTGACGCATGTCATCGGATCCCAATTGCGTTGATCGAAGCTGTTGACCACTGGATCATCTGGTCTAGACTCGATTATTTACAGACACCACTGACATATAGCTGAAATATAGCTGAGAGGGGCGTAAAGCTAAACTCACTCACTCTGAACTACACAATACGTTATGGACTGTGCGAATACACCTTACAACCCACATCTCCTTATAGACTAGCGAATACACCTTACAACCCACACCTCCTTATAGACTAGCGAATGCACCTTACAACCCACACCTCCTTATAGACTAGCGAATGCACCTTACAACCCACACCTCCTTATAGACTAGCCAAATGCACCTTACAACCCACACCTCCTTATAGACTAGCGAATGCACCTTACAACCCACACCTCCTTATAGACTAGCGAATACACCTTACAACCCACACCTCCTTACAGACTAGCGAATACACCTTACAACCCACACCTCCTTATAGACTAGCGAATACACCTTACAACCCACACCTCCTTACAGACTAGCGAATGCACCTTACAACCCACACCTCCTTATAGACTAGCGAATACACCTTACAACCCACACCTCCTTATAGACTAGCGAATGCACCTTACAACCCACACCTCCTTACAGACTAGCGAATACACCTTACAACCCACACCTCCTTATAGACTAGCGAATGCACCTTACAACCCACACCTCCTTATAGACTAGCGAATACACCTTACAACCCACACCTCCTTATAGACTAGCGAATGCACCTTACAACCCACACCTCCTTATAGACTAGCGAATACACCTTACAACCCACACCTCCTTATAGACTAGCGAATGCACCTTACAACCCACACCTCCTTATAGACTAGCGAATGCACCTTACAACCCACACCTCCTTATAGACTAGCCAAATGCACCTTACAACCCACACCTCCTTATAGACTAGCGAATGCACCTTACAACCCACACCTCCTTATAGACTAGCGAATGCACCTTACAACCCACACCTCCTTACAGACTAGCGAATGCACCTTACAACCCACACCTCCTTACTGACTAGCGAATACACCTTACAACCCACACCTCCTTATAGACTAGCGAATACACCTTACAACCCACACCTCCTTACAGACTAGCGAATACACCTTACAACCCACACCTCCTTATAGACTAGCGAATACACCTTACAACCCACACCTCCTTATATACTAGCGAATACACCTTACAACCCACACCTCCTTATAGACTAGCGAATACACCTTACAACCCACACCTCCTTACAGACTAGCGAATGCACCTTACAACCCACACCTCCTTACAGACTAGCGAATGCACCTTACAACCCACACCTCCTTACAGACTAGCGAATGCACCTTACAACCCACACCTCCTTACAGACTAGCGAATGCACCTTACAACCCACACCTCCTTATAGACTAGCGAATGCACCTTACAACCCACACCTCCTTACAGACTAGCGAATGCACCTTACAACCCACACCTCCTTACAGACTAGCGAATACACCTTACAACCCACACCTCCTTATAGACTAGCGAATGCACCTTACAACCCACACCTCCTTATAGACTAGCGAATACACCTTACAACCCACACCTCCTTATAGACTAGCGAATGCACCTTACAACCCACACCTCCTTATAGACTAGCGAATACACTTCACAGCCCTTGCTGGGGTATATATGAAGCTACATACCATAAAAGACACTTCTCTCACTTCTTCGACAAGGACAAGAGCCATAACCATCACTGGTGCTATGTGATTTTAATTACCGTCCTCATGGGCTATTTTAAAATATCATGTCATCTTCACTCATCACTAAGGCCCACATTGGACCATCAATCATCTGTTAAAGCTTCAGTGAGGACATTTAGTCTAAGACGTTCCAAAGACGTGTCCGGATGACGCCGGATCACATAACTGCAGCCACAGCATAGACCCAACCAACATATTTTTTCATATGTTATATATAATGCTATAAAAAGAAGCAGAGAGGCTGTGTTCATTTTTCCAGAAACTGAAGAAATCTGGACTTGATAAAAAAAATTGTAGACATGCTTGATGAATTGTGAAGAGTTTTGTTTCAGGATCTGAGTGAGAGATCAGCCTCAATTCACAATGCGGCCCTAGCACACTTTTTCTTCATAGCCGGACGATTAACGTCACTGAGTTGTTTAGCACAGACTCGATCACTTATAGACATTATAGGTGCATTTGTAAGGCGACTTGTGGAAGACTAAAATTAACGTCAGTTATGGGTAATCGGAAATAAAGTTCTAAATGTCTTAGATAAATAACAGAATTGTGTTTGGTAACTCAACTAACGAGATGTAGGCTTTAGCGCTAGTCAGCCCAGTTCTGGTACTGATGTCTTTTTGACCCGATAACACCTTCGTCCCCAGGGAGGCGATATCTCCAAGTCGGACTAATTACCGTAGGTTGTTCATCTCACAGACAAATCACACGAGTCCGAGCTCATGACCTCCCAGGACAAGAAAATACTTTTAACCACTGCAGTGACTGATATAGGTTCTATTACATGTCAGCCACGTTCCAAGCAAATCCCATGCCGCCTCACCATCACGTGACCTGGCTCACAGGGCAGGCTGCAGACAGAGGTCACTGGTATCTCGTGGTCTTTTCCCGGCCAGAACATATTCTCGTGCATGTCCAGAGACCCGGATATCCATGAGCCGATGGTGACGTAATTATACGTTGCATTGTCCCCACTGCTTATGTTTCGTTGGTAGTTCACGATGTCGTATCTGGAAAGGATGTAGTACAGCAAAAAAATACACGCGTTAAACTTTTTTCCGTGTATCTTAATTGCAGACAGCTGCAAATCTAATACCGCGTTTTAAAAAAAACAGGAAAGACTAACTGGATTGGGTAATCGCATGCATTCAGCAGTCAATTACAGCAAACAGATGTAAGTGGCAAAAACGCCCTGCACACCCTGTTTGATGAAGGCTAAAATTAAAACCGTTAGTCCGTGCTTCAGTCAAGGAGTCACCGACAACGCAAATTACACAAAAAGCGAATAAGTAACTGAATATGGTTTTACGGAGCTTTTAGCAAGATTCTATCAATACAGGGATACCAGAAAAGGATTTCACGCATTGCCATGTGGGGAATCGAACTCGGGTCTTCAACGTAATGAGCGGACGCCTTAATCACTGGGCTACCCTACCGCCCCAACACAGACAGGATGCGAGTCTCACACAGAGTAAGAGTAACAATATCAAGAAAAAGATAAGGAATTAATAAGTGAACCGGATAGTCCACCTATGACGGGTGACTGGGCTCTGGCTATTCGGCTTTTTATGCAGAATCTATTCAGGTCAGCAAGACAATAGTGTTTGTGGGATGCCCACAGTGTTGTGTGTATGATGTGGCCTTAATGATAGCAGTTAGAGAAAAACGTCAGAACCTTCGCTGAAAATGGATGAAAAAAAACAGTAAAACATAGTCCCCCATTTATGTGCAAACGGACGCAAACAAAGTACTGTTTTACAAAGTGGAACCCATAATTTGCCTGTAAGCGTGTCTTTATACACACAGCTCATCCATGGGTAGATATTACAATACATTGAAGTGGTGGTTATATTTACAAAAATTAAAAATAAACCGACTGATAGCGTTGTCGGAGCTTCACCAGAGATGTTGTAGTTTGGTAACTTAAGCACAAGTAGTTAATGACGTTGGCTGTGAAAAGAATATCCTTTGAACTGAATATTAAATTATAACGCACACACCTGCCGGGAGGGTCACCTTTATGGTCGAAGGAGAAGGTTTCATTGCTGTAGGTGGTGAAGGTGACGTTGAGGATGTGTTGGAGGAGGACTGTGCCGTTGATGGGTTTCATCTGTGGACAGAGTCCCCTTGTCTCTCTACCACACAGAGCAGCGTGCATCCGGTCAAGGGCGTGGGCCAACGTGTACACCGCCGTCACAACGAACCCTAACTTGGAGTCTTGAGTAGCACCCTCAAGCGTCTCGCTTCCTGAAAGTACATCACGAAAACAGGTAACACTGAAAGCCACTCTTAGCAATAATCCAGCTATATGACGACAGTCTGTAAATATTCGTGTCTGTCCAAACAACCTACGTGGGTGACATAATGAGCATGGATCGATGCAACTAGGATACGATGAAATGTATCGGCTACGATGTGGTCCATCGCTTATTTCAACATTTGTCCTGACTCCAGCGTTTAAAGTGTTCGCTCGCCACGTCGAGCCTTCGGGTTCAATTCTCCACATAGATACAATGTGTTAAGCTTATTTCTAGTGTACCCTGAGGTGATGTTTCTGGAATTTGTTAGAAAGTGGCGTAACACCGCACTCACTCTTCAGAACAGGTATTTGGCAATGTCATATGACGTCACCTCACGTCCCAGAACGATAAATCCGCTTGTCAACAATACTTCGAGTTGAAAGCACAATATTTCAAGGTTTTGATTCAATGAGTCGCAAGAGGCCACTTTTAACAACATTCCAGCTACTATTATATCAAAAGGCATCCCACACCCCACCCAAAATCAGAACCAGGCCTTCTGAGTGACGAGTAACCGCTTCTGGTCGCCCGTCAAGCTTGGTAGCATCGTACGTTATATCCTGTAATGGTCATTCAGAAAACCTCGGTCGGATTCGTGCATATGGAGACAGTGAGTGGAAATGTCATTTAACACACCGCTGAATATCCAACATTTATGTATACATACATATATTCCCCGTTAATGAGTTAAACTGAAACCACTGCGTCTTATTTATACCAAAAAGAAACATTAGAACAAAGATTATTATAGTTATTTTGATCATAATTTGAAGTATTTTCTTATATGAGATATAATGTTACCATGGAAACGGCCCAATTGATGTGTCGTAGAGTATAACGAAAGTGTCTTCGGTCAAGTGTGCTTATGAACTTAACTACAAACGGGAAGACGTCAGGTAACAACTATACCACCTGGAGAGCATGTGCAAATCATATCGAAATGATTTAAACAAGTTTTAAAAAGTGTTTGAGTGGCAGAAGCCATTACATGTTGTTTTAAGACCTGAAGTGTTCGTGATTGCTTCCCAGTACGCCAAGGTACAATCAAGCCAATCTCAACCAAACTAAATTTGATTGATCTCATCAAACTGTTTCGCGTGGGCTTTCCGCAGAAATCGACTTCTAGTTTAGTTATAGTGTTCCAGTTACCAAAGCGCTAAGAGTGACAGTCCACTAAGCACATTGACGGCCTGTAATGGCCAAGCGCTTCAAGCCAGGGGCTGCGATACTAGGGTCAGGTCCGGGGTCTGTGTTCTCTGAGTCAGGCTACAACTTAGTGGCGTATCTGCTAGACAATACAAACCTGTAGTGAAACCGGCTAAACATCTGGGGACATGTTATAGTGACAAGTTATATAGATATAAGATATAGATATAACCTGTGTACGCAACTTTGGAACATATGTAAAGGAACCTCTGGTATAAGGGCCCGTTGGACTCAAGCAAGCTAACCAACTAACCTCCTCCCACACACTTCAGCAATTGTAGTCCTACATGGCAACCAGCCTACGTCAGCACTTGTTGTTATACAGGACATGCATTTTGCTTCTGACCTTTTAGTCCTAAAGCGCAACCAACGTCCGAACTTGTAGTCCTAAAGGACAATCACCCCACTTGATAAAATCGGCATCGAACCCAACAAATTCACTAATGCATTAATTGCCAACAGTACAACTGATGTTGTTGAGAACGGAATATGTCGTGATGATGTATGGGAACACAAGCCATTTGGATTGTGCAGCAATGTCAGCGATGCCATTGCACAAAATATCATATTCCTCCGGTGCATCAAGGGGAAGAGCGAGAGCTCCGGTAGATATTTATACAAGCCGTTTGCCAGAACTGTGTCCCTCCATTCTATAAATCCGTGACGAATGTTTCCCGTTGTCTGTTGGGTCGAACTTTCGTGTTGCAACTTCCGTCTACTGGCATCAACTCATCAAAATTCATACATTTCAATCGAACTTCCACGCCGCAGTGAAAACATTATTAGTTTTTACATCGAAATGTAATTTCGAAGGATTTGCTTTCAGAGTGTATGGTGGGAGAATGCTAATGATTTCCTAGAGTCAAGATGTATTATACGATGAATTGCTGTAATATAGCCCTTCCGAGCAGATCCATGTTTCATGTCCGATTTCCTGGCTACTCAACGCCCTAGAAATTCCTTATAATCATAACCTGAAAAGTTGTTATATGGTATAACAGAGTCGGTAATACATGGCAACATGTTAACGCATTATTCCAGGCGATGATACGCGCTGTGGTCCCATAACGATAAGAGATAACGAGGAACATGAAATCACGTCTCTCAAGATGGTGTGTTCTGAAATATGAATCCCAGTCTGTGATCAACAGGCCCCACTACAGACAAACAGGGACCGTAGATCGACGCTTGTGGTCCTCTCCAGGGATCTCTTGCATCATCAGTCTTGTCCTCATCACCCGTGGTTCATCTTGGTGCGCTGATAGTATACAGGGCTTTCTAATTAACTGTGATACCTAAAATCTTCTTTATATGACGCAGCAGGGATTACGATATGGATTTTTGGGCTGTATCTCTCGACAATACGCCTTCCTTTCTGCCATACGAGTTGGCCACAATTTCTCTCAACCTATGTGAAATGTTTCAAGCGTTATACTGTAAGATAGGGCAGGAAAAGTGTGACACTGTTATGCAAACAGAAATATGCATTTAGGCAGTTTATGATATGATATAAATGGCCGTGTTTCCAACCTTTTCCGTGGTGTTTACAGATGCTAATCCGCCTGTGTCCATCCCCGTGAGATCGCTCCTCGTTCTGCCTTCTCTCATTGAATTACGCTATGACCCGTCATCGATCAGTTTAGTATTTACATAAACAAATTACTGTTAATATGTCGGAGGCTTCTTTACGGCGTAGCCTCACTAGCCACTGTGTGGTGACATACACTAAAGTTTAATTGGGTTTGGCGGCGATTGCCGAGATATTTGCCGTTGTGCATTGATCTCGCTTGGAGTGGGGTCACTATATAACATTAGTGGACAACGGCTCACGTGCTGGCCTGTATTCGTGGAGTGATTACTGGAAGCTCCTCACACCACGTGTGATAAGCGAAACCTACTTAACGGGTAATGGGTAGAAAGTGCCGCCCTTTCAAGCAAAGCGGTTATATCTTCCATCCAGTCGCATATGATTGCGTTTTAAACGCATTGATAAGAATTATAAAGATGCAGGTTTATCATATGACATTTGACTCGCATCTGTCAGGGGGATGGTCAGAAGGCCGTCATAACGTAGCGTGTTGTCACATTAGGAGAGTATCTGTGTGATCTCCGATAACTTGGAATACAGTAAATGAATCAACGATCGTCACTGCTGTTGAAGGCTGGTTTACACAGACAATACATCCCATCAATAATAAAGTGTGATCAGGCATACATAATGTAAACATGAGTGGTGATGATTGTGTTAAAGTGGGCAGTTGTATTGGGAGTCACCGATCCATTCACAGAGGAAGTGTACGCTGATGTAGGTGCAACCAGCATGAAATCAAGCCCTCACTTCCGACGTGTCGCACACCGGAACAAGATCTCTAGCAATCTCTGACCGAGTTATATACCCAGTGTATACACCATATACCCCCATGTGTGTCAAACGATGTCACAGTATACATGATTACGTACGTATGCATGTATGTATGTATGGATGGATGGATGGATGGATGGATGGATGGATGGATGGGTGGGTGGATGTACACCTATGTCTGACAAACATTAAATATCACTCCATGGTAACCCATGATATATGTTTAATCTACAACGCCATTCCCTATTCGCGAGGTATTTTCATTTTATCTGTATCCACTGTAAAATGTCATACCTTGAGGATGATGAATCATGCAATGTCTAAGTCTGATATACTACCTGTACCTTTGATGTATCATGTTATAAATACATATATCTGATATACAATCTTTTGAAAAATGTTATGCATGTATTTAATATACATGTTGATACCCGAGTTCGTGATATGCTTGTGTCTGACACACGTTATGTATTGTTATATCTTCTCCGTGAGTACTACTGATATAGTGGTATATAGTGGTATATGTACAGTTGTTTCATCTAGACCAGGTCATGCTCCCAGTTTTAACAAACACCTGGTGTCAGTAACTGACCTTCAGTGACCCGTTCACTTTTCCTTTTTACAAGAGAAACTTAACCTCTACTTTAAAGCAGTCTATTATTTGTTAAACGATGGATGTATGTAATGGTAAGCCGTCAAATGGACATGATTACACTTTGGACAATGTCTGGTGTCAGTAAATGGTGTCTTCTTAACAGGAGAGGTAAAAATAAGCTTTGTCATATCTTTAACTCAGTCTCTTATACAGAATAGACAAACAGTGAATACATGTAATGCTGAACTTCAAACTTCCTTATAACGACGACCTATGATGTCTACTCCAGGCCACAAATTCCACCCACAACACCTCCACAGGCTTCCTACCGTTCGTAATCTCTTTAGGCGATAAACTCGCTGTCTTCCATCAACAGAAAGAACACGGCCCTCTGACAGTCACGTCGCTGCCAACGACGTACAGTGCGGGAAATATTTGCGGACAATGTCAGAAATTGTCATGTGGTCTCTAAGTCCTAATTCCTTGAGCTCTGAGTCGCATAGCCAGTGTCTGTCGATTAATTATATGCCTCAAGGCATTCGTTACTGGTTACGTCATTATCAGGAATCGATTGCTGAGATGGAAGTACGGGATTCTTTGGGCGAAGTTACCCCGGGTCTGCCAGTATGGTGTCAGCATGGACTGTCTGAAGCGTTACATCGAGTCAGGCACAGAGACGCGGGGAAGACCAAAGGTCCATCAGTGAGAGCATGGATGACTCCCATCTGTTTCATACCCAGAGACTGCTCGCATTGGGCGTGGCACGTGTGTGTGTTTGTATCGACGCGAGTGTCTCTAATGCTGTCCATATCATTTATATACCATGAACCCTTGAAGACCCGGTTAGAATTGGTCCTCAGTAATCCATGTTTGTTGTAAGATTCGACTAACGGGCTCATGCTGCCGATCGCTGTAATGCCTGCTCCAGACTCGATTATCTGCAGACTGACGTCATATAGCTGGAATATTGCTGAACGCGGCGTAAAACTCACACACTATATACCATGATTTCGCGTGATGTTTCTACTGCACAAGTGACACGTGCTTTTTTAACTTCTCTATGCATTTCATACGAAAAACGCACCTTTTACGGGAAACGGAATTCGTTTAATTAGATACCTGTGACCTGATTATTCTCAAAACATTCCAGACACAAGATGCCAAGAAAAGCCACAAAACTGGGTTTCATGCCTTCATAAAGTGACCCGAACACTATCAACCAACAGTAAGCACATTCGGCTACCAAGTGGTATTGTAAAATGTTAGTTAATGTGAATAAGCAAAGTATCAAATTGTAAGGGCCATTGTGGCTCATCCCTGAGGCTATTGGTAAGATCGTGTTACAGTAATGAAGGCATGTTGATAGAAGAAAACAAGCCAATCCTTGTCATCATGTTCCCACATTGGACTTATTATCGGGCGCGGGGGAGTAGTCTGACGGTTAAAGCGTCCGCTAGTCGCGCCGCAGACCTGGGTTCGATTCCCCACATTGCTACAAAGTGTGCAGTCCATTTCTGGTGTCCCCCGGTGTGATGTTGCTGGAGTGTTGGTAAAAGTGCCGTAAATACATACTCACTCACTAACAACTTGTTTCGTCAACATTGTGCAGTAGAAATCGGTCAGATTTCCTGCTCTGAAATTTAGGACACTGACAAATTTAAATCGTTTTCTGTCTCAAGGATAGCCTCGTTTATTTGTTTGTGTGTTTCACACCGCAGTGATCAAGCTATGTTACCATCTGTAAACAATAACCTACGTTGGATATTCCACCGATTGACACCATGGACACCAGACTATGAAATAGGGATATCATCATCATCATCATCATCATCATCAACAACAACAACTAAGACGTCATTTAGTGTCAGATTCCAATCAGTATAACTGCTCTAAAGCGCTTTCACAGGATGCATGTCTCATGTATCAACAATGTCCACTCGGTCAAGGCGATCCTCGACACGATGGTATGCATCAACTAAGTCAGCGGGCCTGGCCACCCGATCCCATCAGTGGGAATGTTCCTATGACCAGCATGCGCTGTCTGAGACCAATTATAACCCGGATCTTCAAGGACAGATGTAACTTTACCTACTTGTCTTCAAGGACACGTGTAACTTTACCTACTTTTCGGTGCTATCATGGAATAATGATTGATTGACTTTTTTTATTCTCGACCTTTTCGTCACATGGTTTTCACCGCGAAGTAAAACGAATACAGTTCCAAACCCACAGTTTTCAAGAAGGTTTTCCTATACTTTTTCCAAAAATGATCTGAACCATGACTTCAGAGATCAAATGGCAGCATTAATGACTGTTACATCATTCACGAGGTTTACAAGGCATTGCAGCATAAAAGAAGTGTTATTCTCCACATCCTGCATATGTGTGCGATGAACCGTCTGCTTATAAAAGACTGTGGTGACATCTTTCACGTAGAGGTCATGTCAACGCTTTTACAATCCAGTTTTTAGTTTCTGAACCAAACTGCCCTTACAAGGGATGTGTTTGTTTCTTAGTCACGACTCAAGTAATTTTATAGGCATGCTCTTCACGGGTGTGTGCGTTGACGTGTCGTCAACATGGTGCTGATGTTTATGTTCAGTCCCACAGCGTTTATTGATAAAAGAAACCGTGACGATCCTACAATTGATCTGTGTGGTTTACCTGCTTGAAACTTGAATTACAACTATCGATATCTCCTGTTCATGTGGTAACAATGTGGCTTGGATACCGTATGCTTCAGGCGTAGTGAGTTTGGCTTAAATACGTTGTTTAAACAAATGTTGTTATATGAGGCGTCAGTTCATGTAGGGGAAAGATATAATCTGATCCTCTAGAACATAGCATCCTGTCTCGTCGAAGGGACGCTACTATGCATGTGTGTCACAATGTAGGCATGGCGTGCAGATTAAAGACTATGAAATGAAGTTAGTTGGAGACTCGTTATTTACTGCTGGTAAAATTTGTGAATTTGTGAACATCAATATGTAGTTATGATAACGAGACACAAATGCCAACGCTTTTGTATACAATTGACAAGACGGCATGCTTGATGTATATGCCCAACAACGTGTTGGAAGTTTATCGATCACCGGATTTAATATAATTTCTAATTACTTAACATACTCCACAAACGCCTAATCATGGGCACATGTCACAATACAAAGTCCGAAATGTTATCTAGCCCAGGTCAATGTTGTCCTGAACACTGATTGAGGCATGTAATATATGTTTAGCATCTGTCTCTCCTTCAACATCAACATCAGCATCAACATTCAACATCTCCCTCATGCAATGCTTAAAAATGAATCCAAGTAAAGTATCCAACGATTTGGCAAATCCACATTACGTCAGTTCTACACAATGAGCATCGTTCTTTGTTCCATTCCGAAATTACTTTATGATTTGTTGACATATTTATTTACGTATAAGACTGTATATATGAGTGACGTCATAATGGGATGGCTCGTCATGGCGCTGTTCAAATTACCGCCCATTTGATCTAAAGGGTTGTTACCATCCTTGGTAACATCAATCGTCCACGCATCTCAAGCAGGATGGTCCATCCATGTCACCTCTGCTGTGGAATTGTTTCTTTAAATTTGTCGAGAATTTTATGTTATTACACTGGAAGGAATGATGTACGATTATGCCAAAAATAACTCTAAATACGACATCTAAGTGTGACTTAATGTGGGCCTACCTGTGCAGGGGGTGGTGTTCCGGGAGCCACTGTCGTCGCCTGGGAGGTAGCAACTGAACCGCTCCTGCCAGAATTCCCTAAACCATGGGTTACGGGTGTTGTTGTCGTGTCTCAGTTTGCCATAGTGGTCGTCGAAGCGAGGGATAGGAGGTGAGTATAGCCTGATGGAAATTCCTCCCGCCGCCAGCTTCTCGACGCCCTCTACGACATCTCCACGACTACCCCAGCCATCACTACCAAACACAGACGTGGGACATACCACGTTAGTTGAATATCGCCTATTGATTCTCCTTGAAATGTAACAGAACAATCCATTCTTCTACATTTCATATTCAGTATATCATATTCTATCCAAACCTATTCCATATCTACCTCATCCAACTCAATACTAGTCCACCCCCAACTTCACCTAACCCCTTCCTGGTCGAACACCAGCTTCATATAACCCGCATCTTGGCCCATCACGAACTTCATCTTTCAACATCCTAGCCCATACCCTACTTCACCTAGCCCCATCCTAGCCCATCACCAACTTCATCTAACCACCACCCTAGCCCATCACCAGCTTCACAATCCTAGCTCAACACCAACTTCATCTAACCCCATCCTAGCCTACCACCGACTTCATTGAACCCCATCATAGCCCATTTCAAACTTCATCCACCCCCGTCCTTGACCCAGTATTCCACACTCTCACCGACATCCCCACTTTACTCCCTCAAAATGGCCAACGCATGTGAAAATCCAATAACCTACTACCCCCTCCCCTAGTTCAGGCCTGATTTCAACCTGTATCTGACACGGTACATTAGGGAGCTGGTCAACTGTGACCACAACATAGGTTTTCAAAGGAATCCAATGTCTGTAGCGCAAATCTAGTTTCTCCTTTACTGGCAAGACCCCTGACTGTTCCGTTTATAGTTAAGTACTACTGCCTGGCAATGGATGATAAACTTTGTATAGGCAGCTGACCACTCGTTACGGATCTGCTGATCATAGGTAGGGACTTTTACTGGGAGTTTGACAGAAATTATTTCAGGAGGCGACCAACCTGCCTATGAAGAGGAACTTTCCTTCCACGTCATTCCTTTCCATTGCCTTGAGCAGCCCCTTGATCGCTAACCCCTCGCAGAAGCAGACCACTACAGAGGCATTGGGTCTGCTCTTCAGGTTCTGAATCACCTTGTCGAACTCCTCGTCTGTTCCAGAACTGGACACACTGTTGGTAGTGGCGATACAGATACCCCTCTCCTCAGCCTTAGCCTTGAATGCCTGCATGCCCCGCACTCCGTAGTTTCCTAAAACAGGTAGATAAATCTAACGTCACCATTCCTTTTTTGGCACTGCGATGATACTCTCAATCATATTCTTCCATGTTTTAGGAGGAGAAGTGCTAGCCTTACTATTGAAACGTTCGCTCGTCACGCCGATGGCCCGCGTGCGACTCTCCGCAAATGATATTGCTGAAACATTTCTAAATGTGTCTTAAAACTAAACTTACTCATTAAAACTCAGTTTAAGTAATGCCTGGAGAACTGACAATTCAAGAGGCAAATATCGTAACACAATTATAAAACTATCTAAGTAATAAGTCGCAAGAGGTACAGTAACTCACCGTCTGAATTTATAGTTGAGATATAAGTCCAGTTGAAGTGAAGTACAATATCCACCAGTGCCTGAGCCTGATAGTTGTCAGGGGGGACAACTCGCAGAAAATATTTATGCAGCTTGTTGCTAAGGTCCATACTTGTAGCGGAGTAACCTATCTGGGGAATGTTGAAAATTTGAAGCAGATTCTGGACTTGTATACTCGCTTCACTTGACCCAGGACCTATGAGGCCGGCAATTGGTTGCAGGTTGCCATCTTTACACCCACTTGACTGATTGCCACCGTTCGACCTCCCACTCTGCTCTGTCTTACTGGCAATGGCGTCCTTGATGAAGTCGATGCTCTGTTCCAGAGCAATGGCGGAATACCAACAGGAGTCCCGGATGTCACAGCCCAGGATGACACCAGGAAGAATGTTGTCATTGGCGTTGATCTCATCCAGTGTCATAAGGACGGTCTCGACCCTCTGGATACCATAGTGTTCCCGTATCTTACCACAGGTACGAGAGTAGGCCGTTGCGGAAGGAGGTTTATGGTGGATGGAAAACAACGCGCCGAGGATGACGTCGCCCTCGATACGCGCGCTGTATTGTGGCGTTACGCACGTCACCGTATCCAGACAGAGATAGGCCAGGATGAAGTACACCCCCAAACCTACCCAAGTCTTAGCGTGTCCATCTGTCATCATCCGCCTGTCTTCGTGGTCAGTAGAGCTACTATTCATAGAATCACCATGTTACATAACTGACTTCCACACTCATCATGATCTTAATGCATTTTACTCTTTCCGTGTCCGTAATCAGCAGATCGTGACGGGCCCTGAAAAGAAAATCAATGAAATATAATTACCCGGCAATCACGTAACCAAAAGGGATAATTTTCTGAAGACGCGATGGACTCTTCTTCCTTGGGTATTGACTGGAAATGTCGATATAATAAATTCAGTAAGATTATAAAGGAATTGTGTGTAGGGTGACACTCATGCTGCCTTGACGTGAATAATGCAGCAACCGCGGCAAGGAACTGTCCCAGGGGTTAAAACAACGGAACAAAACAACACGACAGTTAAAACAACCATAGTAAACAGCAACGTGATTAAGGTAATGTGACAATAGAACATGACAGTTAAGACCATGGGTCAATACAACACGGTAGTTAGGAATGTGGGTCTGTACAATGGGATAGTGATGACAGTGGGAAGTCCAATACAGTTAAGACAATAGAACAATACGACACAACATTGTTAACACTGGATTAATACAACACAGCAGCTGAGGTTGTGGGACAGTACGATGCGACAGTTATGATAATTGGCAATACAACACAAGCGTTATGACAATTTGACAATTCAGCATGACAGTTAAAACCATGCTGCAATACAACACGGTAGTTAAAAACAGTCGGACAATGCAAAATAAGTCATGACAATGTTGCAGTACAGCTCGACACAAGCCGATCGCCAGTGTCAAGACAATTGTACATTACAACAACACCTTAAAGACAATATGACAATACAACCTCAAAGGTTAAGACAGTGGAAAGATGCAACCTTTTGATAATGAAACAATGGGACTATACAGCTTTTTTAAATGATTCAATGGATTTATACACATTTCCATATATGGTGGTCGGGGTACTCACTGGGAGCAACGAGTCAGTCGTTCAATAATTGGGATGTGAGGTTGGTGGTGCTATTTCTTTTCAAATATTTTAACACGGGGACAATAAAACGAAGCAGGTACTTAATTTAAGGTTTTAGCATCAACCTCTACATGTACATTTCTTCCCGGATTGAAACGGGGAAGAAACATATGTTGAAAATGGTGTCAGTTACCTTTAATTACCGTCGCACAAAAACAAGAATATGGTAATTACATTTATTCCCATCGTTTAATGAGGTTTATTTCGGTCCGTCAGTATGTTGTAACAAACATACCAATACATTAGCGATCGTGAATACATTCTCAGCAGACAGCCGGATCCAACGAGACACAGAGTTGATGTTCTCTTTCCATCTAAACACTGTGTATGGTGACATTCGGAGGGGTAATATACTGGACAAAATATGATAGGGGTATTGGTATTTATATTACTGATATTTCATCAGTATGTCAATTAATAAATGCATCATTATTCATAATTTCTAAATTTACAATTATCCCTAACTATTCTTGGCCAGTATACGACAGTTGGTTCCACTGGTGGACATCCAGCACATCGTCATTCAACATTTATTGACAGCGGTGCCCGGCAGAACACTCTTGGCAGCGTGTGTACATGATTTTAAAGGTTGACTTTGCTAAAAGGCAATTCAGGCAATTGGAAATCCCACGCTGACATCTGCTAACTCAAATCTAACAGCTAATGATCGCACAAAAACAATGCCTCACACATGGCCCCCTTCTACACTGTCTGGGTTCTCGACCTGAGGGTGAATGCATTAGTACACAAAGACATACTGTACTGACGAGCATAGAGGTTTAAGAGTACAAGAACGAGAATAACAAATTGCTGACTCGTAGGAGCAATTAAGAAAGTGGTGGACAGAAACTGGGGCGATGCAGACATGCTAATACTCAGCATCTGGCTCAGTGAAGACAATGACAATACATGCAAAGGAACAGTGGAGACACTGATTACATTTGTCTCCACTGTTTCTTTGTCAAGTATTATCATTGTCTTGGCATCAGTGACAGTGAAGACGGTGATAATACGCGACATTAGGGACAGTTGTACAAAACCGGTCTTAATTACAGTGAAGAAATTGGTAATAGACGGCTTCAGAAACAGTGAAAAATTTGTAATACACGGGTTTAAAAAAGGTGAAGACAATGGTAATGCACAGTTTCAGAAACAGCGAAGACAATACTAAACTACGTCATTAAGGACAGAGAAGACAATGGTAATACGTGGTTTCAGGAACAGTTAAGACAATGGTAATACATGATTTCAGGAACAGCGAAGACAATGCTAAACCACGTCATTAAGGACAGTGAAGACAATGGTAATGCGTGGTTTCAGGAACAGTTAAGACAATGGTAATACATGATTTCAGGAACAGCGAAGACAATGCTAAACCACGTCATTAAGGACAGTGAAGACAATGGTAATACACAGTTTCAGAAACAGTTAAGACAATGGTAATACATGATTTCAGGAACAGCGAAGACAATGCTAAACCACGTCATTAAGGACAGTGAAGACAATGGTAATACGTGGTTTCAGGAACAGTTAAGACAATGGTAATACATGATTTCAGGAACAGCGAAGACAATGCTAAACCACGTCATTAAGGACAGTGAAGACAATGGTAATACACAGTTTCAGAAACAGTTAAGACAATGGTAATACATGATTTCAGGAACAGCGAAGACAATGCTAAACCACGTCATTAAGGACAGTGAAGACAATGGTAATGCACAGTTTCAGAAACAGTTAAGACAATGGTAATATATGACTTCAGGAACAGCGAAGACAATGCTAAACCACGTCATTAAGGACAGTGAAGACAATGGTAATGCACAGTTTCAGGAACAGTTAAGACAATGGTAATATATGACTTCAGGAACAGCGAAGACAATACTAAACCACGTCATTAAGGACAGTGAAGACAATGGTAATACATGACTTCAGGAACAGCAAAGACAATGCTAAACCACGTCATTAAGGACAGTGAAGACAATGGTAATACGTGGTTTCAGGAACAGTTGAGACAAAGGTAATATATGACTTCAGGAACAACGAAGACAATGCTAATGCACGGCTTCAGAAATAATGAAGAACGTGAAACTCTGAAACGTAAAACATGTGATTAGGGACAGTGAAGACGATGGTAATACATGGCTTCAGAAACAGTTAGATAATGGTAACACATGGTTTCACAAGCACCGAAAACAGTGCTAAAAAGCGCCATTCGATACAGTGGTAATAGGTGGCATTAGAGACAGTGACGATAATAGTCACACATAGTTAACGATACCGATAAATGATAACGAAGAAAAAACTATGGAATAGATTATACCAACATTCACAGTGCTACAGGGTTAGTAATGACAATGAAATCAATAGCAGCGGGATCAGTGATGACAATGTAGTCAATAGCATTGGATCAGTGATGACAAAGTAGTCAATAACTACGCTGACAGTGATGACAATGTCGTCTATAGTAACGTGATAGGTGATGATAACAAGAGGTTCACTGATGATGATGTTTGAACCAAATAATCCACGACGGCAGGGTCAGTGAGGACAAAGTAGACAGTGACACGTGCACAGTTAATGACAACGTCAAATCCCAGAAACATATTCAGGCGAACTGGGATTCGAACTGCAATATTAGGTGTCCTGTCCTTCAAAGGGGCGCAACTCTGAACCGCCTCAAATTTCACTGGTCTGTTGTACGCGTAAGCTAAGTGATACATTTTGTAACGCCACCGCTAATCTAGTTCCAGTCCGAGCCCAGATGGGCTGCGAACACAGCAATGCACTTAGCATCCTCAATAATGAAATGCTCGTGGGTCGTAGTCGACATAAGACGGAAATGCAGTTACGATAAGATGACGTTAAAAGGCATAGTATCTTCAAAATAAATAATTCGACAAACGATTTCCTTCGCATGATGGAATCTTCTTTCATCCGAGTAACAGAAGCCATGTCGTGACTGACGATAACAAACAGGAATCTCACCTAGTTTATTACCACTTTATAGTCCCGGTTTTACATCCGCCTAACATCCAGAACTCTACTCGTGGTAATGGCGATTAGCGTTTTATGTTTTAGGGTATGGGCACATAGATCCTTGGAGAGGACGCTTCAGATTTGCCTTTTGGTGTAAGTAATGAAAATTGTTGAGTTTGTACAGAAAAGTGGATTATTTAGGTTACTGAGATACGTCAGCGCATGCTCGCGGTGATCTGTTCGTCTTGTGTGAGACGTCTCTTGTGCGATACCCAGGGGATTGTTGTGTCTTAACCAGAGCCACAAATAACTCACACATCAAGCTCCGTACTTCATTTGTGTCCAATTTCAGACAACAATGGGCAATAACGTCCTGCTAGATTTCCGCGCACAGAAAAGTCTCCGGTCGGTCAATAGTGGGATTTGAACTCAGGATTGAATTACATGTAACATTATTTGTTGGTTATCTCCCCATGCGCTTGTGAAACCTCTCCGGTAGCGGATGAGTAGGGTGAGTGAGCTTCTAGGTGTGTCTGGGGGTGTTGTGTGTGTGTGTGGGGGGGTGATGGGGGGGGGGTCAGTCAGCGAATGAGTAGGTGGGTGAGTCAGTCAGTCAGTCAGTCAGTCAGTGGATGAATTAGTCAGTCAGTCAGCAGATGAGTGAGTGAGGGGGTCAGTGAGCGAGTAGATGAGTCAATCAGTCAGCCGATGAGTAAGTCTTGAGTGGATGAGTCAGTTAGTTAGTCAGCCGATGAGTAAGTGAGTCAGCCAGTTAGCAGATAAGTGAGTCAGTAAGCCAGCCAATCAATAAGCGGATGAGTCAGTCAGTCAAAGCATGAGTCAGTCAATCAGTCAACAGATAAGTGAGTCAGTCAGCCTGTCAGTCAATCAGTAGATGAGTGAGTTAGTCAGTCAGTCAGCGGATGAGTAAGTGGGCCAGTGAGCGAGTGAGTGGGTAAGTCAGTCAGCAGATGAATAAGTGAATCGGAGAGTCAGCAGATGAGTGAGTGGGACATTGTGTGAGTGGGTGAATCAGTCAGTCAGACAGTAAGCGGATGAGTGGGTGGGTCAACAGAAGAGTGAATTAGTCTACAGATAAGTCAGTGAGTGGATCAGTGAGTGGATGAGTCTGTTAGCAGATGGGTGAGTGGGTGAATCAGTCAGTCAGTCATTAAGCGGATGGGTGAGTGTGCAGATGAGTGATTTAGTCTACAGATAAGTGAGTGAATGCATCAGTGAGTGGATGAGTCAGTCAGTCAACCCATGAGTGAGTCACCCAGCAGATGGGAGAGTGGGTCAGTGAGTGAACGGGTAAGTCAATGGATGAGTGAGTGGGTCCGTGGGTGAGTGGGTCAGTGAGCGAGTGAGTGGGTGAGTCAATCAGCAGATGATTGTGTCGGAGAGTCAGCAGATGAGTGAGTGGGTCATTGGGTGAGTGGGTGAATCAGTCAGTCAGCGAATGAGTGAGTGATTCTCAGATGAGTGATTCAGTCTACAGACAAGTGAGTGGACCAGTGAGTGGATAAGTCAGTCAGTCAGTGGATGAGTGAGTCAGTCAACAGATAATTGAGTGTGAGTGTCAGTGAGTGTGTGAGTCATTCAATTAGTCAGCGGATGAGTCAGTCAGTCAGCAGATGGGTGAGTGGATCAGTGAATGAGTGAGTGAATAGTTAAATCAGTGAGTCGGCGGATAAGTGAGAGAGTGAATGAGTGGATAAGTGCGACAGTCTGACAGTCAGCGGATGAGTAATTGACCGAATGATGGAGTGAAGGAATGGAAGGGCGGTTGGGGCAGTCAGTCAATCACAAGAACATTGGTACAGTCCTTGGACAGACACAGTCATAAATGTGACTCCATCTCAGAACATAATTCACGTAGATTATTCGGGGTCACATTCTCCACAATGTTACAAAGTATATGAAGACATATGACAGGCAAGAACATAAGGAATATATTCAGGCTTACACAGACTACCCTTGTAGTAAACCAAACCAAACTCTTCGACGTAACAAGCACACGTTGCACTAACTACTCAACAGAGTACACAAGTCCTACAGCAAAGTGAGTGAGTTTAGTTTTACGCCGCACTCAGCAACATTCCAGCTATATGGTGGCGGTCTGTAAATAATCGAGTCTGGACCAGACAATCAAGTGATCAACAACATGAGCATCGATCTGCGCAAGTGGGAACCGATGACATGTGTCAACGAAGTCAGCGAGCCTGACCACCCATTCCGTTAGTCGCCTCTTACGACAAGCACAGTCGCCTATTATGGCAAGCATGGGTTGCTGAAGGCCTATTCTACCCCGGGACCTACAGCAAAGATTATGCTGAAATCATTTCGTACATGGTTATCAATCTAATAAGACATCAATACTCCCGTGTCGATTTACAAAGATGTATCAAATAACAGCGAACAGGTGCTCCAATAGCACTACACCACTACACTACATCGAGAGACTACACCAGAGTATGTTGCTGCCAACGTTCCTCGGGACAGTCAACGATTTCATCTTTTACACAAACGTATGTACAAGGAACTTTATTACCCAATTACCAAGCACCCTCTAACAATAATTAAGGGGTGTGTAAGGTAGAAAGAGGCTCGTCTAGGTAGGTCTGGGCATTGTCCCACACATACCTGTTACCGGGTTTCAGGGTCACCGTGGGCGTCCTCGGGGGCTTACTTGTGACGCCGCATTGCCGGGGGTGCATCCGGTGTAAGAGGACATCTGTACCCACAGTGGTTCAAAGTCATGCATGATCTGACATCTATGGTGGAACGTTTGCCAAGTTTACTTACCAATCATAACAAACATTTTAGAAAAAAAGGTTTTCTTTCACATTTGTGACTCAGCAGGTCCCCTTATATAGCTGGGCTGCTATGTAATCATAGTACAGTTGTGTAAATATACGAGTGCATAAAATATAGCTTGCGGGGTCGTCTTATCACATGGTCGCGTCCTAATGTCAGCAAAGAGTTGACTTCACGGAAACAGTATTTCTGCACAGTTTATGAAACAAACGCTTCAGTATAAAGGATATACAACATAAAAAATATACTGAAGAATCATAAATGTTTCAAAACCTCATACGAGTAAGTTCTTAGTGGCTGCGAATGCTGTGTTTTGAAAAAAGATTGCAGTATAAATATTTCACACGTAATATGGCCTCGTGTTAGAGTTTGTAATTCCACGTGAAATACATCGGGGGAAAGTTGTGATCTTGCTGTACTATATATGATGCTTTTGTAAATAATTAATGACTGTATGTGAAGCAACCGTCAACAGCTTCCGTGACGTCGAAAACCATATACAGCAGTAGGTCTGCAGCAACATCGTGCGCTACAAATCTGCGAGAGGCGACAATGGATGATTTGTATATACATGCCGAACGCTATATCACTGAGACATCACAACACCGACACAAACAGCTGACACGATTAAACATTCACCAACAGAAAGGGACTTCAGACAAACCATTGTTATAGATATGTTTATAAATACATACTGGTACTAAAAATATCCGAGCGACGTTCTGGTAAATGTATAATCCACATTCTGATAGTGGTCGTATTGGTCGATGACAATCTGCCATTTTTCATTCGTCTTTAACACAACACAATATCCACTATGGGTGTACACAAATACTCGAAAAAGGTATCGAAAACAACACCTCGGAGGAATGACAACGTCCGTGTCTTTAATCACACATAAAATCCATGAATCGAACTACTGAACGCGCGCGACCATTTTGTGTACTGGTATGTACACACACACATACTTACCAAATACGGATAAATGTCACCATAGGCGAACTTTCCAGTATATTGAATTTTCCACAAATCCAGATCAATACTACTTCAACGTCAGTGCTGTTAAACTGACGGTAAAGAGTTTTCTCGGGTACGAGCTTTAATCTGCCTATCAACCCATCCCTGATCGTATTCCAGCGGACTGTAGTCATCAACCCGTGTCTCCTGCGTCCTAAAGCGTGGAGGCCACAAGTGTCAGATCCAGCATTGTGTCGTCTGCGTTGAATGTCGTCTGCTTCTACCTGAGCCAGGTGGGCGCCGGCGTTTGGCGAGCGGTTCCGATGCTCACCTACCAGCTAGATAGAACGCTGATCAAATATGTATGGGGCTTCACGTAACAGCGAGGCTGGGGCTCTGTTTAAAAACAATATGTTTTCGTCACTGAATAAACAGGCTTCCGAGGACAGGGGATTCGAACACAGACGCACGATCGCTATCAAATGAAACACTACTGTATACAATCTCTCTTTGGCGAGAGTCACTAGTTAACCAAACTCCACATGAGACCCGAATACTAGTAACTCCGGGTAGATGCAGGGTGAGAGGTGAAGACAGTCAATGGAAGACGAGGGATGAAGCCGACGTTTTGTACAGCCGTTTACACGAGACCCCAGGGACGAGCGGTCACTGTGAGATGATTGTCTGCCTACTGCAATCAGCTGTGCCGATCTAGCAGAGGGGGAAAAGCATAACAGCCATGCGTGTGTGAGGAAACTAAGTAAAGTGACAGGGATGTCATAAATTATGAAGCGAACCTCATATCAATGGCTAATAATATGACTTCGTCTTCATTGTGATGCGGAGAACGACTCTCAAGCAATCCCTAATCATTAGTGCTCAGGCAAGGATTACCGAAAGCTGGTCAAACTCCGTACAAGTGACCCACTGTTTGCTGTAGCTTGCACTGCCTGGCGAGGGAGGATAGGAGCATTGTCAGGCAAATACACTTTATAACGGTAAATATAGCTAATAGTACTGGTACTATCTGACAAATGTAGTTTTAAACGGTTGATACAGTCTATAATTAATGGTCAGACAGGCAGAAACAGTTAACAATGATTACAGTAGTGCATTTACGGCACTTCAATGTGAATACAGTTCAAGACGGTAAATATAGTCTAAAGTACCGGTGCTAACAGGAAAAAATGTTTAAAGTGGTATAAGTATTCTAAAGTGCTGGTACTGTCGGGTAATTAAAGTTTTGAAAGGCGGATATAGTCTATATTACTGGTCAGATAGACAAATACAGTTTACAGTGATTACAGTAGAGCATTTACGGCACTTCAATGTGAATACAGTTCAAGATACAGTTTAAATATGGTCTACAGTACCGGTACTGTCTGGGAAAATCTGTTATGGCTTGCGGTACAAGTATTCTGCGGAACTGGTACTGTCGGGTAAATAGAGTTTCAAACGGTGAATATAGTCTATAACTACTGGTCAGACAGGCAAATATAGTTATCAGCGGTTACTGTAGTCAGCGCTGTCTGGTAAATAAACGACAAATACATGTATAGTCAATAATGGTAAATATAGTTTAAAACAATACATATTCCCTATAGTAATGTTACTGTCGGATAAATAAAGGGTAGTGTGGTAAATATATTCCAAATTACTGTACTGTAGACAAAATACGATATGACGCGGTAGATATACCAATCAAAAAGTAGCAGATATTTCATTTTGCAATCATACCACTAGCCAATGCCAATGCATATAGGAGAAAGTAATATATTCATACAGATTATACATTACCAAAGGAATGGAATAAATTCTCCCATCTGAACTTAATTTCTCTTCTTTTCTTTCCGCCTTGGCTTCATCTTTCGCATTATATCAATCTTGTAATTCAATATGCCCTACCTTTTGGGGAATGGTATCTGATCTTTAGTACAGGTACCTTAATATCTAGATCCCCAGATAGAACCGTGCATCCGTACATGGGTCGTCCACACCACTAACAGATCCTATGGGACGATACATGTGGACTCTCCCACCTTACCTGTGAACTCGCCTGTCACTTTGGGGTTAAGTGTACCCCCCGGGTGAACCCATTGTCTGTACCATAGTGAAAGCAGAATATTAGGTACCCATTTAGACTAACGCTCGGTTTTTGAATATATATGAGTTTGATGGTGACCATTAAACCCATTTAAACTGGAAAGGAGCCCCAGTGAGGTGGAGCATTCTGAACCTGGAGAAATCTAGACTTGCTAGCCTGGGTATAAGCATTGTGGGGAGGGCTAGGCAGTTAGGGAAATAATGAGTATGAGGAACCGCTACGGCCTAAATGTATTATGAAGTCATCAGGACCTGAGTTGTGCTCGGGGTAGTGGGTGTACAGGATCTGCTATGTCCGCCACTACTTCCGTAAACGTCCCACAGAGTTACAACACTATCGCTACACTGATTTGGGTGCAGCTCTGGGTCAGAGAGTGAATAAATGTTTGATTGCATGTTTTAGAATCGAAGATATTGGAGGCGCGGGTGGTTCATTCGTCTAAGACGCCACTAGTGATGTTCAGAGTTGCGTCCCTTCAACTCGCAAGAGACTAAGATCGAAGATCCGAACCCGTTTCGCCCCACTTATTTTTCTGAGTTTTGCAACTACGCACGAGGTTTTTACCAAATCGAAAACGTAATAAAATCACCCACATCAACCACACACTCGTGACATCCTTGAATTATTGTTCAAACAAAAGACTTAAACCCAACTCAATCAACCAATGAATCACTCACTAACTCGAAGGCCCGGTGGGGTAGCCTAATGGTTAAAGCGTCCGCTCGTCAAGATCCGTGTTGGATTCCCCACATGGGTACAATGTATGAAGCCCATTTCAGATGTCCACCTCCGCAAGACTGAAAGAATATTACTAATAGCGACGTAAAACCATACACTCACTCACTCGGACCAGTGTGCTGGATATTGCTGGAATATAGTTAAAAGTGGCGTAAAACCCAGTGCACTCACCCAGAAAGGTTAACACGGTGCATTACGAACAACACATCTGTAAGCTGGACATGAATATGACATATCTGACACAAGAAACGGATCCGACTTCCTATGACCCGTGGAAGTACAGCTATAGGTCTCAACCTTCTGTTGGGCGCTCCATTTCTTACATTCAGTTATATGGTCATTGGATTATAATGATATAATACATGTATAAGTAGAATATTGAATTATTTATGATACCTTTGGTTTTTACAATACCGAAAAGATTACCTAAATGCGAATGGTTTAATGTATTTAACAATGCTACGCTGTATATCTTCTTGATAGTAATGATATGACACCGGAGGCTGATAACAACTGTATATCCAGTTACTACGATAAATACAATGATAACTATATTTAGGCCGTCTTTAAACGTGTGAAAAAGTGAAAAGGGATTTGGTAAAGTGTGTGTTAAGAATCTAAACACATTTCAAATCCCTGAAATCCAAAATCCAAAAAATATACCTACTGGTCTCAAGCTAAGCGTTTAGTTTAGTGATCCATAAATCAGATGTTAAAAACTGAAACTCACTCACCCCATAGATCAAGGAGTACTATCATGTAAATATATATCTTACCTCAGTTGATGGATGCTCACTGGGGAAAAAGAAGTACGGCAGTGAATACGTGCATTCAAAAATGCACCTCAATACAATGTTCAACCCTTAAACCTACAGTGGGCCTAAGTCTCCTAAAATTCATGCGTAGGCGGATTTTATGTGACCACGTGACAATGCAACATAAGTATGCGTAGTGATTTCCGAGTTATGCTGAATGTCTAACAGCTACAAATACCACATTGTTTGATCTTTGCATCCGCATCTGAGTATCAAACGTTTTGACCAAGAGTCTGCTATGTGAGAGTGTCACAAGTTGGCCTGAAACATTACAGTATTCTAGTTACGTGACGAAATGCACGATGCCCAAATAAAACTATGGAACCCATCGGTGTGGTCAGGGATTATCATTTAAGTGTCTGGTATCTCCAAGGGAGACAACTCTACGCAACGATTTTTGGTGCCCTATTGAACGACTGAGTCAGTCATGTGTGTAAGGTGTGCTGTCATTAACTGCTGTATATACATCCTGTAACTACAGTCACCAAACAAAAGGATGTTATAAACACATAAATAATGTGTTGAGAATCAAAATGAATGAGTATGGTTTTACACCGCTTTTGGTGATATTCCAACAATAATATGGCGGGTGACACCAGATTAGAAATGGGCTTCACACATTGTACCCATGTTGGGAATCAAACCTGGGTCGTCGGAGTGACGGGCGAACGCTTTAACCACTCGGCTACCCCACCGACCTGATTAGACACAAACCTGTAATCGTGTCTATTGTCTTGCGTTTTAAGTCAGTTGAAGGGGTTAACGTGTTTAAATCGTAAACATTTTAAGCATTGTTTTTCAACACCGAACATGTTTCGATTAATGAGAGTCAGTTTAATATGGTGATATATGTCCGTTTCGACACTTCACATCTAGGCTCGTCAATTTTGGTCATTTATAGTTCGTTATTTAAAGTTTCGTTTTCGAATGACAATATCTTGCATTTGCATAATGCCTAAACACATCATGTTGGCCTGTGTTGGACTTGACTCCCGTGCTGGAATCATATTTGCTGGAATTGCCAATTTAACGGATACAAATTCCATTCCCTTCAGTTGGCTGATGTTAATGTTTTAACCTGAGGCAGGATAGAGTAAAACCTGTAACAAGACTTCCCTTCACTGGTGTTGTTGTTGTTTTTAAAAGCAACATTACAATGTACGTTTAGAAATATTACATACAGTTGATAAACCGTGAGCATCCGGGTTAGTTATAGTATAAGCAGTCAATGTTTGTCATAATGGGCAGCTAACGTGATCGCACGATTAGGTTTATTGACTCGGATGATGCATGTCACCGTATCCCATCACCATTGACCGATGATGTTCATGATGTCGATCACTCGAATATCTACAGACTGGCGTCATAATTATGGTTTTAAATTGCTGAGTGCGGCGTCGTACATGCCAGAAGGCGTCGGGGATTCGTCATTTCAATTCTTTTGTATACCCGGTAAAGTATCACAACCAGATGCTGTCGGGTTTTCCCGGAAAAGCGTCAACATGACAGTTGTACAGAAAACATCAGATTACCGTATGTGAGCTGGGCGACCTAACTTGATCGGGTGGTCAGGCTCGCTGACTTGGTTGACACATGTCATCGTTTCCCATTTGCGCAGATCTATGCTCATGTTGTTGATCACGGGATTGTTTGGTCTAGACTCGATTATTTACAGACCGCCGCTGGAATTTAGAGTGCGGTGTAAAACTGAACTCACCCACACACTAACAATTGTTATCGTTACCCCTGTTTCCGCATTTATACAAAAATGTGTTTGGTATGTTAAACAGACAGGTGAGAAGTTATGTTTGATCCAAATTAATCATATTACTTGTAAAATATGAGAAGCCAAGTTATAGGTAAAGAAAGGTTTTAAAAACAAATAATTTTATGAGAACAGATAGTTTGATACAACAGCTAGAGTGACAATGAACAAGATTTGCAGTGAACTGTATATCAAATATATCAGTTCGAATATATGCTGTATCAATGGTATTAATATTTCTATATCAACTATGGTACGGGTCAATTAACCTTTAAATCACTGAAATTCTTCTCTTATGTTCTTACTCGGGGCAGGGAAAACCCCAACTAAAAGTCACTGAACTAAAAGTATGGCCGGTACAGCACAAATGCATGCATTCTACCTATATAATTTGAAATGTCACCGTCCCTTCTATAAACCTGCCGAGAGTTGTGAAATCCGACAACTCCACATGTCATCAGATTAACTATAGAAGGGCTCTACCATGCGTGAATGTGAGTGAATGGATTTAGTTTTACACCGGACTCAGGAATATTCCAGCGGCGGTCTGTAAATAATCGAGTCTGGACCAGATAATCAAGTGATCAACAGCATAGGTATCAATCTGCGCAAATGGGAACTGATGGCATGTGTTTGTCTCCTCTTAGCCACTGAAGATGAATTCTAACCCGGACCTTCACAGGTGACCATGTACCATAACGATACGAGTTTGACCAAGCTTTCACTCCCTTTCACGTTTCACTAAAATATATTCAACAGGTGATATGTGGTTCGCTTATAGCAGTATTCCCACTTAAACTGCGATGTGCAAGCACTTTTATGAGTTTCTGGTTGCCTACTCTTCCATAATGTTGGCTTCAATGCTCTAGTCAAACCACGCCACATCTGATTCTAGCCTTTGAGATAGCCTAGTAGTGAAAACGTTCGCTCGTCACGCCGAAGCCCCAAGTTCGATTCACCTCATGGCTACAACGAGTTAAGTCCATTTCAGGTGTCCCTCGCCCAGGTATTGCTGGAACACTGCTCAAAGCGGTGTAAGCAGTTCACACTAAAGAATGACGTCATAGACATTCTGATCATGGATATGCACAAATGATCATCAACCAATCAAGTTACTGAGTAAACCCACTCCGAAACAGATTTGACTTTTCTTCTTAAGGAAAAAGAAGCACCTCAGTATAACTTGCATAATTTCCAAGAAAACATTCCAACCCAGCAACCGTAACGGATACCTCACCGTTGGCTCCCTATCAAACCATTTATTTCATATTCATGCTTTTTGTTTTCAAGTCAGACTCAAGGCAGTATTTTGTAACACAAATGCCTCATAACTGCTGCAAAAAGGGCGACTTTTAACTAGGCCTAACTACGGAGCTTAAGAATCGTCACACGAATAAACGCTTTCGTTTCTATTTGGATCCGAATGTTTGCACACGCGTTTATGGTTATACGGACAAAGACCGTTTGGAATGCATACGACTGTGCGCGTTCTTAATGGGGCAAGCGCCCCAGACCTGAAAAACTAGTTGAAGTATAATATCAAGGAAGATTTTTTACTCGTAAGTATTATTTGAGAAACATATTCGTATTGAAAGAATCATAAAAACAACAACCTGGGGTAATTTTGATCCCTGTGTTTCAGTGTTGTAGTTTATGTACAAAATAGGCCAATGACATGCAGCGAACATATTTGCTGCAGAGCAGACTTAATGGCGGCATCCTTGTTGCAAAGTTTGCATACGACACTGTTATTTTAGTAAAATAAACAAGCTAAAAACGTGTTACTTGCAGGTAATGTAACCAGAATTGCTTTTTGTTTTATATGTTAGTCAATGCATGTAATGTTTATTTAGGTCTAAGGATCAGCAATTAGCTATTTAGACAAATAGGATGTCCGTATGACTGGAGATTTAAACCGCGAAAACTGATAACAGTGACCGAGCGAACGATGGAATCACGGGTTCCTCATTTTATTGCAACAATATTCTAGATTTTGCAGCTTTTTGTTCAGTTCATTAGGCTATTTTCAATTGAAATAATGTCCTTAAGATAACTTAAGCAATCGTTTGTGTATCAGCTGGTCTGTTTTTACGACAAAAGGCTGGGGGTGTTATGGCTTCCTCAGTCAAGATTTACGTAAAACCAGATGAAAGACTCCATGAAAATATCATTTGCACCAGGATGCATTTCCAGACATTATTTGAGATTAAGGCCTGAGGAATTGTTGCACAGTTCTTAAACATGAAAAGCACTCACTTTTCAATTATTTAACTAGTGCACACTTCTGGCTAAGTTCATTTTAATCCCAACTTTCTTTAGACATCTCCACCCAAAGGCTCAGTGCATTCATGTTTCTGAATGATTTTAAATCTTAAGTGATTAACTTGGTATTCACAATATATTGTAATTTCTGACCAAAATATAAGTGTTTCACGCTGAACATTGTCGAAGTTTATCCATAATGAAGAGAAAGTACTATCTAACATAATTTAGCCTGATTTGGTTAGAAGCAAGTATTTATCAATGCGTAGATAGCAATAACATTCTTCAGTTGTCTGGAGCCTTCACCAACCTAGCAGTGCTGTGAGTCATATCAAACATTGTCTACACATGTCTATGAACATGATATACCACTTAATTAAAATATGTGTTTCAAAACACTGAAATCTATTTCTATTTGCATATTTATCGTTCACATGCTGTCACAAGTCAAGATGATAGCTTACCATACAGTCAGGTTTATGTGTAAATGTTGTTCCTCAATGTAGCAGCCTATCTATGTAACTTTACAAGACATGGTATACAGCACACCGAAAGAATGGCATCTGTATGTTTGTTAACAAAAGAAAAGTCAATTTATCTCGTAAATCCCCCTCCTGCAAAGAGTACTAAGCAAAGTGCAATCCCTCCCTCTAGCTGTTCAAGGCGTCTCTGTACATTTAAGAATATAATTTGCATAGCAGTGTTTGCCATTTTATCCCTCCATGTCCATTTTGTTTAACTCTTCTGCAAGACTGATTTGCTTTGCATCTCAAGTTGAAACTGCCATTCTTGTATTTGCAGGCTTCACAATGCCAAGGGTGACACGGAAAACACTGACTGAAAGTCCAACCCCATCTCGGATGAGTCCACGTGCTACCACCAAGGCATCTACTACAAGTTCTCGAGCTTCTCGGTCCACTGCAGAGTCCCCAGCTCCTTCACCAAGCACGTCAGGTTCTAGGTGAGTTGCAATCAGATTCTAGGTGAGTTGCAATCAGGTTCTAGGTGGGTTGCATTCAGATTCTGGGTGAGTTGCACTATAACTGCATTTACTCTGTTCTTATTTGGGAATGGAAATCAACATACTTAGAAATATTGCAACTGCATTTTCAGACTAAGGGACATAATTTGAGGAGTTTCTCTACAATATTGTTATGGCTATCAGGGTAATGATGTGTATTTCATGTCTACCTGTATTCTGAAAATTACGGTGTACATTGAACATACATGTATAGAGTTACAGTTGATGTTCACACGTTTCTGGGTAAAATTTCGTTTTGAATGCATGTTGTTTTACTCTGTAGTGAACAATATCTTGGTGAATATCTGAGTCTTGACCAGGCAAATTTGTGTTTGATATTATGAACATGTTTAACAGGGTTGAATGACAGAGACCTAACTCTAATTTTTTGTTAGTTACACACATCTTCAACAGGCAACAGAGTGCTGGGGACGGTACAGATGCCCTTTGCAACCGACAGTTTTTTAGCTGAAATACAATGATGACATTTAAAGAGTGTTGAACCACATTATGCTTGTAATTCGTATTATTGGAATGGTGTTGTGAAAGGTTCATATATTTCCTTATCCTGACTCATGCTTATTATGCTTATCTCCTCCCTCTATACGAAAATAATGGAACACTTGAAATCCCTTGAAGTTCCCTTCTATTTGAAGCAGACATACAATACACTCACCCACCGGTAGCCTCCCTTTCTCGCCAATACAGTCACATGACCACCCATGCTTGTCACAGTCTCCTTCATCACCCCGACAAGGATGGTTAGAGGCACTTTGAGTCCCAATACGGCGGATAAGTTTTCCTTATTTTTCGGTCCTTTAAACTTAATTCTCGTATTCCGTTTTTGGATTGTATTTATCATTGTCATGATATGTAACTTTTGTTGAAATATATATTTTTCATTTGGTTTGGGCATGTTTTCTTCAACTCAGACTTGGTTTTAGTTGATGAAATCGTGCTTAGCGTTATGGCTGTCAGCGGTTGATCCACATATATTATGTCCTTCGTGCACATCTGTTTGTTCTTCCACTGTTCGCTGTAAATTTATCTGATACAGATTTTGCTTTATATTTATATACTGTTCTGAGGCATGTTAAGGACAAACAACACAGGTCCTCTCAAGTCATGCCTAATATATTGGTTGATTCTGCATCTAGTAACCATGTGTTGACCACTGCTGGCATTCATGTTTTTAGTGATCCACCAGACATACCCTGGGGGCATGGCCATTAGACCAACATGACTTTGTCTGAATCTCAGAAGAGGATGTCGTCAGAATCAGGATCATCTCAACCTAAGTTGAAGTCATCTAAGACAATGTCTTCAACTACTAGATTGTCTCTGTAAGCTCTCCTTTGAAGCCCTTCAGCAATCATATTGTTCCATCTGACAAACATCACATCTACAGTGAACCACCACTACTATTCCCTGAGGTACAGATCATCAGCACCCCTGATCAATGTTCAGCGTCTACTAGACCTATGTCTACAACAATGCTGCAACCTTCAGACAGTCTTATTTCTAAGCAGACATATAGCATCTACACTCAACACGTCCGATGCTTCTGCGAATCATCTGTTGCTGCATGCAACGCAGTCTTTGGACACCGGCCTCTTCATGCAACAATTCACCACTCACATGATGCATATGATGGATCGCCATTTTGAAGAGGAGCAGAAACACCAGTCTTCTCAGTCTGCTCACCTCAGCATAGCATCTGACCCAAAGGGAAAGACTACGACTAGGCCAAATACAACATTGCAGAGACTTAATTGACAGAGCTGACCTGCAACAGTCATCTGTACGTAGATTTGCCGCAACATGGTTGGGGTGTCCACCTTGACGAGGTTGCAGCAGGAATTTGGACAAGCAATGAACACACTCTGCATGTCAACCACCTGGAGATGAAAGTTGTAATCAACGCAGCATAACAATGGTCAACCGCTTTGAGGAACAGACTACTGATGGTCCACACCGACATCTCAACAGTAGCATTCTACGTAAATAGCAATGGTCAACATGATCTGAGAGGCTGCTACAGTTAACCTTTCAACTCTTGAGATATTATCGACAACTTGAATCTCTACATAAATGCATGCCACATCCCAGATGCATGCAACATCATTGCAGACGTTATATCATGTCCTCTACAACCATCTCCAATAGATTGAATACATAATCAGGTATTTCGACTCCTCAGTCAGGCATTCGGATCACCACAAATAGACCAGATTCAACAGATACCAACATTTGTATCTCCAGCACCGGATCCTTGTGCATGGGCAACAGTTGCTCTCAGCATCTCATGGGAAGGAATAAACGCTTACGTGTTCATGCCTCCAGTCATCAGGAAGATAAAATAGATGACGATGCTGCAGCTGACTTTCGTCACACCCACTGGTCAGTGAGAGAATGATTTCAAGCACCCATTGAGGAACTTGGACAACCATCACTGAGACTCCCAGAATGGAAGAACCTACTCATCCTTCCGCACACCAAACAAGCGCTATGACATCGTTCAAACTACACATATGGATCATATCAAAGCCCACTAGAGCGGTGAAGACAGTCACCTTAGTTCTATGTAGATCTACTCGCCCCTTGTATGAGATAAACGGATGCAATTTGAAACATACACCAAGCAGAAAGGCTTCATTTCAACGAAAGCCACACATCCTCAGCAGACTACTTATGCCACCTACTTTGTGGCAGTCATCTCTGTCATGACCAGGAGATCTGGGGTCAAGCTGATGAAAGTGCTGGTTTTACTCACCCTGCTACGCTCATTCAAGCAGAAAGACCAACAACGCAGATTTAAGGCACCAGCTTGGGTGTTGTACTTCAACATCTCACCAGTGACACTTATGAGACTGTAGATCGGACATCCTCCGAACTACTGACACAGACAATGCTCTACTCACCATAGCTACGGCAGAATGGTTGTGAGAAATACATGCTCTGGACTTCATTTGTACACAATTCGACATCAATCATCATGCGATTGTGCACCAAGGACTACGATGGGAATTTATTACCAAAAATCATTTGCGAGGACAACTGGTTTGACAATTCCACATCCTGGCATTATAGGCAGTCTTTGGGCTGCATTATACACAGGATTTATCATTATGCCCTGTCAGAGCATTGAAAATACATCTTCTGTGAACTAAGTCAAGGAGACAATAGTCCAAGAGCCTATTCATCCCACTATCTACTGAGACACCTACGGAAGTATCCCGCAACATTATCTGGGCATGGATGAGAGCTGTTATACAGAAGGCCAACAAAGCAGCAGGACTCTAACCTCCACAAGCTTTCAACCCCCATGAAGTGAGAGCCTTGGCATCGACACTTGCTCTGCATGGAAACTGCTCGCTAACATCTATAATGGAGGGCTGCTTTTGGAAATCAAATTTGGTGTTTGCCAAACACCACCTATGGGACACGGAGGACGTCAGTGGCATTCACCAATTTGGGCCACTTCATGTCGCACAACTAACTGTTCCACAAAGGCACCACGTTTCACCCACCCTTTTATAATGTTACTTGTGGAGACCAAGACACTCTATTGACTATAATGGTTGAGAATCCATGTACATGTCTCCTCTTCACCCCCTCCATCTCACAGATGAACATTGGAAGAACAGGACCAAACTACCACCATTGTAATTCCCAAAGGAGGGAAGTACTGGATATACATATATGGTAGCCAGCAGAATCCAGCGTGGCCTGATCCACTGTCGTTTCCGTGAGATTCTGTAAGCATAATAAGCATGAGTCAGGATAAGGAAAAATATAGACAGCATCATGGAGTAGCTTGTTGCTCATGACATCAATCACCTTTTGTTTAATCCAGGCTTGAATATTTACAGGCTATATTTTGTAGTTGGGCTGTTTGACAGTCTAAGTAAACTTATCCTCAGTACTTTTCGTTACACTCCACTACTGAGTCTAACAACCTTTGAGATTGACCAATCAGAACACAGCTTACTAAATCGCAAAAGTACACATTCGCACATACCTTTTGAACTTTTTATCTCGAAGGGGTTCGTACCCGAACGATTCTGAATGCTATTTACTAATTTAGCGTACGCTTGCTTCCGGGTGATGCACAGGGCGTAGTTACAGCCATGACAACAGTGAGTAAACAGTCGCTGAAAATAGTGTTTTGGCAATATTCAAGGGTGTTATCTTGCAGAAATGTTAGCTAATGGTAACTATGTCAACAGAAACCCCAAAGCATATATACAGCAGGTTAAATAACTGTGTTATATGCAGATTTTTGTTTGTGGAGAGACCTGTGTCAGTGACCTGAATATTTTGACAGTCCCTCCAATGCCTAAATAGTAGCTGTTGTCTGATTGGTTAAATGTATTTAACCGTCTCACATTTGATTGGATGATCATTGGTTGCTCAAACGTTACCTGACTCGACCTTCTACTAGGTTTTGTTAGACTCAGTGGTGGAGTGTAACGAAATACACTGAGACTAAGTTTACTTAGACTGGGCTGTTTGATTGTGGCATTAAACATCAAAGAAGGCAGTGAACAGTTCATCTGGAAAAAGTACTTTAGAAGATAGTAATAAGAACAGTCATCTATACTTGCTTTAGAGTAAACTTGTAATATTTCAGGTCTCGATCAGCAAGAAGTAGGGGTGCAGAGAGTCGGTCAGAACCCGAAGTAGCAGATGTAGTGACAAAGCCAACAAGAGGACGTCAACAGAAACATGGTAAGAGCGTGACTGACAGTACAATGGCAAATAGAACACAAATAATTCCCAAACTTAACTTGGAAAGATTTTCTCAGCTGTAATTATTTGAGAAATGTTCAAGGTTGACCTGTTCTTAGTTCAAGGTTCAACCCAGTGTCTATAGCAACTGACTGTACAAATTTGAATCACTACTTTGTCTGCCAACAGCCCCGTGAGGCAAATCCTGGTGGTAGATCAAACTTAGAATGGTTAGTTACTTCTATAATGGCAATCTTTTCTTACAGTCCAAGTTTGATATTCCTACAGTGGAACTGTAAGAATGTTTATCTCAATGGTTTTGTTTTCAATCAAATGTTGGACCGGTTCATCTTGTGACATATTTTATTAACACACTCTGTTTTGATTACTTATTCTTCACTTAAATGAAACATGTCAGAGAGTTTTGTTAAATGTTTCATTGATACTGGCTTGTTTGAATCTGCTGTTCATGATTTTTAACTGGAAATTAGGTCAGTCATACACCATCCTTCAATATATATTTTGCAGGTGAAGGAGATGATAATGTTGTAGAGAAGAGTCGCAGTCGTAGCCGATCCAAAGCTAAGGTTGAGGAAGAAACAGAAGAGGTTGCCGCTGAACCTGCACGAGCCAGTGGTCGAAGTCGAAGTCGGGGAAAACCTGTTGAACCAGAAGCTGACACACAAAAAGAAGCAGCTAATAATACGAGTAGTCGAAGTCGTGCTAAAGCAAAGGCAGAAGAAAGCAATAATGACAAACCTGTTGTGGAATCAGGAAGAGGCAGCCGAAGCAGAGTGAAAACACCAGCAAAGCCACCAGAAGAAAAAACAGCAGAAACTGGTCGAGGCAGTAGAAGCAGGTCCAGCAATAATGAAAAGGCTGAAGAGTCTACTCCAACAAATAGCAGGAGCAGGAAAAGTGCTAGACAGGTCGACAACCCCCCTGAGGAAGTTGAAGAGACAAACCAACCAAAGAGCAGAAGCAGAACCAGAGGTAAAGCTGTGGAAACAAAATCTCCAGAAACTGATGTTGACACTGGCAGAAGGAGCCGAAGCAGGGGCAAGCCTGCTGAAAGTCCAGTCAGTGAGTCAGTAGGATCAAGTAGATCATCCAGTAGGAGTCGAACTCCCAAGCCTGCTGCTGAAGATGTTGTTGAACCAGCAGTGGAAGAAGGCAAGGGCAAGTCGCAGGCTAATGGGAGTACTAGAGGCAGCAGCAGGAGGAGGTCATCAGGCAGGGTTGAAGATCCAGTTCCAGCTCATGACACAGAGATGACTCCTCCAGGGAGACGTAGTGGAAGAAAGCAAGCAAAACCAGAAACTAATCAGACTAGTCCTACAAAAAGACGACAGAGTGGGAGGAAGAGTGGCATTCCAGATAATGACACTGAGATGCCAATGGATCAAACTGACAAACAAGCTGTGGTTCAGTTGACAAAACTGACAGATGATGAAGTAGAAAGGAAATCACCTGTTAAAGCTGCTGAAGAAGAAGCCACTTGTAAGGAAACTGTTGACAAGGAAGCTGGCCATGATGAAGTTGTGCAGGAAACTGTAACAAAAGAAAAAGAAGAAATCGAAACTGTCACAGAGGAAATTAAGTCTACATCAGAGGATAAAGTACCAGAGGAGCCAATGGAAGAGGAGACAGTTAAGCCAGAAGCAAAGGATGAAACAGAAATTACTAAACCTGAAGAAAATGAGGAAAAAAATGTTGAATCAGAAGAAAAAGTAACAGCTGACATTAAAGAGGGAGAAGCTACTGAAGAGATGCTTCCCATCTCTGAGGACAAGGAGACTGATAAAGTAGATGGTATTTCAGCAGCAGCTGAACTTACCGAGCAGAGGACAACACTCCCAGACACTGAACCAGAACCAGCAGAGACTGACAAGTCTGAAATACCTGTGGATATCGTTGAAGAAAAGCATGAGAAGAAAGCTGAAAGCGTTGAGGAAATGGAAACAGATGAAGTGAAAGAAAGTCAAGCAAAAAAAGAGTCAGCACCATGCAATGGCACTTTGTCAATCCCAGAAGTCCCAGCAGACCCTGAACAAATTCAGGAAAAACAAAGCATTACAGTTTCTCATGGTCAGAAAAGAAAATTAGAGCATGATGAATCCTTTGAAGAAAACGATAGCAAACGTGTGTGTGTAGAGAGCCCAGTTACACAAAGTACTGAAGCTAGTGACATGGAGGTCTCACAAGTTGATGATGATAAAGCAAATGAGGAAAGTGAGTCCCGTACATCACAGCAGCCTATCATTGAACCAATATCTGATGTGTCCAGTGCAGAAGAAGAACCAACACCAGCTCCAATCAGTTCCAGTCAGGAACCTATTCAAGCAGAAAAGGACATAGAACCTCCTGTTGAAAGGAGGCGAGATCCACCTGCAGCACAGCAGGAAGTACCCCTCATTGAGATAAGCAAAGAGCCTTCAGTTGAGATGAGCAAAGAGCCTTCAGTTGAGACAAGCAAAGATCTTTCAGTTGAGATGAGCAAAGAGCCTTCAGTTGAAATAAGCAAAGAGGCTTCAGTTGAGATAACTAACGAGTCGTCAGTTGAGATGACTAAAGAGCCGTCAGTTGAGATGAGCAAAGAGCCTTCAGTTGAGATGAGCAGAGAGCCTCCAGTTGAGATAAGCAAAGAGGAATCAGTTGAGATGGGTGAAGAGGTTCCCGCTGAGACAAGTGAGGAGCCTTCAGTTGAGATAAGCAAAGAGCCTGCTGTTCAGAAAAGTGAAGAATCTGTTTCAGCAGAGACAAATCAAGAGACAAATCAAGAACCTTCTCAAGGGGAGACAAAAGAAGAGCAGCCTCAGGCAGCAGATGAGGATTTGACATCTGGCTATGTTATCATCAACATGGATGATGTACCCCCAACTGACAGTGCAGTGGTGAAAGAGGCCCTTCCTAATCACACGAACCAAACAGAAGAAGTAAGTAACATGACTATTTTTCTGAATTGTCGTTCATATACATGTATATCATATAGTGTCTACTAATATTTTATGTAGAATTTTCTATTAATATTTCATGGAGAACGCTTTGCTTCACTTCTTGATCATGGAACAACCTGTTGGACCCATTTTATCCATCATGGTAAAGCTAAACTTCTGTGTATAATTTTCACATTATATCCTGGCTCCTTGTGTTGACCAGCTTTAATCGTGAAAGTATTGTCTCACGTCACTGGTGATCAAGAACTAGGATAGACAGACTGAATGTTTGAAGCCTGGTTCGCAATGTTTTCACATCACACAGATGTTTCTAACTCTATATAGCTCCAGGAAAGCCTTCTCATCAAGTACAGAATATCAGTATAGTGGATGATGTGGTCAGGCGCGGTAATGGCATGTCATCTTGCCCAGATCAAAAGAATTCTTAAACTCATACCTGATATTATGTCTTGTTCATTTTGTGATAAACAATACATGCTCCAGAAAAAGCGGGTTTTGCTGTCAGATTACAAACCTCTTTGTGTTCATAAGAGTTGCCTCCCTTTGGTTTGAATAGCAACAGGGGAAAATGACCATCTTTAACATCAGTGGCATTACTTTATTGATTTCAAGTCACAATTAATAATAATTGTCAACCTTTTAGTTTAGAGTCAGTTTGATACGGCTGCATTTGTATTGCATACGTGTCACAACAGTGAATAGACATGGTAAGTTTTAGTACGTTTACTCATTCTCAAGCTTCACTAAAGCTTCATTAAAGATTGATTGCTCTGTGATCATAAGGGTGTTTAAAATATTGACTTGCTTTGGAATAATATGTTGAGCCCTTCATCCGGTGGCATTTCATTTGCTGTTCATGACATGATTTCTTGTTTTTGGCAGAAAGTCTCGGAAAGTAGATCAGAAGAGAGTATGGAGGTGGATGGGGTTCCGGCAGCCCCTGAACAACCAAAAGTTACTGCCCCAACAGTTACATCAGTGACGTCTGATATTACAAATGGCACATCTCAAAAGGGTTCCCAACCTGACTCTCGCCCATCAGCAGATTCTACACCAGTCTCATCTCTGCCCATTGATAATTCTAAGGAGTTGACCAAATCAGAACCAGTTATTCCGAAGCCTGTTCTTACTTTTGATCCTAGTCCAGACATTTTCCACCGAACTTGTGTATGTAACCCAAATATTGACCTAAATTCAGTGGCCAGTTCCCACAAGTTCAGTGTTGCAAGCTACAACATTCTAGCTGAGTGCCATCGGCTCAACGGCGACTACAGCTACACCGAAGACAAGTATCTTGTGCAGGAGTATCGCCATTCACTGCTGCTGCGAGAACTAAACTTCTTGGATGCGGACATCATGTGTTTACAGGAAGTCAACCCACAGTACTACGACACTATTTTACTGCCAGCTCTTCGTCAGTAAGTCGCGGTTATAGTACTTATTAAATAAGAAACTGTTTCCAACACTGTTATCATTGTCACTTGTAATGAAGTGCAGATGTATATTTGTTCCTGTCTTAGCTTGTTACTTTTCTCAGCAAAGTACAGATTCTCAGGATTCGGCAGGAGCATCAATGGGTACTGTTGTAACAAAAACAAACAAAATCTAGATGAACCTGTCTTGCTGAATGTCATATATCTAGATGTCTGTCTAGTAGGGCTGCAAAGATTCACCTAAACCTCAGTTGGATGCAGTTCCATATTGAACCCTTGATCTGATCAATTTGGATTCAATTTGTCATAAAAGTAAAAACATCAGATTTCATTTACCTCTCACACTTGCCCTGTCTTAGTAGGAAAATCCATCGTCAACTTGGCGATGTCTACAAACAATGATTCTCATTGGATAGTTAGCCCAACTTCAACCAGTTATGTTTTGCCTTATTTCAGCACTCGCAACGCCTTGTGTTGGTGTCAAAAATTACACCCTCGCTTAGTTTAAATAATCTAAATAGGTATTCAAATATCAAATCAAATTAGTGATAATGGTTATAAAAAATCAAGACTAAAATGTCACATTTGATATTTGATGAATTGATCGAGTCATTGTAGCCCTACTATCTAGCCCAATTACTTTGTGTATCATCAGTGTTATTAAATCTGTGTGTATCACTTTTTATGCTCCCACCATATATGGCAGAGGGCGTATAAGGTTACCCTCCATGTCCGTCCATACAAAACCGGGAATGTACTCTATCCACTTCCCCACAAAAACAACTCTGTGAAATACAATGAACTCATACATGGGCTTTCTTGGGACTCTAATGGTGTGCATCTCACTTTTTATTTTTGTATTTTATTGCATTTTTATAAGTTAAGAGACATTTGAACTTTTTTCTTCTCACATTTTGCTGAATTTCTCTATGATGATGGTGTGGTAGGGGACGAAGGATATGTGTATGTTATCCACTTCTCAAAAACTATTGTATGGAATTCAGTTATAAGACACATGTGCTTTATAAGGACTGTAAAGGTGTGTTTCTCATATTTTGATTTTGTATTTTATAGGATTTTCTTTTAAATTTTAATGCTGTTTGAACTTTCATAAATTATGTTGAATTTCTATCTGAATATTGTGTCAAAAACTACTTTATGGAATTCATTTAGATTATACATGTACTTCATAGGGACTATGAGGGTTTGCATCTCATGTTTTGATTTTGTATTTTATTTTATTTTTTCCAATTTATATGCCAGTGAACATAAATTTAGTGGTATTTATCTGTGAATATAAGTGTTATAGGGGATGAAGTCCATCCACTTCTCCACAAAAACTGCTCACCAGAATTCTATGTATGTTTCATTGAGACCCTAAAGGTGGGCATTTCATACCTTGTTCATCCAGTTGCTTAAGTATGTCACTTCTACAGATGTTTGAACTTAGCTGAATTTGGTTCTCCTCATCCTGTTTCTCCCATACAATATGGGGTGTACTTTATCCACTTCTCAAAAACCACCGCATGAAACTCATTTAGCTTAAGTACGTCTTTCGCAGAGATGCTGTGCATCTCATATTTTGTTTTTGTGTTTTATAGTTTTTTGTGTGTTCAGAGACATATTATGAACTTAGATTTTGTGGAATTGATTAAGCTTATATATGTGTTTCACTGGGACTCAAAGTCGAAAGGTATGCATCTCAAAGTTGCGTAGATGCTTTTTGAACTTGTCTTGTAGAAATTAATCACCAGAGCTTCCTACAACAGCAGGGTCATCCGGGTCCCTTGGCACAGTTTTGTCTTATCTTTGTTGTCAGTGGTTATGAGGGCAGTTTTGTTTTATCTTTGTTTTCAGTGTTGTACATGATCATCTGGCACAGTAACTTTGTGTGTTCCAGGAGTGGTTATGAGGGCAGTTTTATGAAGCGAACAAAGGAGTCATTCGATGAAGGGGAGGCAACTTTTGTCAAGACAAGCCGCTTCAGTATAGAGTCAAGTAAAGGAGTCTCCCTGGCAGAGCTGTCCAAGAAGGTAATAAGTCATGGTGATGATATGCCCGAAACTGGAACTGTGGGTTAGAATTGCCTCCCAGCAATGCATGCTTCGAGTAGTGGACTTAAAGATCACATATACTCTAGGGGTGCAAATGCATAAATCACTCATTGTCATCATTATAAATGAAACCCTTTCATTCAAATTTAAAACTGTTCACTTCATTTCAACCCCGACCTCGCTTATGTTATGTTACAGGTTGTGTCATCTAAACTCCTTTTGGTCATGATTCAAGTACATATTTAACTACTAGTAGAGAGTTTTGATTTTCTAATTTGATGAAAACAAACCACAATCTCATTAATTCCAGTGGACTTTTTAGTCTGTGACTTCACGATTTTCAAAAATGGCGGTGCCCTGTCTGAGGATGAATGCTATTTAAGTTTGTTTTCACCATCTTACAAAATCAAAATTACTTTTCACTTGTAGTAAAATATGTATTTTATTGATGGACTAGGATTTTACATGACATTACTTATAACAAAATAATTTCACTCTTGGAGGCGAGGCGGGGGTCGATGTAATGTTACGATAGTTTTGTTACTTCGACCACAACCTCACTTCCGAGGAAGAAAGCGTTAAATTCATGCAAAATCCTTTTGGTCAGCAATGTGTAGTAAGCAGTCTTGGTTTTATAAACTCGATGAAACTTGAACTCCATTCTCTATCCAGGAAGCGTGGAGGGGGGGGCGCGAACCATCCAATTTAGTATATGCCATAGGCTTCCACAATGCTCGCTTCGAACACACAAGCAACCAATTTAAGCATAAACTACGGGGTCCAGTGGAAATCTGTGCATAGTAACACCCGACCCCAAGGAGCAATTGATGGCAATGCAACAATTTGGCATGTGTTTGGTGACATAGACAAAATCAGCAAAATGTTCAGCTTCCTACACATTTTTTATACAACTAACTGAAGATTGTTCCTTCTATGACGTCACTACAGGTCTCTGGCGACAGAGTTACGTAGCCTGTCTGCGGTTTTGTTTGCGGGCAAGAGAGAAACAGACGGCTTTTAAGTAACTTTTAAGCGCTTGGTATTAATTAACCACAAGCTTTTTTTAAAAAAAAGAATGGTGTTCCGTTTATGACTAACCAGAAGTCTTTCATATGCAGTGGTAAAAAGAGTGCCAAAAAATTGAGTTTATTCGTTCTTTAAATGAGTGAGTGGGTGAGTTTAGTTTTACGCCGCACTCAGCAATATTCCAGCTATATGGAAGCGGTCTGTGAATAATCGAGTCTGGACCAGACAATCCAGTGACCAACGACATGAGCATCGATCTGCGCAATTGGGAACCGATGACATGTGTCAACCAAGTCAGCAAGCCCGACCACCCAATCCCGTTAGTCTTTAAAGATGAGAATGAGATGGTAGTGACTTGCTGATTGCCTAATGGAATGGGATGCTGCTGAAAATATCAGTCATGGAATTGAATGTTTCAGAAACAATTATTTCCAAACCACATGTCGCAAGTGGAATATCGCAGCACCACAGGAATCAAACAAAATGTATAATGACACTGAATTTATCTGCATAAGGTTTAGATGTATATATGTTGGGTATTTTAAGTCTAACGGATTGATTTGACATGTTTTTGCATATTTTTTCACTATGCCGTTATCTGGTGTAACATTTCATTCCAGAACATCAATGAGAGTCTGAACAAGGAGGTGCAACAAGCTGTGGAGGAATATTTGGACCGAGCCGATGTCGTCCACATTAGTCGGCTCCGATGTAAACAGACGAACAAAGTCGTCACTGTTGGAAATATTCATGTTGTTTGGGATAACTTAAGCAGTCCAGATGTCCAGAGTATTCAGGTTTTTGTTGTTTAGTAATTTTTTTAATACCTCTATATACTTCCATATAGCTCAATTTTGTTGTGATGTTGAGTATAGATTTGCTACAGTCATTCTGGTATACTGTACAATGAAGTTCAAAAGCAACATGTCTTGAAATGATTATAAATATTTCTTTGCTACACTCACGATAGACCTATGGGTGGAACAATAATCTAAAGTATTGAAATTCACTTGGCGGAAAGTTGGGCCCCTTGGACCTCTCCTGGACTTTTGCTGATGGCATCAAGTCCTGGGTTATGTTTCTTTATGTGTTAGCACCATAAGCATGTGTCACCATATTTCCATCACAGTGTTAAATGTGTTGCATCCATTCACTTTTAAGTTGAAACACTTTCATTTAACTGGAATATGTAGCATTCACAATAGGACTGCAACGATTCAGTTTGATTTATCGAAAATTAAATCTGACACCTTTGTTTCAATTTCTTTGTAAAGATTACCATTATTTTGATTTGATATTTGAATACCTATTTAAATTGTTTCAACACAGCCAGAATGTAAACTTGACTCAGACTCGAGCAGTTTCGAGTGCTGATAAAAGGCAAAACATATTTGGTTGATTATTATCCAATGAGAATTGTTGTAAGTAGATTATGCCAAGTTAAGATGGACTTCATGCTGAAAAAATTAACTCTGAGGGTTAAATAAGATAAGATGTTTGACCTATATGAAGAGGGAGGAATCAAAAATGTTTGAACTGAGGGTCCAGTATTGAAAATCACATTGAAATGACATGTGGTTGAATCGTTGCAGTCTTACACATTCTTCCTGTGTATGCAGTTGTGTGCTTCATGATGTTCAAGCAGATGCTAATATGTTACAGATAGCTTCAGCTGTAAAGGAGCTGGTGAGTCAGGCAGGTAGTGATAGCAGCCCCCACATACTGTGTGGTGACTTCAACTCACCAGCCACAAGTGTGGGCTACCAGTTGGCCCGAGATGGATATCTCTCCGACTCCAACATCGCCTCCTTACAGGCTGTAGAGAACCTGAAGCTGGAAAGTGGATCTGTGAGTATAAGTGTTAATCACAGGATTGTCTGGTCCAAACTGGATTATTTACAGGCTATCTAGAAGTAACTTGTGTGCCGCTGACTCCTAACATTTGCATGGCCATTTTTACCAGTTAACACGGGACTTTCATTATGACAATACGAGGGATATTTGCCAGATGGAAGTGCATTGTTTTTGTCCTCCTAGTTGTTGACCAGTGAATTTTTTCAGCAACCCACACTTGTCGTAAGAGGCGACTAACAAGATTGGGTGATCAGACCCACTGGCTTGGTTCGCATGTCATTGGTTCCCAAATAAGCAGATCAGTGCTCATGCTGTTGATCACTGGATTGTTGGGTCCAGTCAATTACTTACAAACTGCTCCCATAGAGCTGGGAAAATGCTGAGTATTGCATAAAACTATGCTCACTCACTCCTAGTTGATTATTGCTTTGCGAGTAATGATATTGAGACTTATGTTTTGTAGTGTTGTAACTTATATGAACCCTTATTTGAAGATTATATGAGCCCACTTATAGAAAGATACCTTTTTGTGTTTTCAGAAGGCTTTGATCAATCACTTGTGGGGGGCCTTCCAGCACACCTCCTCCAATCTGACCAGTGCATACAACACATGTCAGGTACAGTACTAAAAGTTCTATATGGAAGTGTTGTCCTGTTGGTCTTGACAAAATTTCACTCAAGTCTATAAGAGAAGACTCTTTATTGAGTGATTTTTTTTAGAATGCAGCTACAAGGAACATGATACTGGTGATGGCCTGTTTATCTGTCTGAAAAGGCACCATAACTGCCATACTTTGAACCTAGTGGTTAAAGCGTTCTCTCAACACATCAAAGACCCAGGATTGATTTCCCACATGGGTACAGTGTGTAAAGCCCATTTCTGGTGCCCCCTTACCATGATGTTGCTGGAGTACATGTATTAATAAAGGCGTCACTGGTTTCCTGTGTGAACTGTACTTTTCAGAAGTGGTGACAAAATCACATGTTGGTTCATCAAGATGCAGGTATTACATGCAGCCATCATTTTGCTTGAATATTGTTGAGTGTCCATGTTTAATGCCAAGGCTGGCATGTTTCAGGGTGGGGAGCCAGAGTTTACAACATACACAAGCAACATGCTGGAGGGAGTTGACTATATTTTCTATGGCAGCGAGGGACTGGGTGTGGCCGACATCCTCAGGGTTGTGGATAGTGCAGTTTTGGAGGAGACAGGTGGAATACCCAATGAGGACATACCATCAGACCATCTCTCACTCAAGTCAACCCTCTATTTTAAGTAGGTAACACTACCTGTTGTGGCATAATCTCAGACTTGTTTGTTTCAGAGTAACCTTGGTACTACTTACCTTTTGCAGACGCCACTTACTGAATACAAATAGTCCTCAGCAGCCATTACTCGAAAGAGAAACTAAATCTGGGATTTAAAAATCTGATAGGAGAATGAAGCTGACTATGAAGCCACTGAATTAACTATTGTTTAGCATCAGGAAAAGGAGTTAAGAGATGCTACTTGTTGTTACCCTGTCTGGCACTCTGTATTAAGGTGAGAAAACACCTGTATGCATATGTCGGGGTAATTTCTAGTCCGAGCAGAAGTTACATGTGCAACAGGACATAATCTCATACACTAAATATTATTTCAGATTTTCAATTTAACTAAGCCATGATTGTTATTGAGTAGAATGATCCTAGCCTGACAGACTTTGGTCCGGCTTGGAATTGATCTTAAGTAACCCATGTTTGTCATAGAGGCGACTAATGAGGTCAGGTGGTCAGACTAGCTGACTTGGTTTACACATTATCAGTCCTCAGATAGGTTGTTAATCATGTTGGTTGTTGATCACTTGATCGTCTGTTCCATGCTCGATTATTTACAGACCTTTGCCATATATCTGGAATATTGCTGTGTAGTGCGGCATTAAACTATTCTCACTCAATCTCACTCCTGTGACTAGAGAGTAACCAAGACATGTCTCTGTTTCAGGTAGAGGCAACACTGAGTCCACCTACATCACAGAATCACCTATACCCTGGCTTCCTCTCTGAGAAAGGACGGCATTGCCTCTATGAAGACAGGGATCAGATTATTTATATTTTCTGGAATAATGAAGAAGTTACCAATGAAATAGCCAGCTGATGGTAAAACTGTCTTGTCGACTTTTTAATTGTAACTATAATACAACTGAGCTTCCCCGATCAAGCTCGATGAGTAGATGGTGAGCTTGTGTCAAGAATTCATTATATTAGCATTCAGTATTTCCTTATCCCGGTTCAAACACAGTATCCATTTAGGGTAGAACCTACTGATCTATCGAGCAGCTAGTTGAATTCGAATATGGTCTAGTCCAAAATGATGTAACAGTTAAGCATGACATTAAATATCCATGTCCTTAGTTTGGATTTGCTTTTTGTAAAAAGTATACTGTTTCAGGTTTAATGTTGACAGTTTGTCATTATTGTTAGTTGTTACCTGAGCAACCTGAAAGGAGTTAGCTATATTTCTGGACTTGTTAATTTTTCAATTTTATTTAGATTTTTGTTTGAAGTTTACAATCCATACAATGGTGAGACATCACACACTGTTCAGGTGTAACAACTGTAGGGGGTGTTTATGTTTGATGAATAGTGCAGTGTTTTGTTACATGTTGACATTGTGATGTGAATGTAGCCAGAATTAATGAATGGACCAAACTGTAGTATGTGGAACAGATACAACAGTATGTGAAGGTGCCCTCCAGCCTGGCTGGGATGTAACAGTACAGACCTGCAATTATTTAAATTGCTATATGGACATGTTCAGCTTTGTAAATACTGCCAATTATTAGTGCTTTGCAAATGTAAGTCATGTTAATTGTGACTCCCTATTGCACTAGAGAGATCGTAGAGTGTGTTGTACCAATACATGCACTGTTCTACTCCTGTTGTTTGCAGTATAAACAGAACTTGGCTGTTACATGTATTTTATGTGTAGCTGTCACCCCAAGGTTGGCTTATCAAGTACCGTCACGAATTGATCGTATGAGCCAGTTATGTTTTAATATGGTTTTGTATTGTATTGCACCACCCTTAAGTTGTTACACCTGTTGTTTCTGTGACTACCTGTCACTACAAGCTGTAGTCTGTATGCGAGGATGCTCTCATTACTGACTGTAGTATGTATGCCCAACAGGTACTCTCACATAACATAATGTAACCCTTTCACCCAGCAGATGATCACCCTGCTGGATATAGTCTGTAACCCAGTAGGTGCTCCTAGTACAAACTATTAACAATTCTCAGCAGATGATATCACACAGCTAGGTATAGATTGTACCCCCAGCAGGTGCTCCAAGTACAAACTATTAACTATTCTCAGCAGATGATATCACACAGCAAAGTATAGTCTGTACCCCAAGTACACACTATTAACAATTCTCAGCAGATGATATCACACAGCTAGGTATAGATTGTACCCCCAGCAATTTCTCCAAGTACAAACTATTAACTATTCTCAGCAGATGATATCACACAACTAGGTATAGTCTGTACCCCCCAGCAGGTGCTCCAAGTACAAACTATTTACTGTTCTCAGCAGATGATCTCACTACAAACTTTATAGTTTTATACCTAGCTGATGCAAGTATTGGCCATGCCTGCCTGATCACACAACAAACTGATCACACAACAAACTATAGTCTTGTTTGCCAGCAGATGTTCTCACTACACACTACATATTGTCTGACCATCTCTTGATCACTCACAAACTACTCTTAACCGTGTAGGTGCTATACTAGCAAACTATTGTCTGTACACAGAACAGGTGCTCTGTCTGAACAAACAACAGTGTATACTCCAAGCAGGTCAATCCATGCATTGCATGGTTTAGTTACAAACCTTGAATGCTTGGTTGTCTTTCAGGAATCCAAACAATAACTTGTGCAACAACCTATTTTTGTTACCAGATAACCTGTTTGCTTCATTTCTTTATTATGACATTTAGTAATGTAAATAATATAGAATATTGGGTTCCCCCTCCCATTTGAAGTCACCAGCTCAGTGACACATCCCAAAGGACACAGAATCACTTATTGACACATTTCCCTTCCTAGATATCCATGCCGATACTACTAGCCATGCACCTCCTCACCACTCAACTGCAAAATGACTTGTCCTCAAAGAGCACCACTACATAATATGGTAGCCACATTAAAGATCATGGGATGTATGTGTACAGTATTAAGGTTTCTTAATGGTAAATACATGGCTAGTTTATTTTTGGACAAATTCGTTTCCCAGTTGATATTGACATTGCCATGTAAGCCTTATAAACTGTAACATGAGGAATTGTCTAACGATGTCATACCATGGTATATTGTTGTGATCTTCCCACCTTCCTCATGAGATGTCTTCTTGAAGGCAATCACTCAAGACACAGTGCAAGTTTTCCCAGGAAATAGTAACAGTACTGGTGTTCCCTGGCTGGAAAGCGGGTTCTCTGTGTCTGCATCAGCAGCATTCAAGTGAGCACTCAAACGCATTTAATTCTATCATAGTTTATATTTGTACTAAAAATAGACCAGTGGTCCTGTTCCACAAAGCCAATGCAGCACTATGAATATCATTGGCCTATGTTAAATCTGCAGTCACATTAGTGCTTCCACCACTTTGTGGAATGAGCCCACTTCCGGCATTTCCATTGTTTAAAACCAGTTTTGTTGTTGATCCTTTCCACTGCTGCATTTGATTTGGCGATGTTTAAAGGGTTTTAAGCATCATCCACCAGGTCACCATCTGGCAGAATGCGTTTCATCTGTACACATGATTACAGATTACACAGAAAGAGTGTTTGTATCATTCATTCCAACTCTGTGTATTTGTTAAAAGTACCCCGTTACTGTTTTAGCTGCATCAGCAACTGATTCTTAGCTTTCTAATTATTTTAATTAGTGAACAAGATGTTAAGGAAGGGAATTAAATCTGGTGTTTGTCTTATCTTGTTCTAGTGAAAACCTTTTTAGAAATTAATCTGGCTTCCGTGGCACTCCTTACAAAACAGTTTGTATTGAGAAAAAGACATTGCCAGTGTTTTTTAGTGAAAGGATATGAACTTCAGCTGTATTGAGATAAGTTGTCTGTATCTTGTTTGTTAGGGTATAGTATACATCCTATCTTGTTTTGTTTTCTTGTTTTGATTTGTTAATACCTAATGGGTATGTTACAGTATACGACAAAAAGGGCAAACAGCTTGAATGCAGTACTTATATAGCAGCTCAGCACCTTATTCCCTTAAAAGGATAAACTTGTATTTAAGGAAGTAGTTACTTTACTGTTTGATTGGAGTTCTGGATGGTGGTGAGTAAATTAGAAAATATTAAATATGTGGATAATGTGTTATATTGTATCAGTTTTGTGTCAATGTTAAGATTCGTAAACAGGTTGAAACCCCTTAGAATCTACATGAAAACACAGCTGATAGATACACCAGATAGGAGGCAGACACTGTCATCCATGATGTTGACCTTTTCATTCCAATCACAATTGTCTCACATAGTTGGTAACTAGCATAAATAGTTTCTGCTTGATCATCAGGTACTGTCAAGAGCTTGGAATTGGCAGATTATTTCTTCAGAACACTTGTGTGCTGAAATATCATTTCACTTTCTACTGTTTTTCACTATTCTTTCAATGCTTTGTGTAAATAGTTTTACCTTCCATTACTGATAAGTTTCCTATCAGATGTTTTTTCTGGGTATTCTTTGTCTTACAATGGATTCAAACTGGAATTTTGTGAAAACTGTTAAAGATTAAAAGCTTTTCAAAAACCAGACTTCGTGGATGTGTACGTGTAAGGCATAACAGGAACACAAACTGATGCCCACACTGTCAAACACTGGCTTCTTCAGGCCCAGTATAACACAGTCAAACCAGATCAGGGTATGTACTCCCATGTCTGTACCAAAGGCAACCAGCCTCATTCATTCACACACTTTCCCTATCAGCCAGGATCGCATGGCAACAGTAATATCCTGGTAAGGACTGGATATAGCCTGAAAGTAATATAGGAGCAGAGAGTTCATCCACATAAATGTCACATCGTACAATGTCATCGTAACGTTAGCTGTTTGGTATTTTATGTATTGTTGTTATGACATTTTATAGCATTTCAAAGGTTAAGAATTTTTTTAAATTGTAATTTGTGTTTTAACGCACCATTGTTCTTTATAAATCCATGTTACGTCATTCATTACCGAACGAATATTGTAAATAACTGATTTGTATAATTCAGGAAATGAATTATGTATCTCATTTAATCTGAATAAAGCATTACTCTTTAGAAACGTTTCACTTTCATTGTGATTCTCCCAAGACACAAGCAAGGACACGGATGGCCAAGGGTCCAAGTCAATGGTGCAGAGCTACCTCCCCAGAGCAGTAATGGTCCTGGCATTCGTAACTACTCGTCTCTTTCCGTGGCCTACGCCATCCGACTTGCCGGAATGACGCGAGTCGTTACGAATGGTGGATCTGGGTTCAAATAACACTTCCAGGTTCCATTAGGTTTATCAGAATGGTAAACGTCTTATGCCTTAGCCATTTTCCGCCTATAGACTCAGGTGCTGTGATAGATGAGCCAGTGAGTGTGAATTCCTGTCCAACATTCTCCCATGAGCCCACAGTTGCCCATTTCACCAAACAGTGACATGTCTTTAGGTTACTCCCTGGGGAGGTTTAGATGCAGGGATACAGAAGTACACAGGTACGCGTAAAGCAAAGACAAACACACACAATCCAGGTAAATACATGTAGTTGACAAAGGTACTCGTAAAACACACGCTTTCCCGGTAAATGATGTACACAGTCATGTGTAAAATACGCGCGCGCGCGCACACGCATACCATACAGGTAGGCTGGGCGTTGTCATGAACGACTGGAGTGATAACGTTTCGGCGGTCCTTGGGCTTGATGTTACCACACTGCGACATCCTTCGGCCTTGATTCCACCTCAGCTGTAAACTGTATGAAACAAAGCATTTCTCTCTACTGCCCCAAGCACGGTTTTGGCAACTGTCATAAGTTTTTGTAAATGGGAATGCAAAGCCAAATTCCCCCTGTTGTATTAGGTCCGTTGTACTGTGACGTTTCTACCTTGAAGGCCTATCTGTATAATTAATAAATGTTGAAAGTGAAACATTTGAAACTCAAAGATCTTGAGATTTGCTTGTTATTCATGTTTGCAGAGAATTTGCATAGTTTTCCCGCAAGATACTCTCCTAATTTAACGATTACATAGAAGTGGTTTGAGGTCGGTGGGTTTATGGAGGTGGATATATTCCAATGCACATTCCAAGAGCTTAACTTTGAATCTTACAAACAACAGGAGGCAATGGGAACTATTGCATTTTTATTGAACTGGAAGTATCTATCTGCTGATCAGAATGATATGATCTTACAAATAATCTAAACTGACAAACTCTCAAACTGTAAAAGGGTCACATTTTATGTGTACATTTATTAAAATTATAATATAAGGTGTAATTGCTGATATGTACACCTCAAGCCATTAAAACTACTGGGCGGATGGGACGGGTATGTTGATGACATGCACTTTTGCTCGTCTGCTGCCAACTACCGACGTTTACGCCGCTGGTGGCTAAGGGAAATATACCCCGTTAGGGTTAGAAAGAGTACTGTTTTGTAAGGGTGGCAGCTCTGTATGTAAAGGTTCAAAACATACTTTACATCTAAAATAATACATATCAATGAGAGGATACTAAACGACCCTCCATGTTATAACATTTGTATTAAACGAGTTAATTATTTGGTATCAAACGACCGAAAGCGAGTTTGATACTAAATATTTTAACGACTTAAATAAAAATGGTATTTCATGGAAGTTAGTTTAGTATTCTGTTTATTACTAGCCAACATACGTTGACAGTAACTGCGGCGACATTGTGTGAGGACTCTCTTCCCACGAGTCAAGCAAGATCTAGTAGAATTGCGACAGCGACATTAGCATTGTGACGTCACACCTTTGAACCATTTTGACGTCATACGTCAAGCGATATTACACTGGTGTAATATTGCCGTACAAAATTAATATTACACTGCAGTATCTTCCACGGGCGAGTAATAATTATATCAATAAAGCATGAAACACCGTATGGGTTCAAACGGGGTTACGGGACCTGCCTCTACGTATTTACGGTAGGTAATCGTTTCCTGTCGTCTCTGGTATGTAGACGATATTCTCAGCATAATGTTGATGGGAAGTACATACCGAGACTGGGCTCCCACCAGGAAAGCTGCTATACTCAAAAGTAGATAGTTCATCGTGACTTGACTGGGCCCCAGTCGTCATCCTTTGCCTTAACTACCCTGTATCTGTGTATCATGCGCAACACGGGTAGTCAGGTGATCTATGCCGCAACGTGAGCTTTGATGCAATAACGTCTCCCTAGAGAAGGTCAAGGTCATAGAAATCTGCCCATGTGGGCATGTGTTTTGTCTGGTGCACTTCACGCAAAATCTTTGAAAACGTTTCTCTTTGAAAGGCTGCATATCGTGAGTACGTCGAAAGAACTGAATAAGTAATATGGAATGGTATGTCTAAATTACTGCGTCGGATATGAACGTGGCATTACTGACGACAAAATGGCGGAACGGTTGAAAACTAAACCACAGTCACGAGTAACAGAATATAGTCCTGATCTCATTTTAGAAGTAGAATCTGTTGCAGGAGACAGTGACAGTGGAAGACACATGGACATTATTTCCTCTGAGTCAGTTACAGAGGAGGTGTATGAGCCAGAAATGTATTACGATGACGCAGAAGAGGGCGGGGAATCGGAATCGGAATCCGAGCCCGAACAACACCTCGTGGACACAAGCGAATTCACAACTCCTGACAGGCCATTGAAGTTTACCGTGAAACTCCTACTTGACTGGTGTCAGAAAAACAACATTGACGTCGATCTAAAAACCATAAAACCTGCCGCGCTGGATCAGATTCTGTGTCGATTTTACGTAGAAGTCCGGAGTAAAACCGGTCAACGATATTCCAGAAATACCATCGTCGCAATAAGGTACGGGCTAAATCGGTATTTCGCAAACATGGTACCGCCCAGAAAGATGGACATTATTGAAGAAAGGGCATTCAGGTATTCCAATGTTGTGTTCAAACGTGTTGTTAAAAGTGCCGCCAGGGAAAACCCAGAACGAACAAGCCCCCGCATGACAACAGAGGATCTGAGGAAAATATACAATAGTGATGCATTAAGCCCCAAAACCCCACTCACCCTCCTACTTAAAGTGTGGTTTGAAATCAGCGTGTACTTCTCCAGGAAACGGTCAAAAGTGCAACGGGACACCAAGACGACAGACTTCATCTTTGACATCGACAGCGACGGACGTCGTTATGCAACGAGAGCATCAACAGACGAGGAACACGACAGGTGTCGGATGTACGAGAAGAAAGGTGATGAGATGTGCCCAATTTTATCCCTAGAGAAGCTGCTAACGAAAATCGACCCTAACTGCCAGTACCTATTCCAGCGCCCAAGACTGTCCATTCCGGACAAAACCAGTGCGTGGTATCACCCAGAACGGATTGGCAGAAACTTTACTTCTCAGATGATGGGAAAGATCACCAAACTAGCTGAACTTGATGTGAAGTACACGAATGTTTCAATGAAGAAACTGGCACCCTGGTCGCTGGAGGAACTTGTTTTCCAACATAGGTATCAGGTCATGTCTGTACAAAAGAGTCAAGCTCTGGTTTCATATAATTCGTCATGTACAGAAAGACCAGGCACTGTGCCAGCTGATGGACCACTACCCCCAACCGTACTCCCCGCTGACTCCACCAAGTCAGTCGGGTGCAACACTGAAGAGGAGAGGGGGGCTTTCAGGCCATATGTCAAACGGAAATCACAGACGAAACAAGACAGGGAAGGTCAACATATTCTTGGTAAATAATACGTAATTTCCAAAGACTTACATATTATTTAAATAATTTTCATGAAATGAGTTGACAATACATTTTGTAAAATTTGATGGGCAAATTTTTAAATCATCTCTGTTCTGCGCATACAATTTCAGTACAACTTTCCAACCACTATTTAACACAATCACATCGGTCGTTATATTAAGGACTTCACGGCACTGTACAATTACATATGTTGATTGAATTGTTGACGTTCGATAAATAAGCAAAAGAAAAAAAACAGAAATTTTGTGATGGTAGGTAAGATTATTCCTCACAAATGTGGAAAATTTGACTTGGATCTTACGAAAATGAAACTCATGAAGATTAGCAATGCTACAATAAATTAACCTGTAAGTCTATTAACATTACGCCCAGTGTCCAACAGTTTTTGCACGACTCTGGAAGTATTTATTTTACTACTCGGGAGTACCATCATGGTACATCATATGCTAGTTACCGCGAGCTTCCAGTTGGTGTATTCACTTATTGGTGCACCTTCACATTTGCAGGAGGCCCTGATCCCATAGATGTGAATACAGCAAAAGCCAAGATAAAGCGGGTTTTCCAGCGCCTGGTGTACTCCGACCTCGTCACTGTTGTTGACTGGCTCAAGCGGATTGATGTTCTCAAAGACACTTCTGGTAAGTCATGGTCAACCTCCCAGAATAATGGATCCCGTTTGTGTGTAGTTTTCACACATTAAAGTGTGTTATGCGTTCACCTGCTACCACCCTTCAGCCATGGGATACAAAATGTTTCCTGTTGACCAATTTGCTGCCACTGTTCCGTTTGTGTGTATTTTTCACACAATAAAGTGTGTTATGCATTCACCTGCTACCATCCTTCAGCCATCGGATGCAAAGTTATTCCAGTTGACCAGTTTGCTGCCACTGTTCATTTCCCCTTCCTCCTCGACCATACTATGTGCATATGTGCAATTCGTAAGTTATATGGGGTTATGGAATTCTTGCAGTCAGGGTTGATACGAATCACTGGACCATCCAGTGTTGGTCAGTGAAATAAAACTCTAAAACCTGTTTCTACAGTGCAAACTGTCAATTCAAACACTTGCAATTCAAGAACTATATGAATTGCAAAGCACACAAGTGTGAAGGGATGACAAACTTGCCTTTGAACCTTTTCTGATACATGCATGAAAAGTGATGTCCCTCACCCTGATATCTCTGCAACATTGCTAAAAGCTGCATAAAACTAAACTCAGGCATGCATGGGAGGTGATAAGAAAATAGGAAACATCAAGCCGAATTTTACAAATGCAAAGCATCCACTGACTGCTCTGTAAACACATGTATATATTACCTAATAAATGTTATACTACCGGTTGGGGGGGGGGGGGGGGAGGGGGGGAGTGTTTAGTAGTTTGAGGTAATTATTTTCACCTTGGCCCTCCATTTGTAAAAACGACAGGATGTTACATTACCATGTATGAAGCGGCCATTGGTTCCCTGATCCTGACAGTCACTGGACAGTGTCCCCATTTGGCTAGGGGGCGTTTGCTATTCTTCAATATCCTTCATTTCTTATTCCAGGGATTGTGTTTTGTCGGGAAAACTCATACAGGATCATGGAACAGCCGCTGAGAGCCCGAAAGTTCACTCCACGACAAGTACATCCACCACAGCCATCCCAGTCTGCCATCCAGCCTTACATACTACCATCTCCACTCTCACTGTCCCAGTACTACATGAACAACGCTATCAACACTGCTGCTCCTACTGCACCTCGTCCGGCAGCAATCTTCTTTCCCCAATTTCCATTCACATCTCAGAGCCAGGCTGCCAACAGTCTTGCATCACAGGAGCCCTCGCTGCCAAGACATACTGCAACTTTGGTAAATGCCTCTGTTACAGCTCAACCCACTAACGAGGACCATTTGAAATACCAAGCAGGGTCTGGGAGCAGTACCAGGATTGGCAAGCAGCTTGCCATAGCTCCAAGACCATCTGTCACGGCAATAACACCAGGTCACTCCCTGGGTCATTGTACACAGCAGCAGACGGCAAACGACAGTACTACCCCAACGTCATACAGTCAAGTTGCCCAAGTTGGAAACTGCGTCCTGTATGGTGGTCAGCTGCAGGTCAACATAGATGCTAGTGACAACACCGCATCCACAACATCACCTCAAAAGAAACTTAAAATTTCTAATGTCACCGGTGAAAGTAAAGTGTGGAAGATTTTGTAGAAAATTCACCCATTTTCAACATGATGAAATATAGCTAGCAGACAGGACTTGTCGGACCATATGCTCACTCCATCTAGAATTCCACACCATGGCATACGGCTGGCCTATTCTTCAAACATATGCACTCTACACTTGTTGAAATTGCTTCAATATTTACCTTCCTGACTGGTTCCAAATGTGCATTAAAACTATGTCTTGAGATGAGAATGCAAGCTTCATTTGAATGGTATCCAAATGAAAATTGTGTCTGTCTGTTGCTCCTCTATTACAAAAAAAACTCCTCAATTTGATTTGTAATTATAGTTTGCCCCCGGAAGTAAGTTAGGCATAATCTGCTATCTACACCACGGGTCCAATATTTGATCTACTTATGACAAATACTGCATCCCTGAAATATTCAGGTATTCAGGTTACCAGTGTTTCTCTTTAGAAAACATTATCACTTCATCAAATATTTTATCTGAATTAAACATGGAATACACTATCGAAAAGATTAAGTGATACAGAACATATACAATATTAATCTGATATGATCACTTCAGATGCGTTTTTGATTATTACTTTTCGCCTGCGGTTGTCTCCCTTTCTGGTTTGCATGTTAGTTTATTGTGGTTCTACCCTCGGGCTTCCCTGTTGGTGGTACTGCAAAGTTGTTTTATTGCATTTTGAAATAAAATCATTTTTGTTATATTAACTCCCTGTCATTAATACATTATGGAACTGTTGGTTTCAATTAACTGTTTCTTTCTTCTCACCATTAAGAAAGGAAAATGAGGAAGAATACAGGGGATTTTGAGTAAGAACATCGATTCACAGCAACGTGTGCTGATGGTAAGAGGCTGTTAATCGAAGTGGATGGCGGGGCTTGGCGACTTGGATCTCTGCACATCGTCGTATTAAATTACGCCATACAGTGCTCATAATGTCAGTCACTGTATTATCTGATCCAGAACTGCGTAATTGCCGGCCGCAGAAAGTTGCGTGTGGTAATTATTACAAGAGGGTGAGTGAGTATACTTTTACGACTCTTCAGCAACATTCCAGCAAGATCGGTCGGGTCACCAGATATGACCTTCAATCATCGTACCACTGCGAGGAATCGACATGACGAGCGAACGGTTTAACCACAAGGCTACCCAACCGCCCTGATAGTAACAACAGAATGATAATGGATGATACAACTGGTCTTCAGGAAGCCACGCAAATAACGGTTTCAGGTGATGAGGCACCTTGATTGATGCATGTCCTCCAATTGCGTCGATCGATGCTTACGGTGCTAGTTACTGCTTGTCTGGTTCAGGCTCGATTATTTACAGGCCACGACCAAACATTACGAGGTGCGGTTTTTAAACACAAACGTAGCAGTTGTTTATCATTTTAAACAATATGCTAATGAAACGTCAGGATGTTCAAATACAGACGACGAAGAATGCATTCCCTTTGAAGCTAGACCAGACCCCATTTGATCACAGGGAAACGTTGGTCATTCAGTCCATCTGCGCATGTGTACTGTCTGCTTATCTCGTCAGCTGATGCACGTATTTTGTCGGTGTGACGTTGGCCCGTGTATCTCGGGCTGTTTGCGGCCTGTTTATTTTACTGAACACAATAATCCCAATCTGGACAATTATACATCGGCACACCTGTGATGATGGGTAGCTTTAAAATATCTTCCTTTACCAAACCAGATGACACAAAGCTGGTATTACACAATCACTATCACCCTAATGACGAGCATTTTACACTTCTGTGATTTTCACCCAAAAAATTTAAAGACTGTTCGTTAAATTAACGGATAACATTGTATATTGCCTGTGAACTGCTGATATTTTTATCATCAGTTTGGCGAATGTTATTTGTGCTCATTACAGTCAACAAGATCAGGTAAATATTGTGTTCAGCAGCCTGGATCCTAACTCCCGAGGTAAATGTAAATCATTTACTGATGTTGATGTACAAGATCGAGAATCTTAAACCATTACTTTCGTTGGGTGTTTACGTTTCATACACTTTCACTTCCTTCAATTTGCACCGTATATATTTATAAAATGTTCTCTTATCCTCCCCTAAATTAAGATCTCATAACTTGTAATCTTGCTTTCTTATATCATTCCAAAACAACCCGTTTGAGAAAGTACAGCGTTTCACCTGTGTTGGCTTGACTCCATCCCTTTTACGGAACTAAGACCAGTAGGATTGGACTACTGCTTGTAGTGATGCAGACGTGATATAGATGACCATTCGCCCCGCAGGTGGAGTCAAGGACGAGAACTCAACATATGTAAGTAATATCTTGAGCCGGCCAATGTCAAGAAACGGAAAAAACGAAAAGCGTGTTACAGTTAGATAACATGTGCACGTAGGCAAGATATTATAGGCTAAAGGATGATCCAGCAGAAACAAACTAGTTGAACACAAAAATACATTCATGCAAACTTCATTTTCAGACCTGCCCTTCAATGCTAAAAACCAGTAAATTCATGTGTAATAAAAGTGTTTTAGTTAACAGTTTTAATCAATCTTGACGTATTACCAGTTATTGCACATTGAACTTGGTAAAACGCATATAAACTAAAAAAGTCTCAGAAATCTTGCTTTTCAAAGATAATATAATTTACAGTTAATTCTGTCCTGACTAATTTTCAGTTATCATACCGTGAATTCGGTGAAATATAAGAACGCTTCTAAACAAAGACAGATCTATCAAATTTCACATCGTAGGATTCCATTGAATAAATGTGTAAGATGTGTTATGGCTAGTATTTTCAACACTAGTAGGCCTAAGATGCTCACGGATATCTGTTACTGATTAAAGCAGCTTCGTTCCAAACAATACGTGGAAGTGGCGAGAAGTAACCTAGATGTGACAAGAACGGGAGCATATGGAGAGGGATATTTAACTCTCACGGTCGTTTCCAGAAATAACTAAATTCGGTAGATAACTAGTCGTATCACACTCCCGATAATTCGCTTTGCGGCTGTTGGTTAACTTTAGTAACAGGTGTATATCAAACTTCTTGTTCTCATATATCGTGGAACATTCCGATAAGGCAGTATTCGACTGATACTCTCTCTGAGGCTGGTCGACACGAGACCACTTTATCATAACAGGCTCAGTAATATCCATCGTTTCTTCCCAGTATATTTGATCCTCGCAACGGTGTTTGTGTTAGAACAACACATTTTGGAACTAAAGCAACACATTTTTTATCGGTAAGCAAACTCCTTCAGCTGTAGAGTTGTCTCTCTTTCAATGTTTACCGACACTAGGTGGCTTCCGGTATCATGGCTGTCAATCATTGAATAGATTGTGTTGATTATGACTTTAGTGGTGATGTTGTGTTTTCATGTTTAAGAAATGGACCCTACCAGCAAGGAAAGTGAAGAATCACCTCATAATGAGAAGAAGTCGCCGGTCGCGGACTCAGACGCGCACCATGACACTGGAGTCAGCGAAGAGAACGTGGAAGACGGCGATGTTGATAACGAAGATCGCGATGATATTTACATGGTACCCGGCTCGAGTTCGGGAAACGGTGGATCTGATACCATGCATTCAAGCATGTTACGCATACCAACACCTGAGGAGTCTAATTTTCTCATGGAAAATAAAAATACAAACAGGAAAACTGGTGCAGATATGAAAATTCTTGTTAGCTACTTAAAATCTTTGAATGAAAAGCGCCCACCAGAGTGCATCCCACCAATTGAACTTGATAAATACCTGTCCTCCTTCTTCATGGTTGTAAGAAAGTTTGACGGAGCTGAATATGAACCGTGCAGTTTAAGGGCAATGCTGGCTAGTATTGAGAGATACCTGAAACTAAAATGCTACCCAACATCATTGACAAGAGATATTCACTTCGCCAAGACAAGAGCTGCATTGAAGCTGAAGCAGCAGATGTTGAAACAAATGGGTAAAGGTGTGAAGTCACAGATATCATCAACATCACATGTCATGGAACAGAGACTGTCACAGTTATGCAAATCTCAAGAATTTGGACCTTACACTCCTGTGTCTGTGCTGTTTTCTCTGTGCTTTGTGTTTGTTGTGAATTTGAAAATGAGAAAAGCAACTGAACACAAGAAATTGTTGTGGGGAGACATAATGTTAGGAGTAGAAGAGGAGTCTGGGAGAGAATATCTTGCGTTTTCTCCACAAATGTTGCACAGAACAGCAAACAGTCACTTGCGTCAATCCCGGCAGATGATATGGAGCAAGCCAGAGATACCAGAACAAGATCCTGTGGCTTTATACAAACTATATGCAGAAAAACGACCTATTGCTGCCAATCACAGATACTCTCCATTCTACCTAGGTGTAAATGTTAATCAGCCAGCCCCAGCTCAGTCTTGGTATCGCCCTTGTGCTCTGGGTATGAACAAACTTAATGAGATGGTGAGACAGATTCGGGACCTTACAGGAATGACTGCCCAAGTGACCCCATTAGAGGGTACTGCTGCTGTCACTGGTGATGGAGACTCAAACTGTGACTCAACAAATGCCTCATCAGTTGATAATGACGAGGGAGAATTGAACACAAGTCAGAATGACAGTTATGGTCGACAAGACAGTAAGATGTCTGATGCTCTTGCATACCATGTGATTGCACAGCCAGATTCAGAACTGGACTCTAGTGATAGCCTATCCCATCAGTCCCTCTCATTTAATGAAGAGGTAGTGGATGACGTTGCTGATCAACCTGACAACTGCCATGGAACTGTGTCAGGCTACTCTACGGATGACAACTTTGGTAATGGTAAGTATAAATTTGTCAGTTTTTTCAGTCAGGTTGTTTAAAGGTTACATGCAATGAAAAAGTCAAACATTATTAAAACACAGTTATCACTTATTCATGATATGTAAAATGCATTGCTGATTAAGTAGAGATGAAGAAACAAAATTATTAACGTATAGTGCAGTCTTTTGTACTAGGGTGTACCTCCCTTGAAACAAAGCAGCTGAAACCTAGTCAAAGCCAGTGGATGTGCACACAAGTGTCACAAAGCCTTTTCATTGGCCACTGGTTCATTTGCCAATACGCTTATCCGGCTCTTTGTTTATGGCATATAAGCCCGATAGTGTTTATTTAAAATTGCATGTGGTTAATGATTGAAGTTGTGCATTGCATATTGTCATTAGCAAACAGGCAGACAGACATATAGGTGTCAATTAACCAGATTTTGAGTTTTCTCAGTGACCGAATCTGCTTATCACAATCAACATGTTTTTTTTTATGTGACAAGTTGATTATTTACTTGTTTATGTATACAACCAAGATTAGACCATAGCTCACGACCTCAAAGTCTGAGCAGTCATATTGTTTCAAGCTCCGCGAACCTATTTGCTGCGCATCCGTTATGAGCACAGCTGTTGAAACCACTTCCCCCCCCCAGCACTTGGGGAAAGTTAGTGAATCATTCATCACTTTTTTTTTTCAACTTTATTGGTTGAATTGGCATTTTTGATGATTTGTTTCAGTAAATGCTTACTGAAAGATATCAGATTCTGCAGTGTTGTCTTTTACATTACATGTGGCCTTTAAGCGCTGATGTTATTGTTGTATATAGTATTAGGCACTAATGAAGTGACACTAGTAAGAATTTTTAACAAAACAGATACACTTCTAATTTATCATACTACTACATTGCACTGTGCCCAACTTGGACTCTCCTTCTTGGATTGCTGTGTAAACTGGACTGAAATTACGATCCGAGCCTGTCTAATTAAGACTTTTTAATCAGCCCTTAAGTCTGTACAAATTAGATAGAGTGCACTGTATTACTATTAGCATGTTAATCATTTAGTACTGTCAGAAATAGAAGAAAAACTGTTTTTTCTTTCACCTTATCTCTACAATTTATGTAGTTGATATGCGACAGTGCAAAAATCCGAAAAATCTTTTGAAATAGGTTTGGCCTAAGTACAGTTCCAGTGGTAGTGAGATTTGAAATGTTAAAAAAGGACTTTACTGAGGTGAGATTGGTGCAGAAATGAGCAATATAGATTTTTATAAGTCCAACTTTTTTGGAACAGACCATGACTTTATGTAAATTAGTGTGCAATAATGTTGTATTACAAAGGGCACCTGTTAAATGTCTTTTTGAAAAAGACGATAGCTGATATAAAAAATAATAACTCTTTCATGCTGAAACTGTTAAGGATATAGCTACCATGGAGTCTCACATAGTCACTATCATAAAAAGAACCAGGTAGAATGGGTCATCTCAAAAGCAAAACCATGGCATGTGTACCATATGATGGCTGGATCGGGCTTGGTGATAGAGATATCAGCTGAGATATGATAGTCCCACAGGGGAATTAAAATAGAGAAGTACACTGTATGTCCTCACATAAATAGCAATATTCAGTCCTATCGATCTTCGATTGGTCATGCCACCTATATATTTTGATACAGTGCTTTTCTATGGGTATCAGGTATCAATTATCTTACTCTTTTACATATCGTAACATAAACTTCATAAGAGATAGACACGTAAGATGTTAATCAATAGATGTTGCATATTCAACACATATAAAACAAAAATATCTATGAGATGACCCTTTGTGCATGTAGGTAGTGCATACATTTCATGCCAGGTGACTCAGTCACCTCTCCGTTGTTATGACTGAGCGATGTAATTGCCATCTCTAGTCTGATCTATTGTTTTCATATTCATATTTCATATTCATATATTTCCTGACTTTTGCCTGATTTATGCTTTTCTGGACATCCTCTTACACATCCCACTGAATGCCCAGTTACGCCAAAGTGAGTTATTTCGACATGTCCCATTTGTAGTTATGTACATTTGAGGGATACAAAGTAACAGCTGGAAAACATGGCTTCTTTCCATTTCCAACAGTACTCTAGTAACTGATTCTAAGAGGTTAGGATATTTTCCATTAAAATATCTGAACTGTATACATATTGGAAACACATGACAAGGATGAGGAGTTTAAAAATGTCTCATCATGTGAGAAACCTGTCATGATCATAAACAGAATATCCAACTGGTCAAGTTTGTTGGGGGTTTTTTTTATATGGCTTGCGTAACTCTTGCTTTGTTGCTAGAGCATTGTATGCAGGGACCATCTAAAACTCTGCTTTGACATTAGCCTGAAAAGGATATGTTTTACATTTACTTCCAACACTGGATATGTTTATATTTCTTCCAGAACCTCACCATCCTGAGCATACAGAGTACATTGATTTAGCAACAGCTAAACATCAGCTGTCTGGCATTTTGCAAAGGATGGACATTTTGGATCTTGTAGCATTTGACCAGTGGTTAAAGAAGATGAAGATTGGTCGGGACACTGCAACAGGTACAGTTTCCTTTCATGTTGTCAGACAAGAGTACCCTTTACAGGTTACGTGACGTTCAGTTGATACATTCAGTTGATACATTCAGTGTTTGAGCCAGGCAGCACCATTGCCCCATTCACACTAAAAAATATGCAATGGCACTTTTTATCAATGCTAAGAGCGTACCCACTTGCATGACTACAGTCAGACCTCGTTTATCTGAACACTTTGGGTTTTTATTGAATTGTTCGGCTATACGAATCATTCGGATGTCTGAATCAGGACCTAGGCGGTCGGCTACACGTGAAAACAAAACAACATTCAAGCATTTACATTCTTTATTGAATGTAAAATCTTTTCCCCGGCTCTAACATGTCTAATGGCAGATTGTTTTTGTTTATCAGGTGTGCTAGCCATCTTGCTCAAATGCATAACGACTGACACCCCCAGCCGTCATTATTTATGCTTACAAAATCAACAAATCGACTCAGTGTCACCTCAGTGTCAAACTTCAATTGTTTCCTCTCTAATTAACCTACACACCCGGTGATAAATACATGTCTTCATTATGATAAATTAACTAGCTAGACACACAATGAATTGGCAAGCGGTAGACCTGATAGACTTCGTGTTTTGATGTCTCGCTGACAACAAAGGTAAAAGCAGTGATCACTGTTAATAAGCGGTAAACATCCAACATCTGGCCGATGTCAGCTTTGGTGTTCGGATATACGAGGCAAATGTGTACACATGTTGATGTTTCGTTAGCAAAATTGACCGTTTGGATACGGAAACCAAACATTCGGATATACAAGGTAAATTGTCACTAGAAAAATTTGTTTTTTGTGAAGAATGTTCGGAAACCGAGGTATTCGAATATCTTAAGTTCGCATATATGAGGTCTGACTGTATTTATATTATCCACTGGTTTTCTGTACCATGATTACCATGAATGGCAAAATCCTCAACTGCATTGACACATTTTAGTAGTTTGTGTGCCAGTTGGCAACACTCACAATAATCCTGGAGCACTGCACATTAATTATTTTCACAATACTGCATTTACGTTATGTATAGCAATCATACCTGATGGAATTTGTGTGGCTCATATATGTATTTAACATCTAAAGCTGTGTTCCACAGGAGACATTGCTCATGTGAGATCATATGATATCTCATTTTGATGGTAGATTTTGTGCAGTGTCCTGACAATGCTATGCCGTCATGAACTTGATGTCATGATGCTATGCTTATGGTAGTACAGGGTAGAGAGATGTACATTTTTCATTGTAAACTATTGAACAGTGATTTTTTATGATACATAGAATCTCACCCTTGTGTCTAATGATATTTGTAACTTTATCAATTTTCTGTTGATACAAGTGATATCAGTAGACACTTGGGTGAGATTCTCTCTATATATATCATCTATACTAGGGCTGTTTGGTTTTCAAACATAATGTATTGCAATGTCTTTTGAGTGTTCCAGTTTATTTTGTAAAACATTTATAAAAAGTTAAATTATTTGTTTCATTTCACCAAACGTTTTTGGGGAAGTTCATTCGCAAATGACTTTTCTCTTCCAAACTGATGTTCCAGATGTAGTAAAAATGTATTAAGCATAGTATCAGATCTGCATGTACAATCAGTGCTAAAAGCTTTTGCTGACATAAGATTACGATACAGATGCTGTATACCGGTAAATGTTTTAGGTATCTAATTTTCGAAGTTAGTAAAGCATCCTCCAAAATACTGTATCCATGAAGTTTTCCTAACTATAAACATTTGGGTTAGATTTCCTGTCAATAAGAATTTCAACTGCTGGCAGCCAATGACTTTCTGACATTAACTCTGTAATGCCTGTTTACAACTAATCTGAACTTTCAATGACCCTTAACGGTCTGTAAGAAACAAAATCAACAGAAATGCGCTGTCAGGCCAATTTAATTGTACTTATTGGTCCAGAATAACATGCATTACAAAAAAAGTAGGTAATTCAATGAGTGTCTAACATGTGAAGTCAAACTAACTGTCAATACACTTGATGTCAGTCTCTTACCAAACGGACTGTATCGGCGATAGTTGTTAAGAAAACAGTATCATATGAGAAATATTGGCATCATGTTTGAACTCTGCCGACAGAGTGTTTCATGGGTCATTTATCACGACAAAGGATCAAACGTTTGTTTTCATTATTAGTATTGCTGCCATGGACTGGTATACCAGGCTGACAGCAGTTATCACTGGCTAGTCAGTGAGTATTTGTTCAGCAAGAGATATTTCTGGCCTGTTTCTCTCTAACCTCAAAATTAAATTTGATAAAATATTTAGAAACTTTGTGTCCCCAAACCTCGCAGTTTAAAATTTAAATCACCTCGAAAGCTATGGGGGTCTCAAACCTTGAAATTTTGGTACCTTGAAAATTTCTTGGTATACAGTACCAGTATTACAATATACAGTAGAATCCTTCTGAGCAGGCATTCGTTGGGACCAGCTCAAAATGCAAGTATAGAGGATGTCCCAATTTAGAGAACTTTTCCCTTTTCAAAATGAGAATGATCTTCCACATGTCAGTAGCATATGCAGGTGACCGACTGCCAAATTATGAGACAACAATTAATTTTTAATGCATGTGACATGTTTCACCCACCATTATACCTTGCCTACTTCAGCCTAATACATATCCATACCCAATTTATTAGGCACTTTCAGCCATTGAACAGGAGACCCAAGATACCAGTTTCAAGATGGTCAGTTACAGTACAAACAGTCAATTGGACAGTCTTTGTTGTGCCAAAATATGGAATTAACTGACACCAGATCAGAAAGCATATAAATGTTCATTAATTAACTAGCTTCTCTCGTGACCAAATTGTAGTTCAGATATTGAGAGCATGCCAGATTGGAGGGCTGTTGGTTTTTGAGAGCTTCCACTGTATTGGAACACAGTTCTTTTACCTCAGTATTACCTCGGTATTACCTTATTACCTCAGTATTACCTCGGTATTACCTTATTACCTCAGCATTACCTCGGTATTACCTCGGTATTACCTCAGTATTACCTCGGTATTACCTCAGTATATAAGTTGCATCAATAAATGATTTGTACTTACAGGTGAGATAGTCTTTCGAGAAGATGGACGAGGGATGCAGAGTGTTAGTCAACTGCTGTCGCGGAAGAGAAGTCACGATTCTGATGCCATTGACCTCAGCCCTGACAAGACCAAGTTAGAGGGTCTACAAGAGTCCACCAATATCACCCTCAACATCTCCCTCACCCCACAGGCTCTTCTGGGAGGGGGACCAGTCACTGTCACCGCCCACACTTCCAAAGCACCTCCAGTCACAGACATACCAGATGATGGTGCAACCCAGAACAAGAATCAAGACAAACTGCCACCCACAAAACCCAGCACTCCATCTGGGATAGCTAAGTCAGTGTATCCTATTCATATCATCCCCAACGCTACATCAGAAAGCAGTACAACGAAATATTCACGTCTTTCACCAGGTGTGGCAAAAAGAGACGGACTCTATACCCACAGCAGCACAGCCAGGGGAGGATCAAGTTACTTAAAACAGTTGAGTTCAGGGTATGGAACCGTTGTGTCCAGTAACTGCAGCCGCCCAGCCAACTCCTCCCACCACTCCACGCTCTCACACAGATCTGAACCTTCCATAGTCAAGACAGTCCTGCAGCAAACCCTTCGACCATCAGCCAAGGCAGACTTCTCTCAGTACTTGTCACGGTCCATGTATCACCAGCCTACAAGCAGCATCACCAATGGGCATTCAGCTCCTATACCAGAACCCGGTTCAGGACCGGTCTTTCCCAAACCTGAACCAGTTTGAATGAAAGTCACAACTGTCATATCTAGTCCTGAAGCCACCAATTCATAGTTATTCATCATTTGCTCACATGTAACCAAAAGAACCATTTGAAGAGTCAACACCCAACGATTTTTTTCATATTTATATAAAGATATTATTATTGACCCAGTGATATACATGTATTCATGATGTAGGGCAGTAGCTGTGTTGGATCTTGATGGGTGGATGGTTTTTGTAGGATGGATGGATCTTGATGGGTGAGAGGATCCAGTCGGATAGGTAATTATTAGCACTGTTGGAAGTGATCTTGTCCATAATGCATTTATTCTGTATACAGGGAATATACAGACATATACTTAGATCTGCAGTTAGTTTCTTTATTGTGGTGAGGTTGATGATGTATAATGTTTAGTTCCTGCGGCTTATGAATCTTACAAGTTTAAACATATGTCATTTCTGTGATAAGAAATACATTTGTTGAGTACTATCTCGCAGATTGAAGAACATTTGTTCAGTTTCTCATTGGGATGAATTGATTTTTAAATGTGTTTAATTGATCACAAGTCATTCCACTTAGGATGAAGCAATGTCCATTTGTACACTGATGGGGTCTAGTTGTTACAGCTTCCATCACAAATCACTTTCGGGACTTAAAATATTGACTGAAGTAATAATTATTGTCAGGGGTCAAGCAATTTTAAAATGTGATGAAACCGAACCAGATGATAGTCACTTGGCAATTCAGTATCCCTCCCTCCCTACTGCTGTGTTTGTAAAATGTTCTCAGCTGATAAATGGGGGGAAATTGCTGAGGAAAATATTTCAGTTTATTCTTAGTTCATTACAGCTGAAAGCCTAGAGTGGCATGTTTGTACACTGTTGTAGGCCATTACTCAGTCATTTCATTCAAAATGTTTTTAAATTTGAGGTATGTGTTGTAAAAAGTGGGATTCAAGTGTATGTACTGCTTTTGTCAATATCTGAAAATTTTACCTTAGTTTGACCTTTACACTTTGACCATTCTGAAATCTTCTGGGTATCACTCCACCATTCTTTTCTGTAATGTAGTGAAATCACGTGTACTTACTCGTGGGTTCAAATATCTGTATACTTTTCTTGATATTACTACCTTTGCTTTCTAAAATTCTATCATGATGCATGTTCAGGTCTATTTTAGTAATAGGTCTTTGTTCTCCATGTTTATATGAATGTCGATGCAGACAGCTACTGTTGATAAGCAGATGTACATTTGATGAATTTGACGCTGTTGACTTATCCAGGTGAACTGAAGTGACATGACACTATTTTTTGCTATGTAAAACGTAGGTGGAATCCATGATTGTATTGTTATAAAGTTTTTCCTGTTATTGTTGTCTTACACATATATTTTTTAAAAATTGTGTATTGACATTTATGTATCAATTCAGTATACCAGAAAATAACATTTTAAAAATCCATTATATAACATGGAAAGGATTTGAAAATATATCAGAACCTTTCGTTAGAAGAAAAGAAACTTGAAAAATCATATCATTGAAATGTGTGTACTCTAAAGAATATTTTTCTACAAAATCTGAGTATTTCCCTAATTTTGTTTTATTTAGGTTTTTAACATGTTTGTACTTTCATGTTTTCAAATCAGCATTTTAGTTGATAAAGATTCATTTGCAACACAAATAATTAATGTTAATATTGTTATGAATATGTTGTGGACATCCATTTCTCATCTGTATTTATGACTGACATGTCTGTGAGTCACTTATTTCACCTCAGTGTAATGAGAGCAGACAAATGGCATATTTGTGAATTTTAGGCAAGAACGCTATATTTATAACGGTATGTATACAAAATTATAAATTACTGTGACATGTTTCTTCATTGGTTCACAAATGTCACAGGTTTTGCCCATCATGACTACTGTCTAGGTAATAAATGTTTATTGCTGTTTATTTTATCTGAGACAAACAGTTGTGCAACACTACTTATTTGTTAGTACCGAGGCCTTTGGAGTCTGAAACGTTCAACCACTGAAACATGAAGTCCTGACCATCCGCCATCAATACCATGAATAATGATATAGTCTTTCACTGCTGTGAAGTACACCTACTTAACTTTACAAGACTTCTGCACGATGTTTTCACTCACTAATATTGAGAGAGAGAGCTTTGTTCAATAAGAGGGCCACAGGCCCATTATACATTAAGTGTACATGATACACAATCACTGGAGCACCGTACAACGTCATGAGAACTGCACAATCATACATTTGTGGGTACATAATCTGGAAGAAATATATTTCTTTTTTTCATGGCAAAAAATAGGTATTTTGCCAGACAATATATAATATGACTGTTCTTTGACGTGAGTTAATTTCTCAGTTTCTCATTTAAACACATGAAATCATAATGAAGTACATTAAGGTCTTCAACTTATTTTTCATTGAATATACAGAATGAAGGTAGATCTAACGTTTTCGATGTTGATATACCTGAATGATGGCTATAGTAGGTAGGGACTAGAGTGCCCAGGAATGTTTAACTTACATGGCTAACATACAGTTACAAAATGTGCAAGTGTCTGTCAATATTTTATGTCTGTACATCAGTCACCTTGTCATTATTGTAAACAGAAATGGTTGCCATGTTGTGTTTTCTTCAACATACTGTCACACAATGTTTTTGAAAGTTCCTGAAAAATGTTCCAAAGTAATAAGCATGCCTCCACTAAATTAATACAGGCCAGTTTTTGCTGTCACTGTAATTTCAAATATATTACATGTTACATAAGAGTTTCTAGAAGTATCTAAGTCTTCAATGAATAATGCTTTCTGACAGACTATTCACAAAGCTCTCTTAAGCGGAAGATCTCGTAACTTTTCTCATAGCATCCATAGCTCCTGTGTTACAGTATAGGAGGTACAATGGCTACGAGAAAACTTACGAGATCTTAGGCTTACGAGAGTTTTGTGAAAAGGTGTCCAGGGAACTAAGACTAGTTTAGTTTGTAACGAGCAGTTTGTCAGCTTGAGATGAACACATCGGACCTATATTGTATAAAAAGATGTAAAATATATTTCTGATTTCATAGATTCATCTTCTTCAAGCACTCAGTGTTATGCTGTTTCATGAAACTGTGTTAGTCAGTCTCCAAGACTCTGGGAATAAATTAATTTAAATCTAACTCCAGCGTAGAATAATTTATTAAGTCTAGATTTCCTCACATAAGTTGTATTTTTGATTCCAGTAGTGTTTCCTTTCTATTTATTTATTATTAAATATTTTGTTGACATATATTTCAAGTAAGAGATCTTTAGTCCTTTGATGTTAGTTCAGACACTTTGTCAACTTCTGTAAATATCTGTGTCTGTCGTCCATGTAACAGGTATTGATTTTACTGGTCTTATTAATTTTAGTTTCACAAGCTGTACTGAATTATCTCCCCTAGATCATGTTATGTCAGTTTTCCAAAAAAGTACCCAGAAAAGGTTGTTTGACAAAGGAGAACAGACTTCTGCAAATGACAGCCTTGAAAAAGAGTGTGTCTGATACAGCTAAAGTTGAAAGTTATTGTCCCCAATTTGATAGTGCCTAGACAAATCAAGTGAATAAACTGCATTATGTTAGTCAATTTTAAATAGAAGTCACCCGACATTAATCTGCTTTTGCTCTCGGATGCACTCAATATCAGTGTAAAATGGTGTAGTAAGCTAATTGAAAATAAATTTTCAGTGTTTGGTAGGTTTTATGAGGAAAGCAATGACAAGTGCTCAGATTGATTCCTACATCTGCAAGAAAGTTCAGAACCTCGGTCTGTGGAAAAGCTGCACTCTGGAAAAGCTGAGTGTTAGCTCATCCAAGTTACTAATGTTTCCACCAAAATAGTTCCAAAATGTGTCTCATGAGGATTACAGTCAATCACGTCAGGCAACAGAATGGAGTCAAAACAGACAGCTTATGTTAGTATACAACTGTGAAGGTCACATGATATTATGATTGATAGCAGCCCGTCATTTGGCAACAGAACGACATATCAAGTTACAGGACCCTACAGTGACCTAGTTGTTGCTCAGTAAATTGGAGCCATTTTGTGAAAATTATTCAAGTGAGATACGGGGGTACAGTAATCCTTTTACAATAATGTTATAGTATTGGCTTCCAGGTTCTGTCACAAGCTTCTCTAGCATTTCAGGGAAAACCATTTATTTTCCTGTTATGTTGCTTCAAGAGGATTGATTGTTTTGTGACTGGTGATAACCAATTCTTTGGGTTTATTTGCAATGTATTGCTTGACTACTGTTAGATTTCATGCCAGTTTTTGTCATGCAACATCCTGACAACATCCATTTCAGCACTGGCCACCAGATCCAGGAACCCTTATCCTGTAGGGCTGTCTAAGAGTTTCAGATATATTTTTATTTTGAGGACCTTGAAAAGAATGAGACAAGGCACATGATGGAGATTGTTATTTTCTGTTTCCTTACGAACAGTTTGAATTAATTTTGACACAGCTGATGCTTTTCACTGTTACCAATGTCTCCTTTGAAGGCCATTTTTGAAGGTATGCTTGTTTAGTTATTTTTTTTGAGTTTGAGTTATTAAGTTTGAAGATGTATTTTTAGATATGTGTAGTACAAGTGTTAGGTCAATGTGACCTTTTTAATTGATGTGTGCCATATATTGATTGTAACACTAAACACCTCAGTTAAGTGGTTTTTGCTAAAATTCCGTCAGAGCTGTTTTTATTTGATTCCATACTCAGTTTTCACAAGAAAGATCAAAGTTATTCTCCTAGTTAACTAGCACTTCACATAACAATTCACAACTTATTCACTGGAGGTGAATGAAACTTTGTCCGGAGAGACAAGCACAAAACCCCCTTGGACAAGTTACCTCAATCTAAGGTCAAGGTCATCAGCAAGACAAGTTAAATAACTTTCAATGTCATTCTGGATGTAATATTCATGTGATTGGTTTTGACAGATTAGTTACTAAACTTATCCAGATAATTTGCCCCCTTGATCATAATTGCCAAGGGATTAAGTTTTATTACCATGCCAAAAATATAGGGGATAAGTCAAGTCGTTTTGACAAATCTTCTGTTCCTTTGGAATTTTATGATCATATCTTATAGAACATGGAAGTCAAGAGTTAACCTCATTTCTTCAGAATCCCAACATCCTGGTGTCGACATTCCCAACACCATTGATGCCTCTGATTGAAATGATGTGTACCGAACACACAATGACATCAGAGAAAACACTATCTTTTATTTCCAGACATTAATTTTTGTTCCTGTAGATTCACAAAATACCACATACTTCTTTTTGCATACTGTATAACATACACCATTCAAAAACGAAGTAGGAGCTATTGGATTTTGATGGTGCATGAAATGCAAATGATGAAGCCAAGGAGGAAAGAGATGGTAAAGAGAAATTAAAGAAAAATTTGACAATTCATTCCATTCCTTTGGAAATGTTTCATGTGTATGGATATACATAACTTTTTTGTATATGCAATGGCATTTACTTTTGGTGTGCTCGCAAAATGGCATATCCCCTACAATTTTTGAATGGTATATATCTGTTTTGCCTTTTTCTGAAACAAAACAAACAAATGCATCAAAAGCATTACTAACGTATCCATAAAATGAGCTTGACGTGTCATAGCGTCAATATTTGTTTTGAATCAGTTTACAATGTATGTAATAATGTACATATGTTATGGATAGCTAAATCTTTTTACATTAGAAAAACAAGCAGGTGATGGGGCTGCTTCTGTTTTAATGTTATGTAGACATTTTCTTCTGTAGTATTTCCCTGTACACGTTTCTTGCCTCATGTACTTATGTCATGTAGACATTTCTCTCCAACTTACAATTTTGTCTTGTTGCCATATTTTACATTCTAGTCAGTTTTTGGTGCTTACATGAAATGTATATGATAAAAGTTTGATACCTCATAGTAACATTTTTGACCCTGTACGATTGCTTTATGATGCTAAGTAGTCTAGTGCTATGTTACTTTAGAATAAGAAGGGACCAGTCATTAATTACAAAGGGGTCCAGAGGTTATTGATTTGCTAACAGACTGAAAATGATTACTTTACCCTGATGCTTGTCATGTTTTTGGATGATCCTCCCCATTTGTCTTTGTATGTTTCTTTCATGACCCTCCCCACTTGTGTCACTTGTTTTGTGCCCCTCCCATTATGATCAAACATCACTATCATAAATGATGGATCCCTGACAGAGCAGCTTGCACACAGCAACTTGTTTTAGTAGTGTGATTCTTGGGTAATGATAGTGAGTGTAAATGGGCCTGCTATGGTCTGTAGGTAGGTCTCAGTGAGTTTATCTGGTTAATGTTGCAAAATTGTTCGTAAACTATGATGTTATCTGTACTTAATTTCACAATAATTGAATGGATGTTCATTTTCAAGTTCATTAATTGTGTGTATTGTTATTTTCATAAATCAGCTTTGTAATATGGGATAACTCCTTGATATCTGTGTTGGGTGAAAGATTACAGTTTCAAAGAAATGAAGGCAGTTAGTACTTAGAAGCCCAGTAGTCGGAGTCTGAGCAGTTTACTGTGTAGAGTTGTGTCCCTTGGGCAAGCCAGATATCATAGGTGCAAAAAATAAATAAATAACCAGACTCACAAAGATTCTTAGCAGGCTTGTGGTAGTAGTTTTCACTGTGGTAGAACATGTCTGAGAACTGCACCACATCAAAGATGAATTTACACCAGCTCATATCTTTGAAGTTTCATTGAGCCTTTGTTCAGAGAGCTCAAGTTAATGATCACCAAAGCCCCACAGGAACACAGAAAAATAAATGTGCTGGTACCTTAGTGACCAGTTGTATCTTATTAAAAAAGTAACACTGACGCTTTAAACTTTTATCACTAACGACTAGAAATTGTAGTATCACAGTAGTTCAGAAATAGCTGTGTTCATTAAAGGTCACATGTAAAGTAAAAAAACTTTTGCAGATTCTGATACCTTTCAGTATGCACTTACCAAAACAAGTCATCAAAAATGCCAATTCAACATACAAAGTTGAAAAAAAATGCAATGAAAAAAGCCTGCGAAATCAGAGTTCAAATTATTCACTAATTTTCCACCAGCACTGCAGAAAAAGTGGTTTCAACAGCTACGTTGTGCTGCATTCCTAACGTATGCCTAATGAATAGGTTCGCGGAGTGTGAAACAGTATGCCTGCCCAGAGTATGAGGTCATGATCAACAGTCTAATCTTGGTTGCATACACAAACAAGTAAATAATCGACTTGTTACATAAAAAACGTGGATTGTGATAAGCAAACTCTGTCACTGAGAAAACTCAGTGTCTGGTTTATTGACACCTGTATGTCTGCCGGTCTTGTCTGCTAATGACAATATGCTATGTACACCTTCAGTCACTGACCACATGCAATTTGAAATTAACACCTATCCACTAATAAGCCATAAACAAAGAGCTGACTAAACGTATTGGCAAATAAACCATTGGTCAATGAAAAGGCTTCGTTACACTTGAGTGCACACCCACCGGTTTTGACTGGGTTTGGTATCCCGGCTGCTTCATTTTTAGGTAAACCCAAGTACAAAAGATTGCACTTTTGATTTGCAATTATACAACTTATAATATTGTTTATTTGTTTTTTCTTAATCAGCAATGCATTTTATATCATGAATAAGTGATAACTATGTTTTAGTTGTGTATGATTTTTTGGTCACATGTGACCTTTAAATACTTTTTACAATATGGTTCCTCTGGCAGTGGTTCAGTCAGGACATGATTACATAATGGAGGGCGCAAGGTACTTAATAAAACCAAAGAAACTGTTCAAATTATGTACTTGAGAGGACGATTCTGCATCAAGAAGCAAACCAGTCAGACAACATATTTTCATTAAGTTCTTGATTAGCCTAGGTATATGTTATATTCTGATAATCATCCTTGGCCTGATTACGGGGCGGTGGGGTAGCCTAGTGGTTAAAGCGTTCGCTCGTCACGCCAAAGACCCGGGTTCGATTCCCCACATGGGTACAATGTGTGAGGCCCATTTTCTGGTGTCCCCCGCCGTGCTATCGCTGGAATATTGCTAAAAGCGGCGTAAAACAAAACTCACTCACTCACTCACTTGGCCTGATTACCATCAAGGGTTCATTACATCACCATCATGATGCACCATTTCACTAACTCACCGCAGGATGTATCTTTCATGAGTGAAGTATGACTGGTTTTAGCAGTTCTAAATTCAATTCAAAACAAATGTGTTCAGGATATTTATCATGATAGAGTGAGGACATCATACCCTGGATATTTATTGAGGTATCTGGGACTGTGAGGTAGCCTAAAGGTTAAAGCACTGGCTCATGCTGAAAACCCAGGTTTGATTCCCTGCATGTGTACTATGTGTGGAGCTCATTTCTGATGTCCCCAGCCATGATACTGCTGGAATATCGCTAAAAGAAGTGTAAAACTACACTCATTCTCTCATGGAGGTATTGAGTGGTTTGGGAGGGATACTATTCTACTAAAAAGTCTACTGCTAAAACAAATTCTGACCCTGCTAGACTATTCTAATGTAAAAGAATCAAGTGATCCTTTACATGTTTAGACTAGTATGGTGAACAGGATCACATTTGTTAAGGGTGAAAATATATTTTAGTTGGTAAATTGTCTTCCAAATAATATAGACTGCTTGGCAGTTGTTAATTTATCAATGGAAAATGTTCTAGAACTGTCCTGTTTGCTTTGCTTTGTGTGGTACTTAGCTTGTCGGCAACTGATTTTTGCTGTAAGATACATATCTGACTTACAAGTCACCAGTGACACATGACTGAAACTGATATTAGATATTTGTTGTTATTATTATGATTATTATTATTGGTGGCTGTTATGTAGTTGATGCCAGTAAGCAATTTATCAGAATCATCAGTGAGATATTGCTAATATGAGAGGCAGTTTATCAGTGTTTTCTGTACATAGTAGTCAGATAGGTGTACAGAATCAAGGTTCAGTTTTCCTTGAAGTATACTTATAGTGTGCCTGTTCCAAACCCATCATTGAACATGTCATATTTATTTGCAGTCATGTAAATGGTTGTGAGAAGCTAGTATCTCACTGATGATGATGATGGTGATGATGATGATGATGATGATGATGATGATGATGATGATGATGTTCTGCCTCTTTGCATATTGTCAACTGTTCAGTGATTTATGGAATATCTATGTTCACATCCTTAAGTATTGCTATGTTTTGTATGAAATCTCTTTTCCATGTTATTTTCTTCAAACACGTGGTGTTGTGAACAGTGTGATAATCCCAAATGGTCACAAGACTGCTTTGCGAATGCGTTTTCATTGAAAATGACAGTAATGTTTCGTCATCAGTAGAACCGTGAACTCATTTGTTCTGACAACGTACATGACTTGTTTATAAGATGTTGTTGTTATTGTACATGTACATTTTGTATATCACAGCTACCGGTTATGGACATATATTAAACTAAAAAAAAATCTTTTTTTTTTTTTTATAAACACAGCAGATTAAATTACTGGGAGAGGGTAATAGATATCTTGCCATATACCCAAGATGTTTATTCTTCAGCACAAAAAATAAAGAATTGTTGGTTTTGGTAGAAATGTGTTCTTTGTTGTCTTTCGTCTTTGTGTCCATGTGTACAGTGCATGAAGCTAATTTCTGGTGTCTCCTCGTTAAGAAGCTTGAATGTTGTTAAATTACAGGTAAAATTAAACTCACACGTGATCAAATAAGTTAAGTTTAGCACCATTGGTTGCTGAGAGTAGTTAAAACTGATGAAAGAGTTTCAAGGCCTTTGGTTGTGACCTGGAAACAAGCATATATTACACATGGACCCATGAATATCCAGGTCCTCAGTAATCCATGCTTGTCGTAAGAGGCAGCTATGATGGGATCTGTTGGTCAGACTCCATGACTTCATTGACATATGTCATCATATTGGAATGGCATCGATTGATGCTTGTGGTTTTGATTACAGTTTGTCTGGTACAGACTCGATTATTTACACGCCACCAGCACATAGCTGGAATAATGCGGAGTGCTGCGTTAAACAACAAATTAAATATGAGGGTGAATGTCTCCAACATCGACACAAGTTGATTTGAAACCAATGAGTCACGGTATAATTCTTAAAAATCTGAACAAATGTGTGATTCAAATCCAAATTGAGAAGATCCTGGTCAAGGTAAACACCAAGCAAGTTACAAAGTTACCCTCAATCATGTGGCCACTTACAAACATGGCAAAGCAAGTTTGAGGTGAAGTGTCTACATTGAAACATGCAGTAAAGCCATTCAGTGGGAACTCCTACTGCTTTACCATGTTTATTGGCCTGGGTGCTCTTCATGCTACCACTATAGCTGACGTAGGAGAGTTATGGTCACTGTAGAGATTACTTTATACAGTGGCACCCTGACACCTAAATAACAACAAAAACCATGAGGCATTATAAAGAAATTGTTTATTTGTAACAACTGAAAAAGTAATGAATGAGAGCACTCATTCCAACAGCTCAGAACCACACTGGCCCAGCTAGTTTCTAGCTGTCCACAGTGAAACAAAGAACAATTGTATACCAACCCAACCTCGGCATCTTACACCAATGACTCCTTTGGAATCTTTTAACTTCCCATCACCATATATGTACACCTAGCAAATGTTTCAATATTATTTGGACAAACTAAGCAGTGGCCTTTGGCAAACAATGCTTATCACTACGACGTCTTAACGTCATTAGTCGAAAACCTCTTCTTTAATAGGATCTAAACTTTCAGAAAAGTAACTTCTGTTGTCAAAATCTGTAAGAGGTCTACAAGAGGTATAGCAAGATGTATTTGGAAATCAAGTTTCGGAATAGAATAACGAGGAGTCACGTCTCATTTGAAAACCTTAGTATATTTAAATTACGGGTTCCTGTAGCTACAGAACAAATTCAGGTTTATAAAGTCTTTGGCTCCTTCAAAGACCCTTTACCATTTCCTGCCCTTCTTCCACGACACTATGATGATGGAATTAGCCATCGCAGACATGCATGGAAATGACACATTGACATATGTGTTTGCACTTTCCTTCTACAGTTCAAGTTTTAACCCTACAATTCAGATCCATACAATCAGACTGTGCAAAAACTGCCAGTATTTTAAGCCAATATGTCTTTGTTCCACTGTGGACATACATGATACCCAACTATCTCAGAGAACCAGGAAGAAGACATGTTGTTTGCAATTAAACATCTTAATATGAGTAACTTGTAAGGAGATGATCAAAATTCATGGATTTCAATGAACAAAGTTGTCGTACCTATTTCAGACTGACTGAAATAAATACAACTCAAAAATGGTCATGATCAGTTGAGTTGACTTCTGCCGTGATAAACAATATGGCCAGACAAAACTGAAAGTTGAAACAATGTAAAAATATTCAGTTGCTAACAAAACAAGACGCGTGGGGTGGACAATTGCTGCGTGGTGGTGGCTGGTGAACATGGACCTCTACCTGGCCCCTTTACAAGGCAGTTCAACCAACAGCAAGTGTTTACATCAAACATCACCTTCACCTTGACACCTTGCTTTAATTTCGTAAAATCAGGAATAGCACACTGATAAGGAATTTGCACAAATCCTTCCTTAGTTTCTTCATTTCTTGATTGCATGAACGAAACTTTTAGTATCATGATCTCAAAATATCTGCTGTCATAAATTCATTCTTAGTGTCCAAAGTTAAAACAAATAGTCTGTATCTCTTGAAATGTGTCAGTGATGGATGTCACCACACATCATGATGGAACTTCAATTTCCATGCCCAATTTCCAATGTCTATAAATAGTTTTGATATTCTTTTTTGAGGTTTAAATGTGTTTAACCATATTTCCTTCTTGTTTGAGCATTATTCCATTATAGTCCCTCTATTCCATACTGCTGTGATAGCATCAAACAAACATGGCGAATGGGCATCCGGTAGACTTACAGAAAGCCTGTCATATATATGACCTACAGATGCCACAGCACTAAGACCACATTGTGGAATGGACACAGACCACAACGGCAGGCATTCAGCCATAGACCCCAACAAAGCTACAGCGGACTCTGCCAGAACCAGCATCTGTCCAATCCGGCAAGTTGTCAACGCTGGCATAGAATCTCAGTCCCATTGTGGCTTGTACATTTATCACCAGCTCTACAATCCGGCATATTGTCTAAACCGGATTAATTCTTCAGTCCCAATGAGTGCCAGTTTAGACAGCTTCCACTGTATATTAGTGTTCCACTCCTGCTGGCCATGTAATAATGCAACACTAAAAATACCTGTAAGATCGCTAAGGTCACTACAACCTAGACCTAGCCAGACCCAGACCCATTTTGACCCTTCTATTGACAAGTAGGGATGAAGTATAGTGTCAGGATATATTAGTACTTAAGTGGCTATTTCTCCTCCTTAAACCATACCCCTCCACGAGAACAAATGTGTGATACCTACATTTAATACAATATTTTTGTTTTCTTGTTATTCTGTAAGTATAACCCGTGAAGAGTGGTCAAAATACACAGGCAATTTGTTTCCAAAAAGAAAATATCAAAACTTTACCTCAGGGTTAACACAGCAACGTTCAATTGCACTAAAGATAAACTAAACACATTGTTATCACAGAGGTTCAGAACTTGCATTACCATGTTCCCCACACTGACCAGTTATGGGAACCAAACTGGAACTCATGGTGTGGTAAGCAAACACACAGATCTCTGAGCTACCCAACCAGAACGACATAATGCATAGGCTTGGCATGTGAGGCCACACTTAAGTCAGACAGATCTATACGTATACTACTCACGAAATGTTTAGAAACACCTGATTCTGTCATATTGTTATCAACCCTGCCACAACAGTCCAACATGAAAGCATCTGATGGTCCATAAATTCCTTTGAGTGGTATTAGAAATCAAATAACTGGTGATATTATGGCTTTGGTTGGTATTGAACAGTGACATAACTGCAATAAAATACAGTGCCATGTAACAAGCAACTAGATAATGTGTCAAATTTGTACAGCATTACTTCATTCGAGCAACATCTTTACAAACATCACTAAACTATTAACAAAAGTCTAGACCTAAAGAATGATAAGTTGTACTGTATGTAGTCAAATAACGCAAAGAAAATGTGGGTTTATGTTATCTGTACTGCCTGATTACATTACATCTTCATTCTCACATGTCTTCAATAAATAGGATTTTTTAGTTCATTGATTTATGTATGTTAAATGCATGCGAGAACATTTCCTGAAACTGTCATCACCACAGCAACAGCTGCATCCACTGATGCCAATCATCAGGTGCCAAATATGGCAATGAGAAAAAAAGTAGACTGTCTTGTCATTTTCTTCTAGGGAAAAACTTTAAATTCAATTTCTGATCACATAATTACATAAAGGTACTAAAACATGACGTGTATGTGTTGAAGTGAGCATGGCCACATCACAACAAATACAACTGGGTTGGTCTACTTGTTAATGTGTATTGGTCTACTTGTTAATTCTGGTAAAGGACAAACTTGTTCAAAAGGGTTTAAAAATGTTAAATCAAATGGTCGTTAATAAATAATACACTAGTTATCACAATAACAAATTCAAATATTTCAACAGCACTTTCAAACACGTTCTGAAGACTTTCAAATTCCTGTCCTTACACAATATGTGACAGAGCTAGCAGATTATTTAGTTTCATAGTGAACTGACCACCTAATCTGTAACCAAAGGCTTAAGTCTGCACTAAACATGCTAAAAGATTAAGTATTGGTATTAAGAATTCTAAAAAGCAGGTCAATATGGATAATTTGGATAATACTATTAACAAGTAAAATGTCAAACATCGAACTCCACTAAAAACAATATATGACAGCATCTAAAGTATATCTTGAGACCAAACAAAGTAATTATAACTTACATGATGTTTACATCAGAGTTAACAAAACATAAATTTTGGTTTGTTTTATCCACAACAAACAAAATATGATATGTCCCTCAAGTTTTCTGCCAGTCCATCTTATCATACACACTAACCTGTGGTCTCACTCAAGCACACATCAGGATTACCAACAGAAAAATCATAGGAACAAAAAATAAACACAGTTACCAAATTGTTGTATCCATACAATATTGTTATGTGCAGGATGGACAGTGCCAAGGATTACCTCCTTTTTCACGAACAACATTCAGAAATAACCCACTATACAGGTGCATTTCTTAACTCTGTTGCTGTTATGTTATGTATAATTAGCAATATTAAAAAATGTCAAAATGGACAAATATTGGTACCATTTCAGATACCTGGTGTCTGTATGGCAAAGAAAGCTAGTATCATCCACTAGGTGGCTACACAACACACATATTAATCCACCTGTAGCTAATGCACCACCGATGGAACAGAAGCACTCATCAAGGTGCGACTTCATGTACAATCTTATATCACAACATTCTATGATATATCCCATATGTACATATTAAACATCATAATCACCGGATGTAATTGCATGTCATCTTTGTGTCAACTAGCTGACTTTCTGAACACAAGACACCTGTGAACGCATGGGCTCTTTTACCCACAATTCTCCTCTTTCATCTCCACGGTAACAGCTCAAATGGGCTTAGTTGTCGCCCTCTGCTTATCTCCACCTGCAAACCCTTACAATACATAGGGTTGCGTTGGCGTATCAGCACAACTGCAAAACTGGCTTGCCGTGAGGCAAAATATCACTTGCGAGTGATATGAGAATTAAAACCCAAGAAACGTTGCCTCCTTTTTCATGATACCGGTTCTGCTTTAACAGTTATCGTCTGAACTCCACTGCCAAAGCGCACTCTCTTTTTCTTCATAAGTGGCGACGAATCTAACGAAGCTGGTCTGAACTGCAATGGTGGTTTCGGAATGTTGGTAGAGTTGGGGTAGGCCATTCCGTGGTCTGCTCCTGTAGGCACACTAGCACTACTACAAAGTCTTTTCTTCAGAGGCTCGTCACAAGCCGGCTCCGCACATTCCACCCGTGCCTGTCTCTTCAACGCTGGACTTGTTGGTTTCAATGATGACTGTTTATTGTCGCCGATAGTTATCAACTTGTTTTCTCCACCAAAGGATGTTGTGCTCTGAATGTTAACTGCACCGCTCCTCATCTCTGGCATCGAGTCTGCTTTTAGGTTCGGGCTTCTTGTGCCGGCATGAGGCAGAGCCTTACTGATCTCAGCCACTGTTGATTCAGATTTCTCAGGATTCTTTTTAAGACTGTCACAGGCACCTAGTAGAGCAGCAATTTCAGCAACATCCATGTCATTCTCTGAGTAGAATATTCTGTCTGGTAGTTTTTCCTGGACCGGTTGATGCTCTTTGCTGGATTTCTTGTGTAGCAACAGCTGCATGTTCTCACTCAAACCAGACACAAGCAGTGCGTCTGTTGAGGGAATGGTCACCTTTAACGGGGAGATATCACTGGCAGAGCAGTGGGTTCCGCCAACCGAGTCAAACTCTACTTGCTTTATGGAAATTCCCTGCATAAATGATAAACTGTCTTGCTTGTCGCTTCGTGCTGATTTTTCAGTTTTCTTCTGCATGGGTGAATCCAAACTGGCAGATGAGAATTTACCGGGTCCATTTTGTTTGAACTTCTCTTTTATTGAGGTCATTTCTTGATCACTGACTTTGCTCTGAGAGTTGTCTCCCCCTTGACCATTCATCCCTTCCACTGCCACATCTTCCTGGTCGACCGGGCTACACAAGACAATCAGCTCTGAAACAAACAATCAAAATCACAAACTGGTACAGAGATGCTTCAAGCAATTTCATGATCAGTAGGCAAAATGATCTTAAGATAAGTGTCTCAATTTTCAACTGCAGTCAACATCCTTATTTTTTATGGTTTAATCATGGCAATAACCACATATTCCAGCTATATGAAAATAGTCTGCAAAATAATGGCATCTAGTTATTGGGGTACAGCAATCCACATGATTGGGGGACTCCAATGATCCACAAGATTAGGGTACAACAATTATTTCCATGATTAGGATACAACAATGATCCACATGACTGACATACCAAAATTTTTACACGATTTGGACATAACAATGATCCATAACATTGGGGGATGATTCACATAATTGAGGGACAATGATCCACAAGATGAGGTGCAATGGTCCACAAGATTGGGGGACAATGATCCAAAAGACAGGGAACTACAATGATCCACAAGATTGGTGGACCAAAATAACCTATGAGATTGGGGGACTACAATTAGCGGTGTTTTCCGAAGTTTGAAAATAATTAAAAAATCAATTGACAAAGGGATACAAAATCACTATCAAGTGAAAAAGTCAGAGTTTCAGTTTCAGCACTATGATAAATACTGAGTACTGTAACCTGTCTGTGAACACATTTTACATTTATTGCATTTCAGTATTAGTTAGAAAAATAATTAATCAGAAAAAATAATGGTGAAAAATGGTGACTACACTTAAAAGTTTCGATTATCGGTAATTGTTCACAACAAGTCAACCAATAATTGATAGTGGATTTGGTTTCCCATTCCAAACACTAACAACAATGATCCACAAGATTGAGAGACCACAATGAACCACAAGAGGGGAGACTACAACGACCAACAAGATTGGGGGACGATGACGTGCACACAACCAATGACTCTGACAACCCAATCATCTGATAGCCTATTAGGATTAGTATATGTTGCTGGGGACTTATTCTAATCTAGAACTCACAAAAGATAAACACATATCACATATCAAAGATAACATCTCATACCAGCTTGGACATTCGCATTTCAAAACACTTTAGTTCTTATATGCCCTACATACACGATATAACTGGTATGCAATGTTTCTCATTGGTCATATTATTAACATGACACAGAAATCCTGCCTACCTCCTTGGTGGTATTCCACCCGAACAGTTTTCAGCCAGTCAGCAAATTTCTTGATGTCCTTCACGAGTAGGCCACGAATCAACTCCAAAACCTTCATCTTGGCCGACCTCAAACCTGGAACAATGGCCACCATGCTGATTAATAACAACATAATAACAACATCAATCAAAAACATGGTAACCATTTTGTAACAGTGACAATCATCCAAGAGCTTTTGTCATGCAACCACTTTGAAACTTGGTTCATTTTTAATAAAACCCAGTTTTTTAATACAACCCAGTCAGCATCTCCCACAAAATGTGACAAATACCACAGATTTATCTGGAAATCCCAACTAAGTGTCCATGTCACGCAAACTTATTTTGGTAAATATTGGTACTTTCCTAAATTCTTATTCTCACAAGATGTGAGATATTTTAACAGTGTGTTCAATGCAATAATGATGGTTTCTGACGGGAACTGAAGAAGCTGTAAAGTTAATCGGTAGTAGTAGTAGTAGTAGTAGTAGTAGTAGTAGTAGTAGTAGTAGTAGTAGTAGTAGTAAAATAGGGCGTACAGTATTCCAATGGGCTGCCTTAAAAACACCTCACTTCTTTGGCAAGATATGTAAACATCACAAATCTGCATCTGGGTAATTTGTATTTTGACAATCACATGCTAACAGATTCTCGAGGCAGGCTATAAAATATCCATACCAAGTGATAAAGTTAGTAATTAAGAATGTTCAAAATGTCATATGCAATATATATTAAAGTGTCTCATATAAAAAATGCAACAAAAAGACAATTACTCCAGAAGCAGGTCTGTAGAGAGATTTAATAAAATGTAACAGATACATGTCTGTTGACCAGCAGTTTCAGCAAAGTATCTACCTGTGACAGAAATGTGCTAACTTAGACAGGTTAATTTCCATTTCTGGCATGTAGTTAAAGGTCACATGCAACAAAAAAAAACCCAAACATAATTTAAAGCAAACTATCACTTATTCATGACAAATAATATAGATTGCTGGTTGTGAAAAGCAGCTAAACAAAATTAGAAGCACATAATCGCAAATCAAAAGTGCAAGCTTTTGTACTTTGCTTTACTTCAATCGAAATGAAGCACCCGAGAAACCGAAAACAGTCAGAGCAGACGAGTGTGAGCGCAAGTGTAACGACATCTTCCATTGGCTGGTTCATTTGCATATACACTAAGGGCTCACTGTATGTACATAGAGACGATCTGTTTGATTGGCATTTCAGAAGTAAGGTGGGTAATAAGAAAGTAAGATTCTCAATGAATAACAACTTCTTTCACTGTATATGATGAGATGTTTTGGTATGGATTTTTAAGCCATTGTCACTCTTGCTTGTGAAGAAGTTGTTATCCAAAAAGATTGTATACAGAGATGTTGGGTTAGGTAAATACATGCTCTTCGCACTTGCGTTCAATTCAATCAACAAATACTGAGATGGTGAACTACTGTGTGGCTGGGAACAGTCATTCGTCCAAGTGAGAAGCAGGACTTGGAACTGACCATCTGAGTTTGCTCCAGTGTCCATCCAATCCAGTCATCCGAGAAAAATGGATGCCGTTTGTTTGCAACCCGCAGACATAAGAACATGTCATGTGTACAAGTGTCACACTCTCCGGTCTGTGTAATTATATAATGTGTCAGGGACAGAACTCATGTGCATGAGCTGTAAATCAATACATTTTGTTTAAGGTGTACGATTGGATAAGTTCAAACTGCACGTGGTCAGTGATTGAACGAAACCTAATCACTGATCACGTGCTATGGGCACAGGGCAGCACAGGTGTTGAAACCAGCTCTTGACCCCAGCACTGGGGTGCAATTAGTGAATCATTTGAACTCTGATTTCACTGAGTTTTTTCCATCATGTTTTTTCTATCAACTTTATAACTGGAACTTGCATTTTTTTTATAATTTGTTTCTGTAAGTCCATATCAAAAGGCATCAAAAGTTGTGTTTTGCATTGCATGTGACCTTCTTTAAGGAACATTGAGCCATTATGACAATATCTTGGGCAAGCTTACCAACAACACTCTCATCCACTGGGTCATCATCTGGGGACTCAGAATCAAGCGACGAACTGTCTCCCAGCGAATTATCATCGGCAAATGAATCTTCCTGTGACAATACACTGGGCACTCGCACAGTTCTCTCAATGTTCAAAGCATCTGTGCATATTGTTTCAATAAGAGGAATGTACGATGGACGAATCGAGTGGTTTGTGTAGTTTTCCTTAACTCCAGCTGAAATTGATATCCTCTGCATGATTTTACTCAGCGTGGAGTTTCCCAGTGGGGTATTGTCAAACCATACATAATCAGACTGAGATACACTCCGCTTGGGACGTTGCCAGAATGCTTCAGTCATGGGATGGAGATGGGTAAGATACCTCAAGAACGATGCTACAGGGCAACGAGGATCTCCTGCAAGACAGTTATATCATTTACACACCAATTAAGCAATAACAGAGTCGTACATCATATTGATATAAACTGAAGTTATGTATACATGGTCAATAAGACTGCCTTTCAAATCAAATACTCTTTCCCATCACATGTAATTATGTATATACTAATTAGAAATTAGAATCCACATTGTACAACACATAAAATTTATCAAAGTGTCATAACATTTGATGATTTCTGTTGTCAACCACATAACAGCATTATAATTAGGGCGGTACAACCTTCACTCAATACACCCACCTGTGTAACCTAGTTATTACTAAGAGACAGCATGTCCTAGGTGTGGAGTGTGGGTGGAATTCTTTCTCAATAACACTGTCACACTATATTTCTTGATTATTTCACAATATCACTCAGTTATACACACTTAATCATTATTATTTCTACATATGACATTATAGTATGTAGGCTGGGATCAAGTCACCCACTGGTTCAGTTGTTGCAGTGGGTGAAAAGATTTATAAAACTTTTATGACATCAATATTAAGAAAATGTTAGTGACTTACCTGGTCTCTCAAGCATCTTCTCCCCTAGCCTTGTTCCAGTATGATCTACATCTCCATAGCCACCCATCTCCTTGATGTTGAACTTAGGGTGGTATTTTAACCAAACACTTTTCCTTCCGTCAACTTCAGTCGACACAACAAAATCATTTTTCGTCATGGCCCTCATACAATCTTTTCCTCTGTTGACAATGTATAAATTCACATCGAAAAACACCTTATTTTGAAGAGTTTCTGGGTTGTCGGTTTTCATTGCATCACTGAAATATATTTTCCTCAAATCATCCATTTCTATTCTAAGTCTATGACACTTGCGTGGTCCCATTCGAACTGCCATCTCATAACACGCATTGGCATTTTCAAAACTTTTGTCTTTGACAATGTCCAAGCCGGTCTCCTTCATGAAATATTTTTGCAGACCGAGCCTGATATCTTTCAAACTGACAGTTGATCTGACCGGCCCCTCCTCAAGCTTGGTCCTGACCTTACCATAAAAATCTCTGAGAAACTCCGACAACTGGTGAGGGGGCATGTGTGTTACACTATGAATGGTGTGTCCTTTCGTCATAGCGTATAACACTAACTGGTGGGTCGCCGAACCTATGAGGCTTTCCGTTTCACCATCAAAACTAGTCTCAGAAAAGTCCTCGGATGAACGACTGCTCAGTGATCCCGAGTGTTGTCTCTTTTCCATTTTGAAGTCGAACTTACTCGTCGTTGCTTGAGCCATCTTGTTGCTCAGATGATGACGTCACACGATCCAAACATGGAAGGGTCTGACGTAGGTGTTTTCAGAGAAACACCGACATCGAGTGAATGAATAATGAATTAAGAACAAAATGTCATCTCTTCGAATGAAGGCCTAGATATATGGTGTCCTCAACGCTGCCGATAACAGTTCACACACAATTGTAACTCGCTGATACATCGAGTAGATCGTTAATGTGGTTTGGTTGAGTGTACCCACTCCCCTCCCACGATGGACTGGCCCAACTACGCAAGTGTTTCAATTCGTCACAGTAGTATGAGTCAGCGCGCACCGACTTCCGGGGGAATAAAACTCATAACAGCTCAGCTCCGACCTAACAAAAGTATGACGTCATTGCCACGCCACTTGACAACGGCTAGAAATAGAGAGAGCGCTTAGTAGGTGAACGTGATCGAAACCGGCGTGTGGAGCTCGCCTTGTTCTGACGTCAGAGCAGAAAGCTGACACAAACAGCTTGTGACCGGCTTTATCATTGATCAGTGGTGGGACACTGAAGTACCTTGTACCTACTATATCTTGAGAGCCGCTACGTTTTGGGGTTGGGTTTTTACTATTGCCAACTTATATGGCTTACAGCTTTTGTCCGGTGTGTCATAGTATTTCCTCTTTCCCCGTTACTGGATACGGTTCGCTGAATTGATTATGTCACTGCTGTCACGTCAACGTGCAGGCAGGGAAATTATTGATTGAGTTTTGTGTGCTCCGATGTGCTCGGAGACTCACGTGTTGTTGGTGTCACGTAATGGAATTTTCACGAGAGCGTTGTGTGTACCATATTGTAATATTGTAATATTTACTGATATATAACCTGCAGTCACGCATTGGAAATGAATATATTGCTCTGTGATTTCTTTATAAACTATTCGTTGAATGCTATCTAAATGTCAAGACTATAAACTGGTTTCATCGTTGGGCTAATTTCCAGGACAAGCCTGCTAACATACATAAACAGGAACTGAACCATTTCTGTAAATGCTGCATAGCTGACTTAGTTTAATAGAACTAATTGTAGATATCTTATTATTACATTTGGACATGTAGAAGGAATGGAGTTTAGGGGACACGCATTCATCAAACGATATTCACCAAACGCCTGGAGAATATCCCAGCGACAAATGACATTTACAGACGCGCCTAGTATTGACGTCAGTTGGCGTGGTCTGACGTCATCACTCGCGCGGTCACTAGGCACTAATGTTATGTTGCTAAGAGATAGTAACTGCAAATATAACCAGTTTGGCGGGCATCTGTAACCAACTCTAAACTTACGCAGACTTAAAATATACTTATGCCGTCATCTTTCAAATTTCAGGCTGACATACAGATGCGAAACGTTGAGATGTGATATAATTATGGACAACAAAATCTTATATTTTAGACGAACTTTCAGTTTAATAAATGTTTCATGCATATATTCATTTTGCTTTTACTCCTGACCATCTATTTGGTGAGATTCAACTTCTTTGACTCCAAGGTCACGACGAGGAAGAAAAGAACTCTCATCAAGTATCAACAGACGACATCATACTCTGCCGAGTATTTTATTGACGGGACGACGATGACGTTCGACCTCATCCCTTGACGTCACAATGACGTGGGTTTTGACGTCAGAGGGCTATTAGCGTAATCAGCGCTCTATCAGAGTACCTGTTCAATATTGTTAGAAACAGAAGTCTCATTGTAGTCAATATCCTTGACTAAACATTCTGATGTCAACCTGGATTGAGGGGGTTGGGTATGAGGTGGTTTGTTTGATGAACCACCGACTTGGATCCGCCAGTGCGTGTTATGGAGAAAGCTGTTACCCTCAGTTCTCGAACTGTTTATCTTTCAAAACAAAGTCATAGCAATACTTATTTTATATTCATTTATATTACATAATGATTTTAAAAATGAGAGAGAGAGAGAAGATTAGGATAAAAGAATTTTGACGTACTGAACATGTCAGAATTGACATCTGGTATAGCTGTAAATGTCGACTTGGTTACGCTAACCGATCATTATTAGTGGGAGATAGGTATAGTTGAAACCCCGTGAATACATAGGAGTGAGTGGCTACGAGAAAGCTGGTGAACACCCTGTGTATATCTGCCTGGTCGATATACATTGCCTCGTTCTCTACAAACACACCAATCGAGTTCTGACTTGTTTGCAGTGAATGGTATACATAATGGCGGCCCGGCGAAGAGGAACATGGGTTTGTTTGGTTAGCGTTGCTTACACTTTGAAGTAATGAGGTTTGCGCATGATCAATAATTACAGGTGAGTTGGCGTTATCGATGAAGCATAATTACAGCACATGGTCCGAAAGGCAGTGTACCTGTTGCATGTTAGCTTTATGAATATATAAATGTGATGTTGTGGGATGTTTGCGACCATGATATTTAACACTGAGTGTTATGTGCCGTAACTTAATGTCGATATAACAACTGCGTGGAATTGTGTTGTTTTTATCTTTGCATTGATTACGATTTCCCTCGTGTATGATTGATTCGACGGATTTTGTGAACACCGATAATTCAGTGTATTACAAATGTCTATAAATAAACCCAGGGTACATTAGTTTCGGTTGGGAAGTGACGTAACCACCCCTTCCTCTCTGACAGCACAACTCTTCTCTCGCTTATATGACAGCAACATAACTGGACCGCACGTGCTTTTAGCTACGTTTTTTTGTTTGTTTGTTTTGTTTGTTTGTTTGTTTTTTGTTTGTTTTCTTTTGTTTGTTTGTTTTTGTTGTTTTTGTTTGTTTGTTTGTTTTTGGTTTTTGTTTTGTTTTTTGTTTGTTTGTGTTTGTTTGTGTTTGTTTGTTTGTTTGTTTGGGTTTTTTGTTTTTGTTTTGTTTTTGTTTTTGTTGTTGTTTTGTGTGTGTTTTGGGGTTTTTTTACAGGTTGAAATATGTAGACCTGGCCATATTTTAATTCCCCGTGTTTACCTTCTCCATCCCAGCCTGATTTTTTTTTCCTGATTTCCTGATGTTGAATAAGAAAACATTTTCCTACCTCAATTTTCCCCTTCGGCGAGAAAATGTATCATGTGATGAAATGAGATCCTGTGATGAAAAGAGTACTTATATCAGCGCACGCACGATGGAAACTGGGAACAGGGCAGTTTTCTTTGCATATATTTATTCCAACATTATTTCTGAAGCAAAGCGACTCGATCTACATAACATATTAATTTAAAGTATGTCAACAAAAATTTAAAGTTCACAAAAAGTTATATTTTTCGTGTAAAATATACACCACAATGATTGGACGAAGGTGTGCAATTTTACTAGAGTCTGTTGAATTAGGACTCATGACAAGAGTATGTAATTTAACAGAATGGGATTGTAACGCTCTGGATAAACGAGGTGGCATGACAATGCTACTTACTGCCAGTATGATATGTCAACCTGACGAGTAAGATGGAATATGATGCAATAGCGAACCAGAATTCCCAGAATATACCCCAGCGCCAACTTATGCTGGTAATACATAAACCTGAATCTTTAAACATATAAGTATATGGTATAAGCGCCGTACATGGTTATTATATAGGCGCGGGGCGTAACTAGGCGGATTTAAAATTTAAGCAAGTGAGCTGCAGTACGTTTTTTTTCTTGAAAGATGGTCACGTGTTTTGAAAACGAGGCAGTCTAATATTGCCTGCAGTGACTTTTGTCCACAGTCTTAAACAAACAATTTTACACACCAGTGGTTTATGTGCAACTACCCTCTAACTGAGAAATGAATGGACACATCACATCTAGATTTTGGACATTCACCTGCAGTGTTTAGAAACTGTATAAAAAGAAGAAACAGGTGTGGGTGTTGTACAGTTTTCCAAGGAATTATTGAAATAACCTTTTCTTTTGCTGACAGTTTTTCATCCACTGAGGCAACATACACAGAAAGGCACACTTACATATTCAATTGCATTGAAAACAGACTAGTCTGATACTACTCTGAAGGCTGCATGTTGGGAGATATCACAATGTATTCCCACCACGTTCTTGACATAACTCACTGGAAGTGTAGAACAGTTTGATCATAATTATCAAACCTAGATATCTCTAAATATGTCAATAATCAAAGACAATAATCGTGCACCAATCGACAGATATTGTGTGGATGACAGACTGTCATGTCATGAGGGGATGATTCGGTATAGATTCTTACATGTCATACTGTTCTCAAGCAATAGAGACAAGGTTCTTAGGATTTATATCGAAACGTCGCATCATATATACAAGAATAAAGAACTCTTCATCAGTGAGATATGTCTTGTCCAATTGTTTCTCCTCAACTGTTCAATGTTTGATATACAACCAATTCATCCAACACAATTTTCAAAACGCGTAGACCGGTCTGCCTGTAGGACAATGTATCAATAACGAACTGATGAAAGCACACATTTCAACATGCTTGTTGTTAACTTTATTTATTTATTTATTTATTTATTTATTTATTTATTTATTTATTTATTTATTTATTTATTTATTTATTTATTTATTTATGTATTTATTTATTTATTTTTGTAAAGATTTTCTATTATAAGCAGTTGCGTTTTTCTACTCTATGGTTACGACATTTTAAAAAATAATTTACTGGTGAAAAGGCGAGTACAAAGCAGTTGCTAACCACTGTGCCCTATACAGAGACAGATGCTTTGTTCATTTCTCACTAATTTACATATAGTAGGCATTAATACTGACCAGCATCAGGGCTGTGTTTATAAACAAGTTAACGACTGCCGATGCCGCATTACACACCATTTATTTTTACTCACTCGAACGATTAATAATACGAAGTCACGCACGTTCGTGGTAGTTTGTATCCGCTTGTATGAGTATAAAACCATTCATTTGTATGAATACAATACGAACACTCGGAACGAGGGTTTCGAAACGGACGATTATAGCCAAATGGAAGACGCTCCTAATTACTTCGTAACCGCTCGTGTTATCCCAGGTGCAAGTGGCAAGGAAGGGTCAAGCAGGACTATTACGATGTCACTGGCATTGTTACGTCACCATGACGTCATAAAAACGAAAGTGTTTTTAAAAATGTGAACATAACGGGAAAATCCATAAGACCTTTGATGTCTTCTTTCAGATATGGGCACTCCCACCGAACAGGAGAGGCACGCACAAGAAGTTCTACGCTCTATCCTCAACCACGAAGACAGCATTAATCTCCGAAGCTCGATAGACACGTGTTCCCCTGGAGCTCTGCAGTCATGGCGTGATAGTAGTGGCCTCGACCTTCTTCACCATGCCATACTGACCAACAACGTTGTGGCAGTGGGTACTTTGTTCTCCAGAGGTCTGTTCAAAACGCCACACGAACCTGGCCGTCACCCCTACCTCCATCTTGCGTGTCACCTTGGATACAAATCGCTCCTCATCATGCTGCTTCAGGAGAGAGCAGGCGACAACAAACCAGCGCTTTTCCACTTTCCAGGAGACGAACGTCACAGTGTAAATTGTGTAGACGCAGATAATGAGCAGAAGAAATGTACGCCCCTAGACGTGGCGGCAGAGGCTGGTCACCTCATGTGTGTGAAAGCAATTTTGGATTTCAGTCAGACAGGAAGCAAAACAACCAGCAAAGAAAAATCAGAGAGCTATACTGATCTTGCGTGTAAAATGGACTCTCCCAGTGCCCTTCGCTTACTTCTGTGCGAGAATCCCTCTCGATCAGATCTACAAAAAGCGGTTGCTCTTGCGCTCAAGATGGCTCGGCCTGAGTGCCTAGACGCACTGCTTCGTCATGACATTGATAAAAAGGATGTGTTTGGCGGGATGAATTTCTTCCACGTACTGTTCACATATAGCTATTCCTTTGATAAGACATGGTACGAGTCTCTCTTGGCAGTGACGTCAGTGTTGTTGCGTCATGGACACTCCGTTCACGCGTTTCGCCCGTCCAGGACGTTTCCTCTCTACAGCCTCCTGAGCCGCACCCACTTTCACGACCTCGAGCGATCAGCACCTTATCGAATAGCTTGTCTGCTGCTTCTGTTAAATTCCAGAGCGGATCCCAATTTTGATGAAATTAAAATAGAGGAACTCGTGAATGAAAATGAATATGAAACTGCTTTCGGTAGAAAAGCCTACCCATCTGCGCTTCACAGTCTTTTTGACACTCTAGCCACATATGTAGCCGATGACTGTGAACTGGACACCGTCCATAAGTTCATGTATAAAAGTACAGAGATCCTCTTAAATCACGGTGCAGACGTCAACTACATAGGCAACACTGGACAGAACCGGTACGGGACCAGTCTCCACGCACTGGCAGACACAAGCAGACGTCTTGGTTTCCACAAGCAGACGTTGCATCTGCTTTTGCGTCGTGGCGCGGATCCGAACATACACACAGACTGTTTGCCTCTGAGCTACTTCTGTGAAGTTTTCTATGGCGACGTGACGAATTTGACCAAAGACACGACCTTTCAGAAACTAGCAGACAGCAGACGACTGGAGCCTTTATTGAAAGGGATGACGATGAAATCTTTACAGGAAACTGAACAATATATCCGGCAGCTGAAAGAAGACGTGGAGAAGAATTCATGTGGGAATGCCTGTTTGGGCGTAATTTTGGAGGAGATAGAGACCTATACTAGACACGTATGGAGCTTGAAGAGGTCCTGCATGCAAATAATATGGGCACAAATTGGCAGGAAGGTCATAAACTTTGGTTGTCTCCCCTTGCCGTTAGCTTTGAAGACAGACATACTCGCGGAGGTGATGTAAATATTTATCACTTTTCTAGTAATTCCACAAATTTAAAAAGTTAAATTTACATGAGACGTCGTGCCATTTGACGTTATTAGCAAATTGTCTGTATGTATTCTCCGACCAGTCATGATTATTGGTTGTAATGTGGCTTCTATTGCCATATATTGGATGGTCATTAATCGTTACAGAACAACAATTTTACCATTCGCGGCTATACTCCGATCACATTTTGGTGCGGGGCGGATGGGTAGCCTAGTTGTTAAAGAGGTCGCTCGTCATGCTGAAAATCCGGGTTCGATTCCCTACATGGGTACAATGTGTGAATCCAATTTCAGGTGTCCCACGCATTGCTTGAATATTGCTAGAAGCGACGTCAAACCATACTCACACACGCACTCAGTATCATGCAGGTTATGGAACATGTTTCTGGGAGTACTAAGGACGAATATCTTACTTTGGGGCACAAGGGAAAATCCTGTAAGATATCAATTCATTCATCATTCATCATGTTATAACTATTCTGCCAAAGATCAAATTGTAAAGTACCATGTCTAACTGAAAACATTAAACAAAATGATCCTTTGCTACTTGTTCCTGTCATTATGGTAAACATGCTGTAGGAACGGCTGGTCTGGGGTTAACGCTGCATCCTGCTCTATGACGACTGTTGACTGAATCTGCAACAATTTAGTCATCAACATCGTGAAGAGTCAGTCAAGTCTTCGAGCGAACATACGAATAGAAACTAACGTTTTCTGTAACATGGCGTGCAGAAATGAAACCAGTTTGTTGGTATCGTGTTGTACAGTGACAAGCACCTGCTCATGAGTATTGCACAATGTATCGTTACACTATATATAGATGCAACAACCTGCTGATGGCAACATGACACACAGAAACAAGTAGATGTTCAGGTTCATAAGCATCACGTGACCTACAGAATCAAACGCTAGTCACTCGATGCAGATATTCCATGACGTACCAAAGCAAGCGTCTGCTGATACACACGTTTCATGCGTTAAACAAACATGCAGGACATGTATATACACGAGAAAATCTATCGCAACACCCGTGATTACACACACACACACACACACACACACACACACACACACACACACACACATATATATATATATATGGTTATGTATGCTCAAATCAGAAATATGTTGTTTGTGTGATTCCTCTTCCTCTGACCATACGGGGGCACCGATCTCACATAGCCACGGTCACATGTGAGCGTCACGTGCAGTACGTGTACCAGTCACCAAGCAAATATGAAGTTTCTGTAAACTGTTCTTACTGCTCTATAATATGGAAAATCATTTGATTCGGTTGTCGATAAGTAAACATGGAGCCTCATCAAATGGCAACCATTCAAATATAGTAAGCTAAAGGTATGCGGAATGCAAGACTTGTTGGTTGTCTGCCGATTGGCCAGAAAATACCAGTAAACTAACGACCGTTAGCGTTCAGGTCAACCACGAGTGACAACACTTCGGGAGGATACACCCCTTCTCACAACACTGTATCCGTTTATGTGTAATGGCGTTTTAAAAACAGAGTGGATTCCACATCGTCGTTTGTCTAACAGAACCACCTGAAATGGCCTTAAATCGACAGGGAGTAGAACTAGACTACCTGTTTTACTTGGACCACAAAGCAGCAGGACAAGCTGAGTGTCAAGCTTGACGTCACCGGAATCAGAGGTCATGCAAACGCCATTAGTCGGACGAAAGTTGATATCAGTTGTCCATGACTATTGACATCAAAGAGTGGGTGAGTGAGTGAGTGACTGAGTGAGTATAGTTTTACGACGCTTTTAGCAACATTCCAGCAATATCACGGGGGATACACTGGAAATTGGCTCCACACAATTTACCCATGTGAAGTATCGAACCTGGGTCTTCCGGCGTGACACGCAAACGTTTAAACTACTAGGCTACCCCCACCGCCCCTAGCATCACAGAAACAATGTATGTACACAAGTGTATATCGTGGAACAAGTGCCGTTTGGCGGGGGTTAATTAACGGTGTGGGGTGTCCCACATATGACTGTGAACCGGACCTAGAGACGATCTATTTCCATTAATTTATTTGATGCTGTTGTTGTTTTTGTTTTGTTTTTTAATTTGTATATTTTTGTTTGTATTGTTTGCTTTGTACTGTTTGTTTTATGTTTTTTGTTTGTTCGTTTTCTTTTTGTTTGATTGGGTTTTGTTTGTTTGTTTGTTTGTTTATTTGTTGTTTGGGGTGGGGGTGCAGGGAAAGATGTTGAGTATCAGTGTATCCAGATAATAGCTTAAATTGAGGTTTCTATGGATTTTCTACGGTTAATGGTAACGTTTTGTTGTTATCAGAGCGGAAACATCTTTTTGAGATATAGAGGGTACACACTTCACTTTTACCCGTTTTCACGAGAGTTTCAATGGTCATTTAAGTAAGTTTCGGGACAAGAGGCGCATCCCTGCAAACTATCCCCCTCCCCTCTCTAGATCTACCTATAATGTGGGGTGTTGCGACCCGTTTCCATATATATACATGCTCTGTCTTCAGTCAAACAGCTGACACTGCTAGCACTGCGCGTTACCTGATCCAGTGCCTGTATGTATAATCGCAATACATGCAAGGTCAAATATGAAGAACCGAGATCAAACAGCTAGCGTGTTATCACGTAGCTCACGGTGTTGACGCGTTGCTGACGTAAGCTGTTGTTGATTCGCAGCTAATGACGTCACGCCACAGATTAACGCTGAGCGGTAAGTGAGCGATAATCACCCTCTCCATCAAGGCCCCGCAAGCAATCATGGCCACCCAGTAATAAACCCTTTGTTGACGCGTGGCCTCGTAGGTACCATATGGTCGGCCTCGTGAACTGCCGCGGGATAAACCAGAACAACTGCGGAGACACAGTCACCTTCTTGATTATTCCCTGTGTGCTATACATTTTTTGTAGTGGTTGCCATTATTACAAAGGAGGGACACGGAAATACGAGGGCCTCTGATCTTTTGTTGTTACGTTGTCGCATTTCTCAAAGAAAGTCAGGATATCCTTAGGCAAAAATACCCTTGATTAAATCAAGTTATCTTTTAACTCTTGTTTACATGACCTTTCTTTCAAGGATGGACATTTTTTTCTTAAGGACTCTCAAATGAATATCTTTACATATACGCTTGAGTGATGTATTTGACTTTTGAGTCGCTTTTTGTAGTACTACAACAATATCAAGTCGGGGCACTGCAGAAATGGTCTGCACATATTGTACCTATGTGGGGAATCGAACGCGAGTTTTCGGCGTGACGAGCCAATGCATCACCCACTAGACTATTCTATCGATCCTCCGGACATACGAGGACTCGAATGAATATCCCAAAATTATTATAATAAATTTGGTTCGTGAAATAGAAATAAAACCCTTTGATAACAGCAAAAATGATTAAATATATAAGCAAGAATAGCTTTATCTCCGTATTCAGAAATCTATTTTTCCTGTGGTCTGGTCAACACACGCACAGTGACATTGAAATAATTTTTTTTATAAACGAGTGTCATCAACACTCGACGGAGCTTGGTGCACGTGCGTCATGATTATTACCACATTTCTCGTGCAACAAATCACACAGTATAAATAACAAAAATCCCGCAAAGGCTGTTGGTGTATATTCCAATATATTGCATGTATTATATTTTCGCAGAAGGAGGGCTGTGTTCAATCGTAAAGAACTCACGATAGACTGTCACTTTGCTGTACATACACAGAGGCCACTGTATGCTTGAATTAATGGCGACTAATGTTATACTACACACACACACACACACACACACACACACACACACACACACACACACACACACACACACTCACACACTCACACACTCACACACACACACATTAACACACACACATTAACACACACAAACACAAACATACCTTTAATATATTACACATTGCAGTGAGGATTTACATCGATTGACCTACATTTAGTCCATAAGGCACGGTTTTGTTTATCCATCCACCCAGTTATGCATATCGCAGAAATGAACAACTTTTTTTTTAAATTTTAGAATAGAATACTGTTCAGCCAACACACATAAACTTAAATTCGTAATGCGAAAGACAAGTTTATATGTATACACTGAGCTTAAAATAGCGCTTCAAAAGTCGTTGTTGGGTTGGAGTTACCTCCCTTGCGCGATTTCACAATCACAGGCAAGTCGGCGATTTCTCGGTAAGGCTCAATAAAGTGTTTCCATCAAGGGTGTTGTTGGCTTGTTGTGCAAGGGCAGCTGTATATATACACCTAAAGCCCAACATCATCATACAGGATCTGGGGGACAGGATGTGAGGCAACACAAGCGGCCGCTGACAGTCTGTTCAAGAAATCCATCTTACTTTCACTTTCTCAGTAGGAGTGACTGAATGTTTTAATTTAAACATATCTTCAATATACCGTTGGTACGTATCTTTGCATATCCGACTTGCAATTATTTTCGACTGAGGGAAGTTGTACCGTGTTGGCTTTTATTTTTATGCTCTCATGAATATGCCTTATAGGGAAACTAAGACCCAGTTAAACCGTGAGTGACAGTTCACTTAATGTTTTATCCTGTACTTCCATTCATCATGTATATAATATTTAGGGGTCGCAAGCAATAATGTTGTTTTATGACTGTTTGAATGTAGGCAAATGTGTAGGACTGGTTTAGTTCACGTTCAGTTTGTCTGAAATTCGGTATTTGGCGAGGAATTGAATCATTCGGATCTCGTTCTCCATGTCTTTTTGCCTCACGACGACACTAGTTACTTATGTCGGACGTCCGTGAAGTGAAAACTCTGTATAATATATAATTGGATTAATTGGAAACAAGTCATGATTTTCTAATCCATGAATGCACGCGCTCGTATCTGTATGATCACGTCTTGAAATGAGAACATGTGTTTTCCTTCCAGAAACCGTCCACTGATCTCAACATGTCGGACTCTATTTCCTTGACATCCATATCTGTTGGAGAAGCCCTCCGTATGTGCAAGACAACTACTGACATTGACGTTATTATAGAGTTGTCTAAACATGACAACCCTCAAGTCCGCCAGAGGGCGCTGAAAGAGATGTGTCCTTGCCGCGTGAAGAAGGACCTTGACGATTTCTGGCGGCGAGTGGTGCAGATGATTGACGACGAGGCAGACAATGTCCGAATGCAGGTTCTGCACACTCTCTGCGACGGTTCTCCACAGCACATGGAGTTCGCCGTAGCGGAAGCTCTGGAGGTGTTCAACCGTGACAGCAACAAGGAAATCAGGAGAAAGGCCCACAAAGCCCTCACGTCGTACAGAACGAGAGGCAAGTGGAACATCTTGTGATGGGGAAAGATGCGGAGCGTGGAACAAAAATGAAAGGCTTCCCATCCAGGCAGTAGCCATCCTAAATGTCCTGCTGGTCAGGAACTAGGACAAATGACAAATGCCGTTGGAACAAGTTTGAGAATAAGCAGAGGAACAACATCGTTATGCAGACATAAGTAAATCAACGTCATGTCGAACTTCGGGTTATCTCGACGTTAATACTTGGACCATGAGTTTCTTATTGTGTCATGCATTTTAGGTCGACTCCAACAAGGCATTGACACAAAGGGCTATGGCTGCATGTTAATGTAACTTATTTTGTACATATAAATGGTGCCCTGCGTGTTGAAACTTCCGTCCGAGCTTTCAATCGTACGCCTTGTTGATGTCATCGCCTGCTGAAGTTGAACCTATATGTTCGACCATGACATTATTCCACCAACAGACGTTTTAGAACGAATGTTACCGAAATCTGAAGTCTGATTTCTTTGGCTTGTGGTAGCATCACCGTGAGTGCCAACCATATTCATTTTGTCCTACAGTTTCTGCTGTCAAGAATGCTGAAGCCTACATTACCATTTACCACATGTGATATAGATTCATGACTGTTTGAATATACTGATGATATTGTCATTTTTATAATAAAAGCATGCATTTGTCTATAACAATTAAGGTTTGTTATTTTTTGGATGCACCCATTGCTTGTCATACGGTTTGTCATATAATGCACGTGAATATCCGGGTTAGAATCGGTCTTCATCTGTGTATGCTTGTCTTAAGATGCGATTAACGGGATCGGGTGGTTGACATGTCATCGAATCCTATTTGCGTAGATTGATGTTCATGATGTTGATCACTAGGTTGTTTGGTCTAGACTTGAACATATACAGGCTGACCCATATGAATGGAATATTTCTGATGGCCTGACGACCCCATTGTTGGAGCCGCCAGAAACGTGTGATCGTGGGTTGAATCTCGTGTTTCTAGTTATTTCAGCACCAGACCTATATTTGTGGGTATCACCAAGGTGGTGCACATCTGCCACATCAACTCTTCCTACCACATTAAGCTGACGCCACCAGTATAACTGGAATACTGTTCAGTGCGTGGGAGATGGGGTAGTCTGGTGGTTAAAGGGTTTGCTCATCATGCCAAAGACCTGTGTTCGATTCTCCGCATTGGTACAACGTGTGAAGCCCGTTTCTGGTGTCCCTCGCCGTGATATTGCTGGAATATTGTTGGAAGCAGTGCAGTAGCATACTCACTCACTCAGTCAGTCAATCATTATTATGCAAGCAATAAAACACGTTTCTGGGAGCACTCTGGGAGAGGCGTACAAGTAAGCTCAATCACTGTTCAGTGCGGCCCTGAACCCTAACTAAGCCAAGCACATGTCCTGTACACACTTTCTATTGCTTACGGAAATAAACAGCGACCGACTCTATTGTCCGCGTATGAAAATTATATCAGCATGTTGAATTGCCGTACATTCGAGGAATAACACTATCGTATCTATGCGTTCATATTTCGTGATTAAGGACATTATTTCCGCCTTGCGTCGTGTAACTGGGTGCTTGTGAGTAACCACACAGAGATGTCCGTATCATGACCACGTAACGGACGGCAAAGGATATGACGATGCGATCTCTGTGTAGTCATGACGTCATGGTCCGGTACAACGCTGATTTTGAGTCCGGGACAGCAAGAGTGTGTGTACTATATTAGAAGTGAAAGAATTAAAAAATGAAGTGGATGAAATAACATTACTGTTATCGTAACGTTGGTTGAATATGCACGTGCCTGTCGTTGACACTACAAAATTACTAACGATCCAATTAGTGATACTTCGAGTATTGTGATGCAATGAATCTCTCTCTCTCATCCATCCTATCTATCTATCTATCTATCTATCTATCTAGAAGAGCAAACAAAGTGTCAGGGATATTAAACACAGGAACAAACTGTCTGGCGGCACAAAAAACACATCCATGTTGTGTCAGAGAGTATGAAAACACAGCCTTACGGTGTCCAGGAGGATGCCCACACAGTTCTACTGGGTTAGGGTGTTAATGACGCAGCCTTACTGTATCAGGGAGGTTGAATACATGTCTTTATTGTATCATGGGGTTAAATACATGACCTTATTGTATCAGAAGGTTGAAGATATATGGTCTTATTGTGTCAGGGAGATTGAATATATTGCCTTATTGTGTCAGGGGTTGATGACATGGCCTTATTGTGTCCGGAGGCTGAAGGCATGGCTTTATTGTGTCAGGCTGTTGAATACATGGCCTTATTGTTGCAGGGGATTAAGGTATATGGCCTTATAGTGTCAGAGGGCTGAAAACATGGCCTTATTGTGTCAGGGGATTGAATACATGGCCTTATTGCAACAAGGGATGAAGATATATGGCCTTATTGTGTAAGGGTGGTTGAAGACATGGCCTTGTAGTGTCAAGTAGGTTGAGGGCATGACCTTATTGTATGACCTTACTATGTCAGGGAGGTTGGAGGCATGGTCTTATTGTGTCAGGGGGTTGAAAACATGGCCTTATTGTGTCAGGGAATTGAAAACATGGCCTTATTGTGTCATGAATGTTGAATACATTGCATTATTGTTTCAGGGTGGTTTAATACATGGCCTTATAGTATCAGGGGGTTGAATACATGGCCTTAAAATGACAGGGGATGAAGACATAGCCTTATTGTGTTAGGGAATTTAAGACACAGCCTCATTGTGACAAGGAGGTTGACAACACAGACAGGTAGGTTGACAACACACAAAGACATAGCCCTGTTCTATCATGGGGAGGGAGTGAAGGCACAGCCCTGTTGTGACAGGGAGGTAGAAGGCACAGCCCTGTTGTCACAGGGAGGTAGAAGGTACAGATCTGTTGTGACAGAGAGGTAGGAGATACAGCTGTGTTGTGACAGAGAGGTAGAAGGCACAGATCTGTTGTGACAAGAGAGGTAGAAGGTACAGCTATGTTGTGACAGAGGTAGAAGATACAGCTGTGTTGTGACAGGGAGGTAGAAGGTACAGCTGTGTTGTAACAGGGAGGTAGAAGGTACAGCTGTGTTGTAACAGGGAGGTAGAAGGTTCAGCTGTGTTGTGACAGGGAGGTAGAAGGTACAGCTGTGTTGTGACAGGGAGGTAGAAGGTACAGCTGTGTTGTGACAGGGAGGTTAAATACACTGATTGTTTATCGGATGATGAAGACACTCTATTGTCTCAGCCATACTGCTACTACAACAACAACAAACACCACTGGCACTAAAACCAGGGTAATGAAAGAAGACATGTATATCATTACAATAGACACACATATGCAGTGTTAATAGATGTCTTTATTGATATATTTATTACAAAACAATAGAAAATATCAACAAATAAACAAAGTATGTGTAAATCATCTCTGAACACCATGAGATTTTTGCAATTGGTATGTAAAAATCACATCAAAATACCAAATTATGAAAAGATTATATGTCTCAATAGTTTCACAACCATTTCATATAACCAGTCTGCCAATATTCTTTATTGGGGAATCATTCTGAAAGTAAATATTTGCATGACTATCTGCAACAAAATTTAGAAAAAGGAATGTTTCATGTCACCTTTCAACAGTACTGATTTACTGCCATAGGTTGTGGCTGACAACATCAAAATAACTTTTAAGTCAACATCCAGATGCCTCTCATCATCCTAAAATGGTTTCCATAGGAGATATGGCTTGGGTGAGATGGTACCTCCTGGAAGATATATTCCCACAATTCAAACTTTTGTCACAGTGCTTTGCACATGATTGTGATATTGTTTACATTGACGTCGCAATCAAATGACGTCACTCACCCCTTTGCCACTGAAACAGATTATCTGTTCTTTTTACACTCAAAACCCTGCTTATTATTGTTTACAAACTGATAATTTGGGCGAATGAATCTGGATGATGAATGGAAAATCACTCATATATTTTGCCATCAAATACATATATATCAACACTTACGTACAAAATCTTAAACAATCCTCATCAGGGTCTTGGAGTTTGAAACCATCATTGACTCATATTAATATATTTGATATTACAAGACATTTTGAACTCTCTATAGACAAGATTCTAAACTTTCCAAATAACTAATTTCTGTATGGAAAACTTTAACAGATTGTTTTGCAAATGAAAAATATATTTGTTCACTGCATTACATTCTACTTTGCTAGATACACCTACATAACAAGCCACACATAACACAGAGAGAACGGTAAGAACATTTCTGTATATCTGTATCGTAAACTAACTTTTCTCATCGTGTTTAAACTTTTAACAACCACATCTTGTAATATGATGTCCACAGTCATTAAAATAAATTATTCATAATCGAGAATAGCAGAATGTCTGAGGTGATATTTTACCATACTCTGCAACAATTAGAAACATCACAGCATTTAAAAACCTTGTCGGTACATCAACTTGGTTCTTTGTATTACCAACAAGGACCGGACAAAGAAATGTTTCAGATCTGTTATAGAATGTTGTACTGACATCCCTAAAATGGAATTGTGTGGAATATTACTATAAACATTGTGTTTATGGTATTTGGCAATGTCACAGACATCAAATGATGATCTGAGGACCATTTTCTGGCAGTTGTATCAGGTGGACATTAACAAACTTATACTCACCTGTAAAAACGAAGGGAGCATCGGTTCTTGAGCCAGTCAGATGACATGGCCTCATTTCCCTACTGTTGTTTGGGGCAGTGCGGTAGCCTTGTGGTTAAACTGTTTGCTTGACACACCATAGATCCATTGCCATATTACGAAAGGCAGTGTAAAACTAAACCCATTCATTCACCCTAGAGTTAGTTTTAAAAAATACATGTTTACACCCCTTTCTAACTAATTTGGGTGTTGATCCTTCAGACTCAGAAGCAACCAGATGCTTAAAATATCTACATCTGCATAACTCACAATGTATTCTGACCTCTTTTCGTTTTTGAAAAAAGTGAATTCATGGCTGGCACATATTGGAAATAAAAGGTCTCATCACTGATTGGCTGACTGGAAAGATCACTTGACATGACCTCCTATGAAGGTTTCCTCAGGTCTTTACAAAGGGGAATGACATCCGAGTAACAAATCAGATTGTAACGAGTTTGTTTTTGTTTTTTCCAGTTCTCCTCATCACAACATAAACATGTAATTCAATATAAATCAATATAAACAAAAGCCAGTCTAATCTGCAAGCAATTTCAACATAATAAAAATGTTTTGGCAAGCTGAGATTTTTAGGTTTCTACAAGGAAAGTGTCACGACCACACACACAGTGTTAACAGTGATATTCACACAGTTACACCAAAACAACAGTCAAGGCTGTATGTTACCCCTGTGTGTGAAAGCTACTGTTACATGTGTACTGACACTACTTGTAGCTAAAACACTATAATATCCAATGCCCATATATGATTAATGATCATACAATGTAGGAGGAATTAACAAAATGGAAGTTGACAGCATATGAAAGCAACTTGCTGTTACAAAACAGAAGTCTTACACAGTTGCTGTCTTAGCCAATGCAGTAATCTGTCATTCAACTTCTGGCAACTAAAAGACCAACAGCAAAGTGTGGTGACATCCATCAGAATCACATATCCACAGCAACAGTGCATTTTGATTGGATGAGAATATATTTTGATTAGATTAGAACTGATTAACAAGATTGATTTCTTATTTTGATTTTTCTAATTTTATGATTGATCAAATTCATCTTCTCAAATATCGCTTTGATAGAAGAATAAAAACAAGTATTACTGCCTCCTCTTTTGGAAAGTTATATATAACAGGAGTATTGTCACAATATGCAAATATTGATGTGTCCAAGTAGGTACAGAGTATACTTGCACATACAACACCTACGTCCTACGTTCCGACTTTGTTACCAACATTATACAGACATGTGACAATGGATAACACAACACATAATCCCATATCATCACATATCAGTGTATCATCATATATCAAACTATCTTCATATATTATCATATACCATCAGTATATCAACATATCTTCATATATCATCAGTATATCAATATATCTTCATATATCATCAGCATATTGATATATCTTCTTGTGTCATCATACACCATCAGTATATCAATATATTTTCATATATCATCACATACCATCAGTATACTATCATATATCATCAGTAAATCATCATATATCCAATCTTCGAAATACCTGCCTGCCAAATCGGCCAGACAGGATTGCCAGATTCTCAAATGTATCTGTCCAGGAGTTGGCATAAAATTTTATCTTGTATATCAGTCATGTTTTGTGGGCAGGTAAGTTCTGGTCAGGGCTGACCAGTTTTACATGTAACCAGCCCTGTGGTCTGGCTGAAATCTTTGGGAGTTCTATACCCTGATATATCATTAGTATATCATCATATATCATCAGTATATAAACACAGGTAAATGAAATAATAGAAGGTAATATAAACAATACAAAAATAACTTGCTATGTCCCACCTATAAAAGCAATATATCCTGTTAAGTAGGGATACATCAATGATTATTATGATCCATAAATGTACTTGTGACAATGATGTCAACACCAGGGACATCCCAGGTAGAGTTCATACCTTAACTGTTGACAATGTGTTGACAAACTCTTGGTTGTGACACTTGATGGTTAACAATTTGGTGTTATGGCACATAAAAAATATCATAAGAATTTTTTAAAAATATTGTTACTTGTTTAGTTACCAATTAAGAAATGTTAGTGCACACTTATTTTATAAATGCTCAGAGCAAATAATTTCACAAAATGATTTATGTTTCATTCACCGACTGCTTTCTGCTTGTTTGTTCGAAAATTACCAACCTTTCATAATTCAGACATGGAATGTTTACAAAGCTTAAATTTTCAAACTGAATTTTTTATCAGATACACTGCTTACAGAACTTTTTAATTTGTTCAACAATATATCTGAAAAACATAACAAACATCACTGACCAACAAAACGAGACGTTGAATTTAAGTACACAAGAGTTATGTCCCCTGATAGTTGAGATTTCATGCAAGAACATTTGCTTGAAAGGTCAACATAAAACCTTCAGCTTCACACATTTGAACACATAATTTAAGTAGTCTGACCACCCTTGTGAGATGATGGAGACCTGTACTAGACAGGTGGTTACTACAACAGGCCATCTTCCATAGTGCAGTCTGTGCGCATCTTCCCATCACTGCACACACAAACATACCTGGCATCATCAGTCTCCATGGTGACACAGGTAGTACCCCGAGGACAAGGACTATTCTTGCAAGGGTTTGTGGGACGCGAACATCCTGGTTCTGAAGATAAAGAAATATTTTCATAAAGAACGTGATCCTGCCAAACACTGGAAACATTCTTAGCCAGGTTAGCTATGGTCCCTATACAGGTTTTCCTGACTACTGTTCCAGGTGTAGTATGCCAGTCTTTAAGCCAGTGATCTATATATTAAGAAATAACCTTATAGGACACATCATCAATCCAGTCACCAAGTCAGGTGATCATGTAGACAGCTCCCACAACGTCCTGTTGCTGAGGAACCACTTTAACCCATAACGCACATTGGGCAGTATGCTTGTTTGTCATCATCAGAGCTGACTGACCAAGGATATGGCTGCTTTAATGTCATCACATACTACACTATATAGGCATGCAGAGTGACATGTACACATGCACGTTGCATTCTATGATGGATACCCCATATCTGTCAACTTGGGAAACCCCACTGCCACCCCACTGCCCAAAGTCATACACCAATACCCACAAGGACACAGACAGATATACGCATGCACACACATTTCACATAATATTTATGTAACAGTACATTCTTATATGGGGGGTGCAGTGGGCAAGCAGTGGGTGGTTAAAGTGCCAGGCTTGTGATCCAGCAAGATTGAGGTGTTGGGATCAAGCCCACTTGGAGTCAACTTGGTGTGCAGATTCTTTCAAAGTTGTCACAGCCACTAGTATGCAGTACACAACCCTGTGCACTTGAAAGAACCTACGAATCTGTTGATACATGTCCAGATGGTGGCCACATGAATACATGCAAACACCTAGTTGCAATGTGCAGTAAACCTGGACAAAGAACAGTGACTGTGTGTCCCAGTCCACCCAGCTGTGAACTGGGTACCTCGTTAGGATGAGAGAGCCACAATACACTCGATGTGCCTTGTGGCAGCAAGAGTTGTATATTCCACAGGGAGCTCAAATTGATAATACAATGTGACACTGAGGTTTACATCCAATGATCCAGGGAAGCAAAATACTGGCACCTTGAGCAAGCAATAGTTGCTTGGATATGTGAGCTTTATAAATATCCTATAGCAATAATAACATGCTGTTACTGGCTCACCTGTACATCCTGCTTCGGAGACAGTATACTTGACAACCTTTGACATCGGACCAAACCCCTTCCTGTTTCGTGCCTGCACCTTGATGTAATATTGTGTGTCAGGGGTCAGGTCCTTGATCACAATGGACAGACGATCCCCTCCAACCCCCTCCATCACCCAGTCTTGTGTCTCAGCATCCTCTGTCGCTGTGTAGTACACCAGGTACCCTGGAGCAACAGTTGCTATGGTAACTCAACATGGTAACAAAGGAGCATCACGTAAAAACCCCTAAAAAACTGCAGATGCACAGTTTCCATGGATACAGATTAGACAATGGTGTATCATGTTGGACTTCCCTATCTTGTCAGTTTGCTCTGTTAAGTTCTTTGGTCACGTGGACAAGGTGTCCGATCCTGATCAGAAAGTCTGTAGTTCAAATCCCATCACTGGGCACGGAATTTTTTAAGTCATAAAACACTTAAAGATTAAAGAGCCACATACAACATCAATCACCATCACTACCTGTGGTACAGTTGCCCTACCTGTAATTAAACCATTAGTCTTGGCTGGTGGCTGCCAAGTGACAATCACAGTGCCATGGTTGCTCCCTGAGACTGCTGTCACAGTAACGTCTTCCGGTGGACCTCCAGGTGCTACAACAGATGGTCAGTTGTGTAAATTTTCCTGCGACATATCACCCTCGAGGCATGTAATGGTACCAGCTGATGCTCCATGTTTATATTGGGGGATAGCATAGTGGCTAAAGCATTCGCTCACCACGCTGAAAATGCAGGTTTGATTCCCCAAATAGGTACAGTGTGTGAAACCTATTTCTGGTATTACCCGCCATGATGTTGCTGGAATATTGCTAAAAAGCAGCATAAAACTATATATACATCTTGTAGGCTGTCCTTATGAATGTGTGAATATACTGCTCAAAAAAAGTATGGGTATTTAAAAATATGTTTCACAGGTAATTTGACATGTGCAATTTCATTTGTGATATATATATATATAACATGCTGTATATATTCACACATTCATAAGGACAGCCTACAAGATGTATGTGTAAATCAAACTCACTCTGACAGAACAATTATCTCTAAAATTACATTTGAATTGCTCTTTAATTTTTGTCAGTCGGATGAAAAAGGCAGAGAGTATATTTGAAATGTTCAGGAAACAATAAAAATTTATCATATTTTGGGGGAAATTGAATTTATAATCACACGATTATATAACTTTAGAATGTGTTGAATGTGTTTTCGTTTGTGACTGATATGCAGTTTTAAAAGGAGGAATTCTAATTCTCATCTAATTTTAATTGTTTTTGAGATTTGCAAGGAGCATTCAGCAAAATGTAGATTTCCTAGTTCATACTTAAAATTAATCAGACAGGATGTCGACACACTGAAGGATGGACATTTGAATGTCCTCGCTCACAGATGATGCCAAATATATATATATATATATATATACCATAAATAATAGAAATATATGCTGTAACTACCTGTTTCTTTAGTCTTGACTGCAAGCGTCATGCTCCATGGGCTGTGCTCACCATACCGTACCGACATGACAGACATCTCATATTCCGTATTGGCCTCAAGCTCACCAATCACAACGAATGGGTCATGAACAGATAGGTTCTTAAAGCTTGAGTCCAGCGATGGCTTTACACTCTTGTACCGGACGATGTATTCAATGTTTTCTTTGTGGTGTCCCTTCTTTTGAGTGTCTTTCCAGGTGAGAAGTGCTGATTCAGCAGTAATCTTGCGGGCCTTGAGACCCACTGGAGGTAACTTGTTGTACGTGGCTCTTGTCTCTGGTGAGCAGACTACATCCCCTATAAAGGACATTTGGACAAAACAGTGTGAAGATATGGGTTCAAATTTGTCCCCAGCAAACCACCAAATTTGACACCTGCTTCCCACACTTCATAAAACAACCTTGTATGGAGTTCATATGCACACATGATGCAGGGCCTCAAATGAAAATAGAAGACTATTTTTGAATATTCAAGATATTTTCAAAATACTTGATCGACGGTATGTTTGACCTTCCATCCACTGTACTAAAGAAATTGTGTCTAGCAGTAAACAAAGAATTTTTGTAAATCTCTAAAATCATGCGGTGTATATATACTTGTTGCACTGAGGAAATATATATATGCTGCAGACAATGAGAAGCATCAAGCAATAGACTACAGGAGAGATTACCTGTGCCAGATGTTCTGATCATGGATGAGCGAGACAGAGGTCCATATCCCTCCTCATTCCGCGCTTGTATCTTGAAGAAGTACTTGGTGCAGGGAGTGAGGTCGGTGATGATGGAGGTCAGGGTGTCACCCAGCACGCCCTCCAACACCCAGTCCCTGTCCGGCTTTGTATCATCCGTGGAGTAGTAGATCAGGTAGCCTGCAATGGAGGTGTGTTCAGTGAGATAACCACAAGCATCTCTCTGAAAATACCAGAAACATTTCTCTGACAACATCAAAAGCTTTCTCTCTGAGAACACAATCATATCCCTCACAACACCACAACCATCTCTGACAACACCACAACCATCTCTCTCACAACACTATATCCATGTCTCTGGCAACACAACCATTTCTCTCCCAACACTGCATCCCTCTCTCTCACAACACCGCATCCATCTCTCTGACAACACCACAACCATCTCTTTGGCAACAGAGACAACACTACCTTACACAGCTCTGAAAACACAAAAAAAAAAACATCACAGGAGTTGTTTCCCTTCTTAGCACCAGGATCTCCTGCTCAAGATTTTGAATGAAGGGTTTGTTATACCAGTGCTTGTTGCTTTCATAACAGCTGTACACTTCCCTGGTAATTCTGACATGCACAGTCTTGAACCACCCTTTGTTACCATAGTTACCTGTGATGATGCCATTAGGAATGGCAGGAGGTTGCCAGCTGATCAGAGCAGTGTCACCTTTGTCATCTGCAACTGTCACAGTGATGTCTGATGGTGCTGTGCCTGGAGCTGGGAACCAAACAACAACTTGATTAATCCTAACTCTGCTTGGATATAACACTTATCCCAACATCAGTTACAACATCACCACTGGGGTAGCCAATGTGGTAAAGTGTTTACTCGTTACACCAAGACTGGGTTCAATACATCCCACAGGTACAATGTGTGAGGCCCATTTCTGGTATCCTCCACTATGATATTGCTGAAATATTGCTAAAGGCAGCGTAACAGTAAACTCACTCACTCACTCACTGACAATGAGCATGAAATGTTATTACTGGAGCTTCTAGGGGAAAATTAAGCCATACACATACAAATCAAGGACTGTTAAACATTACCTGCTGCCGAGGTGGTGAAGGCGACAACATTAGAGAATGGTCCATAACCCTTCCTGTTCCGAGCCTGCACCTTGAAGTAATACGTCTGCCTTGGCTTCACATTGTTCAGGCGGGTGGACAGATCTTCGCCTAGCGCCTGCATCACCATCCAATCTCTGTCATCCAATGTTTTGTTAGTGGTGTAGAGAACTGTGTAGCCTGAGGTGATTAGATCACACGTGTGTAAACATTTTGGGTCTTATATTACATGAGCATGTATTTTCTGAGTGATAATTTTACCACACATGATCATCACAATATCTTGCATGTTTCAACAGATCCCATATGTCAACATCCAGTTCTTCAGAAAAGAAGAGATCTGCCATGCAATCAGAGGTTTTACATACAAGGGATAAATGTATGCAAACAGTGTTTCATGAATTTGTGACACAATGGTAACATGGATTAAAGAACTCAGTTACTCCATCTGTAAACTCTCTCTGATCATCTCACACTGAGCATATATAATTTATGGATTACGTTACCATGGCTACATACAAGGAAGCTCTAACAAAGGCCTGAATATATTTCTACAGCATTATTGTCATGCCATTCAAACTAAGATTACTGTCTTAGACAGATGACCGTACCTGTGATGACCCCATTGGCCTGGGTTGGGGGCTGCCAGTAAATGGCAATGGAGTCCTGTGTGTCGCTGAGAACAGTGAGGTCTGTGGGTTGTGTGGCAGGTGCTGTAAATATTGAATTTTTCATCCAAAGCAAAATCTCCCAAGAGCTATCTCCACAATCATGACAATGCTTCTTGACAAGTCAGATTCAGGACATCACAATCAAATGACATCACTAAACCACTACAGAGTCAGCAGAATTGTCTATACTCTTGACACAAGGTTTACTGTTTACAAACTCAAAAGGTTGTATGAAGGACTTTGGATGATCAAATAAATGCTATATCTCTTTAAGTAAAAATATCAACAATTTCTATAAAGTTTACCCAATTGTTTTTGAATCAAGTATAGCAAGCTTAAGTTATATAGTATAACCAGTATATACTTCTGTCAGAGAAGGCTTCACTCTCTTTGGCATTTAACAAAAATGACTTTTAACAATTACTGATAACAACTGACTAACAAACACAGTATTTTGTAAATGTGGCTAAATGAGTTCCACCATACCTGATTCATGGGTCAAAATCAGAGATGACATGCTCCATGAAGAGTTTTCCCTTCCATCTGTAACATGGACCGACACCTCATATTCTGTGAATGGCTTGAGTTTGTGTATCTGTACGCTGGTGTCAGAAGTGTCCACATACTGGTACTGTTCGTGCTTGTGACGGTATCGTACCAGGTACAAGTAGTTGTCAGGAAGCTCTACCCCTGCCTTTTGGTTCCCGTCGGTCCACGCCACTATGATGGAGGATTCAGACTGGGCGCTGCCGTGTATCCCGACTGGTGGCGTTAGTGCACTGTTCCGGCGCCACTCTAAAATGAACAGCCTCACAGTAATATATTGTAACATAGTGCTCGAAAATAGTATATGATGGGCAAGTCAATAATACTATTTTTTTTAAATTAATATTTCAGTGCTGAAATATTTACAATATAGATCCTCAGACTTAGTATTGAAGGACCCAATGTTGAGAATGTTTTACTTAAGTATAAGCATTAAAAAACAAGCTTTAAAAAACAGAGCTGTAGTGCATCCATATGTATGCTCCAAGTCCTCCAACTGTTTCACCTGACAAAGAATCAGGGAGAAGTTGGTATTCATTCTCAACTCCCTGGGGAGTATACAGCCACAAAACTTCGTATGCAGGGCTGGTCACATTGTTCATGGTGAACAGGCAAATTTGGAACAAAGAGACTTGGCAAAGTAGACACCAGGGTTATGCTGCATCAACTGCAATGTTTCTAACACATTAAACCACAAACACAGTCACAATAAACAGAAGAATGTAACAAATTGTCTTTTTGTCCTGGACACACTTGGTATATAATTTAGCTGAAATGTTTATAACAAATTGTAGTTATTACAAAGTAAAATTTATACAAACCTGTAGAGGTTATGAATTCTTTGAAGAATGTCCTCCTTGGGGTACATATATAGCAATAAAATGTCAATTTTAAAATGCCTACAACAGTTGTAACAATATTGAATAAATATTTTACAAAACAAAAAACTCGTTTTTGTTTTGTGAGACCACCCCTACAGGGCCCCTAACAGCCAAGAGCAGGTAACTCTCACCATCTACCTTGTACCTCACTTTTCATGCTGAACTCATCAGACAGAATGTGGGTAGGTGGGTGACCGTACCCCAAGGAGGACATTCCTGGCCCTTTAGATTTAGAATAGGTCTGAACCCTCCATCCTTTATGGAGACTAGGAAATAAGTGGAATATAATCCCTCTTGTTCCTGTCCCCTTGGAACCACCTCGTTCGCCGCCTAGACAAGTAATGACAGGACCTTGGCGCAGAGCACTTTGGACTTCTCTGGAACAGCCGGCTCTGGAGTGCAGCGGATCCCGGAAAAGAGAGGTGGGTCTCGCTTCCACAGTAAGTGACCGTCCCTGAGTGTGGATAGGACCTGGGGATTGGATGTAACCTTTTCCCATTCCAGCAGGAAGAGAGAAAGGCAGCCACCCACAGGGATGTGCAGTAACAGGCAATGAACCCCCGACGTCGGCAGTACTCCAACTGCTTGATTCGGGGTCAACAAGGGCACCGGAGGACAAACTACTGGGAAGCCCAGCAGCCTTGCCCTTACGCGCCTGTAATGGTTGCATCCACTTGGCAGTGTCCTTGGCCGGAGCCTGAGGATATGCCAAGGCAAGGGTCGAGGGACGTGTACGAGACGAGTGGGGCTGCTCAAGCAAGGCTTTAAAATCCTTGAATGTGGAGACAGCCTCCGCGGCCTCTCGAATCACCATTGCCGCTCCCGGAAACAGGGTAGAAACCATCCGGTACGGTAACACTATGAGAGCCTGCTGTGTGGCAGGCGAATACCGGGCCACCGACAGCCAAAGCCTACAGAGGGCCATGACAGCAGACATCATCTGAGATGCAAATGAGACTGCACCTCCGTAAGCTGCTGTGCCAGGGTCAAGGGGGCACACTCCCCCTCGTCCCCCTCACTGTCCACCAGCTGGCGCTGTAACACCAAAGTGTACGTGGCATGAATGGTGACTTTGAGACACTGTGCAGCATTGCGATACTGCTCCTCAAAAGATCGATACGCAGACTTGAGGGCAGTAACATTTGAAGTGAATGGTGGTAAACGACGCCCCTGCTTGGCAGAGAACTGCCGGACAAACCCCCCAGGGTGACCGACACATAAATGCAGTGGTCCACCACAGGGGGGTTGTATAAGCCGAGATCTCCAATCAAGTATCTACGATCAAGTTCCGGCAAATCGAACCGTGATCGAGACCCCGACAGGAGAGGATTCATGACATCGGCCAAATTAGAAGGAATTATGAGGAGCCGGGTATCCGCCACCTTCACCAGAGCGAACACCTCGCCCGGAAGCCGAAACTCTGCGGGGTCAGGCGTCAAATATTCACACAACTATTGCCTGCTTCAGGCATATAGGCAATCTGTCATCATATAGCTGTATGACTGAGGCTTTAAATAACAAACAACAAACAAAATAATACAAAACATGGAGAAAATCAGGAAAACAAGAAACAAGATGGACTATACAACAGATAGTGTTAGTTCTTCACAAAACTCACTTTTGAGTGTCTTGACTGCATCATAAAGAGGCTGACCCACTCCAATCTTGTTGAAGCCAACAAGTTTCACCACATACTCTGTGTTTGGCTCTGTGGAGGACAAAGATGGATGACATCTGACTGACTACAGATCTAACAGGAGGGATGACTGACGTTCCTGAAGCCTCAGTAGACTCAACATGCATTTCTACACTATGATGATTATGTTAAAGTGAGTGTAAGTTCTGGCATTCATGTTTGTCAATGTGATCAGAATTCTGAATATACAAAATACAGCCAAGACTAATACTGCAGTTGGACAAGAATACAGAACATCAAGTGTAATCACATCACATGAATCATAATGAACATAGTTTTCCTTTTGTTGGGTGATCTCGAGGTACAATTATTTATTCTGAGAAATTGCTGATTTCTGCTAGGTATGTCCTGCTAAATATAGGGCCATTTTTTGCAAATCATTGCCCATTTTCGGCAAATCACTGGCTAAAACAAATTCCAGTCCTCTTCATAGTGAAATGTCCAAATATCAGGCTCCTCAAGCCCATGAGAACTCTGTGGATGAATGAGGTTAGTAACACAGCAGACGCTCACCTAGTTGATGAATGGTATATGACAGATGATGCTTGTCCACCACTGTGCTGTGGGTGTCAGGGATACCCTTCCCGTAGCTGAGGATATAACCGTCCACAAGGTCACTTGGTGGAGGCGGAGCCCAGTCAACAACTACACTGTTGCTACTTGGCCTCAGACGTAAATGAGTAGGGCGGGACGGAGCACTGTAGACCCTGTCTGAAAAAGGCACGAAACAGTTCATAGCTTAAATTGTCTGAAGTAACATTTTCAGACAGTGTTCATATCAACCTTCATATTGTTTCATTGCTATATTATTCTAATATAAAAGATACTCTTTAATACTTGAGTTTATGACAAGGACCTCTTGACAGTCTTCAATGCTCATACAAATATTAGTCTTGGAATCACCCAGGTGAAGCATGTGCATTACAGATATTGCAAATGGTGTTTTAACTTCTCATCTACATAGCAACTATCTCTAGCTGCATGTTTACTGAACTAAAGGCAAGTGGGCCTATCTAAGCACATTCAGTCTTGGAGGTGAGTCATCCATCAGATTACAGTCACCGTCACAAGCTGGGTGGTCTCTGTTTAAATCAGAAGCGACTAAAAATTTGTCATAGAGGTCAAATCACAATAACGTGATGTTACATACTATGTGTCCTGATGGTGTCTGAGGGAGGACTGGCCTGGCTGATGCCAATCTCGTTCTTGGCTCGGACCTGGAACATGTACGATGTTCCTGGCTGCAGGTTCTGTACAGTGTACATGTTCACTGTGATTTCCTTGGATGCTGTCACCCAATCCTAAACAATCAAAAATGAGGCTAAAACATTAACGAAAGCTACAACCATGAAACATATTACGAAAATCAAGAACATACATAAATGAACCAGCATGATATTTTATGAGAAGTATGAAGTGATGCTTGTGAACAAAATCTGTAAGATTCAACTCTCTCGTCTTCAGTGAATACACAGGCATCTGTAATTCATCTTTGAATTCTATTCAACTGGTTCTGGCCTACCATACAAATGGTGAACAAATCATCAAAATTGAACTCACATAGACCAAAACAGCACAAAAATCACCAAAATAAGAAATAAACTTCCAAAACTGCAACAGTATCCTCTAAAACCAAACAAACGCTCTGTATATAACGGAAAACTAATCGTTTGAAGTGAAAACAAAACTCATGTATCAGTTACAACAGAGCCTGAGAACAGACACCGAGCGTACAAAACAGCAGTCATAGCATCCAAAATCAGCAGTCACTGCATTTCGGAACAGTATAAATATGGTGGTGGTGAGGGGAGACAAACAAGCTTTGGACAATAATGTTTGTTGTCACCATGAGTCTAATCTTGAAAATTTGATATCTGGATGTAGTGCATCAAACCCCTATTGTATCAAGCTTCAAACCTATGTTCATACTTCTCAGTGTCAGGCTTGCAATTCGGCAAAATTTGGTCCATCATCCAATAGGGTTTTGTTTCCAGCTACATGGTGGTGGTCTATAACTACCAAACAATCCAGTGATCAACATCATGAGCATCAACCAATACAATTAGGACATGACATTGTGTCAACATAGTCAGCAAGTCTGGCACCACCTGATCCCATAAGTCCTGTCTTACAACATGCATAAGTTGAGGGCCAGTTTTATGCCTGATCTTGCAAGGTAACTATACACACTCACATGTTTCTGCCCACTGATGCTAAAGTACTCAATGATGTAGCCAAGCAGTTTGTCTTGCTGTGCACGGAGTCCTGGCATCCATGTCAGCTTCACGCTGGTGTCAGTAACGTCCGACTCCACCACCTGGGGCTGAGACGGCGCCTCAGGCAGCCTCAAGCTGAACACTGACTCTGTGGAATTGTTAACTGCTGTCTCTAAAAATAGAAGCATGGGCACAGTTTTATCTTGACTTACAAAAGTGGGGGACCTGTGGACCCGCATCGATAAATGTTACTGGTCCCTGCCATAATATGCGGGGCCTGTGAAGTACTGAAATTTTGTAGTGTATGTTGAGGTAACATAGTCAGGGATGAATCAGTGGTCACATGGACAGTGTTCTTTACTGATAGGTGCAATTACAGACACAGACATGTTCTCCTAATGTATGTAGGGAATTTTGTGTTTCTCTTTGGATGCAGTATTTTAGAGTTTCTGTGTCCATTCTCCACATTTGTGTGCCCTGGAATGTGTACAAAATGGAAACATAGGACAGTGAACTGTTCTTTAAGTCTTTTTCTAGCAGAATACACTCTTGTATTAGTGATCTCAATAAAGCATATCTCCCAGCTTTAAGTGTCTTTTATCCAAAGAATCTGATCAAGCTTCATAGGTGGCACCAAAAATCAGGCGATGGATATTGCTGTTTACATGGTGATGTTTTAATTCATATGAAACAAATATATGATTCAGCAGATGGTCAAGTTCTAATTTAGGCCAAACTGAACAGCTTTTACACCACAAGTCATGTTCAGCAATGTGACATTCATGTAATCTGGAACATATATGACAGTTGAATGGGCAAATTTGTATTGACTCTCTCACAAAAAAGAGAAATGTTTGTTTCAAAATAAAACCAGCATCTGAATGTTACTGTTATTGAGTTGTATAAAACAAAGAGTGTCCCAACACACTTTCCTGTTTCAGCTGAGCATTAACAGGTATCCAGTCAAAAATCTAAGCAATCAGACATTTTCATAGGTAAAAGTTTAAGAATAAGCTAAATGCAAGTGTTTTCCATTTACATGTCATTTTGAGTGAAAATTCAATCACCTCTTCATACTTGCATAACTATACGTCCTTGATTATGTAGAGTATTTTATCCCCTGTCTAGAATAACATATATACCATTCTCTATAAGACTGCCATTTTGAGCCAGAACTATTTTTTGTCATCTTCGCTGTATTGCCTATAGATGACTTTAGGTCAAGTTCATTAAAGTAAAGGTAGAACAGGTCAGAACATTAACCCTACTACCTGATCACTGGTCCGTACAATACTATTTTAACATGTTGGCAGAATGGGACTGTATTCAGAATGGTAAGCCACCGAATTAGCACCATGCAATACTTAGCTATCCAATAAAATTACTCATAAGTGCTAAGTTATTGCACTACGTGAATGATGCAGACCCCTAAAACACACTTTTGGTAGATAATGGGTAAAAGTACTAGAACTGCATAGGATTACAGTTACACCAGTACACAGCTATATGCTTTCAAACAACACACATTCTCAAGAAAACAGACAGTTATATCACATTACATATGACAAAATAGAGCCCCGAACAATGATCAAGGTTATGTGTAAGTTAAACTCATGGTAATAAAACACCACGGCGAAGTTGTCATGTACTTTATTCCTCTCGCTTGAGTGACCACCACCACAACCATGCAGGCCAACACATGGCTCCTCACTACTCACTGACGCCCCTTGCGCATGTGCATGCCTCTCACACAATCCTACTCTCATTTCCTCTCCAGCACTCGAACCACCCAAAAAATACACATACATCAACAGCTAATTTACTAATGAAGTCTTAAACTCTGAATTGCCACCTACCTGAAATGGGCAAACCATTAGATTTAGTGCCTAACTTGTTTTTTAACAAGCATTTCTTCATCACTGTTTTCACATTCGGACATTCAGATCTGTCCCCTTTCTTCAAGGTCAAAGACCTGGTCTTGATCAGTGTCAAAGGGTCACACTTGGACCAATGACCTTTCTTGTATCTACAGTCAACTGTAAGTAATAAAACTATGACATCAGCTGATAGTAGTTAAAATGGAACAATGATTCAATGACAATTTTTCTAAAATGTAAATTATTTTCATGATCACAATATGATATGTACAATATTTGGGCTTGAATTAATTGTTTTACAAAGACATGCAGAACAAAAATCAAACTATCGAACGTTAATGGAGGCCATGCTCCCTTGTTGTTTGAAATTAAAGTTAACATCAACAGAACTGACCTGTCATAAAAAGATAATGTCATAACAAAGTTTCTTTATAATAAACATGTGTACCCCTCTGCATGGTGGGCAGATAGTTTGGATCTAATTTCTGTTAACTATGTGAAAAGGAGAAAAGAAAAACACCAACCTTTCTTTTTAGAGCTTGTTTTACATTGACGAAACTTCCTTTTCTCTGTTGGGCAAGTTTCTGGCTGTCCATCTCGGAGTTTGAACAACTTCACTCGGGTGTTGTCAGCTCTATTACAGGACCCCCAGCCCGCAAACCGGTACTTGCATGCTACACACAAACATATCCCTAGAGTTGCACATGGAAACCTCACAACATCAAACACACACAATATCTGGAAAGTCAGCTAAATAACATCACTCTGAAAGAACGAAGGAGCTGAAATCCATTTCTCCATTATTTCAACTTCTCTAAAATGTCATCATATTAAACTACCTCTTGTCATACTAACTGTAGTTATGCCACAGGTTAAAAATATCAAATAATGGACAATGATCCCTATCACTGAGGTTAATCACAATCTGTTCAATCCGAGAAATAAAAAATGTCAGAGCACTTTGAATTTGACTCACTCATAGTGTTGCAGGACACTGTTATGTTCTTGGTATGGGGACAGTTATCTCCCCCTTTCTTGAGAGCCAGTGTTTTGACCTGGGTGTTTGTGGCAAGGCTACAGACCCCAACATGGCCCTTCTTATAATACTTGCACTTGGCGTGCTTCTCAACTGTCAACAACAGAAGCAAATGGCAATTATATCATAACAAATTTCAAAAACATGTAGCACAAAACAAAAAATCCATCAATTACACATGAATATTTAAGTGAATTTCTGATGAAACATTTCTTCAGTGTCATCTCTTAACGTAACAAGAAGACTTTATTGTTATAGGATATTATTGGATATTTATATAGTGCATATATCCATGCAACTAGTGCTTGCTAAAGGTGCTGGTATTTGTTTCCGTCAATCATTAGACGTAAATCTCAACATCACATCGTATTATCAATCTCAACTCCCTGGGAAGTGTACAACTCTTGCTACCATAAGGCGTACTGAGTGTATTGTGGCTCTCTCACCCTAACAAGGTACCCAATTAACAGCTAGGTGGACTGGGACACACAGTCACAGTACTTTTGTCCAAGTTTACTGTATGTTGCTGTACCTGCAACTAAGTGTACGCACGTATTCAAATGGCCACCATCTGGCGCTTTAGCCAGCTCGCCCACTGCACTCCACAAACATATTTTAGACTAATACTGCAGAGCCACTGTTTTTAATAATGCAGAGCCACTGCCATTGAAACTTTTTATCAATGATGATTGTATACATGTATGAAATGAATTAATAATATTTGCTGGTATTTATGCTTTAACTAGCCTTTGCATTTTGCAGAGTCAGTTTACTTGAACTGATTAATCCAGATCTTCCTGTTTTTTGACATTAGACAGCATATATCACTTATAGTAGGAGCCAACACATACCTGGGTGGTTGGTAGTCAAGTGGTTTGAAGCATTCATTTGTCATGTCGGAGACCTGTGTTTGATTTCTCACATGGGCACAATGTGCAAAGGGTATTTCTAGTGTCCTATTCCATGCTTTTGTTGGGACATTGGTGCTATACTGACTCACTTCCCTGAACATACCAAACTCCTTTGTGTTGAGGGCAATACATATGGGATGGGGACCTCTTGTGGTGTCTCTACTTTGAAGAAACTAGTTTCTCCAACATTGTTACCTGATCGTTCTATAGTGGGGTTGTAATGGGTAACACAGATACCCTGGATGGATGTTTAATGTTTATGATCATGTGACTGATAGATTTAAAGGGGCACTGATGTGGAGCGAATAATGCTTCTCGCCAATGGTCTAATTACGAAAACAGACCGCAAATTGGTCAGCGCCCACTCCTTCGACCGTGACGGACAAAGGAACTGGGCTCCTGTCCATATTAGCAGAATTTCTTCACCTAAACAGTCAGGAGGCTGGATGCCCATCACAAGCCATTTGTTTAAAATATCCATGGTATTCCTTGTCTGATCGTAACCAAATATCCCAGCAGTGTAGTTCTTTTCGGATGCTTGGATGGTATACTTACTGATCCAATTTGATCCTATTTCTGTGTTTTTAACCTCGACATTTAATCATGTTACATGCAAATATGATGTCTACAGGCACGTAGCAACCCATTTGTTTCAGTACGGAAGACTGCAAAGCTTTATATTTAGGTAGTTTTGAGTGTTGGTTCAGCTGTGATAGCAAATAGCATACGTAACTTTTGGTAGCTATAGTCGCTACAATGGTTTATTATTTATGATAATAAAACACACAGTTGATTTATTTGAATTCGTAAACAAAAAAAACCCGATGACTTTGCCTTTGGTAGAGAAATCTGAAAATTGTCTTACGTAAAAAAAAACTTATTTCACCTATTTACCCAAGTACACAGCAAATGCCTGTATGTATTCCTTATGTAACGAAATTCCGTTGGTATCCTCAAAACAGTTTCGGCCCATAAGTGTTTTCAGGCTGCATGCGACACAGAGATTACATCTTCCTTGCTGTAACTCGCGTTTGATGGTGTAAACCTACACGTGTTATTTGTCATCATTCTCTTGATGGTCAATTCATGAATTTATAACAGGTATAATTAGTAGCAACACCACTTCGGTTACTCAACAAAGGTTCCTATTTGGCATTTCTCCTGTCTGGAGTAAATACTCAACATTATAAATTAAGGTCTGTAATGGCAAATGTATTGTATGTTATGTAATATGTGCATGTAAGTGATGCAAGAGGGTTTATCAGCTGAGTTACAAAAACAAACATCGATCAAAGGATTAACCGATAACACACTGATTGTTTAATTACTTTTATCTTCTAGCGGATTTGTCAAAAGGCTTGTGTGTAGATGACTACACCCTGTCGTAAAGTGTGAGTGCAAAAACAACATCCTCCCTTCAAAGAATTAACCACCCTTGCGTTGATTGACTGATTGCTCAATATTGGTTAACTAAATTACTTAGAATAGTGGACATCATACAATTAGCTGCCAGGTGTGCTATCTTGGGAGACCAATGAGAGGTTTATCTAGTTTTCACCAACGAAAGATGTGAAACGATGTGTTACTTTTTCACAAATGAGACAGTTGTAAGACACGCGACACAGAGCAGGATTATTTACCAGCTGCAGATGAATGGAATACGATTTCTTTTACGTGGATATTGAGGGATACATTCCTGAACAAGGTAGTAGCCTGACATTGTTGCTATAAAATTAGTCTGTTTTACATTCATTATTTGCAATTTGTTTTAATTTATTTGTTGGAGCATTCAGCAGAATCTGTATGACAGAAAACACACACTTAGATCGCGTAAGTGTGTGAAATAGGATCCACATTGGCAATCTATACAAGGTATAAATGTTGCTGTTATGTTAGAAATTTACTATGAGTATAAGCAAATCGTGTGCTCTATTATTAATTTTCAGAATCATACAAATATGACAATAAACTAAGTAGGGTTATGAGACAAAATATAGAGACGTACATTGGCTTCGTTATTTTTCCGTCCTAATAGTTTTTTACCATTTCTACCATTGACAGATGATTAACCTTCAAAGTGTTTCATTTGTTTTCCTAATACATTTGTAATGAAGTACAAATGACTTCACCTCAGTTGATCTGTCTATAATTAAACTAACAATTGCGCTTACGGACTGCGCAGCAGAGGTCACGAACCAGTCACGAATTCTGGGATATCATCCAGGTACTAACGGGAGAAAAACAATAACAAAAGTTTACACAAGTCCACGGAAATTGCTCCGCATCAGTGCCCCTTTAACAATGCATTGTGTTATTCTTTCATGATTAAAAGGTTGTATTGGCTTTGAAGATTTAGAGATAATTTGCAGTTACCTATTATAAATATAATACATGGTTAAGAAATTGAAAACTCTATATTTTAGTTGAAGAATATACTGTCATTTCTTACAACTTTTAAGACAGGAATTAACATAACAGGTATTCAGGTTGGGTAAGGTAATAGGGGGTGGGGTACCCCAGTAAAAAATTTGGACCCAGCCCATGCCTTTTGTATACATAGTGTAGTTAATGAGAGCATTACCCTGAATACTTACCTGTGAGTGGCAAGTCTTTGTTCTTCTTTTTCCCAACCACATGGTCAGTGTTACCTAGCAACAGTACCAGCACTACTATAAGGCTACCAGCCCGCATCATGGATGCTTGGTTTGGCAATGTTTCTGAAACAATCACATGAAGTACATGAAACAAGCAAACTAGACATGTTAATCCATTATCATCAAAATCCAAACTAACATAAGTCAAAACCGGTCAGTGGTTGTTGCTATGAAACCATTTTCATACCCAATCTGCCCACTGCAGATCCTTTAGGTGATTTACTGTATTTAGGCTGGAGCACATCTTTTTCCTGTTTATTCTGTGTTTTTAACACTTTGCATTAGGCATACATACTTATTTCTATTACCTGTTACATACTGGTACTATATGCTAAACATGCTAAATGGCTGAAACATTGACCATGTGTCATGACAAGTGTCAATAAGTTTCAGCCACTCTCTCTTGTTTGTTATAAGCCTGTCTCATTACCTAAAAGTTTATGTTTATGGTGCCAGTGCCATTCTCCCTTGTTTAAGTTGACATATTCTCATTATATTTCCTTTATTAAGAGAGCATTCATGGGAATTACTTGTTCCTGTTTTCATTGTGTTGTAACACGGGTCTATGATATGTAATCTTTACCACCATGTTACAAGTTTGACTACCTTCATAGGCTTCAAAAAATATACTTTGTTTGTAGTCATTTGTTCCTTCCCATGAACACCCATTTTGTGCTTGCACCATGATTAACTTATAGGAGGGGGTTCTTGACCAGAAAAGAATACTTATACTGAATGATCATAAAGGAATACTTGACAGGTAAGAAAATCCAAGGCTGAGGATACGAAGCTGAACTCTAAAAACACCTAACCCTAACGACCCAAGAGGTATGGGAGGTAAGTGAAGTTACAGCAACAAGTAGGATTTCAGTGAACCAGCATTGTGTATCTACGGCCAATAAACTACAATCACGCCGAGGTGTTCAAAACATTAACAAATGTTTCCACGTGGGGCCAACAAAACATTGTTTTTCTAAAAGCATCTTTACTTTGCTGTGGACTATCAAATTCAAAACAATGGTGTTTATTTGAACTTCATGAGACGTTGATCCTTATTTTGTTACACTGTGGTTCCTTTTGTACAGAACAGGAATGTTTTTGATTGGGCAACTTCAGTAAAACCGTAAAATTCATTCCACTTCTAGTTTGGGAACCCCAGTTACTGTTCAGCCTGTTGCCCGTCTTCGCCTTTGTCCAATTTAATACAAACACTGAAAATGTCACTTTAATCTTTACTATAAGATAATTTGTGAATCATTCAAATGCAAACGTTCCCCTTCCATTTTTTTTACAAATATTAGATTAGATCACTGCTCGAATAACGCACCTGTTTATCTGGCCATTGCAGGAGTTTGTTTACACTTCCGACTTCCGTAAACAAGGGAACTAACTTTGCTCTCCACACATCAATACATACCGCTAAAAAGAACAATGAATTCACCGTCAGGAGAAACGTTATGAAGAGTAATACATCCGTGCTATGAAACGCGGTTAAAACCATTAACTTCAGATGAAATAAACAAATGTGCCCTCATTCTAGTCAGCAGCATCGAATTTCAATGTGACTGTTTTCAGGGAATAATTATGCAGTACTGAATGATAATCGAGATATCCAGTTTTCAGTATTACATGTATTTCATGACGTCAGACTAAACGTGCCGTCATGTTTCAAAACCTAAAAACGTCATTAATGTGGTCACAAATCATTTGGAAAGCAAGCATTTATAACTGTACAAGTCTCTGTAACCCAGTTCCTTAGCGGAATTACAACCGTTTGTTGTGGCCTTAAATGCACAGTGGTCCCTCTGATGAATATTAATGCTTTCTGTGCAGTTAAGACCATTGTGCGTTTAAGGGCACCACAACCGTTCAGTTAAGCCTTACTTCTATCACGGTAAAATGTTCGGATCGTGTTTTGGGGCAGTCATTATTACAGTTATCATAGATAGAGTGTCAGATTAACTTGATCACGGAAAAGATAGGCGGATTGACATATGTAGTGCGTTAACATATATACCCGATTCACGTTAGAAATACAATTACACTCAGCTCTATATCTTAAAAGATCGTGAATACAGACGGCAATGCAAATACATTCAAGCTGTTTTAATTCACTCACTCATTCACTTACCCATCCACTGGGGACGAGTTATGACCTAGGAACCCCATTTTAAACTGGTATTCTGTATTAAGGACACATAAAGAGCATAAAATATTCACTCGTCTTCTCTTGTGTTTTGCAGAGGCTTAAGTACTGGTAAGTATTCTTGAAAGGGATGGACCTTTTGATACCATAAATGTTGGTCTGGGATTCACGTTGATAACCTATTTCGGAAATACGTTTTTTCCCTTAAAGTTATGTATTTGAAACACTCACTTTAATATCCTAATAATAATGCCAACCTTCGAGTGACATTTAAGCTTGATACACAAGAAAATACTGATGTCAAATACCTTCCGGAGCATATTTACTTACTTTACTTCTTCATCATCTTCACCAAAACGCCAGTGTTTAGATATGCTGTGCTGGAGTTCTTTCATATCATCTTAAGGCATATACTTCAGAATGTTAGGCAGGTGTCTAAAAGAAATTGATCGTGTATTGATCGTATTGTAGTTGTAGAGTACTAGATATGTCTGCAAGCATTTTCTGCGTGCTCATTAATATCTGAAAAGCGTCTGACTTTTCCAGGAATGTATATATGACATTTACCCTCTTCCCGATAAAGGTGTCATGAAAGTCCATTGCTGTGAAATGTCTATTTCGAAGACATCATGTGGGTTAACCCGAGGCTATGTTTGAACCATGTTCAGATTTTTGTCATTAATAAGCTTGTTGCAAGACACAGTCGCGCCTTGCGATCATGTAGACCAAACCATTGAGACTAACAGTAGATTATCCATTACCTAATATTGAATATTTCATGTTGCATTTGCCGATTATATATTGGTGTTTCAGATGGGCATTGCAACATCTTGTTATTGATCAAGATTTACAAGCAATAGATGAATATTACCCTAGTCTCAGTCATGGAATAACACGGACAATGTAAAAACAATTACTTACAGAATTATTAGAAATTTGTCTTGCCTCATTACAATATTACAAAAGTACTTTTGACATTTGTAAATTTGTTCCAGCTTATGTGAAACCAATGTTTCGTGTTGGCTAGCATTACACTAAGGTAAATGCTACATGTAACATGAACAGTTATATTTTTAAACTGTCTTGGGTTGCCTGGTGAGGGGCCCGAATAACGAAAAAATATACTACTGATTGGTGATTTCGTCCCCTTCTTGTGACACCTTTCTAGGTGCGTATCTTTATATTTCCCTAGTTCATGCTAGTATAATAGTATTTATCTACATGCCCACCAACTCTGGCAGAGTGATTCCTCCTCATGAAACCTTTAAACAGGTATAGTAACTATATATAACTATAAGGAGGGAACTACATCTATTCACAATCTGCTGTTTGTCACATAACACAGGTTTATAATCATATTTCCTGCCAATCCCTGGAATGACCTGACCTTCAAGTTGTGCAAGTCATGTGAGGTAAAGATGTACAGCTGTATTACTTCAGATAATGCCACACAAGCCTTCCCTGAGACCTCCCTCTCAAATCCCTGCCCTCAACCTCCCAAGTACATCATGCACTCACAAAGGTTCTGTGTGCCGTGGTCTGCATCTGCTTCCATGGTGCTCTCTATTGGAAACAGGTGTAATGCACTCTGATGCATCCCAGGTCCAGGATAAACAGAAATATTCTTTTCATTCATTCAATTCTCTTGATATTTCCTGGGAACACTTTGCGCTCAGTGCCCCACACTCATGACTGTTCCAACCACAGCAACCTATAAGTGTGACATAAGACTGCAATGGCTATATACGTGCTGTTGTACAGATCAACCCTAGGGCTAAGTCTGTGTTAAGGTAGGGGAGCTGCACGTTACTGCTAACATGATATTGTACAATACCCTGATAATCAATTCCACAGTTAAATTCTCACTCTCTCAATCACCCTTTCATTGAAAAGAAATTCTTAAAAACAACACCATACATTATCTTAACTATAACACTTTATTTTAAATGTAAACATTATGTTCCAATTAAAACTAATAATTAAAAACCCTAGGGTACACTCTAAACGGAACAATCTATTATGGAACATATCACTGAACAAAGTACTCTGACCATCACATATCTATTAACAATTATAATGCTATGTGTTTGTAAATCAGAAAATTGAGCTACAAAAAAAGAACCAATATGGAAGACAAGTTGAATAAAATTCTCAATTTGTATGTATATTGTATAAATATATACTTCAAAACCTTTGACTGATGTATGATTGTCATTTCGTGGTTTCAAGTTGAATGTGACTAACAGATAACAAATCTGAAAAAAAAAGATAACCTTGAACCATCTGAACAGTGCATATCACTCTGCTATGCCTATGGTAAATTTGTGACCATGGGGATAAACATTTATAACACGGTCTATGGTCAGGACGTGCAGTAACAATTGATGTTCTGACTGTGCCACGCAGTGTGTTATACTGGAAGATGCAATAACAAAGAACAGGAGGTAATAAATCTATTTACTGCACATTGACTCATGAGTCATGACTACTTTTCCTGATAATACTGATACTTTTTTTGAAGTAACAACCAAAATCTGGTGTCAAATGTTAGTTTTTAATAAGAGGTTTTAAAGTAAATGTATGTGTTGTGTTTAAGTTAATTACATTGATTGTTCAATTTAGCAGCTTATCGGAGCTGTCTGTGACTTTTAAACATAGACATGTGGGCGGTGTGGAGGCCTAGTGGTTAAAACATTCCCTCATCATGCCAAAGACCAAGATTTGATTCCCCACATGGATACAATGTGTGAAGGCTATTTCTGGTGTTCCCTGCCGTGATATTGCTGGAATATTGCTGAAAGTGGCATAAAACCTTTAAGTCAGTCAGAACACAGGTCAATGTGCTATTGTCATGATGGCTAACACATATCTAATATGTGTTTCCAGAAAGTTTATCTCGTAAGATACTAAAGCCAAAACTACAATAAAAGCTTAAACAAGATTCTTATAATGCCCAGCATCTTTCTTATTGCTAATTAAATAGTTTGGACCAACAGGATCACATTCGTTAAAGAAAAAGCATTCACTTATATTAAACAAACTAACACCATATATTTAATCAAAAAAGAATATTCCCAATATTTTTCAGCTGAGGTTTAACATGGGAATCGTTTTTCATGAACAATATACATTTCAAGCATTAGCACCTATTAAACTTATATAAAGTGTCCAGTAAGTGGACACTCTATGGAAACTAATCAACAAGCACAGTCCGGCTTCATGATGAGAGTCTGAAGACACTTGACAATCCTTAAACTGTAGGACAAACACAAATCAAAATACTAATGCACAATATAAATACAGGTAAAGAGGTACAACTCACACACTAAATGACAAAGGTATTCTATGGAATTTGTCTTTTGAAAAGAAATGCAAATTTATATCAATAAACATATGAAATACAGGGACGCAACCATGCTGTAAAATAGTTTCATAACTGACACAATATGGCAACAGTGCTAAGACAAATTAGACCTGTTGGGAGATGTAAAAATTATTGACACAATAAAAACACACGAAATATGACTTCTAAATTATTTAACCCTTTGATTCCTTATACAACCAGGTTGTGGATAAAATGATCCCACAGTGAGAACACACACACACCTTGATTCCTGTAGAAAATGATCTTTGGTGCAATAAGCAGTCTACACATTTTAAGAGTGTTAACTTCAGTACTTGCTTTTGGTCAAACAACAAAAACACCCAGCAAAATTACGACAAAATCTGACTCGTAAAGATTGAAATCAGAGTTAATATATATCATGCATGTTTTTAACAATATATGGAACATTTCCAGCAGGACTTGCAAGTGAAGTATAATACCTATAGCAGCATGATTACATAACTAGTATTGCCATGTACATTTGGAAACTTATATTGAAGAGGCCATTGTCCAAACACATCACATTAAGCGAAAATATACCCAAAACATGTAGTATTAAATTATTCAGTAAATCAACCTTGTAAATTGTTGTCAATGTGCATGCCAATATACACACATATTATGACAGTGACTAAATGGACAGCAAATGGAAACATTCAGATAAATGTTCAACAATGTAACTGAAGCATTAACAGCTGAAGGATAAGCAGAATATCTCAACACAAACAGGTTTTATAAAAGCAAAATATCTATATCTAAACTAGAAACAGAGACCATATATTGTTATATAGTCTCTGTTAGAAATGAATACACTTATCTAAAAGTACCATTAATATTGTATATAATAAATCTAATCATGTATAATCAACACTGGAGGTTGCAGCTCACATATAATGCTGTTATGGACAAAGCACCAGGCTGAAACCATTATGGATGACTAGAAAACATTCATTCACAAAACAACAAAGGAAGGAAGGAAGCAATGGAACCAAGACACAACAAATCAATTAATTTCTTCTGAGATGGACATAAAATATTTCTTGTTCAATGGTCTGATCGCGTCTTTACAAAATATGCCATCCTACAGGAAATGGCCAGTGGTTTTGAACAAAGGTCCGAGGGGTGAAAACGCTCACATAATTAATTTCCTAACAACAATAAGGTTTTCATAAGGTGAAACGACTGGTTAGATGTCAGAGAACCTTTGAATGTCTGAATAAGCCACTGCTTAACAAATGGAAACTCCTGAAGTAACAGCAGTCTGAAATGTCCTGTAAAAGGAGAACATTTACTCACAATAATGAACATACCTATCCTAAATACAAACAGTGACTTATAACATCTCATTTACCCTGCTCGCAACACATAAACTCCAAAAGCTATTGGCATCTGTGTCTCTGATCTTGCTTATTTAGTGCAAACCATATTCATATGCAGAATGAGGCAATGTCTTTGACTATCATGTTTTTTTCAGCAAGTTAGTTCTGACTGTAGTTTAGGAAGAACTGTATAATTTCAGAATTAATTTGTTAGAAACCTTTTGTTGACTTGCCATCCATGTAATACTGAATGAACTATTTGACTGGACAGTCTTTCTGCACTTAGAAATATGATATTGATAAGGAATATGTCACACTTTAATATGTTTTAAGTCAAGCTTTTCCGACTAACATGATCAGGCAGAAAACAGCATACAAAGATTCCTGTATCACACTGTGAGGTCAATATTTCTTTTATATTCCCTTGCACCTAGATTATGCAGATGAAGAGGAATGCAAAGGTGAAAGCCTATTGGTTGAGCAGCTATAGCAAAGCTGAGCATTCGAAGGGAGATAATACAGTCAAGTCTTTGGCAAATGTCCAGGCCACTGGGGCTTTTACAAAGTGGCTCAACTGCAAGCCTTGGTTTTCACAGCCTTCCTTTCACACTCAGTTCCACCTTGGATTAGCTCCCTTGCTTTAGTCATCACACCATTCATACATGGAAGATATTCTCCCCATTTTCCAAAGAAGCATCGCTCTGGAATGGAAAGTAACATTTGATGTATTTCCAAAAGATTTTATATGTACAGATGAGTATTTTATACACAGTTTCGCAACATACTGACTGAATATAACTGTCATCATAAATTACACAGTACACTCCATTTGTCGATCTGTGTGTGTGTGTGTGTGTGTGTGTGTGTGTGTGTGTGTGTGCGCGTACAAATGAGTGAGTAATAAAGTGAGGGGGGTGAAGGAAGAAAGAGAAAGAAATTTGTTTACATGATATGAATGTGAACATAAAACCCATAACACCGATTCTATGCCAGTAGCCTCATTCTTGTGGGGCCTTTATCAATAACAGTAAGGGTATTATTTGAGATATTTGATGCTCATTATAGACAATTTACTGAGTGATGATCATATATGGCAGTAAATACAAGTTGCACAGTATTTTCTAATGTAATGACTAAAAGGGGCTTACTAATAATTGTACTTTATCCTTGCAGGAGAAAATATTGGTGTGGTTAGGATGATACAGAAAAATTAGGCAATCTTTGAAGCCCTGGCCCATGGTGCAATTGTACGAAGCAACCTGACTGCTAAAACTGTCATAAGCAATGCTAAGGAATCAGACTTAGCATTAAGATAACGTTGATGGTTGGTTATCTAATGCCAAGAACTACATGTTATTGTTCAGACATATCTATGAGTGTCTCAGCAATATTCCACTATATGGCAACAGTCTGAGTCTTGAGTCTAGACCAGACAATTCAGTGATCAACATCATGAGCATCAATATATGCAATTGGGATATGATGACATGTGTCAACCACGTCAGCAAGAGCATCACCTTGCACAACAAATGATCATAGTTGTCTGGTGAAAGTAACTTCCCCATCTTATAATACAGTCATAGCCGAAAGATTGCTGATCATGACTTACCTTTTCCATTTGGTCTGCTACATGACTTAGTCATGGCAATCTCAGGTTTACACACTTTCAGGTCGCCTTTTTTCAGTTTTTTCACACGAGTTCTCTTGTTGGTGGTGGCATCACACTCACTCCAGTCACCTATATCATACTGGCATTCTACAACAGAAAGCAATACTCAACATTCATCTAATGTGATCAATTATGTGACTAAACATTACCCCTCTAAACATTATCTTAACTGTAAAACTGAAACGAACAAATAAGATAATGTAATGCAAGAATGTCATGAACAGATCAATGATTTGTCTCTAATTTACACTGGTTTGAGAGCAAGAAACCCATTCTGTGAGGGCAAAATGTGACACAATCAACCAAGTACTAATCCATCCAGCCATTTCTCTCAATGGTTGCTGGAGATCCGAGCACAACTGCAGTGTACCCAGAATTCCAAGCGGGTCGTTTAATCTGCAACTCCTGAAGAACTTTCAAAGTTTTGTCAAGCAAGTAAGAAATTGTCCATCAAATGTGAACTGAAAAGAAAAAAACTTCATTTGATGTCCAACTTGGATACCTAATAATTTGTAAAACATCATAAAAGAAAAACGTGGAAATTCAGTACTTGCCTCAGGTGGTAACAAAGTGACATGACGGGCATATGACAAGTGAAGACCAAGAGCCACATTTAGACTACTGTTGGTTATCACTCACAATATACATATTGACAATACAGCTCTCCTAAGTCCATTGATACGATAGTGAGTGCGTTTTTACACTGCACTCAGCAATATTCCTGCTATGTGGCAGCAGTTTGTAAATAATCGAGACTTGACCAGACAATCCAGTTATCGACAGCGTGAGTATTGATATGTGCAATTAGGTACCAATGACATGTGTCAACCAAGTCAGTGAGCCTGACCAGCCAATCCAGATAGTCGCCTCTTACGACCCAGTGTAGTCGCCTTTTATGGCAAGCATGGGTTGCTGAAGACCTGTTCAACCCTGGACCTTCACAGACTATAGGTAAGATTAGAGAATAGGTATATAACCATACACCATGCCATGATTTTGTACCTATCGTGGTACGTAGCTCTAGGTTCCGTACAATTCAGTTCAGTTCATTAACAACAAAATTTAATAGGATAAACGTTTTTGTGGAAAGGCACTGTCAGTTTGGCTAAAGCTGCAAGAAGAAATCTCCTTGGAATCGGGACCCAAATGAAAGTGCCTTTACTTAATCTTGTTCATCCAATACATACAGAATGTACCGTATTTTGAAAGGGAATTTCAGTGTATCAACCTGAAAACAAAATAATGTGGCATACCATTTCAGTAAAATGTGTCACTTTTGTTTAATATTCATTGCAACATGTTATAATCATACATGTTGCCTTCATTCAATCACTGAACATATACAGATATACAGGTTTGTTTGTTTTTTATAACACCTCACTCAGCAATATTCAAGCTGAAGGCAACAGGCTGTAAAATTGTGACAAGACCAAATAATCTGGTGATCCACATCATGACCATAGTTCAGGCAATTAGGATACAATGACATGTGTCAACTAAGTCAGTGAGTCTGGACACCCGATCCCGTTAGTTGCCTCTTATGACTAATATACAGGTACACAAGCTGGTAATTACAAACAGCCTCTTTTCTTTACTTTCGCTTTCATACTGTTCATATGTCGGCATGCAAGCACTTACATCAATTAACTTGACACTATGTATTTTGTACATATCTACAGTACATCTGGACCCCTGTAAACTGAATACGGTAAAGATAATCTGTCATACACACTTACTTCTCTTTCCTTTTTTACATTTCTTAGTGATCTGACGTTTGTTTGAACAGAACTTTTTATCTCCTTTGATTAAAGTATCCATTCTTGTCATAAGATGTGTTGTGGGGTGACAGGCAGACCAGCTCCCTTTACGGAACTTGCATGCTGAAAGAGTGAGGAGACATGAAAGAATACGGTTCCACAAAGCAATATCAACATATACAACAACAAATACGTCCTTTCCATTTTGTTGGTTGGTGTGTTGTTTAACACTGCACTCAGCAATATTCAACACTGCACTCAACAATATTCCAACTAAATAGCAGCAGTCTGTAAATTATCCAGTCTGGACAAGACAATCCCATGATCAATGGCACGAGCATCAATCTATGCAACTGGGATACAATGGCATGTACCACCTGAAGTGAGCCTGACCACCCGAACTCATCAGTCGCCTCTTACAACAAGCCTGGGTTGCTGGAATCCAGGAGAAATCCCTCCCCCACCCATTCAGACATATTCCTCCCCCTTCCTCCAAGAAACCAAAACATCCCAGACATTAATCCCCCATTCTTCACCTTTAATCTGACACCCATCCACCTCCCTCAAACCCCTGCTCATCTTCAGTTTTAGATTAAAGGTTCTTTAATTCATGAAATTTCAACCCTTACTCATTACAGAACTGCAAGCTTTCACAATGAAACATTAATTTGGAAATTATCTGTTTCCCAAATAATGGCAAAAGATCAAATAACTGAAGCATACTTACGTTTCCTACATTTGCGTTTCAATTCCTTTGTCGGAGCACATTTTTCTGGATCTCCCTGGACCAGATTCATTATCCTGGTCATAGTGTTGGTTCGTAGATCACACTGCTGCCAGTCTGCAAACTCGTACTTACATTCTGAAAATTAAAAAAAAAACAACACTGTGAGATAAACTAGAGAGGACAGGTGGGTAGAGAAAAGATTATGTAAAAAGTTAAGTTTGTATGTTTACTTGTAATCAGTAGCACTGCAATAATTATAACAGATAAAATGGTATCTGATGCAGATAAACCCATGGCTGACTTCTAACAAGAAGACACAGACATCAATATTCCCCCGCAAAGACAAAACACTATTCATGGATATGTCTACAAGTTATGATGGTGTCAAATGTTTTGGTGTGTATATGGCAAAGTGGAAGGAGAGTGTTCAAAGGTTTTAAGTTCTGCTCCAGAAAGGAGCACTGCCACTAAATTCAGTTGAAGCCAAACTTGTTGGCATGGAAGCACAAAAAATATTTTATTCAGAATTCAAAAACTATTAAAAGGCACTAGTATATCACCAGACCAATCTATCTGCAAAGTTTTATTGAAGAAATATTACAAGGTTTTATAGTTCTGCTCCTGCTCACCATCAAAATCATTTGAACTTCTTGCCATGGAAACAAAAATATTTAATTCAGAAATCCTTAGGGTAAAATTCAAACCTTAGATGCATCCAGGGTATAGTGGAGATTTATTGGCACGTATACCCTGGAGATACTGAGGATGTAGTACACCACCAAATCTATGTGCAATGTTTGGTGAAAAAATATTGAACAATTTTATGTACGTACGCCACGCACGCACGCACCACAGAGCCAGTCCCACTGTTGGTTCATATTTATCCAAACCAAAAACAGATCGCCTTCACTTGAAGTCACCATAAAAGACTAGTACAGAGTCATACAACAGCCTTCCACTTTACATTATGGATTGCTTTTAAAGTAAGTTCATAAAATAGCAGTATTTGCTACAGTATTAATCACATTAACCGTTTCAGTCCTACCTAGTAAAGTGTAATGAGAGCTGAAGCAAAGGGTTAAGAAAACTCATAAAAATGCAACTATTGCCTTTAATGTAAGGGAGACAAGTCTATATCCTCCTAGCACCCACAAGCTTACACCATCACAACCAGTTTGTTAGCACAAACATGTTACTTACGCTGGCATGCAAATTAGGTGGATCATGTTATGAACATATTAGCCCATCCACATGTCATGCACATTTTGATTGCATGAAGGCTAGTGTGAATAAAGATGGAAGTGTCCAAAAACATAAATGTAGATCGGTTATTCTATTCTAAAAACAATAACATCAAATGTACAGCTCAACAAGGACACCATGTACACAATGTACATGATTTCTGAAAACCTATCAGTAATGGGTGCATACATCTGTTGGTCTGAAAGCTTGATGCACTAAATCTTTTTGTCAGCTTATTGAACTATTCATCTCTGTCGTCACTGCATTCCATCATTTAAAAACAAGGACCCTTTCAAACAATCTTGTAACGTGTTAGAAAAGGTTAGAGAGAAAGTGAGTGAGTCTTCAGGGTTCTATGACCTGTCATCTCTGATGTGATGCAGATTTTGAAAGTTTACTACATTCATGAAACACAAGAGCACAAGATCTGTGACCAACACACCCACTAACTGTAATCGGCACAAACTAGGATTTAAATCCATAAACATAAAGATTTGTGAGTCTAAAGCATCAGCCCATAATGCTGAAGACCCAGGTTCAATTCCCAACATGAGTAAAATGCGTGATGCCAGTTTCTGGTGTCCATGACATTGCTGGAATATTGTTAAACGTGACATAACATCATACTCACTAATTAACTGATTTTAGTCTGTTGACAAGGGACCAGTGTTCAGGGGTCTATTCAATCCCATGGGAGGAAGGTGTAGATTTTCCTGTTTTTACTTACTCGTGTGTATTCTAGCAGCAGACAAAGCTGCTCTATGATGGCAGTCTCTGTTGACCTTTTTGATTGGATCACATGCATCTCGGTCGCCTCTTTTAAGGGTCATCGTGCGCTGCATCTTGTTAGTAACTGGATCACACTGGCTCCAAGGGCCCCGATTATACCTACAGGCTGCAATCAAGCAATGGTACAAACAAAGGGATAAGCACACAGATGTGTAAGTGCTGGGAGGGAAGCATTAGTTAACATATATACAGGAAGTGACTAAGAGTGTATTGTCAGACTTAGAAAATACAGTGATATTTTTTATCACTGATTATTATGAGAGTGTTCCAACCTGTCAGTCATTAATTATAACCCTTGATTCATTCTCTCTTTAAATTAGAGGTCAAATATTTTCATTTCAATTGTATTCCAAATAGGGGCATAGTAGTTCAAACAGTACATTATGAGTGGTAACTTAGACCAAACCAACTTGTTCTCAGTGTTTCATGTAATGTAATACAAACACAAAACAGCGATTTGAAACTGTTATTGTTTTTTTAAGCAACTTTTATCCCAAGTTGAATAAACTTTTGAGATTTAACTGTTAAACTGGTCAGGTAAAATTATGAGGATTCACAATCTTAATTTTACTCCATTTAATTTACATCTTCAGTTAAAGTGAAATTCATTAGTATCTTATCACAGCAAACAAACTATAAACATCCTCACTATCTCCAGGGTATACATTCCAATAAATCTCCACCATAACCCGTTCAGTCCTACATTGCATCCATCTACGGCTCGGCCTGATAATTTTATTACCTCCTTTGTTAGCTCCACATTCTCACAGTAGCTAATCAGCTAAGCCGCCATTACAACCAAGCTTGCCAGTGTCAACAAAGAGAGCAGTTGCAGCTATGAAGGTTTGTTCGCAGTGCAACTAAGATTTTGGGGAACCACACAGACTAATTGTGAAATCCGAAACACTTAAAGAAGAGTCATCAGAAGATGACATATCCCCCTAGCTCCCACATTTTGGAAGCACATATCAGTTAGTTGATGTATTTTTCGACTAAGTTTGAATCGTTTTCATGGAAATCATGAAAAATATAAATGCCAAATATCAGTGAACAAACGCCACCACTTCAAAATCTGCCTCATATATCTGAAAAGTTCAGTTGAAAGATATCAATTGGTATTCAAGTTGTGCTCAGGAAATGGAGCCCATCCCTCCCTTTTGAGACTAAATCCAAATTGTTTCTTCAAACCAAGAAAAATTTTCAACAGCTGCAAATAGCAAAAGGCACCACTTTAGGGATTGCCTCAAATATCTGCCAAGTTCTGTTGAAAGATATCAAATAGTTTTTGAGTTGTGCTCTTGAAACAGGAGCCATTCTTCAGTTTGGAGCCTAAATCTGAATCATTTAAATGGAAACTGATAAAACCAAAATGACAAAATCTGGAAATAGCAAAAGGTGCTGTTTGATATATGCGCCAATTTAGTTGAAATATTGAATGTTTTTTGAGTTGCGTGCCGAAAACAAAATGATTACGTACTGACGGACAGGCAGATGAGGCGTTGACTGTATGAAATGCAAAAGTGATTTGTGACTGGTACGCTGAACTTGACACCTGGTTGGATAAAAAGCCAGCCAAGGGAGGTAATGAAATGATCAGGCTGAGTAACAGATGCATCTAAGGCATAGTGGATATTTATTGGAACGTATACTCTGGAGATATTGAGGATGGACTATAGAAGGAAAAAAAAAAAATTAAGTTTGGAACCTTTAGTGTCAAATTCAACAGCTGAAAAGCAGATAATTAGAAGCATCAAGCACAGAGAGAAGATGATAATGTTTCTTTTAAACTGAATTGGATGAGAAGGGGTTCTTTACTGAACACACAATATTTATGTCTCTAAGGTGACAAGCTGTGTAGACTGACACTGAAACTGTTTTAATGGTGATGATAGGTATCCCCAAAACATTCATCACTGTTTCAGTGTTGACCGAGTGGACTTTCACGTCACACTTTGACTGACAGGTGTCGCTGACTACATAGGGACAGGAATGTATGGGCCTAGGCAGATGAGAAGTGAGATAAAAATTTCACAAGGCCATTTGTTAAAGCTTGTAGAGGACTGTGCCATGCCTGACTCAGAATTGTTCCTTGTGGAATATTTGCATGGTCAGATAGTCAAGTATGTCAGTTTATCCCCAGTACAAGAGCTAAATATTTTTTTCAGGAAGATTCTTTAACCAGAAAGACCTGTAGCAACCTTTACAAGAAAGTAATACACTCTTCAAATTGAATGGCTACACTTCTGCTTTGGGAAATTTAGATCAACTTTAATTCACATCTAGGCCTCATGTTTAATGCTATCACTTCCCATGAACAAAACATGTGTCACATGAAGTGCGAATTTAAAACAGAAAACTTTGTATTTGTAGCCAATGAGATGTTCTCGATCTGCACTTCGGGGCCTTCAATTTTAGCCAATCATATCCTTTGATATTTCTAGTCAGAACATGGCTGCTAACTCTTATAATCATGACATATCCAACTGAAGGACTGGATTACTGGACACTGTACCTCTGAATCAAACCTGTGTCTTCAGTATGACGAGCAAACACTTTAACCACAATGCTATCACACCGCCCTATTTTGTGAAGAAACTAAGGGCACATCTGCATGACACAGAGGTGGAATCTGTGTCTGTGATCATTGTGACAAAATGGGGACACCAGACTCCCTAAATATGAAATGTTATGGACATGCAACTACTGTGGACATTGTAACCTAAAACTTAAAATTTCCTATTTACAGAAAATATGACCATTTTTTAATATAATAAACTGACATTGGACACTGTAATCTTTAAATATCACACAATGTATAAATTACGAATGTCAAAGCAGTCATGCAAATATGTATCATTAGCAGCACAAGCAACATTTGTTAGCAGAAAAATATTTCAAGGTAGCATACCTTTTCTACTGGATTTCCGCTTCCTGCATCGCCTCTGCCTGGTTTTGCTTGGTGCACACTGGCCGCTGCCTTTGACGAGGGTTAGTGTCCGAGTCATCTTCTTTGTCATAGGATCGCATTCACTCCAGTTTCCTTTCTGGTACTTGCAAGCTGGTAAAAATGAGTAAGTGAGTGAGTCAATCAGTTCTGGTAAAGATGAGTAAGTGAGTGAGTCAATCAGTTCTGGTAAAGATGAGTAAGTGAGTGAATCAGCTCTGTTAAAGATGAGTGAGTGAGTGAATCAGTTCTAGTCAAAATGAGTAAGCAAGTCATTCAGTTCTGGTAAAGATGAGTAAGTGAATCAATTCTTGTAAAGACGAGTGAGTGAGTGAGTAAGTCAATCAGTTCTGGTAAAGATGAGTAAGTGAGTCAGTCAGTCCTGGTTCAGATGAGTAAGAATCAGTCAGTTCTGGTAAAGATGACTAAGTGAGCCAGTTAGTCAGTTCTGGTAAAGATGATTAAGTCAGTTAGTCAGTCAGTTCCTTTGCACATAGCTATGACATCACATCTGGATGAATACTTTCTGGGACTTGGCACAAATTCTTGCCACCACTTCCACAGACTAAACCACCCGTTAACACCCACTGTATCTAATAACATATACACACACACACTCAAGCTCCTACTGACCCACAACAAACAGTGCTACACTCTTTGACAAACACTAACCCGTCTGATGGTTCCAATTGTACCAAGGGGCATAGCTGCCATTATTTAAAAAAAAAGCCTGCCCTTACACATGACTGTTGGGCAAGCCCTCAACACAATCGAAATATAGAGCTTTGCAATCTATTGGACTTAGACAAAAAAATGGCTTGTTTCACACCTGGCCCCATTATCTGCCACCCAACAAACCACCAATCAATGGTGACATGTGATTAAGAACTACAGGATGGGATGAGATGCCAAGCAATGGCTCCAGGTTTTAACGAAAACCCTTGAAATATGGACGATGATGTCCAAATGTGCCATACAAAGGTCATGTCACAACATCTGATTACACACTTTGGATCAATCTTCAAATGTTTATATAGAGACGATATATACTCATACATGGTCTCTAGGGTTAGGAAGGGTCCAAATGTTTTACCCTTATTACCCTACGCTACCCAGATATCTGTCCTATTAACTCCTGACATCAAATTTTGAAAGAAATGGAAATATTCTTCTGCTCAGAGGCTAAAATTTTGAGTTTTCAATTTCTTAACCATCTATCACATTCAGAAAAAGTAACTGTAATTGCATCCAAACCTTCAAGGAATACAACCTTTCAATCATGAAAGAATAATATAGTCACATGATAATAATGGGTCTTGATGGATACCTGGGTCCAACTCATTACCCACCCTTACCGGGTATCCGGGTTATACCTCACAGCCTTTATAGTTTCTGGTTAGTACTAGAAGACTATATCATCAATATCCCCCAATATGGAAAAATAGTCTTCATGAAAATGTCTACTAGTTATCATGTCAAATGTTTTGACAAAGTGGATGGAGAGTATTGAAAATACTGCCCACAAGGCAAACGTACACCACCAGAAACATTGAAAGGTTTTACAGTCCTGCTCTGGAAAAAAACACTACCATCACATTCAGTCAAAGTCAAACTTGTCATGAAAACACACAAATATATTTTATTAAGGAATCTAAGACTATCAAAAGGCACCAGTACAATATTAGGCATGACAGAGACTACGACCAAAACCTCTATGCACACAATTATACTTAGTTTGAGAGAGACGGGTGATGGCGTCTTAACACCTTTCTGTGTCAATCACCATCCACACATAATAATCAGAGGCAAATCTCATTCAACTCTTGACGAACTATGAGGTTAGAATCTTTATGCTCTTTATGTAACTCTTATCTGCATTGTGAACTGTGGCATATCCAGCTTGACATCCTCATGCTTTCAGCTTCAGATAGTTATACTGTATTCAATATTTAAGGTCATATTATTATTGTAATCATGAATATACGTAAATAAAGTTTTCAAGCATCATTCTACAATTCTGAGTTTCCTGTTTGAGAAGTGTCTCAACATGAATTGATGACCATTTTCCCACAGTCTATTAGACATGTATCCAACACTGACTGGGGCTGTTCAGATGTGCACCAGTCGTCAGGGCAATAATATTTCAGTGATAATTTCCAAATAAAATAAATATAAAAAACAAGATGTAACTGCTTAAGACTGGTGACCATAGTACAGTCCGCTTTTCTCATTCAAGGACAGTATTTCTTTCTTATCCACCAACCTATTTTTCAATACAACCTGGGAGCAAGGCTAGGGTCAGTTATGTTTGAACACCATTTCAGTGAGTGATCAAGTTTTTCACCGCTTGTTGCTATCACGGTGGGGAACACCAGAAATAGGCTTCACACGTGGTACTCATGTCTGGAATCACACCTTGATCTTCAGTGTGACAAGGAAATGCATTAACAACTTGACTACCCCACAGCCCCAGAATCCATCTGAACACTACATCAAAAACATAACAAAATGTCAACTTTATTATGAGTGATGCATGTCTTATGGAGTGAATGAGTGAGTAAGTATTTAAGAGAGCCTACCCACTAGATACGAAACCATACTCAACACACCTCACTCACACACAGGAGCCAGTCTGCAATGACAGATCCTTGTGGTTAGCACCAGTGCAAGCAGATATAGGTACTGATACTCTCTTAACTTATGGCATCACATGTTTGTGGGAAATAACTAATGTAGATCTGTGTACATGTATCAAACAGTCTACATGTTTAAGTTTGAGCAGATACATTGGATTAGGTCCATGTGTTAAATGGTGCTGATATGTATGGGTACTTTAAGTTACGAGGGAGTGAAGTTTAATGCTGCTTTTAGCAACATTCAAGTAATATCATCCCAGGGACACCAGAAATAGAAATGGGGGTTCACACGTGTATGGAATGGAACCCAGATCTTCAGCGTGATGAGCAGCCGCTTTAACCACTTGGATACCCTACCACCCCTTTCAGTTGTAAACTACCATGTAGGTATGAATATGAGTGTTCAGGTATGTTTAACAGTGTAAAAGATGAGGGTCAGCATATGTGTTGGATGTGTTCATCTGATAGTAGGTATGCAAAATCGTGTTTTGATGGATGCAGATGTTGGACCAAGGGTGCCCATGATAGCACTACCAGAACCCATCTGGATATCTTTTTCTGCCTCCTTTTTCATATTTTCAAATTTTTTTTTTTTGTAAATGCTTTTAATCATGACGACTGAAACTAAACAAAAGTGGCATTTGATCATATATTTACCTCCTCATAAACTGGAAATTGTAGGAATAGTGTTACACTCTACAAAAGACACAAAATATACCTACCTGATTATTGACTAAATGGTAAAATGAAATTGTCCAAATGATGTTCAAGTCTGATGTTTTGCCTGTCACCGTCAGGATGGTCAGTGAAACAATGATGCCACCTGATTGGTTGAGACAGACACACTTGTGCCTAAACACACCAATTGTCTATAATGTCAGACAAAGACTAAACAGACTGACTGATTTTGTTGGGCAGATATCTCTGATTGAAAAATTCTTTTCAGGTGTTTCTAAATAAGTCTAATTCCATTCAGGTGTGTGCAGGTATGCTTAATTCTGTTCATATGTGCTTAGGTATGCTTAATTCTATCAATGTATGCTTAAATGATTTCAGGTGTGTGAAAGTAAGTTCAACTGAGTAAAGATATATTCAGATATGTCCAGGTGTGCTTAAGGTATGTTTAGATGTGCTCGAGTGAATGTGTTCAGTTTTATGTCACTTTTAGCAATCTTCCAGCAATATGACAGCAAGAGACACCATAGTGAGTTTAGTTTTAGTGATCAATAGCATTAGCATTGATCTGTGCAATTAGGAACCGATGACGTGTCAACCAAGTCAGCAAGTCTGACCACCCAATTCAGTTAACCGCCTCTTACAACAAGCATTGTTACTGAAAGCCGACATTCTAGCCCAGACCTCTGCAGGAAGACGCCAGAAATGAGCTTCACACATTGTACTCATTTGGGAAATCAAACCCAAGCATTTGGTGTGACAAGCGAATGATTTAACTCCACGACTACCTTACCACCCCTGCATGTGTTTGAGGTGTTCAGGTGCATGTAAGTATGCTTAATTGTTTCCCTGTGTTTGTAAGTAAGTTTAATTCCATCCAGGTGTGTGCAAGTATGTTTGTGTTAAGGTGTGTTAAGACATGCACATGTCTGATACTAGAACACCACCAGTTATGACAAACATCAAATGTTCAGGCATATTTTTATTGCAGCAGAATAGAACAGAACAGAAAAGAAAAGAAAAGAAAAGAAAAAAAGACTGTTTCGTAACCTGACCTTAAGACATGGCCTACTTAGAATAATCACCTAAGATACTGTTTTCATGTCTGTGTTGCCACCTTTCTCATACTGCTTTAATATCAAAAGAACCCAAAAATAAATAATTTCATTAAGTCAACATGTAAAATACTGCTTAAGATATATTTAGTTTGATTCTACTGTACTGAACAAAATAAGAAAGGTTTTACGATATATTTCATTCATTAACAGTTTCACTTAATGGGTGAAGTGTTAACAATCTAAATGGTGTTCTTACGTGTAAATTTCACCAAAAACAAAAAATTGTTGAAATAATATTTCTTGATTTCTTGTCAAAACACCTAAATTCAAATCAGCACACCTTTTTCCAATAAGATAGTATGATTAACAAGGGAGACAATTCTAGGGCTCTACAACAACTTCATTACATTGAATCCCAACATTCAGTATAAATACTAACACTGTTAACAAGGATGTGACAACACTGTGTTCACTATGTAAAGAAGTTATATATCCATAGACTTCTCTCCCTTGTTCATCAACTTCTGAAAGGCCATTTTCGAGGAGAGTATTGAAAGATCATGAAAGTGAAGCGTAGAGAGGTATAGTCATCCTTTTCACATGTTTTCTCCTCCAGTTTCCTCTCCGCCATGTTTTCCATGTCTGCCATGTTTTCCATGTCTGCCATGTTTATTGTGACCATGCCCATGTTTCCCAGGTATGCATTTCTTTGTCTGGGTTCTTTCAGGGTCACACATATCCTTGTTTCCTGAGATCAAGTGCCTCACCTTGGTTTTTGTTTTCTTTTCAGCATCACATTTTCCATACTGAGCTTTAGAGTATTTGCATTTTCCTAAAATAACAACAATAACACAACTGTTATGTTATGACAATTCAATCTTTTAACATGGATCTCTAAAAACAGCATAAAGGACTTCAGACACATAAGTGACAGGAAATTAAAACTTAAAACGATTGCAATGTAGCAATTCAGTTCTTCCCTAAAAGATGATATATGAGAGAGTGAAGATGGTTTTACACTGCCTTTTAGAATTATTCCAGCAATATTGCAGTTGGCCGGGAAACCAGAACTGAGCTAAACACATTGTGCCAAGGTGGAGCATTATACCTGGACATTCAGCTTGTTGAGCAACTTAACATTTTTTGAGCAGCATGTCATGTGCCCATATTGGACATACCGTATATCTTAACGAAAATATGAATGCCAATGTAAATATAAGGATGCCACAACTGCCTTGCTGAAAATATTATCAGACTTTGAGCTCAGTGTTTAGACAAACTGATTAAATTACATGTTTTAGTCAGGACCAACAACCTGAATATTGACCATGTGAAGCGTACGAACATCAAAGGATGTAGATGGGTTAAACAGATCAAAGCCAAAACATGCCACATGTTATTTTGCATTAGGTAATCCAACTGTACATGAAATTTCAAAATGAAACATGGAAGCATGGATAAGCAGTGGCCAATTAAATTACAATATGGCTGCCACAGCAGCCATGTTTAACATAAAAAATCATTGTGTAAGGAATCTTTCAAAAAATCTTCATATCAAACAGAAGTTTACACTTTGTAGACCTGGCAGTTTCAGAGCATATGTTACAGTGGTGGTCTAATTGATTAAAATAATTGAAGAATGGTTGCAATAACTAGACAACTGAGCAATCAGTCATGTTTTCTCATAATCGAACTCAAACAAACTTAGAACACTTGTTTGAATTAACAACATTTTCTCAAGGCTGGTTTTATCTGTTACATTTCATAAGTGCTACAAGCTTGTTTTAAATCATCACTGAAGTTACCTGAAAGAATTCACAAAATTTATGTTCCAAACATACTTGCAAAACTTTGCAAGAAAACACCCGATGAAAGACACGTTTTTTCATGCATGCACAAACAACCAGGAAAATTTGATACATGACACTAACCAATTATCTTCACTGATTGATTGGTTGGAATGAACCAATCATCTATCATGAGATTTTAACCAATTCCCAACACTAACATTTTAATCTCTGAAATGGCTTAATGAACTGTCTAACAATTTGCTGTGCTTTTGTCACATTAACAAAAAAAATAGCGCACATGAGTCTCACCTTTGCATGGAACAGTGTCCTTCAATTCCTCTTCACACGTGGCATCTTTTACAGCTTTTTTGAGATTAAGGACACGGCTCCGAGTGTATGTTGTTTCATTACATTTGCCATAATGAGTCTTATAATCATAATGACATCCTGGAACTGAATGGTATTATTGTGCAAAGTCGGAATCTCTTAGTTCGCAGAACATAAATGTCAACCAACCAAAAAAAGAAGCCTCGATCTAAGCACTATTTTAGCACACTTCTTATTTGGGTTGGTTACATGTTTGTTCCTCTCATACGCTGATGACAAGCTAAGCCTGAGTAACCTTCTCTTGGTTTCCAGTTTCAACCAATCAAAATGCAGATTAATCACAAGTGTTTCATATGATCTGACCAAAAGAATGACCGTAACAGACACTTTCAATAAACCAAGAAAAAATTTGGCTTTGTAGCGCAAAGCAGCGAACAGCACAGGTACAAGATGGCATGCAATGCTGTCTGACCTTTTTTGCATTTGCGCGTTATAGTCTTTACAGGTGAGCATCGCGAACTGCCAGTCTTCAGGGTCATGGTACGGGTTTGCAGATTGGTTTCTTCACTGCATTCACTCCAGTCGTTTTTCTCATACTTGCATTTCTCTCCTGCAACTGTAATGTGCAACATTTGCCGATTCAAGCTATCCATTCTGACCCTAACTTTGTAAGTGAGTGAGGTACATGGGTTCAAAGCCATCATGAACAGTATTTGAATATTGTAGAACCATTTCACCTCAACAGTGGAGGAATACCCATAATATGGTCTTACACTGCTTTTAGCAATATTCCAGCAATATCAAGGCAAGCGAAACCTGGGTCTTTGCCATGATGAGTAAATGCTTTAAGAACTAGGCATCACCCTGAACACCTATTGTGTACATGGCTACAAATTTTACACTCAGCAGAACTAGCAGAGTGAATATATCATTGGCTAGTAAGAACAACAGCATGGGGTGGAAATTACCCATTGGCCAATGTCCCTGTCCACAGTGTTTTTCTGTCAGGTAAGCAAATTTGTATATCATCTGTACCAGTGTACACTTGACTTTCCAATGTTAATGACATAAAATATAAACAAAAAATCGGCAGGTATAGGGAAAAAATTATCACAAGTGATTTTACATGTGCCACAAGTTATTTCTCCATCTCTGCACTGATGGGCCAAGTCCAAGGAATATTCTCTTTACAGCATTTACATGTTCTCTACAGCATATCACAGCGCCATAAGTTGCTGTCGCATACACTTGGAGGACTTAAGTCAGTGCTGTTGAAAATGAGAGTAAATTAAACATAAGACAGAACAATTTGAGTGTTCTATCAGGACCAATCCACAAAGCAATCAGAGCACTGCATCAATGTAAGCTTACAATAAACAAAATAATTCTGATCTCGTAATGTTACGAACACATTGAGGATTGGTACCCAGGAGTGTATATAATATGTTCAGAAATTTGGAAATGTTATCACAAGAATTATAGTCCCTTAGCATATATTATAGTCTGTCTGCAGTGAACACATACAGATGAATTTAACTTTATACAAAAAAGCAAATGAAATAAAGTGAAATTAAGACTGCAAATCCTCATAATCTTACCTTGCAAAATGAACATTTAAAGATTGGAATTCTATTCAAGTTGAATAATTAACTATCATGGATTCAAATTGCTATTACTGGTTTAAATTAGAAGGGGATAAGTTCAGTAGTTGGAACAGTGGAATGAATGCATGTGCCGTACATGATGAGCGTTGACTTAGACCAACCCTTCTTGATCTCAGTGTTTCATTAAATGTGCATACCTCCTTGTAATACAATTGGCAAGGTAAAATTATGAGGATTCGCAATCTTGATTCCACTTTACTCGATTTACTTTTTTCCTTTCAGTGAAATTTATCGGTACGTTTTAATTGCAAACAGAATATAATTAACTGGGTTTGTTCCTCCTTGCAGAACCTTCATGAGTAATACAGTTGTTTTTACAAACCTCTGGTTATATTAAGATTCTCACAAGTTTCACGTGCTATAACACAGTCCTTCAAGTCTAGCGAATTCTTGCATGATTCAATGGTTACTACAAACTGTTGTGATCGTCATTAAAGCAAATCAAACTTGATTGAGTGAGTGAGTTTATTTTTATGCAGTACTCAGCAATATTACAACTATATGACTGCGGTCTGTAGACTATCAAGTCTGGACCAGACAATCCAGTGATCATGTATCTGGGAATCAATGACATGTGTCAACCAGGTCAGCTAGCCTGACTAGTCAATCCTGTTATTTGCACTTGGTGGCAAGCATGGGTTGCTGAAGACGTATTCTGGATCTTCACAGGTCTAAACAAATGATTATTAAGCTGTTATGTAGTAAGAATCACAAAACACTGCTTTAAATACCTACCACAGATTCGGGTCTTGACCTTTTTCGGAGGACATAATTCGTCCGACCCTTCCTGTCTGACCTTTGTCACAGTCTGTTTGCCGTTCTCACATTCAGACCACTTTCCCTGCCTCTCATACTTGCATTCTACAACAGAACAATGCATCATTCTTCAACAGAACAACACTTCCTTCCTAAAAACAAAACATGCATCATTCTCCAGAGACAAAGAAATACATTACTCTGCAATAACCAAGCAATGCACTATTCTACACACAAACAGAACAATGCATCATTCCAAAACAATAGAAAGCACCTCCCTAAAATAATAGAACAGTGCACAATTCAAAAGCAGAACAAGAAATTATTCCAAAACAACAGCACAACACATTCTGAACAATGCATTGTGTAACAACAGAACAATGCATCATTCCATTATCTACAGTTACCTGACTGTCCATTAAACTTTTGTTAGCAACCTTAATCAGGTTCTACAATTGTTTTGATATGCTCAGCCTACAACTGCTTTTTGAGTGAGTTGGAATTTAACATTGCTTTGAATGTGTTGGAAAAATATAAGAGCTCAATTTAAGAGCTGTTAACCTACTTGCATCAAGTGCAACCTAAGATAAAAACCTAGTTGCACCAGTGAAATTCCAGTTGCACTGCTTCATAGCAATGCGTAGATGCAAATATTTAGATGTTCTATTCAAAAGTTTTCCCATTCAAAAATTGATTGCACCAGGTGGAAGTTAAAGTAAGAACTAGGTTATGATTTGTAATAATGGGCTGCAACAGTGCAAGTAACAAATCACTAAATCAATCCCTGAATATTCAAATCACACTATGGCAAGTCTCCTTGTGGTGGGAGGATGATCCAGTGGCCAACAGCATGAGCATTGGTATACACAATTGGAATACAATGACATGGGTCAAGTCAGCAAGCTTGATCATCTGCCTCTTACGACAAGCATAGTCAACTTTTGTCACAAGCATGGGCTGAAGTCCTATTCTACCCCAGATCTTCACAGGTCTTAGAATCTGCCTTGGATGCAACTCTATACTGTAATCACAGAACTTGCCAGATTACTCATGGCAGCATTTATCGGTATATATTTTCCGAATGAAACAGGTCATTTCCTATTGTGTGCATCAGGTAACTTAGTTCCCGTAGTGAAAAATGAAAACAAATCAGTTATCTCGACCAATCACTGTTCACAATCTGGTGACATTTCATGAAGGTCAGAGGTCACTGTGCAATTCATCAATTGTAATGGTGGACAAGCTCATTTTCCAACTGGTGTTAAAGCACTTCTTTAATGGGCATTCTAAAATGAAAATGAAACATATGGCTTTATGGATTACAACTTCTTGTTTATTACATTGAGCAATGTTTCGATATAGATTCTTACATTGTTTTCAAGCTAAATGTGAATACAACCAAATAGTGAGAAGCTTATATAAATGGAATGTTGTGACAAACAGCGGATTAACATTAACAACAGCATGTGATAGAGTAAACAAGCGGTACATATTTGGAGGAGGCCAGTAGGGAACTAAAACAACAATGAGCACTAGTGATGAAGCCAATGAGTGGGATGAATAGTAACAACAAACAGACATAATGCTTAGATAGCCTATGGTTTGATCAGTTCTTCATAGGCCGATGGTATGTAGTATCCTTGGTCAAAGGTTTGTGGCAGCGGATTTCGAAGGCTTCCAACAGTTTCCTTTTTGTGAAGTCCTGGTTTTTGGTTGACAGGACTTCGAATTCATCAAACTTGATGCGATGACTGGGGAATTTTTGTTGATGGTCTGAGGGAGCCGATTTGCTGTCTGCCTTGGCTATAGAGGATTTGTGTTCTTTTATGCGGGTGTCCACAGGGCAAGAGGTTTCACCTATATATGAATCGCCACATTCACAGTTGATCTAGTAAATCACTCCTTTTGGGGGCTGCATGCTGGAGGGTAGGTTACGGCCATTGGCTTGGACGATGGTCCTGAGGGTTGGTGATCCAGAGAAGATGGTGTCGATGCCTGCTTGGTGTTTAAGGAGTCTGCTAATTTGATGGGAGGTCTTGCCAATGTAAGGAAGAGTAATTCTAATGGGTTTCTTGCTTCTTCAGTTTGGGATTGTCCTGGAGCGTGGTGGAGATGGTACTCTTGACTAGGTTAGATGGATACTGGTTGAAGTTGGTAAAGACATGGTGGCTGAGTTCCTGTTGTAGGTCGTTGCTGCTAGAGCAAATATTCTTAATGTTAATCCTCTGTTTGTCACAACATACAATGTATATAAGCTTCTCACTATTTGGTTGTATTCACATTTAGCTTGAAAACGATGTAAGAATCTACATTGAAACGTTGCTCAACGTATTAATCAAGAAGTTGTAATCCATAAAGCTGTATGTTTGAACTTTCATTTTTGGTGTTAAAGCAGAGAAAAAAAATAAATTCATAAATGAAAATGTTAGTTAAAAATCAGTCTTCTGTCAAAACGTTCAGCCAGAAAAGCAGGAATACGAGTAGTTATGCAGAATGTGAAGCTGGTTTCCCTCTCAGTTTGCTATGAGGAATTATCTCAACTTGAGTGAGTTTTAGTTTTATGCCACTTTTAGCATTATTCCAGCAAAATCACAGGGAAACACCAGGAATGGCCTCTACACATTTCGTCCATGTGGGATAATGAACCCCACTCTACCCCAACCAACATAAGATTGTTGGTAATAAGATTCAGCCAATATATTTATGGTGATTACCAATACATACTGGCAATAAGTTATTCAAGTGTTCTCACATGACAGTCTTTCACATGTGTAAATATGAACAGGAATGGAATGAATGAAGATTATTTTTGTGAATCTATTATGGTTTTTTTTTCATATTCTATTGGGCATTGCATGAAAACTAAAGTAATCAATAAGAAAAAAATCTCATAAAGTGATATCCACTTCAAAAATATTCTTAAATCATAGATCACTCGAACTGATTTGAGTCTGAAACTCACAAAGATGTGACTATATTGTTCTTTTGTTTCCCGTTTCCTACATGTTATTGTTATGTTTTTTTATGTTCAATGTCCCAGATCTTTGTTATTACAGGTACACTATCACGCCACACTTCTCTAAATATCAATATTGCATTTATCTCATTACTCATTAAGATTACAATATGAAATTATGAAGTTCAAACAAGTTAATGCAACACTGCATTAAACTGACTCTCACGCTCCCTACCGACCAAACTCTATTTCAAGCGAATCCCGTAGAGTTAAGTCCCTATGAAACGCTCTTTACCAATATCTTGTAACGCAACATGTGATTCAGGCCAGGAAACATGTAACAGTTTTCAATGTACAGAGATATCAATGACATTACATATATGGCAAGTTTTATCTGTTTGGAAGCTGTTCATCTCACAATTTTGGTTGCAGATTTCAAGCAAGCTGTGTAAGGGATAATGAGTCTTTTATTGTATCAATAGGAATTATTGTCAAAAAAGCAAGACATTGTGTCTTACAGTTTCTTAATTCAAATTCATAAGTTGATTTAACCTTTCAACATTCTCATCATTGTCTTTTTAAATGTTTCTATTTCATACATATACACTTTTACATTCAACTGTCACTGAGAACATAATTTTCTGAACTAGTGTTTCAAAATATCCTACCGACAGTATGACGGGTTAACTACAGGATTTGGAAAAAATCAGTTGATCTGTTTTTAAGTTGTAAACTGAAGTCAAGGCACACAGCTGTGAAATGAAGTACAACTGGCCCATCTTAGTATCTCTATTTTTCATCCACAATGTGTTCTATGGGAGGTTTCGCTAATTTAACTTCACCAGACCGTATCAGCTCAGTTTTATTAAACCGTCACCTACCAGTTCCTCGATAAGGAAGCATAACACACAGCAAGCAGATTGTTAAACAGGTTTTATAAGCTGGGATAGACAACACACAAGAAATCTGACTAGGTATTGGCTCATTTTGTAGTGCCACATTTTGTTCTGTAAGATAAATATCTGACAAAATAAGCAGTTCAACATTTTCACTAACCTCAATAACAGTACTAGTCATGACAATATTCAGAAGTAGGGGTGAAACAGTACACTCCTACCACGGTAGTGCGGTAAAAGGCCTCCTCCATTTTTCTCTGGTATATGACATAACATGACATAGGTCCATCATTGTTGGTCGGGGTAGGAGAGAGAAGACAGAGGGAGGAAGGGAATGAGAAAGAGAGGAGAAAGAGGGGGGTTGTGGTGTGGTGTGGTGTGGTGTGGTGTAATGTGCTGGGGTGCTATCCCACTTTTGTCCTGAAATTTGTTAAATGACCATTGAAACTCCGCCATTTTTCCTCAATAACATGCACCCCTCTGTATCTGCACCCTGTATAAGATAAAATCACCATGCAGAAAAGTGACAAGAGCAAAACCTTATATCATTTATTATCATGGAAAAAAATAACTATAACCTTTGTTATTTGAATGAACAAAACTGTTATTTTATGACCAGATAGAAATGCGGTATAAAAACTGAAAATAGTGAAGTTTTAGACTGCATTGCAGTATGCCGAACCGATATAAAATACTGGGGTTCTACTAGTATCATGGTATACTGTCAGACTCCTATTCAGAAGTGAGTGAATATTGCTTTACGCCACCTTGGCTGTATTCAATCTTTATCAGTTTGTCATGGCAAACCAGAAACTGGCTTCACTGTACTCATGTTGCAGCTGATATTAAGAACAGCATCCAACAGAGGACATAAGCTGGGTTTAACTCATCCTTCAACACTATTCCAGCTACCAGTATACAGGGGTGATTTGGAATATGGCAGAACCACTGATGTTGCATTTAGTTTGCTATACCTTCATGCAATCCAAAAATCCTGTATTTTTGCTTTTCATACTGTCATTTTATTAACCTTTCAAAAGATTTTCTTGAAAACTAACGATTTTGTCAGTCAATTTTCTGCATTATGATCGTATCTGATGTATCAAACCGAAACATACCAAACCGTGTACCACAATACATCCCATACTGGGGTAAGAGCATACCGTTTCACCCTTATCAGGCCATGTCATCTATACTAGGGAGGAAAATACAGAAACCCACAAGCCATCCAAGATGGAAAGGTAATGTGGTGGACCAGGAGGCCATAAAGTGTTTCCCTCATGCTAAAGGGATGCAACGTTTTAAAGACGTGATAGTGAATGTAAACATTTTTTTTCAACAACTGTCTTTCAGTTTCAAGACATGTTGAATGCTAGAACAGACGAATGCAATAAAGTTTAGTTAGGTTCCCCTAAATTTGTGGAAAATATTTTTTACTGCCAGTCATTCCACGATCATTTTACCTTATCTACTCATTACTTGTGTTATTAACACATTTTCGAAGTGGATTAGCACATCATTAACAGCAGTTTACCATGCCATGAAACAACATCAAAACATGCACATCTAACTTGAAGTCCCTCTATTACTTAGTGGCCAAAAACTGAACTTAGGGACCGTTCATAATTTATGGCTGTGTGTGTGTGCATGGGTGGTGGTGGTGAGGGGGTGGGGCTGGGAGTAGGGGTGTGATGATGATGATGATGATGATGGTGAATTACATGACAAGGAGGGGAGGGTCACTTACTCAGTGCATTAATTTTAAGGGGGGTAAGGCATTCACATTGTGCAAGCAACTCCATTATTATCATCATCACCCCCATCCCCAAATGAGAATAAATTATGATTGCCCCTGTAAAATGAGTTTCAAAAAGTCACATTCTGAGCTCCCCACAAGTACTTTTTTGGAAGAATTTTAACTCTGATAGTTAGTGGTCCAATGTATTGAAATGATCACAGATTGGTCGCAGTGACCAAATGACCAAGCAATTGATCTTGTTTCCTCATGATCGAACACAAACAATTCATGAACATTTCTTTGCATTAACAATATTTATCACTTGTTTGGTTTTGTCTGTGCCATTAAATGCTTGTTTCAAACCATCAATGAATTTATCTTAAAGGCTCCAGTCCTTCAAGATGTGAAATCTGAAAATGCATTTTGTGCAATTTTCAAAACAAAAACAAGAAGTGTGTGCCACTAATGTGGCAATGTCCCTTGCCACTGAAGAAGACTGTAATATTTATAACATCATCATGTCGACAAAATTGAAGACATCATTTGCAGTGTTTTATGAGATATGTAACATAAGTTTGAAAAGTGAACAAAGTCTCGTGGTCATATTGAAAAGAAGGTCAAGGTCACCCAAATAAACTGATGTCTATGTAATCCCCCAATGTAGGCTATCACCAAATTTGAAGACATTGGGTATAACAGTTTATCAGACGTGCTAGACAAGTGGTTTAAGAGTCATGGTGACCTTGAAAATAAGCTCAAGGTCACCCAAATCAACTGGTGTACTGCATACTCACCTCTGGCCGGGGGAATACAACCTTACTCGGGACTGATAAAACCCTGTATTTCCCTCAACACGATGTGATAACTTATAATGTATTTCCGTGAATGTTCATGGTTTCCCGAACTGTGACGAAGCAAACTGTGATTAGTCAATGCATACATGTAAACTGTGTTTACCCGTGTTTACATGTAAACCCGAGTTTACTTATGCTGATGTAGGGGCGCGTAACAAGTAGGAAGTAGACTATGGTTCTTGTTCAACTTCCAATCTTTTACGTTTCAATAACATATTGTATTAGATCTATTTTTTTAAATATCTTTAAGATCAAATTTACAGCCTTTTCAAGGCAATATTTTGATATTCAAGGTCTTTTTAAGTCAATGCTAAATTTAAGGTCTTTTCAAGGCAACAGTCCAATTTAAGGCCTTTTTCAGGCCCATGCGCACCCTGTAGCAATATTCCAGTAATATTATGGCGGAGGATTCCAGAAATGGACTTCACACATTGTAACCATGAGGCTATCCCACTGCCCTCTGACAACAGGAGCCAAACCTTCCACTGTTTGATAAAATCGAATCCAATAACCATTATCTTTGCTATTTTGAATGAGTGAGTGAGTTTAGTTTTACGTCGCACTTAGCAATATTCCAGCTATATGGCGACGGTCTGTAAATAATCGAGTCTGGACCAGACAATCCAGTGATCAACAACATGAGCATCGATCTGCGCAATGGGGAACCGATGACATGTGTCAACCAAGTCAGCTAGTCTGACCACCCGATCCCGTTAGTCGCCTCTTACGACAAGCATAGTCACCTTTTATGGCAAGCATGGGTTGCTGAAGGCCTATTCTACCCCGGGACCTTCACGGGTCCTATTTTGAATGAACATTTTGATATGATAAAAAGTATGTAAAGCAAACATACAGCATTTTTGGATCGCATTATGGTATACCAAAGCAAAGGCTCTGCCAATACCGCACACGCACACAGGGTGAGTGCTATAAGTGAGTCTATACTTTTGATGGGTATTATACATCAACCATATCTGTTTGACTGACCACCTGATCCCATTAGTTGCCTGTTGTTACATACATAGGTAGTCGAAGATTTTTATGGAGGTCAATATTTTAGCAACATGACAATTAGAGTAAAAATAAATCTCTAATTAGCTGTGCAGAGTTTCTTCTAAGCACACAAGGAACCTGTTGGTGAAAGCAATATAGACTTACTACCCAGTGTTCCCGTTAACCAGTAAATTCCGGTATGTGACCGGTAAAATTTCACAAGGACTGGTATGTATAATGTCCGCCAGTCCCAAGAACCAGCAGTTTCAATTTGAGAGCTCACATTAAAAATCCATCACAAATCTTCTTTGAATAAAATGCTTCTGAGTTTTAAAATAAATTATTACTCAACTGACGTTGTTTGTTGAAAACGAAACTGGGTTTCCCACTATACCATTTTTAGATCATAGTAGCCAGTGTAGTCTCGAACCAAAACGTTTCTTTATACATTCAACTTTGCTTTGAGGTTATTAACACAAGCATGGCAGCCAAGCAGACAAATTTAAACTTTTTCTTCAGGGGCAAAGCAGGGACTGATTCAGGTAAAAGGAAAACCAGTCATGACAAGAGTGACGCAGAAATATGTATCGATGGACAATCCGAACAGGAGTCTAGTAAAAAAAAAAAAAAAACACATCTAAAACAAGAACATTCAAGGAGGACTGGCTGAATGGGTTTCAGTGGTTGCGTTATGGGGACAACGAAAAAATGTACTGCAGGATATGTGAGGCAGCATCAAAAACATGGCTTTACAAAAAGCTGCATTAATATGCAGAAGTCTGCAATGAAAGAACATAGAGACAGTGTAAGTCACAGAGATGCAGTGTTTGTTTTATTCAAACAGAAAAACTATGAATGCTCACATGACAGCGGCTAAAGAAAAGACAGACGACCCATTATCAGCTATGATGAGAACAGTTCTGTTTTTAGCACAGGTAAATATTCCTGCAAGTAAATTTTCAAGTATTTTGGAATTGCAAAAACAACTTGGGTGTCAGTCACTCAGCAGTGTAGTTTACTCTCAGGGTGAATCAGTCTATGAAATGGAGACAGCTCTTGCAGACGCTACTCTGGAATGCTTATAAGAACAACTCTCCAAAAGTAAATTCATTGGACTAATAATAGATGAAACTGTTAATATCACTGTCGATAAAAAATTGATAATGTTTGTTCATGCTGTGATTGGTGGAAAAGCAGAAACTGTTTTTCTAGGAAATATTATTGTCAGTGGAAGAACTGCCCACTTGATCAGGGAAAAGATACAGGAAATAATGCCTGAAAGGGGAATTAGTTTGAATAAAATTGTAGGCCTCGGTTCAGATGGGGCAAGCATTATGACAGGTGTGAGAAATGGTGTTGGAGTTTGCCTTAGAACAAGTGACTGTCCATTTTAGTACATGTGCACTGCATTGCGCACAGAGTGGCACTGGCATCGCAAGATGTGGTAAAGCTGTCAAAATCTATGCCTGAATATCGCAACACACTGAATGAACTACACAAATTGTATGAGTACTCTGCTACAATGTTTCAGTGAGACGATTTGAACTTATCTCAGATTCACCCAATGGTTAATTCTACAATCACATGCCTCGAGACCTTGACAGAGACAGGCATCTTTGAACAAGGCTTTATGAACAATATTGCTGACGAAACCTTTCGTGACATCAAGCTGGCTTACGCTAACGAGATATTTACCATAGCATTCAAAGCAAAGAGGCCTGGTTTCATTGAAGATCTCATTGCTTCTCTCCGTCGCCAGTTTCCACAGGACTCTATGTCTGTTCTCTTTGCACTTGATCAGGTGCTAAACCCCAGTAAATTTCTCCAAAATGCTGACGAATTACGAGAGTATGGCAGGGAATCCCTCAGTCTTGTCAGGCCATTTTAGTCCTGTGAATGACGTCACAGAATTGCCTGATAATCAGCCAATCAGCAGAGAGCGCACTGTGTGGGATTTCCTTCAGTTCGTGTCGTCACTGGCCTTGGCACAACATTTTCACAAACATGCAAAGTACTCATCCAGGATTATGGTGATACTTTCCCTGATTATGTTAATCTGGCCCATATAGGGTTATCCATACCAGTCAGCAGTGTTCCAGCTGAACATGATTTCAGCGTACAAAATAGAATACACAGTGCCAGTCGAAATAGACTTTCTGAGTGAAGGTTGAACAATCCGATGACATTAAATATGCACAGTGTCTGTGAACATGACTTGGCAATGGCAAAAGCCATGTTCCAGAGTAGAAAGAAACAAAGATTGTAGTCTGTCCTGTGAGAAAATAATCTGGACTATTCTAACGATGACAGAAGAATAAAACTGGTAAATGCAAATGAATACGTTTTTATTATTTGTGATAGTTATAGGACCGGCAAAACTTTAGAACTGACTGGTATATTTTATTGCTTCCGGTCCCAGGGACCGATAAATTAGAATGCTATCGGGAACACTGCCACCACACACAAAAGTTATAAAGTAAACTACATACTGTGCTCAGCAGACACTGAAGCCACAAGGACCACAAGCAACACCACCAGAGTCGACAATGTCTTCATCTGTAACAAAAAAAACAAAGGTCTGATCAGGTTGACAACTGTGACGGAGGTTCTGAGCTTCGGCGCTGTGGGGTAGCAAAATGGTTGAAGCATTTGCTTGTCATGCTGAAGGGCTGGGCCTCCTTTCACATAGCACTAATGGGATCTTAGGTCACAGAGGTAACCTTAGTGCAATCATACTGAATGGGAATTACAGCTACACATAGTGACACAAGCAACACCACCAAAGGATGCTTCAAGAAAGAAGTCCCTTGGGTTTGATTCCCCACATGGGTACAATGAGTGATGCCCATTTCTGGTGTCCCCATCTTGATATTGCTGGAATATTGCTAAAAGCAGAGTAAAACATACTCAATCAAGATTCCAACAATGATTCTTAAAGATATTGCTGAAGAGTATTAATCCAATATTTGAGCTTCTAACATTCATCTTGTTAAGTGTGTCTTGCTTGGACTTGAGTTATCTCCATGTTGCATGTTGTGTTATTACCATTCACAGGTTAGCAATGGACATTTGATCTGAATGACAGCTACTGTCTCTCATGCCATGAACAAGCATTTATTACCAATTGGTTGCTGGCAATATTAAAATGGCGATGTATAACTACATTCACATATCAAGAATGTGTTTAACTTATAGCACAAAGACCTCAGCCACTCTATATGTAGCACTCAGCCCCATATTCATATTTCCCATACTATGAAAAGCCACTAACAGCTGTAGTTGTTAAACCACATGCCAAACATTCAGAACTGAAGCAAAGACACCCAGCAAAACAAGGTGTCTGTGATTACATAGCTTAGTTTTAGGTTGCTTGCAGCAATATTACAGCAATATGACGGCAACACCAGAAATAGGATTCACACCTGTACCCATGTGGGGAATCAAATCTGGATATTTAGTGTGATGAGCGCACGTTTCCATTTTCCTTTTTACCTCACTGCCCCATGTGCAAGTGAAACTATGTCAGTAGCCATGTTAATTAAATCCTGTTCAAAACTCCAAATCACTTTTAATCAGGCATAAGAAATTCCATAATGAACTCCGTATTTCATAAACAGAATCTCACTGTGTTTCATTGTCAGTATGTTCGGAGAAAAGAAGTTAATTTGTCAAAAGCTTTGTCTGTACAGCACATATCATTATCATTGCAGAATGTCCGAAAGTTCAAAAGATTCAAAACTTTACCTTTTTTTTCCAAATAAGCAACTGTAAAATGAGTGAGTGAGTGAGTGAGTTTTACGCCACACTCAGCAATATTCCAGCTATATTGCGACAGTCTGTAAATAATCGAGTCTGGACCAGACAATCAAGTGATCAACAACATGAGCATCAATCTGCGTATTGGGAATTGATAACATGTGTCAACCAAGTCAGCGAGCCTGACCACCCGATCCCGTTAGTCGCCTCTTACGAAAAGCATACCCAATTGTAAAATGTTGTAAATATTCACAAAATAGTAGTTGGGGATTATTTTGATCAATTTCCATTGGGCACACTTTCTATGGGCAATGTAAATGCTTGTATTATTGATTATCCTACTACTTGAAGACTCATGAATCTGAAGTAACATTTAATTATTTTGGTGCAAAACTTTAAAACTGCATAGAGAATTTCACTCAAGTGTCTCTTGGTATTAAACATATCATCACGAGTTGATAATGTTACAAATATCCAAGGCTTGCCAAGGGTATTTTTACTTTTATCAACAAATGATGATACATTTGAAATGATAAGACACAAAGACAAGATTCATCAAAATCACTCTTCATTAGTTATCACTGAAAAATGAGCATCTCTGAATATGGTGCTGCCATTAGACTTGTGTGCACTGATGTCATAGCACAGCGACATCAGATTTTTTTATGTCATAGCATTACGAGTTATGTATTAGATGGTGTCAGGGTTTTGTACAAAATCTACTGTCAAATAATATCACTGGGCATTAATCATTCGATCTCAGATAATCAATATTTCCTGTGGAACACAATTGTGCATGATAAATAATCATATACATAGATCAAAATATATTGTGGCTGTAGCTGATTCTGTGGTCATTATGTAGCAACATTTTGATGCCATTACAAGCCAGTATGCAGAAATTATGTAACAGTTAAAAAGAAATGTGGTATGCTCTGTTTGAAAGTAAGTTACATAGTTTCATTTCATCATAGCAGACATGTTTCCGGTGAGGATCCTTGAAATTAGTTGTGTTCGACTTGAGTCTCAGTTTTGTAGATGAAGGTAAAAGACTGATTACCCCTCCATACTGACAATGAATGTTGCAGCTGATTCTGCCCACAAACAAATTGGGCAATAAACTAGTTCAGAGAACTTTGGGTTATTTGTCTGGACCTGTGCTGATGTTTTGGCTAGATCCGGTTTGACACAAATTGTTTGAAATGCTAAATGTCAACACTGTGTTGAGTGTGCGGTACAGGCCATGTTAACTGTCTGGTCATGACATGTCTCCAGGAAAGCTATCATAATTCATTTGATGTAGACGATAGCTCTATTATCGCCATAACATTCCACATTATTCTACAACACACAAGTTGTTCTCATATAGCTTGGGTCATGTCATCACAGGAATGTTATATAATATTCAGCCATATAAGCCAAACATCCCCTTTAAGTGTCAGAACAGAACCAGGATGTCTGTCTTGTTTGATGGCTTTGATATTCAGGACAAAATTTTGCAAAATTTCTGCTAACTTATTTATTAGCCCTGATCATTTTTCTTTTCATTGTATAGAGCTTTGTCCTCAGAAAACCTACAGCAGGATGGAAAAATTTGTTTTAAAAATCTCCAGTCAAAGCAAAAACCACACGAGTTTCCAAGTTAACTCTTTTGGTTTGTTTATATCAACTATGAATATATTGAGTGAATTTAGGTTTCATTCTGTTTTCAATGATATTTCACTAATACCATCAACATTAGGATTTTGATTTTTGAGTTTGGAAAATCAATTTTTAGTTTTATTCTTAAAAAAATATGATCATCAGATACATAAAACGAAAAAAAATATTGGTCTGATCTTAATAAAAAAGAAAATTTATTCAACTGCAATAAAATTTCTTTTTTATAAATGAATAAATTATCAGAAAATTTACCATTTTTTTTTAACATAACCAGTTTCCGAACACAAAAGGAAGTGAACAATGAGATGGATCAGCAAAACTAATATCATTGTAGTTGGATCAGCTTTAGAAAATGGAATAAATGGTTTCCTTCAAACTAATGCTCATAGTCAGCATTCACAATACCTGCCTGTCTGATTGCTCGGGCAGGTTATTTTCAACATGGACAGCCAGGGTCTCAAATCCACCTGCTAAATGGTCGTATCTAAATTTAAATATGCATATGAAAATATTCACCATATTTCAGGATAATAAATCAGGATATAAACCCATAAAAATAAATGATGAATTCCAGTTGGATGATTAACTACAGCACCTAACTCAGTTGTGCACAGGTAAGTTTTGGTCAGGGCACACAAGTTTTACATCCAACCAGCCCAGTCATCAGGATGAAATTTTGGAGAGTTTTACACCCTATCATTGTGCTGTGTAAACACTTCCACATACCTGCATATATGCCTTTCAATCTTTGTTCTGTTCAACCCTTGCTTCATAACAGCATGAATTGGGAAAGAGAATTTTGACAATGTGCCATTTTCAGGATTATAAGCCATATTCTGAAAATGGAATGGGCCACTGCCCTTTTATCAATAGTAAACTTCAAAATTTTAATGGGCCATTTTTTCTTTTCATGTGCATAATGGCCCATGGCACCTGCCTTTCCCAATCTCTGTAACAGTGTTAGAACTAAAACCACAATGTCAGTCTCACTGTAATAAAGAAGTTGTTATCTATATATTGCTACCATTCCTTACTGCTCCAACCTTTTAAGTGCCCCTCAAACAATTTATCCCTTGTACAGACTCCCTCAGGACAAACAGCAAAAAATATTTACCGGTCAGTGTTTAACTAACTATGAAAAAACATAATGGAATAGTTAAACAGGACTAGTAGGACAACCAGTATCTTCCCCCATTTGCTTCAGTGTAGACTTGACATAATTAGTGCCATGTGAGAACATGTGGCACTGGCTGAGTTAACAGGCAGGGTAATCAATAACTGCAACAGAAGGATGCCTGACAAAATCTGAATTAGGTGTCAAGTAAGTGCTCTATCATAATAATTAATATATCACTTAAGTACGATAAAAGACAATAAACAACATTGTGAGGAAAATGGAGAAACGGCAACTAGCATTTCCAACATCAAAGCCAACTAACTGTACAAAGCAACAACAATTAGTTTGCTATAGAGACCCTCAAGCAAACATATCCAAGAAAGCCCATGCAAGTCTTGTATAAATTTAGATTTCCACTCGGACTTCTCTCAATGACGAACATGTATGGTTCCAAATTAACAATGAAAAAAATTGTCAGGGCTCCTTTTCATTACACTTTATTTTTTTCACTATGAACCTTTTTTACTGTAAAATATGTTCATTTTAGAGACTAGCTGTTCATCTAAACAACAATGTGCCCAGTCAGTACAGTATGATAACGGTGATGCCCTAGGGCTCCTGCCTGTAGACAACACCTGAACTCTCCATGGCTGTCAGCCTACCCCAAAATGGATGAGACTGAAATTATATGACATTGATTACATAATTAATATTATCCAACCTACACACATATGACAACATAAGCATTCAGGATGACAAACAACAAATAAAATCTGTGTCCATGAACAAGAAGGATTAACATGGCATCCTACTGCTTGATTAATAGCCATTTGGTAAGTGAAAAGGAACTTAGATTATTGACACAGTGTGGATATGGTGGCCTCCCATTCCCAGAACCATATCACTTTCTCTACTTTGTTTCAGTCCTTGTTCACATTATTTTTCCCTAGTGCCTTGCCCTGCCTGCAATGCTTAGTCCAGATTCGAAGTCTATATAGTTTGTCTGGCTCAAAAGCAGACCGATGAATTGCAGTCTGGCTTGAAAACAAATAAACATAACATATTCAAAGAAACGATGATCATAATCAGAACATCATACCAACTCTGTGAGGTTTTTGCAGAATATTTTTCCTTAAATAAAAAAGTTCTTTAACAAACAATTATTAAAAATATTGACACAGTTCCCTATCTGTTACGAGGGAAAGAGTACAGAGAAAGGGACAGCCAGGTGTGCGAGGAAGCATGGAGACAGCACAGCACAGGTTAATGAATATATAACTTTCTCGGTACTTATACATGTGCTTCTTGAACACCTGGCTCTGCCTTTCTCTGCGCTCCTCCCTCGCAATAAACAGTGAGCTGTGTCAATATTGTAATGGTAGTTTGTTAAACAACTTTTTTTTACTATTAGGACAAAAATTATGCACAAACCTCACAGAGTTGGTATATGTTTTGAGTATGACCAGTGTTTCATTGAATATGTTATGCGTATTAGTTTTTAAGTTACATTACAATTCATTGGTCCTCTTATGACTAAGGCCATGTGAGTGAGTAAGTGAGTGAGTGAGTGAGTGAGTGAGTGAGTGAGTGAGTGAGTGATCGATCAAGCAAAGCAAGCCACTAACCTTTCCACATTGTGCTTAACCCATCTCACTACATCTATGGTTTAGGTGATTCAGGAATTAACTGCTCATTTGGTACAACCCAATTCCAAACCAATATGTAAAATATTCTCTTTAAGTGTATAACATAAGTTACAGTGTTCCCAGAAATTATTGAGAAAATCTTTGTTTTTTTTCTAATGATGCTAAGATTGGAAAAAGGGCTTTCACTATGCACTAAGCATACTAAATAAGGGAGACAACTCTTGAAGGCTTAGAAGGCAGCTCATTACGTCAAGAGTAATCTCCCTTGTCTGAGCAGATGGCTTCCTGTGTTGACATGGCAGAATTTACAGCAAGAGAGAAAAGAAAGCTCATTCCAGATGATTTTGAAAGGGATGAGGCTGATGCTAAAGTGTTAGCTTGTAGACATGGTATTCCTCTGTCTACAGTATACAGAACTTTGAAGAATATTCAAACAGGAACCGGGATAGAGCACAAAGCAGGGGCAGGTCGGCCTAGGAAATTCAGTGTTGTGGATCGCCGAAGACTTGGGCAGATTGTGAGTAGGGGCAAATTGAAAAGTGTTGAGAACATCAGAAATGAAATGATTAGCAGAGGAAGTCCTCAGGTATGCAATGAAACAGTTAGGCAGGAATTACAGAGACTTAATTGGGTGAAAAAACGTGGAATTCCCTCGTCGTTGATGAAAGATGCACAAAAGGAAAAAACGTTTAAACTGTTGTCGGGCTCATGAAAATCAAGATTGGGATAATGTTTTCTTTTCGGATAAAAGTTCTGTTTGGCTTTTCCCTAATTGTGTGAAAATTTAGACCAAAGATACTGTCAAACCTATCTACCAGCGACCAAAAACACAGCCCGAAGTTTCACATGTGGGGTGGCATATCGGCTCGCGGAGTGACGCCATTGTGTGTTTTCACGGGAAACTTGACAAAAGAAAGATACGTTGACATTCTAAATGGTCACCTTCTTCCGACAGCACAAACATTGTATGAAGATGATTGGATTTTCCAGCATGATAATGACCCAAAACACACTGCGCGCTACACAAAACAGTGGTTGTCGGGCGAAAATGTTCAAGTTTTAGACTGGCCCAGTTACAGCCCAGACCTAAACCCAATTGAGAATGTGTGGGGAGTCATGAAGGACAGAATAAACCAAAAGGGACTGAGAAATATTGAAGATATGAAGGCCGAGGTGGTCCAATATTGGGATACCCTGTCACACGATTACCTACAAACTTTGATGGGTAGTGTGCCTAGGCATATTCAGGCATGCATTGCTGAGTGAGGAGGTCTAACAAAGTACTAAAAACAAGACTGAGACTGTAAAAGGATGATGTTTTAACATCTTTATGTAAGTAAAACGCCAGAAGTTAATAAACGTAATGAGTTACATGACGCAACATGATTCTCAATAATTTCTGGGAATACTATATATTATGACAATACAGCACAACTACACCTGCAGCACCTGATACACTTTAGCATGTCTCCCAGGCTTTTGTAGAACAACTGGTCTTTATCAATGTTTATGGAGATTCGAAACGATGAAATACTTATCAATGTGCCTAGTGGACAGTTAGAATGGAAGGAAAGAATGTCAATTGTTTGGGGTGAACTTCAGCATAAGTAGCAAATTAAATCAACTGTCTCTGGTCTGTGAATATATTTAGATTTACTGCTATTCTAATTTCTCTGTTACTTGCTCCAAGAGTTCAGAAGAAACTTTTTGTTTCTACCTATTGTCACATATGACAATGCCAGGGTATTATTATGCATATATCCAGGATATTATCAACAGTTGCATGTAACCTGGAAACCTAACTTCAAGATGTTCAGTTATCTCCTCCTTAAATATAGCAGCGGTTCAACTGACTGAAAAAATCAAAGATTGATCGCAATGACTAAATGACCAAACAGTTGATGTTTTCTCAAAATCAAATGCAAACAATTTTTGACAACATTTATCACGAAGTTGGTTTTGTCTGTCTCTGACACATTTCATATGCACTACAAGCATGTTCCAAGTCATAATTGAAGTTATCTTAAAAACACCAGGAAATTTTTGTTTCTAACATACCATAGTTATCCCTCTGCAAATGCATTTTGTACAGTTTTTTAAAAAACCCAAAGAACTATACATAATTTTGTACATTTCATTCCATTAACAAACTTATATCCAGGAACATTTGACAAATGATGCCATCCAATTACTTTCAATGATTCATTGATTGTAAAGAACCAATCATCAATTGTGAGATTTTAACCAATTCACAACAATACTTAAATTGAAACATTTCATTTTTTACTGAAAGTGAAGAACCATTATATTCTGTCATACTGATCCTGAAACAAATATACTGAGCATTGCCCATGTAAGTCTACAGTATGTGGCAAGTCTAAATGACTGTTTCAGAAAACGAACAAAGTCTGGTTGCCTTTATATCATATTTTTCAAAACTAACTTTGGAACCATATGTTCATTTCAGAGACCTCACTTCAGTCATAACCTGTTACTCATGGTCTGTTTACTCAAGCCTCCAATTTTTTTCCTGCTGCCAAGATGTCAAAATGACCCACCAATTTTAAAGAAAACGGAAAACCCTGGGCAATACGAGTATTTATTCTTCCACAAATTTAAGCAGTCCAAATGCAGTCCTTGTGACTGATGCTAAACCATAGATAACTGTAAATGTGTTTAACTGACAACAATTGATACATGTATCAAGCACTGGGTTGTACAATTCTTTAACTGAAAGTAAAGTTGTAGAGAATATGAAACTAGCAGCAGAAACACCTGACCTATATAACATCTGACTACCATAAAATATGTTTCCAACAAATGTCAGAAGAACACAGGGTCCAATAAAAGAAAGGACCTTTGAAATCTGACCCCAATATTCAAACATAATCTCATGTCAACATGACAGTAAATAATGAAATGTTAACTCAAAAGTTTCTGCATGACTACAGGGATTATGATGATAACAGTATGGAAACACAGCTGGTCCGTATACCTCCTAACTGAAGAAACCCGACTTTTCTTGAAACCCTGTCTGTATGGAAACCCTGCTGGGCTGTTAAACTCATTATCTAGTAAAACACTACTTTACTTACCACCCTGTCAGTCTGGAAACCCTGCTTGTCTATGTATACCTCACTGCTGAAAAAACCTCATTTTTCCGGATGCAGACAGTGTGGATACCTCATTACTGAGGAAACCCTGTTTTACTGCACACCCTGTCAGTAAAGAATCCAGTCTGTCTGTATCCCTCATTACTGAGGAAACTTTTTTTTCTCTGGACACCCTCTTAGTATGGAAACCCAGCTTGTATGTATACCTCATTACTGCAAAGACTCTCAATTTTTGGGGTGTGGGGGTTGTGGGAGACACACTGTTGTTAAAGAAATCCAGCTTCCCCTAAGTACATTGTTACTGATGAAACCTGTGTTTTCTTGACACCCTATTGGTATGGAAATCCAGTTAGCCTGTCTATCTTGTTACTGAAGAAACCCCTTTTTCTGGACACCCTACTGGTATGGAAATCAGTTTGTCTCCCTTGTTACTGAGGAAACCCCTTTTTTCTGGACACCCTATTGGTATGGAAATCCAGTATGTTCGTCTACCTTGTTACTGAGGAAACCGTTTTCTGGACACCCTATCGGTATGAAAATCCAGTTTGTCTGCCTACCTTGTTACTTAGAAACCCCTATTTTTCTGGACACGCTATTGGTATGAAAATCCAGTTTGTCTGACTACCTTGTTACTGAGGAAACCCCTATTTTTCTGGACACCCTATTGGTATGAAAATCCAGTTTGTCTACCTGGTTACTGAGGAAACCCCTGTTTTCTGGACACCCTATTGGTATGAAAATCCAGTTTGTCTGCCTACCTTGTTACTTAGAAACCCCTATTTTTCTGGACACGCTATTGGTATGAAAATCCAGTTTGTCTGACTACCTTGTTACTGAGGAAACCCCTATTTTTCTGGACACCCTATTGGTATGAAAATCCAGTTTGTCTACCTGGTTACTGAGGAAACCCCTGTTTTCTGGACACCCTATTGGTATGAAAATCCAGTTTGTCTGTTTATCTTGTTACTGAGGAAACCTGTGTTTTCTGGAGACCCTATTCAAACAAAACGCCAGCTAATCTGGAAATGCAAAGAGTACGGAAACTTATATGTTCATATGTCTTGAAACCCAGTTTGGAAATCTCATTAGACTGGTCTGGAAACACAGTGAGTATGTTTTCCCAAATAGTATGGAAACCTCTTTAGTTTGCAGCGGTCAAACAAAGGTCAAAATATGATAAATGCTGTAATATGCAGATTCCCATCTAATCGGGTGGAAACAACTGGACCACAATTATTTTAGATTAGGTTCCTCAGGAAAACCTGTAGATCACAGCAATTTTCGGTAGTAAACTTAAAACACTATTACAATTTGTTTTGCAACATTCAACTTACACAATAATGTCAAAGCATTAGAAGTAATTTAGCAAGTGTATCGCGTGAATACAGAAAAATATATTGTATTTTGTTTTGTCACAAGAAACTTCATGACCAACTAGTGCATCATTTCGCACTGTTTTAAAGTCAAATACTTTTAGGAACAAGACTCCCATCATAAGAACTTGATAATGTTATCTCAGAGGGACTTGTATTATCAACAATGGTGTGAAACTATTTCTAATCCTTTCAGAACATCAAAAATGTAAAACCAACATGGTTTTCGACCAATTTCAAATATTTCATTTATCTGACTCAGAATCTGTTTAGCATCAGATCAATGCTTAAATGTCACCAACAATCATATTTTCGGTTCATTCAAAGGCTGAACCTATCTTTTCAAATATACTGGTAATGAGATATAAAAATTACTGTGGTCCCAGTTTAGTAAGTTCAGTTTTACACCACTTTTAGCAATATTCAAGCAGTATGGCAGTGGGGGACAAGAGAAAGAGGCTTCACACAGAGTAGCCATGTTGGGAATCGAACCAGGGTCTTCAAAGCAGAACACTTCAACCACTAGGCTACCCCATCGTTCTGTCTCAGCTCAATCAAAATACATTATACTCATCATTTCCAATATTTTCGCATTTTTTGGTGATTATGATCAAGAAGCATTGTGTGTTGTCAGTGTTTAAGGAGCTGTCTGACAAAGACATCTCCCTTAAATCATCACTGGGACAGAAAAAGCGTCTTGGTAAGCCAGTCATTACAGTGACAGACCACTCACAAAACTCATCTATCACCCTCCACTATCAAAGTTATCATCTCTTTTAAACAGTCATGCTTAACCATGCATGGTATTTTCTTTAAAATGGTTTACAATCCTTGTATTATTACTGCTATTAGTGCAAACATTAGGACAACATTTTCTTTAAAAACACATTAAGTTATGCTTGTATCCACTCCTTTTCTCAGTAATGTGTTCTTGAAATGTTCGAGTGCACATTTCCCAGCACCCTTTAGTCTCCATGACTTTGTAAATATTTCAAGTCTGTATTTAACAGACGTTTCTGTGTTAATTGGTCAATGATTAGGACATTTAATAAAACATAAAACCAAGTTCTTATCAAAGGTTTAATTCAAACAAAGAGAAGCATGAAGGACTGACCAATCATTAGAATATACTGGGTATGTTTATTCAAATACTGTCTGAATTATCAACAGTAAAGGTGACAAATCAAACACTTGAAAATAAAATTAAAACTAATCTATTTACACACATATGTGAAAATAACCAAAGGTTTTTCTCTTTAATTTAGAGTGGAAGTTTACAAAATAAATAAGTAAATAAGTAAAAGGTGTAAAAACCTAACAAACAATATTGGAACTTTACCCATGAACACGTATACAATACTATAAAGCAATGAGATTTAATGGTTTGGGACTAAATACTAACGTTGATGACATTGCGCTATACGGTGTGTCAATAATCACCACATTTACGGTACTAAGACCTGTGTCTCAATATGCGTTTCCGAACATTTATTTATTAGCAAACAGAACTTGAAATATTTTCAAAACCCATTTACATTTATTTAACATGGTTGTCATATTCACCTTGAAGAAATAAAAAATAATATTATTTTAGAGAATTATCAAATAGCGAAATGAGGAGCCATCTATAGTCGGTGTGTGGAGAGGGAAATAATTGCTCCACCAGGTAAATAAAGGGAGCGTATCGCTCTTTCTCCATCGTAGCACCAGGTTGCGTTTCACCACACAAGGAAACTGAAACAAAGGATGTAAAGTCTATCAATAACGACTTATACCTTGTATACAGCGGTTTTCCTCTTCAACTTGCTTACCCGCCGTGGCAAACTCGATGAATCCTCCGTCGCCGCTCAGTGGAAGCAGACGAGAACTGCAGAATATAAATAGCCTCCACGAGCTGGGCGAACGGGCGCGCGCACCTCGTGACGTCACGGCTCTGGTGGCGATAGCCCATGGCAATAGGGATCTTTCTTTTAACATGAAATTTAATACAAGAGAATTCATTTCAACTTTGTCTTGAGTTATATAAACATGCTGTGGAAAAAAAGGAGAAAAGTAAAATTTTCACAAATCCACCAATTTTGAAAATTACAGATTTTTTACCTTCTGTTTCATGATGACTTCATTTTGTTGTAAAGAAGACTTTTGGAACTCTTTTCTCGGCAATTTATGAAACGTCACCACCTGTTACATGTCATGTATTGTTTTCGTTTCTCTATTTTGTTTGTATTAAAAACCCTCTTGTACAATAAGCATATCATTAACAACATTGTGTTTTCATGGAAACATAATTGCGCACCATTCTCTATTCGCAAATTTGTATTGAAATAACATGCACCGGCTATGTGATATATATCCCAAAAGCATTCCTTACACATTAAGTTATTGATATTATATAAAAGTTATATTTCAGTATAAATATTTGTTGATAACAACTGACACAAGCTACAGTTGGTCATGACACTTATATTTAGAGAATATACGGTGACCATCAGTGATAGTAGCAGGAGCGGCTACAGCTTGATGAGAAAGGTGTACACACTATTGAGAAAACGGAGGTGTACACTTCATTTTCACCCGTTTCATTGGTTATGTAACACAATTTCTGGACAAAAGTAGGGTGTGCACCCTTGCATCCTCTCCTATGAATAGTTGATGAAATTCTGGTCTAGACTCTATCACGCCACACTCATCATTGCGTAATTACTAGCCAACGATATGGAGTGTATAAGCAGGCCACAGACCATAAAATTAACAATGGTTTTGACACACGCGTAATGCTGTCTGTTAGTCTGTTTCCTCGATGGGAAAACTGGCGTTTCGTGAGTCACTTTCCGAAGGAAGACTAGCCTCTAAAATAAACGTATTTTACAGAAAAAGGTTCTTATATGATCTTAATAAAGTATTACATTAAAAGCAAGATGAAACACTTTTCTCTGTTTTTCAGAAATTAAACATTCCGTAATCTAGACTTACAAAACAGTATACGCTTGCGTGGGCTGTACAGGATTTTGGTGTTCCAGGGTCAGTATGACACATTAATTCCGAAGGATGCACGTGAATGTTCGGAGAGTGTATGGCGGATGTTGATATGTCTTCCCAGCAGCGTTTATGTCAATGTCCTCAGTAAAATATTCATGCTTTGTCAAGATAGGATTAAGGAAAATACAAAGGGCAACCATGAAATACAAAAGCACACAATACTTCGGGGTGTCTGTATACTACAATGTATATATTGGTCTAAGTCATACGGGGTGGGGGTGTGGGGGCGTGGGGGATGGGGGTGGGGGTGGGGTTAATATTATTGGGGGTCTGTGTCTATTCTAAAATGGCACGTGAATGTCTGTTCTAAGAAAAACACGTGGACTTTGAACTCCGGAAATATTTGAAACGACGTGACTTTCTGTTTTGTTCGAATATCGTCACATACCCCTCTCTGCCTTTCTTGTCGTCCATTATATATATTTTCACGACCGTTCAAAACCTCAAGTCTCCTAAATTCGACGTTACAGGCATAAATAACTGATTAACGTGTATGTGAAGCATAAAGTGTTCAGCTGATCGTATACCTGTCCCTGTTACTGATGACACCCCTATTACCTTAGACAACTGGACGAATAATGGTTACTTTATCAAGTGACAACGCCAAGAGTACAGTATATCAGAAATACAAATCACGCTCACATACGCTCTTAAGTGCTGGAACGTGAGCCCAATGCTATGACTGCGCTCCTGAACTGAATTCAATTAAGTGAAAGGAGCGATGCCATCAGCGTTCGGGTTGAGACTGCCTGCAGGTTTATTTGGGTTTGTAGAGCAAACAAATTTTCTGTGTCTGTTATTTGTTACAGCAGCTTAGATATGTTTTCAGGAACTAGACAAGATTTACAAGCGGGTTCTTTATGCCGTATCACCTCAAAATGGAGGGGCTGAGAAGGGAGAACATAATGGGTGCACCATCCAATGCACATATCTCACAGCTCCATGCTAGTATCTTAAGAAATAGAGTGGAAATTTAATGCAATAAATAATACAAGTTGAAGATCATTGGTAATATATTACCGTGCTGAAAGCTAAACTTGACAACTAGTAGCTAACACGTTTCAGAAGGGACTTCTCGCGGAGAGTCAAACAGATCTGCGATGAGCTAAAGCATTTCACATGGGGCTAATCATTAGTAGCTAAACGGGACTACGAAGACCTATCGCACTTCACAAGGGGCTAACTATGCATTAGTAGCTAATGCACTTCACAAGGGGCTAACCATGCATTAGTATCTGACGCACTTCACAAGGGGCTAACCATTAATAGATGAGCAGGAAACGAAGAAACTAACGCCTTTCACAAGGGGCTATTCACGGAAATCCGAACAGAACCACGATGGGCTAATGGGTTTCATAAAGAGCTATAATCACGGAGAACTAAATACGACAATGAAGAAATCGGAGAGCTAAACAGGACAACAATGAGCTAACGCACTTCACAAGTAACTAATCAAGGAGGGCTAAAGAGGACCACAATGAGTTAACACATGCACTTCACAAGTAGCTAACCACGGAGAGCTAAACAAGACCACAATGAGCTAACGCATGCACTTCACAGTGGGCTAACCACAGGTCTTATGCTTGTACATGGCTGGTAGTCAAGCGGAACTCTTGTACAGAAGCATTAGGGTGAGTTTCAAGTGCACAACAGTAGACAAGGGAAGTTGTCAGATCAGCTTAGATAACCATTTCAGTTAACAGGACTGTAGCCTGATATTCTGCCTCTCAGTACACACCGTGCGTCAAAGACAGGAGTGAAATATCTGCCCCAACAACAGTTTATGAATGAGGTAGAATTTCTTCTCTGTTCCAATGGAATACCATCCTCCACTGTAAATGTCTAGATTATCAACATTCATCTGACTAGACTGAGTTGTATGGTAATGAAAAACATTCCCCATTCGTCGAGATCCTTGGCATGCATGGTGGCCTAAAACGTCATTGTTTTTAGAAAATTGCGGAGTCGCGGTCTTTAACCTGGATCTTGAGATTGATTGATTTATCATTAAATTCTAATGGATTTCACCACAGTTCACGGCCCATTCGTGACACACACGTGTTATGCCGGGTTCAAGCCAAATACCGTCTTGGAGGTTACCCATAGGTGGTAATGGTGACGAATGTTTACGAGCTCTGCAGCTAGCGAGCGATTAGAACTATCTGCGATTAGAACTCGTCTGCAACATCACAATGTCACATACTGGCATCCAATATTGCACTCAGCAATATTCCAACTATATGGGGACGGTCTGTAAATAATCAGACCAGACAATCCAGTGATCAACATCTTTAGCATTGATCTACGCAATTGAGATACGATGACATGTGTCAACCAAGTCAGCAAGCCTGACTACCCGATCCCGTTAGTGGCCTTTTATGACAAGCCCGGGCTACTGAAGTTCATTTCTAACCACGTGTCGCGCTCTACGATTAAACTACATACTTCTTGATCATCAAATACTCGACTTAGACAACCCGTGCGATGGGAATTAATAATTGGGATTATGCTTGCTAACTATCATCGAATTGCGTCGTATAAAAGATCGATGCCATCGGACATCAAGATCAGCGACATGGGAAATGTCTCAAGGGTCGGGGCTAACCGTTCCTGCTGCTAGTAATCAGCATCTTCCTTCGTATCCTACAAGAGGTCTTACGGTAGGCAGCGCCGGCAAAAAGATTGATGAGATATTCAAAGTAGTTACAAACTACAACACACGACAGCTACTTTTTCTAAACCCTAAATATTAATGCTGTTTGGCAAAAGTGCATAGCAACCGAGAAGCGCGAATAGACATAACCTTAACGCAATAGAAGGATCAGATTCATTGTAACTACCTCCCTTATAAACATAATCTCGTGTTTACCTGTGGATTGATATTTATGCATTATTGACAGCATTTGGTTCAGAATAGTTTGTACGTAAGCAGTATCCAACTCGTGTTCCACTCAAGAATGCGAAATCATTCCAAGCAGAGGCCACATTACAGAGGGGCGGTGGGGTAACCTAGTGGTTAAAGCGTTCGCTATTCACGCTGAGGACCCAGGTTCGATTCCCCACATGGGTACAATGTGTGAGGCCCATTTCTGGTGTCCCCCGCCGTGATATCGCTGCAATATTGCTAAAAGCGGCGTAAAACCAAACTCACTCACTCACCACATTAAAGAAACACAAAAGGCAAAAATAATTAAATGTATTAAGGTATTTAAAGGTCACATGCAACGTAAAACACAACTTTGCAGATTCTGATACTTTTCGACATGCACTTACCGAAACAAATCTTTAAAAATGCCAATTCAACCTATAAAGTTTTTGTGTACACAAACAAGTAAATAATCTACTCGTTATTGACCACATGCACTTTGAAATTAACACTTCTCGGGCTTATAAGCCATAAACAAAGAGCCATATAGTGTATCGGCAAATGAACCAGTGGTCAATGAAAAGGCTTCGTTACACTTGAGTGCACACCCACCGGCTCTGACTGGGTTCGATATGGAGGCTTCTTCGTTTCGGGGGAGGTAAACCTAAGTACCACATATTGCATGCACTTTTGATTCGCTTATAATTTTGTTTATTTGTATTTTTATGCATTTTATATATTATGAATAAGTGATAACTGTAATTATGTTTGAGTTTTTGGTTGCATGTGACCATTAAGTGTACATAAGTCGATTAAGCTTAAAGATAGATGAAGGAAATTCGACACGGCTTAAAACATGTATTGTTATCATTGTCAGTATTAATTCAGCTCACAATCTGCACGTGTGGACACAAGGGGGCGTTCAGGTCAGTACGTGGTGACACCTTCTCGTGCTCGACACCGCCTTGGAAGGGATTGCACAAGTGGTTGATTTATGCCTGTGGAATTCTTCGTCATTCCACCTCCAACGCGTGGGAAAGTTCTGCAGATGTCTGAATCGACGGATGCGTCGATCAAGTTTGTCCCATGAATGCTCCATCGGGTTCAGATCAAACGATTTGGAAGACCAGGTACGGACGAGACAGGCACCTCTTACATGAACTTTGTGGGATCAAGCGTTTTCGTGTTGAAAGAAATTCCTCTGGCGGTTAAAAAGTGGGAGAAGCTGAGGTCGCAGGATTTGGTCGATGTAGCGATTTGCTGAAGGATTGCCTTGAACCACCACTAGCTCTTATCTGATGACATGCAGGACATGACCCCCCACATCATGAAACTGTCTTCACAAAATCTGTCCACCTGTTGAAATCAGCTCGGCGCAAAACGTTCATGTTGACGTCGATAGACACGTTGTCTCCCATCGTCGCGGGAGGAAACGCGATTCAGCGCGAAACCAAACGCGTTGCCAGTTCCCCGGTTCCCATGGCTTTACCCTGTTGCACAATAGGGCACGTCTCTGTGGTGTAGACGTCTCTGTGGTGTGGACAGGTCCCAGTTTTGGTCGATAATATGAATTCCCACTTCTCTCAAACGGTTTCTGATGGTTTGTTCGGAAATTCTTCGAAGACCACGCACCTGTCCTGTAGTGTCCGTTACTGTAGCAAATCGATGACATACGTGAAACACTTGGCTGAATCAGAAGCAGTCAATCATGGCATGTTTTACCTTCGCTGATGTCGTAAATTTCGTAATGAAATTATGAATTTGGCCTGGCCTTTCATATAGTCGATGCATCTACTCATGTGCCCGACACATTGCATGTGCATTTTCCTAAATATTAAACATAGTATATACGTATTACGTTAAGTACACATATTCACCACTCTGTTCGTGATCATGGAAAGGTTCTTTTCTTATGCAAGACGAATATGAAAAACGTTCGTTTAGTATACATGTACTGTATAGGTCTCCCACGACTGAAGAAGACAGAGGGGTAGTCTAGTGGTTTATACTTGCGCTTGTCACGCCGAAGACCCGGGTTCGATTCCCCACATAGGTACCATATTACCAAAAACGGTTTGTGTTTAAAGAAATGCATTGCGTCCTTATAAACGCTAGAAAGGTTTATTTAACTAAGGCTTCAATAGTGTAGATACTGCAGGTCAACAGCTGGTCAAACTTCTGTGTAGAAAGTGCAAATAATAGTTGGGAAAAAGGTTATATTTCATAACTGGATAAAATGGACAAATGCAGCATAAATGATATTTATTTTCTACCGCGGGAAGAATACGTCATGGACATGAGACTACCACACTGAATATACCTAATTTTCATATAGTTACAACTAAGCCGTATTTAAATTGAAAAGGAACCCCATTCAGATGGGATACTCAAAACCCGAGAAAATGTATAAGGAATGCATTGAGGCCCAGACAGCAGAAAGAATTATCTGGTTCAGAGACTGTAAGAAAAACTAATAGACTTAATCGGTTAATTGTTTTTTTAATGTTCAACTTCTACTCTAAAAACCCCGTTAAACTGAGAGATGAAACAAAAGTGCCCTGATTAGGCATTCGACATGGATTAACGTGAATATCAGATACATAATGTTTGCATATACCCGTATGTCGGAATATTCCTGGAAAGATGTAAATTGGAAAATGTACAAACATTGTAATTACTAAAAATAACGCCGATTATCAGTGTCGATACAATTTTTTGTTTATATTCTTTCAGAAACTGCTCCCTACAAATGATACGTTAGTTGGGCGAAAGAATTCTTCAAACCCAAATAACAATGCGTTTTGCTTAACACTCAAGGGTAAATAGTCCCTCTTCTGTTAGTCCATATCGGTAAGAATATACATCTTTAAGAACGGGGGTATTTGCTGAATGAATCCAGACTTGGTCCAGTCTCTAATAATATTAACTTGCTGACTTCGCTTACGTCACGCTAAAGTCACAGGTTCAGATAGTTGGACGCAAGTCTTGACCCGGGTTGTGCGCTCTTACCTGTTTTTCACGTGTTACACGCCCCAATCGTGGTGTTGACTGCTCAAAATACTGCTGGCATTGCAGAATGTTGTCCCTCGACCGAAATTATATCAGTGAAATATCGATTTTTCACTTACATAGTATGTTATCAATAAATCATATTACCTAAGCCGTTTAGAACTCACCGACGAAATTTCTCAATAACATCAACTTGCATTAATTCAAGAAGAGATCCCGCAACGGTTTACTCTAAACTACATAACTTTAAGCTGAAGCTTCCTTCTCGGACTGTCATTAGACCTTCCTGTTGATGAAGAAGTTTAAACATTTCCGGTGAATATTCTCGCTATTTAACGCTAGGTCAAGACATGTGCACCCTTCCCAATTTCCTAATAATCACTGATCCAGCGGCTTGGCTATGTACACAGCTTCGTAACCAGTACTTGCTGCCATGCATACATGCAGCGAATTCCTCTTGCTTCCTTCTCAGCGCCAGATAACATTTAGACCGTAAGAGAGACGCTGCCAAACCCTTGTATTCTTCCCCCGGCCTTATTGTAACGGAGTGTCAATAAATACCTAGGTTAAAAAGCGTATCTTTATGCACCGCGTTGGTATTGTTCTTCGTGAACTCCGAGCTATCTGCTGGGGTATAGTGCCCTCTGAATGTAAGGAAGTTATCTACCTTTCGTATCTATATTTCTGATTTTGCGAACGGGTCATTTAGTTCATCTCAATGACATATATTATAGATTGAACGTAACGATATTTGCGTGGTGCATTGGCGATTAGTCTTTGGATCCTCAGAACTGGCATGCGAAGAGTTACCTGCCCTTGGTGAACTTTACCATATTACATCACAGTGACTGTGTCTGTATGGCGCAAGAAGCTCATAAATACTTAACTCAAGACAAAGAAGTAATTATTAGTGAGTGAGTTGAGGTTTACGCTTGTCTGTAAATAATCGAGTTTAGACCAGACAATCCAGTGATCAACAACATAAGCAACTGGGAACCGATGACACGTGTCAACCAAATCAGCGAGCCTGACCACCCGATCCCGTTGGTCGCCTCTTAAGACAAGCATCGACGCCTTTTGTGGCAAGCGTCGGTTGCTGGAGACCTGTTCTATCCCGGATCTTCACGGGTCGTATGCAACTGACATCAAATGGGAAATACATCTCTTTACACCAAGAGGTTAAAATACAATCACCAGTCAATTGTTTGATGTGTTAGAGTCGATGGTTTCCTTTCAACTGAAAACCTTGAGGGACACTTGTCTTGTCGTTGTGGTACATATGGCGTCAAAATGTGAAAAACATCGTTTCTTTTTCAGTGCTGAGTCAAAGCATTAACGTATTTCAATGGAAAATGATTCGTCTTCAACATTCGTCACCACGTGCATCCAACCGTAGTTATAATAAGAGACTTCACCTTTCGGCTTGTTGCCGAAAGAAATGCGTTGGACATCACAGAGTTCTCTTGAAACTCCTTGGGCCATGGAATGGTTTCTAGTTTGTTCCAGGGACTTTTGGGTGCAGTGTGCTGTAGCTTACTCACTATCCATGCCTAATATTCGTGTTTCATTCTCCCTTGTGGTTCAGTGTGAGCCAGTATCTGGTGTCACCCATCGTGATACTGCGGAAATACTTATGAAAGCCAAACTCACACTAACCTGTTTTCAGAACGCACAACAAATTGTTGTTTGTGTGCATACAGAGAAATCGTTCCCTGTCATTGGCCACTAAGCGTGCCGTTCATGCACTGCGTCTACTATATATAAAACAACCGCTGTAAGAAATTGTCCCGACAAACACACATGTACAATTTCTTTTGGTGCATAGTATATATAGACCGGTTCTTTATAGAGATTCTTTTCTCGGTCTAATTCAGACGACTATATGCTGTAAACATGCTGACAAGAGACAGTCAAAGTGACAATATCACCATGTATACATCGGCACTGTGAGGTAACAATGGTTATGGTAACAATGGGTATTGTGTGGTCACAATGACTGTTGTTTGGACACGGCGTTCGGTGTAGTCAAAGAGTCCAAAAAAATATTTTTCAGAGGATGGTTGCTGTATAGAAACATTTTATTGTTTGGTCACAATGGCTGGTTATTTATTGACACGGGTTATTGTGTGGTCACAGTGGGTATTTTATGGACATAGGTTATTGTGTGGTCACAATGTTTGTTTTTATGGACGTGGTTAGTTATTTATTGACACGGGTTATTGTGTGGTTACAATGGTTATTATATGGACATATCGGTTATTGTGTGGTTACAATGGCTATTTTATGGACACGGGTTATTGTGTGGTTACAGTGGCTATTTTATGGACACGTTCTATTGTGTGGTCACGATGGTTATATTATGGACACGGGTTATTGTGTCGTCACAATGGTTATTGTATGGACACGGGTTATTCTGTGGTCACAATGGTTATTTTATGGGCACGGGTATTGTGTGGTCACGATGGCTATTTTATGGACACAGGTTATTGTGTGGTTTCAATGGTTATTTTATGGATACGTAGTATTGTGTGGTCACAATGGTTATTTTATGGACGCGAGTTATTGTGTGGTTACAATGGCAATTTTATGGACACGTGGGTTATTGTGTGGTTACAATGGCTATTTTATGGACGGATCAGTTATTGTGTGGTTGTAATGGCTATTGTATGGACACATTGTATCGTGTGGTCACGATGGTTATTTTATGGACACGGGTTATTGTGTGGTTACAATGGCTGTTTTGTCAACACGGGTATTGTGTAGTCACAATGGCTACTTTATGGATACTATGTAGTCAGCACGATTGCTATGAGGGGGTTGTGTGGTTACAATGGCTATTTTGTGAATACAGCTAGTTATTGTTTGGTGCTCCGGCGACAGCTGCTGTAGATACGGGGTATTGTGGGGTCACAATGGTTGTAAGAACGTCCTGCCCAAGTAACGTATGCACTTGTGTTTCATGGCGGCAAGAAATACACAAGAATTCTTTATTCGACGTAGCGCTACAACTGCCGTACCTCCTATCTGTAACACGGACCTCTGACAGTCGTAGAGCTACGACAGCCGTACCTCCTATCTGTAACATAGACCTCTGACAGTCGTAGCGTTACGACAGCCGTACCTCCTATCTGTAACACAGACCTCTGACAGTCGTAGAGCTCCGACAGCCGTACCTCCTATCTGTAACATAGACCTCTGACAGTCGTAGCGTTACGACAGCCGTACCTCCTATCTGTAACACAGACCTGTGACAGTCGTAGAGCTACGACAGCCGTACCTCCTATCTGTAACACAGACCTCTGACAGTCGCAGAGCTACGACAGCCGTACCTCCTATCTGTAACACAGACAGCTGACAGTCGTAGAGCTTCGACAGCCGTACCTCCTATCTGTAACACAGACCTGTGACAGTCGTAGAGCTCCGACAGCCGTACCTCCTATCTGTAACATAGACCTGTGACAGTCGTAGCGTTACGACAGCCGTACCTCCTATCTGTAACACAGACCTCTGACAGTCGTAGAGCTACGACAGCCGTACCTCCTATCTGTAACACAGACCTGTGACAGTCGCAGAGCTCCGACAGCCGTACCTCCTATCTGTAACACAGACCTCTGACAGTCGTAGAGCTACGACAGCCGTACCTCCTATCTCTAACATAGACCTCTGACAGTCGTAGCGTTACGACAGCCGTAACTCCTATCTGTAACACAGACCTCTGACAGTCGTACCGTTACGACTGCCGTACCTCCTATCTCTAACACAGACCTCTGACAGTCGTAGAGCTCCGACAGCCGTACCTCCTATCTGTAATATAGACCTGTGACAGTTGTAGAGCTACGACAGCCGTACCTCCTATCTGTAACATAGACCTGTGACAGTCGTATCGTTACGACAGCCGTACCTCCTATCTGTAACATAGACCTGTGACAGTCGTGGCGTTACGACAGCCGTAACTCCTATCTGTAACATAGACCTCTGACAGTCGTAGAGCTACGACAGCCGTACCTCCTATCTGTAACACAGACCTCTGGCAGTCGTAGAGCTACGACAGCCGTACCTCCTATCTGTAACACAGACCTCTGACAGTCGTAGCGTTACGACACCCGTACCTCCTATCTGTAACATAGACCTCTGACAGTCGTAGCGTTACGACAGCCGTACCTCCTATCTGTAACATAGACCTCTGACAGTCGTAGCGCTACGACAGCCGTACCTCCTATCTGTAACACAGACCTCTGACAGTCGTAGAGCTTCGACAGCCGTACCTCCTATCTGTAACACAGACCTCTGACAGTCGTAGAGCTACGACAGTCGTAACTCCTATCTGTAACACAGAACTGTGACAGTCGTAGAGCTACGACAGCCGTACCTCCTATCTGTAACACAGACCTCTGACAGTCGTAGCGCTACGACAGCCGTACCTCCTATCTGTAACACAGACCTGTGATAGTCGTAGCGCTACGACAGCCGTACCTCCTATCTGTAATATAGACCTGTGACAGTCGTAGCGCTACGACAGCCGTACCTCCTATCTGTAACATAGACCTGTGGCAGTCGTAGCGTTACGACTGCCGTACCTCCTATCTGTAACATAGACCTGTGACAGCCGTAGAGCTACGACAGCCGTACCTCCTATCTGTAACATAGACCTCTGACAGTCGTAGAGCTCCGACAGCCGTACCTCCTATCTGTAACATAGACCTCTGACAGTCGTAGAGCTCCGACAGCCGTACCTCCTATCTGTAATATAGACCTGTGGCAGTCGTAGCGCTACGACAGCCGTACCTCCTATCTGTAATATAGACCTGTGACAGTCGTAGCGCTACAACAGCCGTACCTCCTATCTGTAACATAGACCTGTGGCAGTCGTAGTGCTACGACAGCCGTACCTCCTATCTGTAACATAGACCTCTGACAGTCGTAGCGTTACGAGAGCCGTACCTCCTATCTGTAACACAGACCTCTGACAGTAGTAGAGCTACGACAACCGTACCTCCTATCTGTAACATAGACCTGTGACAGTCGTAGAGCTACGACAGCCGTACCTCCTGTCTGTAACATAGACCTCTGACAGTCGTAGCGCTACGACAGCTGTACCTCCTATCTGTAACACAGACCTGTGACAGTCGTAGAGCTACGACAACCGTACCTCCTATCTGTAACATAGACCTGTGACAGTCGTAGAGCTACGACAGCCGTACCTCCTGTCTGTAACATAGACCTCTGACAGTCGTCGAGCTACGACAGCCGTACCTCCTATCTGTAACACAGACCTGTGACAGTCGTAGCGCTACGACAGCCGTACCTCCTACATGTGACATAGACCTGTGACAGTCGTAGCGCTACGACAGCCGTACCTCCTGTCTGTGACATAGACCAGTGACAGTCGTAGCGCTACGACAGCCGTACCTCCTATCTGCGACATAGACCTGTGACAGTCGTAGAGTTACGACAGCCGTACCTCCTATCTGTAACATAGACCTCTGACAGTCGTAGCGTTACGACTGCCGTACCTCCTATCTGTAACACAGACCTCTGACAGTCGTAGAGCTACGACAGCCGTACCTCCTATCTGTAACATAGACCTGTGACAGTCGTAGAGCTCCGACAGCCGTACCTCCTATCTGTAACACAGACCTCTGACAGTCGTCGAGCTACGACAGCCGTACCTCCTATCTGTAACACAGACCTCTGACAGTCGTAGAGCTTCGACAGCCGTACCTCCTATCTCTAACATAGACCAGTGACAGTCGTGGAGCTACGACAGCCGTAGCTCCTATCTGTAACACAGACCTGTGACAGTCGTAGCGCTACGACAGCCGTAACTCCTACCTGTGACATAGACCTGTGACAGTCGTAGCGCTACGACAGCCGTACCTCCTGTCTGTGACATAGACCTGTGACAGTCGTAGAGCTACGACAGCCGTACCTCCTATCTCTAACACAGACCTCTGACAGTCGTAGAGTTACGACAGCCGTACCTCTTATCTGTAATATAGACCTGTGACAGTCGTAGCGCTACGACAGCTGTACCTCCTATCTGTAACATAGACCTCTGACAGTCGTAGAGCTACGACAGCCGTACCTCCTGTCTGTAACATAGACCTGTGACAGTCGGAGAGCTCCGACAGCCGTACCTCCTATCTGTGACATAGACCTGTGGCTATCGTAGAGCTACGACAGCCGTACCTCCTATCTGTAACATAGACCTCTGACAGTCGTAGCGCTACGACAGCCGTACCTCCTATCTGGAACATAGACCTGTGACAGTCGTAGAGCTACGATAGCCGTACCTCTTATCTGTAACATAGATCTGTGACAGTCGTAGCGCTACGACAACCGTACCTCCTATCCGTAACACAGACCTCTGACAGTCGTAGCGCTACGACAGCCGTACCTCCTCTCTGTAATATAGACCTGTGACAGTCGTAGCGCTACGACTGCCGTACCTCCTATCTGTAACATAGACCTGTGACAGTCGTAGAGCTACGACAGCCGTACCTCCTATCTGTAATATAGACCTGTGACAGTCGTAGCGCTACGACAGCCGTACCTCCTATCTGGAACATAGACCTGTGACAGTCGTAGAGCTACGATAGCCGTACCTCTTATCTGTAACATAGATCTGTGACAGTCGTAGCGCTACGACAACCGTACCTCCTATCCGTAACACAGACCTCTGACAGTCGTAGCGCTACGACAGCCGTACCTCCTCTCTGTAATATAGACCTGTGACAGTCGTAGCGCTACGACTGCCGTACCTCCTATCTGTAACATAGACCTGTGACAGTCGTAGAGCTACGACAGCCGTACCTCATATCTGTAACATAGACCTGTGACAGTCGTAGCGCTACGACAGCCGTACCTCCTATCTGTAACAGAGACGTCTGACAGTCGCCCCAGACTGGTATCATTTTAATAGCGTTTGGGGGTGGGGGCAACTCAGGTGCATATTTTCATTTCCCAGGAATGTTATGCGTATGATATTGGCAACTGTTTGGTATGACCAGGGACCATATAATATTATATGGTGTCTGGTATGACTTTTAATACGTTGAATACGTAAAATTAAAAACAATGAACAAATTCCGATGTTTTTTCCGCGTAGGTGGTCCCGTAGGTTTAAACGATACTGGCTTGACATTACAGATATGATCAAGAAATAGATTACCACTTCACCTCCAATTGAAGTGATGACGTGCAAGCAGCTATACCCTACCAACGCTGCGATATGTCTCGAACATGTGTAACCTACAACCCGAGATTTCACCAAGAGATGAGGCTAGCTGTTTTGAATGTTTTACGACAGGCATTTGTCGGGGGCAAGCTCGCTACTCAGAAATGACAGACAACTTCACCATACATTAGCAAATATTCCCAGACAAGCTTTGAAGCGTCTCGCCTTCAGAAAAATTCCTCTCCACCTCGAGACCGAGTTAGAGTTTTGTTTCTCATAAACATTTAATTTAAAATATGTGAGTGACTGCAAGTTTGGGAGTGTTATCAGTCGACGCTTTGAGGGAGAGGGGCACAGTGTGGAGGGGACCGGAGTGACGGCGGAAGCGTCGAGGGCTTCACTGCAGGCAGGTGCGTGAGGATTAACGATGGAGATAGGAGAGTGTACCTCGAGTCGCAGGGGTTTGTCGGGGTCATAAACGGATGCAGGGAGAATCTGTGGGTGTCAGCATCGATGTCGAACTCACGTCAACTGGGAGACGTAAGTAGCAGCGATAACTGGAGCCCTACGTTGAGTGAGTGAGTGAGTGAGTGAGTGAGTGAGTGTGCCGATTTAAGCAGTATTCCAACACACTAAAGAAGGGTTACAAACATGCTTTAGTGTACGAAACTTTTACATGGGCACTCCCAGTCTCTCCAGTTGGGAAGGCCTGGCATAATATGTGGCAAGAAACCGGAGTTCGTCACCGAAAAAATGGAATCATTCGGTTCAGTAGTGGCAGAGACCATATAATATTATAATCTATTATATGGTCTCTGGTAGTGGAGACTATAGTCTGTCTCACAGTCCCTGAACCGCAGTATCTTTATTACCTACTGTCGAGTCCTCTCTTCAACGCTAAAGCTTTAGATGTCCTGAGGTTCTGAATCTCTCGTCTCCCTGGTGTTAGTCTCAGTTTATATGCGTTAGATTGTTACTATCAACACTATATATATTCAGAGACTAGAACGGGTTCAGTGGGGGAGATGTTGGGTGGGTTCAGCAGGCGAGACTTAGATGGGTTAAGTAGTGTGACTAGGACTTGCTTGTAAAGGAGACTTAAGTGGATTTAGGAAGGGAGACGAGACTGGGTTCAGTACTGCATTCAGAAGGGGGTTTAGTAGGGGAGACTTTCACTAGGAAAGGCCTGGTTGGGTTCAGAAGGGGTGACGTAAGTGGGTTCAGAAGGGGTGACTTAAGTGGGTTCGGTAGGAGAACCCAAAACCAGTACGGGAAGCTTGGATACTGTCAATGCGATAATGAAGTCTCAGAATTAAAAGTCACACCAAATGTCAGTCTGAGTACCCAAGTATCTCGGTCCCACCCAAGCGTTCTGCAATCATTAAAGATTACAACATCAGAAACACCCAGAGATTTGTCTGCACGTCATGCTAAGTGCTGGACGATAGAAGCAAGTTCCTCGCGTGTATCGCGATACCGCCATTGAAATATTCTGCCACTTGAAACTCAAACCAATTGAAACAAGTAAACTATAAGCATATGTCAAGGATATGACCGAGGCTTTGTGAAAAAAAAGGTGCCACTTAATAGCTCGTAACATAGATAGACATATGTGAAAGCTATCAACTTTCAATCTACAGCGCAATAGGAAAAAGCTTAGCATATAATTGATGTATCTTTTCCCCTGCAATCACCGTAGCGACGCACAGGCGCTGGTGCCATACCAAACCACGGTTAATTCTTCTGTGCAGAGTCAGTGTTGAAATAAACGCATTCCGAGCCTATGTTTGAGCACAGGTTGTCCACAGGAACAGGGCTATTTTATTACAACACGTGTAAACCCAAACCCATTTAGAATTCCGACAGTCGAGGAATCTGCATTTGCAAACGTTGGCACCTCGGTAGATTGTGACGAGGGTGGATATAGTTACAACACCTCAAGCTACATGTTGCACTGACAAGATAAATAAGGAATATACCTTGGCGCTCTCGTTACACTAACATAAAACGTGTCATAAAATCAATTAACAAACTGTGACGGCATTAGCATTAATGAATTCTTTTTCACTGAGCTATGTTTACCTGATCCATATCCACAGACTGAATTTTGTTTAAATCCATTTATTTAACACCGTAGTAATCTGGACACCATTCCGGAGTACATTTATCAGATATCGCTTAACCTTTGCCTACCAAAATGGATCAATTTAGCCTATTTATCGAATTTGGCCTATGCTCCATTTCATGACACCCTTGACCCTGTCGGTATTCACTCATGTACCTGACAGTAAATTGGAATCAAGTGTTCCATGTTTCGTTTCAATAAACTGTTGAACAAAAGAATATATCTTTTCTATGTAGGTCTATATTTCAAACTTTGATTTTACAACGACAAAAGTCTTTCCAAGCGCACATGCAGTCGCAAGACACTGCAACCGCAAGGACCAACACACAGCTACGCTACACGATTACGATAAACTTAGATTTATCAGGTCGTGTTTGTTTCTTTATAGCAATGATCAAACAGAATATACAGAATTGTAAGTATACCTAAAATTGCTCATGTGCTAGAAAAAAATGTAAATAACATTGTTGAATTTTAGTCGTTTACTCTTTTAGTAGAAAAACTAGAAAAACATATATAAATAAAATTGTTCAATTTCCCAAATTTACTTCAGCAAAAACAAATTATGTCATTAGAGAGTTTGACAGTATTTTCGAAGACACCATACACACTTCTTGTATTCTCAGCACCAACCATTTGAATTTCAATTGGACAAATGCATATTTACTTTCCACTATACACCCTGGAGTGCCTGTGGAAGTTACTTTCATGCCCCGTACACTGTATGTTATATCCTATTTGGATTACTTCTTTTAAGACGTTCCCCTAAAACTGCTCCTAAAAACAACATTGATTGATGAATAGCAGCCTCAGAAGCAGCCTGACTTGCAACATCAGCCAATCTTAATTATATTTTTTCTGTTGGATATCCTCTTCGTGTAAGCTCTCAATTACGCAGTATCTTCCGTCACTGTTAAAAGCTGACTCGCCTTTCGTGTATCAGAAAGGTCATATATGCCGAGTTCTTTCCTGAAAGATATATTTACGTCATCACATATGGAGCTCAAGGAATCGGTAATATCAAAGGCTTGTGCGAGTTTCATTCTTACTTTGGAGTATGTTTTGCTGGTATGCTTATTTGATGGGCGCAGAGAGCCCAACCAATGAGTGCACTGACGAGTAATGTGACAGGTCACTGTAAACTACTCAAACAAAACAACAGTTGTTTTATATCACTTCATCTGTCAAACCACTTAGTAATGTAAAAATATTGTATAAGTTAAAGTTATAAAGTATATTTGTACAATGTAGCATGTCGTTTATAACCTAACAACTAACGAATCCTATTTCATTAAATTCGACCAAAGTTTACATTAGCCCTTTTCTTGTCATAGTCCCAACCCTTAATTTCGTAATAAATGTCTATGCTCATTTTCTCCGTAATTGGTTCGAAACGGTGGTAAACCCAACACACTGGCTATGCATTTATATAACACTTTTTCGTAATGTTTTAAGACAATTATTGCACATATTGGTATAGCCAGAGCAATTATCAACTGACCACAAACAACACAGAACAAACAAAGATATAGATAAGTTCCGAGGACTTGACCCACTTTATTGTGAAAGATGAATAAGAACATACAATGTGTATATTATGTGTGTGCATTGTTGTGTGTATCATTATGAAAAGTTTACTTCACAGAGTAGTGTACTCTACTGTCGTAGACCTCAGAAATGCATCTTTTTTCAGAACCAAAGACAATGTTGTATTTAGTAAAATAACAAAGAAAAAATACAGGCTCATTAAGGGATATGTGTTTCATAATAAGAATAGGCTGTGAGAACAGTGCTGTCAAGTGTTGTTATGTTGATGTATTGTCGTTTCACATTCTGGGCCATCCAGTTCGCATACAGTAGGTATCGTCCTGTGGCAGCTACCCACATGCACTGCCTCCCAGAGGCTGTCGACTGTGTGCAATCCTCCACGCTCACTGCTGCAGCAGGATATATATGTGTTATTCAATACGGTTGTTCACAATAAATACTTCCGTCAACTTACCCCGTCGTGTGATGAAATCTCAGGCTGAGATACTGTCGTGTTCACTTTCACATGCAAGCTTTCTACACTGACTCAGTGTTTCTGTGTTAATGGACGTCCGTTGTACAGGGAACAAATAGGCGACTTAATTCATGCTAATAGCTGGTTGATGATTATGTCCACGTTATGCACACACCACATTAGTTGTAATGCCTTTGAGTCCGGGTTTACAGCCAAACTGGTAAAGAAGGAACAGCGAATATATTTTTAACCTCTATCTATACTTGTCCCTTTCGGATAGATAGATGTAGATCTAAGACCTAAGACAAATGTGCCGGACTATATTGTGTGATAGGTGCACGACAAGGCTAATTGTCTGTGTGTATTTACACGCGAAAACAATATGTGACATTCCACCGCTTTCGGTAAACACCGCTCCCGTGCGCATCCATCAATCATCCACAGATCTAGTTCGTGGGGGATGTTATACTACCGTATTCTCTCCAATAATCAACAAGGTTTGTGCTTGTTTGTTGTTTAACACCGCTTTAGCAATATTTCGGCAAAACTATGGCAACGTGTAATAATAAGTTATGTTTAGTGTTTAGATTTAGCTCTAGATATGATGTGTGTTGCTATAAGAGAGCATCAGAAGTTTTGGCTGCTTCGTGTTTAACGCTGCACTCTGACTCTGTAAAAAATCAGACAATCAAGTGATAAACCATATGAGCATCTGTCTACGCATCTGGGATACCATGGCATGTGTCAACCAAGTCAGCGAGCCTGACCACCGACCCCATTAGTCGTCTCTTACGACAAGCATGGGTTACCGAAGACCAGTTCTACCTTGATCTTCACGGGTTGTTAATCGACTGTGGAGCAGACTAAGCGATGGTTATTGTACACGAGCAACAATTCACACGGTCATGGTGACATGACGCACAATCAAACACGCCAGCGTCTAACCACCCGATCCACAAATACAAGTCGCTTCACTTCATGGCGTATCGAACGATGACACTGACTTTCTGAATTTATAATTACCGTTGTGTAACTGTGTCTTATAACATCACTGACTTTAAATAGAGAATATTTCAAAAGGGAAAATGCGTACACGCTGATGAACGTTGAGCATTTTCACCAAATGCAGCTGTTTTCATTTCCAGATATGTGAGCGAATGCCCAAACATCTCCAGTGCAGCGTGAAGGTCTACTGTTAGCCTGTCATACAGACCTTATAGCAAATATGGCCAAGAAAGCCCACGCAAGTCTAGAAAATGTGATATGTCTAGATTTCCACAGCTTTTGAAAAAGAAGAAAGTCTCAGGGCTCCTTTTCATTATGTGAGCGACGGATGTCTGGAGCAGACACCAACTAGAGTGAATGATATATTACATGTATGTTTGGTCCAGTTTGTTTAGGAATATTATCGTTGGCCATACAAAGACAGGAAAGCAAGATAAGTCATACATGCAGAACCTGTTTCATGCCCAAACATAAGTGTTATACACATGACCGCAAGGAAACAAAACTGACCCATGCGTGCAATGAATGCTTTTGTGCACACTATTACATGTGGACTTTGTAATACGACAATCATCACCGGGTAGTTAGTGAATATGTGAGGAATTGTGATAATCCGATGTCATCTCTGAATATAAACAGCTATCCTCAAAACATTCGTAGCCCCTCGAACATATTAAGCCCATTCTAAACACGTTGGCTACGATCATAGTAAAGAATTCTTAAAAATACGAACATTTCGAGAATAAGGGTCTAGATGTTGATATTGAGGCGCGGGACTCTCCTACCTCGTTTCTTGGTACAGTTGAGATATAATATATTTTTATTGGAGTTAAGGCTGAAAGGTGTCATCCAACAACGGAATCAGATTTGGTGAGAATGCCATTTTTTTTCGAGCATAGTCCCGCTTTAGTTTGACGTGATCTTATCCATAGTATTTTATCCTACACGTCCCGTCTGTGTCCTGGTCTTGTGACGAAACTGTAGATTAGTTATAAGTTGATTTAGGTTATCTTTTCGCCATCAGACATGTTAAAGCTGTCGAGGCCTTGAGTAAACTAGTCCAGGGTTCACGAAGAGGTTCAGAGAGACAGCTTAGGTGCGGGGAATGTTCTCCTGGCCGAAAATCTGACAACAAACGAGCGGACGGCAATGTACCTGTCATGGAAGTGTTGTAGGCTCTCAAAAGGGTGAAGTGATGACTTCCTTTGCCAGAACGAGGCTAATAAAACTCTCTCCTGGAAAGGAACCCACTTAGAAAGTCAATTTAGCATCGCTGCAGCGTACATGGTGGCTTTCAAATACATGTCACCTTTTGTACTTCTTCTATAGTATTGTCTGTGATTGCATCGCGCTGAGCCCAGTGACCCTCATATATAAACATAGCAAGACGTCAGTATTGGTCGTATATATCGTACTTGCTGTAGTAGTCTGTCTCACAGTACCACATGTATTTTCACTGCTGCCAAGCCCTTTCTGCATAGTTACATCACTAAATGAAGCAAGTCTAGATTTCCTCAGGTCCTGGCTGTCTGGGCTCCCTTGGCTCCTTTCCATGTTATATGGGGTGGTTTATTACATTCAGAGACTATGCATTAGTATATTGCTGTTAATAACGGAGAGTTTCCGGTCGGTTAGCCATTTCTGCAAAAATAATACATTCAAACGTTTTATGTTGTGCAACAAATGAAATGTGAAACTTTGCGACACACACTAGTGCAGCTCATTTTCGTTGTTCGCTTGATTGTCTTGTACAGATTTACGCAGGTGCGTGCGAGCAGAATTAAGGGACGCAACTCGCCTGGCACGAATGAATATGCCGGGTGCATTTCGAATATTGTTGCAGTTGGAAATAACAGATAGTAATCAGCTTTCAGTTGAATGAATTAACCTTTCGGTATGTCAGCGTTAATCGTTTTGCCTAATATCACTACTGACCTAGGCGACATTGCAAGTTTTGCGAGGAAAATAATTCTTTTCTCCAGAACAGCGACTTCCGATTTTTAAAAAGATAAATGGCGCTGTAGATGTTCCGACAACATTAGGGTTGTGAAGGCTCCTTCCTCCTTAAAAGAATAGTCTGTATATCCAGAAGCAGTGATTTAACATACATTTCGTCTCCGACAACAACAATTAACGTCAGAATATTTCACTAAAGGACAAACTATGATATTACACAGTCATATTGATTTAACAAAGGACAAGTTAAGTCACATAAACAGGTGGTTAGAGAAAACCTATCTTGTTACTTCACACCACGTTCTTCTTACTTCACGTTGTCGATTGATCTGTATATACAAATCATCGAACCTGTACTGGGAAGCTTAATCTTATATACGGGTATTCAACGTAATTGGAGCTTAAAGCTACCGTTATGGTCAGTCGGTGCACCCTAATCTCGTACATGCCGGTATTAGTAATGATCTATTATGCTGTTAGCGGTATAGAATAACCCGATCAGACCCCAGTGCCGTTATATTTACATTCAGAGTGAACTCCCTTTGAAAACTCTTGTGCGCACCTGCTTGTTGACAGTCCCGTTGCTAGCGACGAAACGTGTGTATCACTAGGGAAGCGACCTGAGAAAGTTGGGCAGGATTCTAAGACTGAAAACATTGTAGACGAAGATGTATGCGAGTGGAGGCCTCGCTAGCTCCGTTCAGACGGCGAAGAGAGACATCGGCGATATTTTACAGAGCGGAAAGTATTACTGCAACGAAGAGATCGCACGGGAACTGACAGCTGTCTCCAATGGCCTCAATCACCTGAATCTGGATGACAAGTTTCTGTCAACCTCCAAAGAGTGGCAGGGCAGGAAGGGGCCGATGGCATCGACGGCGGCTCCTGGTGAGTTGCTGCTACGTAATATAGATTTCAGAATGGCTTACATTTAGTTAGTTGTGTTAGAGTTTTCAAAAACAATAAGTCACGGCTGTATTTGAGCAGATGTAGTGAAATGGTTTAAACGTCGCTAGTCCAGCATATAACTAGACGAATTCGCACTATACCAAGGTGTGCCCGGTGTAGGCCTTGGCTGGAATACGAGTTTATTCATATGAACCAAGACGCCACTTGCAAGATTATTACAATTATATATAACATTGTGCGTGATCTCAGTACAGTCACTGAAATATCGTGACAGTTTTGTGAACATACCCGTCTCAGATAAAGTACACAGATTCCGAGCCAACCAGTCATTATATTAGGCCAGGCGACAGGCACGCCATTAATAAGTACCATCTCCTTACGTCTCCTGATTTGACCTAGGCAGGGATATAAACCTGGACCTTCCAGTCTCAATGCAGATGCTGGATCCACTAATCAGGAGGACAGTCTGTGGTTTTGAGAACTATTAAGATAACCCAAACTAATTTATTAGAACTCTAAAGGTCTAGGTATGATATGTGTTGTGTTTAAATTGAAACACGGACCAGATTTAAAACTTTATATGATAGATATTTATACATGATGTTATTGGTATAAAGTGATGTCCTTCACGTATATGGAACAGTGATAAAAATTTATGTATTCTCCCTGTGATGTCAGTGGTATACAGCGATTATTTTCCACATGTGGAACAGTGGTATGAAGTAATGAGTTTTCCATGCATGATGTAAATCGTATTAAGGGATGCATTTCCCATTTGATGTCTGGTATGCGACCCGCGAAGATCTGGGGTAGAATAGGCCTTCAGCAACCGATGCTTGCCATGAAAGGTGACTATGCTGGTTGTAAGAGGCGACTAACAGGATTGGGTTGTCAGGCTTGCTGACTTGGTTGACACGTCATCGGTTCAAAATTGCGGAGATCGATGCTCATGCTGCTGATCACTGGAAGGTCTGGTCCAGACTTGATTATTTACAGACCGCCACCATATAGATGGAATATTGCTGAGTGTGGAGTAAAAGTAAACTCACTAATTCACTGAATGGCATATAGTGATTATTTTCTTCATGTGGAACAGCAGTATAAAGTGACTTACTTCCACATTCATGTCAGTGGTGTAAATTGACATATTTCACACACATGGAACAGTGATATGTGTTACCCATGCATGATGTTTGTGGTATAAAGCAGTATATTTCCCACACATAATGTCAGTGATACATATATCTCAACACAATGTATCTATTTCTGCGATGTAGCAGCAGTATAATACACTGTACTTCCTGAATACAACATCTGTGTTATAACAGCAGTATTTTCCAGATGCTGCATCAGTGGTGGGACGACTGTCAGGTGTCCTCCAGAACTACAAGCACCAGATGGAGGGCAGCAGGATCACGGAGAAACAGGAAAACGAGATCCGAGAGATGCATCAGTGGGCAGTCACAAACCTCAGGAATTCACAAAAGGTTGGTCACATTGTGTAACTCTTGTTTTGACGATACTAACACAAAAGTAATGAAAATAGCTTTCATGTGGAGAAACACTTTTTACGGCTAGATAGTATTTACTTGATATCAGTGTTAGGATCTACATCAAAATATTGCATCTGTTGCAATAAAGACATTGTCAATCCATAGAAAAGTGTTTCTCTTCATCATACCAGCTTCTAAATGACTCTTAAAGAAGCAAATACGACCCCATGTTTAAACAAATAATGTTTTGATTCAGAAAGTATGGCAGCTCACAAAATCAGATGTTACTGATGCAATGTACAGGTCGCAATATACTGAACAGCAAAAGAAATGCAACTCTGGCTTTTAGTCAAGCTTTTTAATAGAAGATATAAACATGAAGGCTTACTTTTTGGACATTTTATTTTGTTAGTAATTTGCATTTCCTTTGCTGTCAGTATACTTGTTGGGTCACAGCACATGATCTAAGGGAGGTAACTGTAAACATATTGCAATGCACAAGCTGTACTATTCCACATCGGGCAACTACAGTCCCTTGAAATGGATTGTGGCCATAATCCATAGCAAAGTGTAGTGTTGCTTTGCGGGGTTGGATCCAAATTGGGGTGTGCACCCCTCCTCTCCCCAAAAAAATCTTCTCTGAAGAGAGTATCTCCCTAGCCTTTGGACTTCATCGTATATGATCATTCCTCCTTCTCCCAAATCTGGGCTTCCTCACCTGCTTTGTGAATGTCACAGCACGGGTTGTTCTGCAAAAGACTTAAGTGGTGGTTTGTATCACCTCCTCCCACTAAAATTCTGTTTTTCGTTTTTTGTCTGTTTGTTGTTTAGCACCGCATTAGGGGTGAAATGGTATACCGCAGTATTAGAAGAACCATGGTATATTGCCTTCGGTTCAGTTCACTATTATCAGAGACTATTATATGGTCTCTGCTATTATAGAATAAAAAATTTGTTACAGTTTCATATTTTTCCGTACCATCACGTCTATCTAGTCATAGTTTTGTTTTTTCAAAATAACAAAGATGATGGTTATTTTTCCTGTATCTAAGGTTTGGTTCTTTGGTTCAATTTTCTGGATTGTGATCATATCTCATTTGCCGAACTGAAATGGACCAAAGCGAAGGCCTTGTACCGCAATACATACTGTACCCTGGACAGAGCCTACCATTTCCAATACATGAAACAGTGGTCAAAGGGGCAATATGGACCACTCACTCACCCACTTGTTTGTCTGCAGGACATGATGCCCTACACACTGGCTGCCACCGACAGGATACGGCAGTTTGGTGACCACATTGGCGTCACTGACCGCTTCACCGGCTACCGCAACAACCTCACCCGCACAGCAAGAGAACCCGACCCTACAATGTGGGCAAACAGACCAGCGGGTCTCTCTAGATCTCACACAAGTAAGCAGTCACACAATATACCCAACCATATATCCAACATTTCAATACTTGGGACACTTGTACAAGATACACATTTCTGCTACTTGCACTGTGATATCTGAGTAACCATCCAGTGAACCAAAATATGGGCTGGCATCCTCTGATGAACTAGCAGTCATCAACAGAGGCCATCCCAACTTCACTGTACTATTTTGTTCTCCAGCAATCGGGGCCCCTAGCATGGAGCAGAAGTTGAGAATGGGTGAGCAGACAGCCCAGCCGTATGGAGTCATGGGAAAGAAAGTCACGTTTGGTTCAGAGTGGCCAGCTTCCTACACTGTCAGGGGTGAGTTGAAATGTCTGACATAGTGACTGGCAAGGTATACATATTGGTAAGGATATGCCAGTATGACTGATATTAATAGCAGTGACCAAGTGAGTGAGTGAGTTTAGTTTTATGCTGCTTTTAGCAACATTCCAGTAATATCATGACAGGTGATACCAGAAATGTTCTTCACACATTGTTGCCTATGGGGAGTCCAAACATGGGTCTTCTATGTGACAAGCAAACATACTAACCACAAGGCTACCATACCAAACCATTGTTATCAATTTTGAGGGGATACATTCTTGATTAAACGCTGATTTTATAACTGAACACATTTATCACCTAAAAATGTAAGACCAAATGTGTTGATCTTCATTCCACTTTGACTAAAATTCAACGTATAACACAAAATCATTTTTAATGTGCATCTATGCATGTATTCAGTGCACTGATGTGCCCAGATGATTGCTCAATAACCTCTTCAGATTTGGTCAAAGTAACAAATTCTAATCCGAACAGAAGTCAGCACCTGTTCATCATTAAGTCAAGTAAATGTTGTGTTACCATCAGTACTGGATAAATGTACAATGATAAACATAATTGTCGCATGGTGCAGTAAGCTGATCTCTCGTACATTCAGGTTATCGCACGATCGACAGCCTCTATCCACGAAGCACCACCAATACCATCAAGGGAAACCTCAGACCCAGCACTGTTATGGCTGATGTCAAGTCCATGAATGCCCTCAATGCTCGACTAGCCGAAACTGGATTCCCAAGCCCCAGGGCCCAGTCTGCCACCCTCATGTCAAAGCCCCCCAGCACGATGTCCGTACAAGAACAGGCTGGCATCAACACTCAGTTCCCTGGCCGTACTGAGTATGTATCTCAATACACCAGGCCTCCTATGGATCTACCCACCAGTCATTTCACCATTAACCCAAAGCCAGACCTGTCAATCTATGGTCGGCCACTGGGTGTTAAACAATACTACCCTAGCTCCACAGAGTACCAGACAAGGTACATGTGGCCAGATGGGTCTAGAATCGTCAAGTTCCCCTGGCTCCGGAAGTAGACCTCCAGAGCCAATCTAAGGAAGTCTTCGAGTGCTACTACATCAACCAGTGAACATGCAAATGGTGTGGAAATACTTTGTGCATTGAAACATGTTAATAAAACTCATAATTGACATCAGGTACTCTCATCTCAGATTGAAAGGTAAAATGTTAGTCATCATTATTTAAGGCATTAACACAGTTGTTAACAATTTAGTTTTTGATGCAACAAATACCAGCGTCATATGACCATATCTGACACACACTGGTATAATATAAAGAATCATTCATTTCAGTCAATTTGCCATAGGAAAATAAATTGATAATCAGATCCAGTGTATGAAGTAAGTCAAAAACCCAGCCAGACATCAGGGCTGGTAACTTTAAAATGTAGCCTGCCCAAAATGGACATAACCAGACCAGACACCAACATATGGTGAATTTACTGGACCATCGGGCTGGCTAGTTGTAAATTTAGACCATTTGTCTGTCTGTCTGTCTGAGGCAGTCGGACAGGCCTCATTTCAAACACCATTAGATCATAATTATACTACACAAATTTGGATAAGGATGCAGTGTGTATTTAGCTGTTCGAGATATGCAACACAGGAGCACTCGAGGACTGCCTGGAATTTATATCCAAAATGATTTCCAAAAAATGATTTGCGATGGGTCCTTTGGAGGGGAAAGTCTCCTTATTCAGCTGTTACTCATGATGATGTTAAGTTTCACAAACTATATTTCTGAGTTGACATCAAACCTTTGTTTATTTCATTTACAAAATATGTCAGGCTAAATAACAAAAATGAAATGTTTCTCACGCACTGGCACATCACTTTTATTTGTGCATGTAACAATTTTTCATTGCCATTTAAGAAAAATATTCTATGCTTCGTTCCTCTCATCCATTTGTCCACTATATGAATGAGTCTATATGAACAAGTGTGACTGAATCTACAATTCATTAACACATGCTAAACTTCTCAAGCTGTATTTCTGAGAGAAAAAACAAAAATGGGTTGCTCCCTCGTCACATTTTTTCTGTCAAACATTTTTTAAATGTTCTACCGCCCTCATCGCTTTTGAAAACAAATGTGCCCGAGAAACATTTAGTATTTTTTATGCAGCCTAACTGGTACAAGATTTATTTTCTTCTGATGAAGACAAGCTGCCTTGATTCTTAGCTTTAACTCCAATGCATTTGAATGTGCAAACCAAAGTTTAAGTGGACTTTATTTTTATCAGCATTATTGTTTTGACACAGATGTTGTATATGAATTATTTTAGGAATATTCATCTATTCAAAATGCAATAACTGTATGATGAGATTAAAAATGCCTAAAATAGTTCTTAACCAACTACTAGTATATCAAGCTTAGAGATACTTGGAAAACATTTATATTAATACTGAAGTCTTAATTAGCCTTAAATCTGTACTTTTTGGTGCCAATACAGTGTTATGTTCAGAGAAACAAATCTGACATTCAGTACTTTTAGTGGGCCAAATCTATGTACCTCCAACAGTATTATTATAATTATTTATATTACTTGCGTTATTTAGCAATATGTACAGATATATCTACACAGAAACTCTACTAGACCTGTCCTTGTATACCCTTATGTGAGTGTGCTGTCTCAAAACTTTACTGTGTGATAACAACTTTTACATCTTTTTGTAAATAAACAATATATAATCTGTACGATTATGTGATTTATTTAAATGATATTCTGCCTCGACTCAGAACAATACAACAAAGAATGTTCTTGAGTGAGTGAGTGAACGATTGTGTGATTTATTTTGAAGTGAGTGAGTTAGTTTGGTTTTATGCCACCTGGTATCTGTATATAGAATAAGTGTATATGGATGACAACTTCTTTAATACTGGAACACAACGTTTCGATACAGGTTCTTGTATCGTTTTCAAAGTGTAAATGATACAGGGAGAGAACAGGTGATATATATATACCTAAACTAATTAACAAGTGATGATAAAGTAAAGGGTTAACAATGGATACAAGGATAACATGGAAGCCAGTAGTGCACAGAGCCTAGTATGAATACAAGTTAACATTGTGATGATAACTAAGTAAGCCAGTGAGGTACACAAAGTGGGTTGTATGTACAGTAGGCTAGAGTGGTTTGATGAGCTGATTGTAAGCCGTGGGGATGGGGTAACCTTGGTCTCTGTTAATCAGGGGTCGGTATCTTTTGATGTTGATAGCTTCAGTTATTTTCCTTTTGGTAAAGTCTGATTGGTTCTTTGAGAGGATGGTGTAGTCAGACCAGTTGATTTGGTGATCGGGATGGGCCGCTATGTGATCTGACACTGCTGATTTCTGGTCCGATTTGATGGTAGATTTCTGATGTTCCTTGATTCTGGTGTTGACAGGCCTGGATGTTTCTCCTATGTATGAGTGCCCACAATTGCAGTCAAGTTTGTAGATTACATCCTTGGGGTTGGGTTTTATGGCTTGCGGGTGTTTTCTTCCATTGGCCCATAGGAGGGTGTTGATGGTGACAGAGGTAGTGAAGGTGGTGTCTATTCCTGCTTGTTGCTTAAGAAGTCTGCTGATCTGGTGGGAGGGTTTGCCGATGTATGGGATGGAAATCTTTATTGGAGCCAATTCGGGTCGAGAGGGTTTGGTAGCAGGTGGCGATAAAGTTGCTGCAATTGTCCTGTTCACTAGCTGGGGTGGGTAATCATTAAGGTTGACAAAAACATCTCTCACGTGGTTGATCTCCTCGTGCAGTCTTCTAGAACATACGTTCTTAGCTCTTCTTGTAAGTGTGGAGATAATACTTCACTCATGGAGGGTGGTTGGACTGATAGTGGACATACTGGTTGGTGTTGGTTGGTTTCCGGTATACTGTTGTCTGAAGCTGGTTAGAATGGTTGCGGGATACAAGGATGTTTATGTATATATATATATATCACCTGTTCTCTCCCTGTATCATTTACACTTTGAAAACGATACAAGAACCTGTATCAAAATGTCAAGTTTCAGTATTAAAGAAGTTGTCATCCATATACACTTATTCTATTTACTTCCAACTTCTAAAATATGCCTCTCAAGCAAGTCACCTGGTATCTGGTAATCTGTTATATAAGGCACGTCAGCTGGATGTGAGAAAAACACCAATTTGATGCAGGTATTAAATGTCCTCCACTCCTGTGAAATAAACAAGTACAGTGCTGACAGAACTACATGATTAGTTCATTCTGGCATTCCAACAAGGGTTGAGCTTCGCTTCCTGACCTGTTCAAGGGAAATAACTGAACAGTGAATTCACTGACCCCATTCAGTTGAAAGAAACAGATCATGAAAATCAATGCTTTTATTCAGCAACTGATTCTATGTCTTCACCAACAAGTGATCCAATTGGGTTCACCAGTGACATAGCATGTTAGCACAAGGAACAGGGAAAGCAGAAAATGGTGCCAGTCACCACATTGGTGAAACGCACATGCAGAAGTATCAGAATCCGGTGGGAATTGAAAGCTCAAGCAAATTGCAAAAAACTAATGGATGCAAATTTGCAACCAGTTCAGCGTATACAAAGTTGGGGGTAGGTTGGTGTGTCACCTAAAAATCACATTTCTCTTGTATGATCTCCAAGCATTCCGTCACAAAAAATCAGTTTCAACTGTACACTCCATACATTGTAATGTTTTTTGAACAACTGACTTAGTGTTTGAAATACTTCATGACTGAACATATTTTAGATGTCATCAGGGCCTGAAAATGTGTTTAATTCTTAGAAAACACACTTCACTGACTGAAAACATATGACAGAATATTTCTTAAAGACTCTTGGTACTTTTTCGTTCACTTTAAATTTCTGGTAATATTTAATGAACTCATTATTAATTGTGAGATCTGACATAAAATGAGGACTGAGCCAAATCTTTCTGTGGTACTTTGTTTGTTCTTACATAAACACTGCGTCACCAGCAAGTTGTCAGTCAAGTTACCATGCACATGGCTCACTTGTTCTACAACACTGCGTCACCAGCAAGTTGTCAGTCAAGTTACCATGCACATGGCTCACTTGTTCTAAAACACTGCGTCACCAGCAAGTTGTCAGTCAAGGTACCATGCACATGGCTCACTTGTTCTACAACACTGCGTCACCAGCAAGTTGTCAGTCAAGTTACCATGCACATGGCTCACTTGTTCTACAACACTGCATCACCAGCAAGTTGTCAGTCAAGTTACCATGCACATGGCTCACTTGTTCTACAACACTGCATCACCAGCAAGTTGTCAGTCAAGTTACCATGCACATGGCTCACTTGTTCTACAACACTGCGTCACCAACAAGTTGTCAGTCAAGGTACCATGCACATGGCTCACTTGTTCTACAACACTGCGTCACCAGCAAGTTGTCAGTCAAGTTACCATGCACATGGCTCACTTGTTCTACAACACTGCGTCACCAGCAAGTTGTCAGTCAAGTTACCATGCACATGGCTCACTTGTTCTAAAACACTGCGTCACCAGCAAGTTGTCAGTCAAGGTACCATGCACATGGCTCACTTGTTCTACAACACTGCGTCACCAGCAAGTTGTCAGTCAAGTTACCATGCACATGGCTCACTTGTTCTACAACACTGCGTCACCAGCAAGTTGTCAGTCAAGGTACCATGCACATGGCTCACTTGTTCTACAACACTGCGTCACCAACAAGTTGTCAGTCAAGTTACCATGCACATGGCTCACTTGTTCTAAAACACTGCGTCACCAGCAAGTTGTCAGTCAAGGTATCATGCACATGGCTCACTTGTTCTACAACACTGCATCACCAGCAAGTTGTCAGTCAAGGTACCATGCACATGGCTCACTTGTTCTACAACACTGCGTCACCAGCAAGTTGTCAGTCAAGGTACCATGCACATGGCTCACTTGTTCTACAACACTGCGTCACCAGCAAGTTGTCAGTCAAGTTACCATGCACATGGCTCACTTGTTCTACAACACTGCGTCACCAGCAAGTTGTCAGTCAAGTTACCATGCACATGGCTCACTTGTTCTAAAACACTGCGTCACCAGCAAGTTGTCAGTTAAGTTACCATGCACATGGCTCACTTGTTCTACAACACTGCGTCACCAGCAAGTTGTCAGTCAAGTTACCATGCACATGGCTCACTTGTTCTACAACACTGCGTCACCAGCAAGTTGTCAGTCAAGTTACCATGCACATGGCTCACTTGTTCTAAAACACTGCGTCACCAGCAAGTTGTCAGTCAAGGTATCATGCACATGGCTCACTTGTTCTACAACACTGCGTCACCAGCAAGTTGTCAGTCAAGTTACCATGCACATGGCTCACTTGTTCTACAACACTGCATCACCAGCAAGTTGTCAGTCAAGTTACCATGCACATGGCTCACTTGTTCTACAACACTGCGTCACCAGCAAGTTGTCAGTCAAGTTACCATGCACATGGCTCACTTGTTCTACAACACTGCGTCACCAGCAAGTTGTCAGTCAAGTTACCATGCACATGGCTCACTTGTTCTAAAACACTGCGTCACCAGCAAGTTGTCAGTTAAGGTACCATGCACATGGCTCACTTGTTCTACAACACTGCGTCACCAGCAAGTTGTCAGTCAAGTTACCATGCACATGGCTCACTTGTTCTACAACACTGCGTCACCAGCAAGTTGTCAGTCAAGTTACCATGCACATGGCTCACTTGTTCTAAAACACTGCGTCACCAGCAAGTTGTCAGTGAAGGTACCATGCACATGGCTCACTTGTTCTACAACACTGCGTCACCAGCAAGTTGTCAGTCAAGGTACCATGCACATGGCTCACTTGTTCTACAACACTGCGTCACCAGCAAGTTGTCAGTCAAGGTACCATGCACATGGCTCACTTGTTCTAAAACACTGTGTCACCAGCAAGTTGTCAGTCAAGGTACCATGCACATGGCTCACTTGTTCTAAAACACTGCGTCACCAGCAAGTTGTCAGTCAAGTTACCATGCACATGGCTCACTTGTTCTAAAACACTGTGTCACCAGCAAGTTGTCAGTCAAGTTACCATGCACATGGCTCACTTGTTCTACAACACTGCGTCACCAGCAAGTTGTCAGTCAAGTTACCATGCACATGGCTCACTTGTTCTACAACACTGCATCACCAGCAAGTTGTCAGTCAAGTTACCATGCACATGGCTCACTTGTTCTAAAACACTGCGTCACCAGCAAGTTGTCAGTCAAGTTACCATGCACATGGCTCACTTGTTCTAAAACACTGTGTCACCAGCAAGTTGTCAGTCAAGTTACCATGCACATGGCTCACTTCTCTCTCAAAACAAGCACAGTATCTCTAAACCAGTTATCCTGGAGTTTGACTAGGGTTTAATGATGTATGACAAGATAATGTTTCACAATTTGACCAGGGTTTAATGATGTATGAGTGATTTATAGATACAATGTTTCACAAATTGATGCAAAAGTAAATGAGCAATATCACGGCAGAGGACACCAGAAATGGACTTCATACATTGTGCCTATGTGGAGAATCAATCCAGGTCTTCGGCATGACAAGCAAACGCTTTAACCACAAGGCTACCCCACCACCCCTGCTCTGAATGAAAGCCTTGAGCACTAGTCCCACCTGCAGAAATGCATCCAGCTGTTTACTAGCTCCGAAAGTGGACCAACACCTATCTATAAGTTTTTGGTCTCACTATTTGATCACATATAGGAAAGGCACATGATCATGCTTGCTCACTCACAGATTCCATGAAAGTTACTGGAATGTCTGACTGTATCCATAGATACCTAAGGATGTTACAATGATTACACAAGTCATAGTATATGGCTGACATGGTAATTACTAAAATGTTGTTCAAATTGTTATTATTGTTTAAATCATATCTCACACAAAGTCTACAAAGTGCACCTACTCATGTGTTTAAAGGAAATTTGGCACACTCACTCACAAAGTTAGAGACACTACTGCATAGATGCATCCCTGTACTGGTTATTGCCTTAGAAATACAAAATCTAGAAACTTTAACAACACCGGAACATTCAAGAGCACCAGTTCAGAAATTGCCTGATATGGTGAAGTAGTCAGTGTATGAAAAAGTGTATGAAAACCCTCCCTTTCCTTGTATGAAGCACTTGATGCCTTGAAAAGCCACATAATTCAAACTTTTAACTATAAATCGTACATATACTTATCCTATCTCACCACTTGCACCTATCTGTTTTGCTTTGACTCTTTTCATAGGCCTCTCTTGTCCATCTGCCTGTGCACCACAAACTGCTCTCACTAGAGGACAGCCTCCCCAGTCCCAACAGAAGCGTGCACCATGTTCTGGTTAAAGCTCACGTGACCAGTTCTGAATAAAAGCTCATGTGACCAGTTCTGAATCATTCTTGTTTTTGCCGAAGCAAAAGCAAGAGGTCCAAGTCCTGAGATAGGATATATTTAAACATCATAATTTTCCAAAATTTCTGAACTGCAAAAAACAGCAGTGAAATACATGCTGGAGCATGTTAAGATTCATAAAGAAACACTGAATGCTCTATAAGATGTGCTCTGGATGGACACAGTTGATATCTATATCCTGCTGTGAAACTTGATGCAAGAGGGCACAGCAGGATAAAGGAGGGGAGCATTTTCAGAAAGAAATATTGGAGACAATTATACACTCACTAATTGATCCCAGTTAGCTTGATAGCACAAATTTCTTACACTAGTCTGCATACACATACAAAGGTTTTGTTTGTTTGTAGTTAACTGCATCACTCAGCAATGTTCCAGCTACTGTGATGGTCCGTAAATAATCGTGTCTGGACCAGACAATCCACTAATCAACGGTATGAGTATCGATCTACTCATGACATGTGTCTAACAAGTCCACAAGGCCTACTACACAATCCTGCTGGTGGCCTCTAACGACAATGGGATCATGAAGGCCACGTCCAAGCCATAAATGGAATTTCTGTTCAGTGCATGGAAAGATGAACTGAAGATACTGTAAGCTTCTTAAACACATGATGTATTTTCAGAACTAAGCTCAAAGCTTTGAAACCCTAATCACTTGACACCTGTGACAGATTCATCCATAGAATACATAATCACAATCTTACTTTCAATTTTATTGTAAAATAATCATTGTAAAACACTGAGATGTTCATTAATGAAACCATAATTCAGCAAACAAATCAAAATTTGAAGAATTCTATTTCACATATATATATATACAAAGTACACACACGCACAATAACGGTGCCAACAAGTACAACAATGGGGCCTGTCTATCGTCATGTAGTGTCTACTGTGGAGTCTGGCTCGCATGTAGTTACTTCCTCAGGGAATTCCAACTTCTCAAAGGTCTCCGACCTTAGAGGCAGATGCTTGTTGATTTCATTGGGATCTGTGAACAGGTGTGAGCTAACCTGTTGACATGCAAAATGATCATTTGATAATGGTGTGATGTTGGACCTGTCATGGATTATACTGAACATCGAATCTGGAACTTTTACATTACCGGATAGTGTTATTGCCAGCGGTTTAGCACTGCATTTATGAGTTAGTGAGTTTAGATTTCCCTTGCTTTTAGTAATATTCAAGCAATGTCAAAGCAGGGGATACCAGAAAGATGCTTCTAGTGTTGTACCCATGTGGGGAATCAAACCAAAGTCTTAGGCATGACAAACAAACCCTCTAACTACAGGGTCCCCCATCATCCCTTGTGAGTGAGTGAGTGAGTGAGTGAGTGAGTGAGTGAGTGAGTGAGTGAGTGAGTGAGTGAGTGAGTGAGCGAGCGAGCGAGCAAGTAGGTAGGCAGGGAGTGGGTGGGTGGGTGAGTGAGTGAGTGAAACAGTAGTCTAGTATGACATGCCCCTTTCATATTTGACAAAAGACTAATGTGATGCAAGTATTGTGTATATTAAGTTGGTAAAACTCGCAGCATGGGTACTGTGCTGAGAGACATTTAAACATTATGTTCAAACCGATGATTATATGTTTGCGGTGTGTCTAAAGGACATCTCCATAGTTTTCCAAAATGTAATATGCAGATACACATGAAAGATCAGAAAAAACATCGTAGTATCTCCTTTAACGAACAAAACTACCTCATGTACAGCCATACTCCAGTTATCGTGTATTTCCGATCTGATGTCATTTAGGCTTGGCAAACACAAGCAGTACCAGATTTTGGGAAACATGACGATAGCTCCAAAGAGGGAATGTAAATATTATCATATGCTTCTGGTTTGTTGCACCTTTCCCCTCTCTTTACATGAATCTGACAACATTCACTCACGCACATTCTTGACTTTAATTCACACTTCAAATTGAATTGTGAGAAAAAACGTGTGCAATATTGTGAAGTTGAAATAATAAATGCAGTCCCAACACTGAATTTTCCAAGGACCACATGCAAAGCAATCAGCCAAATGAATAATTGAAGGGAGACAACTTATCAAGAAAACAATGCGCAAAAACATTTCAAGTGAATTTGAGCGAGCAAGTGATTCAGTTTCATGCTGCTTTTAGCAATATTCCAGCAATATCATGACTAGGAACACCAGAAATGGGCTTCACAAATTGTATATTTGTGGGGAATCAAACCCAGGTCTTCAACGTGACAAATGAACCTTTTATGTTTTATCCACTAGGCTAAACCCAAAACCCACCTTTCTGTTTGAGTCACTGTAATATTGTGCCAGTTATAGCACCATACCCCTAGTATAACTCTTAATATGACATAAACTACAATTTATACAGGGGACACAAGGAGGGGCTTCACACATTATTCCCATTCGGGGAATCGAACCTAGGTCTTTGGCATCAGAAGCGATTGTTTTAATCACTCCGTTAACCTATCTCCCCAAACAAATTTGACTTACCGCCCCAAGGGAATTTGACTTAAAGAATGCTCAAGAATGACTTGTGAATGCAAACATACCTTGATGTTTTCAACTTTGTCGTCCTTGCTAGTGAACTCTCGAAGGATGAAGTTCTGGCCTCCCTGTGGACAAGTTAAATGAAATATTACAGCTGAATGTGTATGTTTATTGTTAATGATTTCAGCTGTATAACACATAAATGATTAGGTGTTGACCAGATAATCTAGTGATGGATAATGTGAATAATCACCCATGCCATCACACAGACAAGTTTCATTATTAAAAATTGACACTCTGAAGTTCACATTCTACTTGAGCATGTAATTTGGATTGCACAAGCCTGATCACGTGGAAAGAAGTTCTGAGTGAGTGAGTGAGTGAGTGAGTGAGTGAGTGAGTGAGTGAGTGAGTGAGTGAGTGAGTGAGTGAGTGAGTGAGTGAGTGAGAGACACACACACATTGTACCCTTATAGGGTATGACAACCACTATACTTGGTAATGGCAAGACAAGAGTAGGATTACCTGATGGTATATCCGTGTATCGTTGACTCGGATCATCACATTATCCACGCGCATGAAGAACCGCAACAATATGAAGAAGCTGCTTGGCATGACACGCTGAAACACATGTCATTACACCATAAGGGACCAATCATATTTTATGGCTGTGGTGATGATGATTTTTAAGGAGTTGCATGTACAGTGTGAATGACACTCAACCATGTGTACAAAATTGATGTTCCCCACTTCTCCAAAACAAAATTGGTAATTACACATTAAAATTATGACCACCGCCCCTAGCCATAAATTATGAACGGACCCTAACCACTGCAGCAATATCTTGTAAACCATCTTCTTCAATGATATTAACAGTTGTCTTGTATATAAGTGCAAAGCACCATATAGAGGTACCCATGAAGAGCTGTTCTGTTTTTGTCAGTGAATAAGTGTGGACCCATTTTTTCATTCTGAACTTCCTGGGAAGTATACAGTTTAAGGACACTATGACTCTAGATTGTTAGCAGTTACACCCCCTCTGCATCCATTCTGGTACTCATATAGTGCTCTAAGAGCAGAGGCATATGGAATATGTCAGTGAACAAAACATGATGTTTCAAACACCAAAAGATTATTTAACGACATGATACAATTCTAACTCTGACCATCATACTACTTTTCACACACATAGTTCAGACTTCAGCATTAAAGAATAACATTTCCAATGTCATCACTTGTGTGGTGAGTGTAACTTACACTATAAGTGTGGGAGGAGAATCGCACATGCAGCTAGGGCTAGAAAGCGACATGTCGGCACAACTCCCTGTCTCTATCTAGGTGCGCTTAATAACTCGACAACAGACCTCACATTGCCAAGCTGTTCCAACACCACATTGAATACACTTCTTATCATGTTTTCCAACCACTATGTTTTACTTCATGTTCTAGAAGTTATTACTGCCAGTGCAACATTTCTATCCTCGTTAATTGTAATGGCACAAATTCCAGGGTGTACCATCCCATCGAATATGCAACTGAGGAAAACCGTAATTATCAACACAGATGTTTCTCATATTTCAACACAAATATATTAGCAACACATGGTAAATTTGAAAAGTGAGTGAGTTAATATTTAATGTCACATTGGTAATATTTCAGCCATATTGTGACGAGAACATTTAACATTGAAATGCAATATATGTATATTACAAAAATCTGTCAACAAAGGACAGTAAAACAACTAGAATACCACAATTAGATTTAAAACTAGCGTGGAAAGTTGTAACTAATATCACTATTTGGACAATACAATATAAAAACAGGCTATAGATCGCCAACAACTGAAGGTTGATCGCCAGTCTAGGGACCATGGAGACTTAGTGAACCTTTGCTACCTGCATGGACCTAGTTGGATTTACACCATCCCTTCAGCTGCTATTGATTGTAGAAATGTTAGCCAAAATAAAAACGACAAGAATACCACGAAATTTGAAAAGAGCAACACTCGTAGCAGGAATAAGAAACTCAAACCTACAATTTTGACACTGAGAATTGAAGAGCCATTGTCTGATAATTCATCCTCAAAGAGGAGGACATCATCATAAAACATTATCTTCTCCCGAACTTTCAGTTTCTCCAAATCTATTCTCTCAGATGTTGGTGTGACCTGCAATAACAACAGAGGCCGATTTCAGGAGAAAGCAACATTCAGAGCTGCAGTAGCCTGCATGCAACTGCATGCAAGCAGAAAATCCTTCCTAGGTCATAGGATTAATATGGCTTTGATGTTTTCAGCTGGGACAGCTTCTATAAATCTGGTTGTGATGAATGAGAGCCAACACAGAGATATTCTCATTCTTTATTCGACCTGACATGCATCGTATTTACTTGTCAAGTGAACTTTTATTTCCCATCTAAAAACTCTGAACTCATACCAGCGTCCATTCCAACACAAACCCACATTCAAGAATGGAAACAGTGAAAATTTCTGAATATTGGTGTGTATAAACATACTTTGGCGTCCTGTCACTGACTGCTTCGGCCACTAATTGACACACTGCAGTAACACTGGTGACTGTCAGCCCAAATCTGCTTAATCATTCACGGACTTTGTCTTGTCATTTACTGAATTTACATTTTAGTTCTGTACATACCAATATCTGGGTTAACCTTGGGGAATCCCCGTCGGACACTGACCTTGAACCCAGGTTTGTTGTCCACAGTGATAACCTCCCCCTTGTAGTCTGTGGAGTATGTCCAGTCAAATGGCTTCACAACATTCTTGATATGCTCACAGGACGACCTTTTTGAGGAACATAAACAATTCACAATATCAGGTATATCAGGGTCAGCTGTGAGCAGTCATGCCTACCTACAGATACACACCATATAATGCAACTTGACTACCCTTGCTGAAGACTGATGTTTGTTTGTTTGTTTAACGTAACACTCAGCAATATTTCAGCGGTGTGCCAGAAATGTGTAAATAATCAAGTCAGGAGAAGACAATCGAGTGATCAAAAGTGTGTGCATGCGTGATTTGGTGCCAACCAAGTCTGTGAGTCTTACCACCCAATCAAGTTAGTCGCTTTGATTAGTTTAGTCATACAGCAACTTGTCATCTTAAGAATTGAAGAGGGAGAAACATAATTATGGTACAGAGAATACATCATAAGATACAAAAGATGCAGCTGTTGATACAATGATTTCAAAATCAGGATTGTTTTGTAACATGCGTGAGTGCGTGAGTGCGTGCGTGCGTGAGTGCGTGCGTGCGTGCGTGCGTGCGTGCGTTTTACACTACACTCAGCAATATTCCACTTATATGGTGGCAGTCTGACAAAAATTATTGACTCTGGACAACACAATCCAGTGACCAACAGCATGAGCATTGATCTGCGCAATTGGGAACTGATGACACTTATCAACCAAGTCAGAAAGCTTGACCACCCAATCCTGTCAGTCGCCTCTTATGGCAAGCATGGGTTATTTTAACCTGGATCTTCATGGGTATCACATGCAAATGTGAAGTTGTGTTAAACTCGACCCACCGTGCATTTTGCCACTCTTCTGCAGCTGCTACTTTCAAGGGGTCTTGGTGTGCATCCACCAACTTCAGGGCCCCTAGAGCTGTGAAGACAAGTCCAAAACCACCTTGATGCTGGAGACTGAGTGTGTTGTCAGCAAACACCATCTCTGGCAACTGTGGTAGCTCTAACTCACTCTCAAACCTGGAAACAAATTTGTAGTTATTCCTTGCATGAAACTAGCACAAAATACCTCTAATCTAAACACATTTACCAAAATATATAAACTACAAACAAATGCTTAAGAACATGAAATATTGGATTGGAAATAATAACTGGTTCTTCTACCATCATCTTTCCACAAACTTTATATTGATAAAGTACATAAAACATATTCAAAGATATTTATTCATTGCATGGTATTGATCTGTGAAAGGTTATTGAGTATACTCATGAGAATGTATTCCGCATATATTAAACTGTGGAAATAAAAATGGTAAAAAGAATATTAAAAATAGACTGGGTCTTCATCTTGTTTAGCTTGACCTGATCAAGTGAATACTAATGCATTGTGTGTCTGTGTCAAAACTCGTTGTCTATTATTGTGAAAAGTTGCACCTTTGTCAGTTTACTGTAAACATGACCAAACAGCCAAGACAGGGTTGCCATTTTCTGCTCCCCTATTTAATGAAGTTAACTTGACCCATCGAATCATGCATGTCAAGCTGAACAAGTTGTTCCTACTTTTCTCTCTCATGTCCCTCTGACTCCAGTATATGACTTTTTGTGCTTGTCAGCGTCCATGGACCAAACTGGAACTGCTGAGACACAGGCTGCTTCCCACGGGGGACAGGACGTGATGTCATACTGACACTTTATTTGCTTGCACTGCCTACTTCGGTAGCGCCCTTTCAAATTCCCAAGTACCTGGAAAAATCATACATGTTAGTAGTTTAACAAGGCTCTCAAATAGCCGACTGATACATTGAAACTTTCTCCAAGTTTTTCTTTGGATGCATGATCAGGTATTTAGAACATGTCTGGGTATGTTAAGTCAAACATGTATGTCACTTGTCAGGGATAGAAAGACGGTTGGCATGGCCAAAAGTTTATCTGAAGCTCTGCTTACATGACTATGAGAAACACTTTGGTAAGAGTTCCTTCCATTCTCCCATGCCAAATAATATTTATAAATTGATATACTAGAATTATTAACAAAACCTAACACAACAATTACTTCATTCCCAGTATCTCCAGGGTATTCGTTCCGATAAGTCTCTACTATATCTCCTTATGCATCTAGTATCTACGTGTTGGCCTGATAATTTCATATTTTATTAACCCCTTTGGAGGCTCAATCTTCTCACTGTGGCCAGTCAGCTAAGCTGCCATTAAAACCTAGCTTGCTAGTGTCAGCAAAGACAGCGATCACAGCTGCGAAGATTTATTCGCAGTAGGACTCAGATTTGGGGGAAATCATGCAGACAAACTGACAGATTCAAAACTGTCCTATATATGCAAGAACACCTTTAACCTCTGTTATTAGTGTTAATCTGTTGAAGAAATATGTAATTGGGGGGAACAGGAGATAAGTCATCTTTTACCAAAGGTTTTAATGTCCATAACTTACTGATAATATTAACAGATATTAATAATTAATAGATAATATTAATAGATAGTTACACTCCACCACTGAGTCTAACAAAATCTAGTAGAAGGTTGCGTCAGGTAACCTTTGAGCGACCAATGACCTTCCAATCAAACATGAGACAGTTAAATAGATTTAACCAATCAGACAACAGCTACTATTTAGGGATCGGAGGGACTTTCAAAATATTCAGGTCACTGACACAGATCTTTCCACAAACAAAAATCCTCATGTGACACAGTTATTTGACCTGCAGTATTTACGCTTTGGGGTTTCTGTTGACATAGTTACCATTAGCTAATATTTCCACAAGACGACATCGTTGAATATTGCCAAAAACACTATTTTCAGCGACTGTTTACTCACCATTGTCATGGTTTTACGTACGCTGTGTGCATCACCCGAAAGCAAGTGTACGCTGAATAGCATTCGGAATATTTCGGGTACGAACCTTTTCGAGATAAAAAGTTCAAAAGGTATGTGCGAATGCCCACTTTCATGATTTGGTAAGCTGTGCTCTGATTGGTCAATCTCAAAGGTTACCTCACGTGACCTCCCATAAGGTTTTGTTAGACACAGTAGTGGAGTGTAACGAAAGTACTGAGGATAAGTTTACTTAGACTGTCACAATGGGTCACTTGACTTACTTTTCATAGGCCTACATGTTATTTCAGTGAAGCATAAATAATTTTCACAAAGTGCGTTTAGGATGGATCTTTGTAAGATTTGATAGACAAATGTGAAAGCATCTCTGCACTGTGTACATAATTTCAGCTCGATATCTGACTACTAATTGTCTAATGACATCACATATTGGAAATTATATCAACTAATGTGTGGTTCCACAATGCACAATACCATACTGGCTAGCGACCAGTTATCGCCATTTTTAAGTGTTTTTTAACAATTTGCTCCATAATTTCTTATCAGAATGAAATAAAATTTGTCTTGATGATAGATCAGCTATTCACCAATGTTTTCTGCTTTCTTACAGTTGCCGATCGTGTTTCTTTGAAACGCGGTCATCAAGGAGCGCTGTAGTGTATATTGAGCTTTCCCAACAACTAACAAGACTAATTATCGCCATTTCTGATTTTTTTACATTATTCACCTAATTTGACATGAACTTGGTTAAAAAACTAATGTGTTTCAAACCTTGACATATTGAAGAAATTTCATTATAGGAATTTGTTTTCAAAAAAAAGAAATTTAAAAGAACAAAACTCACTCTCAATGTGAATGTTGACGGATGCTGATATAAGCTGATGGGAATATGGAGATGTCACCGCCGGGTTGATCTTATGAAAGCTGACAATTCGAGTAGTAGTATGCAATTTTCACAATGTTTGTTTTCTCGGGGAAAATTGACATTCATATTTTGTCAGTATCGTCTGCATGGTATCTGTCGAGTCCATAAAACAAGATGGAAATTTGGGTCAACATCAAGTGGGATTGAATGTTGGCATTATGGGTATGTTCAGACAAAATAAAATCTGCACTTTTTATGGACTGAATTGTTATAGTCATACATTCACCACACAGCCTGGATGATTTTCATTCAGTTCCAATCGTTTATGAAATTTCAAGTCAACACACTAATGGTCACGTGACATACCCCCGACATGTTTGGGTCTCGTCTTCCGAGGGATTCATATTTGTAACGAGTACAACATAAAATACTCACAGTAACTTTAACCACTGTAACCAATCGTTTTTTGGATGCGTCAATGTGTGAAATACTACAGAAGTACAAGTAAAGCTGTCTGCGCAAGTGCTACAGCCATGTGCTGGCGATAACTGGTATGTGGCAATAACTGGTCGCTAGCCAGTAGTCCGCCATGTTAGGTTCCACTACACTATATCAATATCACGTGCTCCCTGAGCGAGGACCGTATGGAAATAACTCAAACGGACAGAGGTCTGGGACAGCTGTGATTGGATGAAATAGTGTAAAATGTTCATTTGTTTTAAAAGCACATCCATCCAGTAATTAAAACTGACAACAATTTTAAGTATTCAGTGCTGTCATTTTTTATCACCATGACTTATGCTTATGTGTGCACCGATATTTTCACGTAGGTGACATTTGGTGCGAAATGAAGGGTTGATTGTTCTGCTTCCTGTGATGGGAAAAACAGCCGGACAAGTTGGAGAGAATTTGTGTTTTATTGTAGTTTAAAGGTCAGACTGTAACCCTATGTACATGGCTTGGTTGTTGATAGCCTGGATATTTTTTTTTTAAAATACTAGGTTACTATAGAAGTCTATGGAAAAACATTTGGGGTTGTGTAACCTGTTAAACTATGTTCTCGGCACTATGTTGATGAACTTATTAAAAAATAAGCACCAGAAAATTAAACAGAGATTATGTGATTCTTGTGATTCCTCACAAATGTGCAAAATTTGACATGGATCCTACGAAAATTAAATTCAAAGGGGCCAAAAATAACGGCCACGAGTCTGTAGTCTTGTGGCACGCATCGATGAAAATATTGTCGATTACACTTCAAAGGGCAGAGTGAGCGAAAACTGGGGTAAGATACTCATGTAATCCTATTTTCTTTTCCTGCTATGTGTCGGGTAGTATAGTAAATGTCTCATGCGAACTGTTACAACAGAGAGCAGGGCACGAACAAGAAAAGTCAGGAATAAATGAGCTTACCTGGTGCAGGCAACGTCGTCTTAATCTCTGCCATTGTGGCTGCAACTGTTTGACTGGTCCGCCATGGCTTCGCGCATTGTTATGGGAGTTACCTCCCCATAAAACAGGATTTTTTTCTGTCGATTGGATTCAAGCGATTTATACATGTCTTGTCTGCGGCTTGCAGTGAATTCGTTGACCAGACTGGTTCGTAGACGTAGAAATCCGGGGGATCCGTAGACGTTAGTAAATGATGTCAGTAAATGTTAGTTATTATTAATTATGACATTAGTGTAAACGAAAAGTGTATGAGTTTGGTGAAATAAAACAATATATAAGGTAAGTATGATCGGCGTTTAAACAAAAACAAAACAGCATGAAGATCGGCGTGCAAATAATAATCTCTGAGGTTTCTGAAATAAAAAACAAAATACATAATAGATAAGTATGGTCAACATTCTACTACGGAAACAAGCCCAGAAGTATCAGTGGAGAAGAAGGATAGAGTGGGTTGGTCACTTGAATATACACACAGTATTTCACAACCAAAACAACTCGCTACCTCCTATTCCCACAGAACTGATCAACGTTCAACTACACAGACAAAAACCCAGAAGTAGCACTGGAGAAGGTGGATGGGTCACCGCCAAAGTAATTAACAAAACACAATCAAAACAAGTCACTAGTTCCTGATTAATATTCACAACAACAAAGTGCAACCGAATGGCTTCGATGAGTAAACAGTGAAAGCTGTTTAACAATTTCATTATTTTCTTATTTGCGGTATTTGCCGACAAACATTATCTATGCAAACAGTTATGGTATATAAAGCTTAAGATGGCAAAAATAAATCATTCATATTATTGTTATTGTTCAAAAATATATTAAATTATCTCTCTTGTTCATAAATACGTGATCAAATAATCATCATCACAACAAATTTTGTATATAAATCTAAACACATTTCCATAAAGAGGAGATACGGGATAATATTCGTTCCATCTTCAATCATACTTTTCATGTCCTCAGCTGTTCCAAATTTCATATTGCTGAAAGATTAATTAATATGCTTGCAGAATAACATTATACAATTACAATTATATACACGTCTATGAAATCACCGTCTACGAAACAGTCTGGGTTACGAAAACACCGTCTCCCGTCTCTGCAATCCTTAGTGGTTGTCTTTGGAACACTGAAAAGTATACAGTTACCACTCGTTGGAGTAGAGTCTTGGTTTATTTTTTTTTTTCTCAAATCTAAGTGAATTTCAAACGAATGCAAAGGTTTGCTGAAAGGTTATTCAGGCCCGATAGGTAGCAAAACCGCTCTAGATTTACGTTTCTAAAAACATATTTGTAATGTATAGAATCTGCATATCATGTGGCAGATCTATAGCCTCGTGTTGTGGGGAGAAAATCATGTTCATGAACTAAAGTGCAATGTTGTCTCATATGACATCATAAGAAACCTTTTTCCAACATGCAGTTTAAAGCATGTCATGCATAACCGCGGTAAAATATATGTTTCGATTTTCTCTGTACGTTACTTGAAATAGTTGAATACTAGTATATCAACCAAGTGTATAAAGTTTCAGAATGTCAATGCAAACACAACTGCAAGGAACCAAACTCCTGAAGAAGAGTTTTATGGAAAATTAATTCTCTACGAACTGTGCAATTTTAATCTTTCAATATTTTCGTTGTTTCTTTCTCGAAGTTTAAGACGCTTTAATACTCACTCACTCACTCACTCACTCACTCACTCACTCACTCACTCGATTCTTACTTTCGACAGAGACCATCTCGCCAAAGACGTTTTTGGGCAGTTTAGACATAAATCACATGGTCAATGGTCACAAAAGTCTTTTGAAAGATATTAAAGATAAAAACGTTTAAACTATTATGTTATGTAATTTTAGAAAGGTCAGATGTCGGTAGTTAGGTTGATTAAATGCAGGACAAGGCGGTGTGAGTTTCTCTATTTTTTCCTAATTATGCAACTCAAACATATTAAGGTTTTGGTAACGATATAAATACAGGAAATCGGTGAATGCTCGGAAACAGTACAAACTGTACAATTTGTTTCCGCAAAATGACAGGTTGGCATAGAATACATGTAAAAGACGAATCATACAAACAAAGTTGCATGCGACACGACAGTATTTCAAGGGTGGCTTCACTAGTCGTCGAGTCAAGGAGCATGGTTGTAGGTACAAAAACATCCATTTCTATTCCCTTTGATTAAAATGGATTTATTTCTCGATATAAAGCATGATATTATAACACGGAAGCACTACATTTTAGAAATGTAGAAAGTAGCTCGTTCGTTTTAATATTCTCAAATCCACGTTTTTGTCCTACCATAGAGACCGGGCTGTCCTCCAGATAACCTCACCAGACAACACATTTCGTTTTGAGGTCCAAGTGGTTGCAGAAGGGAGCTTACGTAAGGTGAGATTTTTTCTCATGCAACACGTGGATGATGTGGTGGTATGGTTGCAAGTTATGTTTAATGACAGAAGCGAATTACTGAAGTAGTTCTACAGGATTCTCCCCAGGTGCAGACATGATCATTCACAGGATTCAGATTGAGTTGTGAGCTGCTGGCGAGGTGATTCACCAACCGAGGTCAGTGTCATCTCGCCTACCCATGGTCGGTGATCACGATGACGTCTGCCGTAGTGGACTCAGTTACAGAGTTTATTTGTCAATATTATTGCCGTTACAAAACAATGTTTTTGTCGTGCACAAACGAAGTAAATGTTAAAACGAAAGGATAACCTCTTCTGAAACTGAAAGAGGCAAGTGTGTGTAAATATCCCCCAATTCGTTTTAACTTACTCTAGAAAAGAACTTTTAAAATTTCAGTGAACCTTTCATTTTCTCTTTTTCTCACTTATTTGGGGGTCATGTCAGGTTAGTAGTTTATCTTCAGCTGTTAGTTATCGCTGAAGTGACACAAAAAGTTGTGATCAGAAATCTGATGTGGGATGTTATATAACTGCTGTTATGTAAGTTATAACCTCAACTTGTTACAGATGTCTGAGTACGTTCGTCCAGCGTTTGCAATAGTATTTCCTAACCTTGGTGGTATTGCTGGAGGCTTCTTGACAAGGAAGGCTATCCCAGACTGGTATGAGGTAAGCAGTGGTGTTGTGGCATGCCGTAATATTGATATACCAGGAAGCCCCACATTAATCCCTGGGCTTAATTATGAAAAATGACCCTTTTGGTCAAACCATAATTTATTCCACAAGCAATTTTTATAGTCAGGAAACTTCAGCAATATTTTTAACTGGTCTTAAATGAATAAAGCAGTTACAAAGCTGGAATAGAATTCAAGAAAAAACAACTGCATATGTTCGCTTTACTGACATTCTCAAAAGTAAGAACCAGATTACATTCTATTAAAATATTTTCCACATTGATAGATATTGAGTGTGAGTCACATGCTTTTCATTGGTCGATTTCTGCATCAGTCACCTGACCAGTGCCTCAACTCCAGTGAGTCCTGTGCACATGGAATCTGCTGACAGTACAGTGAATGTGGCTAAGACATTTTCATCATGTGAATCTACCAAGGGACTACACTCTCATGCACTACATTGATTATCTTTACTTTGGCCGATGAACCAATTGGAGGCACATGGCCTTAACTGCAGGAAATCCTGGTATCCCAGTTAAGCGTAGATGCTAATGTAACTCTGTTTCATATTGCCTACTGCTGTGTTGTCAGCTGAAAACACCTCACAACAGAATACACTAGATGACAGAAGTGATGAAGCCACAATCCATAGAGAAAATTCCAGTCAAATTTATACATTGAACTGGGACATTCTCTCAGATAAATTCATGTTAATTTGAAAAAAAATGTATGTGATAGGAACCTGGAGTACAATTTGAATGAATTAGGGAAACCTGACTGGGGATGATATGGCCTCCTAGTGATTGGCCATTCTTCTACTGTCATGTGACGTGCAAAAAGGCAGTCAAATGTAGAACCAGGCCTTTGACACAATGAATGCTTTGACGCAATAAATCTACACCCTCAGTCAGTCCAGGCTAAACAGCTGATCTTCCTTGTTGCATCTGACCATATCCATGGTCAGTACAATCTGATTCCACCTTGAGTTTGGAAGGTTGCAGGTTCAATCCCAAGCCGCATCATACCAAAAAATGTCAAAGTATGACACTTGTTGGTCCCAGCCTGGTGCTCGGTATTAATTGGTACAAGGACTTGTTGACTTGTCAGTATAATGTGTCTGAGTTAGCTGTTCATGTTTAACTGTAGCATGGTATCTCAGTGAGCTAGTACTATAAAAACTTATAAAAGTTTGGGCAAGTTCATGCAGACATGCATGCACATCATCATATGAATGAAATATTCATTACATTAAACCTCACCTCGCCTCACCTCGCCTCGCCTCACCTCACCTCACCTCACCTCACCTCACCTCACCTCACCTCACCTCACCTGCTGTGCCCTGGAATCCCAGCACGATGTTACCTGACAGCTCACTTGACCAGTTCCATTATGTGTTGTTTAGTTTGTTTGTGTTGTATTTCCAGCACTTGAGGAGGCCATCATGGAGACCCCCAAACTACGTGTTTGGACCAGTGTGGACGTACCTGTACTCTTCAATGGGATATGCCTCGTATCTCGTGTGGCGAGATGGTGGGGGATTTAGCGGAGATGCTAAACTGCCTCTTGCCTGTTTTGGCACTCAGCTTGCTCTTAACTGGGCTTGGACACCGATATTCTTTGGTGCCAAGAAGTTGGGCTTGGTGAGTATATTTTCATTGTCTTTACTGCATGGGTATGAAGACCACATACAACCACATGGTGGCCAAAGTTTATGAGAGAAGATGAAAATACGTTTGTGCACATTAAATAGCAGTGTTTAGAAATGTTTAAAATCCAATAACAGCAAGATTACTGTTAGGTCAGGTTTTGTTTAACATGATGTGGAATATGGCTGAATAATTAGATAGATCATATTGTTTTGAGTACTTTGACCACAGTAATGAGCTTTCCAGATACTTAGTCAGTTTGTATTGTCATATTGCAATAATGCAGATTGGTTCAGTGGTTAGGAGCCTGTGAATGTCTGGGGTAGAACAGACATTCAGCAACACATGCTTGCCATAAAGGGCGACTATGTTTATCGTAAGAGGTGACTAATGGGATGAGGTGGTCAGGCTCACTGACTTGGTTGACAAGTCATCGGTTCCCAGTAGCACAGATTGATGTTCATGCTGTTGATCACTGGATTGTCTGGTCCAGACTCGATTATTTAGACCAGCACAATGTAGTTGGAATATTGCTGAGTGCTGCGTAAAACTCAACTCACTTACTCACTCATTCAGTGGTTAGGAAAGTAAAAATTTATAAATATATCATTGCATTGTTATTTTTCACATGAAAATACTCTGTGTGATACACTAAATATGTATGGATTAAGGTTGCCCAGAGTATTGTTCACGAAGTCATACAATTCTCGGGCTGGTATTTTATTGCCATCTATCTCAGTACAATCTGATTCTGCTCTTTTGATTCCATGAACAAGTTTCTGTGAGGCACAACACAGCTGCTAACCAAGTTTTTCATCTTTCAAGTTGTTCACCTAAATGGAGTTGTGTAATTTCGGAATTTTGTGCATGTTTTATTGTTACAAAAAGCACAAGCCCAAGTCCTTGTGGTGTAAGTGTTGATACATGAGATTGAAGCATCTTCACACCCATAGGCCTGTAATTACAGGTGCTTGTTACTGTGGTGCATCTGTTACAGGCCACAATTGAGATTGGTGCTCTGTGGGGAGCAATCCTTGCAACAATCATCACCTTCCATCCCGTCAACCGGACCGCCTCCTATCTGTTAATCCCCTACCTGGGCTGGGTCTCACTTGCAAGCTGCCTCACTTTCAGCATCTGGCGTAGTAACAAGGACCGCACAGACTGAACAGTCAGGTCAGAGTTGTCTGATCTTGTTGAACAAGTCAGCATGATGAGAGTACCCACAGTGCATGGAAAAAAGTCTGTTTTCAGTAAACTTTATTAGATGTAGATGTATTTGTTTTAAACTTTCACCAAATTTCTTTTGGGGAGAGCTAGCATTACTGCCCTGTATTGCTGTACACATTACCCTGTTCTCTTATTCAAAGTGCAGTGAATTATTGTCAATAAATTAACATCTCAGTCAAGAAACCCCAGTAGAGATGGAGGATAGATCAGGAATACATCAGATCCTGTTGCTCCATGTATCTATTGCTGATGCAAATGTCCAGGTGTTGAGTATTGTAATCTCCACCCCACCAAATGCACTCTTCCTCACGATCCCAAACTAGTGTCAGACAAGGCCAAGATTCCAGAAGAGTGTGTTTGAGGACAATCTGTTGTGAGATTGCTAACAGTCACAAAAAGAGAGTAACCTTGACTGTTTTCATCAGGCCTAAAATATTTTCAGTCTAAGTATGTGATAACTTTGTTTAAAGCTAAGTCTAGTCAAACCACGTCAATATTGTGCGCCTCACAATGATTTTGCTGGAATATTGCTAAAAGTGATATTAAACTAAACACACTCATTTACTGTTCCGTTCGTTGTTTATCAATAAGGTATAAATTAATCCACAAAATACTCTAATCTAAACCTGTTGACAATATAGGGTGTTTGACGTCATTGGTAATAACTCAATATTAACATGATGTTGACTTATGTGTTTCTGTCCCAGTGGCTACTGCCGAAAAAATGTAAAACCCAACTTGATCACTTACTATGACATATATCTTACCCAAACTTGTGACACCATCTATACTTTCCTATTCTCCCCCTCCACTTCCACCTCTCCACCCAGATGAAGTGTCAAAACTAAATCCTGGATGTGATTTCTCACTTTTATAAAGCTCATTTCTGGTGTTCCCAGACAAGATATTGTCAGAATTTTGGTAAAATGTGCTTAAAACAATAACAGCTCCCATGCTTGATACCTTAGAGGTGTCATATCTTCTGAGGTACCCTCTGAAACTTGTAGGTTTGTACTGCGTAATAATGTTACTTTCCGCTGTTAGTAGCCTGTTACTGGTTTGCATGTAGATTTTTTTTTATGTGTATAATCAAGACATAATTAATATGTAACCGTCTGTTATGCTTTTATAGGAGTTATTATAGAACTGACAAAGGGGTAAGGTTCAAGTACTGGTAAACATCTGCATGAAGGTTTGGGTATAGTTTCTAACACTTGAAAAAGAATGTAAGAATCTATCCCAAAACAGTGCTTCAGTTTTCATTCTGAAGTTAATAATCCTTTCTTATTTTATTGACATATTATTACTTGTTTATTTCATGACTTGGCTGCAAAGGTATGTACAACTTATTTTGATATTATAAACAATATCAACATGTCATCAGCTATGTAATATATTGTATTGCACGTATTCACAGCAGTTTGTTGACTTGTCACAATGACTGGTCTTCTCATGCAAGATACCATTGTTAACCAAAGGTTACTTATATATGACCTTATGTTGTCAAAATACCAATGGGTGATAAGATAGTGTATGAGCTGTATTACACCAGCCAACTACCTAGTACATGCTAGTATTACCATCTTGTTGCTGATTGATTGGTAACAGAAATCACCTGACTGATGACAGGTGCATATATCATGTCTTATAGGCTACTTATACATCTTTTTTACTTCTACTTATTAAGGGACAGCAATATCTCTTTTTGGCATTTATGTACTCCACAAGTTCATCATAGAAAAAGAGGAAAGTTTCTGTTATACTATTTTTTACATGATGACAAGTTCTGGTTACAGGAGCCTTCCAGGTCTTAAGAGACATATTGGGTTGTATACTCCATAGGGAATTGAAAATTTAAAGCGAACTGATTCATTGACCCAGTGAGCTTTGAATATACATGGTGTGGAAATACAGTGCAATTTATAATGGCATTATTCACATATGAATCATATGCCACTGGTGCAAATCTGGCACATTGGAATGTGCTGTAAACTCATTTGGTTTTGTATTATGATATGACTTGGTACTTAAATTCAAGAATATGTATTGGAGCTTATTTTACTGTTTGTTTTTCAAATAGGAATAAAATATTTTATATATTTGCTGTTCTGTTGTTACATGCTTGCACTGGAGATGCTCATAAAGACTGGCACTGTGGATAAAGATTAAAGGGTGGAGATCATATTGAGTGTGTGCTTCATCATAACTAGGAGTTTGTTAATTTCTGCCCTAATGGCTGTTGTTAATCCTGTTGTGTCTGTATATTTGTTTATTGGTTTACATTCCAGCCAAATGACCAGACAGTCTAGTCATAGAGATGGTCAGTATAGATGTGTGAATATGAAGACATGCGTCAATCAAGCAGTGAGACACACACACACCACACACACACACACCACACCACACCACACAATCCTGTTGTATTAGTCACTTAGGACTCTTGTCTGTAGTGAAAACATGCGGATGAATTTCAGTTTAAACAAAATACATTAATCGAAAAAAGTGAAGTGAAGGTTACAAATCCTCATGATTTTACCTCTACAACTGAACATTTTAGCCTCAGAATTTTATTCATCCAAGGATGAAAAAACGATCAAAAGTCGTACATTTATTATCGATATTATTGGTTTGTATTACAATGGTGTATGCACATTAAGTGAAACGCTGAGAACAAGTCTGGTTTGTCTAAGTTTACATCACGTCCTTACTCCCATATATAAGCTGTAATCTGTGTCAATGTTAATAAGTATTTCTATTAAAGGGGATATTGGCGTATTTTCCATGATCCCTTCCAGATATGCATATACTGATGAGAAGATATGAGAAAACAATAGGTATACTATGTGGGTGCTAATTCTCATGTCATGCATGTAGATCTGTCTGTCCAGTGCCTTTCACATACAGCTATTGTGAGAGACAATGACACAACAGCTGTTTATCAAATACTGACATGTAGCAGACGACAACCCAGAAAATGGCAAATAATAACAATATAGTGTCACCACCACACGTCCCCAGTGATTATGGTGTTATATTTCTTACAGATCAAATGAATAAAAAGCGACTGTTATATGTATTTCTGCAAATGGTGAACCAGTTAACCATTACACTCCAGGTCCTAGATCAATCAATATCACATGAGTGTCAAAAGTGCACTATATACCGTGTGTCCACACACAAGACTGGGCTCTCTGTCTCTGCTGAGTGTATCTTATCCAATGATATCGCTAGTCAGAAGTGCAGTATCTTGTCACGATCTAAAAGTGTCAGAAATTCACAGCACAGGTATAGTGAGGTTCGCTTCGTGGACATCCGCGGTTACCGAGTGTATATGTATAGCAAGAGCCGGGGAATCCGCTGACTGACTTTACACATCGTACCCATGAGGGGAATCGAACCAGGTCTTCGGCGTCACTAGCAAACGCTTTAACCTGTAGGCTACCCACCAACCCAGGCTCTGCACGAGCAACACAAACAACAGCACAAAACCTCAGTGAATGAATAGTGAGTAATCAGCCAAAGAGTCATGTATATCATCAAAGAACAATGTAAAAGGAGTTTCAAATATCCTATATCCAATATATTATACAAACACTATATGAACATTGTACTGGATTGTCAGTGGCTGACACAGTAGAATGATGATGGGACGACATGCAGGAGATTGCACATGACTGAACATCACATGTCCGACTTGAGACAATACATTTACGTGTGTCGTTTAACTCGAGATCAACCAAAGTTAAACATCAACAGAGTTAAACAGAACTGATTGCATCCATTTACATCGATACTGCATCGAGAATATTGCCACGGTAATACTAGCTAGTTATGGGCCAAGATTTTCTTTTCGAAGCTCTCTTAGCGCTTAAATTGTCGAATTTGTCTGTGTTAGTGTTTGGCACTTACGACTATCCTAGCGCTAAGAGAGTTTCGAAAACCTAGACCCAGGTTCCCAGGCCTAGATTTCCGATGCTCTCTTAGCGCTGAGACAGTCGTAAGTTAACGTTAATGCATGACACTTACGACTATCTTAGCGCTAAGAGAGCTTCGACAATCTAGGCCCCGATCCACTAAGCGTTCGTAACGTTACGTCCTGTCCTAGGTCTGTAGTTCATCATTGCAAATGTAGCGCTATGAACGCTTTGTGGATCGAGGCTCTGGTATTAAATAAACAGGGGGTAAGTAAATGGCAGATTTGCGTGCTGATTCCTAGTCTACAAGCTACAGACAGTGGCGTAGCGACAGCGTAGCACAAAAAAACCCCACGTGCTTACACTTTAGAATTGGAGACTTAAATATTATATAAAACGAAAAACGTTTCTCATATTGTACAGTGGCATCCGAGCGCAGTTTTTATAGATGTCTACATTATACAATAAATTATAGATAAAACATGTCTTTGTCTACATTATACACAAATGATAGATAGAACGTGTTTTTGTCTACATTATACAATAAATGATAGATGAAACGTCTCTTTGTCTACATTATACAATAAATGATAGATAGAACGTGTTTGTCTACATTACACAACAAATGATAGATAAAACGTGTCTTTGTCTACATTATACAACAAATGATAGATAAAACGTGTCTTTGTCTACATTATACAACAAATGATAGATAAAACGTGTCTTTGTCTACATTACACAATAAATGATAGATAAAACGTGTGTTTGTATACATTACACAATAAATGATAGATAAAACATGTCTTTGTCTACATTACACATTAAATGATAGATAAAACGTGTGTTTGTCTACATTGCACAATGAATGATAGATAAAACGTGTGTTTGTCTACATTACACAACAAATGATAGATAAAACGTGTGTTTGTCTACATTACACAATAAATGATAGATAAAACGTGTGTTTGTCTACATTACACAATAAATGAGAGATAAAACGTGTGTTTGTCTACATTATACAACAAATGATAGATAAAACGTGTCTTTGTGTACATTACACAACAAATGATAGATAAAACGTGTCTTTGTCTACATTATACAATAAATGATAGATAAAACGTGTCTTTGTCTACATTACACAATAAATGATAGATATAACGTGTCTTTGTCTACATTACACAATAAATGATAGATAAAACGTGTCTTTGTCTATTACACAATAAATTATCATATGAGAAAACAGCCTGACACTTCAGTCTCAAATTGTTTAGTCTACATCCAACATCGATGATCTATGCTTTGAAATTGTTTTACTCCTTAAGTATTGTATCTTTTGTTATGTGCATAAACCAGTAAGAAATATGCAAAACTTTCACCTACACATTGATCGTTACTCCATTAGACAACCCAAACTCACTGATAAACGCATGCTGATAAAATAGCATTACTGAGTCATGTACTGATTCCTCGAGAGTTGTTAAAGCAGACACTCAGAAACCATCAGCTGTCTCTGCTGAGCCGGTAAAACTGACATTCATACAGGGTCATTTACTGTAACTGTAGTTTACAATATTCACATTTTGGCCAGGGTACGCTTGAGTTCGATCCGCTAGTTTGGAGTATATTTTCATGGTTTGCATGTTTTGTTATGTTGTTTATGTTTTTTCTTAACTTTATCTCGTGTTTAGAAGAATGTTTTACTTTTAGGTATGCAATAGCCTCCCTGTTTTCAAAATGTCTCATCAATGTGTCCTTAGACTGTATTTTCCTGGCTACGCGCCAAACACATCTTGTATTATCCGATTGCTGTGGTGTTACGATTATTATTTATGACGATACACTGGAAGACATGATATTTTCTGAAGAAGACATTGGATTTCAGATGCGGGCCACCGTGCTAATGTGCCACCGTTTATGTAAGTGATACCTGCGGTGTGATAAGGGTGGACGTCAACAAAGTCACAGATACAGATAAAGGGTTTAGTGCCCTTCGTGTGTTTGCCGACCCTCATGTGACCAGTACAATTCGAGATGATGGTCCTGCATTATCTTCAGTATGCGTTTAACTCTTGTCCTGGTTACTAAATGGAGTTTAGTTAAAGTTTAATAGTTCACTTCTTCCAATCGCATATAACAGTTTTGTAAAATTTTCTCATTTTGCACAGAATCTTTTTCGCATATCGAGTAATTTAATTCGACATGTATTTGTTAGTGTCTCGACGTTCGAGTCGGACTCGAAACGAAGCTGGGTCACGTAATGGTGAGTGAGTGGGGTTTTACACCGCTTTTAGCAAAATTCCAGCAATGTCACGGCGGACATTATGAATGGGCTTCTTACTTTGTACCCATGATATGGGGAATCGAACCAGGGTCTCCGGCATGACGAAGCCAACGTTTTATCACAAGACTACCCTACTGCCCCCAACTAAATGGGAGCGAGTTATTTTTTAACATACTATGAGCTAGCCTGTGTCATAAAGCATGATCGTGGACTGGTAGTATCGTAAATGCCAGTTTATGTGGGGAGTCCCCCTATCCACCCTTTTTATGCGTGAATTGGTTTCACAATTAACCTATGTGAAATGTAATACATTTTGATGAATATTGTTGTTTTCAATGTGTACATACTTGGTAGCTTTGTGTGTTTGTAAGGTGTTTGTGAAGGCCTTTCTCCCGACACATACTACGCCATTAGAAAAAGCACTTCAACTACTTATGATATAGCTCTACAGCGAGTGTATTACACAATGTTTCTACAACGATCCCAGATACGCAATACAAAACAGATAGTAAAGACTGATGTGGAACCTTTCAGTACGTCTGTATATTTGTCAAAATTATGAGCACCGAACCCTTTACACCGGGTCCAGATGACTGATACAATTATACAGTTTGTAGTTGCTGAACACTCCGTAGCTTGATGCCCAGAGGTGACACTTATACTGAGTAAAGTCGTGACAACCTCCCATTACTCAAAACTATATATCACTGTGCATTTTGGGTGTGAAGGAACGACATTCATTCATTCATTCATTCATTCATTGTACAATATATATCATTTATTTATATTTTCTCTCTACATATAACATTGCTACATAACTTATGCCGCCGTCATGCAGATACCATATATTTATGCGCACGCACGCACACCATAATTGGTCACTATGCACAGACACAGATATCACACACCTTATACATGTATGCATGTGGTGTCTGATCACTGCCAGTTTATGCATCTGAGTGAGTGAGTTTAGTTTTACTCCGCACTCAGCAATATTCCAGATATATGGCGGCGGTCTGTAAATTATCGAGTTTGGACCAGACAATCCAGTGATCAACAACATGAGCATCGATCTGCGCAAGTGGGAACCGATGACATGTGTCAACCAAGTCAGCGAGTCTGACCACCCGATCCCGTTAGTCGCCTCTTACCACAAGCATAGTTGCCTTTTATGAGAAGCATGGGTTGCTGTAGGCCTATTCTACCCCAGGACATTTATGCATCGTTCCATTATTTAAAAAAAAAATGATTAGTAAATAGTTACGATTTTAATATATAGTGCAGCCCAGACTACCAAGACTACTTATCCGTGATCGAACTAACCTCTCTCACTCAGAAGGTTCAAACCTCTTACCACATTCTCACGAACCTTGACAGTCTACACCGAGTTGTCTGCCCTTGTATGTTGTCTGTGATGAAGTTTTGTCGGGTATATTATGAGCACGCTGTATGCACTATTATACATTTATCTCCTTTAAAATTCATGACTGCAAAACTGCTGAAATAGTCAACGTAATATGTTTGTTAGAAAAGCAGGATTTGTGACTGTAAACTCCCTTGTGAATAACACGGTTTAAGGGTCAAGCATATGCTCCGAATACGCTATCCACAATAAAAAGTTGACATCCATAAATCTTACTTTTCTTATACACTCCACTTCTAAATGTCCTTCAAAGACCTGACATAGTTACTTCACAGAAATAAACTCGTAGTCCCGCCATGGCCTACATCGAGCTCCTTGGTATGCTGCAAAGTCTTCTAGTTATACCCTGGAGTAACATATAGTACATATATGTCACTTAGTTATACCCTGGAGTAACATATAGTACAATATGTCACTTAGTTATACCCTGGACTAAGCTATAGTACATATATGTCACTTAGTTATACCCTGGAGTAAGCTATTGTACATATATGTCACTTAGTTATACCCTGGAGTAACATATAGTACATATATGTCACTTAGTTATACCCTGGAGTAACATATAGCACATATATGTCACTTAGTTATACCCTGGAGTAACATATAGTACATATATGTCACTTAGTTATACCCTGGAGTAACATATAGTACATATATGTCACTTAGTTATACCCTGGAGTAACATATAGCACATATATGTCACTTAGTTATACCCTGGAGTAACATATAGCACATATATGTCACTTAGTTATACCCTGGAGTAACATATAGTACATATATGTCACTTAGTTATACCCTGGAGTAACATATAGTACATATATGTCACTTAGTTATACCCTGGAGTAACATATAGTACATATATGTCACTTAGTTATACCCTGGAGTAACATATAGTACATATATGTCACTTAGTTATACCCTGGAGTAACATATAGTACATATATGTCACTTAGTTATACCCTGGAGTAACATATAGCACATATATGTCACTTAGTTATACCCTGGAGTAACATATAGCACATATATGTCACTTAGTTATACCCTGGAGTAACATATAGCACATATATGTCACTTAGTTATACCATGGAGTAACATATAGTACATATATGTCACTTAGTTATACCATGGAGTAACATATAGTACAATATGTCACTTAGTTATACCCTGGACTAAGCTATAGTACATATATGTCACTTAGTTATACCCTGGAGTAACATATAGTACATATATGTCACTTAGTTATACCCTGGAGTAACATAGAGTACAATATGTCACAAATACATCTGGGTCATTCTGTTGTTTATTCGCTAAATCTGGGTTCTTTTGTTGAATTACAAAATATGAATTTCGATTTAAACAATATATCTTTCAAAATGTCATCCATAACATTGAAAAATATCTTAATGAAAGAAATCATTAAAAGCCTTGAAACCAGATTCAGGCGTTTAGCAGTTTTCGTTTGAGAACATCAGCTCACTTAGTTGTGATAAATCCTTTCCCCAGTCAGACAGGTGTCAGGTGTCACTGGCAGAATTTGAGTTTGTTACCTTGGTAACACATTTGATATCGCCTCGTCTTACGTAAACATCGATATCACAGTGAAATTTTACCCGCTTCGTTCTGTTTTAAACTCGCCAGACACATGTCTGCCGACTTTCACGACTTTGGCTTGAGACTTACGCTTTTAATACCCATGTCAAGCTCTCACGACAAAACTGATAAATCTCACGTCAAAACGTTTTTTTAATTCATGCAAAGACGACACAACGTATCGTTTCAATGACGCTTCTGAGAAGGGAATTTGCAATTATATGTTGGCTTCAGGGTCACGAAGCATGCACGCAGACACACACACATGCGCTCGGTGCTTCAAAACAGCTTTCATTTTTTCCTTAATGCGAACAAAAACAATTACTGTAATTATGTTACACAACATTGTATTTGTTTAAGTTGCATATATCCCTGAATGGAAAAATGTCTATGGATGACACTGTTATCATGCAATGAAACTTCTACCATACGACCAATAGTGCTAAAATGTCAGTCGAAGCATATTGCATTGTCCTACTAAATACCTAGACACAGATTGAAGGTATATAAAATACGTTTTGTCATGGACAGTTAGAAAGCATGTCATTATGCTCTTTTTCCGCATTTACCTAAATATAAGTCAGTTTGTATACAAAGCTGTTTCGTTAGGACAGTAGCTTCAGTCTGTCAACTTATATTGTTTATGGAAATATATGCTATGAAATGACTAACTGTACAATATACTGTGTTTGTTAGATTTATTTGAAAGGACGTTTACGTCCTATTATGAAAGGAAACACCAGATTTGTATTTCAGATTATGTTATAATATTCTTGTGTTTATTGAGCCAACACGAATAACCTTAACAAACGTGTATTTATATCTTTGCACAGATTCCGGGTCAGACTATCGTGCATGATGTGACACAGTCGTATGTTAACGTATCGGCGATACCATCACTTTTGAAGACACGTGTGTAGAGCCGCACACACGTGGACCCCAATAGGGCCAGTGAGTGAATGAATGTGGTTTTAGGCCGCTTCCAGCAATACCCTGGTCAATATGGTGATGGAAGAATGAGTGAGTTTAGGTTTACTCTGCAATCAGCAATATTCCACCTATGTGACGGCGTTCTGTCAATAATTGAGTCTGGACCAGACAATCAGTGATCAACAGCATGAGCATCGATCTACGCAACTGGGGTACGATGACATGCATGTGTCAACCAAGTCAGCAAGCCTGACCAGCCGATCCCGGTAGTCGCATTGATAAGATTCCAACAAGCACAGGATACTGAAAATCAGTTCTAGCCTGTATCTTCACTGGTGGACGACGAAAGAACAAGAAATGGATTTCATAAGTTGTAGGGAATCGAATCCGGTCGTCTGCTCCGAGTTGATAGGACCACATCTCTTCCCACAATTGTTTCCCATACTGATACTGCCGTTGTGAAACTTCACAAGTACCGCATTCTTATCCAGATATACAGTACCATGGCAACTGAAACATAAGCCAAACTATTTACAAAAAAAACAGCCTGAAAAGTGTGTTCATGACTGGGTCAAATTAATAATTCCAGTTAATATGAGTTATTCATTGATACCAATGATACCAGGGCTCATTAACTTGCTTTAAACGTTTGTGAGCATTTAATATTAAAATATATGCGATAAGATGCATGACCAGTATATTTCATCGTTACTGAACCGTTCATATAGATGCAAATACGTCTGTTCTGATAATGATACTGTGATGGGCATTCTTATTCTCAATAGCTGAGGTCAGTCTGTCGTGCAGACCCTGAAGTATAAATATCCCAGAAACCCCACGCAAGTCTAGAAAATGTGGCAAGTCTAGATTTCCACAGCTTCTGAAAACGAAGAAAGTCTCAGGGCTCCATTTCATTATATTATTTTTTCACTATGGACGTTTTTTCTGTAAAATATGTTCATTTCAGAGACTAGCTGTTAGTCTATAGGTGAGGTATGAAGATAGTAAGTTTCCCAGTCCCCGCAGCTGATTCCACTGTGGCGCTGTTTGTATAGAGGAACTATAACATAGTGATATAATGAGTCATCGATAGTATCGACATTTACATGGGGAACTACGCAATATGAGTACATTGATACAAAACACATTTAGGCAGTATGTGAGGATAGCTACATCGCTAGGGTCCACGACACACCCATGCATGAACACAACAGATATACCCCGATACAACTTAAATACAACTTATCTGAATATCATGCAGTATATTACAGCAGTATTTGATTTTTGAATCGCCAGGATTCACTCGGTTCCCACTTTCAATTAATCATAAATACAGGGTTTCGAAGGCGGCGTCTAGTTAGAATTGCGTCCCTTGGATTTCGTAGGACCCTGTGTTCAAGAAGTTAAGTTCCGGATTCACCGTGGCTCTGACGACAGTTCTATCACTTATGTACAGTAGTTCTGTGGCAATAGGTGTCAACACAATTGTTAGAGCACCGTTTTCTGTAAACATTAAGCTAATATTTCTGAAATAATGGCCAAAGAGGATATAAACACAAATCAACACTAGCCCTGTGACAGCTGCGCGACATCATAGCTGATCTGACTTGATCCTCTGTCACAGACCCAGCCATATCAGTCTTAGTGGCCGCGGACATAAGCTGGAACCTTACCTAAGGCATCGTAATTCCCTATGCAGAGTTGCGTCCCTTAGTCGTGACAGAAACCGATGATCGTGGGTTCGAATGTCGGTTCGAATTGAAGTTTGTTGAGTCGAAAGTGATAACCATCTGTCACTTACACCATGCAGACAAGCCTGCGATCTATTAATAGACCACCGTTACTATTACAGTCATGGAGTTGGAATATTCATGTGCAGTGGGCGATGGGGTAGCTTAGAGGTTGAAACGTTCGCTCGTCAGGGCGAAGACCTGGGTTAGATTCACCACATGGGTTTAATGTGTTAAGCCCATTTCTGGTGTCCCCAAGACATTGCTAGAATATAAATAAAAGCGGCGTAAAACCACACTCATACATCCACTCATATGTGCAGCATTGTCAACTATCAGTAACCCTATCCGGGAATGTAAAACTTTCAGATGCAATGTGGAGTGAAATGCCATTACCTTGTGGTGACCTGCGGTTAGATATGTGGCTGTTGTTCAAGCAGTCTATGAAACAGATTAATTTACCCTTAACCACCTCCCTTCATTATATTTACTCTGTACTTTAAATAGACCACATCTGTAGTCGATCGTCAACAATGCAATCTAAATACTCCTCAGGAGCTAAAGTCATTGACGATAAATACAATATGTGGAGCTGTGATTCAGAGTATAAGTCCAAGATTGGAAGAACATGTTAACAGCAACATCTTAACGTTATTAATAAAAGAAGATATATCTCCAACAGGGAAGAGATTCGGTACTCTGTATTGAAGATCAAGCTTTCCTGCACGTACTATGATATATACGCTTCTTGCTAATCCTGACAGTAGGAATGTTTGATTCATAGAGAAAACTTTGACAAGCCTAAGTACTTTATTTGTGAGGACTGATGTTCAAATATAGACAGACAGACAGACAAACAAAACATGATCATAATAATAACTGCCCTACTCAAGAAGCCCACTTTGGTTTGTGCGCAGCTTTAAAGTGGTCTTTTCCTCATTGCACTCATAGTAACCGACACAGTGGGATTTTCAGATACTGGTTCGTTTTCGTATCTCATACACTGACAGAAATAAGGAAAATATTATCTGAAAAAAAAAATACTCAGGTAGAAACAACTGTTCAAGTTCGGGGTGGAACTGACTTCCTGATAGACAGCTAGCAGGACTTTAATTTACTTTTTCATTGAAAAATAAAAGGTTAACAGTAAAGGTCAACATGCAGTTCTAAAGCTTTTGCGAAAGCATAACATTACCACCATAAATGTTGCTAGTAAACTATCCTGTTAGAACAAAGATAAAGTTTTTGACAGCATTAATGCATGCACTCGTAACACACATATGTAATTAAATTATCTCTTCTAATATATTGAGATAAAGATTACTTTTTGCTTGCGACTGTTACGAACGTGGGATTTACAAAACACGAGAGCTCCCACATATCAAATGTAAACGTCACTATATATGCAGTTATATAATCAGATATATGCGGTTATATAATCAGCAACTTTGTTTGATAAACAGCATTTAGTTGATTCTTTTTACACTTGATGTATTGGACGAAGTTTAGTACTGCGCGGAACAGTTAGACCAGAGACCATGTACCGAGGAACAGACCTCGGCTATACTTTACCATTATCGGTATACGGTCCTTGGTTTGATACTATCAATTTACGTTTACTGGTACCATAGAAGGCTCCAGTGGGCATTTAGAAGTTGGAAGAAATGACATGAAACTTGCTTAGCTATAGTTTACAATTTTTGTATTTTTGAGATAACATATAGGAGCTAGCATATTTATACAAGTTATGATTAATGTACATTGATATCAGTTTACCAAGAAGCCTAAGTAGTTGAATACAGAGAGGACAATTAAGTCAAGTAAACATGGAGTTATAATGTTGAATTCGATAAGAGAATCGCGCTTATTGTACGCGTAAGTTATTATTAAGTCGGGCCAGTCTAAGGGAGATAACTGGCCTCTTCTTCTTACATCGATAGATGGCGCTGTTATAGAATTTACAATCATGGTTTTCACATCAGAAGAGGTTTTAACTAGCTGAATCATGAAATCGGAGGATTTATAAAAAAGATAAACTACATTTGTCTCCAGGTAATCCATATGTCGTTAATTGGGATTCTTTATTTTGTTTTTAGACTATCACAAACGCCACCCTTGATGTGATAATTTCCCAAATCAAATTTATAAAAGGGAAGGTCAAGGTCGATTAAGTATGCCCAATTTCGCACAATGTCTTCATGCCATCTTGGGTTAAAAATTATAAAATTTACCAGTTATACGAAAGGTTTGTTAATATTTGTGAACATTTTCGTAGCTTTAGTTATATGTATTTCAGCCTGAGGGTAAGGTTGTCAAAATGAACTGCAAAGCATGTGTGAATAGTGACAATAACTCGTCCCAAAATTGCACCTGCAAAGACAAGCTGTTACTACTGTCACATTCAACAAAGCGAAATTATCATTTGAACATGCGTGCATATGTCACTTTGGGTTATTAATGCGTCTTGGTAACGCTATGAAATGCATAGAAATATGTTGAGGCAGACAGTTGCATGTTCTGTTTTACACCAGCCTGATGTGAATTATATGTGAGTGCAGTATTCAAAGAGACGCTGTAAAGATGTTTATGCTGTCATTAATTGACTATTACGGTTGGTGCAGCAAGTATTTTCTCCAATCAAGTCCGGATTCATCCAAGTATATATTTGTATTTGCATACATATTGTTCCTTTCTGTCTGATGTGTTAATTGGTAGTCATGGATATATGTTACTGATATATATAGCTAACACATAGCATGACAATTTCAGGTAAGAATGTCATGTTTGATTTTTGATTCAGGCACTCACATTATCTTAGAGGGTACCGAAATTGGATGTTGAAATTAGAATACCACATCATATTGGATATATAGCTAGCATAATATCAGATAACACAGTAAGTCTAATGGGACAAATGTTTACACCTTTATCATGCTGATGCAGGGCTTATGTTTTATCAGATTCTTTGTGTTTGAGTTGATTCAAAACATAGTGAATAATATATGTAACTGATATTGCATTATTACTGTATTTTGACAGGCCACTAGCTACTTGATTCCAAGAGACAACAGTCATGGCCTTTCGGAACCAGCTAGACAGTATGACAGGCCTTGGGGGTGGGGGCGGTACAGGGGGTGGGGGTGGCAGCGGTGGAGGGGGAGGAGCACCAGGATCACAGTCAGTACACTTGATATACTTTTTAGCACTGTAGATAGGTAACCATTTCAGTGTTCAAGCCATCAAGCACCAAAAATCAGTGTGATTTTAGCATGCTTTTTGGACCATATAAAATATCATAGTAAGTATGTGATTCATAATTAGCATGTAAGAAGATGCATTTTATTTTGTTTGTAAATGTGCTATCATTTGTTTGTAAATGTCACCTTTGTTATTACAATTCATTGAAAACAGTGTTATTGTTTTGGGAATATTTGACTATTGTAATTATTTGACCAATTGTCAGAATGAAGATGGCGTGGACTCTGATATAGGTTACCTTTCTTTAGGAGTAGATAGATTTTTGTAGTTCTAGAACCTTTAACTTTATTTATGATATTTGTAATAACATAAGACTGTAATGTAATTTTGAGGAATTCTGCTTGTTGAGAGTAGCAAATGAGTTATTGAGAACTTTAAAAAGTAGGTACAAATACACTTACTGTGTGTCTAGAAACCAACTGATAATGATTCTGTATGATATTGGGAAAAAATTAAAAAAATAGCTGTGCTAGTTCTTGAGGCACAGCCATGGATATTTATGAATACGTCATTTGTGTATGAAATCATTACAACATGAGATTTAATTGTGACTAATACAATGCCTCCAATCTTTTGTTGGTGACAGAAGGTTTGGGGCTGATCCGTTGTCTTGGAATGCCCAGTAAGTAGCCAGTCCATTGGTTGGTGCTAACCCCTGTTGACTGTTTCCAACCAGCACGAGTGTTCCATCCTCTAGCTTGTTTAGATGTAACTGAATGGAATTGTTCCAGGACTACTAAGAAGTGTTTAACAACATCTTATCTGTGACATTCTGTTAACTTGAATCTATTTCAGTGCATGTTATTTGTAAATGCATGGTATTCTAACAAAACATTGTTTGGTGTTTGTTACTGTTCATGTCATACATGTCCATTGAAAGTTTGTCTCCTACCATTTCACTCATGAATGTAGGTAACACAAGACCAAAATTTTATATTGAAAAAACAAATTATGTAAACTATCAGCATAATTTTGAAAAGATTTTCAAAGAGACTGTTTATGAGCAAGAAGTTTGTTATACGATCTTCATGATGCTTTGGATACTGGTAATTGTTTTGAAAACCATTTTCTTGTGAACCTTTCAAATGCTTCTTCCTAGATGAGGAATGGGTGCAGTTTTCTGTGCAGACTTTGTTTCTTTGGCCTATCAGAAGCCTATGATAATGGTTGTTTTGAAGTTTGCCTAGAGTATATATTTAATTTTGTCATCATCACACCAATGCTTGCTGGGGTAGCCTTTTGCCCAGTGTGGTTAAAACTTAAGTTCATCACACCAAAACCTGGGTTTGATTCCCCAGATGGGGACCTCCTTTGTGATATTTACTGGAATATTGCTGAAACCTTACTCACTCACTCACCTCTGCTTGTGGGTTTCCCAAGTGGTTAATGTCTAACACCTGCGTCACTCAAGATTTCCCTCCACACAAAGCTGCCCGGCTTTTGATGTAACTTCAGTGACATTCAAAGAGGCACTAGACTCATTATAATCATCACCCATGTAATACATTACTTTACTGCTGAAGTGGTTGATGAGTGAGTGAGTGAGTTTAGTTTTATGTCGCACTTAGCAATATTCCAGCTATATGGCGACGGTCTGTAAATAATCGAGTCTGGACCAGACAATCCAGTGATCAACAACATGAGCATCGATCTGCGCAATGGGGAACCGATGACATGTGTCAACCAAGTCAGCTAGTCTGACCACCCGATCCCGTTAGTCGCCTCTTATGACAAGCACAGTCACCTTTTATGGCAAGCATGGGTTGCTGAAGGCCTATTCTACCCCGGGACCTTCACGGGTCTGAAGTGGTTGATGAAGAAACTCAAGTGACCCCTCATGTGGGTGAGGTGGTCATGATGTATGTAAGGATGTTGGTTGGTGACCACAGGGAAGATCAACTTCTGTTTTTTGTTTACTGATTGTACATTTGGTATTTAAGGTAAACAGTATGTGTGTTATTGCTGTGATTCAAACCCGACACACACAGGGATATTGTTTGTTGTAGTGCTGCCATGGCCTGTGAATGTTCAGGTCCTGACCAGACAAACCCAGGGCAAATGGATTTCTCCCCTGCTCTCACAGTACCTTGCATATCAGTTTAGACTAACATTTTAGCCCACTAGCCCAAATGTGTCACATATCAATATTTTGTCATTTTACTTTTATCACTATCATTGTAAAGATGTTTAGACTGCGGACCTTGACTTGACTTTGCATCATTTTCAGTAAATTGTAATGTTATTGTGTTGATTATTATTAGCCAATTGTACTACCTTGAACAGAAGTTTCCTGGACTAATGGCTTTGGATGAGAGGCTTTTGTTGCATATTGTTGTATGGAATGTTGTCATCTGGGTTTACATTAGTGAGCTGTTTACTTGACTTGTGTTTCAGACCTTTTACACCACAGTGAGCAATAATTCCCTTATGTCACTTTGGGCTGGCATCTGACATCAAACTGACATGCGAAGGTGTAACTGGGACACCATTTGAAGTGGCTTTTGACCCCACTATCTCGATTCAATATATCAGTAAAATCGTACATTCCCAGAATTTATTGAGAAAGTCAAATGCATGTATATAAAGTATACAAGTTTTCCTTAAATGAGTATGTTGAAATATGATTCTCTTACAAAGTGTCTTTTAAGGATTTAGTGAAACGTCCTGTGATGTGCCTAGGTACACAACTAATCAAAGTTTGTAGGAAACATTGTGACAGCGTATCCCAATATTCAACCATGTCATTCTTCAGTGTTTTTGAGTCCTTTTTGGTTTATTCTCCTTCATTAGTCTCCACACATTCTCAATAGTGTTAAGATCTGGACTGTAGCTAGGCCAGTCTAAAACTTGTAAATTTTTATCCAGCAACCACTGTTTTTTGGGTTGTAACTGCAGGAAAATCCCATTGTCTTCATACAGTGTTTGGGCCGTTGGAAGATGGAGGTCATTTAAGATGTCAACATATTGCTCCTTTGGTAAATTTCCAGTGAAAATACACAAGTACTTCACTCCATGTGGTGGTATCCCACCCCATGTGAAATTTTAAGCTATGCTTTGGCAATTGGAAGATAGGTTTCACAGTATCTTTTGTCCAGAAAAAATCAGATAGTACTTCCACCAGGAAAGAAAAGGTTATCTTCATCTTGAATTTCGTGAGCCCTCTACCTGTGTAACATGTTTCTCTTTGTACATCTTTCATCAATGGTGAGGGAATTCCTGTGGGAATCTCCCAGTGAAGACTTTTTAATTCTTGTTTCAGGGTTTCATTACATTCCTGAGGATTTCCTCTGTTTATAATCTCATTTCTGATATTCTCAACGCTTTTCAATTTTCCACAACTCACAATGTGAAGTCACTAACAATCCGTAGTATTGAACTTCCTTGGTGTACCTGCCCTAGTCTTGTGCTCAGTACCAACTCTTGACTGAATATTCATCAAAGTTCTGCATATTGTTGACAGAGGAATGTCACGTCTACCAACTAACACTTTTTTTTGCATCAGGCTCATCCCTTTAAGATCTTGTAGAAACAGCTTTCTTTACTCTTCTGCTGTCAAATAGGTCATGTCATCACATGAAGCCATCTGCTACTCAAGGGGAGATAACTCTTTATGCAGTCATGTTCACTCTTTAGCCTACAAGAGTTTCATCCCATACTGAGTGCATTACTACATAATGCTGCACCTATTTTAAATTATATTGTCAAAATTATAATTAGGAAATAAAGATTGTCTCAATAATGTGTAGGAAAACTAACTAAGTGCAGTTATGTTGGTGGCATGATTACCATACAGACAAGTGTCACTGTCTTGTGGGCAGGGTTGTGATGACTGCTGGCTGTAGCCATGTCATTACGTGCTGTCAGATGTTGTCCCAATGTTACATTGTGCTGATTCTTGTCAGGGTGTTACTTGTCACATGATGTTAGCTCTATTCATGAGGTTACTAGTTGCTGGCTCTAGTCATGAGGTTACTAGTTGTTGGCTCTAGTCATGAGATTACTAGTTGTTGCCTCTAGTCATATGGTTACTAGTTGTTGGCACTAGTCATGAGGTTACTAGTTGCTGGCTCTAGTCATGAGGTTACTAGTTGCTGGCTCTAGTCATGAGGTTACTAGTTGCTGGCTCTAGTCATGAGATTACTAGTTGTTGGCTATGGTCATGGTGTTACCAATTGTTGGTTCTAGTGATGGTGTCACTAGTTGCTGTTTCTAGTCATGGTGTTACTAGTTGCTGGCTCTAGTCATGGTGTTTCTAGTTGCTGGTTCTAGTCATGGTGTTACTAGTTGCTGGTTCTAGTCATGGTGTTACTAGTTGCTGGTTCTAGTCATGGTGTTGCTAGTTGTTGGTTCTAGTCATGGTGTTACTCTTTGCTGACTGTAGTTGTGGTGTTACTAGTTGCTGGCTCTAGTCATGAGGTTACTAGTTGTTGGCTATGGTCATGGTGTTACCAATTGTTGGTTCTAGTGATGGTGTCACTAGTTGCTGTTTCTAGTCATGGTGTTACTAGTTGCTGGCTCTAGTCATGGTGTTACTAGTTGCTGGTTCTAGTCATGGTGTTACTAGTTGCTGGTTCTAGTCATGGTGTTGCTAGTTGTTGGTTCTAGTCATGGTGTTACTCTTTGCTGACTGTAGTTGTGGTGTTACTAGTTGTTGGCTCTAGCCATGGTGTTACTAGTTGGTGGGTCTAGCCACGGTGTTATTATCTGCTGGCTCTAGACATCATGGAGCTTCTAATTGCTGGCTCTAGTCTCTCTGTTACTAGTTGTTGGCTTTAGCCATTGTGTTACCAGGTGTTACTAGTGGCTGGCTCTAGTCTTTTTGTTACTAGTTGTTAGCTCTAGCCATGGTGTTACTAGTTGGTGGCCCTAGCCATGGTGTTACTAGTTGCTGGCTGTAGTTTGCTATGGTGATAATGTTTATGGTGAGGCTAATTACTAGCCACTGTCATAATGTAACCTTGTACTGGCAACCTTGATGGATGGTTGTTATTGGACATTTCTACAGACACTTTTGAATGATATTGGGTGAAGAAAGGATTTGGAGTGAAATGGGGACAGAAATACTTTGACTACTAAACCACTTCTAGTTCTGTAGTACCCTGTAGTGTTTGGGTGATTATCGTGGCGGCATCACAAGTTATAGAATTGACTCACTCTATACTGTCATTTACCAAGCTGTTAGGTATGGTTGATGGACACTTGCCATAGCAGGCTTAAGTATTGATTTTCTTGAAGCATGGATGCCATTAAATATTCACTGTGTTCAACTTAGACTGATGGTTTAACCTGCAGGTCATTGAACCCCAGCTAACTTATTTTGGCTGATTCGTCCAGGTTTATGTCTGTGTTTGTCTGTCTTGTATCATAGGGATTGCTTTGTGCAAATTTTGTGATGTTGAACGCAAGGTTATTGGAGACACTCTTTGGTACTTTGTTAATAAATATTCATCTGATATATTTGTAATAGCTGAGAATGGCATTGCAAGTTATTTTGGCATATATAATTTGTGTGTTCTGTTCTTTCATGTTAAAATGGTCACTGTTGTTGTTTTACAACAGTTTAACATGGAAACAAGTGATAGTTTTCAGACACCTCATTATCATGGCTTTTATTAGTTTCAACAAGAGTTGAGTTTCTGTTGAGTTTTTTAACATTGCAGTATGTGGCACATGCCCTTCCCTGACCCTAAGCAATGTCGGTTATGACTACTCTTAGAATTAAATCCTGCTTGTATAATTGTGTCTACTATGATGTCGGTCAGTATAATTCTGCGGGTCAAGCTGATGTTTTATAGTATGATAATGTCCTCAACTTACTCAGGAGCTACAGTATAGCTAGGTATGTTTCATGTAGATGTGGTGACTACATTTTTGTGTGTCATATATGCATGATTGCCATGATGTAATGTCATTGGCATACATGCTAGGGTGTCATGTCAATGTTATATCATTGTCACACATGTCATGGGCTCATATTTCAGGGTGACATCAGTGTCATACATGCTAGGGGTCCTATCAATATTATACATGCTAGGTTGTCTCAGATGTCATACATGTGAGGGTGTCTCACAGATGTTATACACACTAGGGTGTCTCACATGTCTTGCATGCCAGAGTGCCTCATGGATATCATACATACTAGGGTGTTTCACAGACTTCATACATGTTAGAGTGTCTAACATGTCATACATGTTAGGGTGTTATGTCAATGTGTTTTACATGTTACAGTGTCTCACAGATGTTATACATGGTAGGGTGTCTCATGTTAGGATATCTCAGATGTCATGTAGATTATAGTAGGGTGAATGTTAGAAATCATTTGTGACTATTATTTTTACAGATTCAACATGAACAAGAAGAATGTTACAGATCCATCCCCAGGTCCACGCAGGAACTTCGGCATGATTGGCATGCCACAAGCAAAATCCCAAACAAGAAAGCATGTGAGTAGAAGCCCACCTAGAACCGAGTATTGAATTCGTCAGTGTTACACAAAAATCCAGAGTATATAATGCTGAAAAGTATCTCACCAGGCACAATCCCAGTTGCAGTCTAAACAGTATGTCTGTCTGTCTGTCTGTCCTGGCCCACTGGTCCACAAGGTGATTCTATGTTGAAATACAGCTTGTTCAGCTTGACCTGGTCAAGTGAATACTCATGCATTCACAGAAGCTAAAGATGGTTTAAAGTTTCCGATGTATGCATGTTTCGTGCAAACACATCATCAATGGAATTCTCTGCTCCCCTAGTGAATGAAGTTAACTTGACCTGCTGTTCGTGCCTTTTGACCTCCCAGGCCATGCATATAGAGTTGCTCAGGTGGAGCTGAACAGGCTGTAGGTCCCCAGAACTCTATGGTAGTTGTAAATCATGATCAAATAAACAGCTCATCATAAATTAAGACTCACTAGATTTCACAAAATATCCCATACTGTTGGGAAATTTTCCAAAGGTGCTGTTTACACATGAACTGATGTATTGTAAAACAAATTCGAAACGTTGAAAAGATTTTTGTTTTGAGTTCAAAAAATAATTAAACATGTTGAAAATACGGGAATTCTTAACAGAACACAGATGTTCACATGCACAATATTTATACGTAGAACATTGCTGCTAGATCCTAGCACAGTTTATATGCATAAGGTTTGCAGTTGGTTCCCCCAAGTTAGTGGACCCATGAAGGGCCAGGTCAGAATATACTGGCTTTCACAAACCCATGCTCGTTGTGAGAGGTGATTAACAGGATTGGGTGGTCAGGCTCACTGACTTGGTTGACATCAGTTCCCAACTGCATAGATCAAAGCCCATGCTGTTGATCACTAAATTGTCTGGCCAGTATACAGCTGGAATGTTGCTGAGAGTGGCGTGAAACGAAACTCGCAAATGCTGGAAAGAGTAAGAATCTCATCAAGCAGTATCACATTGGAAATCTGAGTAATATGCATGTCCTGGCTCAGGCTTAAGTCCTTAGCAGTGGTTGTTCAGTGACTTGGTTGATATGTCATCATAACCTGATGCATCATTGATTAATGCGTTCACAGGACGTTCTTGTTCTGACTCAAACATGAACATGTTGTCATCATTTTGGAATATGGCTGAGCGTGACATTAAACTGCAACAAAAGCATTAGATAGTTTTAGTTACCATGGTTACACAGTCGTAGCCTTGAGTCTGCTTTGATGAATGGATCTGTAAAATGTTTCAGGATATCCTTATGATCTTTTCTTGACTTGGCCATATGGGCAAGTAAACATTATAAAGTAAACAAGTTTGTGTTTTTTTGTGCAGGGCATGTTCGAGACAGACGAGGATGATCCCAGCTTGTACTTCAATCAGTCTGTGTTTCGACCAGACAAGGAGGTGCGGGTCAGTAACAACATTTACTCCTCATTTTTGTGTTCCCATGGCGATTACATGTTAGAAAATTCCTGAGGAACCAATAGTGGCTGGAAGATTTAACTTTAGGGATTGGATAATCAGACTGAGTGATGGCTGATGTCACCCATGGATAGTTGCTCATGAAATTAATATCTGAATTGTCTAGTCTAGATTTAGATATTTACATATATGCTGTCATCAAAGCAAGAAGCAAGCCAAGGGTAAATATTGAAATGGCATCAATAAAAAATATTCTCAGTGCCCTTTGGGAACGCCTAATTTTTTAGAGACATAACTCACCTTTAGTCATTCATCCCCAAAACACTTAGGCAAATGACAGACAAGTGAAATATTTTTGCCTTTACCGCCCAGGAAATCACTGGAATTTTGACCAATGATGAAAGAAAAGAAATCTGGTTGTTTTCCATTTAGAGTGATGAGAGTACTTATGTTTGATTATTGAAGAGGAAATTGTGCATGTTAGATATATTGAACAACTGAACTAGTCACAAAATTCTTAGCTATTAAAGGTGTTGAGTAAGCAGATGCAAAGAATTTGTTGTTTCTTTTTATCTGATCAACTCAATGTATGGCACAAACCTGAGTGAACAATTTCAGATGAGATCTTGGAATTGTCATATCGATGCATCATTATCTTTTGGTTCATTATGGCACAGTATTCTCCAACAGATGGCTTCTCTGTAATAACTGAAAGGTAGAACAAGATCTTCATTATCTGTGTTGGAAATGATTGATAGACTGTGTTTCTGGTATCGATGTCTCTCTGTGACAGATGACATCTCAATCCCCGTCTCAACTGTCTGGGTTTGGAAACAACTTCTACAGCCAGGGTGAGTCATCAGATGTTATAGCTACCATCTGACATGTATTCCTCTTAAAGTACTTTTCTTGAATCTTGCCTTTCTGTTTGTTACATTCATGTAAAGGTTTTAAACATAGTGACAATATTTTGCCAGCTAAAGGTAAACTTTGACCAACAAGGTTAATGATTGGGAGATGGAACAGTAGAAAGCTGTGTTTCTTGATTCCAGGCCTGCCCCAACGAAGTATTGGTAACAGTCAGTTCCCGGGACGCAACAGCAGTGGTGGCCACATCACGCCGACGAGCATGAACCCCAACTTTCCCATCAGTATACAACAGCCTCAACACTCACCCAACAGGTGCTGTGTAGTCAGTAGTTACATGTAGAATCAATGCCAATTCCCAGCCAGTCTCACCATATCTCAAAGCAAATTGGTTTCACATTTGTAAACCCCATTGGTATTCAGGATTAAAATTGATCCCCAGCAACCTAATTAGTTCGTAAGAGACTACATATTGAGTTACAAGATCTGGAAGTGGTAGTCTAATGGTTGAGGTTTGCTTGTCTAGCTGAAGATCTGGGTTTGATTCCCCACATGGTGCAATGTGTGAAGCTCATTTGTAGTGGTGCCCCATCCTGATATTGCTGAAATATTGCTCAAAGCTGTGTAAAACTATATTCACAAACTCACTCTCTTACTCCATGATCAGACTAGTGACTTGTGTGAGTGACATCAGAATGACAACATAGTTTACTACTTGTAATATCAATCATTGGACTGTCTGGCTCAGACAGGATTACAGGCCAGTGCAGTACAGCTTGGATATGTGAGGACTGTGTGAAACTGTAAGCAACAGCCCATATTTTCATGATGTGCAAGTGAGTTATTTGATCCTTGCAGCATGTCAGTGATCGGACCCCGCAGTGTGCTAGGTCAGAACCAGTCCTCCCAACCTCTCAATAATCTCCAGAAGCGGACAACTTTATCCTCAGCATTCGGAAGGTAATGGCGCCCACATTTAACAACAACACGTCTGTACCAATGTCTGGGGTTACCTGTGAAATGTGTTAGGCTATAAAAAAACTTTTCCTATCCCTTTCTTATTGCCTGAGAACTTACTGTTTACAAATGTATACTTGTCCTGTTGTGATTCACTGGCACATTAATTGAATCAAACAACATTTCTTTATGAATTCAGTTCTTTATTGCACATCACTGAACCTCATTAATATTACAATTCAAGGTATGGCGTGAAATGTTACACAATGTATAACACTGCCACTTAGGACAAGGCAAACTATTGATCGAGAAAGTACTGATATACTTTTCACTTCTACTTCTAGTGAACTCTAAGGAAACTTTAGACTAAACAAAACAGTAAATGGCAATAGTATACATGTTTCTTAATATTTACATTATAAAGTGTGTATTACCATATATATCGAAAGTTTATATTACCATATATATATTATATGTGTATATTGTTCTGTTAATGCTTGGACCACTGTTTGTAATGAAGGGATATAACCTCATGCTTTTGGGTATTATTTCACTCTACAAACTCATAATGCTGAGCAATAGAACAAGTTTGCTGAAATAACCTGGTTCAGACATGAAAGAATTGTGATATGCTGATTGAAAAACTGATATTTTGACATGCATATGGAAAACTTCCTAACACTCAGAAGTCTTAGGATATTTCCTTTTTTCACACAAGTTTGGTTTAAAGATGTATTTTGAATTTTTGTTCAAATGTTCCGCATTGTCTTGGATCTGACTGTTCTGCATGTTTTGTCGTAAGTGACCAGTGATCTCTTGTATGTCCTGACCAGGTCAAACTGCTGTCTAAAATACCAGGGCTTTTTTTTTTGAAAATAGAGAAATTAGCTGAAACTAGTAATCACTGTGTTGATAATGAAGTGTTCTTTTCCTTGTTTCATTTGTGCCAAATAGTCAAACATAGTCATTTTATTGTGTTTTTGCTTTATGAATCAAACATCAAATTGACTAACAGTAGTTTTTTGATAAAATAAATTCTTGCAGTATGTATCACTCTATATGCTTTTGCATCGGCTATTGCAGTATACTGAAAATTCTCACCATCTAAAAACAATGTGGTTTGTTCCAACTAACAATTACCCACTGTTTCCCACTCTGCATAAGCCACCTGTGATATTTATGGTGATGTGTGTACACTGATGTCCCCCACCTACTACACTGTGTGTCCTGTGTGTTGCAGTGCTGCTGGACCAATCACTAGTGTCACAAACAGTTTCGGGTTTTCGGGGAGCAGGCAAGGTATGCAGTATTTTAATTGTCGATTGCTTTGTAAATTATTGTGATATCTTAGGGGACATCATTGATCTCTCTGCCAATGAAGCAGAAGCTATACTATTTAAACACATTGTCACTGATTACAAACGTAAAACACTGAAAGAAAGATTTGGATGCTGAATAGAATCTCACCAAAGTGAGATTTAGGACTGCTGTTTTGCTTTGTTGATTCAGAATTTGTATATATACACATATATTTGATAAAAGGGTTTTCAATCTTGGTGCATTTTTTGGATTTGAGAAGGTAGTCTGCTGTGGGTGTACAGTAATTCTCTGTGACACCTTATTCACCTTATGTTCCACAGGTAACGAGAACAACCATCCAGCGCTGGATTTGTCGGAATTTCCTTCATTAAGCAACAGATCTAACATCCCTCCCAATCCCATGCCAACCGCTCGAAACTATGGTAAGATCTAGCCAATGGATCAAGCTCTTTTTGACATCTTTTTTTGATGACATACCAGCTTTTCGGTTCATGTTGAGATAAGTGTTTTATATTTAGTGTGAAAGATGACCCCATGAATCATAAAATATATGCAGATACTGAGAAGAAAGAGTTTGTGAGTCATGTGTATCATGTATCTAAAAATAGATCATTCCTCAAACTGACAAACAAGACATATTTATTTGTCTGAAAATATGACCAGCTCCAAAACCATTTGTCACAAATAGCCTCTCCTGATTGTGAAAGTTAAGCAGAGAGCTTTTGCCATCTTGTCATGAAAATCCACAATAGTTTCTAAAAAAAAGGAAAATTTAGAAAAATATCAGTTTTAAGGTCTTGTGATAATTAAAACTATGGCAACCTTACCTAGTTTTCTGCGGAGTTACTTTGCACTATTGCCATGCTTCCTTTATCTGTCTATTTTCCCCAGAACGTCATCTCTGCTTCAGTTCTTGATGTAGCCACCCTGTATTCTCTATCAGTCTATGAGTTAACTGCCTCATCATTGGCCTAAGACTTTCTCTCTGTCCATGCAGGAGTGAAATGGTGATGAGTCACTCCTGTCAAATTAAAAGATCATATCTTTCTTCAGTCACAATGAGTACATGTCAAAGCTTTTGCTGCAATTTACTTTTGAAGTTTTCCTTTCTCCAGGCACATTAGTATTTATCAAAGCTCTTATTACAATCTACTTTTGAATTTAATATATGAAATAATTTACAATGAGCTATGTTTATAACAAATATGCTTATAATAAACTGATGAATATAACAAACTTGCTGTATATATCAATTAAAATGCATATTATATACAATGCATATTGTGAAGTGAAACAAGTGGTGTGTTTGAGTGTGTTGTAACTATGACTAACTGTTAATGCTGTGGTGTAATGTTTCCATTATGTGATTGTTTGTTTGTTATCCTTTCCCAAATCATGGATTAGGCAGACTTATAATGTATAAAGTCAATAATTTTACTTTAAATTAGAAAGTACAGATAACTAGTATTATGTTTTTGTAGATTTTCTGTGATCATCTGAATGTGTTATTGGTGTAGTCGTGGGAGTTTACCTGATGCAGATGTTCATGATGCCAGTTTCCAGTGTGTATACAAAAGCTGCGGTGACTAAAGAGGGTATTTGTTTGCCTACAGTAGGTTTCCAGTGTGTATACAAAAGCCCGCGGTGACTAAAGAGGGTATTTGTTTGCCTACAGTAGGTTTCCAGTGTGTATACAAAAGCTGCGGTGACTAAAGAGGGTACTTGTTTGCCTATCGTAGGTTTCCAGTGTGTATACAAAAGCCCACGGTGACTAAAGAGGGTATTTGTTTGCCTACAGTAGGTTTCCAGTGTGTATACAAAAGCCCGCGGTGACTAAAGAGGGTATTTGTTTGCCTACAGTAGGTTTCCAGTGTGTATACAAAAGCCCGCGGTGACTAAAGAGGGTATTTGTTTGCCTACAGTAGGTTTCCAGTGTGTATACAAAAGCCCACGGTGACTAAAGAGGGTATTTGTTTGCCTACAGTAGGTTTCCAGTGTGTATACAAAAGCCCGCGGTGACTGAAGAGGGTATTTGTTTGCCTACAGTAGGTTTCCAGTGTGTATACAAAAGCCCACGGTGACTGAAGAGGGTATTTGTTTGCCTACAGTAGGTTTCCAGTGTGTTTTCAAAAGCCCACGGTGACTGAAGAGGGTATTTGTTTGCCTACAGTAGGTTTCCAGTGTGTATACAAAAGCCCGCGGTGACTGAAGAGGGTATTTGTTTGCCTACAGTAGGTTTCCAGTGTGTATACAAAAGCCCGTGGTGACTGAAGAGGGTATTTGTTTGCCTACAGTAGGTTTCCAGTGTGTATACAAAAGCCCGCGGTGACTAAAGAGGGTATTTGTTTGCCTACAGTAGGTTTCCAGTGTGTATACAAAAGCCCGCGGTGACTGAAGAGGGTATTTGTTTGCCTACAGTAGGTTTCCAGTGTGTATACAAAAGCCCGCGGTGACTGAAGAGGGTATTTGTTTGCCTACAGTAGGTTTCCAGTGTGTATACAAAAGCCCGCGGTGACTGAAGAGGGTATTTGTTTGCCTACAGTAGGTTTCCAGTGTGTATACAAAAGCTGCGGTGACTAAAGAGGGTATTTGTTTGCCTACAGTAGGTTTCCAGTGTGTATACAAAAGCCCACGGTGACTGAAGAGGGTATTTGTTTGCCTACAGTAGGTTTCCAGTGTGTATACAAAAGCCCGCGGTGACTAAAGAGGGTATTTGTTTGCCTACAGTAGGTTTCCAGTGTGTTTTCAAAAGCCCGCGGTGACTGAAGAGGGTATTTGTTTGCCTACAGTAGGTTTCCAGTGTGTATACAAAAGCCCGCGGTGACTGAAGAGGGTATTTGTTTGCCTACAGTAGGTTTCCAGTGTGTATACAAAAGCCCGCGGTGACTGAAGAGGGTGTTTGTTTGCCTACAGTAGGTTTCCAGTGTGTATACAAAAGCCCACGGTGACTAAAGAGGGTATTTGTTTGCCTACAGTAGGTTTCCAGTGTGTATACAAAAGCCCGCGGTGACTAAAGAGGGTATTTGTTTGCCTACAGTAGGTTTCCAGTGTGTATACAAAAGCCCACGGTGACTGAAGAGGGTACTTGTTTGCCTACAGTAGGTTTCCAGTGTGTATACAAAAGCCCACAGTGACTAAAGAGGGTATTTGTTTGCCTACAGTAGGTTTCCAGTGTGTATACAAAAGCCCGCGGTGACTAAAGAGGGTATTTGTTTGCCTACAGTAGGTTTCCAGTGTGTATACAAAAGCTGCGGTGACTAAAGAGGGTATTTGTTTGCCTACAGTAGGTTTCCAGTGTGTATACAAAAGCCCACGGTGACTGAAGAGGGTATTTGTTTGCCTACAGTAGGTTTCCAGTGTGTATACAAAAGCTGCGGTGACTAAAGAGGGTACTTGTTTGCCTACAGTAGGTTTCCAGTGTGTATACAAAAGCCCGCGGTGACTAAAGAGGGTATTTGTTTGCCTACAGTAGGTTTCCAGTGTGTATACAAAAGCCCGCGGTGACTGAAGAGGGTATTTGTTTGCCTACAGTAGGTTTCCAGTGTGTATACAAAAGCTGCGGTGACTAAAGAGGGTATTTGTTTGCCTACAGTAGGTTTCCAGTGTGTATACAAAAGCCGCGGTGACTAAAGAGGGTATTTGTTTGCCTACAGTAGGTATGGTCAGCAAAGCTGTTCCGGACCCCACCCCCGAGTTCAATATCACCCAGGAGGAGTTCCCTGCCCTGCCTGGATCCTCAAGTAAGTACATTGTCAACATGTGAAGGTCAAGGTTACAACTGGTCTTCAATAACCCATGTTTATTGTAAGAGGAAACTAACGGGATCAGGTGGTCAGGCTCCTGGCTTGTTTGTCCTGTTGTCGTATCCCAATTGCATAGATCGATGTTGTTGATCTCTGGTTTGTCTGGTCCAGACTTTATTATATATTGACTACCAACACATAGGTGGACAGTTGCTGAGTGCGGCATTAAACAACCAACCAAGTGCATTGTTTCATATCAAGCTTCATGCTGAGCATGCCCCAGCAATCTATGCTCAAAGTATCAATCACTATATAGTCACAAGGCCTTAACAACAAACATGTTAGTAACACAGTGTTACAGTTCTGTACAATGCCTGGATATGTATGTATAACAATACAACACTTCAAAACCTGAAAATGTAATAAGTTTCCGGCATACAGCTGAAATATTACTAGGTGCACTGTACTAGATTTTATCTCTCACTGTAAGAACATTGTTGTTTTGGTCCAGATCCCCCAGCATCATCGGCAAATGACTCCACAAGGAAAACTGTTAGTGCTCTGTTTGGTCCTCCAAATCCTTACATGGTAAGTAAATGATCTTCCATGGTAAATCAGGGCTCAATTTAGTGCAGTGTGACTTGCACTGGTGCAGCTCAATATTACAAATCGCATCCTAGTTCTTAGGCTAACTTGCACCAGGTGCAAATACATTTTTGAGTGGGTAAACTTCTGAACAAAACATCTAAATGTTTGCATCTACTTAATGCAATGAAAAGTGCAGCTAGAATCTGGCTGATGCAAGTAGGTTGTCATCTTAGGTTGCGCCTGGGGCAAGTATGTTAACTTGTCTCAATATGAGCCATGTAAATTTGCTTTGATGAAAATACTTTGCTTGGGTAATACATGTACTGACAGACTGACCAGCATGTTGGGGAGAGGTTTTAGTCATTAGGCCTGGGGGGATTAAAGGGCTGATCTGGAGTTGTCAGTGGAAGGTGACAGAACAAGAGCAAGATCTGATTCAGAGGAGATATTGAGGAAAGAAAAGTACAGTTAGATTCAGATAGGATGTTTTGGGAACAAGACTTTTGTTAGGTTCAGGTGGGATATTTATTGAATAGGAGTAAATTCTGGTTCAGTTGGGATATGGAGGGAACAAGTGTAAGGTCAGATTTAGATAGGATATTTAGGGAACAAGACTTTGGCCAAATTCAGATGGAATATTTAGGGAACAGAGTGAGGTCAGGTTCAGATGGGATATTGAGGGAACAAGAGTGAGGTTAGGGTCAGATGGAATAATAAGGGAACAGGATTTAGGTTAGGTTCGGGTAGGAAAATGAGGTAACAAAAGTGAAGTCAAGTTCAGATGGGATATTTAGTGTACCGAGCGAATTCATGTTCAGATTTAATATTGTTGGAACAAGAGTGATGTCTGATTTAAATGGGATATCACGGGAAGTAGTGCAATGTCTGATCCAGATGAGATATTGCAGGCAGTAGTGCAATGTCTGATCCAGATGAGATATCACGGGAAGTAGTGCAATGTCTGATCCAGATGGGATATTGTGGGAAGTAGAGTGATGTCTGGTCCAGATGAGATATCACGGGAAGTAGTGCAATGTCTGATCCAAATGGGATATTGTGGGAAGTAGAGTGATGTCTGGTCCAGAATATGCCTTGATGCATAAGTACTTTTGACATCCACCTGAAGCCAGTGAATTAGTGATATGTCTGTTCAGGGTGTCAGTGACATGAGTGAGTATTGTTGCAGCCTGCTCCAGGAACATTCGAGTCGGTGAACAGCAAAGACAAACCCTCCGACAAATCATCTCAACCAAAGAGAGGCATTCAGACACACCCTGATGGTGAGTGACCCTGTGCCTCACAGTAGTTAGAACAGCATGCAGTTGGGCAGGAATTTTGGAGTCACCTGGGAAAAATAATTTTGATCCCTTTCTCTATTCATAATTTCTGCTGCTGAAATAAACTGTATTTAGATTATCATTTTTGTCTTGTTCAAACAGGAGTAGCTACAAACTATGATGGTTAGTGAATAAGAGGATCTCTTCAGAATTTATTTTAAAGGTCACATGCAACAAAAAAATCAAACATAATTAAAACACAATTATCACTTATTCATGACATATGATATACATTGCTGCTTGTAAAAAACAAATAAACAAAATTATAAGCATACAATCACGATTCAAAAGTGCAATATTTTGTACTTGGGCTTACTTCTCTCGAAACGAAGCACTCGGGAAACCGACCCCAGTCATAACGGGCAGTGTGCACTCAAGCGTAACGACGGTTTGGCAGTTTCATTTGCTGATATACTGAGGGTTCATTGTGTGTACAGAAAGATGATCTGTTTGATGGGCATTTTAGAAGTACAGCGAGTCACAAGAAAGTAAGATTCTTTGTGGATAACAACTTCTTTTATTGTACTTGATGCGTCGTTTCAGTATGAATTCATATTCTGTTGTCAGACAAAATCATATACAGTAGAAGAAGTTGTTATCCATAAAGAATGTATATATAGAGATGTTGGGTTTTGTAAATACATGTTCTCTGAATTTGTGTTTGATCCAATAAAAATCATCTCAATACAGAAAATGAACTACTGCGTGGCTGGAAACTCATTTGTCCAAGTACAAAGCAGGATTTGAAATTGACAACAGTTTGCACCAGCTTCCGTCAGATCTTATCACCCATGAAAAATGGATGTAGTTTGTTTGCAACCCACAGACATAAAAACATGTCATGTGTACAAGTATCACACCTGCCTCATTAAATAATGTGGCAGAGACAAGACTCAGGTGCACGAGTCATAAATCAATTTATTTTGTTTATGGCATGTAGCCTGATAGGTGTTAAGTTCAATGACTGAAGCTGTGTATTGCATGTTCTCTTTAGCAGACAAGCAGGCAGACATATAGGTGTCAATAAACCAGAAATTGAGCTTTCTCTGTGGCAGAGGCTGCTTACCACGATGAACAAGTTTTTTTATGTTATGAGTAGATTATTTACTTGTTTGTGTACACAACCAAGATAAGACTACTGCTCACAACCTCATGCTCCAGGCAGACATACTGTTTCAAGCGCCGCAAACCTATTCACTGCGCATGAGGTATGGGCAGCCTAGCTGTTGACACCACTTTCTCCCCCCCCCCCAACACACACACACACACACACACACACACCCACACACACACACACCCACCCCCACACACACACACACACCAGCGCTTGGGGAAATTTAGTGAATCCGATTTCGCAGGTTTCTTTTTTCATCGCGTTTTTTTTCAACTTTATAGGTTGAATTGGCATTTGTGATGCTTTATTTCGGTAAGTGTATACCGAAAGGTATCAGAATCTGCGAAGTTGTGGTTTACGTTGCATGTGACCTTTAAGTAGTTAATATCTTGCAGTTTGTGGACAAAAGAACTTCCTGATCTATCTATTATATGAATTGAAGCAATGTTTATTTACGTCTGTTATTGTCATCCTGTTTAATACACCCATGTGTTTATGTATCTTTTTCCAATACAGGCACAGTCTCCAATATCCCGCCAGGCATGGTTACAGATCAGTTTGGCATCGTGGGTCTCCTCACGTTTATACGGGCATCCGAGAACGACCCCAACTTGGTTGCTTTAGCACCTGGGATTGATCTCACAACATTGGGCCTCAATCTCAACTCACCTGAGTAAGTTGTCTCACCAGTATCTGCTCCTTGCAAACTTGCCCTGGCCTTTCAATTTAAGCAACTGTGTGCTTTGTCAGCATTCCCAAGTTACCTGCATCGGGGCACCTGCTGGGGGTGTCATTCATGGATGTTTTCAATAACCACTATGTTACAGTGTGCCACTAATTCTATATATCCTGCCAATAATTCTTTATATCCTTCAGGACAGACATGAAAATAGACCTTTATTTACATGATAATTACATAGAAAATTATAGCCTTTTTAAAATTTTTTTTCATATTAAATGTGTAAAGTTAAAGCCAAAGTATTGTCTTTTTCATAGGGTTTTGTAACAGTTTGTAGCTGCACTAACCTTTTGCTATTTCGCAGTGGGTACAACCAGGTCATGAACTCGCTGAGTTTAGGATTGTTTTTGGTAGCTAGAATCTGTCCATGAACTGGTCGTCATATTTTTGTAGATATTGTGCAGGTAACTGATAGTCTGTGTTAACTTCAGCACTGATATTAGTCCTGGAATTATTGTCAGGATGGTGTCTTGGCTTGGCTGGTATGGTTTGGTTGCATGTGTTGTGCACACTGATTCCTCCATGTCTGTGTGTGCAGTCATCATGCATTTCCTTAAGCTGATTGGCCAGTGCTTCAGTTCTTGCTTTGTTTCATTTGTATTACTTTCATGTAAACATTACTTCATGATAATTTTTTATAGTTTTCTATCCATCAAACATTTTTCTTATGTCATGGTCAAGAATGAAGTCCTGCAGAGACTGTTTTCACTCACAATGACTATCATCTTTGAAACACATCTGTCAATGAAATACACATCCTCCGCTGGAGACTGACTTACCCTTTGCACACCTTTCACTGCTGTTAACATGGCTGTCTGAGGAAGTGGTAGTCTGGACCCTGCATTGTAAAACTTTCGTTGATGTGTCAATAATTGCAATAATTAAGATAATCATGTTCTGATCATTGCTTCTTTCTCTATGCAGCTCTAAGAGGTAGGCCTGACCATTATTCTCAAACTAACTTCATTTACCATTGTTTCTGCTGGAATGCTCACTACAGTCTCCGGAAACATCTATTCAACAAACTGTCATTGTCTCCTTTACAGTGTCATTTCCCTTGCAAAACATAATTAGTAAAGCATATTAGTCAGGGGTAGATTTCCTTGATAAAATACCATCAGACTAACAGTAATCACAGCTGAAGGGTAGGTGTGCAGCTCCAAGTTTAATCTAGGACCTGAAGAATTATTTCTAAATTTTCCAAATGATCAATCTGACCCAATATGCTTTCTCACTATCTTCTCTATTGAATTTTTGTTTCAAAATTTGGTGTGTGAGGTGTTCCGTGTTTGCTTACTTAATCTCTCTGCGACTGTTGTCCTTCTACGTCTGTATTCCTGTCGTGCACTAACATCTGACACAATTAACACTGTCTACAGTAAGCCCTATTTTGTCCAGCTGGTTCATGGATGGTGGTAGGCCATAGTTCCTTGTGTTCAGCAGGTGAAGACTGTGAAGTGCTAGTCCTCTGGTATGTCTCTTGCTGTAGCCATTAACAATATAGTTAGGCTGTGAGTTCCAGAAATTGTTGTGTCAGGGATTGCTTCATATGCACTTTGTAACATGTAGCTTCATGTGCACTTTGTGACAGCTGTATGAATGGATCACAGGTTGGTCCTAAACAGGTTAAAACACTACTTGGAAATGTGGTACCTTATGTTTGGTCATGATGAAGTCTTTGGTATAAGTTCCGAAGTTTGACAAACATGAAGGCGTGAAATTTTTATGCATATAAACTTTGTTAACTTGTGTAATGAGATGTTTAAGGTTACCAATCTACTTCTGCCTCTTCTTCAGGTAAATGGCAAGAAGTAGATTGTGAGTATTGTTGCAAAGAATGAAGTTGTTATCCATAAGCATTTCATGCCATCATGGATGGAATGAGTGTTTTCCAGCATTTGTCATTCAACATATGATGCTCTGTGTAATACTCACTGCTCAATTTTTGGCCTGAAATGGTCAAGAAGATTGGTGGTTTTCATTATTCATGACAATTATTGAAGTATTAGAGATGCTTTACTTAAAACTTCAACTTGGTAGACTGCTTGTCGTATTCAGTTCAGATCTGTTTCCTCAGACTCATGTAGCAGACTAGACTTTCTTTCCTTTTCTCTCAATGCTAGGGAGGGGTTGATAGTTGTCATTATCATTATATGCGTGGCTCACTTTGGAAAAGCTCATTGTCTAGTTCTTCATGTCACATGGAAATTCCCAGGTGCTGGTGCACAGATAGACACCCAATGAAAATACATGTACTAGATGTCAGAGTTGTTCCCCTTCTGTTTTTGTGAGGTCTGTGGATTTGATACATGTTTATGTGTGGGAAATTACTTGTTCATTTGTGTGAGAAGCGTTCCCTTCCATTATCTGTGTGGTATAGGAATATAATGCTTACCCCTTAACTTTCCATTTAAAAGGATCTGTCGGTCAGTGTTGATTGTGCATAATCTGTTCGCCTGTCTTCTAGTCATTGTGTTTCTATGTATGAGTGAGTGCCAGTGATTGTGTGTCAGTATGTGGATCATGTTCATAAACCAATATACATTCTGATCTATGTCGTATATCTTTGTTGTTTCTCTTTCACCGTACATCAATATGTTATGTGAAACTGTGATGATTGGTGTCATGTTCTGAAGTAAATCGTGTACTGCAGTACTGGCCATTAGCTTACTAAACTGACTGTGATGGTTTTTTTTTGCATACACGTTCATTGTTGGCTGGCATTGTTCAACATTGTTGCCATTGTCAAGTATGGCTGCTCATGTTTGGCATTATGACTGTTTAGCATTGTCAAGAATGACTGCCTGCATTTGACATTGTGACTGTTTAGCAATGTCAAGAATGGTTACCCTTGTTTGACATTGTGCATATTGTTTTGCAATGTCAAAAATGGTTGCCTGTATTGTTGGCATTGTTGGCATTATTTGATTTTATCTGGAGTTATAGTTCTGTTTGACATTGTCTGGAATGGTTGTTCTGTTTGGCCTTGTTTGAAATTGTCTGCAATTGTTGTTTGACATTGTCTGGTTGTTCTGACACTGACCTTGCTTCACATTATTTGTCAATGTTTGACAATGTGTTGGTATTGTTTAATATCTTTTTTTATGTGACTCATCAATATTTTTCAATATTTCTCCTGACTGGCAATGTTTACATTACACATAGTTTGATCATTTAGACAATGTTTACTACATTTGATGTTGACAGTGTTCACATTGTTTGATAATGTAGGTCATGTTCACATTGTTCGATCATGTAGGTGATGTTTACATTGTTTGATCATTTAAGTTATGTACATTTCATTTGACGATGACAGTGTTTGCTTTGCTCATGTAGGGCATATTACATTGTTTGATCTTGTAGGTCACGTTTACCTTGACGATGACAATGTTTACATTGTTTGATCATGTAAGTCATGTTTACATTGTCTGATGACAATGTTTACATTGTTTGATCTTGTAGGTCATATTTCATTATCTGATGATGGCAATGTTTGCTTTGTTTGACCAGGTAGATATTTGTAAACCTACTTTGTATATATCTTTACTTGAATGGATTTGGGTGGTGTAGTGTGCATGAGTGTATTTAATGACAACAGATATACCCATGAAACAGCTTCTTCATCTCACTATGTATATAAATAGTCGTAACGTTTGTGTAACCTTCCTTTAAGAGTAAGATTCAGTTACTTCATTCATAAGGCGTTCAACCACTACTGGTGTCTGTCTTGTTTAAAGTTGCTGCATTGCTTGAAATTGCCATAAATTGTTGTAGCATGTCGTCAACTGACTGTGACATTTTTTGCTTATTTTGTTCCAGAAACCTCTACAGTACATTTCAGTCCCCCTGGGCAGATGCACCCTGTCGGCCACAAGATATTGGTAAGTTGTGACAACAGATGACAGCAGTTACAGACGCTGGCGACATGTGGTGACACATTTAGGGCAAACCTAACAAATGAATTCATGGTTTTGAGCGTTATGGAGATAGAGGTATGACTGAATGCTTAAACAAGAACTGCACTATGTGTGAGTTGTACAGGATATTCTTGTTTTGTTGTTCAAGATAGTCCCGAGTCAAATGAGATGACATAGGACTGTTATTTTGAGATGTGTTAGTCACATTTAAACCACCTGTCTGCTTGGCCTGATAGGTATATTTCAGATACTAAGAGGATCCACTTGCTGTTCAAAGTCAAGGCAAATACAAATCCAATGAGGTGTCTGTTTTAAGTCAATAACAGAAATGTTTGTCCAGATGGCAGATTTAAGAGAACCTCCTGTTTACTTTCAGATTTCCATGTGCCTGCAGAGTATCTCACAAACATTTTCATCAGGGAAAAGGTGAGTTTGGAGAGGTTATGCTAGTGATAAAAGGGACAATATGAAATGTTGTCAACCTGACACTGATATGATTGTGTATGTTTGAATATGTGTGAAACTGAAGGCTGGGAAGGTAGTGGGTTTATTAGGAGAGCAGTTTCTTTTAATTTCTTTTGAAGTAATCTTTATAGCAGTAGATTTGATGTTTTGGTGTATCTTGCTTGATAACAGCGATAGCATCTTCAGGGAAACTTTGCATCTATTGCAATAAAGAAGTTGTGAACAAATAAAAGCAATTCGTACTGGTACGGAGAGGACTTGTCGTTCTTCATCCTGCCAATTTGTAAATGCAAATTGATGTTCTGTTGACATGATTGTGTTGTTTGTCATGCAGCTGGCTCCGATCAAGCTGAACCGGTATGGAGAGGACTTGTTGTTCTTCTTGTTCTACATGAATGGTGGGGATGTGTTGCAGTTGGCGGCTGCAGCAGAACTGTGAGTCACACCCTGCAAAGTCTTTGAATTGTTTTTGAATATTTCATAGGAAATGTTTTATTTGTCAGTTTGCATAATATGTTGCTCTGATGACATAGCATCGGTAATATGGACATATGAAGGGATTGAGTTTTTTAAGTACTGCCTCAGCTGTCACTGTTGTGGGTTGTTAAATACATCACATATGTATTGGAAACACATCTTTGCCTAACTGAGAAATGTTAGACCGTGTCTGTAGCAATCTGTAGTCTTTTTACTGATGGGGTGTGAGGAGGCATGCCAAAGACCTTGGTTTGATTCCTCACATGCGTAGTGTGTGAAGCCTATTCTGGTATATTGATAAAAGTGACGTAATACCAAACTCACTCACTTTTTACTGATGTTAGTGTTTGGGTTTTGAAGTTGTTGCAATAACCAATCAAAGTTAGTTAGCATGAGGCAGTTTTCTGGGTCATATACTTAAGCTCTTGGTATTGTGGCACAGTTGTTTGTATAATATCAACTATGCATCACTTCTGGTCAGTGTAAAGTATTAACAGATGGCCATGATAGATCTTGACTATTTCTAGATGTGGCTTTAATCAGCAAACACAATAATATGATTATATAAGTTGATCCTATATAATTATTATTTCCCTTGTGTGATGATTTCAGTCACAGTCGAGAGTGGAGGTACCACAAGGAGGAGAGGGTGTGGATGACACGGGCACCGGGTATGGATCCCATCGTCAAAACAAACACGTATGAGAGGGGAACATACTACTTCTTTGACGCACAGAACTGGCGGAAAGTGGCAAAAGAGTTTCACCTGGAGTATGACAAGTTGGAGGAACGCCCCAGCTTACCTCCCACACTCCATCACAACCCTAATCAGCCGATTGTTGCTCACTAGCAGTGGGTGAACAGACTGTTGTGACCAGGGAAGCAGCCGTGCCACTCTCAGTGAACTGTCAGACATGAACTCTGAAACAGAGTTGTCTCCCCTTGCCCTGATGCAGCAGATGGATCAATATTTGTTTTATTGTAATTATGTAAATTGGAACACCCACCGGTGTTGTTTCTATTCTCCTGGGGAGACAGGTCGCCAGACAATGTGTTGATTTCATTGTAAATACAACATCTGTCATCTAGTATAACCAAGTGTCTCTTGTGTTTTTGTGTTGATGAGAATTGTCTCAAGGCTGGATCTTACACTTCTAGATAATCATATTCTCCTTTGAAAAGTGCTTTTTGGCTGTCACAATATTCATATCTTGCTGAAGAACATGAGAACCAAGACATGTTGACCTATCAAAGGTTTGGTCAGACTTTTTGTTGTTGAGCCATGATCGAAACCATCCTACCAACTACGAATGTGTGGGAGAATACCTGCCCAGTAGCAGTTGGAATCTACTTTAAGCAACAAATCACTGCTTGATTGGCATGTAACTTCACCTACATACTCGCGATGTCACGTGACATCTAATCAAATGTACCCATACTGAAATGGCAGAAATGGTATGCATATGGCTGTCTCTCTTCAGTGTGCTTCACAGGATGGCCCTCAAGGATCAAAATCTTTGACTGCTCTGTTCTCATGCTTGTCCATTCAGAGGTCAGGGTACATGTGATTAGATGTCATGTGACCAGAAACTAGTGACATGTTAATGTCAATATTATGTTCATGTGAATGATATAAACCATTCTTCACTATCAAACAGTTACTTTTATCATCCACTAATCAGAAGTATTTAGGGGCTCAAAACCTTCTCATAGCCTCTTGTAATGTCACCTTGCAGTTAGATGACAGACAACAGTTGGAGACTTTATGATGCAGCATAACATGGCTGTACTGTCATGCAAGGTTCTTTATCTTGTTGGTCCTGTATTGTTTTTGACATGAGGAACAACATCCCTTTCACGGTTTATAACCATTTTCACTCCACACCGTGGTTTCACACGTGATAGTGACTGGCATAACAGTTTCACAGTCAGGAAGGAAGCAGTTTTACTTTTAGGCAGAAGTGTGCATATAAGTAACCAATGAACAACATTACAGTATTGTGCCACACATTCGTGCAGATCTTCTAGTATTGTCATCTCCCTTGCGCCTTCCTTCTTGCAATGGTTGCAGTAAACAAAATAAATGACAGAGCCAAGACTGACGCTGAAAATAGTTTATTGTATTTTCATGTAAAGAAACACTTCACACTGCTATAACTGCCACAGGAAAATGTAAGAAACTAACATGAGTGGAATGAAGACTGATGGATTGTTCGTGTTATTTTGAGGGTTGATCAGGGTAATGGTCTCAACAATTACTGTTCATTAAAGGGAATTTATGATGCAATGTGTTTATCTATACCTACGTAAGCAAGAAAACGTACATGATCTGCAGTGTATCTGGAAATATGTCCACCTAGCCATGCTCACATGGTACTAGACAATACAGCAGCTACTCCATGCGTGGCTAGTTCTGATCATGTGGGACAGCAACCACTGTATGCATTTGGTGACATGATACAGCAACTACTGCATGCATGAAAAGCCATGGTCATGTGATCCAGCAACTACTGCAGGCATGATTGGCTATAGTCACATGGTACAGTAGCTACAGAGGTATTCCATACATGACTAGTCCTGGTCACGTGGTACAGAAGCTACTCCATGCATGACTAGTCCTGGTCACGTGGTACAGCAGCTACTCCATGCATGACTAGTCCTGGTCACGTGGTACAGCAGCTACTCCATGCATGACTAGTCCTGGTCACATGGTACAGCAGCTTCTCCATGCATGACTAGTCCTGGTCACGTAGTACAGCAGCTACTCCATGCATGACTAGTCCTGGTCATGTGGTACAGAAGCTACTCCATGCATGACTAGTCCTGGTCATGTGGTACAGAAGCTACTCCATGCATGACTAGTCCTGGTCATGTAGTACAGCAGCTACTCCATGCATTACTAGTCCTGGTCATGTAGTACAGCAGCTACTCCATACATGACTAGTCCTGGTCATGTAGTACAGCATGCAATGATCCATTCTAATGACACCAGATATAGCAGATGTCAAGTATATCCTTACTGTAAATCATAGAACTCAGAACGGTCAAAGAGCATATTTGTAAAGGATTTTCCGAATAAATAACCCATGTAACATCAAGACAAATTCAGATATTCTTTACAACTCAGTTCTAGGTATATTTCTTCAGTACTGTATTTCAGATTTTATTTACAAAATGGGATTACTAAGCTATTTACAAACATTATAACCTTCAACAAGAAAGCTAATTATTTCATCACATAACATATTGTCTGAAAATCCCTCTAACACCAAATTGTTCAAACTCTGCCATAACAGTTTTATCCTGTATATTACTATGTACACATTCTGTCTCCTCACTGCTATTCAATATTATCAGTGTCGACATAATAACAATTACAGTAATGGAAAATCAAATGTCTGCAGGTGACTGACGTATGATAACCTTAGTAACAATATTCTTGAACACATCTCTGACATAAAGGCAATATTAGATTTGGTTCAAGGTCAGACTAGAAATAAAGTCTAATACATATTACACAGATTTCCCTGCCATTGCAGCACAGTGCAGATGACAAATATAATTTGTCCACATTGATTTCAGACCATTCTTTGTAATGTAATTAACTTCATCTCAAGGCTCCAATCCTACAAGGCTATCTTTGAACCATGACAGTCGGAATCATGTCAAGGTTCCAAGGAAAACCTTGGCATATGTCTTTGGGGTACATGATCTTTGAAAAATAAGAACATTGATTCTACGGCAGGTTAATAACCTTTTTTTTATTATGGGTTGAAGAATTAGGCATTCTTTCAATCAAATATAGTTCTCACGTTTGCAAACCAAAGAGAAGAAAATGAGATTGGTCCTGTCTGGCCTGCTTTATGGTAGTTAGTGGTTTCTCTTCATATCATTATCCAAATACACAACTTGAAGCTCCTGATGACAGAAGCTGGTTATCGTTACTCAACTCTATAGCCAAGGACAACAGCGAAAGAAACCAATGTAAGCACTCTACCAGCATAATTTAACATGGAATAATCCATAAATATATCTAGAAACAAGTGTGGAAGAAAGAGTTGAAGGAGGGCTAGATGAAGCTATTTGGCATATCCAGTAATATTCCAGCATTTTGAAAGTACTATCTGTCTGCATATATAGGACATGGTAAAAATAGGCATGAAAAGTAGTCTCCCTTTGAATAGTACAAATAATAACTGTAACAGATTTCGGGGAAGGATGCTGGTTTAATGATTTGAATGGCAGTTTGTCATGACATCTTTTGGTGGTTAATGAGTTATCTTGCACCATCAGCAGAGAAAATACACTGCTCACAGAAATTAAAGAACAACAGACTTGTGTAGTATATATGTTCAATAATGAGAAATGGCACACTAATGAAATAAACTGCTTTCATTAAAGAACTCTTTGAGACACATCATTTAGTTATATTAACAGCTGTAGGAACAATTAGGACATGGATTCTTTCAATGTGACATTTTGGCACAGATGGTTGCACTTTAATCAAACAAAAATTACGTTCCAACTGTTTCCAAGCACTTTCTTTATTTAGTACACACATCTGCACCCAAATTTACTTAAATCATCAAAGGTACAATCAATTTCAACACTTGTCCGTTTGAAATTAATTCATACCCCTAATTCTTGAAAACTGACATTTGCTGAAACAAGGAAAGAATTTGCTGTAACTGATGTAATGAGAGCATGACAAATTTGGTGCCAACAGTATTACATGTTGCATCGTGGCCAAGGCTGACACGCTAAGAGAGTCTGATTATGTATGATCTGGTGCTTCAAGAGTCATGGAGTCGTTTCAACAGGTAACGATTACATTCCTTAGCTCACCTGATAAAGTTGTCAAATAGTGCATGGTTCAATGCATGATTCAATGTTCCAAGGAGCTATGCCTGTGTACCAGAGGTCAAAACATAATGGACAGAACTTATTTCATGGCGTGGCAGCACTTTTCAACTTGCGATTTTTTGTTTTAGCATTTGTATCTCTGTTCATAAATGTGTTTAAATAATTGCCCCCAGATGAACAAATGCTATGCTGAAATGCTTAGGCAGTAAGTCTACAAAACTCATCCAAGCATAGCTTTCAACATGGTCACATTTTATGACAAAACATTGGACAAAATATCTGATCATTCATCATGTTGTACAGACCCTTTGATCTCCTATAGTATATATATCATTCAATCTCAGTCAGCAGCTATATTGAACCAGAAATCACAAGAGTTACACTTTGCCATCTTACCCTGATGCTTGCATGACACTGGAGCACAGGGACTGGTCACTAGTCACAGGGAGAATGCCACCAAGGTGTAGTCTTCATGTAGGAGCAGTAGCCAATCAGTGATTCTGATATATCTGTGTTGCCCATACTGTAATTGGGCTGCAACAGTTCTGTTTGATTCTTAAAAAATCAAATCTGACTCCTTAGTGTTGTTTTTCAATAACCATTATCACTATTTCAATTCCATATTTGAATACCTATTGAAATTATTTCCATGCAGCCAGAACATAATTTTGACTCCAACTTGAGCAGTTTTGAGCGCTGGAATCAGGCAAAACCTGATTGATTGACGCCGGGCTAATTATCCAGTGAGAATTGTTAGAAAACATTGTCAAGCTGATGATGGATTTCATGCTAAATATGATGAGTGTTAAATGAAATCTGATGTTTTACATGTTTGAAGAATTGAATCATAAATGACATAATAGAAGTTTGGGTGAACTGTTGCAGCCATATGATGTAACATTACTAAGGTCATTTGTTTTGAATCTTCAGATGACAGTTGGGTGACAGTTTACATTAACAGTGATATATTAAGTACACTAAATCTGTGACCCTCTACCATTTCATTGGCAAACCCTGCAAAAAATGACCAGTTCTGTTATGCTCAATCCAGTTTGCCTAACCCTATGATGATCTTTAATGTTCACTCCAGATGGCTCATCCTTATCATGAATGAAGGTAAAGGTTCATGCATTTGTTACCCTCCAGACAATATGTACTTGTTCCATCAAGGGCTAGCATCTGTCAAGACTGGAGCATTTCCTGCTAACACTTGCACTTTGATCATACACACAGTCCACATACACATCCGTCTTCAGTTTTAGAAGATCTCGGTATAGATCACTGCACCAAAGGCAAGGTCTCCACACAACTTAAATGTGACAACATGACCCAACCAATATACCATAAATGAAATAACAATCACTCACTTTATTTTAACAACAATGTTGTACTTAATCTCAAACTTGATATTCCAATACATCATTTGAGATAAACGTAAATAAATCTCTTTTCTATTGCATCATTTGCGATAACAAGCTGGACACTCATTCTCTACAATCACACTCATCCCTTCCACACGCCAACTCTAACATAAATACGTATCAGCCAGTTATGTATTATTATGTATAATCCTATCCACATTCATCCATCCACCAGACACTGCTTACATACAAACGTGCACTATTCTCTTCTGCATCCCCAACTTCTTGACCTGAATTCATCCTCCTTAATTAACAAATCATAATCTTCTGTACAACCTCGCATCCGTCATTCCTCCCCTCCCCACTGTCATCTCTCCTAATCATCGTCATCCTCCTCAGAAGAGTAGTCGCTATCCTCCTCTGTGTCTTCTCCCGCACCATCCTCCTTCTCTGCCTCGTCGTCCGAGATGTCCCACTGTGGGTGGTCAGACACAACCTTTGCCTCCTTCACGTCCAGCTGCAATAGTAGTATTCAGTCTAAGATGTAGCCTTGAGTCAATCAATGCTTAATGACACGCATATTTCAGCTACATTAGACTAGCATAACAAGAATCCATTCTTTTCTGAACTACAAGACTTGGTCATGTGAAGACTTGATTTCAGCTGCACTGCACGAGGAAATACCTATGCAGGAAGTAATTACGTACCTTGATGTTGGATATTTTGTCAAAGTCAAGCAGATATGAGTCTGAGCGCAGGATGACAGAGTACTGGTATGAGCCAGGTTTACGTGGGGCTGAGAACTTGAGCTGGACCTCTTCATCCTTCTTCAGGCTACAAATCTGTACAGGGGCAGTGATGAGGTTATGGTGTTTCCTGTCAGCCACGTACAACCACCACCACTCCTGCTTCTCCTGCAACAAAAATGACAAGCAGTTAGCTCCCTGTTTAGCATTCCAAATAATAAAACCAAAAAGTTATCACCCAGTACATTACACTCAACAAGAATGACAAGGAGTTCAGCGTTTCCACCAAACAACATGAGTTGATTATTACAAACAACAATGTTAAGGACTTATCTTTCTCCTCTATCAAGGCTTTAACTCTTTCTTCCATAGTCACACCAACAGTGACAGGGACATTTCATCATGGTTAATTTATCAAAACTACCAACAACACAGTCCAGGGGTTATCTCCCTTTTCAGTATTCCAAACAACAGCGTCAAGTAGTTATCTCCTTCATCAGTTTGCCTATTCACTGCCTTGTTTTCATTCGCTTGTATAAACAACACTCAGCACTAGTCCAAATGTAGGATGGTGACCTCTGATTAGACAATAAAGTGATGGATTGATGGATATTATGTGCAATCAGCTGGCAGATCCACAAAGTCACCACTAACAACCAACACAGGTTAGAAGGAACCAAGATAAACGAAACTACAACACTACTAGTAGGCATCACTTATTCCCATATCACTCCCCAAAATCAAACAGTTCCATTCATATTTCAACTGATTTAGATCTTATATGGCTATTGAACATGTCCAAAGAGGGCAGAATTTAAGTTTCAATCCTCGGTCTCTTCTGACAACACAAATCAATATCTAAAAAGAATCATTCCACGATTGGCTGTTATGAGGGTGTTAGAGCATGTTATACAACTTACTGTAGGGAAATACGGGCAGTGAACGATGTGGCTCTCCTTGCTCTTGGTTTCCAGAGAGTTTTCTTTCCTCGATTCTTCCTGGAATTTTGACCAGTCCTCCTCCTCATCTTCATCCTTCTCCTCATCCTCTGATTTGACAGGCTTCTTAGTCTCTTCTTGTTCCTCCTCGGACTCATTTCTCTCCTCATCCTCTGACTCCTCAACATGCGAGTCTTGTGGCTTCTTCTCGGGCACGTCTTCATGTTCATCATCATCTGCTCCTTCGGCTGCTGCCTCTGCTGCTTTGGCTGTTTTCTGTGCAACAACAGGAGAAAAACATGTACAATGTGACAGTTAAGAGGAAACAGTCCTTCCCACTTTTTATGTCAAGGTAACCTGTTAGGATTTCATGAATAGGAATGTTGCCCAATACAGATGCAATGCCGAAAGATGCTTAACACCATCACCTGACACTGTTAAAAAACAAGAATAGGACTTACAATCTGTCACTCACTTAAACTGACTGACAAGGGCATGACAGTTACCTTATTACCCTGTGGACACGTCCATGACTGTAGGGTTATTATAATCAACAAGTACAGGATCACACTTGTTATCTTGTGAGGTAAACATTTAACACAGGTCAGTTATCCTATGTAATAACCAACAAATATAGCACAGTTACCCCATTATTCTGTGCAGCATCAGATTTGGCATGTGGAGCTGCAGACTTCCATTGGTTGGCTTGCTTGGTCTTCTTCTTCTGCTTGGCTCCTCCCTTCTTGCCTTTCTTCTTTTGTTTCTCCCACACCTTGGGCTTGTTCTGGGGGGAGGCGTTCGTCTGGGGAACATTGCATCACCATACTAATTTGGTAAGATGTAATGTTAAACAATGCGTTTATCACATCATGTAAGTTCATAGTCATGTAAGGAGAAACAGTTGTGAAACTCTGCATTCTTCACCTGTCCAAGTATATGCTTCAGCCTGCAAGTCTATACAAGGCAAACCCTCACTATATAATAAACATCATCTGCCAGTAATGGCCTAATCAGCCTATCACTGTTGTTTATACTCTGTAAACCCTACTTTCGTGACACCCCTTTTGCTATATATCTTCCAAGTAACACCAATTGTTCACGGTTGGTCATTGGGGGGAAGAAGTTACTTAAGTAAGTATCATTAAAACTGCTGTTTGCTTTGGTGTCAAGAGACGGGGTGCAATTGCAGTAAACAAAACAATTTATGGGTAAGGTCAGTGCACAATTCATGAGCATGACCTCGGGTCATAGTAGTGCAGGCTTCAGGTACAATTGTCTATATATAAAAAAACGTCAAAAGGGTTGTCCCAAAAGTTGGGTTGTTTCATGGGTAGCATGAGGTATTGTGTAACTATTCTGATCTTAAATCTCAACAGCACTGTTCCCCCTCACCTGTTTTTCTTCACCATCCTCACCCTCTTCATCTCCATCATTCTCTACAACATCTTCAACACCTTCAGAGGCTGGCAGTTCCCGATTCAGTTTCAAACCCAGATCTTCACGTGTCAGTCTCACAGTTACCGTGACAATTGATCCAGCAGTGATAGATTTGTCTTCATCATCAAGAACTGAAATTTGACAGGAAAGTACAATGCATGTCCGATATTTTATCTCGAATCATGCACTGCTTGCTTCATGAATCCCTCCAACAAGGGTTTCCATACAGATATGAAATGCATAAGCTGTGCACCAAACATTATTCTTTCATCTTCACCAGTTCACCAGAAAGTTCGAAGTGACCAGAAGGGAACAGACTAAACATTGATTGTTTGTTTCATGTATTACAACACACTAGCAAAATCTATGCTACAGGATCAGTAAAAACAGGATTATGAACCAGACAATCCAGAGACAAACACTACGAGCATTGATCTACGTGTGCCCACCAAGTCAGCAAGCGTTATGACCAGACATGCACAGCTGAAGGATAATTCTGATGAAAGACTTGTAAATTTTCTTTATTTCAATCACTGAACCCATGACCAGCAGATCTGGGCAGTTAAGGGGTGCAATGCTGCACAGCTAACTGTGACACCTTGTGTCACCTGTGCTCCTGGCTCCACTTATGTTGCATGGGATTTAACTGCTTGTTAGCTTACCCTCAGATGTTACTTCCATGATGACATCAGGCATGCCTGCACACACGTTCATCACATCATTGTATTCGCTGTCATTCAGACCACGTAGCATTGAGCGTCGATCTTCTTCTTTCATGGATACCAAATCACGGATAGTGCGAATGTTCCTCTGTAATTGAATAAAGAACATTGAGACCACAATGCAAGGTTTCTCTAGGAATGTGAGTGCTCTGAAAGACATAAATCATCTGGGAACATGGTGGGAGCCAGATCTCTCAAAGTAAAGTATAAGGCACAAAGGACAGAAGACAGTGATCTATCTTCTTTCCCACAAAGTATCTGCATGATACGGTGGTGTAGGTTTAAGTATATGACCAACAATGATCTCACTTTCTTGCCCACAAAGTGTCTCAGCATGTCCTGTGTGATGTGGGGCAACTGCAGCAGCGAGCTGGACTTCTCCTCAAGAGCTTGTATAATCATCTGGCTCAGCTTCATCAGGTTCTCCACTGTGTCCAGACGGGGACTCTGCTGCACTGTAACACAATGGGCTACATGCTTGACAAAATTCACACATGGTGAGATAATGCTCTCCATGTTTGACACACAATTAAAACATATTGCTGGAAATTTTTGACACTATTCATCCATCGTAATACCATGTTGTAAATACTTGTCAGTATGTGATAGTAGTTTAATGTGTAATGTGTTGCTTGTCACGCTGAAGACCTAGGATCGATTCCCACAACAGTGCAATGTTTTCAGTCCATTTCTGGTGTCCCTGTCTATATTTTTGGAAAATATTTCAAAGCAGCATAAAACTTTAATCACTGTAAATGCTATTTTGTAACTGCAGAGTTCACACAGTGACATACATGACAGGTTTAGCTCTGATACATCTCAGTTGATTGGCTGGGGTGTGTATGCTGAGTGCTTATGTGTATTGGGTGGACAGGTTCACTGGGTGGACTGAGTGGCATTTTCAGTGGACAGGCTGAGTGATCTAAACATGCTGAGTAATGTAATTCTCTGAATAAAATTGATATTTTATACTTATCCCGACTCACGACAACAGCAATTAGCATGTAGTCAGGGTAGTCAATTAGTCAGGGTAAGGAAAAATTATGGTTTCTAAGTTCATCTAGTGGATTAAAGTTGATGGGCACAACGAAACATAACGGCAGCACTTACATCTACCTGCCATTGCCATGGCAACCTGCTGGGCACAAATGTTGATCATCTCATTCAGAAGGTATGGGCATTTGTTCAGGATGTACTGTTTGTCTGGGGAAATCAAACACAATATACATGACAGTAAACCATACAATTATAACAAACGTTCAAGAAAAACTTTACATGAGGTACAGCACAGTTTCCGTGAGGCCATGATTTGAAATGGTAGCATGAAAGTTCTACATAAGGCGTACATAGGTGGATCGAGAGGGGGTGCAGGGGTGCGCAGCCCCTCTTTTGTATTGAAGTATATCAAATGACCATTGAAAATGGGTGAAAATGAAGTATGCGCTCCCTCTTTCTCAACAGTGTGCACACCCTCCCATTGTTAAAAAGCCGTATCTGGCTGTGAAGGTGTATCATACCGATGTCCAGACTGAGAGGTGGCAGTGGCATCCTCTGGCAGTGAGCCAGAATGAGGGCACGAGCCTTGATGCTGTAAGGGTAACACAATGGTGGCTTCTTGTTCTCCTTCTGGATGTTGGGCAAAAGCTTCATCAGCTGAAAGAATTTATATACATAGTTACTACCTTTTATTCTTTGATCACACTCAAAATAACTGAAAAGAATGGTGTCTGCTCAATCATGATTGAAGACATTGGATGCAATGTTTTATGAGATATCACATTCACATAAGTTTAAAAAGTGGCCAAAGTGTCATGGTGACCATGAAGATAAAGTCAAGAGCACCCTAATCAACTGGTGTCTGCATAATCCCCCAATGTAAGCTGTCACCAAATATAAAGACACTGGGTACAACAGTTCATGAGATATCACATTAACAAGAGTTTGAAGAGTAGTCAAAGTATTGGGGTGAAGTTGAAAATGAGGTCAAGGTCACCCAAAGTTACTGGTGTCTGATAATTCACCAATGCACCAAACAGTGCTCGTGACATCCTGTTAACAAGAGTCAGGGACAACAAGCAAACACTGTCAAACATGGAAATTCCCATAAAATTCACACATGGATAGTCTATATATCAAAAGTGGTAAAGTCAAGACTTACTGTTGGAATTTCTTCATTGTCACTTGGTCTGTTTGCGATCTCGGCATTGTGAAAGCGGTCAAATTCAAATGATGCTCCCAGGATCATGATGGCACCTGAGAAAATAGTGAGTGAGTTTAGCTGTAGGCCACACTTAGCAATATTCCAGGTATGTGATGGCGGCCTGTTAATAATTGGATGTGGACCAAACAATCCAGGGATCAACGCCATGAACATGTACACAAGTGGGATACAATGACATGTATCAACCCAGTGAGTGAGTCTTACCACCAGATCCCATTACTTGCCTCTTACAACAAGTATGGGTTTCTGAAGACCAATTCTAACCCAAATCATCAAAGGAACCTGAGACATACACAGGGTGATTGAAAACAGACCATAATAACACAAGGCTTTTACTTTTACTTCTCTCAGCTAAGTAAAACATACCAAGGCTGAATCTTACTTTGTGAATGGAGGAAAATGTGAAAATTCACATAAAATTATGCTTCAGAAAGACAGAATGAAAATCCTATTCTTAAAGATAACTGTACATCAACAGTAGAGACACACATTTATATTTGGATGAACAGTTAATGACATCCCACTCGGTACCCACTTACTGATGGATGAAGAGAGCAGAAACAGCTGATAGAGTAATAAACTGGGTAAACTTACGTTTGAGGATCATGTTTGGAGTTCGGCTAATGAAGTAGAAGTAGAGATGTGTTGTATCCAGCAGGATCTGATCACCACTGAACTTGATTGACCGATACCACCACATGCCCTGGCAGAATATGGTCATACAGTTACACACAGCCAATTACTGTTTCAGTCAATGCAGAATCTTATTCACACATGTGAAATATATAAACTTGACATAATGTTTCTACGCGACATGAAAGCCGTTGGTGAGTGTAATTGTATGTCTGCTTCAAAAGAAGAGAACTTCAAGAGATTTCAAGTGTTCCACTATCTTTGCATAAAGGGTGAAGATGAGCAAATATGCATGAGTTGTGATGAGGAAAAATTCAAAATTATAGTCAATGACTAAAATGCTGTTGTTTTTATTTTATATCAGATGAAGAGCCATTCCGTTGGGTGAGAAAGGAACAAGTCTGCAGTTTCACTTACCACAATGATTGGCATGAGAATCATGAAGACCAGCAGATAGGCAGCAAGCACCTGCAATACACTTCACATGCTTACCACAAATACATCACGTAACATGGTTTCATGCTGACTTGCAAAAATTGGAACAATACACCATATACTTTGAGGGCTCATTTCCTAAATTTGGGAGTCATGACTTTCTTTACACTACTATACAATTATTTAATCTAAATTATGCGGTAACATGATCAATGCATTAAGTGGCATTTCAGAAATAACTTGAATGTTATCCATTATACTCGATACAGAGGTTCACAGGAAGAAATAAAAAGTACAGTCATATACTCTGTCAATCATGACTCACATTAAAGACTCATTTTACACAAGTAAAATCCTTAATGGAACCCAAGAGGCTTTTTAATTGAGATAAACATTGACTTGAGTTATGTCCCTTAATTAGAAACAGATGCAAAATGTCAAAAATGCATGAATTCACTGGGTGAACCTGCATTGTACATACCCACATAGAGTTTTCCCTCTCAACAATCCACTTGGGCAGAGCTATACCAAATCTGGTAGCTGAAACACATCTCAAATATCAGTACATACCTTTGTTGGGCAAACACGTTTAGAAAAGACAGGGTGAGAACTGATAACGTAATGAACACTGGATACACAGTAGTACATAAATCGGTATCATCATGACCTAGTTCTTGCAGAGTTATGTCCCTTGAGAGTGACAGCAGCCAATGTTTATGGGTTCAAATCCCAGTTTGGCCTGATAATACTTCCTGGTTGTCAGCATTGGATCTAAGAGCTAAGAGCCACATCATTTAGGGCTTTCTTCTGACATTAAGCTGATACTCAGTGACTCCATATACAGATATACTGTTCAAATTGGCATTCAACGAAACTTGTTCACTGTATCCTGTAGGACACAAATCTTCACCATGTACACAGTTCTTACCTCCAGGGCCATCAGGGTTCCCATACTCCTCCCAGTTCTTGCGAGATTCTTCATCTGTCAGTCTGTATCAAAAGGTTAATTCAGATTCTTACTTAAGAAAATCCCAGAAAAGCAATACTAAGCCTTTATACTTCTGAAGTTTACTGGTTCTATTGTCAACATAAGACTTGAAACATGCAGGCTCTATTTACTGCTGAGGACAAGACTAAATTAACTCACGCAGCAAAAGCCTTGGCTATTCTCATAAACTTCTTGGGGTCTCCAGTCTGCTTGTCAGGATGGTAGATCAAACTGAGCTTCCTGTAGGCCTTCTTGATCTCTGAAGGGCTGGCACCCTAAGTCACAGTTGTTGATGGTTATTGAGCAACACGTCCATTTATTACCCATGGTTACACAAGACTATCACAGAAACTATTGCCAATTTAACAAGCTATTGGACAGAATAGAATACTTGGCATCAAAATTTCCAAATTGTTTTGGTCCAAACATGTTTAGCAAACAATTAAAGTTAATTACTTGAAATGCCCTTCATGATACTATCATACAAGTACTCACTCTATCAACTTCAAGTTCCTGGAAGGGGTCATATTCCACATAGTCCATCTGTATTTTGGACACCTTGTAGGCCAACAGGAAAAAGATCAACCAGCCAATTATCAAGCCAATTTTTCTGAAAAACAAAACATGGAAACATAATTTCAAATGTACTCACATCTACTCACATGACTTATGTAAGCAACCAGCATGATCCAGGCAAACTTATAGGCTAAAGTTAATATAAAAACTAAAGCACTGTCAAGATTATGAACTTAATCATATACTTGTATAATTCATCTATTCACAAATGTTTGCTAGACAAGATTATTGGTTAGTTAGCTGTTGAACGCTGCACTAATATTTTAGCTATATGATGGCGGTCTGTAAATAATCAAGTCTGGACCAGATGATCCAGTGATCAACAGCATCAGCACTGACCTACACCACTGGCATGTGATGACATGTGTCAACCAAGTCAGCAAGCCTGACCATCCGATCCTGTCAGTTGCTTTTTTGTGGTTGCTGAAGACAAATTCCAAACTGGATCTTCATGGGTAAGATTACTTACATGCTCACACCAACGTACAAGACATTACCATGTTTGATAGTAAGGTTGCACACATTTATTCTACTCACATTGATTTGTCCTTAGCATGGAACCAGGAGTCCTTGGTCTTGAGCAGAGTTTTCTTCAACTGACACTGCTCGCAACTACACTGGATCCGTGACTGTTGTGCGTCATCTGGAAGTATGTATCTCATTAGAAAGGTCCATGGATAATCAAGAAAACAATGTATAACTCTCAACATAACTCTCAGCAGCTTCCCTCCTTTCACCCCCAAACATCCCAAAACAAACAAACGAAAAAAACCCAAAACACACACACACAACTACACAACAAACTAAACAAAATCCAGCTATGGTCTACAGACAACCTAGTCTAAACCAGACAATCCAGTGAGGGTCACAACGAAGCCCAAACCAGACAATCCAGTAAGGGTCAGGGTGACTGTCAACGACTATCAACAAACTGACCTTGCAGTTGTGGCATTTCATATAGCCAAGGTTACGGGCGCATGTTCCACTCGAAGGAACACATCAACAAGCAGCATAACGCTTAAACAGTCATCTTTTAACATTAACTGCCGAATGCAAAACATATATATCTGCTATGATAACCTACAAAGAATTCCATACAAAAACAGGAAGGAAAATTCGAACAAACCTGTAGAGGTTGCAGATTCTTTGAATAGAGTCCTCCTTGGGGTACTTATAAGCATTTAAATGTTCTTTAAATTCTCGCGACAGTTGTAACTATATTTTTTCAATAAAATATATACAAAACAAAAAACATTGTTTTTGTCTTGTGAGACCACCTCTACAGGGCCCCTGGTCCCATGACAGCCAAGAGCAGGTAACTCTTCAGACTATAGCCTCCAGCAAAACACTTCCGTTCTGTAAGCAATACAGACAGAATGTGGGGAGGTGGGTTGCCTTACCCCAAGGAGGACTCTATTCAAAGAATCTATAACCTCTACAGGTTTGTTCGATTCTTTTTCATAGAGATCCTCCTTGGGGTACTTATAAGCATAAGACAGACTCCTAAAGACTGATCTTAGGGAGAGGCATTCTGTCTGCTCATGAACCTGACATAAGATGATAACCTTTATTACGTTTAACTGAAAGTAACAAGGAATCAAACTTACCTGGTCACGTGACCTTCTATGCCTTGCGGCGGGGGTGTGGACCAGGGCCAGGCTATTACACAGTCTAACCCTACATTTCTATGAGAAAGTCGTAGGGTGCTTATAAAAAATGCCCCCCGCCCCGTCGAGACAGGCGACCGATATATCAGGGTCCATTCTCGTGCACTGGCCAAGGTGCTAGGGAAGACCTGAAACAGTCTAGACCGGTAAAGCAAAAAATACCACCACCATAATAGAGCCCACCACCGGGATAAAAGATGGAAAGTATACAGTAAGACACCACCACCAGTCTACTTGTTGCAGCTACAATGTCAAATGATCGTTCGTCAAATGATCGTTCGTCAAATGCAAGGGTAGCTCAATCGGCTAGGGCACTCGTGCCCTGCCCACTGGTGAGAACTGACTGGCCAAACCGAGCACGCTCGCTTGACAGTCTGTCTAACTGGTAATGACGGATGAACGTGCTCGGTCGGCTCCAAATAGCCGCGGAGCAGATCTCCTCAATGGGCAAGGCAGACGCATATGCCTTAGAAGTCGCCACAGCCCTAACCGAATGAGCTTTCAAACCCTCAGGGGGCGTACGACCTTTCGAGGTGTATCCCATACAAATGGCAGAGACAAGCCACCTAGATATGGTCTGCTTGTTTGCCGGAAGGCCAGCCTTGCCGCCACCATAACAGCAGAACAATTGATCATTCTTCCGAATGTCTTTTGTTCGTTTGATATAAGCCTTAAGGGTCTTACGGACATCTAAGACGTGAGCACGTCGAAGAGAGGTACCGGGCGGCGAAGGCTGCATGAAAGCGGGAAGCTCAATAGGCGCCGTAACGTGAAAGGTGCTATCTCTCTTAGGACGGTAAGTATCTGGCAATCGAATGCTCACTCTGTCTTTGTGAAACACCGTTAATTCAGGGTTGGCGGACATAGCGTGTATGTCGCCTACCCGCCTGCCAGAGGTTACCGCCACAAGAAAAGCAGTCTTCCATGTCAACAGCTGGAGGGACAGAGCCGACAGGTTGTGAAAAAGAGGACCGGACAGCCAATCAAGAACGACTGGCAAGTCCCACGGGGGACTAATCCGCCGGACAGACGGACGGATTCTGTCCACGCCTGCATGAAAGCGCTGAACTAGAGGGTGCTGCCCCAATAATTCACCATCGACAGGAATGTGGAAGGCAGAGATTGCCGTGGAGTAACCTCTAACTGTAGAAGCGGCCAGACCGGCTTCCAGTTTAGATTGCAGAAACTCCAACACAGATACTAGATCTGCAGAAAAGGGATCGAGAATCCCCCTGTCGACACACCAGCGCGCATAACAGGCCCATCTATCCTCATATTGAACGTTCGTCGAATCCCTCCGCGAAGCCAGAATTGTGTCTGCAACTGGTGCAGGAATTCCTCTCGCATGGAGGCGACTCCGGACAGCGGCCAAGCCACCCACTGAATCCTGGGATTGGGGTGTGACGCTCCGTTCTGGGATAGTAAGTCCGGTCGAAAGGGTAATAGTACAGGAGGCTGAGCCAGAAACCTGAGAATTACCGGAAACCAGCTTTGAGCCGACCAAAGCGGTGCTAGAAGCACAAGTAGCCGAGCCGGTTGTGCGGTCAGCTGCGAGAGGACTCGTGAGATCAGAGGCACTGGCGGGAATGCCCAAAGTACTCCATGTCCAATCGAGCAGAAAGGCGTCGTTGGCTATCGCTCTCGGATCCGGTATCCTTGAGCAAAACACAGGAATCTGGTTCGTCGCCCCAGAGGCAAACAGATCTACCTGGAACGACCCGAACAACTGGGAAATAATCCCGAATATCCCCCGATGCAGCATCCACTCGTGTGGGGCTAGTATACGTCTCGATAGCGCGTCTGCGCGGACGTTGTCTATGCCCGGGAGATAAACAGGGAGCACCCGAATGTCGAACTGGTCGCACCAAGTCAGAAACTGCCACGCCTCCTGAAGGAGGGACGGAGACACTGTGCCGCCTTGCTTCAGGATATACGTCATAGCGGTCTGGTTGTCCATCTCTAGGTGAACCACTTGACCCCGCAATGACTCCACGGAGCTCTCAATTCCAACACATTGATGTGTAGGGTAACTTTGTCCTCGGCCCAATGACCCGAGACCGATAGTTCGCCCAGGACGCTCCCCCAGCCTGTGAGGGAGGCATCCGTCTGAATCGAGAGGGAAGGTGTCGGTGTCTCTAAGGGGATCCCCCTGGACAGATTTCCGACTTCCGTCCACCACCGCAGGTGAGGAATCAACCAAGCGGGAGTCTCGAGAATAGTCTCGTAGCTCTCCGAATGGGACCACAACTGGGCTAATGCCTGTTGAATGGGTCGCATCCTCAACCTCGCATGCCAGACCACGTCCACTGTAGCCGCCATAGTGCCCAGCAAATGAAGCCAAGTTCTTGCTGTGGCTCTGGGGAACTCGAGAAACTGAAATACAGTTCTCTGAACTTTGACGATGCAGTCTGGGGCTAGGGAAACAATCCCCTGAGCCGTATTGAACCGTGCCCCCAAGAACACCAGATCCTGCGTAGGGGTCAGGTCTGATTTCTTGAGATTGATGATCCAGCCGAGCTTCAACAGGATGTCCATCACTTGTTGTGTGGCATCGTGTGATAACAGGAGCCCGAGGGCCCTCAAAAGCCAATCGTCCAGGTACGGATGACAACATCTGCCCTGTGACCTGGCTAGCTGAGCCGGAATCAACATAAGTTTGGTGAACACCCTCGGCGCCGTGGAGATGCCGAAGGGTAGAACCCAAAACTGATAACACTTCCCGTCGAACGAAAACCGAAGGTATTTCTTGAACTCGGAGTGTATCGGAACATGGAGGTAAGCGTCCTTGAGATCGATTGACGTGAGCCAATCCCCTGTCTCTACAGAAGAGATCACTGACCGCAGTGTCTCCATCCTGAAGGACGGAAAATCTATGAACTTGTTCAGCCTTTTGAGATTCAAGATCGGTCTGAACCCTCCGTCCTTCTTGGTCACAAGGAAGTACGTGGAATAAAACCCGTCTTCTTGTTGACCTTCAGGAACCAACTCGATGGCAGCCTTGTCCAGTAACGACTGGACCTCGGCACGGAGGACCTCTGCTCTTTCCCGGGAGAACGGCACCGGCGTGTGCCGAATCCCTGAGAAGCATGGAGGGTCTCGCTTCCACTGTGGCATATGGCCATCCCTGACTGTGGACAGGACCCAGGGATTTGAAGTAGCTGCCTGCCATTCCGAAAGGAATAGTGACAGCCTGCCGCCTACAGGGACTTCTGGCGCAAGGCAATGTACCCCCACCGTCGGCAGTTCTCCACCTGCTTGTGTGGGGGACACCAAAGGCTCCGGGCAAATGTTTAACGGGAAGCCGGGGCCGGCTTCCCTTTGCCCCGAAAAGGCTGCTGTTGCTGCGACTGCTGCAATGCAGGCCCCTTGCCTTTGCCTTTCGCCCTCTTGCTACGTTTGCGCTGCAGCAGAGCAGTCCACTTAGCACTTTCCTTTGCCAGCGCCGAAGGGTAAGCTGAAGCAAGAGTGGGAGGCTGTTGGCGAGACGAGGAGGCTTGCTCAAACAAGGGCTTAGAGTCCTTGAAAGTGCTAACAGCCTCCGCGGCCTCCCGCACAACCTGTAATGCCCCAGGGAAGAGGGAAGATCCCAACCTGTAGGGCAGAGCCAGGAGTGCCTGTTGGGTAGCGGGAGAGTACCTGGCTAAGGATAGCCATAGCCGACGCAACCCCATGATGGCCCCCATCATCTGGCTAGCACAGCACCTGATGCTGTCCCTCGCCAGATGAGTGTGCACGTCCGTAAGCTGCCGACCCAACATTGCCGACGGAGAGTCGTCAGCAGTGCTCCCATGATCCAACAGCTGCCCCTGCAAAGCAGAAAGGTAAGCTGAATGGACCACTACTCTCAGCTGCTGGGCCGCACACCTATATTGCTCCTCAAAGGAACGATAGGCGGACCTTAGCACTGGAGCGGCCGTGGAGAAGGGCGGCAGCCGCCGGCCCTGCCTGGCCAAGGCCAAGGAAGAGGAGGAGGACACCCCAGGGTGACCGAGGCGTACACACACTCGTCCACCACCGGCGGTTCGAATAGAGAATCCTCATCCAGTTGATACTGGCGGCTAATCTCCGGGAGATCAAAGCGCGACCGGGTACCCGAAAGGAGCGGATTCACTACCTCCCCGACCAGCGATGGGAGCAGGCGCAACGTCGCCTCGGCGACTTTAGTAGGCGCGAACGCCTCCCCAGGGAGCCGAAACTCCAAGGGGTCGGGCTCCGACACAGGAATAGAAACCTGAGGGAAGACCTCGGCAATTTTCTCTCTAACCTGTCTGAGGGACGAACCGAACGAGTACGTGACCTCCGACTCGCACTCCTCCCCAATCCCCTCCTCCTCGATATCCATCTCCTCACGCTCCTCAGACAGGGAACCTTCACCGTAAAGCGATCCTGTCGAGGGCGCTACCGAGACGGAACTCGAAGGAGCAGAGAGACTAAGAAGGACCGAGCCACTAGGTTCGCCCCTGCCAGAGCCCGAACTAGGTCGCCTGGGCAACTGGGGCAAGCCCCCCACCGGAGGGTGACCCGAGAGCCCAGGAAATGGATAGGATGTCGATGCCCCCAGCGGCTGGGCAGCACTAGGCTGCCTGCCCACCGTGGCACTAGGCGCGCTGACCGCGGTCAAGCCGCCGACACCGGGCGTCGTTGCCCCACTTGCCCCACGGGACAAGCTGGGGTCGACTGCCCTAGGCACATCCGCCTGAACGCCCGAAGCGCAGGACGGCTGCCCAGAGGGAGGAGCGTTCTCCGAGCCTAAGCCCGGGCCGCGGCCTCCCTCAACTGAACCACCATGGCCGCTCAATGAAGATCGGGCGTCCAGTTCCTTTCGGAAACCAGACAGTGCCGAATCTATCATTGATTGTACCGAAGACATCTGTTGCTGAAACAAGGCATTAATTGAATCAACAGAGATTAATGGTGCTTGCGAAGTAGGGGTAGGTGCTGAGGATACAACGGCAGAAGAAGGGGAAGGGTCCCTAGACACCCTGGCCTTCTTAACCGACCCCTCCGAAGAAGAAGCTGCGCCTTTCTTTTTGTGGGAGCGCTTAGATGGAGGGTCCTGAGCCCAGATATCCCCCCCGCCTTCAGTAGGTTGGAATAGAACAAGAAGTCTGCGTGTCTAGACTTTCTGGTCTGAGGGGTAAACCCCGCGCACACATCACAAGACTGATCGTCGGGATGACATTCCACTAGGCATCTTAGACATACATCATGCAGGTCGTTAGCCGGAATGGAGGATTTGCATGTTGAGCAGGATTTAAACTGCAAGGCAACAAATAACCTCCTAGTGTTGCATAATAAACAACAATAAAACAAGACACGCATGGGCGCAAAGCTAAAACTAAAACTACGTACATAGTTAAGGTAAAAGCTAAGTGCCGCGACACCATAGTTTACGACATATTTTTATAAAAATAGTAGTAAATATGGAGATAACATGAATAAAGTACATAAAAGCATAGCTACACAAGCTTACTTTTTCACAAAAAGACCGCCATAAAACTAAAAAGTTTTGGCGGGAAAAAAGGTTTGCCTTCCACCATTATGCTAACCACGTGGCTACCAACAGGGACAGCAAAAGTTACAACAGTTTGACAAGTAAACTGTAAAAAATGATTCCTAATGCGCCCATGCGTCTAATAAAGAAACCATACATACAGTTTGAGCCTCTGAGGTACTCATCTTAGTACTTCTCTTTGTCTTTGGTAAGCAAGAATCTCTGTGAATGCTGAAGCACGTCTGCATAGGCGGGCGACAGAAAAGGAAGTGTTTTGCTGGAGGCTATAGTCTGAAGAGTTACCTGCTCTTGGCTGTCACGGGGCCAGGGGCCCTGTAGGGGTGGTCTCACAAGACAAAAACGATGTTTTTTGCTTTGTATATATTTTATTGAAAAAATATAGTTACAACTGTCGCGAGAATTTAAAGAACATTTAAATGCTTATAAGTACCCCAAGGAGGATCTCTATGAAAAAGAATTCAAGATTTACTTTTCGAAAATGGCTTTTTGCAGCATCGCAAAATCCATGGTGACAAAGATTGGGATCTGGCTGTGCACCAATGGCATTACAGCATGTTTAAAGCTACAACAATATCTTGTCCATAGTATGAGAGTAGTGTGGGGAGGGGGCAGTAGCACACATAAAAGGAAATTGTTTGGACTTTGGACTTTGGACTTTTGCTGAATGGACTTTTGCCCTTATGTAATTGTTTTGTTGACAAAATTTTAATTCTGACATGGTTTCAATTCACAGAATTTTTATCTGAAATATTGAACTTCAAGAGGTCAATGAGGTATCACCAAGTATCTCTGACATTGAGTCCTACAGATATTGGAGTGACAGGGATTTACAGCACACAAAATCCTGCATCCTATATGCATGAAAATTTACAATGGATGCAACAAAATTGATAAGCACATCCACAGAGACTCAGAAAAGGTTCCCTGATATGTTCCCAACTGAACATCCGTGGCATATATTGAGGTGGAGCATGTACACCTGAGACCCAACACCCATGGCTCTACAGGAAAGGCAGAACTACAACATGGGAACCATGACAACATAGCAAAGCTAGAAAATTAGCTCAATTTTTAATTCACACCCCAGTTTCACAGATGTAATCTGCAGACCTTCAGCTGATGAGTTCAGAACCTTCATATGATGAAAACAGTGGCATCAGTCATAACAGAATTAACATAAGTAAATGTACTCCTGCAATTACAGGGATGAGAATGGATATGAGTGAAAAAAGAGCAAAATTGGTCCAAGTCTCTTTGGAGTCATGTTAACAGAAACAATATAACATATATCATGAATGATACTAGTGCCATCAAATAAACAGAATTCTGTGGATGTGAGGAATATTCTCATCCCTGCACTTACTATTAAACAATTGTAAATTAATTCGCTGAAACATACTAATGTTGTCATGGTTTGTCTGAATTAATGAGATATTAACAGTTTACATGAATTGAAGACAAAATGTATACTATTTATGTATTTGTCTTTGCAATGGTTGATGCAACATATGCTCACAATAACTGCAACAGCAGCTAGAACACAATGACTATTTTTTTCCCATTCAAATCCCATATTTCTATATCATATGTTTTTTTTTCATCCGGACAGCACTGCATTCATTGATTTTTGGGAACACATGCATAGTTCTGTGTGATGGTTTCTGTTGATAATGTCACAGTACTCCGACACAGCCAGTGGATTCTTACAAGGCACGTCATGATACAGCTATCCCCTGATATACTATGAACCATGATTCTATGTTCATGATATGAAATGAATCGGAATACTTAATTCATGAAACTTTCCATGAATTCTTACATATCACAGCATATGAACCTTCTTAAAAAGGAACAAACATGATTAAACACGTAAAAAGGCTTGAGCCTTCCTCAATATCCTGAGAAAGTCTTCTTTAAATCAACAATTTCAGTATAATATTATGTCAGATGAAATTGAGAAATCAATATTTTCACACCACATAAAAATGAATACAATTTCAAAACCAAAAGTATATTGTTTGCAAAGAATGAAATTGTTTATTAAATGTAAGTTGGATAACAATGCCATTTCACTGATGTCTTAAATGTTCCAGATGTGAAATGACACAGGATTAAAAAATGAAATCAAATATCATAATGATTTGAATGCACTGATACACTGGTTATACATGACATCCCCACAGAGGCATTTACACTAAAATTACAGAATTGAGTACATAATTCATAAAGCTATAGGGTTAACATGAGGAGAAAAAAACAAAAACCCATGTCACTGCAACAACAAAAGACAGATGTCTTTTAATGTCAATCAATAAATCATTAAATGTCAACAAGCTGATGTCATTTTGATTGTTTTGTCCTTAAGCCTTGGATGAAACTGCCTATCATGGTGCTGTGGTTCAATGATGCTGATGTTCAAACAGGACATATTTTACACATTGCACGTTGGATACAGGCAATGCATTGCTGCAGTAACATGGGTAAAACATGTAAATGAATTGTGCAAATGTTGACAGCGATGTGTGTCTTCATTAAATGAAGAATTGAGTATAATGTGATTAAGAACTATTTTTACAAATTGGCTATGAATCAAGTTTTAGTGATGTAGCCATCTCCCCTCCGCAACTCACATTATCATGATAACAACAAAACAAAACAAAACCCCAGTGAAAAAAATGCACATTAAGTTGTCAAAATTAGTATTTCCCATCCATTACATCATTGTAAAAATGGTGATTATGGTCAACAGCAGGTGTAAATTAAATCAGAAAAATAGAACTTATTTTCTGGAAAATGCTACTTGACTACATCACCTTTATGAAACATTTACATTTCAACCTTTAAATTAGTTTAATAAATATTTTATATTTGTCATTTAGGCTAGTTTCAAGTGTGTGATGACTATCATGGTGAAACAAACTGCTTGTGATTATTGCTGCTGTGAAGCCACTATGATCTGAATATTGTATGCATGATGAAGATCAGTTAACAAATATGTACATGAGCTATATGTTAGAACACTGTCAACAGTTGCACAGGTGATGGATTATTCAATATATTCAATTAAATAATAACAAAAGGACTTGTCTGACATATTTTAACTACGATAATAGTGTTAATTTCTTAGAACAATGACCGGTGACAACAATATAGTCAAAGTGACTATGTAAAATAGGTTAACATATTACCTTGTGGTGATATCCCTTTTGCACATCATATTTTGATAAATAACACCCGTATTCAAGTAAAAACACTCTCTTTAAAAAAAAAATCAGGTTTGTCCAATTCTAGTGATCATGGGTAATGAACTGAATTCATCAAAGGGCATGGCTTGTTTACACAATGCAGTGGTTACTTATTACCACTTAGCATGTTCAGAAAGTGGTCAAATGTAACATGTCATACTAGGGACTACACTTTCTTAGTAAAGTACAAATTCCAGTTCTTTTTTTAGTTCAGTCTCATTTGGGATTCGAATCCACACCCTCAGACTCAGGCACCCAATCACCAGCATATGGTGTAATTCACTGGAAATGTGAGTGACTTCCGACTGATCTACTAGTGACAGTTATTAGTTGAAACTAATTAACTAATTCTTAATTAATGGCATTCCAAATAATTTCCTTAACAGCATGTACATATATTATTGAATGCATCCTGGTGAGCATACCAGTCATTGTCTTCATCTTGTCACAACTCCACCTAATCATGACCTCTTGTATTAAGTTGTATTCCTGCTTATTTTTCTTTCAACAGAAACATGTGATGAGAAAAGCAACTAAGTTTAGATAAAAGGCTTGGGCAGATAACTTAGATGAGTCCTGTTAAGGTCATGGCTACCAACTGGGTCATAGTGACCAGAGGCCTGTCATGTATTACTGTATTATATTGCTTGATGACCAGGGTTACACAAGTTTCCTTTTGCAATTCTTTCTGACTATCCTCTGATTCCTTCTGACTTTAATACATGTTTACATCTATAAACATGACCATAATCAAATTCTGTTTATGTATGATCTGATTGTTCTATATGCCGAAATGATTCATGGAAAATGTGTTTCATGTGTTTTATCAATCAGAGATGAAGTTGGCTTGGGTCAGTATCGATTATCATATGATATTGTATGACACAAGCAAAAGACTTTACACTGGAAAATATAAATTGGCACTACTGCATGATGAACAAATAATCTAGCAACATGGCTTAGCCACCAGTCCCACTACAGGACAGTGTCACTCGAGCGACAAAAATTTCCAGAAACTATGTTTTGAGGCATATGCTAACCACCTGTTTTACAAGCTACCAAACCCACTATTAACTGTATTCATTTTTGAACTATTGTAATTCTACGGTGTCATATGCCAGTTGTTCCGTTTAAAATGCTGAAATTGGGTTCTTGTACTACTAGAGCTGATGTTTATTGTATGCCAATCCGGGTTTTCCCAAACATGATGGGTGAAAGGCATACGGATGAAGTAAAAAAATGAATGAAAGTATTCATTGAATTCCTCAACCACTCGTCTTAGTGTACTGGTGAGAGTCTGTAAAAACACAATATAGTTTTAATACTTGTATTTATTATTGAAACGATATTTGGTAATCCATGTTTTTATTTGGCTTTGAGGGGCTAGCAGATTTATGTGCCCCCTCAAAATGAGAAATTCAAAATGGATGTCAAAATCCTACCTTTAGCTTTAGCCCGTGGCCATAGATAATATGTAGCCGGTATGAGAACCAGGCCCCAAAAGGAAAGAAGGAAATAGTAGAAAGTTCCCCCCTCCTCATCGTACTCAAACTGCATGCCAGGCATCTTGGCTCTGTTTACGTCGCTTCCGTCTTGATAAAGGAAGTCGGTTGTGTCCCTTTATATAACCTGCGTAAATGTCTCGTCACCATTCGGGCGGCCATCCGTTAGTCACGACAGCAGTTACATCCCTTTGATAAGCAATCTCAAGAGCTTTTGTTTCTGCACATATCCAGGTTCTTAGTTTAAAGAGGGCGCTTCTGAACGCGTGCCATTTATAAACAAGTATTTGCGACGGTGGAGAGTTGTCGTGACAAGGTAAATTATCTGCATATATACATGTATGCTTAGAATGGAAAGTGTGCAAAACCTTTTATTGGCGTATGCACATGACCATTTGGATTTGTTCAATCATTCTTTAGATTGAGCAAAATCCGAATGTGTAGCTGTGGTCTGACCGTCACATGTCTGGCGTAATGTAAATTCGCGGACATTGCGCCTATCACTTCTGGCCTTACGCGGTCGCTACACATGAAAGTGTTTGTAAACAAGAAGTCGTCTTCATTTTCCTGCTGTCACGATTCGGAAATCACAAACTTCAAAGTCGAGTTTTTTATCCAAAGTTCCCAGCAAATGTATTTTTACTCTTCTACACTAATGCAAAAACCATCAAAACGAATATAAACCCTAAAAAATAGTTTTCATTCGTGACATCACCTATCTGTCGGTCGTCTGTAATAGTAAATGCTAATGCTAAAAGGTCATGACCCCAGAAGGTGGAGAAAAATAACTGAAAGTCCATTTCCGAATCATTTCAGGGTATTCCGGATCACGTAACGAGGCAGTGTTCGGTTATTGATGCTTGTTTATGGCAACAGGGGTCTGTGTCAAACAGTAACAAGCGTTTAATTGAATAGATGCGTTAACAATTTTCATTTGAAATAATTAACAAATACTGCAGTTGATAACAACATCCGCTTGGTAGATAGGTTTAACACTTGCTGTTCATAACAACACATTCAAGAATCATGATTCCAGGTACCAGTGTGGGCTGAAAAATATTCTCTTGTGGTTTATACATACGTGGTTTATGGTATTGATCTCTTCAGTATTGATATATAATATTGTGTCGTGACCTTTACATGCGACTTTAACTTCAATCTCTGACAATCTGAAAGTATGAATAAGAAAAATATCTTTCCAGACTTTTGTGTAAGAAGTCAATCCCAATTTGCAAATTGTCCCAGATATCATCTCCCGATGGCTTTGTTTATCAATATATTCCATGTAGTTAGTGTCATGAATTATTAAATTACCCTTTGCTTTAGGATTTGGTAGTGTGACCCAGTTGTGAAAGCATTTGCTTTCCAAAGGCCTTTGTTGATTCCCCACATTAAAACAATGAGTGACGTACCTTCCTGATGTATACTGCAGTAGTATAGCGTAAGTCATGTTCAGTGAATGATAATACCAAACTCATTCATTGATTCTTTGTTTCAGATGTTGAAACGGAAAGTGGAAACAGCTGAATCCAAAACTGCAAAGAAAAGGAAGCCATCACCTGCCCTTCAAAAATCAAAGTCATCTAAGAAGAATGTACAAAAGAAACCTGAGGTGAGACAAAAGGGGAAGAAGAATGTTAAGCCAGTTGCAAACACAATGGAGGAAGAAGGGAAGAACTCCTCATACCCCAAGCTGATAGACGAGGGCACGAATGTGGAGGTAATTAATACTGTCATAGTTGTAGGTATAATTATTGACTTTTTGTAAAAGGTTTGTGGTTTTCAGAAAGGCATGTAGTTTTGTTTAAGGGATGTTTTGATTTTTGATCCAGCTGCAACCTTGGAGATACCACTCTTTTGGTAGAGTTAATGCATTTTCAGTGTCTCATCTGAAACTACATGTGGGGTAGTGGTTGAGGTATTTTTGCTCATCACGCTGAAGACTGGGGTTTGATTCCCCTCATGGGCATAAATTTGAAGCCTGTTTCTGGTGTTTCCCATTGTGATATTGCTGGAATATTGCTAAATGCGGCATAAAACTAAACTTGCTCACTCACTGAAACTACATGGCCTTAAGTGTTCAACCTTGGGATGCACATGCATTGATGTACTGTAGGAGTGAGTGAGTGAGTTTAGTTTTACACCGCACTCAGCAATATTCCAGCTATATGGCGACGGTCTGTAAATAATCAAGTCTGGACCAGACAATCCAGTGATCAACAACATAGCATCGATCTGCGCAATTGGGAACCAATGACGTGTGTCAACCAAGTCAGCGAGCCTGAACACCTGATCCCATTAGTCGCCTCTTCCAACATAGTCACCTTTTATGGCAAGCATAGGTTGCTGAAGGCCTATTCTACCCCGGGACCTTCACGGGTCGCATTGATGTAGGAAGAAAAAAGGGAAGACAGGTTCCAGCAGGGACAAACTATATCATTTGCAATTTGTCTACTGACTCAGTTACCTCATTGCTGATCAAACCTCAAACAGCTGTTGACTTAATTTTATTATCTAGCATTTGTGAAACAGCATTCTATTTCAATGATAGCTAAACGTTTTTAACACATTTTTAATTACAAAGAGCACACCTACTCATGTTTATGAGTGCCCCAAGGATTGCGCACATTTCATGGTGTTGATCCTGTCTTACGCTTCACACACTCTATGAGTAACCTTAACCTTGATTTGATATGATTTGGTGGGGAATTGGTTACTTTCGGGAGTGGGGGTGGGTGGGGGGATGCGTAAAGGGAGAGAGAAAGGAAGAAGCAGCTGTTGCCTGGGGCAAGATGTCAATCAAGAACACACTGTTTTCTTATTTATGATGATAGCCTGAAGACATATAACTACTATTACAGCCTTCTCAGTATTCTAAAGTGTATGAAATAAGTTTGGAAAGAAATTTGATCCATATAGTGAGGAATGTAATTCATACATTCCATGTATGCATGAATAAAATTTCCTTCTTGTATGTTGTATATTTGTTTTCTTGCTTGTCCGTTGTTTAACTGATACTTTGCTGTTAAATGTTATGTTCAGCAATAATTCACCTTTGTGATGGTAGCCAGCAAATAAGGAAGTCTGGAACAGATAAGCCAGTACTTCATACAGTTTTCTTTGCAGTCTAACATATGAAAAGTTGACTGACATTTTTGTTAACAATAGTACTTAGATCAAGTCAAGGTGCGAACATACATGTGGAGAATATTTGTTTGATATTTTATGTGTCTAATATCTTTAACTAGTTTTGAGATTTCTTTATGTGAGTGAGTTTATTTTATGCAACACTCAGCAATATTCCAGCTATATGACAACAGTCTGTAAATATGTGGTCTAGACCAGAAAATCCAGTGATCAACAGCATGAGCATGTATCTATGCAATAGAATGACAGTCGAGTCAGCAAATCGGACCAGCCAATCATCGTGTTAATCACCTTTTAGGACAAGCATGGGTTACTAAATTCTAATCCGGATCTTCACGGGTGATTTCATTATGTGCTGTTATGTAACTTATTCATATAAGTTTTTGTTATTTTATCTGATACACAAGTATTTGTCTGATACACAAATATTAAAGTTTACTGTTACAGCTAGGAGCCCTTTTTTCCCACCTTAATGTCCTTATTTCTAAACATAACTGACAGTACAAATATGCAAAGTTTGAGGAAATGAAACTAGTAAGATTTTCATAGCAGTTTTAATTTTGCTATGCTTCCAGTCTTCACACAGTAATTGCCTTCAGGTGATATGTGATCATGCTTACACCTTCTAGCATCGTAGTGAGAAATGAACTGAACAATGAAAGGGCACTGACATGCAGTTCTATACTTTAATACCTCTGGTGGACATTAGATGGTATACATTTATTTGAGACACTAGTAAAAGATACATTTACCACAATAGTGCAGAGTGGATGAGCATTTGTCTACAGATGGGAAGGGAAGGGGTTGAGTTACCCAGCCATACTTACCACAAAACATGCAGGATAGTACTTGTAGATGCCCTATCTCATGCTAGACATTAAGGGTTAAAAACAAGGACTGATCAGCTTGTATATGCTGTGTCTGAGTGGCGTGTCTGTTTTATTTCATGATAGGACAGCGGGCAACCACCACAGAAGTACAAAGTGAAAACCTACATTGTACTGCATCCATCAAAGCTTTCATGGTCCTTGTTCTGATCACCTATGTGGTGGAGTAGTTAGAGTGTCCACCCGCCAAGCAGAAGGTTGCAGGTTCGATCTCAAGCCACATCAAACCAAAAGTATGGTGCTTGTTGGTCCCTGCTTGGCGCTTGTCATTAACGGGTATAACAACAACTGGTTGGCTGGGAGTCAGTATAATGTGTCTGAGTGGGGTATCATGGGTAACTGTGTATGGCATCTCTGTGTATGGGCTTTGCTATCACTATGAAACCAGTTTAGTCAGGACTAGCACAAGCAGATGTCCATACACATGCATACACATAGTCATGTGAGCAAAATATTGTCAAGTACAACATTAAACTCCATTTCACCTCCCCTGCTCCAAAATGTTACATCAATTTAAATCACAAGGTTGTGCTGAACAATTAATACATTCTTTAGAGATATTGCGGTAGTTTGTGTTAATTGTATTTTTCCAGAGTGATGAAAAGATTGAGTTCACAGCTGGTCTTCCAACACGTAACAGCAAAGGGCAGCTGGTATTTGCTGGAGTTCCTGAGTTCCGACCTAATATGACTCCTAAAGAAGTCATGCAAGCTGGCAGTTTTGGAGGAACTTATTTTCGACCAATCAAATCTGGTGTTACAAGTATGTTTTGAACGTGGCAAAGTGTTTGTCTGAGTGAGTGAGTGAGTACCGGTATCTTGCCATGGTTTTCTGAACTGCGTCCCAAGGATGTCAGAGCTTGTGGGAGAAGGGTTCATGGGGACACCAGAAAACACACCATTTTGAAACTTGACAAACCTAGACTCATAATCATGGTGGGGTTGATGGGGTAGCCTAGTGGTTAAAAGGTTTGTTTGTCACGCTGAAGGCCCAGATGCAATACCCACATGGGTACATTTTTTACATTTCTGGTGTCCCCAGGTATTGGTGATATTGGTGGAATATTGCTAAAAGTGTAAAACCAAACACACTCACTCCTCAGAGCAGATGCACACTTCACATCTAGATAAATATACTTTAAGTGTTTCCATTGCATTTAATTTGCTTATCAGTGAGTGAATGAGCAATATTCCTCCTATATGGCAGCAGTCTGTAAATAATCGAGTCAGACAATCCAGTGATCAACAACATGTGTCAACCAAGTCAGCAAGGCTGACCATCTGATCCTGTTACTCGCCTCTTACGACAGTCATAGTCATCTTTTATTGCAAGCATGGGTTGCTAAAGACTACCCCAGACTTTCACGGGTCAATTTGTTGATCAAGAGTTTTGGATTTTATGTTTCAATTTTTTATATTTTTTATGTTAATGCTTGTAAGTTGTATTGAATATATTGTTTGTGTGTATAGCTATAGAGAGAAGAATATGAATGCACCCTTCACATGAATCTACTACACTGATTTACGCATTATACACACAGGTTTTCACATTAATACTTCCACAAACGCAAGTCAGGTTTTGCATCACTTCTTATTATTATTTCAGAAAAGAGCTATTCTGGTGTATGGAAGGAGCTTCCCAAGGATTGGTTGCAAGGACTCAACATAGGACAACAGGTCTGGAAATCTACCTGTCTGTTTCTCAGCTTACTTTTGATTTGAGTATGAAACAGTTCTCTCTAGTGTTGGGAATCGGTTGAAATCTCATAATTGATGATCACTTCATTAACAACGAACAATCATTAAAAAAAATTGCTTACCAACATTTTTCACATTTTCATATTCAGGCTGTAGTAGCAGCTGATAAGTATAACATGATGCAACTTGCCACTGAAATGTTCAGTCATGACTTTTCAATAAGTGAAGAGAGTTCTATCAATCATGAAATATAACTATGTCTTCAGGCCCTGACATATTCGAAGAAATGTTCCATAGTTGTGTTCCTAAGACTAAATCAGTAATTCCAAAATTGTGTATGTTCTATTATGAAAAAATGTTATTGATGGCTGGGTCGTTTGATCTCTGCAACAGATCACAGGAATAGAAGCTAAAAGCCTCTTAAGTGGTAAACTGATTTAAGTGCCATAGATCTGACATGTTTGGGTTTTTCAGTCAAGATGCCTGCCTTGTTCATCTATGTGATGTCTAAAGCCTGGCTCCATTTTGGTCTAGGAAACAAGGAGATAGATACCATGTGGTTAAGGTGTTCACAGGACTTCAGATAAGGGCTGTATCAGCGTATGTATGGATAATGAATATGCATCATACTGTGGGGGAAAATCAGAAAACATAGCAGATAAGCACCGTAGCAATGGTGTATGGTCTTAGAGTCATTTACGGATGTATTTATCTGAAAAAGCATTACTTTATTGTTTATTGACCTCATTACACAAGAGTAGCAATGTTGTGTTGCCTACTAGTATATGAAACGAAACATGAGATTACTTAGACGTCATTAAATTCCATTCAGTACTCTAATTTTTCCCAGTACTCTTATATCGAAAAATTATGGTGTACATACTCCTCATGTTCAAAAATTATCTGGAGCCCAAGCTTACCAAAGTTCAATGTTTCTTTCCCTGCCTTGGTACAATATGGAGCCCATTTCTGATGTCCCTGGTCACTTTGATTAAAGTTGGTTAATACTCTCTCCTAGTTTTATGTAGGCATCTTGTCATCTTCACAGGTGTCGTCATCAACATATGATGAGAAAGTCAACACATACAAGGTAAAATGTGGCGGCAGTCTTGACATGTGGGAGTCAAGCGGCTGGATTCACAAACAGGACCCTTATGGCTGGTTCCAGTGGTACTGTAGGTGAGTGTTTGGTCAAACCTGTCAGTTGTACTGTATGATCAAACCAGACTTGTGTAAGTGGTACTGAATAATCAAACTTGGCTTGTGTACGTGGTATGTTTGGGGATTAGTCCTGACTTGAGTCAATAGTGCTGTAGGATCAATCATCACCTGTGTCAATGGTATTGTTTGATTAAACCTGATTTGTGTCAGTTGCAATATAGAATCAATCCACTCTTGTGTCAGATCACACCTGACTTGTCAAAGGTACAGTAGGATCAAACCTGACTTGTGCTGAGGGTGCTATAGGATCAAACGTGACCTGTCAGTGGTAATTCATGATCAAATTTGATTTGTGTCAGACCCAACTTGTGTCAGTGGTACAGTTGGATCAAACCTGACTTGTGTTGATGGTGTGTAGGATCACACCTGACTTGCATCAGAGGTAATGTATGTTCAAACCTGACTTGTGTCAGTTGTGTTGTGGGATGAATTGTGTCAGTGGTACCCTGGGATCATATCCTGACACAAGTCAGTAGTGCCGTTGGTGAGTGAAGAAACACAATATAGTATCTAAAGTTATGACTTGTGTTGCTATATTTGATGTCACATGTCAGCTAAGGGAGATTCTTTTTGAATATAGTCTCCCTTTTGTTTCAGGTTTTATCAAGGACGAAGGACAGATGATGACAATCGTCAGATTGGGAGATGGTTGAGATGTGCAGGCCCAACGGGACGGTGGCGGAACAATCTCATCTCAAAGTGTGTGAAGAGTGGGTGTGGTTATAACAACCACAGCATCTCTCCGGTAGTCCGACAGACTCTACAACACTGGGGGTATAAACTCAATCAGGAGGATTTCAATGCATATGCAAAAAAGAAACGTCTTTTGTAAGATGAAATCCTAAGAAAACTTTTCTGTTTGACTGAACAAAGTAACAAAACAGAAGCACTCTCAACCTTCATACACAGGAAATGTTCTCAAAATACTCAAACTGATATCAACACTCAGGGAATGTTATTGGAGTGCCTTTGTGTGCTAAGAGTTACCTCCTCATTGTGGTGCAATTTCAGATTTACACGATGTAACAGTGAGGGCTGCCTCTTCAAAGCAGTAGGACAGGAAAAATGTGCACCCTACATGACTTTTGTTGTTTTTATTCTCCCTCAAAGTTGCCTTATATATATCTTTACAAAAGAGATCCAAATTATGTTTAAGATGTCTTTTGTCATGTGATTGAAGCCGACACAGGTGCCTTACTTTAGTCTTTACCTAAAGAAGGGCATTTTTAGAATTTTCCTTTTATTCAAATACAGAAACACAGGTTAAATATTACATGTTTCATACTCTATATGCTGTTATCCACAAAAACGGCATCAAGGTAGAAACCGTCACTGACAGGCTCTTAAGAATAATGAAAAAGGCGTTGATATCAGTCTTAACACTATAAAAAGGACCTTTTATACAATGTTAAACCCATCAGTGACAGTATATATCTTGTGTTACAAGCCGCTGTGGTGTTTCCACTGTAGTAACAGTCATGGTGTGTAGATAGTCCTGCAGATTTTGTTTGTTTTTAATTACCGTGTATAAGCCGACCCCCTAACTTGACCCCCAAAATCAGTGTCAAAATGGTATGTTTCATGCACCCCCACACCCCCCGTTAAAGTCTTGAATGTAAAACGTAAGTATGGTCAGTATGCAATGTGAGAGTATGACCATTATTCTAAAAATCTGTGTTTGTTTTCCACTCTATATCACAATAATATGTTAACCCCAACAGAATTGTAAACTATTATTCCCTATTTTATTGGAAAAAAATTCTCGTACACATGCATCATCAACGGGTCCATATGATCAAGTTGTCAAAGAGCAAAGTAACGATTTTTCAGGGAGATAATTAATCAAAGTGAATAAGCAGAAGAATACAATCAAAAACAGTACTCGTAAAAGTTGTCAAATGAACATTATAACTTACCACGTCCATCTTTTTTGAGCAATTGTGTTCCATACCTCAAGTGACATCTTGGCTCTCATCGCCTCAAACTTTAATCTCAGACACGATGTTCAATGAGAAAAAATGTGCATAAAGCATTTTTGTCAAAGGTCATAACCTAGCACAATACATGCACTAAGGTCCGTAATGTATGTATAGGTGGTGGTATGTTGTCTCACACATTCAGAATAGCATGATTTTACTCATAACTTTCATCTGAATCTATAGTATAAGTTTACAAAGGACATCATCCATAGCTGTTATCTGACTGGCTGGGATAGGTCATGTGTTTGATTTTGACCATTGAAATAATGAAAACTCTATACTTTGATTTGTATTTTATTAATGATGTATAACAAAGTGGCTTTAATCTTGGTAAACTTCCTGGCAGGTGTATTTCTAACCTGTAAGATCGTCCTGACAGGGCGCTGACGACCAGAAAAATACTTGCATGAAATTGTGCCTCATAGATAAGCCGATCCCGTTCTACAGACAACTTTTTTTTCCCCTCAAAATTTGGCTTATACACGGTAATATATGGTACATTGGTGAATCTTCTGTTTCTAGGGGGGTTTGGTGAAGAGTTATCACAAGCTGATAGACAATTAATAGTTGACAAAACAACAACTTAATATGAATGAATACCTGTATCAGATTACGAATATTTAAGATAAAGTAATAGTATTCATTTTGGACCGGAGTGTCCAAAATCCTGTCTGTTTTCAGACTCTGTGCTCTTGACACTGAAAGTGTTGTTCACATAGTAAGGCAGAGAAATTATGAGGTCTTTCCTCTGTCATCAAAACATATTCCTTCAAGCAATAACTATGTAAGGATTTTCCTTTCTTCACCGCCAATGTAAACCAGTCAACAATAGTACATGTATGTGATACAGGGCCCTTAATGCTAAAAACATATTGGGGAAACCTCATTCCAGGATATGAAAACCCCCACAAATGTCAGATATATGAAACTATACTCTAAATACTGTAAATCATGAAATTAATGCGTCATGAATTTAATGCGAGTGCAAAGGTCTTGTCTAAAATGCGTCATGAACTTAATGCGAGCTCAGGTAGCTGTTTTGATCAGAAAATGCGACACCCTGATTCTTTCATGCCAAATGGATGGAGGCCGCGATTGCAAAGGTGAGCAAAGATCACGAAACGATCCTGCGTGGCTGGAGAATGTCCGGTCTGGCTGATGTGCTTCAATGACTTTGAACAATTGACAGTGATTACTGTAACCAGTGATAACTGACTTGTTATACCTGTAATGAGGAAGTGACCTGTATTGACTGGTGTAGTGTGTAGTGTCAACACTTCTGCTTAGTGAGAAAATTTGCCGATGAACAAGTAGTGTCAATGAAACGAGTGCTCGATTGTCAATTAATGTTATACAAGATGACTAAATTGTTGTTTCATTCTGTATTGATTGTATTGAAGACAATAAAACATGACAAAGACAAGAAGAGATATCCGTTTTCTGATGTTTATTCAAAAGTACACCCCCAGACTGAAATGCGTCATTTTAATAATGCGACACATGTACAGACGCATTTTTCGCATTAATAAAATGCTCCGATTAATTTAGTGATTTACAGTATTCACCCGTAATACAATTACCAGGGGAAAAAGTATTAAGTGTGATATATATTTTTTGTGGCCCTGTCAACATTTCCATAATGCAAATTTGTTTCATATATTTATCTTTCATATTGTCCAGCTCCACTTCTGAACCATTGTCCCCTTTCACTGAATTTTGCTGTGATCAATTAAAAGGCAAGGCACACGTTTTTACAATTTGAATCAATTTGAATATGGGAATGGATGGTCAAAGGGATCTGCTAGCAAAGCTCAGCACAACTTTACTGGATCCTCCTTCCTGCACCATTATTCCCACCTTTAATTTAATGCACAGTGATGAGGACAATGGGGTCTGCTAAAATCAGGGTGTTCCAGGACTGGCACCATGGTATGATGAAACATCAGGTGGGCCTGCACCTAGGTCAACTGATGAAGGAGGTTAATACTTTGTGCAACATCACCAGTCATGCTGCCATGGGCTACATCGGTAGTGAGAAGTACGCACCATGGACCAACACCCTGATCTGTTGGCAAGCATTACTCACCATTTACCTCAGCAGAAAATGCACACAGAAGACTCAAGCCATGGTGCAGTTACTGTTGTGTCACCCATGATTACCCTGGTGAGGAAACAGAGAAATATGAATCAAGCTCAAAGCAGAGTAACTGAATGATGTTACACAGGAGATTTCACTTTTATTGCATCTTCAGGTCAGCTTTCCTCATACATAAGGGCATCAGCAATTCCTTCTTGGAGAGTTTTCTCACTGGTGGGGTCCTCCTTTTCGGAGAGTTTGTCATGCATGTTTTTGAAGATGTTATCTGGTCAATCTGCCAATCAGATCAGCTGTTTCCTGTCACTTCACATGTGGTGATTGCTTCCTGTTGTTTCGTAGATGCCACGCAAGCGATAGGGGGCACCGATTGCTATTGTTTTGTTGTTTGCACAAGCACTTTCAAGAAGTGAGCAATTATTGGAATAAGGTCATTCATTTGTAACATGTCATTATATCCCCCAGTTGAGAGCTTTATAATGGAATACAGCTGGGGCAAATACCTCCGTGTTTGAAATTTCGTGCAAAATAACATGTGAGGCAGCGATTCGTTTGATGGCAGGTATTCTTCAAAAGCTCTGAACATCAACCTTGCCAAGAGTATTTTCCGATTTGTAAGAAGCAATCTTATTGGATAAAAACTAGTTTCTAATGACACTTATTTGCCACAGTCTGCTATAAGGATCGTGAATGGTCAAAATCAAACACATGACCTATGACAGCCAATCAGATAACAGCAATGGATAATGTCCTTTGTAAACTTACAGATTTAGATGAAAGTTTTGAGTAAAATCATGCTATTCTGAACGTGTTAGACAACATACCACCACCTACACATACATTACGGACCTTAGTGCATGTATCATGCTAGGTTATGACCTTTGGTGGGTGGATAATTTGTCAACTGTGTGGCAGGTATGATAGCATGATTAAATGCATTGCTTTACTGTAAAGATAGCAGATATTACTGTGATTTGAAATAAATCAATCTTAAAGCAGTTGTGTTTAGTTCTTCTATTGCTTTCCTAAAACAGTAATTTACCAAAAAAAATAAAAATAAAAATGCCTGAAGTACTTTTGTCGTATTGTACCAGATGGATACTTGTCCCAAATACTGGTAAGACAAAGTGATAATTTGGCCATAATGCATAAGAAACACAGAATATTAGTTTCGATGACTTATACTTAGGATTTAGGACTTAGGATTTATTTTCAGAATGATAATGAATTTGGCAGATCAATGAAAACGTTGCGGAATCAGGCTACATGCCACTGTTGTCACCTTGGTCCTAATTTGTGAATAATGTGGCAGGCGTTTTTTTTTAAAGATAATCTTTTTTGACAGGTAGTAAGTTAAGTAAAATAAAGGGGCATGTTACATGCCTTGATTTAGGGGTAAGTAGGGGCCCCTCATGCCTAAAACATGTTTGATATACATGTATAACAGATCTTTTATAACTCTTGTTATAGAGAGGAAGTAAGTGGGTAGTGACATAAATGCTTATACAGTTGGAATATGGACTAGAATCTCTGAATAGTTTTAAGGAAAACAGTTGTAGCAGTGTGATCTTGAGCTGTCCCCTGTCTCTTGCTGTTGGGGTGTGACAGGGTTGGTCACTTGACTAAGAGTCCTGGTCCTGTTGGGTGTGGTGGGGTCGATCATGTTGTTGAAGTAAGTTGGTTCTTGCCCTTGTGGAATGTACCAGTGATTGATTCTGCACACAAGTCTGTCTGACTTATGGAGTTCAAATTCATGCGCTGGCAAGAAGACAGAGTTAGATGGCAGTCACAGCATAAGTGAAAGTATTATATGGAAGCAGTGTATAATTTTCATATGGTGAGGCTGCAACTGAGGCTGGTCCTGGGCGTGTAGTATGTTTAGCTAGAATCGCAAGTGGAGATAGTCTCTCTAGTGGATGTCCTTTCATGAACAATGAAAGTCCATCTGAGGGACCACAACAGTTTATTCAGTGCTACACTTTCAAATGTAGGTTTGAACTTCTCTACAACTTCCCCCGTCATCAACTGCACTCCTATTCCTACACACGCAGGTATGCCCAGGGTTCGTCATTCTTGGCCCTTTGTTCATTTGCCATAGGTCTACTGGATACTAGGTCTGCATTGTATCTTTTGGGCTGAGGGTCCAGGTGTGTGAGGGTCCTCATGTCCAGCTTCATAGTCATCATCATATTCATAATTAACATATTCACCTGCTTCAAGTCTTTGAAGCCGTCATTAGTGGAGTCTTGCAGTTCATGTAGTGTCCCTCTCATGAAGTGCACTAGAATCACTGAAGCACTTGCTTGACTAGCAGTGCTACTCAGTCGAGATCACAGTCAACTATACCTATGGCTGTTACCATAGTGTTATGGTTAATAATTTGCCATGACAAAAGGTATAAGAAATCCCCTCAGAACCAGCACAACATAACACAGACAAGTCTAAAATATTCAGTAATATGTATTGACCAAAGAGCAAGATTCACAATGGATGTTTCTAATACAATGCAACTGAGTAAAATCTCAAGTAACTGGTCACAAATATAACATATTCATCTTAGTTTGAGAATGAGAAACAGTTATACTAAATGTTACGGCCAGCTTTCTTGAATGTGGGTTGAACGTTGATAAGGAGGCAGACAGATGGATGTAGGCCAAATGAAGACACAAATCCAGGATAACTCTGTATGTTTGTGTGTGTCAACACACCAACCAGCCTTTATATACACAGTCACTGATTCTTGAGCATTCCAGCAAAGTATGGAACCTTCACAAACCAAAGGGAGGCAACTCTAAAGTGCTACCTTACCATGATGCGAATTGTCTCCCATAATAACTGTCACTCAAAACTCTAAACATTGTCACTCAATAATAACTATAACTTAATCAATAACAATACCAATTACAGAAAATGCACTCTCATAACAATAGGCTTTGCCAAGTTCACTCTCTCCCCTCTGGGATCACTCACATTTGAGACCCGTGAAGGTCCCGGGGTAGAATAGGCCCTCAGCAACCCATGCTTGCCATAAAAGGCGACTCAGCTTGTCGTAAGAGGCGACTAACGGGATCGGGTGGTCAGGCTCGCTGACTTGGTTGACGCAGGTCATCGGTTCCCAATTGCGCAGATCGATGCTCATGTTGTTGATCACTGGATTGTCTGGTCCAGACTCGATTATTTACAGACCGCCGCCATATAGCTGTAATATTGCTGAGTGCGGCGTAAAACTAAACTCACTCACTCACTCACATTTGACTGTGGCATATCAGCTTGAACTGCTTTCTTTGCTTCCAACATTGTGAATAGTGAGTGCCAGTGAGTGTATAGACTCCGACAATGTTAAGGCCATTCTCACTAGCAGCGCTGGTTGACCCAAATTGTTCCCTCCTTCCTACTTGTACTGAAGCATATGAACTCTGATTTCATGAAGAATTTTGTAAAATAAGTAACTGATACACGATAGAAGCATTCTGTTTGGAAGTGATGAAAGCCATATGTAATTATGGAGGCAGCTATGACTTTATCCGTGAACTCAGCAGAGGCATGGAAGTTGTCATAGTGATCTGATGGCACATTCCTTGAGTTCATTTTGTTTCTTGCTGCTTACATTGTTCCAACTGAATTAGATAAGGATGTGTCATAGAGAAGGCTCCAAATTTGAGATATTCTACCTTATTATGAAATGCGAACACTTTAACACATAGTACAAATGAATGAATAAATACTAGTAAATAAGTAAATAAATAAATAAGTAAAAATAGGTAAATAAATGTATAAGTAAAAATAAATAAATCTTCAGGTTCTTTAAGGCATTCATGAGCACCTCATCAGAGATGAGATGGTAGCTTCAAGCGCCTTGCTGAAATGGTCCATATTGTGTTGCCAGAAACTTAGAGAAACCTGTAGAAGTTTCCAATTCTTTGAAGACAGTCATCCTTCGGGTACAAATATGCATTTTCTGCTGCTGGAAAATGTCACGTGACAGTTGTATCAATGTCTTAATCAAATATTGTACCATGAACAATAGCTAGTCTTTTTTGTTCATTATACGGTCCCTCACCACGTGGAGTCACCACTCTGCCGTGTGTGCGCAGGCAACCAGGGAAGCATCCAAGCCCATATCATCATTTCCTCTGAGTAAAGCAGTGAACAGAATTGTGGGGAGGTTGGTCGCCCTTCCCCAAGGACGATTCTCTTCAAAGAATAGGAAACCTCTACAGGTTTGTCTAATTCTTTTTCATAGAGATTGTCCTTGGGGTACATATATGCATAAACTGAGACTCCCAAAGACGAGAGACTAGGGAGGAGGAAATTCTGGCACAGTACGTAATAATAGCTATTGTAATTATGAAAATTGACTTACGCTCACCTGTGACCTGACCTGAAGCTTCCGTAAGAGGCGTTATGGGAGGGAACAGACAGGGAGCAACCGCAATAAGAACCAACCTCAGACCTAAGCATGATATAGATCACTGTAAAAAGTGCGAACATAACCCCGCCCACATTATGAATTCTATCTAGAGCACCATTAGGGGGAAAGCCCAGCATATAACTGAAAACAGATCAAACTAGATTGTCAGTCATGGGACACGTCGGCAGTGGAAACATACCACAAGTATGCAGTAACAACAGCGTCAGCTGTCAATGAACCAAGACCCACTTGGCCATGGTGGCATTATACTGTCCACTGGAGAGAACAGTATGTCCAAAGTGTGTGAGTGCGGATCAAGCTGATAACAGCTTTGATATGGATCTTGAGGGTTTTACGGACATCCAGTGGGTGAGTGTGCGTTGCAGAGGTCCCTGTTATTTTGCAGTATTACCATTCAGTTATTACTGCCAGCTTGAAATTAGACCACACAGTTTCGGTTTCCACCACATGCTCCATTTATTTCATCCGGACATTATACAAAAACATCAACTCTGATGCGGAACGAAATATTCACAATACACGACACGACAGTCCCCGATGTAGAAGGCTGGGTGAAAGTAGGAAGTTTGATAGGAGCTGTCACCTCGACAGCTGAAACAGCCAGTAGACATGAGAAAGTAGTAGCCATTCAAGCATGATTGACAAATCCCAAAGTGGGCTGGTTCGCCTGACAGCAGGTCAAACCGGATCAACACCAGCTAAAAAACTCTGCATGATGGTGCTGCCTCAGAAGAGCACCATCGATAGGGGTGTGAAAGTTGGAAATAGTGATGGAGTAGTCACGAATGGTTAAAAGCCGCCAAATCATTGCAGAAACTCCAGTACTCGGACTAAATCCGCAGAAAAGGGATCTGCAATCCCCCTATCTGAACACCAGCACGCATAGCGGGACCACCTATCCTCATACTGAACGTTTGTCAAATCCCGCCTCGAAGCCAGAATTGTGCCTGCAACTGCTGCAGGAATTCCATGTGCTTCAAGGCTTGACCTGACAGAGGCCAAGCCACTCACTGAATCCTTGTATTGGGGTGTGGCGCGCCGTGAGAATGTGCAGTCGCAAAGGTAGTATAACAGGAGGCAGAGTCAGAAACCTGAGAATTACCAGAAACCAGCTCTCTGACAGCTGAAGTGGTGCCAGAAGCACAAGGAACAAGGACCAGCACAAGGAAGGTTTCGGAGGCCTACGCTCTCTGGTCTGGTATTTGAGAGCAGAACACAGGTATCTGATTCGTCCCACTGGACGCAGACAGATCCATCTGGAATGATCCATACAACTGGGAGATAACTCTGAATATCCGCCTATCGAGCATCCACTTGTGCTGGGCCAGGATCCGACAAGAGAGAGCGTCTGTTAGCATGTTCTCCAGCCCTGGGAGATAAACCGGAATCACCTGACAGTTGCACTGATCGCACCGGAGGAGGAATTCCCATGTCTCCCGAAGGAGCGCTCAGGACGCCGTGCCACCTTGCTTCAGGATGTAAGTCAAGGCACTTTGGATAATTGACGCAAAAGAACTACATTCGGGGAAACGTCCCCAGAGTTCCCTTCCGCCTCCAGGGCTGACCTCTGTAATGAGGAGAGGTAATCCAAATTGTATTTCATGGCTCTCTGACGTCTTTCCTCCTGCCATCTAGTAAACACAGCAACAGCCCAATCATTCTTGTATTTTGTAGACTTAAGAACACAAATTTCAAGTTCTTTATCAATGGTGTTATTATCAAGGGGTGAGTGGCTGTGTATGGGTGATAGTTTTTAGTGTAAATGGTTACTGGCTTATCGTCCATCTCTGTTCGTTATAATAAACCTCGATTTTGATATACATGTATTTATCGCCTTTTCCTTTGGTTTATATGACAGATATAACACGATCCCGAGATTTTGGTTGGACATGTAAGCATTCGGGGTCGGGAGAACCCCTCTGAGATTCAGAATTCATCCTTCTTGGTCTCTTGGAGTAAAACCCCACTCCTTGCTGATTTGATGTGGCTGTCTCCCATTCTTGAAGAAAGAGTAATAGCCGGCTGCTGACAGGGACATTTGGCAAAAGGCAGCGCGCATCCCCCACCCCACCCCAAGCCAGATGAGAGTGGGTGTCGGTAAGCTGGTGTGCCAGAAGTGATGATGAAAAGTCTCCACTGGGGCATGGGGGCATTGTTTTGAAAGGGAGTGAGGTGCCTACCCTGTGAAGCAGAAGACAGGGAGGAAGACGACAACCTCCTGAAGATGACAGAAGTGTAGACGCATTCATCCTCCTCGGGCGCTTTGAACATGGATTCCTCCCCCAACTGGTACTCCTTACTCACGTCAGGTAAATCAAACGGGAAACGGGACCCAGTCAGAAGAGGACTGACCACTTTGCTTACCAGTGATGGTAAAATGTGCATGGACAGGCATGGACAGGTCAACACCTGACTCACCGGTGCCGGGCACCCCAGACAGTGCTGTGTCAATCAGGGACTTCAGAGATCTGCTGCTGAAACACAGTTGATAAATGATCAAATGCAATCAAATGATCAAATGTGCTGAAGCAATAGACATTGAAATGTTTACATGTACCACAAGGAGGAACATATGAAAAAGAAACAGATATGTGAAGGTGTCTGACATATCAAAAGACTGGAGTCACCTATAGGGAAACATATATACATAGAGCCTGTAGGTACTGGAAATGTATAGGCTACCTAGATCTCCAGTCAACTTTCTCATCCATTTATTTCAGACCTCCATCATCCTTTTTTCCCACCTCTCATGACGTCATCAATTTCTGCATACACAAAAACTATTTCTAAACAAAAATGAAACTAATCATCACCGAGACCATGACTGTCTGTTGACTCGTGTAAGACAACAAAATATAGTGATGTTAGTTTACATGGTTGAATGGAATAATGAGGGTTTATAATTCCTACCAAACTTGTTAATCGAGCGTAGTCTTGTTATGTTATTGATGCATCCTTAAAATATTCATGAAGTGACAGAAAAAAAAGGAATATTTGTATATGATCACATTATATAACACCATCCAGTGAGTTTAGAAAGAGTGGGTCTGGAGGGTAGATATTTTGGTTGGCCTTTGCTTGAGCAACCATGTGTTTCAAGGTTGTTTTCGTCAAACAGGCCAGATGGTTGTTTTGGTTCCGACAGCTGACAGTGCCCGTTCTTCTCACTACACTACTACTTCTTCAGTCTTCACACAACTACTACTGGTGTCACTCCAGGTTCTTCAGACAATGACGTGATGGCTCTTTCGTCTGGTTTCTTGGCTGGATTGCTGACAAGGACTTGTTTTCTTGTGTAACCCAGGGAAAATTGGCTGCAGAAGTGTGATAAGCATCATCATCCCACCCCTCTGAAAACCAAAATCTTTGTTTTTTTGCATGTTTACCTTCATATGCAAAAATCTAAATGCACTCTCAGCTGAATTTACGGTGACATAACAAATAACAATGTAAAATTTTCTAAAAAGATTACCAACATAAATACCTCCACAATCTGACTGCTTGATCATATTGATAAACTCATTAAGAAACAAAATACACAATGTTGGGCTGACCATACAACCTTGCCTCGTACCAACATTACAGTCGAAATGTTCACTCAAACCAGAACAAGTATTTACACAAGCTCGTATATGTGAGTACATTGCCTTAAAAACATCATAAACTTTACCAGTGACACCATTTTAAACAAGATATAAAACAATGAAGTGTGCTGCACAGAGTCAAAGCCTTAGAAAAGTCTTCAAATATTACCTACATGCGACCCTTTTTCTTTGATAAATATTTCTGTACAAATGATTGAAGAATAAATATATTATCTATTGTACTATAGCCTTGCCTATATCCAGCTTGCTCCTCAAAACGTTTTCTTTGATCCTCTGCCCAAACTACAATTCTTTTGTTGAGTACTTTTGTAAAGATTTTACCAGTTACATTCAAAAAGCAGATTCCCATGAAATCATTAGGGTCTGAAGTGTAACCACTTTCATGTAAAAGGTGGTAAAATAACTAAATACACTAACCAAATATGGTAAAATACAGTTAAGTCCACATAAAATCATTTGAAAAACTATTCCATCAGGTCCTGGAGCTTTGTTTGTTTAACAATGTTTCACTGCTGACAATACGTCTGCTGAAATAGGATAGTCAATGTCTGCAAAACTGTTTGATACATTACCGATATGTGGTTCACTGCCATATTCAATTAAATCTTTCACAAAGTTTTCAGTGTCATCATTTAGTTCATGGTTTATTTTAGTAAAAGTTCTTGATAGTGATGAATTTATTCTTCTGGAGAGATATGACTTGTTTGTGTGGATTAATTTTTGAAATATTTTAAAGTCTGCCACATATATGAAATGGAAATATTTTTGTCACAAAGTTTCTACATATTGTTTTCTTCTTGTTTTAGCTTTCTTCCTGTGACATGATTTGAATTTATTTTTTGTTTTCATGTAGATATTCAGGTCTGCATCACAGTCACTATGTCTAAAATTTCTAAACAAACTACATATATATTTGAGATTTTTTAAGTGTTCACATTTAATGTCCCACCACTTAGGTTGTTTCATGATAGAATGTGATTTTTGTAGTGTCCTTGTGAAACAACTTCCACAATCCTGTAAGACTTCAGTTAGTAAACCCACAGCTTCAGTAATATCAGAAATAGATAAGAGCGACCACACAATCCAGCTTACCTTTACACAACTCACTGTGTAGACATTCCAGGTATGTTCATGCAGTGGAATGGTTCCACTTAAGCCTGTTCTAGTTGTTATGCTTTATATACTCGAAAAAATAGTTGGGGATATTTGTAGATTTTGAAATAATGATGTATATATTCAGAGACATATTGATAAAATATTTTAAAAAATTTAATCCTTATTAAATGAATTCTTTTTTAAACAGTTAGTCTTTTCTGCTTCCTTTTGTATGATATTAACCTCAATGTGCTTCACATTTGTATGGGCTTATCCTGATGTTTTCAGTCATTTGATTGGTTTCAATAGAGACTCAAGGTCAGTACTTCACAAGTTTCCTTTCAAGACAGCTATTAACGAAGAATGGGAAGGGTGTACCTTGTGAATTTGTTTAGAGTTGTCTTGCATTGGTATTGAAGGTATACTGGAATTCAGAACATTACATCTGAGAGATGAACACTGATAGATAATGTTATGAGAGTGTATTTTCTGTAAATCATATTATTGATTATTTATTATGGGTCACATGTTCAGTGCTAGTAGTATTTTAGCGGCAGGCATTTAAAGTAGCACTTTAGAGTTATCTCCCAATGCAAAACATGGCGAAGGTTCCATGGAATATTCATTAATCAGTGACTGTGTATATAAGCCTGGTTGGTGTAACCACTCACTCACACACAGAGATTAACTGGTACATCAATCTGCCTGCCGCTGTCAACGACATAACCGCTTGCAGCTTGCCGTGTTACATTAAATATTGCAGTTTCTCACTCTCAAACTAAGACTTTGGTGAGCTGACATTACATTTGTGGCCCATTACTTTTGAGTTGACTCAGTAGCGTTGTACATGCAACCTCTGTTGTGAATCTTGCGTCTTGCCTTTGTTTTTGCTCAATACAAAAATACTGAAAATTTTAGACTTCTCGGTGTTATATTTTGCTGGTTCTGAGGGGATTTCTTATACCTTTTGTCACAGCAAATTTTTAACAGTAACAATAGGCAGCTGATGTATGATTTAAATAAAATTGTTGATGCTTGTGGTAACAGTTTCTTGAATTCAGGTAAGGGGAGGGGAGTGAATTTATCGCCATTTTTGTTCAGGTACTATGAAGATCTTTTGTTTTGTTACTGTTTACTACTGGTCCTTATGCTGTCTCAGTTTTGAGACTAGAACATGTATTGTCATCTTAATTATTGAAACAATTTTACAGAGTATTTTGTACTAATAAAATCATTGCATTATTGTTCTGTTTTGGACTTGTTATTTGACTGACTGAAAGTCAAGTGAGCTTGTCTTACAGCAGCCACGCATCTCATTATGCACACCATTGTTTGTTGGTTGTTGTTTAATGCTGCCCTCAACAATATTCTAGCTGTATGGCTGTAAATAATTGAACCTGGAACAGACCATCCGGTGATCAACAACATGAGCCTCAGTCTACGCAATTTGTGAATCGATGACATATGTCAATTATGTCAGCGAGTCTGACCTACCAGTCCTTAGTTACCTCTTATGACAAGCTCAGGATGGCAACAGGTGAAAGTGATTTCAGCTGAAAATCAGCTGGGGTCTTATGGACTTCTGGTGAAATTCTGAAATTTTATAGTACAAGTGACACTGATGTGGGTACTTGTCTTTGATATGAGGGACCTCAGTCCCTAAAACATTTTCTCAAGGTCTCAAAATCAACTGATATGCATTTAAATCCGCGGAAAATTGCCATCCCTGTGGGCTGCTGAAGACCAGTCTTACATGTATCTTCACGAGTCACACATCACACCCTTTTTCAATAAAGCTTCTTTTCTCGTGTAATGAAATGTAATATTTGAGGTGTATACATGTATTTGTGTGTGTCTTTTCTGATTTTTTGTGTGTTCTAACTGAATTTTCCAATCTGGGGTATAAAGAAATGTGAGGAAATTTAAGTAAGCTGACATTTCAGTGGCTCTAGATTCCTTCATTTAGATTTCAAGCTCAGAGGTCACCTGGTAGAGATGAGAGATTTTATTGTGGATCTCATATGAACTCAGATGTGAAGAAATACAAATAAAATGTATCTTTTTGAGAGTGTTTACTTCAAAACTCATACATATTAATATATACACAAGTAAAAATACATTTTTACACTAAAATTTCTTCACAGATGTGAGAGAAGAAATAGTGAAATCACTGACAAGCAGTCATTACTTTCATAAACAACCGAAATGCTAAAACTGATCAACAGATTATTTGTGCCTACGTGCACAATGGTGGCAGAACAAAACTGTTTGCTCATATATATTAAGATATTTGATCACATTTCTTGCTGACCATGGAATCCAAGATTGTCGCTGAGGGAAAGTACAGCACACAGCTATTTTAACTCCATGGTAGGGTGGTCTTTATTTGACAAACAATTCTGTTATCCTTGAGCTATACTACTGACCAAACATGACATCTATAAATATGATCAGATCATGCATGAAGCCAATGTATCGTCATCAAGAAGGCAGATTTGACAAACATCTAATATCAACCTCTGTACATGAACATTACTTAAAAGCATTACACTTCACCATATGAGATTAAACACTTATTACTGATCATTTCATGTAAGCACATATAGACTCCAGACAAGTTTCCTTTAATATTCATTAGATTGTACACAGAACAGTATGGGTTTGGTTTATAAACTAGAACATCAATAAACAGTGACATAAATCAATGTAATAAACTAAACTGGACAAAATAAGACCTAAACATAGACTCAAATGTGAAGCATAACTTAAAAGAACCAAACAATGAGATAACATAAAATGGATTAAATGAAAAATATCTCAGAAATGTAAAACAAAACATGATCATAATGTGCAAAAGCAGTTTTGAATTATGACATTGTGAACAACCTGTTTAGTTGACTGACAATTTCATACACTTAGAACAGTTGTGTAGGCCTTACCTGTAACCTGACACTTTCAGGATCCTTCCTACCCTGAAGTTAAAAGGGTAGTTTATGAAACCTTCCAAAGTGATTTTAATATGTAGCTTGGCTGTAATCATGACAATATGTTACAATATACCACCACTGTGCCAACAACACCTTTATCTTGTATGTTCGTGTTCCTATGACAACCTACATTCAAGTTTGTCCTTGATCACATAACAGCTGTCATCACCTTGAGTTTGTCTATAGGGGGAGCTTGCCTCAAGCAATATCTCTCTTGTACCATTCCATAGAATCTGTTAGTCTCACTGTCTCTTCAGATTATTTAACCTTGCTTCAAGGTCGGCATCCGCAGCACTGACATCAGCGGCAGCAGCAGCTTGTGGTTGTTTAGAGGCGCCAGCAGAGAGAGTCTGGTTAGCAGTTGGCAGACCTACGGAACAAGACACATTGATATCCTCAAAAATGTATGAAGTCATAGCTGCCAGCTTTCCCAAATTACAATTTGTACAGTGAAAGAGTCAGAAAGACTTGTCTTGAGTGAGTGAGTTTAGTTTTACACCACATTCAGCAATATTCCAGCAATATCACAGTGGGGAATACCAGAAATGGGCTAAACACACTGTACCTATGTGGGGAATTGAACCCAGTCTTCAGGGTAACAAACAAACACTTTTACCACTAGACCATCCCAAAACCTCTGATGTCTTCAAGTTGAAGGGACCTACCTCAATACCTCAAGATATTAACTGTTAACACTAGTGTGAACTCATGACAAATCCATATATGCACAGGGACTCAACCTTACGTCAAAACAGCTATGAGTTTGACACATCAAAGGTCAACACAACATAGTCCTAGGCAAATGTTAGAAAAGTCCCTATCTTATCTTTTAGGATCCCTCAGCAGCAGTAAACGTGTTATTCAGTAATAAGTATGACACCTCCCACCCGCCAAAAATTCTTGTTGATGTGGAACTAGCAACAGGAGGTATCAGATTACTAAAAACTAGCTGGGTTCAGTCCACTGTTGAAACAGTGTCCACATGTTCATAAACAAACTGCTTGAGAATGATCACATTGTCTAATTTGTGGTGACAAGCACTGGTGTTCAGCATGGTCAAGATATGCAGTATGGGTGATAAGGCTGGGTGTATCATATTACCTGATTTTCATGATATCTCTACATTTGGCCTAGGAGTAAACAGTGTTTGTGACAGAAATTTGATATGATCTTAACAAAGGGACAGGAAAGCTGGATGAGGCAAATCGTGTACACCACAATACCACCATGTGATTCCAAAACTTAGTCGTGTGTATTACTAAGTGTCCTTTCTACTAAAGCAACTGAGCTTCTGAAAATATCAGTGAACAATCTTGAGATGACAACAGTAACACTATGAACATGATAAAACATCTTCATCTTCGACTTCATACTGGTCAATAAACTAAATAATGATCTCTTGTGTCCATGAAAATTTAATTCTTATTAATTCTAGTGAAAAATGCACTTCTTGCTGATTGGCATATTGCATAAATTAAGGAAGAATCTATTTTTTTCAATATTTGCAAACTTGTAACACATATAAACAATTCAGCTAGGATGGCAGTCCACAAGATCCTAGCACATAATAACAGCCAGCAATGTCTGTCTGTTGTTGAACATCACATTAAGAAATATTCTAGCTATTTTGAGTCTGTACATGACATTCCAGGGAGCACTGACCTACACAACTGGATTATGAACACAAGAATCAACAAAATAAAGTCTGACGTGCTGATACTGTTACTTCTAATATCAAGCTGAAGACAAAATTTCACCTAAATGTTCACTTAGCTGCAATGTGACATTGTATTGCAATCAATATCCACTGAATCTCTAAGGGCAAAATGCCTTCATACTGGACAACATAAATTAATGTCATAGTTTTCCAGGTATTGTTATTCTCAAAAACCTTCAACATGATTCAGGAAACTTGTTGCTGGTCTTACCTGATAATTCATCTGCCATCTGTAAGCCGAGTTCATCCAAAACTTGAGACACAATAGCATCACTACAATGAAACAATGTTATTTCATCAGTTTCGTTAAAAACCTAGAGAACAAACCACTGTCATCATCACAAGCATTAAGCAATTTAACATGCTTTACAGAACACACACTTGTACATTTAGAGGTAGGGTTCAATCCATTTTTTCAGAGTAAGACATCTATCTATTCACTAGCACAGAAAACAGCACCCCAAACTCGCCAGACAATGGAAGTTCTGCAAACAATGAATTCTAGCTACTATTTCTCATCAGAGATATCTTTTAAAATTTACCAAATATGAAAGCAGTGAGTTGTGCAAGGCCTCTTTGATGTTTTTATCCAAAACAGTGATCGCCTTATTAAACATAACACAATAACGCTACCATAAACACTTCACAATCCTCTCAGAATCTACATCCAACCAAATGTATCAATATTGCCAATATTGCATGACACTCAGTATGCCTCACAACATAAAACTTGGCCTAAACAGGTAACCTGTAAGTTTCTGTTGAAAACTGACTGTTCACTGTTTATGAAGCACAACTTACCTCTCTTCTTCATCCTCCTCATCTCCGAGGGCATCGTCAATGGCATCACTCATCATCTCCTCCTTCATGTCCATGATCTCTGACTGCTTCTCAAACTCCATCATGATTTTCTGAATCTGGGGCAGCTTCAGCTACAACCACATCATACATATTCACAACAACACAAACCTCGTCTCAGTCTATGATAGAATCAAACATGATGTCAACACTTCACAACATTTACCCAACACATTTATTAACTCTCACATTTACAGAGGATATGATATGAGTGCCCATGTGTTATGTTTACGACATGATTTACTGATATTTAGGCATGAGTGTGGTAAACAGAGTATGTAATAAAAATGGTAAAACTGCCTGTCTCTATTATTTCAAAATAAACATAATTTCTTCCAGACCTAAAATATTTAATAAACCACATGTTCATGAATACTGAATGACTGACTCACTATGCTATGCCAGTTTTCCCTGAGTTAAATAACTTTGATCTACCCAATTTTGCTTTGAGTGAGTAAGCTGAGTGAGTTTAAAGTTGTACTTTCAGCGTTTAGCCACAACATGACTTATAAATTTAAACATTAATGATATCAGTTTTGTTTCAAGTCAAGCTACAACCATACCTGCAACTACTAACAAAGCTACATATCTCTGTAGTTTAGACCTAGCAAGTATTTCAATACAGTTGGAAGTAAAGCATCAGTCTCTACCTACCTACAACGTAATTGAGCTATCGTTGTTTCAACAGGCTGATCATGATGATAACACACAAATAGCAAGATAACAGACAAGTACCTGTTTATTCATAGTTGCCATGGCTTTTGTCACACCCTTCATGGCTTGTGCCATTGCATTGTTAGACTTGAGTGTTTGGATTTTTAGTGACACTGCCTGGATGTTTGCCCTCATTGTGATGAACTTCTTCACGTAGCGCCGGGTACGGACAAGGTCTTTTGCCATCACTTTGACTGCATCCTGTGACATACATTATTAGGTTAAAACTGGCCATTAACATTTCTATAGATGTCTTCTTAATATCCATCTATACCTTGCAACATGTCATTTATACTGCTCAGTTTTGTACTAACATACCTGTGATGATGGCGATATTGTTTCATGAAAGAAAAACACACACCTGGACCACAAGTTTATGACAAATGAATCCTGCTACCAATATCAAATACACCATCCAATGCTCAAAATATGTCATAAACAGGAAATGTTCATTTCAACCAATTCTATCTGGAAGTTGTACATAAATTTAATTTCTGTTCAAGTAATGCCATGTTGTAATGTCTTTTAAGACAAAATATGTCATAAACAGGAAATAATTATTTCAACCAATTCTACCCGTAAGCTGTACATAAACTTAATCTCTGTTCAAGTAATGCCATGTTGTAATGTCTGCAAAAGGATAAATGCAGCCACTTACCATTTGACCCTGTTTAGCCATCTTTTTAATGTCTGCAATGACCTTCTTCTCCTGTTGTTCCATCTTTGATCTCTCTCTGTCCAGATCTCTCATGGCTTTGTTGAGAGCTCTCTGATTCTGACGCAGCATCTCCTCTGGCGTCTTTTTACGCCCAAATAACCATTCAAGAGGCATGATGGATAGTTTATAGAATAACCTGAAGACAAAGGTTGAAACACTCTTTAGCTTGCTATCCTGACGAGAAGCCAATCCTTAGCCAAATATTATTACAAAAAGGTGAAATGTACCTGTTTGTCTGAAATGAAAAGAAACCATGTTAATGCTACAGTAACAGATGATGTATAATATAATTTTGCACAAAACCTATAGTATTTTACATAGATTAAGTTAACATGACAATACATCAGTACATTACACTAGTCAAATATGACATAATTCTGAATATCACATTCATCATTATACATTAGATTACTTAGTGATAACAGTTACATATGTGCAAGATTTCCAAAATGAACGATAAACTTTTAAACTTCTGGTAGCTGGAAGAATATTATATAAGCCTAATTATCTTCTCCCGTGTAAAAAGGCAAGCAGAGATTTGTAGGCTGAGGGATTACTGACTGTTGTTTATGGGACTACATGGTATCACTGATATACCCATACATCGCAATATGCTTTTCAAATGATATTTATTGTAATATTTTATCTGAGAACTGGTATATTAGGTAAAGAACATGTATCAGGTTTTAGTGATTATCTTTATGGCTTAAACTAAAATAACTTTCATTCACAACAAATGTTTTCCTTCACTATTCAATGATAGTGAGTGAGTGATTGAGTGAGTTTATTTTTACGCTGCACTCAGCAATATTCCAGGTAGATGGCAGTGGTCTGTAAACATACAAGTCTGGATCAGACAATCCAGTGATCAACAGCATGAGCATCGACCTCCGCAATTGGGAACCGATGACATGTGTCAACCAATCCGCGAGCCCAACCACCCACCAATCTTACGACAGGCACTGCCACCTTTTGTGGCAAGCATGGGTTGCTGAAGACATATTCTACCCTGGATTTTCATGGGTATTATTAAAAAAGGCATACTGTTATGCAATAAATTGTAGAAAACAGAATGCTACCCAACCTAATTTGGGATTGCTCTTATCAGAACTATAACATGTATGTTTAGGGTCTTAAAATTTGAAAAATAGGATCCACATGTATAATTAGTGGCACTGTATAATACCTAAGTCCATAATATATCTTGATAATGATACTCACCGCAATACGGGTAGATGAATCACAATATATAGCAATACAATGTATTTGCCAAAATACACAACCATACTTGTTTACAAACAACCCTACAGGACGGCCAACATATTATCAACCATCCAGAGCCATTATTTGTCAAAGATACCCAGTGACTATCTGGCTTATTCCATAGCAACTCTTGACACTCCAGTAACCACATAATGGTTGTTGATTTATGAATAAGTTCAAACTTGTGAAATCAAGTGATATTTTCTCCTGTTTGGAAATAAATCAGCTTTTTCTGATACAAGAATGGACAGGCATGACGGAAGTCTTTTCGTTCACTTTATACCTTGTTTTCAATAATCATATTCCAACTGTAACAGTGAAATGTATGAAAACGTAGCTTTAGATGTCAAAGTGACTATATAATATATATTTCTAGTTTTCTGTGGGGCTTAAATAATAGCACCTGGAGGATGAAAAAGTCAACAGAAATATTTTTCATCTTTTACGATCTTGACTCAATGAAAGTAAAACATATCATGATACATGTTTATCAAAATGTGCATACTCATCCCAAATGAAACTGAAAACATGTACATGAGCCAAATGTGTAAGATCTGATGATGAGATACTTGGTTGGTTGGTAGTAGGGTGATTGGCACCATATTTATATCTCAATCTCAGCTTTGGTAAACAATGGACTCTTTTATTTTATAATCATTCAAGCAGTTAGTATTTTGAAACTGATTCGAACGATGAAGTCACGAGGTTACTTTTGCAGGTGCCCTTAACTAAAAAAACATGACCAATGCCATTTCACTCTGCACAGTCCTTGAGTTGCCACCTATGCAGTAATGGTCATTGTTCTGATTTGAGAACTGAACAAAAAGCTAAACGTTTGACATCACACTCAGCAATTATAGCATGACGTACATAAATCCTCTCCCTTAAAACAACATTCCCCAGATGAATCAAAAGTCAAACTTTCTTATACTTTATTAAATTATTCCATCCCTTGTCTTATACTTTGCACTTTCACGCTTAATCAACTTTTTCATTTGTCTTTTTGTTTTGTTTTTGTGTTTTCACACATTTTTATAATGTCAACGACATTAGTAAGTAAACACTGTAAAACAAAATATAGTTGTTAGCTATGAACATTTTACATACACGTTTTACATATTCAGTAAGACTACAATTCCACCACCAACACCTACCTCGCACTGCTCCACCTGAAGTGACTCTAAGGACGGATATTTTTCAATCAGTCTATGAGTAACCGTCAGATGAAGAAGTGCGTTAGAAATCCCATGACTCTGACTACAGGCTAAAGATTATATTTGCTTGCCGAGATTTACACTGCGTTCGGTCAACAAATGTGACATCTATAATCACGACAGAGTGAATAAACAACTAAGACGATATACTAATAATAAATCGTTTTCGACGCTTCTGACTCACAATACTTAAAAGTATGATCTGAGAGTACACAATCCCCTCTTGTGAAATGTCTCTTCCGTCTTTCCAATGTTGTTGATGATGACGTCACAAATATCGTGATGTACTCTCCAATCTCTAGCGCTTATCAGTATATAACGTGGATTTCATAGCTATGCTAATCCATGAATCCGCAATAGTTAATAGTATTAAAAAAGAAAATTACACTTTCTTTATTGTGTAATTTGTTTCTGTAAGCTTTCTGAGGTCAGAGGGTACTGGTATCCTAAGATGGCGGCAATGATGCAGTGATGTGCTGAATTGGGGTGCGCAAAAAAATCCAGAATGTTTTATATTTGATTGTTTTCAGAGCTTTTGATTGATGAAAATAGACAAAAGAGCATCTTTTGTAACTGATATGCTCTTGGGACGTCTTTTCTTCCTTTTGTTTAGCGAACTGTGTTGTTCAAATTCCAGCTGTGAAGGCCATTCTTTTGCGCAAGATATTTGGACAAATGCCAAACTCAGCAAATTTTCTTTCTCCACTTTGCATGGTTTGAAATGGAGGCGTACAGTGTGGATAAGCGTAATTAACACCACTGAAACAAAAGTCGCTACTGTGTTTTATTCACAATGTTAATTTCCATATTATTCGTGTACAAAACATGAGGAGGCCCCCACCATCTGTGAGCAACAACCCTTCTTCCTAAATCAAAATCATTACCAGGCAGTGTTATGATCTCCTGAACTTTGAAGGTTTGAGGCATCTAGGGAGAACATTTTTTTGCACACTCTTGATCATGCTCATATCCAATGAATGGTTTTTGAATTATGGTTCCTCGAGTTTTTCCTTGTTCTGTGGCCAAAGTCCCTTGAATTACAATGATGACATGGGCCTGGGGGAAAGAGTTACACACTGAGAGGGAGTTATTCCCCATAATAACAGTCCAACACTCAAATAAGTTCATTGATTGATTTTTATACCTGTTCTAGTTTGTTGAATGTATATTTAGGGTGAGTCATGCATGTCCGTTTGTAATTTTGGTTTTTGAGATGATTTGGCCATTTTAATGACCCATGTAGTTGTAGGTATTGATTTTCAGAGAACAGGTGATAACAGAAAGACCTTGATGGTTTCATGTCTTTTTATCCTGATGATGTGGATTAGTTTCATGGCCCAAGATGTAGATTTTGATGTTTTTGTTGTGAACTGAGTATTGCTTCTAAACAAAAAGCATTTTTACACTCTTTTCATGTTGGTGTAAATACATACTCAACCTTTGTAAATGTGCATATGTTAAATAAATAAATTACTCATATTCTTTTTCCAGCACTCCTTTTGGAAAAAGGGGAAGACAAAACGTTGAGTTTAACCAAGATAACGAAAACTACAGAAAACCTTTTGATACCTAAGCTAACGAACCAGGTGCCCAATCCGTCAAAAACTAGCACACACTGCACATCTGAGGTACTATAGAGGGACAACAGCAGGACAACAAGTGATACAGAGCATTAACACAAGAATCTTCGAACAAACTTCTTCGTCCAATGTCTGTCAGAAAGATGAATAGTCCTCAGTGGAAGGTACAAATGGTTCAACATACCCATATCTAAAATGTTAATTGCATCAATCTTATGCATCAACTCTGAAGTGTGAAAGATGATACAGCTTTCACAGGGGCTTTCAACAGTGAAAACTGCCATCAGCTTGGTCAAGAAATGTACGAGGTCTTGGCACTGTTTTAAAGGAAAGTGATGTAATGAGGTTAACACACCAAGTTTGTTTCAGGGCAGATTCAACAGTCATCACTGTATAGCCATTAACAGCCTCGGCCTTGCCTCTCATTGAAAAGAATCGTCATGTTGTATTTATAGCCTATGAGTTTCCTGGCTTTTTTTAGTATGGGTCAGGTCAAGACCAAGGTCATCAATGGTGAACGGTTGCACACAATCCTGGTTGCATTGAGAAAATGTGCATTAATTCATCATCACAGATAGGTGTAAGCGTCCTCGAAAGAATGGCGATTAATGCACTAACAGGTGCCATCAATTCAATAAGTTTTGGCGGATGTTATTTGTACTTACTGTGAAAAAGGGAACTGTCCTGAATTATCCTGAAAAATGCACGTCGATTCCACCATTCCGAAAAAGCTGAGTTCATTTTGATTTTTTTTAAATTTTGCAAATGTAATAAGGTAGTCTTACTTTCTGGAGGGCTAGGATCATCTGACTGTAATTAATGATAATTAAATAAAGGCAAGGTTGTACGCAATTTTTCAGATTGTTTACACATAGAAAGTAATTTGGAAGTTGAGGGGGCTGGTTGATAAATATTCCATTCAGTGTTTATATTATTCACTTAACATTTGCAAGTTGTAAATGTATATCTACATGTATGGGCATTGAAAAAGATGCTTTCATTGAGTGCAACAGTTTTTAGGAATCCCTAATTGGTTGTGGAAATTGCTAATTTTTTCAATCTTAGGAAGCTCAGAGTCCTAATTGCACCAATTTGTACCTGAAATAAACAAGAAAATAGGTGAGTTAAGACTACAAATTCTAAGGAGGGATTTTGGCTCAATCAAGAAATCATGATTTATCGAGCTTCTGAAGACCCTAGCTTCCAAAGTATGGCTTCAATTTTTGTGCTTTATGTCTCATTTTGTAGACAAGTCTATTGGCTTGAAATCTGTGGATACTTTTAATGGAATAGATAGTATTTGATACAGTGATCATTGTTGAATCAATCCTGAAATGAACTTGGTGTGGTGACCTCTTTACATCCCTTTTCTTTTATATCGTGCTAAGACCCAGTTAGTGAAAGTACATACCTTGATGGCTGTTTTTAGTGTTACAAGCCCCTGTTACAGGTGTGTTACTTTTGGCAGTGCTCTTTAGCCCATTTGCCCCTGATAATAATCCATGGTTTGTCAGCGCCATACCCATATATGTCACCATCATTACTGATGAATGTTAGTGATCTTTTGTTTGATGCAAATCAAGGGTGTTACTGTTCAAGGTAACTGAATGCATGATTCAAATCCATGTTAGTATGAAGAGAATAAAGTATATGTTACATTTAAGCATGTTCAGAAAATAGTTACACTTATTCTTATGCAGCAGTTTGGCAGTTGCATTAGTCAGGTGGTGAATCTGTTTATACTGATGGCCTGGTTTTGATTCCTGCCATGGGTATATATGCATTAAGCCTTTTTCAGGTCACATCTATGATATTGCTTGAATGAATGTTTAAACTGTCCTTGTCCACATGGAGAACTCGCACATCAAGCTGACACACCATGATGCAACTGAAATACTGTTGAAAGTGGTGTTAACCCTACTACTCTCCAGGAGTATTCAGTCATTAGGGTTCTTATTTGTGCTGATGTTTCTTCTTTTGTTTTGCATGTCAGTTTGCTACCACTGTTTTCTGTTTCTCATGACTATTAGAAATTCCAGCCGCCAGCCCAAGATCCCGCCATCATGTCTTTCCATCAGGGTCCCAACATAGTTTCATCGTACAATAATATTCCAACATCAGGCAACAATGGTCTTAGGGAAACAGGGATAATTGACAAACTTCAGGTAAGAGACCATTTGAAGACAAGATAGAAAATCATCTGCTAACACAATCACAAATGTAGTAACAGATTGAAGCACAATGAAAAGAATTGTTATTAGTATGGACTTGTCATGTATATACGATGATATATTAAATGATACCTTTTGATTTGTGTACATTTCTGTGCCTTGAAAAATTGCGATTATATAGCTGGAGTGTTTGATACTGTGATAGTGATTGTATTTCTTTTCTGTACTGACTAGAGTAAATATTACTCAACATTGTCCATGGCATTATCGACAATGTCCAGGGTATTCGTTACAAAATAAATCTACACTATACCCTGGATGCATCTACAGCTAACCTCCCTTGGTTGTCTTTTTAACCAGTCAGTTGTCTACGCTGGGGAGTTGAGCTTAATCACAACTCACTTTTGCTTGTTAATTTGGAAACACAAATGAAGCAGAGGTAGTGTGAAAAAGGTGGAAGGAATTTTACATATATTGTTATCCCCCTGGCATGTAATGCGGGGGGATATAGTCGACGCCTTGTCTATCTGTCCATCCGCAATCATTTTGTTTCTGGAGCATAACTCATAAACTGTTCAGTATATGTAGACCAAACTTGGTAGATATATCAATCAGCACCCGAAGTGGTGCCTTTTTGTATTTACAGGTTTTTGTGATTTATCATTTTCTTGGTTTCCTTGGAAACGTTTTGGACTTGGTCACAAAATGAGAGGTGTGTTTCGCTTCCGGAGCGCATCTCAAAAACTTTGTAATATCTGTCAGCAAAAGTTGGTAGATATGTGTGGCAGATCCCAAAGTGGTACCTTTTGCTCTTTACAGGTTTTTGTGATATATTGTTTTCTCGGTTTCCTTGGAAACGTTTTGGACTTAGTCACAAAATGGAGGGATGGGCTTCGTTTCCAGAGCAGAACTCAAAAACCGTTCCATATTTTTCTGCAAAAGTTGGTAGATATGTATGGCAGATCCCAAAGTGGTACCTTTTGCTATGTACAGGTTTTTGTGATTTATTATTTTCTCCGTTTCCATGGAAATGTTTCCTACTTTGTCTCAAAAAAGAGAGGTGTGTTTCGTTTCCGGAGCACATCTCAAAAAGTTCCTAATATCTGTCAGGAAAACTTGGTAGATATATGTGGTGCCTTTTGCTATTTACAGATTTTTGTGATGTATCGTTTTCTCTGTTTCCATGGAAACGATTCTGACTTAGTCTCAAAATGGAGGGATGGACCTTGTTTCCAGAGCACAACTCAAAAACGATTCAATATCTGTCAGCAAAACGTGGCAGATATTTGAGGCAGACCACAAAGTGGTGCCTTTTGCTATTTACAATGTTTTGGCAGTTTTATTTTTCCTGGATTCCATTGAAACAATTCTGACTTAGTCTCAAAATGGAGGGATAGGCTTCGTTTCCAGAGCACAACTCAAAAACCATTTCACATCTTTCAACAGATCTTGGCAGATGTATGAGACAGATCTTGAAGTGGTGCCTTCTGCTGTTTACAGATATATGGCATTTATATTTTTCATGACTTCCATGGAAACAATTCAAACTTAATCTAAGAAAACATCAACGTAACTGTCAGATGATTTGTCTTTTCAAACATGTGAGGGCTGGGGGGATATGTCATCTTCTGATGACTCTTGTTTAAAGTTTCTGAAATGTCAGTTTTTCTGTTTGATTTCCCCCCAAATCTGAGTCCCTCTGTGAACGAAACTTCGCAGCTGTGACCACTGTCTTTGTTGACACTGGCAAGCTCAGTTGTAACGACAGTTTAGCTGTTTTCTTTGAGATTGCAAATGGAGGTAATAAAATTAATGGGGCCAAGCCATAGATGCATCTGATGTATACTGTAGATTTATGATAACATATACTCTAGAGATTACGAGGATGTGTCAGTTGTTGATCCTGCAGATTCTAAATATATTAAGTAGCAAGCAATGTCACATAATAATATAACCATACCTGTTTGTAACTGATGATTTTGGCGCTAATGCTGAAGAGATGTAAACCTTGAAGTGTGTGTAATATTACCTGTAGTGAACATATGCATTGTTATCCCCCCGGCATGTAATGTAATCTGTCCATTCGTCCATCCGTCCGTAATCATTTTGTTTCCGGAGCATAACTCAGAAACTGTTCAATATTTTTAGACCGAACTTGATAGATATGGTAATCTCAGCCTATGGTTGTGCTGTTTACAGTTTTCTGGCATTTATATTTTTATTGTGTTTCCATGGAACATTTTGGTGTTAGTCTCATTTCCGGAGCAGAACTAAAAAACCGTTCAATATTTTTATGTAAAACTGGGTAGATATATCAGTCAAAAGCTGACGTGGTGCCTTTTGCTATGTACAGGTTTTTGTGATTTATTATTTTCTTGGTTTCCTCTCAGAAGGAGGGATGGGCTTTGTTTCCGGAGCAGGACTCAAAAACTGTTCAATATTTTTCTGCAAAACTTGGCAGATATTTGAGGCAGACTACAAAGTCATGCCTTTTGCTATTTACAAAGTTTTTGCATATTTATTTTTCCTGGTTTCCATCTAAACAGTTCAGACTTAGTCTCAAAATGGACAGATGGGCTTTGTTTCTAAAATGACATTAAGTAACTGTCAGATGATTTGCCCTTTCAAATATGTGGGGGCTGTTGGAATATGTCATCTTCTGATGACTCTTTTTTTTGTTTCAGCATTCCTATGGATTTATTCAGTGCTGTGATAGAGAAGCCAGGCTCTTTTTCCACTTCAGTGAATATAGTGGTGATATAGACACCATGAAAATAGGAGGTAACTACATTTTCATTTTAAAAAAACTTGTAAATGTCATTAATTTTAAATTGGCAGCGAGGTCATTATAGTGATGACTCATCTGTTCTGAAATCTTGACCATCTGACAGTATAACTTCAATATTTGTTTTCTTTTGTGTTGCAGATGCAGTGGAATTCCAAATGTCTTACGACAGGAGGACAGGGAAACCTATCGCTGTGACTGTGGTGAAGGTTGACAACAGCATGGTTACCACAGAGATTCTCAGTGATGAGCGCTTTGTTGGCAGCATAGTTCAGGTGGCTAAACCATCGCATGCAAAAAATGTAAGATAAATTATGTCAAAGGATGTGATTTTGTTGCATTTTGGCAAATATGTACATGGCAGTTGCTATTTCGGAACCTGATACTGGTCTTGCAAAAATTCAATAGGTCAGTTGTTCTAGCACTCTGTCACTGTGTCCAATTTATAGAAAATGACTAACCTACAAAAATGTCAGATTAAGTAAGGTCATATGTATCAGTTGCCATAATAGCAATGTTTAATAACAAGTTAAAATTGAAGTTAAGAACATGCACAGATACAATAGGTGATTTGTGAAGTGTCCTTAAACAAAGACAATCTCCGGGACATGCTATATGTGTGGTATATCCTTGCACAGGGAACAGTTGTTAACAGTCAGGATGGGCTTGGTCGCGTCACTTATGAACATAATGGAGAATGCTTCTTCCTTCCCTATGGTCTGGAGGATTTGTCTGACAGTGGTGTGAAACTCAAACCAGGTGACCAGGTTATGTTTCACATAGCCACAGATAAAAGGTAACACCCTCAAATATACCTGAAGTTTACCTTTCAAATTATTCTTCTTGTGCAGAAAAGTTATTAGATTATAAAGTGAAAAGGCTTTTCTCTTCTTGATGTAACAGGAGGCATAGCTCAGTGGTTAAAGCAAAACCTTGTTGTGGAGATGAAATAAGTTTGATTCCCTATCTTGATATATGGTGTGAAGCGTCCACTGATGTTCCTTGATGTAATGCTGCTTTTATATGTGCTAAACAGTCTTACACAGCTGAACCTGTTAAGACCACACTGTTATGTTTATAAACCCACAGACTATCCGTGTTACAGTAAACACCCAAGCTTCCTTTATTGCTTGCTGCAGGAATGGTAACATACGTGCTAGGCAGATTGAGATGCTGCAGCCTCCGAGTCAGCAGAGGTTCCAGGGAGTGGTGTGTTCCATGAAAGAGACGTTTGGCTTCATTGAGAGAGCCGATGTAGTGAGGGAGATATTTTTTCACTACAGTGAATTCAAGGACAACATCAATGAGCTAATACTCGGAGATGACGTCGAATTTAGTGTTCAGAATAGAAATGTAAGTGATAAGCAAAGATCATGATAGTACTGGGGCTATGTCCTGAAATATTTAATGTCTTGTCACAATCTGTTGTCAGTTAGATGATGGGTGGCGCCTTTGATCTTTTCAACCTTCCAACTTTCGTATGAAAATTCAACTTTCAAGTGTTTATTGGACTCTCATATTGTCCTAGTTAGAAATGTTTTTAACACTATTGTTTGCCGCATGAGGTCATTTTGGGGAATACAGGGATCCCAAAAGCATTGGTTGGTAGCTCATAATATCAACCATTCTTTTGTCTTGTTAATTTTAATTGTGATCATTGTGGTATGATATAGCTGAAATATTGCTAAATGCTACTTCAGATACCACTCGCACACTGTTTTTAAATATTCAGTTCAAATACCATCATCTGCACATGGTATTTTTCATGTTTAGTAAGGTCTGTGGGGCAGCCTACTGGTTTAAACTTCACTTGTCATGCCAAAGACCCAGGTTTGTTTCCTCACATGGGTACAGTGTGTGAAGCCCACTTTTGGTGTTCTCTGCTGTGATATAGCTGGAATATTGCTAAAAGCGGCATCAAACTAAACTCACTCACCCACTCATGTTTCATGTCTATGTAGGCGTTTGTGATTTCGTTACTTTTGGTATGCGCACAAGCATTGAATTTATGTATGTTGTGTTTTCCAGATTGTGTTAATGATGCATGTGACATTTCTTTGCAGGGCAAAGAAGTTGCTGTAGATATATCTCGCTTACCAGAAGGAACTGTGATATTTGAGGATATTGGTCTGGATATGATAAAAGGAAAAGTGCTAAAAACCTTGAAGAATGGCAACAATCGTCGACAAAGTGACCCTCTTGGTGGGCGAATAATATATGAAACACCTAAAGGGTATGTTTTCAGTGTACTTGTATGACTGTCTCTGCGTAGGAAAATTAGCATGGAGTCTGTATATTGGAGATGTGGTGGCTCTTTGTTTTCAAAGTTTTTGTATATTTTGTGATTTTTGTTGTGTGAAGTATGTAATCTGCTTGTGATACTTTAGACATTAAATACAAATCTGGGATAATTCAAACAATTACCAGAGGTTGCACTGGATTGGTCAGACTTTATGGATTGGATGGCAGTGATCTGCTTGAATGCATGCCATCTCACTATGACGATATCAATTACTGCACACAGTACCAGTCCCTAGATTGTCTGGCAGAGACTAACACTTCTTTAAGATCACCATCACATAGATGAAGTATTGCTTACTGCAGCTGTCAACTGTAAACACTCCCTCACTCATGCATGAGATGGAAATTAATTTCTAGGATATGATTATAATATGTCTTCGTATAATAACTGTCATAAAACATACTGACTCAGATCAGCAACATTGCCAGGTTAGAGTGGTGTTATAATTGATTTTGATTCAACTTTCCTATTTAATTTCAGTACAATGGATATTCCATTTGGTGATAAAGACCAGAAAGGTGATTATACTCTTCATCAAGGTGACACTGTGGAGTTCAATATTGCAACTGATCGTCGAGATAAACTTCAGCGGGCAACCAACATACAACTAGTAGAAGAAACATTTGATAAAGTTGGGGAAGTCCGAGAAACGGTGGGTAGAAGCTGACAACTTTTTTATTGAAGTTTACCAGTTAGCTTGTCACTTAAACAAATCACATAACTCATTGTCGGTCTAAACCCGGGTATGTTATACTTGTCAGAATACTCATAGACATGTTAGAATTGAAAGGGATAGTCACCAAGGGAAACCACTGATGATAGTTTCAAATTGTACCAAAAGTCAGCGGTCTTATTCAGCCCCTAACTGGTGACAACAGATTTGGCAATACAAAAGTAGTTAGTTAGTATTTACTGGCTTACTTTAATGTACTAGTTGCTGACAGGAGCATCAAATTAAATTAATCGAGATGCTCAAAATTATATCAAACAATTTCTGGAAAATATTGTGCATTCTCATCCATTTGTCACCATGGTGTTAGCGGTATTCCATTGAAACCTGTACTTGTCTCTGCCTTTGAGTAAGATCAATTATCTTTCATATGTTATGATATGAAATGTTAGAAATGTATAAATGTTCTCTTTATCTATCTGCAGGGTTTAGTTGTGAGCTTGAAAGAAGGCTATGGTTTTATCCAGTGTGCTGACCGCGATGCTAGAATGTTCTTCCACTTCAGTGAACTTCTTGATCCAACATCTGCAGTCAATGTACAGGATGATCTTGAGTTTACTGTAGCTCAGGTAATGCCGTTATAATAATACTGTGTCCATTTATATAGTGCCAAACTTCATGCTCGTATTCTCATAGGGCTAATAGTCAAAGCTCAGCATATTATAACCCCAGATAACCCAAGCTGCCAGTTAGACACTAGAAGGTTATAGTCACATGACTTATCCCCCCTGGTACCTATTTTCTGCAGGGTGAACAAGTTTGAACAAAGTCATTTGCTTAAGGTGTGGCCACATGTATCGCATGTGCTTCTTTGAAGAGCAGGACTGAAGTCCTAGAAACTGGAGTCAAACTGTCATACATCCTCATGCAGGCAGTGACTGCTCAATGTTGCTGAACTTCAACTGATTTGTGTCCTGAGCTCTATTTCCAGATCACAAATCGTTCAATATCTTTCATGAGAACTTAGCAGAAACATGAAACTTCAGAAAGTGATGCCTTTTGGCAGATGTTTGTCATTTCTGTTTTTCCCTGTTTCCATTGAAGCAATTCAGACTTAGTCTCAGAAGGGTAGGGTGGGCTTTGTTTGAGACCATGTTAATATGTGATAGATGTTTCAAATAGATTTTGAAGTGGTCCCTTTTGCTATTTACGATTTTTGGCATTTTATTATTCATGATTTCCATGGTTATACAATTTGGACTTAATCTAAAAAAAAAAATTAAGTAATTGTCAGATGATTTGTTCTTTCAAATATGTGGGGTTGTCGAGATTTATCATCATCTGATGACTTGTTTTATAGAGTTATGTCCCTTGCTTCATGCTTTTTAGCTTCATGCATACTGGAAGAAATGATTTAAATGAAAGTTTGCGTACCTATCAAAGAGGTGATTATCAAGCCTGATAATTCATGCCATATTATTTTTCCCCCGAGCCACTTCCCTTTCTAGGTGTGTGTTTGGTTTTTTTTTGTTCTCTTTTCATTTTGCGCTTACACAGTCATAGACATAGTGTGCCAATAGGAATTTGTATTTCAAAGTTTTCAGTAATATGCGGTTTGTGAATCCAAACTGGAGGCTACTTTAACATTATTTAAGTAGCCAGAGGCACAGAATGTTTTAAAGTTTGAGTGCCTTGGGAATATGTGTTCCTGAATTTAAAGTCATGCACTGAGTCAATATCATATTAATGTTTTGGATTTCAGGATCCCTCTGCCTCCAATCGTCAGATTGCCATTCGTATCAAGCATCTTCCTAAAGGTTCTGTGTCTTTCCTGACCATTCATAATGAAAAATATATTGGGACAGTAGACAGAGAGCCTGCAACTCATAAAACACAAGGTATTCATTGTCTTCGCTTCTGTGTGGTAACTTGCCCATATTCTATAATTCAGTTCTTTTTTAAACAATAGTAGGCCCAGGGTGTTGACAACGTACTTATATAATGGTAGTTACAGTGTGTTGTATGTAAGAGTCCACTTATGTGGCACTCATATCCAGGCACATTGCTCTACTTACATTACAACCAAACGTTTTATATATCCCATTTTTAAAATTGACAGCCATGTTAATGAATAGTTTATTAGAATGTCAAGTAACTGACACAATTGCAGCTGTAGTATTTGTACTTTCGTTCCAGCCAAGAATAAGGAACAAGAGGGTGGAAACATTGTCTTTGACTATGAAGGCACCATCCAGTCTATTACGTATTTTACCAAAGACCTTGTGGAGATGAAACAGGCTCCCCGCTATGGTGACAAGGTAGGTCAATATTGAATAACTGTAATGTTTGATGCAATTAAAATGTGTCCGAACAAATATATCAACTTTGCCTAGACTGTCGGTATTGTTATTAAGCAATAGGTCCATTTGATTTCCTGAACAAGAACTGCGAGAAATATCATCAATTAAATCCCTGAAGCATAATTAGTGCAAACATTGTTGTAGGTAAGGATGCTTTGATGAACCAAATATTATGTTTTTGACTGCTGTACTTGCTATATATAACGTAAAAAATCCCAACGCCCAGGACAAGGTTTTCATTTCGAGTAATCAGATAATGGTATCTTCATTGTCCATGGACTACTAGACAATTTCCACTTGTGGTTTCAAACTGCAAATTATCTTGGATTTCATTTCATATCTGCTCATAATGAAATAATGAAGCTATTAATGTTAGCATTAGTGACAAAATAGAGCTAGTAGAGAGTGAAATTATCACTCTTCGATAAATAGTCCAGTAAACATTTACATCAAGCATTGTGTCATAAAATCAGGGCAAGTGGAAAAGTAGTCAAGATAAGTCACTTTCTTGATGTCACTTGCCCTGTGGCAAGTGGCTTTTCAAAATATTTTTCAACCCCTGCATTTCCAGTTAGATGCATTTGTTGTGATATGTGACTGTTGCACATTTGTAGTTGACTGTATAAACCATTACATATATCAAGACAGGACAATCACTTGTGAAAATTTGGGTTAATGGTGTCGTAAGCATTTTCTGGGTTTAATCATAATATTTACTCATTTGCAAGGATGCTCCTTGATCCCATGTTTACTATTTCCAATAATATATTAAGGGCACATAATATTGGTCACATTTTCAACACTAATCCATGTGTATGATAAGAACACTGCATTTCACATTTGCAGTCTGTACATGAATGTTTGGGTTGTTTTTTTTAGTATTTTTCAACAAGGTGATTTTAGACAATATCTGTACATAACTTGTCTTAATGTATGTGTAAGTTACTTATGTATTGTATTTTTCAGGTTGAATTTTCGATAGGGGAACAAAAGTCCAATAACAAGCGCCAAGCTGTGAATGTTCGAGTGGTTTTGAGGAACATCACTGGTCGCTGTCAGGGCTTTATTGCAACACTGAAAGATAATTATGGCTTCATAGAGAATGCGGAACATGACAAGGAAGTCTTCTTCCACTATAGGTAATTCATTCTTAGTCTTTAAAAACCCATGCATGTAATAAGGGGAACATTAAGGGATTGGGGTTTACAGGCTCCTTGACCGGTGATGTATTTTATCATATCCAAGTTTTATAGATCAGTGCTTATACTGATCATATGATTGTCCAGTTCAACCTCAAGTATTACAGATGACATCATATGGTTCAAATATTGTTGAATTAAGTAACATTCAAGCATGAAAGAGGAGTGACTTGTGAGTGAAATGGAAATTTACCATATTGTTAAACTAGTAAAGGCACATATAACTTGTGCAGTTTACAGTAAAATCAGGTCTGTGCGTATTGGTTTTTGTTATGTTTGAAATGTTGCTGTTACAGGAGATTCACACATTTATTACATTGCAGTTCGTTCGACAAGGATGCCAGTGATCTGGAGCTAGGAGATGAAGTGGAGTATATCCTTGCTCGAAAAAGCAGCAAATTAAGTGCCGAAAATATCCGCAAGTTGCCAAAAGGAACTGTTGCACCAGAGGTATATCAGATCAAAACTTATTGCAATTAATTTTGTTTGATGGTAATGTCTGTGTTTAACATCAGTACCCCCACCTTATAAAGTAAGAAGCTTGTTCAGCAGTCATGAGTAAGGAACACAATAAATAAATGCACAGTACACCAACTGATCAAAGGTGAACTGATCTCTTCATGGTTTACGATTATGGTGAGATAGCCCTCTGTTTAGAGTGTCAGTCTTCACACTGAAGATCGGGGTTCAGTTCACCAGATGGGTACACCATGGTCCCAGTCATATTATTGCTGGAGTATATGTAAAAGCAATAATACATACCGGTACTCAGTCAGTCCCTCACTCATATTTACAGGAAATGCTGCGAGATCAGGGTATCCTGCAGGGCAAGATTATCCGTCCAATGAGGATCGTCAACCCTGAGCAGGATGAGTACTGTGGTCTGGTGCAAGTGAGGGAGGAGGACGATCCCAGTATGGTCACTTATCCATATGGAATCACAAGTCTAGCAGACAAGCGAGATTTCCTGCAGAAAGGGGACATTGTTAAGTTCAATGTGGCTGTGGTGAAGTCCTCTGGATCTCACAGAGCTGTCAACATAGCAGCACTGCGGAAGTATGTTCGAGCCAGGGTGGATTCAGTCAAGGGACAGGTACATTAACACCTCTTTCAAATATTTTGTTGCTGTTTTTTAATAAAATTCCCTGTAAGCAGTTATGTGAATGTATTTAGTTACAGTTGTGAATGAATAATTCTTGAACTGGTCATGTTGGCATACCGCTCAATTTGTAGTGCTTCCAAATATTGGCCATGGGTCTCAGATACTTTCAACTCTTTTCTTTTTTTTTCTTTTTTCAATCGATCAAGGTCAAAGTCTGATAATGAGCTTGGTTGTTTGCTATCTGTTTAAAACTGAAGGTCATCGAAAATTGGTATTGTTAAAGACCTCCAGATAGGTAATGATATCTGGAGTCTTTAAATGTCTGATTTGTGTTTGCTCTTGTTTATGTGTACCTACCACCTACCATGACCATTGTCCCTTGAGAGTGTGGAAAGGGTATTAATGATGGTGTGTGTTTACAGTTCGGGTTCATCCAGTATGAAGTAGAAGAAGGCAAGAAGCTGTTCTTCCATATGACAGAAGTCCATGATGGAGCTGAAATTCAGCCAGGGAATGAAGTGGAGTTTGTCGTTGTGCAAAACCAAAGAAACGGAAAATACTCAGCCTGCAGTCTCAGGAAAATTACGTAAGCTTATTTGAACATTTGCTAATTATATGAACTGAGACTGAAAAAAGTACACAGCATTACAACCTTGCAAGTCAGAATAATTCACTGGAATATAATGTACTAGAAAACTGATTTTCTTCTCCAGCATACATCAGCTGTCATCCAATATCATTTAGGATATCATTGAGATAAGTAGGGCAAGGTAGTGCTTTTGCATGTCAGTCAAGATCTGGTTTGGTTCATGTCAGGAGAAAATGTGTGAAGCCAGTTTCAGGGCAGTATTCCCTCCTGTGGTGTCGCTGGAATAGCCCTGAAAGTGTGACCTTTCTCTCTGATGCTATGGCCATACAAGTTTAGTATTTATTTAATGCCGAGGATTTTGATTATATATCAAGAATAGATGGGTTGAAAAGTTTACTGACATTAGTTTCTCCAAACTGTTTAAGATTTGCTTTGCTTTGTTTGAAATGGTTCCACTAGGTCCCCTTGTCATTCCATCATCAATGTCTGTTTGTTTCCCCAGAGACCATCAGCGCCCGGAACGCCTTATCAGTCGGCTGAAAAGTATGTCGGATGAGGTTGGGCAACGCATGATGGTCATCAGAGCGCCCAAAGGCCCAGATAACTCAAAAGGCTTTTCTCAGCCGCGACAGCCATGGATACCAACTGTTTGAGTTTGAAGCTAAAGTCAATGTCAGTTTTTGCTGTCTTATGCAGAAGAACAAAAAAATATAAGTTAAAAAAAAATAGTCACTAACTGTCAAAGTGTCTTTCATTTCTACATTTTTGTGCCTCAAAAATGCCTATCCTACGTCTTTGATTCCTCTACGGAGGCCAATGGCTCCCCTTATTGTATGTGTGCATGTATGTATGTTTGTATGTATGTGTGCGTCAGCTGTCCAAGTGAGAGACCAAAATCCTGATGTAGTAGACAGAAATGAAATCCTTGTTTGGCTGTTGCTTTTGAATGTGACACAATTTTATGAAAAAGGTTCACCAAAAACAAAAAAAAAATATTTAAAAAACTTCCCAGTTGTTAAATGTGTAAAAGATGTTTTCATGCCCATGAAAGGCTTTAGATACTTTTCCTTGTGTTTTGTTTTTCTTCTCCAATTTTTTTATCATTTACCCTGCCTTATAAGGCTAAAATGGGCAATTTTCAGGTGGCGTTTTTATCATGAAGTATTTTGAATTTGTGGAGTTGGTGAGCTGATGAAGGAATCACTAATTTCATGTTTGGTTTCATGCATAAGTTTGGGCCAGACTTTTACCATCATTGTTGTGTACAGATTAACCATAGTTCACTGCAGTGCTGAGACAACTGTGCATAATGTATAATTTGACATTAACTAATGTATGCCATACCTGTATTAACACATTAAAATCATGAGTATCATCTGTGTAAACAGCATTTTGTTAAGCAATTTATGATGGGACAATGAAAGATTTGTAATACAGATTGCAGCTATTTATCATCATGTAGAGGATTACATATCAGCATTGATAGATTGCTTATCACATGCTCACTTGACTACCAACGGACTGTGTTCCTGTAGACAAAGTGCTGGCTTTGTGATACTGTTGTTAATTCGTGCCTGTTTATGATTTAATATCCAAGAAACAAGTTCACTATGCTCATGAAACCTACATCATAACGTCCAAATGAGCCTGCCTAATACTGGTCTTGGAGGAAGCAACAATGTTAAAGCTCACCAAAAAAAAAAAAAAGAGAGTAAAGGAGACTGGTTCTCAGGCAATGACTCTTGGGAAAGATGGTCCAGGTGGGCTAATTTATTGGGTTTTTGGGGTGGGTGAGAGGAGGGTGCTGTATCCAAACTTGTATGTTACTAATAAATGGATATCAAACAACCAAACCGGAAAAAGCACTGGCACATTATTTCAGTTGTTGATGGGGAATATTCTGATAAATCAGTTGTCTTTTGTTAAATTTGAGCAGCTTATGAGGCCTCCGCAGTCATTCAAGCAGGAGCCATATATTCTGTGAATGTGCTCCTATCATCGCACTAGAAAGAATTTAGGCTAATATTACAAGACAGTTACACAACAATAGTAATATCTCCACATAAACAATGCAAAAAATACAGTAAATACAATAAATCGTGGTAAGCGGTGCCTTGTCAGCAATTTCATTTACATTGCCCAAGTTTGCAAATGGCGTAACAAGCACACACTCTCCCCCTACCTCCATGAATGTAACACTAGTTATGCAGTATAGCAACATTAAAATAAAGGGGGAATCTGTCTATTATTTTTTTGTATTATTTTTAATACTGAAGAGACCATCTGTTCAACACACAGAATATTTACAAGTTAGGTGGTGGATTTTTTTCAAATTTGAAACAAAAATGAAATGTATGGTAGTGCCTGAGAACCAAGACGGGAGTTTTTAGCCTTAAAAGAAACTGTTTATTGAAGCTGCTCCCTTTCTTTAATTATTCTTTGATTTCGGCAATCAGAAACCTTTACATACTAATTTATGTGTAATAACAATGAAACTGTATGCTCAGTGGCTGACATTATGTTGCATATTGAGGCAACTGCACTGAGCCATTCTGCTCAGGACTACTTAGGTCCTTGATGGAAAGACTGCGATACTTGTTACGTTTTCTTGTATTGCAACTAAATGCAACAAGATCATCTGCCAGGCTTGCCTGAGAAATAAAATAAATTAATCAAACTTGTGTTTGTGTTTAATTTCATGGATGGATTAAATATCAAATATGTAGAGGAAATGCATTACATACCTCTCATAACCCACTATTCAACAAGAAGATGAAAAATGACATGTCTTGTTATTGTGAATATCATAAGTCATTACTTCACCTGATATGGTAATAATATGTTAATGTTACCAGTATAAATTTTGTAGATGTGAAGCTGTTGGCAAAACATTATTATGTACTAGAGGAACATGAGTTATGTATGGATTTCCAAGTAAAAAATGTAAAGAACCACTCAAAAATCAATGATTAATCTACAAATCATACTCCAGCGTATGAGGCACTGCAATGGGTCTGATGCGTAGCAACAGCAGTATGCACATGGTATATAACCAGGTCATTTGCTAAATGTCCACTCAGGAGGGTTCAGTAGCCTAGTGGGTAAAGTGATTGCTTATCACACCAAAGACCTGGGTTTCATTCCCCACGTGGGTACTATGTGTTAAGACAGTGTCTGGTGTCCCCCACTGTGATATTGCTTAAATGTAAAACCATACACACTCATTGTTAGTGGCCACAAATGGCCACAATCAGTGACTGTTAAATGTCTTGATGCATACTCACTCCTTCCACTCTGTGGCTATGGGCAAGTAGATAAGAGCCAGATGGTCTCACTCTTGCCTTCTTAAAAACTAATCGTAACATTTTGAGCAGTGAAGAAAATCTGAGACTAAACTGTGGGATGCAACTATTAATATACTGTCTGTTATGGTCCTGCTTGTGATATTCAATGAATGTTACCACTTGCTACCACTAACTGTTATTAGAAATAAATACGTAAGATGTTCTGTCCCTTTCTTGTTTAGACTAAATATGTACATACTTAATGTATACACATAACTCCTTGACATGCCCCAATCTGCAAAATAAAACTATTTTTTTTATTAAAATATATCCTTCTACTTAGAATATACTGTGTAAAACACTTGCATCCATACTAACTGTTTTAAGTGGACCAGTCTCACAACCAACTGAAATACCAAGCACATTTTAGATTGGGATGAGTATTTTCCTATTCAGAAGGAGTCATTTTTGCATACATGTACTACGATATGTCACTGATTTTGTATGCTGGTAGTCACTTACTTTGTACGTCAATTTTCACATTGTACATGCTTCTCCATAAAAATCACCCTCATTAGTCCTTATATCAGCTAACCTCAAATGTAGATGAAAGTGGATCTGAAACACTGGCACAACAGTCTCAGCCTCTTAAATCCACTTTTGAGGTTCTCAGAAGGATTCAAGTATGTTTACCAATCCATTCCAGTTAAGAACATAGTACATATACAGACTCAGAATTAGTTCTTCCAGTTTATTGCAAATCCTGCTTGATCACAGTCTTTGCTTTGCTTCATTTGTAATTTGCATCAAAACTGAATCACTGACAACTGGTTCAGAATTGTCACTCAAATGCCTCTCAGAGAAAGTAATACAGTGGGAGCTGTCTTACTCGGACCCTAGGTAACTCGGTTTCATATATAATTTGGACCGAATTGTTGGTCCCAGCAGAAGTTAACTAAGTTATCATTACATATAGGCTAACTAATTCGGACTTCATGTAACTTGGATTTCGGACTGAAATCACCGCCCTTCAAGGTATAAAAGATGAGGGGTTATTTATTGATGGAATAACAGTTTTGATAATCTACTGATACGCAATAATGTCAGTGATCATCTTTTGCGAATTACCCTGAAAGCACATTAAAAGTAAAAGTACCGTGCATGTGTATCTCCTGGTTAAGGGAGCTAACTCTTGACTATCACCAGTCCAATTCGGACTCCTCTTAATTCAGACACAAAAGTCGGTCCCATTCGAGTCCAAATTAGACAGCTTCCACTGTATCACAATATAGCACAAACTTTGCATCACACTCGACAGGCAAGATCAGCTGTTTAAAGGTTGGTATCAGGATAGTTACATTTTACGCTATCATTGTTTGTACCTGTTGTTTCCAGCTTGTAGGGGAATGTCTTTACTTCACATACTGTACATTAAAGGGATCACAAACTAACCTAAATTATCATTCTGAGAAAAACATAAATATTTGATTAATGACGGTGGCAAGGGCAAATTAGACTTGCTGTTTTTGTTTCTAGCTAAGGCATGGTTAATAACTGCTCGACAAATGGACTTCAGATTGATTGGTTTGGGCACATTACACGTAAATAATGGAGTGAATTCATCTTGATCTCGTTCCATCAACCAAAATGTCACTTTGGAGTCACAGGCTGCGAAAACTGGCACAAGTAGTTCATGTTTTTTCAATTGAAAAGAGCCACACCTGAATTCTTCACAGCCTACTAGCTTCAAAGTTGTTGAACTGAAAAAATACACATTGAAGAAAACATTTGACAAATTGTCTATTACTCTGCAAGAAATGAGAATGGTGTCTCCACTTTGGCAGTATGTCATAGAGCAGTCTTGAAGGAATAGATATCTCAAGTCCTCATCATCACTATCTGAATCTGAAACCGTCGATTTTCCGCCTTCTGTCAGATGGAGCTTTCTGGAACATTGCAGCACATCTTTCTTGACATGAAAATCATACAAACAGAACTTGCATTTAGTGCAGTAGCTATCCAGCAATGCTGTCAGCAATGTGCAAGGGTGCTGTGGATCAAAACACATGAGCTGGAATTTTCGGTCTCTGAAACGGCTCGGTGATGTTCCAATGATAGGATTTACATTTCCTATAGGGGCATGCTCTTGTGCTTTCTTACAAATGAGAAGTTTGGACCATTTCTTTGGGCTGAGTATTGACTGGGGGAGTCTGAGTAGACACACCATTTTGTCCGGACTGAGAAGACATTCTAGGGGTGAGACCGCTGCGGAGTCGCGAAGGAAAAAGTGATGTGTATCTTCGAAAGACGTCGCCTGTTCGGAATCATGGTCAATCAAAACAAATTTTACATAACGTGCTTGCTTGTCGCTGGTGACGTATTGGGCAATAAATATGTCGTCAACACATCCTATGCAAGTCATTTGACCCAACATACGTCCAATCTCAATTTCCCCAGGCAGTGAGAAGAAATGGCAATGTTTATCAACCAAATGTTTCCGTGAAGTTGCAGATTCACAATTGTTTGGGGCCTCGAATTCCCTCAACGCTAACTTTCTCTCATGACAATAGGTGTGAATATTAACGAAACGCCCTTGAACACATTGTGGCTTTGTACCCATAAATATGAAATGACCGTTGTCTTCTTCGGCTGACATTATTTCAAGACTCTCTCGTCTCGAAACTGGCCGTCGATATGTTACACCCGAAGGCTGAACCTTCTGCAGCTGTTCCTCCAGCCTTGACCTTAAAAACATTAAGAACCTTCACCTTGTCAACAACCATGGCTTCCGGTGGTAAGGGAACACGTGTGTCCAAATCAGTGTCAAACATTTACCTGTAGTAGTGTTAATGATTCTTTCAAACATATTTTAGATAAGCTACATTTATGGGTGTAGTATACCTCTGAGTTTCAATATGTAGCATATAATTCGCTCTCTCGTAGATCGTTGCCTTTATGGCATACTTCCACGCCCGTTAGCTCAATTAGAAGGTTATTACATTTGAGATTATTATGATAATGAAATCCTTTGGCATGTACACAAAAGAACTGTCTACAATACCCAATCAAGCTGAAAACAATTATGAAAGAGACCTATATCACAGGACACAGGCGTTCGATCATGTATACTCTTTCCCTCACTTTAGTATATGGGTGACAATTTCGAAATGGTTTCTCATATTCCTACAAGGTTTCTGTATTTATCCCGGCATTGATCATACAGGTACATTAAAGTACCTGTTCTCATTTTCTTGATACCCATTTCTGGTGTCCCCTATTGATATTGCTAGAATACCTAAAAGCGGTGTATAACTTAACTCACTCACTCACTCCTTTTTTATGTATGTTAGGACTCCAACCAACGAGATAGACAACAAACATGAAAAAAGCTATGAATATGTCTTGAATTCAACACTGATCTTAGTCTTTGGTGTTTGTGTAGATTGTTCAAAGGTTTGTAAGTTGTTTAGAAGTAACTAATTGAATCCAATCATTAACATTCAGTAATCACCTTATCTCTTTAATTTATTATAAAGCAGGCAACTCTTTGGCTGTATGTATGTGTTTATGTAAACTATGCCCTGGATTCTTTAGAATTGAGATTTTATGCCATGTCATCATCTTAAATACCTTGATTGTTCCAGAGCCTGAAGAGTGGTAACTTCACTGAAAAAGTGTAATAATTTATTTTAAAAATATGCCATATTTGACTATGTATACATATATACAGAGAAATCAGGTACACTTTAACAAATTGACAGATAATGAAAACACAATGGAGACCAGGTGTCCAGAGTCAGATGAAGAAGAGGAAGATGGTATGTGGGATGATGATGGAGAGGATGAAGGAATGGAGATGCTGAAGGGGCCAGTCAGGTGCTTGTTTTGTGATTGTATCCTCCAAAGTGTTGACGAGGCTTTCTTTCACTGCCGGGACAAGCACCATTTTGATATCCTGCAGATGGCTCGACGCTTCAGCCTTGACTGTATTGGTTACATCAAGATGATCAACTACATCAGAAAACAGGTAAGTGAGGGCTTTCTTATATTCAATCAAGATTAGTCTGAAAACAGAGAGAGAGAGTGATGCAAATCAGACCTCAAATATTTCATTCACAAGTTAATTTGACATTTTCAAGAGTTCCTTTGCCTGTAAAGTAAATGTTATGTCATAGCTAAGAGTTCATGATCCTAGTCTGTGAACACTTTGATGTCTACAGGTCCTAGTACTTTAATCGCCTTGTGGTATACATTGGCACTTTGGTGTCTACAGGTCCTAGCACTTTAATCACCTTGTGGTATACATTGGCACTTTGGTGTCTACAGGTCCTAGCACTTTTATTGCCTTGTGGTATACATTGGCACTTTGGTGTCTACAGGTCCTAGCACTTTAATCGCCTTGTGGTATACATTGGCACTTTGGTGTCTACAGGTCCTAGCACTTTAATCGCCTTGTGGTATACATTGGCACTTTGGTGTCTACAGGTCCTAGTACTTTAATCGCCTTGTGGTATACATTGGCACTTTGATGAGATGCTGCTTGATGAGCCTTTTGTACGTTGCTTGTTTTTAAAGACATGTTTGTTTAATGTTACTGCTCCAGTACTTTAAAGGTCACATGCAGCCAAAAAATCAAACATAATTAAAACACAATTATCTCTTATTCATGACATCTAATATACATTGCTGCTTGTAAAAAAACAAATAACCAAAATTATAAGCGTACAATCACCATTTTAAAGTGCAATATTTTGTACTTCTTTTATTGTACTTGATGCGTCGTTTCAGTATGGATCATATACCGTTGTCAAACAAAATCATATACACTAGAAGAAGTTGTTATCCATAAAGAATATATAAATAGATGGTGGGTTTTGTGAATACATGTTCTCTGAATTTGCGTTTGGTCCAATAAAAAATCATCTCAGTAGAGATGGTGAACTACTGCATGGCTGCAAACTGTCATTCGTCCAAGTACAAAGAAGGACTTGAAACTGGCAAGAGTTTGCACCAGTTTCCGTCAGATCCAGTCATCCGAGAAAAATGGATGTAGTTTGTTTGCAACCCACAGACATAAAAACATGTCATGTGTACAAGTATCACACCTGCTTAATTACATAATGCGGTAGAGACTGGACTTGGGTGCATGAGTCATAAATCAATTTATTTTGTTTATGGCATATATCCTGATAGGTGTTAAGTTCAAACTGCATGTGATAAATGATTGAAACTGTGTATTGCATATTGTCTTCAGCAGACAGGCAAGCAGACATATAGGTGTCAATAAACCAGACATTGAGCTTTTTCTGTGAGCTTTCTTATGTAACGAATAGATTAATTACTTGTTTGTGTACACAACCAAGATTACACTACTGTTCACGACCTCATACTCATGCGTCCTGTTTCAAGCTCCGCGAACCTATTCACTGTGCATGCATTATGTTATGAGCGCAGCACAGCGCAGCTGGTGAAACCACTTTTTCCCCCATCATTGGGGGAAATCTAGTGAATCGTTTGAACTCTGATTTCACGGGCTTTCTTTTTCATCACGTTTTTTTTCAACTTTATAGGTTGAATTGGCATTTTTGAAGATTTGTTTTGGTAAGTGCCTAGCGAAAGGTATCAGAATCAGCAAAGTTTTTATGTTGCATGTGACTTTTAAGAACTCTGTGCAGTTTAGCAGCTTGTGCGCCTGTTATTTCCAAATTTCAGTGTAATATAAGCATGATCGTATTTGAATGACCTGTTAATGTCATGTGTTTACAGAAGCCAAGTCCATCTTCTCTGAGCAGTTTGACAGTGCCTGTCCCATGGGCCAGTGATGACTTCATGCAACCATCAGATCCTGGTGATCTGTTGTTACAGTATGGTAGGTAGTCCTAGAAATGACTGTGTCCAGTGATGAGATTGGCCAGGAAAAGTCCCCTGAAATCATGACCTACTCATGTCAAGATGAGGGCCTTCAAAGTCAACTACTTGTGATAACCTGATTCACCAATGAATGTTCGCTTTGCAAATTTACACAACTTTTAGATACACATGTGTAGGTACATATTTTGGTTTTGTTCACAAACAGTCATTTTTACTGAATTTAGTCCTAGCTGCCTTTCACAGAATGAAATGCAAGGTCTGATTCCATTATTACTGACTATCAAATAAAGTAAAACCCATGTCAGATAAAAATTATTTCTAGTCTGGATGTTTTCCCACAGCCAGTGTCTAAGTTAAAAGACTCTGTGAAGGTGTAGGGTAGAATAGGCCTTCAGGCCTCCATGCTTGTCATAAAAGGTGACTATGCTTGTATGGTGCGACTAATGGGATCGGGTGGTCAGACTCGCTGACTTGGCTGACATATGTCATCGGTTCCCAATTGTGCAGGTCGATGCTCATGTTGTTGATCACTGGATTGTCTGGTCCAGACTCGATTATTTACAGACCGCCGCCATACAGCTGGAATATTACTGAGTGCAGCGTAAACCTCAACTCTCACTCACTCCAAGTTAAATACAAGGTTTATCAAATGGAGATAGTTGCCTTCCTATTAAGCTATATTTTGTAAATGACAGCTTCAATTTTTACACTTTAGTGATGTTTCAAAGCTTATGAAGAGTGAACAGCAAGCATAATGCTTGTAAAAACAAACAGGTATTTGAAGTTATGTTACACGTTACATACATGTGAGATAAATATGTTACATGTGAGATAAACACATTACATGTGAGATGAACGGGTTTAAACCATGCAGGAGGTATAGAGCTATGATTAAAGTCAGCTGTATTCAATGGAGTTGTCATCCATGCAGTTCCTCTGAATCTTACCCAAGTTCTACATTGTAAGTGAAGAAGTAGCTGATTTTCAGGTAAAATACATGTAGTCCAGAACGGTCTATTTTCATCCTGGACAGTCAAATTTCAAGAGTAGCCTGTGTGGTTGTGAGGTAGATTTGTTTTACGTCTAACATCTTGGAATGATGTTATTGTGTTTCAGCAGCATCCCACTGCGGATTCAGACTATGATTCTTTCAATTCTGATCTTGATTGTGAAGCAGCAAGTGCAACACATTTGCAGTTTCTAAACCAGGCCATGCAGCTTAGCCTTAACATTACAATACAAGCAGCAAAGTATTCAGAAACCAGATTTCTTCCTTGTTGTCTGTTGTTGAAAACCGGATAGGCAAGTTGGCATCCATACTGGTAATTTGTTAAAGTTACTAGACCGGCTATCTGGCTTGGGATTTGGGGAGTCTTAAACACTGGTATTAGTTTTTATTTCAAGGATGTTCATTGAAATTTTTCTATCATTGATAAACTGTTGTGTTCTTGAGAATAGTGACATAATATATAGATACTAAGGATATTCAGTACAATAATTGTCCTCCACAAACATCCTGTAATAAAAGACTGGTCCAGTAATGTGTTTTATTCTATGAGAGAGCTCACTAACAAATCTCAGTCTCATACCAAATCTGAGTTTTGATACAGTTAAAATGATAAAACATATTGAGCAAGATTTACGGTGAAACATTAATGCATTGAGGAAGAGTGATCCTGTTTTTTACAGACATAGAGTCCCTGGACACCGGTGATACACAGTTTGCTGCAGACCAAAGGGAGACAACCTCAGCCACAAGCAGCACTGCAGAGCTTGAACAGAGAGCTGCAACAGCTGAGGTTCGGGCCACACAGGCACAGGAGGAACTTAAAAGAGCTGTTGCTGATTTGGAGAAAGTTAGGTCTGTTGCACAGGAAGGATTAATTGATTAAAAGACAAACTCAAATATAGCAGATTTTTAAGTCTGGGGACATGAGTGTGCTTTGATAGTTGAATTTCTGAAAGATAAGACAAGCGTATTGGTTTTGAGATTTCTCATTAGTGGACTGACAAAGTTGGACCTGATGTCAAGTTACAAAATATGTATGCTATCAGTGAATGAATTGGATGTAATGCTGCATTGTATTACTTTGTCGTAGATGTTTAACACTTTGGTGAAATGCTTAAGTATGGGTATTGTGCTGTCAAACATAGAACCATAGTTTGAGCAAACCAGGAATGAAGCCATTTGACTACCAGTTCCTGGAGTGCTCAAGGCATGTAACTCTGCTTAGCTTTAGATGACTTAGCCATCTAAAGTAGGAAGGTTGTGAAAGATACAAGTTGCCTCTTCGGCTTCTTGCATGTCAGTCAGTTCTGATACTCAAGAGATGTAATTATGCTTAGCTTTAGATGACTGTGCCAACCTTATCAGTAAAGTGCAGTGGTTGTGAAAGTTGCATGTATCCATTTCAGTCAGTTCTGTTGGAAGATATGAGCTTGTGGGTAAAATCTCATTGGTTCAGTTATTAATACATCACAAACTATTGCAGGTCTTTTATGAAGACTTTAATGTCAACTGAACCAGAGGTGAAGGTCACACACACAGCCCCCTCTATACAGAGTCTGAAGGCAGATGAAGATGAGGCATACTTCTCCTCATACTCTCACTTTGGGATTCATCAGGAGATGTTGAAGGTTGGCACAGGGAGAAGCGGAGGGAGTCATTGTTAATTTTGATGTGTGGATCAGTTATACACAGTTTTGATACTGATAACAGTTGTTTGTTAACTCCAGTTTTGTGGACATATGATAGTTTTTAAACAACGTTTTCAGTAATGGCTATGAAACTAGCCAATGGCAGATATTGTCAGGAAAAGAGTTTCACTAGCATAAACTGTATGAATAGTTAATTAACTATCTGATTTTGAGTTGTTTTTCAATTGATTGATTGCACATGGAGACAAATGGACTGTAACATGTTGGATTTTCCCACCTGTGTAATGTTTCTGGAGCAGTTCTTCCTGTCCTTCATTGAAACATTGATCGGCTGATGGAGGCTCACTCATGCACGAACAAACGAAGAAGTGTCAGATTTTGTTTTTCAGGACAAGGTACGCACTGAGAGCTATCGTGACTTAATGCTGAAGAACAAAGACTTGTTTGCTGACAAAGTTGTCCTGGACGTGGGATGTGGGACAGGAATCTTGTCCATGTTTGCCGCACAGGCTGGCGCCAGACGTGTCATTGGTGTCGACCAATCAGAAATAATTTATCAAGCTATGGACATAGTTAGGTATTGGTGATGATATTGATCTCAGCTGTCATGTCCATATATCACGTAGCAACCCCTGTTTCTGTATTTTGTTGTCTGTGATGTCATTAAACAAGTGGACGTGAATCGGACTGTCGCACATGCTTACCTTGTTTTACTTCTCATATGTATCTGAATAAAATGGATAGTAAGGAAATTATTACACTTGAGCATGTGTGCCATATGGTTTATACAAAACTTGTACAAAATTATATGTTTCCCACACTCTTGCTTATGCACTACAAAATTTCACACTTGTTCTGTACAAGTCGTACGATACGCTTGCTCATATAGTAACCTCTGTCTACATGTTTACATCATTCTTAACAGTGTTATCCTGTTCTGGTTTATGATTCTGATTTGTGAGAACAGTTTTAAGTTAAACAGCACAAACATGATCAGTTTGTCCTTTGAAATAAGCATGTACATATTGGACATAATCTGATAGATAATTTTTGATAAAGGCTCAGATATATATCGTAAGAAACAGTTGATCCTCATGCCGTTCCTCTTGAAAGACTCATAGAATGTTACTAGAGTAAAATGGATTGAAAACAAGGAACAATTTTGTTTTGAAAAAAAACCATTTGTACCAAGCTATTTATATCAGTGTCTTATGTACACATCATTTTTTTCATCAATTTTAGGGAGAATGGTCTCAGTGATAAGGTGACCTTGTTGAAAGGGAGACTTGAAGACGTGAAGCTGCCAGTAGACAAGGTGTGTAGGATGCTAGTAGCAGGATCAAAAACATCTTGACTGTGTTGTAGAAGTATTTTGACTGTGTTGTGGATGTATTTTGACTGGTGTAGAATTTTTACTTTGATTTTGTTCTAGAAGTATTTTGACTGTGGTATAGAAAGATTTGTCTGTGGTGTAGAAGTATTCTGACTGTGGTGTAGAAGTATTTTGACTGTGGTGTAGAAGTATTTTGACTGTAGGGTGGAAGCATTTTCACTGTGGTGTAGAAGTATTTTGACTGTGGGCTGGGAGTAATTTGACTGTGGTGTAGAAGTATTTTGACTGTGGGGTTGAAGCATTTTCACGGTGGTGTAAAAGTATTTTGACTGTGGTGTAGAAGTATTTTGACTTTGGGGTTGAAGCATTTTGACTGTGGTGTAGAAGTATTTTGACTGTGGTGTAGAAGTATTTTGACTGTGGGGTGGGAGCAATTTGACTGTGGTGTGGAAGTATTTTGACTGTGGTGTAGAAGTGTTTTGACTGTGGGGTTGAAGCATTTTCACGGTGGTGTAGAAGTATTTTGACTGTGGTGTAGAAGTATTTTGACTGTGGGGTAGAAGCATTTTGACTGTGGTGTAGAAGTATTTTGACTTTGGGGTTGAAGTATTTTGACTGGTGTAGAAGTATTTTGACTGTAGGGTGGAAGCATTTTGACTGAAAGTATTTTGACCGTGGTGTAGAAGTATTTTGACTGTGGGATGGGAGCAATTTGACTGTGATGTAGAAGTGTTTTGACTGTGGGGTTGAAGCATTTTGACGGTGGTGTAGAAGTATTTTGACTGTGGTGTAGAAGTATTTTGACTGTGGTGTAGAAGTATTGTGACTGTGGGGTAGAAGCATTTTGACAGTGGTGTAGAAGTATTTTGACTGTGGGGTTGAAGCATTTTGACTGTGGTGTAGAAGTATTTTGACTGTGGTGTAGAAGTATTTTGACTGTGGGATGGAAGTATTTTGACAGTGGTGTGGAAGAGTACCATGGGCTTTTAGCTAGAAACAACAGTTTGGAATTTTACAGAAACAAGACACCCTGAAGTTTCTGTTAAGGTCTGTTAAGTACAGCTGCCGAAAGGGTAATAACATGTGTCAAATTATGACAATTTATTTCTCAGTGGTTACTGTAATCATGATGGCTGAAAGACACCTGATGTTAATGTGAGTAATGCTTTGTTGTCAGGTGGATATCATAGTCTCAGAGTGGATGGGATACTTCCTGTTGTTTGAGTCCATGCTGGATTCAGTGCTGCACGCAAGAGACATGTATCTGAAGGAGGACGGAATTGGTTAGTGCATTTGGATGTTCATGCTTACATTTGCCCTTCCTTATGACTATCAGATTGTTGTCTTCACTAAAACAGATCTTAATATTCCCTACCTCTGGCCATCTCGGGATCCAAAGATTGTGTAACTGATTCTTAATGTCATGCAGCCCAGGCAGGGTTAAAACAGAAGACATTAGAATTGACTGTTTGCTGTCAAAAGAATCATCTATGAGATAAAACATTTGAAGGGGCAGGTAACATCCATTGCCAGTCGGAAGTACAGCCCCACAGTCTCCATCATATGTTGGAAATTTCCTTTTTTCGATTTTAAGATTTGAAATCAAGAAGTTTGTTAAATGTCTTTTAAAGCATGGTCTGAAATGAAAGTCACCAAGTTCAAACTGTTCCCAAAAAGTTCAAGAGAGTGCTTTTTGACTGGGTTGTGTTGATTTCCAGGTCCTTTGTTGTTCAAAGTTCATACAAGAACATTCAGATGTGACCTCTAATGGATGCCCTCAGATATGTATGTGCCAATAGTACTAAGGCATGATCCTCACACTTCCCGTGTTTCAGTGTTTCCTGACCGATGTACAATATCCCTCATTGGGTCAGGTGACCTTGACTTACATAGCCGACACATCACTTTCTGGGATGATGTGTATGGTTTCAAGATGTCCTGTATGAAGGCAGAAGTGATACATGAGGCCATTGTGGAACTGGTAGAAGATAGTGGAAGTATCACAGAGGCATGTGTTGTCAAGGTGAGAGAGTCCTGCTGGCTATACCATGTGTAGGACTACAGCTGCTGTATATGATGGTGTATTACTGTGAGACAACTGGCATTATCTTACCTCACACATGAACGTCGCTTTCCAATTGGCTAAGCGCTATGCTATTATTCTCAATGTACCCTGCTTACAGGCAGTGTATTATTTTCAGTGTACACCACTGGGAATTCCGAACTCTTCTGGTGCTTCATGGTAGTACTTCTTTGCATCTAATAACATTGAATCATGCATCAAGCATGGAAATTACCAATGGAAGAGAGATCACTCTAAATCTGTACCTTGTGACATCTGCGAAATGGCAATTCGCCTCGCGTTGAACAGAAGTGCTTCAAACAGTTCAAAATTAAAATTCAAGTGTTCTTTAAGATAAATACATTGTTTGTTGGTCCCTCGGGTCCATGGGCTCATGGACCCTCGAGGTTTGTTTATGTTCTCCTCGCCCTGCGGGCTCACCCAGTGAACAACTTACAGTGTATACATACGACAATGTCTCATCAGAACTAAGATGGTTGTTTCAACTTCTCACTCAAAGTCCTACCTTAGAACCATTGATACATGTTCAAATTCTTCATTTCCTTGAGCAGGATTGGTGGAGTAGCATACTGGTTACATCATGGTGAAGGCCTGGGTTCGAGTCCCCACATGGGTACAATGTATGAAGCCCATTTCTGGTTGTGCCCCCCACAATTGTTGATGTAATTGTGTTACGGTCTCTTCAAAATATAATACTTTTTGATGAGATTGAGTATATTACATGTGTATGCCTATTGATGAAACCATGGTGACATCATTTTTCAACTCTAATTTTTCCAACTTTACCTGACACAGGAGCTGGATGCATGTAGATGTCGCCTTGATGACCTCCAGTTTGAGGCGCCATTTTGTCTGAACTGCACACGCAATGGATGCCTGTCTGCTATAGTTGGCTACTTTGACATCTTCTTTGAGAAGGGATGTAATACAAAGGTGAGTGTCAGGCCACTGTTCCCTTGTTGTATTGTGATAGTGTTTAACATAAATGAGAGTTGTCATAGGTGATAAAACGATAACAAGTCCTTCCTTGATTCAAGGTATGAGGCATTTTTTCATCGCCTTATAGGAAATGTACATATTATGGTTTATCTGTCAACAGCAGGGATAATGAGGGTTACATGGCAGATGTACTTGCAAAAGCTGCAGCTGAATGCTTTCTACGAATTGTCCCAGTTTCAATATTTGGGCTAAATAAGATGTCTCACTTGGATAAGTTGTTATGAAAATATTATTATGGAACCTGAGCATTTCTACATTTCAAATAGACATCAGTAAACAATTGCTCTCTCAGTTACTGCACTTATTGAGTATGAAATGTGTCAAATCAATAATGACATGTACTTATACCCATACTGAACTAAAATTAAATTATCTTTGTCGGCAACCATGTAGTTTTTAAAGCAGGATTAATTTGGTGACAGCAACATCCTTATGACTTCTACCCAAGTGTTGATTAGACAGCTTTGATTACTGTATAAACACATATCCGGGTGGCTCATTTCATACTGATATCCAGAAGTGACAGCTGCTGGATTGCAGAGCTTCTAATAAATAATGGTAAGTGTACTAGCCATGGATGGGACTGACATTTTTCCTGGTGTTGACAACTTGCCTGACTGGACAGCTGCCGGTTTTAACAGCTTCCAGTGTATTTGTTTTGACTGTATTTGTATTTGTAAGTGTTGGTTGTGATGCGTTCCAGGTTAGCTTCTCCACATCGCCGGGGTGTCCGGCCACACACTGGAAGCAGACCGTTTTTCTCCTGGACAAACCCAGGACTGTCCAGAAAGGTGAGGTGGAAGTGTGCATGTGAATCTCCGAGTCTGAGTATGTATATGTGCCTCAATGTATACACTATAAGGATAGAACATGTTTTGTTTACCAGTGAGATAGTTTGAAAGATAAGACAAGATTTATGACATCTTCAAGAATTTAATACAAGGGTGATATCCTGGGAATAAATGTCATGGTTGGTTTATGCATGGCATGACTTCACTGGGTGTTATAAATCTTATAACATGCTATCATTGTTTACATGGCTTAGGTCATGCAGAGTGGATTCTGCTGACTGGCTAAGCAACATTCACTGTCTCCCTTGCTTCCAGCCTCACTCACTCTCACACTTGATGTTCGCAGGGGAGAAGTTAGAGGGGAAGATCATCTGTAGGAAGAACCGCAAGGACCCACGGAGTCTCGTCATTACAATTGAACTGGCAGGTCTCACACACAGGTATATCATGGAATAAACCATTTATCTTATCACCAAGACTAGAGTTGTTATTTCCTTGATATTTAAAGATGAAAGTTTACCTTGGTTGTGCTTGATGCCATTTAGCAAGTGGTCAGATGTTATACATGTTATTTTTTTATTGTACTTTCTGTGTCCATTTCTGGTGTCTCCTGCCATGATATTGTTGGAATATTGCTAAAGCTAACTAAAATTCATTCATTTATTTTCAGTAAAGTACAGTTTCTAGTATTTTTGTTGGGTTGAGTCCCATCTGGCATTCCAACTCACACCCTTAGAATCAGATGCCAACCCCATTCAGCTACTGCAACTTTCACAAAATGGAATTTTGACAACTGGTAGTTTAGATCATTGATTTTTGTACCCTCTCATCAGAATAAGCTGGTCTTTACTAACCCATGCTTGTCGTAACACAATCAAGAGGTCAGGTTCACTTTCTTGGTTGACATGTCATCGTATCCCATTTGCATCACTCCATTCTCATGCTGTTGATAACTGGATTGTCTGGTCCAGATTCGATTATATAGACCTCTGAATATCCCTGTCACACGTCATCTCTGGGAATTACATACCGCCATCTGAAGTCTGAATGTTGCAACAGTGAGAAGAACAGTAACCTGGACCAAAAATAAACAACTATTCTGCTGTTTGGATCAGTATTTAATGAGAAATGAGTGAAAATTGGATAAGAGATTGCACCTAGTACATAGTAAGTATTATATATATTGTTTGCAATAGAACCCAGCCATGTGTTTATATATGTTTATATACAAAGATAGTATATGAAATAAATTGGCAAGTTGATCTGAAATTATAAAAACAAAGTAATCATATCTCTCAACATGAGTATTTCCATAGTGGATTTTTGCATACTTATTTTTCTAAAGACAAGCCAGGATTATTTACACATGATCCATGAGGGAGAAATATCTGCAAGTCAACGACTAAAGGTTTGTCAGAAAGTAGTCCAAACAAAAGTAGTCCCCCAGCAACATGGGCAGAATGAGCATCAGCCTGAGTTTGTCTAACCCAGAGTGATTGTCAAATAACTAAGAAACTGTACACGGGATTTCATTGTATAAATATGTTTGAACAACATCAGCTAGGCTGAATATATATGGACATACTGCCCAGTGATATAAATGGTATATTAATCTACGCATTGATTAACAAATCCTTAGTCAACTCTATACCAGAAGGGTTAAGATAGTCATATCAAGACTTTATGAAACATGCCCTCATGCCTCAGAATAATTCACTGCCGTCAGTTAAACCATGCTTTATTTTCAGGCTACATGTATTTTTTTTCCTTCCTGATTGTCTTCATGCTCAAGGCTGGAGACAATTAAAAATTTGTAGATTGATTTTTATAGGGTTTGTTACCATGATAAACTAAACTGGGAACTCTCAAGGATAATTCCAACCTTTTAGAGCTCATCAAGTACACTTCCAATCAAGCAGGTTTCAGTTCTATAAAAAATAATGATGAAAAGACCTAAATAATTCTCCTACCAAGAGTAGTCAATCCATGTCTTTGATGGTAAGAAAGAAACAGGACTAACATCAATACTAAAAACATATACAAGGGCAAGGTCACCAATATATACAACCAATCATAGCACTGACAAAACGTTGAACAAACATATATCACAGTTTGGTGAATAGTTCCATTACTATCTGCTGTATGGTCAAATAATAGATGGATAAGAGACTGCAGAGAATATCTCCACATCAGTTAATATTAATATTTTATTAAGCATGCCTCACTCAATGTATTCCTAATATTAATATTCACGGTTCGGAAAAACATGAATGTATAACTTATCTCTCCCTTTTATCATATAACGTTTAATATACAATATTTAAGATATAATTTCATTGAATGAAACTTCAGAAACCAAAAAAGATACAGTTTTTGAGTGAGATGCTCATTTTAACATTGTACAGTGCTAAATGATTTGCAGCTACATGTATGATGAAATATTTGTCATAAGTCTTCTGTCTACTTAGAGCACAGCCAAGTACTATAGTTTACCCAGAAAGATTATTTGTGGCACAAGCAAACACTTTCCACTCCAACCCAGAGCCAAGGGGTCTGTCAATGTTGAGGTAGATAAGTGCTATCGTCGGTTGGTAAAGAATGTGGTTGGAAACTGATATCTGGATAAAAATGTACTACTCCTGACCCAAACAATGAACACACATTAGATCAGAACCTTAAGCTGTGCTCAAATGATTATTCCAATCGCACCTTTTAGTCCTGACACTTTACCTCTGTGTACAAGAACCATGGACACCTCCCTGGAGGCTGCATCAGGTGAACTCTCTGATCAATGCATCAGTGTGAAGACTTCTATATTCTTTGCACAAATCATGCAAGCAAATTTGACAAGAACAAAAAAGTAATTGTTGAAACCTGAATGCACAAATAATTATGTGTTGCTGTTTTTTTTCTTGAGGACTTTATACACCCTGGCATATACACCTGAAAAGCTTACTGTAGATGGTATATCTGCATTCTGGGAAGCGACAGACATTTTCAAATTGAGGTTGTAAAGACGTGAAGACAAATCAGCTGATTTTAATTAGGTCAAGAGCCTATGCATCCTCAATTTTTATTGAAAAAGATATCGTCTTACATGACCCGTGGAGGTGTCCTCAGACCTGATGTCACTGAAGAGGTATTTAAGTGTAAGATCTGTAAGAAGATAGATATTAGGCCAAACCAATTATATTTCTTATTTTATAGATAGTTTGCCCTTGTGAAACCTAAAGGCAGGAGGGGAAAAAATAGAAATGAAATCAACAGTCAAAATAATATTCCTTCTAAATACTTATAAAAGTATTTTACATTTGGGCAGTAAGAAGTATATGGGGCAAACAAACTGAAAAGGGTTTTCTTGTAAGTATACATTCTTCCCCCCCCCCCCCCCCCAAAAAAAAACCAAAAAAAAAAAACCAAAAAAAAGACATTAGGATTTTACTTTTGAGCAGGGAAAATTACTTTTTATTTTGTATCTTCTTGAAAAAATATGACAGGTTGATCTGTAAAACAAGATATAGAACTGATCTGGCTATAACCCTGTACACAGTCAATATTCTTTAGACACTTAGTTGGTCAATACAGATACACCAAAAGACATCACTTCATTGACTGCAGCATGGGTCTACAGATCATTCTCTGATGTAGACCAGTCTCCCATAGAATGATAATAATGGCAATATTGAAAAACTGGTATTATGTCAACATGTGGGTGCATAGAACCTAGATATATATAACACAACCAACCAGATGGCCTCAATTAATCTTTCTGTTAACTAATGATACATCTTGGTTCCAGCCAAGAAAAACAAATTAAGAAATGAAACTGATTTGTACAATATGTATAGAAAGAAAAATATATATCAAAAGAGGTATAAACTTCAACAAGTATAAACTGTACAGTAAGACAAATAGAAAGCTCTGAATGAGTGAAAATATAAACAGACATTGGGAGGGTCTATATACAAATGTCATACACAGCGGCTTGGGACATGTACACCTGACACTTCAGTGATTCACAGCAGCTTGGGACATGTGCACCCAGTACTTCCAGTGACTCAAAGCAACTTAGGACATGTACATCTGACACTTTCAGTGACTCATAGAGGCTTGGGACATGCACATCTGACACTTCCAGTGACTCATAGAGGCTTGGGACATGTACATATGACACTTCCTTTGACAAACAGCAACTTGGAACAGGCACACCTGACACTTCCAGTGATTCACAGAGGCTTGGGACATGCATATCTCACACTTCCAGTGACCCACAGTGGCTTTGGGCATGCACATTTCTGGCTTCAAGTTACTCCAGCGACCCACAGTGGCTTTGGGCATGCACATTTCTGGCTTCAGGTTACTCACAAGGCTTGGGACCTGCACATCTCACACTTCCAGCGACCCACAGTGGCTTTGGGCATGCACATTTCTGGCTTCAAGTTACATACAAGGCTTGGGACATGCACATCTCTTCCTTCTAGTTACTCACAAGGCTTGGGACACCACTGCATTCAGACACCACAGTGTCCAGTGGTAAGGATCTGTACCAATAGTTTGGGTATTCCAAGATCAAAACAAATACAACGATGATGAAGGGAGGAATATGCAAGGATTGAATTATTACTTCATGACAACTTTTAGTTCGCCACATCAATATATGACAGCATCTAATCACATATTTATTAAATTACATGGAATGACATGAATTATTTCAACATACCTCTCATATCAAGTGATATCAAACATTTTGAACAACTGCTAAATACACTGTCCACAAGCCTCTGGGCTGCATCGCTGGTATATTAGGGGGCTATTAATAACTCTAACCTGAACATATTTTGTTTACAGATCAATATAAGGAGACTAAAGTCACCAACCCCAAACTTAACATAAACAGTATCTGTTCAGATTATCACTGTTATATATTATTGTACATACATAAGAAAGTTAGGATCTGGTAAATGCCACATAAACAGATACTTCTAAAATTTTAACATTTGCTACTGAAAAGGGTTGACATAGTGACCATTTCCAGACATATGAATGTATTGTTAATGTGCCCATAACATATTAATTTGCTTGTTAAAACTGTACATCATAATATATTATTGTTAGTATTTGTCTCTCTTGTTCAGTAGCACTGAGAAATGGCTTTACATATAAAATATGGCTGCATTACACAATGTAACAGACATATAAACAGGTCAAAGTTTGAAGGAGAGATGGTACCACAGCAAACAAACTGTAAATGCCTCCCAGCCCCAGCCTCAAACTGCTTAATAGCCTTGTTTGCAAACAAGCTTCAGCAAAACTTCCTCTTTCTGGGCGCCAGGCAAAAGATATACAGCACTGCCCATTCAACTCACGAACAGAAACACCATACACGCTATGATAATAGAATGGATGCTTCTTTGGCTTGACTCTGCAATGGATTGTAACATGGCTTGACTCCCCATGTCTAGACAGTAGACTGTCCAACAGCTTGATTCCCTCATGATAACACAGTAGACTGTCCAACAGCTTGATTCCCTCATGATAACACAGTAGACTGTCCAACAGCTTGATTCCCTCATGATAACACAGTAGACTGTGCCATGGCTTGATTCACCCATGATAACACAGTAGACTGTCCCATGGCTTGATTCACCCATGATAACACAGTAGACTGTCCCAGGGCTTGATTCACCCATGATAACAGTAGACTGCCCCATGGCTTGATTCACCTATGTTAACAAGAGACTGTCCCATAGCTTAAATCACCCATGTTGACGCAGTAGACTGTGCCATGGCTTGATTCCCCCAAATGCAAACAGAATGGACAGTCACACAGATTGAATCCCCCATCTGACAAACTGGACTGTCCTATAGCTTCATTCCCAAGATGAATAGAAAGGACTGTGAAATTGTCTGAATATGAGTTCTGTGGAAGTTTTCTATCATGTAGTAACTACTGAACTGATGAGCTGTTCTGATTTAGACTCCAATGGGAGTGAGTTGATCTAGTCTCCACTGTCTACAGACAACTACTAGTGTTGCCTACAACACAGACACTAGGCTCACACTGTCACAGATAGAAATGTAGAAATCAAGGGCAACCTTGTCAAGAATTGGCTTGATAATACAAGGCAGAGCAAGGGAAAGGCCAATAATCGTTCAATACGTCCACGGAAACAGCATACTTAAAGTATGTGACTATTCCATGTATGTACTCAAACACCACTATGAATGATGTGATTGGCTAGATCCAGCAGGCGTTATTTGCGTATCTCACTCTTGCCCATGGTTGCCCGGAGACCGATGGTTCCATCATTCCAGCAGTTAGGTCGGTCCATACAGGACTGCCATATAGCGATCTCTTCCCCTCGTGCATCCATCCACTCCACAGTCTTGCCTGATGAGACACCTGAAAACATAAACAGTAAGCCCTGATTTGGGTCTCCTCGATGGAAGAACAAAATGAACAATGAGCACAAAATACATGGGATTACCATACATGGGATTACCATACACGTCAGTCGAAACTTGTGCCGACCTTCAATGGCTTATATTTAGTATAGTCTTACCTTCATGTAAAATACTTTAATTTCATTGGACAGTGATGCTTTAACAAGTTTGTGTGTCACCCTTCCCAGGAGGATGACAACAGGAACAAATATTACCACTGCGACAGTAACTGCGCAACTCTCCGCCATAAAGCTGTTTCACTAACAACCGTATGATGTTACTCATAATCTGACACATGCAGTCCATTGAGTTAAAAAAACCATTCAATTAACTGTTTTTGAGTACACTATGTACACATTCCTTTTCACCAACTTTCACTGCTTTATTTAAACTATTTTACACATTGAACTATTTGCTCACTCAACCTAAACTTAATCAAGCTTTTTTATAGCAGTACTAAGCTCGTCAGAATAGATTTCACTGATTGTAAGAATCCAGTCCAGTTACATGTCATATGCTAGGTAGAAAGCTTATCACTTTTCAAAATAAAATAAAGATTTTGCACATTCAGCATGGCAGTAAGGTAAATACATTGTTAGTTTCTCCCTCGGCTAGCACAGTCGGATGTATGCCATTTTGTAGCAGTGTCATCTCTTGCCTTCCGGCTCAGGAAACACTGCTACATAAAGGCATACATCAGACCGCATTACCCTTGAGAAAAGCTTAGAACATATAATCTACCTTTCTAAATGTCTGTTAACAGTGCAAGAGGGAAGCTATTGCCTATAACAGGATTAGTCCTACCTGTTCCTAAGTTGAGCCTAACGCCTCCAAGGAAGTCATTGCTGGTGATCTTGTCATAGTCCCAGATGGTCAGCTCCAGACTGCGGTCCTTCATTTCCTCCTGACTAACATCCTCGAACAGGAACACATGATTCCATGTGGGATTGCAGTTCCGCTTCACCACTGCAGACTTCTGCTTACTACTCTTGTGCTTCTCAGGCAGAAGGTATCTGTCCAACCCCACAACATACAGTGAATCTTTCATACCAAACAAATGCCCAAAAATTTGCAAAACACAATTATCTCGGTAACTAAAGAAAACATATTTTTAATCTGTTGCTCAATGATTCATACACTCTGCTGCAAACATTGGATGAAGTTTACGTCTTTGCTGATATTTGGAGAAAAATGGTACTGACAAGGAAAAACAGTGACCTTCACAATACGATTGCCATATGATCACTTTTGCAGATGGATTCCTGCAATAGTTGCATCCAAAAGTGTCTTGTCTGCACCTAAACTATCAGCTTTTCATCAGTACTTGTACCCATGAAATAGAACACAAATTAATGGTCAGTATTACAGAGAGACAACTACAAACTTTGTATTAGACTTTGAATACATCATCAAGTGCTAGTTCTAAGGTGACAATAATAGTCGAGTTGTACATACGCTTTACAGAAGGGGTCAGAGGACCCATTAGACCGCACAGCTGTCAGATTCTTGGCTTCCTTCACAAGCACCTGCAGTTCTCCCCTTGGTGGTGCTTTGCCCTTCTTAGACTTGCCCCTCCGAGAACCATCGTTCTCCAGGTTGTCAGCTGTCACAAACTTAATTGACAACACAAGGTCACCCTTGTAGGAAACTGGCTGGGCATCTGGGGCTTCCAACTGCGAAAATAAGGGGCATAACTCTGTCATTCATACTTACACTCAATTACATTGACTATGGCACCTATATTGGTATATTACAACTGTGAAAAAGAAACAACTGCGTTTCTTGCTCTACATCCATGTAGGTAATTGATCTAGGCTCTTTAATGAGACAAGAGAACACATTTACCTATGTGCTACCCATTTATGGAATGTATGTCAGCACTCAACAGGCTAGTATATAGCTGACTTGCAGGAGAATGTTTGCAAGTATTTCAAAAGGGAGTTTTTGTGTGTGTTTGTTATAATGTATACAAGTTCTATTAATTTTTTCTAATATTCTATTAAATTATTAAATCCTATGCTGTCACTTCATAAATGTGTCCCTCAGTTTGTCTGTCAGCTTACTCTGTCCTGAAGGGGGTACCACTTGGGAGAGGCGTCACCAAACTTGTAGCAGTCCATGGGTATCATGACTTCTCCAAGGAAGTCGTTTCTGCCGAATCGATCATGGTGCCACACAGTTACCCATAATACCCTGTTCTCAACTTCGCTCTTTGAGATGACATACTGTAAACATGGCAATGTATACAATAAAACACTGACAACAATGTATGATCATTGTTATGCAAAGTGTGGCTTTTAACTTGGAAACCATTAACATAATCTACAAGCTGAGGTTCTATTTTGGAATACGCTATAATACAGAGTATCCCCAGAATTCTTGCACTATTCCTCCAACAAAAAAAATCATTCACACAGAAAGCCTTTCGGTGAGTTTTGGTATCGTTCATTAACTGTGTTTGTAAACCTGATGTCTCAGCATCTGCTACAAATGTACACAAATTCTGTAACATGCAGATTGACAGTATTGTCTGAACTGATTTTTTCCTATCCAAAGCAGTTGTGGATATATTTCAGCTGAAGACAGGAGTGAGAGAGTGATTAGGTATGGTTTTATGGTTTCACTATTCCAGCAATATCAAGGCAGGGGACACCTAAATTTATGGATATATATTTTATCTATGTGGGGAATTAAACCCTGATCTTTGGGGTGATGAATGAATACTTTAACCACTAGAACATCCCACTGCCCCTGAAGACAGGAAAGTCAACCTACTCTCAATACTTCATCAAAAGTGGGGTTGAGCGTGTGCTTCTTGATCTTAGTTTTCCTCTTTCCACTTCGTGTCTTGTCTGGCAGCAGGTAGGTCTTAACATACCTGCAACAGATGTAACAATCTGATCAGAGTTATCTCCCCTTCAGCACCTGACAAGGCAGCATGCTCATAGATCAATGCTCATGCTGTTGATCACTGGATTGTCTGGTCCAGACTTGACATTTTACAGACAGCCACCATACAACTGAAATATTGCTGAGTGTGGCATTAAACAACTAACCAAACATCCAACCTGACAAAGCAGTATGCTAGTTGCCTCCCATTACAATGTGGTGCAGTTTAAGAAAGTACCTTGTATTCAACAGTCATTTCTTTTCCCCACTGCCATTTGATGTTCGGCAATATATGAATAACTGAACTCACGGATCAGAACGATTCCTTTTTGTATCAACTGGTGCAATATCCTTGCACTGCTTGACGTGGATTTCCAAAGCCCCAGTCTTATAGTTGTAGTCAAGTCCAAAAAGAATCTCCCCGGTGGCAGGGATCTTCCCGAAGTTGATCTCCCCAGCATCGCTGTACACGCTGTACAAACTCTCCCGACTGTCCTGTAATACCCACAATACAACTGATGTACACCCACCACACAAGGCGTCTGCTTCAGGAGAACTGGAGTGGGATCAGCATTAGGCAGAACTGAGTTTTCATCAAATGACTAACATGTAAATTTACTGTATTTTCTTACTTTCTCAAGACAGATACAATTTACTCATTTTCCTGACGTTCGAGACATGATAACACCCCATCCCCCCTACCCCTACTCCACAAACTAATGGCAGTGGTGGGAAACTATAATGGCAGCAACAAACATGTTGCATCAAAGAATTGCCAACCTCTGATTCTGAATCAATGTGTTGCTATGTTACAATGAAAATGTGAGTTTTACTTTGAGCTGCAGTCAATAGTATTCTGCTTGTATTTACACTGGTAAGGTAAATCAGTCATTTTGATTTTTACTTTACGTACTAACTTAGTCTATTGCCCCTTGATTACCATGGAATTAACCACAGTTCATCAACAAGACTGGTCACTATTACATCTAAGGCGGGCAATATGTATACATTACAATTTGGGCTCTCTCTAAATATTTCACTGCAGGAAGGACCATTAGAACTGATGGAAAATATCAGAAACAGTTCCTTGTGTGTGATATATTTACCTGTCTGCCATCAACCCTTGGCCTATCTATGCTGATAAGTTCAGTTCCAAATAAAAAAAAGTTAAACAATTAAAAAAAACAATATTTAAATATGAGTTTTCGTAACCTCTACCTCAATAAAAATTTCTGACACCAACAACCTGAAATATAACTTATTTCCTAAAGAAATCATAAAGTTATGGTAAAACCTTATCACCAATTAACAACAATAAAAAAGAGAAAACATGTTAAAGTAATTAAAAACAACAACTTGATTAGCTAATACATGATTGCTGTAACCACCGTCTAAACAACCTTTGAGAAGTTTCACTGAAAAAAATTGCACATTTACATCCACAAAACTGTTATCATAAAATTGTCTTCACTAATTGCATGGTGACACACTGACAAGCAAAGAGAGGCACACTGTCGTGGAGTATATAGAAAGTTAGAAAGCTGCCATTACTAGCATGAAGTGAATGCCAAATATATGTGTACTACAGTGCAAGGTGCTCGTGGTTGGGGTATAGCCTGTTAGCAGCAATGACATAGATGTTAGTTAACATGAAACAAACAACACCTGAGAGTACCCTCTACACGACACAATAAACAAATCTCCCTTTGTTACCTGCAACAAAGCTTTGTAAGAAGCAATAGTAGGATTATTATTATTATCATTATCAGCATCTGCTACATCACAAAAACCCAGTGGGAGGGACTGTGGTTTAGAGTTGCCCCCGAGGAAACTATTAGTTGTTCTGGTGAGTTGACTGGGTGGTCAGATTCTTAGAAGTGGCTGATTGCATGTCATCAATATCTCGGACCGGTGAAGATTCAGGTTAGAGTTGGTTTTCAGTGATGCAAGCTTGTTGTAATAGGTCATTAATGGTTTCAGGCGGTCAGACTTTCTGATTGGTTAACACATGTCATCAGTCCCCATTTGTGCAGATCGATGCTCATGTCGATGATCACTGGATTGTCTTGTCCAGATTCGACTATTTACAGACTGCAGCTATATAGCTGGAATATTGCTGAGTGCAGCATAAAACTAAACTCACTCACTCTTCATACCACTGGACTTTTGAATTTAAACTGTTTACATGCTATAAATAGCTTTAATACTGATAAACAGTGGTGTTAAACCATGAGTGAATGTCATAGAAACAAGACGTGAGATTATATCCTACATCACAAGTGCCATGGGGTGCATCCATAGCCAACATTTCACTGCAGGAAATATGTAAGTAATTAAGTTGATGTCACTAGTATAAGCACCACCATGTTACCAACGTACATATACCTCTCAGAGGAATTTACAAGCCAACCATAGGTCAGGTACCGTCATGAATTCCTGTGCTTTGACTGAACAAATCATGAAGTACTAACAACATAATGTCATTATACTGATAGCTTATTGATTAGTATCTGATATCGGATTAAACTAGTAAATATTTAATTGACCAAAGTTTACGTCAATCTTGCACCAGCTATAGGTCTGATGGAAGAAGCTGAATTTGTTTGAAGATGGATCTGAAAGGCACTACCACCATACACTGCAGCTTGAAGTGAGTTAGTTTAGTTTTACACTGCACTCAGCAATATTCCACCTTATAATATGGTGTTGGTCTGTAAATAATTGAGTGTGAACCAGACAATCCAGTGGTCAACAGCATGAGTATCGATCTGTACTGCTGTGAACTGATGACATATGCCAACGAGCCTGACCACCAGGTACTGTTAGTCACAAGATCAACAAGAATGGTTTACTGAATATAAATTCTAACCTGAATCTTCTCTGCAGCATGTACCACTCACTGCCGGTTATTGCTGTATTATCAAGAGACTAGTAGTTTTTTAGTATTTAGTCTTGTATCAGATAGCTATGGCTCTTTAGTTTCAAGTAATGTTAGTTTGTTAAAATAAGTCACAAATTATGAAATTTCTATGCGAACAATGTTAAATCATGATTCAGATGACACAAACATTCTGGTGTTTAGTCATAACAACAAACTTCAATTTCTAACAAAACTGACAACTTTCTCTCCCATCATCTGAAAGTGTTTTTTTTCCAGTAATAGTAATTATTTTTATAGTAAAGACAATCCCCCATAATAGTAAACATAAACATATTGTTGAATGAATACTAATAGTTCCCATAGCCGCAAAAAATAATCATTGTGTCTGTATTTGTCAAGAAAACAGAGATGTAAATATGTGGATAAAATTGGAAAATGAAACTTCTGCCAATAACCAAACACCTTGTATGTTGATATTTCATTTAGATGAACTATCAGTGCTATATATATTCCATGCAAAAATTTGAATTACTGTTACCGATGACAGAGTACTTGAACGCTGAAAATGATGGTTATGTATATATATATCCATTTTTGACACATCTTTTCGTCTGTAGTCACTACTACAAATAAGCTATACCATATTTTTTTTTCAGTTTTGATCACAATTAATCAGTTGAATATTAGTAATATGAGCATTATTACAATCAGAACACACGCAAAATAGAAGGGATTTTCGCACCATAGAACCCTTCAGTGTGTGAGACAGACTTACTGTAAGACTGGAGTAAAGGTTGCCACGACTACCACGTAAACTGCCAAGAGACTTGTGAGTCGCAACCAGGTCATCTATGTCTTCATCTTCCTCTTCTCTGTCTTGGGGCTATGGGACCAGGGGAGACAACTCATTATCACACATCTCACAAGGGAGACAACTCATTTTCACACATACCCTCAAGAGAAGGATTTCACATGTGTACAATCTGCCATGTGCACAGGCAGTCCTGAGAAAACCTTACTCTCAACTCCATATCACAGTAAGTGTGTGACCGTCTTGCATCAGTTTATTTTTTTCCAAACCACAGGGTTGTTGCAGTGCAATGCATGCTGTCAAAGCTTCACATGTAGAAAGCAGTGACAACATGCTTGTCGCATTTAGTTTATCTTGTGGAATGGCATCATCTGGGTAATGATGTACCTGTACAGGTGAGGGTGATCTAAACAACACTGACATGTGGCTGATAGCCAGTACACACAGGAAGCAAAGTGCTTATTGTGAACACAAGGAGATGTGACCATTGCTAAACTGTACTGGCATTGCAAACACAGATCACAGAATACACAGATACATGGACGGGCGACAGGAAAAGCTGCTATGTGGTTCCTATTGCAAGGGGTAGACTTTGACACTCTTACTACTGCTGAGCACCAAACTTGACCAGGATTGCTATCAACAGCATTTAAGTGATTTGGATTATCTCCCCTGATGATGTAGTGTGTAAATGTCTTTGAGGATATATTGAGAAAGTTAAGTAAAGAATCATAAACGTTGAGAAAAATGTTGACAGTTTCATGATAATGCTTACTCTATTTTCAAAAAAATATCCACATTCCCTTAATTTCAATGTTTGGCATATAAACCAAACCACTGCATTTCAGCATTACATCACTGTCAGGGGATGATGCTTAAATTCAGTTAAGAAATGGCAGTCAAAGATTGTCAAAGTTTAACACCTTGTCTTAAATTCAGTAAGTGTGGGTATAAATAATGTGATGTTATCATATTTAAAGTTTTATGATTTAACTAAAATTTGTTTGTTGATAGGAAACAAAGTTATATAATTGCTAAATTATCTGCAATTTGAATGTGCATTGACTATTAAACATGATATTAATTAACCAGGTATGGGAGGATAAAAAAATCCAGATTGGTTTATCTAAATTGGATTTCAGAGGCAGATTTGTTAAAAAAAATAATTTATAAACATTACATTTAGACATTATTAGACAATTAGATTTAACCTGTAACAAATGTAATAGGTATACCACACAATTACTGAAGGTGAACGTATGTACTGGTGCAAAGCAACCAGGATGACAATACCTCTTCCGCTGACGTTGATGTCAGTACGAGTGATGGTATTGACAGATGGCTATGATGTCGTGACTTGTGTTCAGGGGTATTCTCTGCAGATGTCCCTGAAATATGTCCACTGTCGTCACCGTGACTCTCAGTCTCTGACGTCCGATCAGACATCACTGGGGGATTTACTCCCACATCTGAAAACGGATATGGCAAATTACATCTCATGTTTTATAAATCGTCAACAATATGATGTAGGTCACATGATCAACTGTTAGTGCTCTCATACCTGTTGGGTTAATTGTTACAAATGTTTGATCTACAATAATCTCTTCCCAAAACTTCTAGTTTTGGTCAGGTAAGATTCCCTGAACTTTGTAGATTGAGAGGTTACATACATACATACACTAACAAGTTGGTTTGCAAATCTGTCTTCTCACCTTTCCACAATCAAAGAACAAATTGAACAATTAATCACTAGGAAAACAAATTGTTCCCAAAACATAAACCTGCAAAACACATTGCACCCAAAACTCACAATCCAGTTCCCATTCAGCCATATTTAATTGGCATAAGATCTTTTGACACTTGTCTTTTTTACCAATATTTAAACTTTGCAGGATAACAGTCTGAACATCCTGTGTGGTTTCTATCAAAGATTGAATTGCAAAGTCGCAATAAATAGTCTATGTATCACACTTAATTCATTATGACACACAAACACCACCATATATGGATCACCAGCAAACCATGTGTATATGATTAGCATGCAGTAATTCATCTGTTAATTCATGCAATTAGTAAGCTATGTGATAACGACATCAGGCTGGAATGATAATATATGGTAGACCTATCCTAGACACAACCTGATGGCGATTATCAGTACATGCCAGGATCTACAACATACAGTATTCTACCTCTTTGGAATCCCCAGTGACAGCCTCAGGGAAATGCCTGGCTCTACACACTCCAGTGTCATATTCAAGGCTCAAGGGAAATGCCTGGCTCTACACACTCCAGGGTCATATTCAAGGCTCAAGGGAAAATGCCAGGATCTACAACATACAGTATTCTACCTCTTTGGAATCCCCAGTGACAGCCTCAGGGAAATGCCTGGCTCTACACACTCCAGTGTCATATTCAAGGCTCAAGGGAAATGCCTGGCTCTACACACTCCAGTGTCATATTCAAGGCTCAAGGGAAATGCCAGGTTCTACACACTCCAGTGCCATATTCAAGGCTCAAAGGAAATGCCAGGTTCTACACACTCCAGTGCCATATTCAAGGCTCAAGGGAAATGCCAGGTTCTACACATTCCTGTGCCATATTCAAGGTTCAAGGGAAATGCCAGGCTCTACACACTCCAGTGCCAAATTAAAACTATTAGAGTCCCATTTTACCATGCCATGGCAACTACAAGGAGAATTGTAAATCAAGAAACCAATGTACCATATTCAACCTACTTAGTGCCCCTCTTACAACCTTAAGGTGAAAATTTCCTCCTAGCAACAAGATAAGATATTGTCTTCCAGCCTGATAACACTGGAAACAACACCTTAGCTGAAGATTGTTCATGTGTTATTTTTAAGATAGTTGCTGTCCAGTGTAATTTTCAAAAGGAAGTTCATAGAATTAAGCAATTATGAGTAGTGACAAATTATTTATTACTTTCATTCATCGTTATATAGTTGTACGTTGTGAACAGTTTTTGTCTTCATGTGTGATCTATGACCACATGATATACACAGATTATTTACTAGTGTGTGTGACATATTGATTTTATCAAAAGTGTGTCTGAATTCTTGTATATAACGAACAAGAGTTAAGGCAGTACATAAACCCCTACAAGAATTTTGCAAAATCAGTCAGATTCAAGTAAAAACTATTTTCAAGTAAAAACCTGAATCCGAATGAAAGTAATAAACCTACTTGTCTAACATATGGAAGTGTTTAGAACCTCATATTCATTAAGATTGATTGATTGATCCCAGTGGGGAAAACTGGTAACTACATCTGTGAAGGATGATCTAGCAGTGTGTCCTACCATGTCCCCAGTCACACCACAGTGTGTGGATGATTCAATCATCTCTCAAGACAGAAACAAGCATGCCAATCTCAGGGGTCTTAGCTTATTCAGACCATTGTAACCAGACTGATTGATAATGTCCTTTTTCAAGATGCTATCACATATTATATGAACACATTTTGTCAAATATAGTTTAAAAAAGACTGTAAACTGAAACTAATTATTGATAACATTTACAGGTATTTTAGGAATACACTGATTTATCGATTTGAAACACATGCTGTTTGGCACCCACTTGATATGTCCCATCAGAGAATGGTTTAGTATCTTGTTCAGTTCCAGGGAATCACATGACATCATACTTAAAATTACTATGACAGCTGAACCTTCAATCAAAATGGATATCTGTTTGTGAATAATGCTTCCTTAATGACTTCTTTTATGCTGACATGATTTAATTAATGAAGCAGGCAGATAGGTGTTTTTAGAAAGTGTACACTTCGTGGAATTTGTTGAAATGGTTGTATTGAGGTAGAATGCCATATTTTAAGTGTAGAGCCAAATGAAGCGCAAAACATCTCACTTTTTCTGTAACACATCTAATATTGTCAAATGAACATATGACACTGCTCAAAAACTATCACAGATATATTTCTGTCCATTTCATCAAAATATAAAACTAAGAATTGTATGAATGTGTAGCACACCCAAGACTATGTCCTATGGGCCTTTGGTGTCATTTGCACATTGAACAAAGAATGACTGACTGACTGTCATATGAGGCCTCATCAGCATCATTAACAAAAAAGACAGAAACACTTATTGTATTGTTTCTGCAAAACAAAGTACATTTGTTAACACTAACATGTGTCAAGCCGCTCCTAACTGCCGAGCATACAGAGATCTCCAAATGGCACTTTCTGGAATAGTATGTACTGTTCACAATGGTACATATGCTGTACATATGTCCTCCAATTTTGACTCTTGTTCCATATCTGGTCTTACATTTCTCCTTCAAATGGCCTTTAGAGGGGTTCTTACATTATATGATATTTCAGTAAATATTTGTGATTATTCTACTGTAGAATCTGAGTGTTTCTGTATATATATATTAATGAAGGTTGCTATTTGCCTAAAACATCAATCAAGCATAAGTGAATAGCTCTGATTGGTCCACTGACCTTTCCACAGAGATTGATCTGATTGGCTGGAATACTTTGTTCTGGTTATCAGTGATTTTCCACATCAGTTAGCCAGGAGAATGTCTATGGCAGTGTGCTTAACATGGTGCCCCAGTCTCACTTGTGGTGATATAAAGCAATTCCATACTTAAGCACAGACCGTAGTCATAGCATTGCAACTTGGCTGCATTTCTTTGCGAAGAAACATAAGCCTGAGTTGGTAAAAAATACACGCAAAGTGCGAGGTTAAGAGAATGACATATAGTTTCTGGAAAACAAGACATTCCATATAAGGAGACACTTCTTCATTTTTCACCATAGCATTAGTAACAGCTGGACAGAATGGACATAATGGATTGCCAGTGGCAGAAGAGACAGGACATGTAGGATTTTAGACATGTGCAAAACTTGTAGCTAGAATAACATAACAGATGTGACCAAATCAAGAGAACCAGATTTATTTCTTTTATAAGTTTAAGACCTATAAGAACAATAAAAGATCTGTTTCATCCAAACCATTTCAGAAACATGTAAACAAAAGGTTTGCACAGTAAAATATAATCTAAAATTCTTATCTAATCTGGTTATTCTCTGTAATCTAAATGCATTTCCTTAAATTTAATACTTCCACTGTAACAAATCTATGAATCTTCTGTCAGAAAAAAATTATGTTCTCATCGTGAGTTAGTTATGAGCACTAAAGTGGAGGTGATTGTGAAATTAAAGGGCCACAGATATTTATTCTGTTTTGACTTTATATTTTCCTCTGCTATATGCTCCCTCCATTTGGCCCCCAACTAATGGGAGCAGAGGTTAAGTCTCGCATGAAATCCCATAAGATTTCAGTTGTCAGACTGTGGCATAAAGTAAATAGTGTGATACAATCCATTATGAAAAATAAATATCCTAGTTATTGCCCTAAGCTAATGTATGCGTCTCAGCATCTGATGTTTATCTGTGGTGGCTCGGAAAAACGCTGTAATCACCTAATGGAGTTGTGGAGCATGTTTGTACTCAGGGATCGCATGAGCAGAGACAGGACTACCGTCATATAGTCTTGAACAAATTGGCAGCATAGCTACCTCTGTTAATAGTCTCTTCTGAACATGTGCGCGATATCATTTCCTATAAAATATTTCCAGGATTGCAAATGTTTTGCTAATAAAGCAAACCTCATAGCTCATGCTGATACAGATTAATTAAAACCTAAAATGATACATCATATTTCAGTCCTTATACATGAAAAAACTTGGTGAAAATATACTTAGAACACAAAATGTTATGTAAGTCAGGTGCAGATACAGATTTTTGAGAAAGAGGGTGGGGGTTGGGTACACACTTTTGAGAAAGGGGTGTGCACACTTCATTTTCACCCTTTTTCATTATAGTTTCAATGATCATTTAATAAACTTTCAAGACAAAGAGGGGTTGATAAGTGTGTGCACAACCCCTCTGGATCCACCTATGCAAATTCACCATTTCTGAATGTGTCGGCTACCAAGGAAAAGAAAAACTTCATCAAATTTTCTCCTTTTAAACAGTCTATTGCAAAATTGATTGAATATTATTCATGAGCTTGCATGAATTGAAAAAACTCTCAGAATCCCTACTTTTGGATTTCAAAAAAGCTTTAATCTTTTAATTTATATAAATGCCTGAATAACAGCACGTAATTTGAAATGAAAAGAAAAACTCATGCACGTTTCTAAAAGGCCATACTTTCCATTTGTCTGTAATGTGTCTATGGCTGAGACACTTATAGTTCTTGGTAATCCCTACTTAGGCATGAAGCTACACAATTACTGGTTGCTGAGATATTCTTTCACAGTTTTAAAAACACCGCTTACACAAGAACAATGAATATTTCAACACAACAAAACAATACCTAACAGTATTTTATCAACACATATACCGTTTTCCTCACACCACTGCAATGTGGAGTAGATACAGCATGATTGTTTTTACCATCAAAACCAAGCCTCTACAGGACATAATGCCTAGGTGAAATGAAGCAATATCTCCCAGGAGATATCACTACAAAGAAATTGCATCACAATAGTATCACAATCAAATTACATCACACCTCCGTCACTTTAACTGGTCAACTGTATAGTTCTTTCACTTGAGACAAGAAAGATTTGGGATGACAAATACAATTCGATTCTTCTACATTGTATTGATATATTTGATAATAAAATACACATGGTAGAGATTCTGCGTATATCAAATTCTGTCTGGGTAAAGGGTACAAAATTAGGCAAGATATAATACTTACCCAGCAATATACATTTTTTTCTTTTTGTTCTTAGGTACCATTATGAAATGTCCCAATATAACGCAATGGTGTCAGGATTGATTTGTGTACATTATTACTCAAAATAAAAGTTGTAACAAATTTATTTTTAAAATGTTTGTATGTGTAGTTTAGTTTGTTAAATTCATTCTCTCTGAGTTTAAGTAGAATATTATTGTACTTAAAAAGAGAAACTTGTCTTTGTCCCATTATAATTTGAAGAAAATGCTACAACTGAACCAGATTAGTTTAGAATATTCTGCCAAAAAACAAACAAAAAAAAACGAAAGGGGAGTGCAGCCAACAAAATGTTAACACTACATTTTTATCTTCACAAATCCGCAAAACTGCAATCAGGACATAATTAACACAGGGAAACCACTTTAGCTCGCCTGTTACAGTTTCAATTCTGGCGACAAATTTGTCAGAACACTTGATGAGATATAAACACGTTATTTGACATGACAATACAAAGTATCCTCGTCAGAATTGTTATGAATTCAGTGGGTTATAGCTTCTCCAGCAGAGTACAGACAAATCTAGTTCACAGTGAGTCCAGACATCCATAATCATCCATAAACTTAATCATAAACTTAAACTAAAATAAACCGATCTTGAAAATTACACATGAGCACTTGATTCCAACAATACAACAAATATTTCTCAAAACAAAAGTCAGCCATGTGATCTGAATTAGGAATATATATCCCATAAATGGTTAATAAAAAATACACAACTGAATTTTCTATACTAATATCCCTCATACTATCCATTAACTGAAATATAAATCCCCTTCAGTGATTTGTGGATGGAATACGACACTGAGAATGTGATGAGTGGCAACAGGAATATATATAAAACAACTGGAGACATGATCAACAGCGTCTACATAATGTCTGTCAACAAATGCTGACTCTGCAGTAATCTGGTCAAACTGACCATAAAAAGTGCCTCTACTTTGAAAATAGCTTTCTGTGAACACATATCATTCCTTTTATGGTAAAGTTCCACGTTTATGAAGATATAGAAGCTGCCAACTACAGCCACAGTGGATTCTGAGAGGCCTGAATGTTGATGATATTAAGAATCTGATCAAGACCATGGTAATTCCTCTCTGCCAGAATAATAAAACCAACATCTTGGAGTTGAGACTGGGCAGGCAATGAGAATGATATGGTGCAGTCTCCCCTCTGGCTGATATCTGTTATTACAACATAGAGACTTAGTCGTCTAGCTTAATGGAATGGCATGAACATTGGTGACTAAACCACAGTTTACTCAGCAGAGTGGGTAATGGTGGTGTTGGTCAGAAATTTGTACTTCCACCTGTTCTGTAATCGTTACTGATTGCATGGAACAGAATGTCACCAACTGACATACTTAGTAGTTTTCTATATGTGATAATAATCATCAGCATATTTGCATATGTGATACAGATGATGTAAGTGTATGTGATAACACCACATCTGCCTATGTTATACATACTTTATATATATATATACGATACAAACAATATCAGCATATGTGATATGTATCATACCTGTCAAAGATATCTTTTCAGCATATTTCATATGCACCATATCAGAATGTGATACACACCATCTTAACATACGTGATAAAAACTATATCAGCATTAGTGATATGTATCATACTAATTTAAGTGTTTAATATCACATCAGCACATATGGTATGCGCCATATCAGAAAATGCATCACAGACCAAATTACTTCACTTCACTTCATACCAATGAGCACTGCTATGGTGCAGACAAACCAAGAAACATACTGAAGGTGAAACTGGGATTCAAACCCATAAGGACACATCTCTAATAATCAAAAGGGACACAACTCTGTCATAGACATGGGCCACTCTTGTCCAAACAGAATTGCCCCTTCTTGCATCTGAAAGGTACTGTGGACCATGCATAATTATTCAACGCAAGCCACTAGGACCACATGGTAATAGAAGGACTGTCTGTATCATTGCAGACAAACATAACCATACAGCTACCATGGAAAATATATCAATTAAAGATAAGGTCACATTTAGTTACAACGTACATGTAATAAGTTGGTATAATACTTCAGCACAAGAGTCATCTGCTTTGCCAATATGTCAACTTCAATTTAATCTTTTAATAAATTTGAATCTATCCTAACAAGTACACTTACACATTCTTCATATTGGTATAGTTGTGTTTAACTAAGGGTATATACAACAGTTAATGTCACGGTATTGTGAATACCAGAGATAGATACTGTGTGGCATTGCGGACATAAAGGAAACACTTTGATCAATCTTTGACACAGAAAACGTATTCAGTGGAACTAATTTGGGAACAAATCATTCTCACCCATCTGAATGCATCAAATATTTAATCCAAGTACGAAAACTACAAAAAGAATATTGCTCAGGATTATAGATTTTCTGTATCATCTTCAAGAATTTCACTTATTAGTTTAGATGTCTGGCCTGATCAAAGTCAAGGTCACTACTGCTTTTCATGGCTGGATTTGATTGAATCTGTCCAGTATATAACGGTCATTCTGAATACTTACCAGGCAGCCATGATTACAGTTTGTAATGGCTGATGAGATCCAACAGAGCAGACAGCAGTTTCATCATCCTAATCACCACTTCAACAAACTCAATTTTGGAGGCAAACTGACCAGAGCGTAGTAATCATCTGTGAAATATATCTGATACAAAGACCAGTTATCACAAACTCCTGGCATTACTGAGATAACCTGTTTGAAGATGTGTAAGATCTGTCAATAAGCCAGGATGGTTACAAGTGGAGAGTTGTTTTTGATGTGATCAGACTGCTGTCTAACAAACTAAATGCACTTTCATTACCATGAAACTGCATGTCTAGACTAAATTCCATCAGAGATCATATAATGAATAATTATATGGTTTCTGATTTTGTACAGAAATTAACACACAGTCTATGATAACATGAGAGACAACAACACACATTTATCTTAGATTCAAAACTAAGAGCCTAAATAAAGCAAATTGGGTTTCGTCTCTTTTCGTTCAATAATGGATTGTTTTAAGTATCTTCACCTTGCGCTCAGTGCAATATTGTAACATGATACCAACCACCACTGTTGGATTTGTTGCCAGTGAAACACGGTCACCTTGACCACGCCATCACACTGGTTGTACCTGTAGGTATATTCAGATTCTTTTTATTCCAATTTGAGAATCCTTACAGATTTGTTCCAGACTATAGTCTGAATATTGTTAGTTGCAGTAGCATCATGAGGTTATATGTGGTTTTAAGAGTTCTGCAATAGGTTTTATAGCACAAGCGAGAGCCGAGTGGTATAAAACCTAATGATTGCCACATTAACCCACATACACCTGACTGATACTGCTACAACAAATTTATCTTGGAACGTATTTGAATCTGCTGTTGAAAAAGAATTACAGGAATGCAAAAACTGATAGAAAATGAATGTTCAACTGAGCTGGGGTTAAATTGTGACTTTTATTAAGCTAATGAATTTTGCTTCTTTTCAGGGTATCTGTGATATATTCTCCTTCTGAGAAATATGTTTGCTGTCAGGTAGGACAAATAGTATTTTATAAGAATCATGTGATCCTGTTTGACATGAATATTTTAACTTGAGCATGATAATGCCCTCTATTATACACTAACATATGTTTGCTAATATTTTCCTTGTGTGAAATATTTTACACATACCAGTTACTTAAATACACATGTTAGGCTGCAAAAAAAAATTAAAAGTTTATCGGGCACATTTTTCTCAAAAGTGACAAGGGTGGTAGGACTTTTTAAAAAAAAGTTTATAGAAAAATGTGATGAGGGAGGAACACATTTGTTTTTCTCTCAGAAATACAGTTTGGAAAGTTTAGCATGTGTTATTGAGTTCAGTCACACTCATTCTTACAGCCACAGATTCTTATAAAGGACAAATGGATGATCGAGGCGCGGCGAAGTCAAAATTATTTTTTTAAGACGAGACCAATTCTATTTCTTGTTTTATGGGTTTTTGTCCTCTGAAAACCTTAAGTCAGGCAGGAAAGAAAATAAAAATAAAATTTCCAGTCAAAGAAATATTCCTTTTAAATACTCAAAGTGTGTTACTTTTAGCAATTTATGAAGTGAATAAAGGTAAAAAAAAACAACCTAAAGAGTATTTTCTTGGGAGTTCACTTTTTTAATCAATAAAAACATTAGGATTATATTTTTTGAGCAGGGACATTAATCTTTATTTTTTTTCTTCTTCTTGAAAAAAGTATGGCAGGTGAATCAGTAAAACAAGAAACAAAATTGGTCTGGCCTAAATGGCATTGATGAATTGTTATGCGCACAAATAAAAGTGATGTGCCAATGCCCGAGAAACATTTTCCTTTTTTCATTTATTAGCCTTAACTTATTGGTTGCAGTAAGAAGTGTATGTTATGGTGCATGCCCAGATACAACATGGGAGAATCATGCAAACAGTGGCGTTACAACTACTCACTGTCTCAACACAATCTTGATGAGTTTCACACAAGTTGAAAGAGACAGTTTGTTCCCCTACTACAAGATATTGTGATGGTGGTTCACAATGGTGGGCATCGCGCATAGTAAGGTACATTTGCTTGAAAACAGATAATACCACAAACAAGTGGTAAGCGCATGGATTGATCTGTCAAGGGTCTTCAGACTATCAGGGTGCCATTGTCCAAAGCAATCTTAGCATGAAGGTGACCTTCATACCTTAACATGAGTCAGCTCTCCTACCCTTCCAAACTATGGGACCATTTCAACCATATTTACATAATTAAGTACGCTGTTCCAAACAATTTCTAGACCAATCCAAAAGTGACCTTCATAAACATCTACATACTTATAAATCAAATATTTATACTGACACAGCAAGAAGGGTACAAAATCGCCAAATGATTTCTATTGAAAATGTTTTACTTTTTACCTGGGTATATTTTGGATTTTAAACAAATGTCCTGTCCTGTGGTTGGCAGTTTGGGAAAAATTGTGTTATTCTTACAAAATTATATATTTATAATACATGTATTCATATTTTCTCACATATGGATGTATTTTGAGACAGCATTTAACGCTACTAATTAATGCAAAGTAAGGATACCTTCTTTTCTTTTTTTGGTTCTATTGGTAGTGAATTAAAGGTTAAAACAGAACCGTAAAGTTTAGTTGTTAATATTACACGAACTGGATTTTTTATTCTGTAAGTCTAGATATGGGTATTTTTTACAGCCAATAAGACCATCAGAAATGGGAACTCTCAACAAAGAAACGGACATCTTTGAATTTACAGAAAACCATTTGTCAAACATGCCATTGACAAAGGCAGAGGGTGGTTTGCTAACAATGGTGTTTGAAGTTTATAAGGAAGCCATTTGTCAACATTCCAGTAACAAAGCCAGAGTGTTCTAGTATAACCTGTAAATGATTGATGAAACAGACTGAAGAGAATGACTTAAACTACAGACAGTTTCCCTTCAAGAATTTGCCATTTATAATGCCTAAACCTCCACTAAACACTTCACACTAGACCTCAGCAGACACTGTCTTCTTTACATTTTGATGTGGTTGTTTAATGCGAGAGTAATCCAGCTATATGACTGTGGTCTGTAAATAATCAAGTCTGGACCAGCCAATCCAGTGATCAACATTATAAACATAGATCTACACAATTGGGATACGATGACATTTATCAAAACCAAGTCAGAGCGCCTGACCACTCGATCCCATTAGTCACCTCTTGCAACATGCATGCTTTCAGCAACTACCCCTTTTAAAAACGATTAATGGAAGGCTTGTCGCAATTGGTTCATATATTTCAACTGCTCAATCACTGTCAGTCACTGGATTGTTTCGTTCGGATTTGATTATTTATAGACTGACACTATATAGATTTATATGCAGAGTATGGCGTTAAAGGGGCACTGATGCGGAGCAATTTTCGTGGACTGGTGTAAACTTTTGTTATTGTTTTTCTCCCGTGAGTACCCGGATGATATCCCAGAATTCGTGACTGGTTCGTCACCTCTGCTGCGCATTCCGTAGGCGCAACTGATAGTTTATTTATAGACAGATCAACTGAGGTGAAGTCATTTTTACTTCATTACAAATGTATTATGAAAACAAATGAAACACTTTGAAGGTTAATCATCTGCCAGTGGTAGAAATGGTAAAAAACTATTAGGACGGAAAAATAACGAAGCCAATGTACGTCTCTATATTTTGTCTCATAGTTTATTGTCATATTTGTATGATTCTGAAAATTAATAAAAGAACACACGATCTGCTTATACTCATAGTAAATTTCTAACATAACAACAACATTTATACATTGTATAGATTGCCAATGTGGATCCTATTTCACACACATACGCGATCTAGTGTGTGTTTTCTGTCATACAGATTCTGCTGAATGCTACAACAAATAAGTTAAAACAAAATGCAAATAATGAATGTAAAACAGACTAATTTTATAGCAACAATGTCAGGCTACTACCTTGTTCAGGAATGTATCCATCAATATCCGCGTAAAAGAAATCGTATTCCATTCATCTGCAGCTGGTAAATAATCCTGCTCTGTGTCGCGTGTCTTACAACTGCCTCATGTGCGAAAAAGTAACACATCGTTTCACGTCTTTCGTTGGTGAAACCAGATAAACCTCTCATTGGTCTCCCAAGATAGCACACCTGACAACTAATTGTATGATGTCCACTATTCTAAGTAATTTAGTTAACCAATAATGAGCAATCAATCAATCAACGCAAGGGTGGTTAATTCTTTGAAGGGAGGATGTTGTTTTTGCACTCACACTTTACGACAGGGTGTAGTCATCTACAAACACTGCCTTTTGACAAATCCGCTAGAAGATAAAAGTAATTAATCAAGCAGTGTGTTATCGGTTAATCCTTTGATCGATGTTTGTTTTTTTAACTCAGCTGATAAACCCTCTTGCATCACTTACATGCACATATTACATAACATACAATACATTTGCCATTACAGACCTTAATTTATAATGTTGAGTATTTACTCCAGACAGGAGAAATGCCAAATGGGAACCTTTGTTGAGTAACCGAAGTGGTGTTACTACTAATTATACCTATTATAAATTCATTAATTGACCATCCAGGGAATGATGACAAATAACACGTGTAGGTTTACACCATCAAACGCGAGTTACAGCAAGGAAGATGTAATCTCTGTGTCGCATGCAGCCTGAAAACACTTATGGGCCGAAACTGTTTTGAGGATACCAACGGAATTTCGTTACATAAGGAATACACACAGGCATTTGCTGTGTACTTGGGTAAATAGGTGAAATAAGGGGGTTTTTTACGTAAGAAAATTTTCAGATTTCTCTACCAAAGGCAAAGTCATCGTTTTTTTGTTTACGAATTCAAAGAAATCAACTGTGTTTTCATTATCATAAATAATAAACCATTGTAGCTACCATAGCTACCAAAATTTACGTATGAAATTTGCTATCACAGCTGAACCAACACTCAAAACTACTTAAATGTAAAGCTTTGCAATCTTCCGTATTGAAACAAATGGCTTGCTACGTGCCTGTAGACATCATATTTTCATGTAACATGATTAAATATCGAGGTTAAAAACACAGAAATAGGATCAAATTGGATCAGTAACTATACCATCCAAGCATCCGAAAAGAACTACACTGCTGCGATATTTGGTTACGATCAGACAAGGAATACCATGGATATTTTGAAACAAATGGCATATGATGGGCATCCGGCCTCCTGATTGTTTAGGTAAAGAAATTCTGCTAATATGGGCAGGAGCCCAGTTCCTTTGTCCGTCACGGTCGAAGGAGCGGGCGCTGACCAATTTGCAGTTTGGTTTCGTAATTAGACCGTTGGCGAGAAACATTATTCGCTCCGCATCAGTGCCCCTTTAAACAACAAATAAATAAATAAGCAAACAAAGATTGAATATTGCTAACTAATAGAACAACACCTCATCTCCATAAGCTTGGTAAAAAGAATGGAAGATAGAATACCTTAGGAAAGTGCCACAAAATATTGTACAATAAGCTACTTTCTGGATATGACCTAAAAATTGTTTTGGCCCACCTGTGTTAGGTATTCATAACATATTATCATCAACCCTTCATCAAAATGCCTCCATGACTGTTGCTAAGCAACAGTTCAGTCCTGAAAATGACCTAGCTAAACAGCTCTTTACCAGCATCTGCCAGCATTATCAGAACAAGCATCTAGTTGACAAACAGTTCTATATTTCAATCTCTGAAAATTAACTTTTAAATGTTTTATCAATTTTATTTGATATGATTCTTTCTTTCTGGGGCAGACCGAATTTGTTCCATATGGAAACTGGGCAGCTTTCCAAGAGATGAATGATCCTAAGTTCTTCAAATGAAAATCAATCACTTAATTTTTCAAACGATTATGCTTGTGAATTAGAGACGAGGTCCAGGTCTAGCTAACCAGGACACATTGCTGCACAGCCAGCACACAGCTACCGTAAGACCTCCATTAACAACATGATCACTATCAACAATAATTTCCAAGTAACTGTGACAGCACGTTCTTCCAAATAATTCCTTCACTGATCACAAAGGCTTTGCTGGAGTAATTATTTTCGATTAAAAATATCCGAATAATATTGGTTCCCTGTTATAGTGCACAAGAACTATTAAGATTACATTTAGGCCAGGAACTACATTCTCCCGAAATGCCGATTGTTATAACCTGTTCACATGAATGAAGTCATTACAGCAGGTTGTGGAGGTCAAGTTGGTTAGGACCTCAAAGTTGATCATGAGGACCATGTGATGAAAGGCATTGGAAATATCATTACTAACATTCAGGGTATTCTAATAATAACAAAATGAATAGGTCCTCAGAATGCGTGGTGGTGATAGTGGTTACAGTTAGGAAATTCTGCCATGAGTGAGTGAGTGAGTGAGAGTGGTTTCACACAACTTTCAGCAATATTAGCAATTGGCAACCTTTACCAACATTCCATCTATCACATGGTTAAAAGTCTTCATGTAGAGTCTCATGCCATCATCCACCAAGTCTGATGGACTGGGATATAACTTACACACCAACTCTGCTTCCCGCAATCCATCTGGATTTGTAACTTCAACTGATTGGTCAGATAATTACGCTCAATAACGTCCATATTGAGTCTGATCACATTCAACAAGTGTGACATATTATTGTAACTTTTGGTAAACTATGAAATATACCACAAGGGAACAACTGAATGATGTATATCACTTGATGACTGTTAAGTCAATCATTCATTGAAGTCAATCTGTAATATTAAAAGATGAAATACACTTTTCAACTATTTAATTAACAACGAATGTCCCTGATGCCATTCATGTTGAGTTTTTTAAGACATAAACTGTCACTTCCATTTCAGGGATGATGTAGTTGGAGAATGTATTGTAGACATCTAGTTTTCAATCTTTTCAAACAATAACCGCATAGAGTGAACATAAATAAAAAAATATAACTGACCCTTGACCTGGGTGACAAATTTAATCTCGTACAAGAATTTCAGTTTGTGTGACATTTGTATTTGTGTCATTGTCAGAACTTAACACATTCTCATTACTGTCTGAATCACAGGCGACAAACAACTTAAAACAGCATATCATCGTCTCCCGAATCTAATGACTCTTTGCTCAATCCAATCACCTGATCCTATACATAAACTCCATATCTGACTTCATCAAATCCAAGAACACACAAGATAAAGGCATATGGAATTAACCTTGAAACATGTCAGAGTCAGTAATGAAGACATTCTCCTTAAATTCTCCTTAAAGTCTCTTGTCTCCATTTAGAGACACAGAGACTTGGGTTAATGTGATGCATCACCAGGTTGTTGACAGGCCACCTCCTGTTGTCTAAGTGGGATGAGCATGGAAGGATAGAATACAGGCCATGGATACAGAAAGCCTGTTTTTTTCTGGGAAACCACTAATGCCGTTTCTGACATCTCCTACCATTAGGTATAACCTCCTAACACCAATGTATTCCTGGGGGATTGAGGGGCAAGGTAGGCTCTGTGACCTAAATTTATTCTGGTGTTGATAATGGTTGACAGTATCTTGCAAATTTCTTTAGAACATTTACTGCCATTGTAACCTTTTGAATTATCACACGAAATGAACTATTCCTTTGCTGGTAAACATTTAATGATTTTATGGATATCAAGGTATCATACTTGTGAAATGTCATTTACTCTGATATGGAGACAATCAGGTAGACGCTATATCCTAAAATGCTGGTCATATTGATCACATGTTAATGGGTACAGTTACTTGTTAAAACAAATTTCTGTAAGACATTAAGTAGAAGTTGACTTTTTCCTACCTAGTAAACTGAATGCCGACTTACATTACAATACCTATTATCTTAGGCAGGTATGTGTATCCCAGCAAACACACATTCACTCATTCTAATAATACATGGATCTAAAAATGCCATGTAAAGCATCTCAGCATACAAGAAATCTTGTGTACATAACATTATAACTCCCTCAGCTTTAACACCAGTATGCCATGCCTCATGATCACCTCTCACTATAATGAACTGTGGAATAACTCCACAGAAGCCATATCTCACCTTACTCTATAAAAAAACTGTGGAATACCTCAAGAAAGAACATGTCTCACCTCACACTATAATGAACAGTGGAATAACTCCAGAAAGGCCATATCTCACCTCACACTGTAATCAACTGTGGAATAACTACAGATAGGCCATGCCTGACACTATAATCAACAGTGGATTAACTCAAGAAATCCATATCTCACTTTACTTTATATTCAACTGTCGAATACCTCAAGAAAGAACATGTCTCACCTCACACTATAATGAATTGTGGAATGACTCCAGGAAGGCCATGCTTACCTTACTCTATGATTAACTATGGAATACCTCTAGAAAGGCCATACCTCATGATCACCTCATTCTGTACAGAACTGTGGAATAACTCCAGAAAGGCTGTATCTCACCACACTCTAAAAATAAGTCCAGAAAGACCATGCCTCACTCTATAATAAACTGTGGAATACCTCCAGAAAGGCCATGCCTTACCTCACTCTATAATGAACTGTGGAATACCTCCAGAAAGGCCATGCTGTACCTCACACTATAATGAACAGTGGAATAACTCCAGAAAGGCCATGCCTCTCTCTATAATGAACTATGGAATACCTCCTGAAAGGCCATGCCTCATCTCACTATAACATGAACTGTGGAATAACTCCACAAAAGACCATACCTCACCTTACTCTACAATGAACTATGGAATAACTCCAGAAAGGTCATGCCTCATGATCACCTAAGACTATAACAAGCTGTGGCACAACTCCTGTAACACTATTTCTCACACCACACTATTATGAACTGTGAAATAACTCAAGAAAGGCCATGTATCACCAGACTCTATCATGAACTGTGGTATAATAACATACTCAGTCACACCATTGATTCCACTATCTAACACGTGATTCACTCATGCACAGCACCATTATCAAGTGTAACAGTTCAACTGGTTTCTTGTGAATTAATATATAATGCTAATTCGGTATGACAGACATACCTGTGATACAATGTGGCATGAAGTATGAACGTATGAAGCCCGGTGCAGGGAATTATAAAGTGATACACAACACTTACCAGGTTAGTATAACTGTTAGTTCACTGACCATAAGCTTTCTTTGACCATGCACTACCACCTACAAACATTGTGTGTGAACATGAACATGCAAGGTTTTAGTATTTAGTTAAAACTGTGAAGTGTTTTGAATAAGCTGCTAATAGATTCCTTTGTTAGATGCCATTACTGTCTACTCCAGAGGTGTAGCAGCTCTGACCCTAACAATAACTCTTTTGTTATCTATTAACCATCAATGCAATTTTGAGACACAATGGTTTGACACTTGTCCAGTTCTATTCATTTGAATGTTTAATTGTGGTGGAATAATTGAGGAATATATATTGCATGTGATGAGAAAGCAACAAAATATGTTAACAACATAAAGACACAAATTATACATGTTATCTTCAAAACAAAATTATAAATTCTGAAAAGCTAACAACAACATTAACAAAGCCAAAACAAAAACAGCTTCACATAAGGGGTTAATGCATAATGTGTGATAATATTTGTACCTGGTTGACACTCAGGAGGCGAGGATGAAGGTGAGGCAGCAGTTGCTGAGGTCGAGGTCACTGGTTGATCTTGAAGATGAAGGTTGGGTTGGGAGGAAGGGTTTGAAATGGGATGAAGGGTTTCAGAAGGTGGAGAAGAAGCATCAAGGTCATGCCCAGGCACTAAGGGGATGCTGGGGAAAGTGGTATCAGATTCAGGAACACCTGCATTGTCAATGGCATTCACTGTGCTTACTTGCTCAAGACAGTCAGAAATTTCTTTCTCAAATACATTTTCCTGAGCTACTTTGTTTTCTTCCACGGGTTGTTTGGAGTTGATGTCAGCTTCAGGAACTTGAGTTTTGGGAACTTGAGGTTCAAGAACTTCAGTTTTAGGACCATGTGTTTCAGGAACATGTGGTTCAGGAACTTGAGGCTCAGGGACTTGAGTTTTAAGAACATGAGGTTCAGGAATATGAGGTTCAGGAACTTGGGGTACAGGAGCTGAACTGTCATCACCCACATTTTCAACATCATCCTGAGGGAGTTCTTCATCACACAGAGTTTCAGTGCTAGCTGACATTGAAGCATCTTGTGGAAAAGAGTTCTTTGCAGCGAGAACCTCTTTAACTGAATCCACCGACAGGGACATATCAAACCATGCAGAATCCTGATCCTCACTGGCAGTGTCACTGCCATTTCTATCAGTGTTCCTCATGGAAACCTCTTCCTCTGTAACAAGTATGCTGCTTGTGGGCGTCTGCCTGTTGGAATGGTCCACAGAACTCATATCACTCAGGTAGGCAGATATGGTATCAGATGTTATTGATACTTTGTCAATTGTCTCAATGTCACTTTTTTGTTCTGATGGTTCATGTTTTGATTGAATGGGTCTGTCCAATAATCCCTCTGATATAACTGGAAGCTCGAAGGAAGATGGACTAGCAAGAACCTCTTCAATATGTTTTTTCTGCTGTCCCCTCCTTGCTCTTCTGATTGCAGAGGCAGCAGATCCAGAACCAAAACTATCACTGCTACAGTAACTCTCAATGCTTATGTTTGCTTGATATATCTTTTCTATTTCTCTATCAAGTTCCTCATCCTCCACTGTGTCATCTAATCCTTCACTGATCTCAGAGAAGTCATCATCTTCAGGTTCGGTTCTTTCTGTGATGACACTGAGGCAGTCTGATAGCTCATCTACATCTTGCTGTAGGTAGCGCTGTACAGCATCACTAATGTTGACTGGTTGGGAAGCAAAGGGATCACCTTCATCATTGTTCGCTATTAGTCCAACGGTAGACAGATTAGTAACTGTGGCAGCCGATGATGCAGCTGATGATGTCACCGCTGTAGATAGTGATGGTTCAATATGTTTCAGTTCACTGTCATCTTTAGACTTCCTAGTGGCTGAATGGTGTGATGGATGAGAATTACTTACTTGAGGACGTGACATGGATAGAAGCTGAAATAAGTGCTCATCATCTATGGTGTTGTGTAAGTGATTGGGTGAGGATGTGGCATCTGGCATGTGTTCCTCAATCATACGCTGGCACCGAAGAGATGGTTCTGATTTAGTCTCTGTTATTTCTTCATAATCCTTTTCATCTCTTAGACCATTTACTATTCCATCATAAGCTGCTTTAGTGTCCTTCATTTCAGCCTCTTTTAACTCCTCTGCTCCACAAGCTGAAGACTCAGACAACTGAGCCTCTTTTGCTCCTGACCGTTCACTAGGCAATGGAGCTTCCTGTGTCTCTGACAGCTCACCTGACAGTCGAGCCTCCTGTGTTGAGAACAGTTCCACAGACAGCTGAGACTCCTGTGTTGATGACAAATCCCCAGACAGTCGAGCCTCCAGTGTTCCAGCCAGCTCATCAGATAATAGAGCCTCCTGAGATAGCCTTGGTGACACATACAGAGGGAACTCTGCTACTTCCGTTACATCACTGTCCGACCCGCTACAGGAGTGAGGGGAGGTAGCTGAAGCAGAAGCAGCATCTTGGGGTACAATCATGGCAGAATCTAGGTGTGTTCCTTTTATCATCTGATTGGCTGATTCATCATCTATATCCTCACACTGAACACTGGATATACATTTAGGTGTTAATGGTTCATTTTTATGGGTGGGTATATTATCACTATCTGAACCTCTATTCATGGATGGACCCCAGTTTCTGGCTGATGTAAAGTTGTCAGAAGAGAAGGCAGGATATTTACATTGTGCATGAACATCAGAAGGTAGAACAGAGGTAGTGGTGTCACTAGACAAAGATGGTATATGTGGGTCAGAGCTGTCGGACAACTTGTAGGAGTTAGTGAGACAGGAAATATTTTCCTCTGAGTGAGACTGGTTACAAAGTGTGTCATCAGGGTGCTTGTGAGAAAATGTAGAGTTTACAACAGTAAAGATGTCTGTATCAAAGAGGTCAGAGCTATGCTCACTATCAAAACAGGTTACCGAGTTATTGCTGCTATGTGTCAAAGATGGCACGTGAGTACTGAAATCTTTGGTAGTTTGAAAGAGTGCACTATTCTCTATTCCACCAGCTGCAGTTGCAGTAACATCAAGGACCTGATCCTCTGATCCTGGTGCACACTTGCTATGTTGCTGTGCTACAGGAACAGTGGCATCACAACTTGAGTCTGCATTTTGCTGCTGTTGCCCTGAAACAGGTTCACCATCCTGTACAGAGATATCTGAAATATTGCAGCTTTCCAGAGCTCTCTTCTCTGAAGGATTTACAAGATTAGATTTTGTGATAGCTACATGATCACTTAAATCTAGGTTAATCGTGTATTGTGTTTCTGACCCTGGAATAGAAAGATCTACAAGAGGATGACATCCTGAATCTGAATTTTTATTAGTGCTGGAGAAATCAACATGGTGACCTGTCTGAGTCAATTCTGACTGTGGACACTGTGACTGAGTTAGTTCAATCAGAGGTCTTTGTTTCAAAGTGGAATTAACCAAAGGACTATCTTTCTGACTTGGTTCAAACACAGGAACCTCTGCTTGAGTTGTGTCCATACCTGGGGAACAAATCTCCTTGCTGAGGATGTCATCACTCTGATGACCTGACACTGCAATATCTGACCAGTTCTCTATACCAGATTGTCTGGAGTCCATGCCATTATCAGCTTCTCCATCTTCAGGACCAGAATCAGATCCTATGGGCTCCATGCATACCATCACAGCGAGCCTCGGATTAGGTTCCCCAAGCATTAGTTCACTGATTCCTATGTCAACAACCACTGGATCATAATCAGGACTCCCTGAATCACTAGATGCAGTAATGGACTCCCTACTTCTTTCTGAATGACTGACTTCTGAAGACTTGAGCAGAACAAGAGGATCAAATGAACACCTGTTGTGCTCCAGTTCAACAGCAGGTTTGCTGATTTCAGTCTCAGAACCAGTTAAGGGTAGAGACTCTATGGATATTCCACAAATTGGTTCTATCAAGTCAGAACTGTTTTTCACTCTTGAGAGTTCATATTCTTCAGACCTATCACCAGACTTCTGAACAGATTCTACAGACATCCCTGAAACAGGGTCAACCAACTCAGAAACATTCTGCATCTCAGAGTGTTGATGCTGAAGAACAGGAACCGCTGCACCAACTACGTGCTGGGGTTCAGTAAGAGCATATGGAGTTACCTCAAACATGATCTCCGCATGGCTGGGTGTTGAAGCTTCAATGGCAACATTAACAAAAGAGTTAGCCTCATTCACTACTGGACTGGCATGGAACCCGGTGACAGTAGGAACCATGGCTTCCTCCCTTGTCTTCTGGTCTACAACAGTGCCATCACTCGTGTGCATCATGTTTTGTTTCTGGTGAACCGACATAGCAGCAATAGTGCCAATGGAACAGGAATCCAAAGAAATGTTAATTTGGTCATCTGGGTACTCTTCTGATTTAAGAACCTCAAACATATTTTGACCATTACTGTCAACAGTTACATCTGAATCAATGCTCTGTCTATCAAGAAGCTTATTGCTCTGACCTATTTGAACAAGAGGATCAGCAGAATGAACTGACAACAAATCATCATGCATCAAGTGCTGTGAATGAGTTGCCTCCCTTGTGTTAGATTCAACATTTGAAATATTAGACTTTGTATTTATAGCATGTCCAGAATTATCGTGCTCTGAAAGAGACGAGGCAAGTGCAGGAGTAATCTCTCTTGAATCAGTGTCATTGGTAAAGTGAGGTGGGCTTTCGTGCATGAAATGGTGAGTTATTGAGTGAGTATTTGAAGGCAGATTATGTGATGGTTTGTGAAATTCCTCCACAGCATCAGCTGTGGATTGGGGCCCTCCAGCCCTTGTGTCTGACCTCCACTCTACAGCAGTATACACAGAAGTCCCTTCACCAAACTCATCTGACAAATAAACAAACAGCAACTCAATGACAAGGACAATTTGAATAAATCAAGATGCAGTAAAAGACAAACCAGGAAAATAAAGACTAACTTCAACAAAGGAATATCACAGAAAGCAGTACCAGTCAAAATTACGCATGTACATATTTTATGTTATTTAACAACTCTAAACATATTTCCAAAGAGACAAATGCCGACAAGGCTTAAAGCACTCACATAAACTATTATTACTTCTTACTGCTACAAAGATGCTTTGCAAACTATCATAAAACAAACAAGCTCAAACTTAAAAAAAATATGTTTCAAACATACAATGCAAGCACAGCAGATATGGCATAACCCGATATCAGAAAGATCAAAACAAAACATGTGCTTTAAAACTGTGCCTGTGAAACTTGCAAACTGTAATAAACAGATCGGATGGCATCAATGCCTACTCATCACCACTCAACACAACAGCTTGTCATGAAAGCACGGATACCATAAAGGTCAGTCATCGGTTTAGGATTGTGTTGTCTGCCAGTATTGACATGACATTCTCATATTCCCTCATTCCCTATTGGATGCAACAGATACTTGTGAACTAAAACAGGAAGTCAGTTTATGAAGAAAATCTTTCTGAAAGAAAAACACTAAAAACAACCTGACTAAGCTTTCAAATCTGAAACCATGGATAAAATTTGAAAATTCAACCCAGTGGCAGCAGCTAATCAGACAATTGTCCACCATATACTTGTAAATCTAATAATCCATATAATCCATGCACTACCATGGCACATTTAAACAACATGCTGCAGAGACTACAAGCAGGGTTTGTTATGGTCAATAGTATCTTGGTAGAAAAGCCAAAACAAATACAGAATGTAATCAGGTTAATAATGATCAATTTTCATAATATATGTAAACAGGTACTTTCACAAACATGAACCATATGACATGCATGAAATACACTTTATTGAATCATGCAAAGAGTGAAAAAATAACTTTGGACATGAATATTCTTGGAACAATATGAAAAAACAATCAATGGACTATTTCCTCATTCTTTTCAACATGATATTTCTCATGCACAGTCTGCAATGAATAGTTTATAGATTTTATTCCCATTTCAGCCTTGGTTTGTTGCCTCATGCAAAGCATGACAGAGATTAGCTTATCCGTATGTAGTGCCTGGTATGTGAATATACAGGAATCACTTCATCCTAGAAATATTTCTGTTCTAAAATTGATTTTAAAAGACTAAAATTTCCCAGAACAATTATTTTCTTGACTAGTTGTTTTGTAACTCTTTTCCAGAAGAATTGCAACTGAGTTCGAAGTATTGAAATTCTTCACTCATTTTGAAGTAAAAGCACCTCCTAGAATTATTTATTGCCCAAACCAAACAAATTGATATTAAATGACCTAAAATGCTACAAAGAATATTTTGAAAAGTCATTTTTTATTTTTATTGAAGCATATAAGATGCTGATTTCTTAACAGGAGTTAATAACCATTTTTTTAGAAAAAAATTAAAAAGTGTTTTTATTACATGTATTAACAAAGCACTGAAGCCCCATGGATACAATGATGCAACATACCAGGGACAAACAACTCTATCTCTGAAGACAAAGCAGGAAGTCATAAGAGTAAACAATCATGCGGCTGGGTTGTCATGCAGAGAGCATACTCTGTACTCACGTCTACCAGGTGACGATGTTCCACTCGTTGTCCGGCTTTGCTGAGGCCGAAGACGGTTGACACCATTCGAAGGGGTATCCTCTGGTTTGTGTCTTGGGCTGTCATGGCCTGACTCCTCCTGATCAAAACTCTCCCGCTCTAGTGCACGTTTACTTGCCATGTCCAGTAGCCTCATTTTGGTGGCTGGGGAAGCTGTGCGTGCAGAGGACATGCTGGATGTGTCAGACTTCTCAGAAGATGTTCTCCGGACAATCATGGGTTTGTGTTCCAAAGAATGAGACGTGTTATGAACTGGAGACACAGGACTATTGGAAGAAGATGGTTGACTCACCATCAGCTGGTCTTGGGGGCCTGACAAGCGTTTAGACAAAATCACAGCCTCAGTCGGGGTCATCTGGGGTTTCTCTGGGGACATGGAGTTCCTGGAATGTTCTGTTGAAGCTGCTTCAGCTGCTTCAGATGTTTCTTTGTTGTTGGTTTCTCCATTAGGCACTTTTATCTCTGGAGACTCTTTTTGGTCTCTGTGCAAGTCAGAGGCACTCTCGGTCTCAGACAGGTTTCGAGCCAAGATGGCTGCAGAAGTAGATGACATTTGATCAGAGGAATGAGTCTTGGAATTGCCAACATCCATAGGTGTTTCTTCATCAGAAGACGATCCTGAATCTGAGTCTGAGACATTGCGTCGTCGACACGACACATGTTTTATGTCATGTTCATTATCAGGTACATCTTTACTAGATCTAAAGGTATCAAACAAATTGGACAATCTTTTCTTGTCTGCATTTTGAGGATATCCAACGCGGTCAAGGTCTTCTCGACTGGCAGAGTTTTGTCGTGTGACTCCTCGTTTAGTTTCTGGGTCACCGTCACCACCGTCGCCATCACGAGCCTTGGAAACAGTGCCTGGAACAACGTGTGTTTTAACTATGAAACAAACTCAAAAACTGTCTTGTGTACAAGAACACATTTGAAAAAATGTACATCAGATATGATGTTGCAGAGTATACAACATCTTGTATCGATATACAGCAGTGAGTGAGTGTGTTCAGTTTACCACCACTTTAATAAAAAATCCAGTTATGTCAACCTAAATAGATACCCAATGTGAAAGGACATTGAAATACTAAATTAATGGGTTCTGGTATCACACTCATTAAAAAAATGTTACCATTTTACAGATATCATAAACAAATAACAGGCTATTTTAAAAATTTAATAATAACATGCTAAGAAGTGACTAATCAGATATGATTTTATTATACATGTGATCAAAACCGCACCATAAAATGTAAACCAGGTATGATATAATAAAAACTCTCAATGATATAAAAATGGTACGAATAAAGGTGGAAGATTCAGAAAAATAGTGATAAATGTAGAAAAACTCCAACAACCAATGTGATGTAATCCCAAGTTAACAGCATACTCTCACTGAAAGCAGGTAAGTCTCAGTAATTCTAGGGGCAGCTGTTTGTACACCTTTTGATCCCTGGTTAAATCTGACAGGAAACTAAATACACTTTGTGGCACCATTTGAGGATATTTCATCTCAACATTTCAGGAAAATTATGGTATTTGATGAAATTTTGTTGAAATATTTCATGCAAGCAATAACCTGGGTACTGCTGTGCATTACGAGCTGTATCTACCATCAAACCAGGTCATCTAAAGTGATACATCCTGATCAAACAAAACATCTTCTTCTCAAACATGTCCTCAAGGTTCATCTGGCCATGGAAAGGAAATCTAACATGGCAGGCCATATTAAATATTGATGTGGAAAGCTAAAACAATTCATCTGATCTGAAATCCTGATATGCAGTTGTCCATTGCTTTACATCAATGGATGGATATATAGATAGATACATGATGGAAAACTTGAGAGTAACTTGTAAATGAAATTTAAAAAAAAAATAATAATAATTTTTTAGTCTCAGTTTGTGTTAATATTGTCTTATGTTTGAAAAGGCAAAGATATATCTATTTGAATTTTTCTATTCAAACGTTTCAGTCTTGGCAGAAGTTGGTCATCATAAGCATCATAAAAATTGCATCACTTCATAGTTTCCATATTTACTAAGAGAAGAATATTTGCTGTGGGCAAAATCCACAACATAGCTCATGATCTGTCTAGACACTTCCACACAAGGTCGCACATGGGTCATGGTCCACGTCCCATGGCCTTCATCGCATGGCCTTTGCAGCCGACTACAATGGCAACGGAAAGAACAGCCAGATAAGCATCAAGAGTCTCCACATATGGAAATAACAGTGATACTTCCAGAAGGACATTTTTCACATCAGACTAAACATTGGTGATTGGTCCCTAGCTTCTACTACACCCGCAACTGTTTAGTGTCATGTCAGGCAGGTCATTTTACCCCAGAGATTTGGTTGTGTGTTCTGTGTGAAGTACCGCCTCATTACACAGGGACTGGGATTGAGGCAGGAACTGTTGGCTTTGGTTACATAACTGTCTAAACACTGCAATTATACTCTGTACAAGACTGTTTCAAGTCTGAACATTATAAAAGCCAGAGGGCTTAAAACTTTCTAAATCCCAATCACAGAAGTATTTCACATAATATTGCAAGTAGGATTTCAAAAGAATTTAATCTACCAGATTCTACAGCTTCTGTAAACGATTAAAAGACATTGTTGTAAAACAATTCAGGCTCCAGACTCCATAGCTGAACTAAAACATTTTCTGATGAAGTTATACAAGACATGATAATAAGATGGATGACATTTCAAGGAGTTCAGGTTCCTGAAAAACACTTACCATATGACACAGCAGTGAGGGGAACTTGAACACAATCATCAAAACATACCTTTGGGAACAAATTAAGCTGTTTAGGACAGGGGACCTTCGTGGCACACTACAGTGTCAATCAGAGTCACTACCTACAGGACTTGTACAAGTAAATTACTGAACTAGCACTGATTCTTCATTCAGACATTTGTCTCTCATAACTTCTCTGAACGGCATTGTAGAACTTGTTTAGATGAAAGATCACTTGCAGCTATGTATAATTCTCCATGTTACAATTCTATGCATCACTTGCTTGATAACGGTGTCAGTACCTGCACTGAAACGTCGCACCCAACGCAATAAAGAAGTTAACTATCCATAGAACTTGGTTTTTCTTCATATGTCTCTCATTTGGATATTGATGTCTTCTTGTTTTATAGTGATAGATGTTTGAGACATTCTGACCACTTATGGTCACAGTGACCAGGGCATTTGAAAACTGAGCATCAAAACTCTGGAACTCATTTTCACTGAGAAATGACTAAATATCCCATTGTGTGTACGACATGTATTTCAGTGATAAATGCAATCAGTGTGACATTATTCCAAAAGGGTTAAAGAATTTACATGAGGAATCAATACTGACAACAAGATTAAGCCACTCTCCAGCTCGGCGACTACATTATGTCAGAGTTCATCCACTTTTCACGTTCTTCATCATAAAACTTTGGCAAGATGACAAACTATTTTCCACAGCATGTCAATAAATAAATGCTTTTTTGTGTCGTAGAAGACTTTTCATAGCCAACTGCTGAGGCAGGCATATGGGATGTTCTGCAGTAATAGCATCAAACGATACTGGTTGTATGGGGTCATGTGGTCTTGTGTTTAGCACACAGGTCACAGATCAATTTAGGCAAAGATGTTGATGAAGAGTAGGGTGGGTGGGTGAGTGAGTGAGTGAGTTTAGTTATATGCTGATTTTGTCAATTTTCCAGGAAATATCATGAGGGACACCAGAAATGGGCTTCACACACTGTGCCCACATTGTGGGCAATCAAACCCAGGTCTTGAGCATGACTACTGCATGCTTTAACCATTGGACTACCCCACCATCACATGAAGAGTACGGAATGGGTGACCAGGTTCATTCAGACTGCCTTCCGAGAGTTCCATCAACCGTTCAACTCACCTCTTGTGTGTCTCTAGGCATGTGAGTTTCTTCAAATTTTGTTCTGTTAAAACACCAGGAAATGGGTACTGCTTTTTGGAGACAGAAACACCTTGCAGTGTTTAAAAACACCTGCGATTGTATTCTCCCTAGGGAACATAGAATGCAAGTTACATTGCACACTGATCCACTGATAAGAGTAATGGGTGAGGCATTTTGTGCAGACAGTGTGGTGTCCTGTGCCTGTCAACATGCAGGTGCTTCCTTAGTTACAGACTGTGATCAGGAAATACTGAGAATTCCATGTCCCTACAACACACTGCAGGACACACCCATACAGGAAGCACATTATACTTGCTTCCTTACGACTAGTATTAAAGATGTGGTTATCAGATGATTTCAGAGAAGTCCTTAAATGGATTTTCTGTAAATTTACGGTCACCTTGACATACATAATATGTACTATTAACGCACATACTATTAATAACTGAATATTTTGACAGAAAACATATACACATGTCACTACCTCTGTACAGGCATAATACCGGAAACTATTTGTGGTGGGATTTCTTTTGTTTGTCACATACCATCTCTACTGCAGTGAAAACTAGCCCTCCACAACTTGTTCAGACAACAATTAGTACAAAATCCTGTTAATGATTCCAAGTGTTATAATTTACTGCTTATTTATTTGGCAGACAATATCTCACACAGTGAGCTCACAGGCAAAAACATATTTTTTTCTATCCAGCAGTGTAAAACCTTTGCAACTGAATCATGCCATGCCATACCAACCTACTCCGTAAAAAAACTCAGTGGCATAATTGAGTTAGCAAAAATAAAACAAAGACACAATTAAATTTCTAATTTCCACTTTTTTGGGGAATTGAAGTTGGCAGATATGTGACCATTCAAACATTTTAGTTACCACTGGGAATTGTTTTTATAATCATGTAACATATACATGAAATGCCCCGGACGGTTTGTATTAGGTTCATTCGTTCTTATTTCAGAAAAAAGTAAGACCTTGTGCCACAAGATAGGCCTAATAATGTAGATACTGAAGCGGAAACTTCTCTCGTGGAATAAGGCCGGTAGAGTCCTGGGAGCTTGAGGGTTTTCACCTATTGTTTGAAACCAAGATGGTCGAAGTGCTGGCCCTTTAAGCTATGTAAGTGGATATCCTCAGGGTTCAGTGCTGTAGTATATGATTAAAGTAGAGGGCTTAGCAGGTGCATGACACTGTCAATATTAAGTTGTAGCTTTCAGGTAGTACAGCATGCAAATACAATGACTTGAGGAGGGCTGCTGAACACTTCAGGAGGATGACTTATCGACTTATCTTGAGTAGGTTTACCTTGCAGTCCTATCTTAGTGTTGGCATTAGTGATTAGCCTTGTATGTATTGGAGTCATACATCAGGCAGACTCACTATGATTATCATTCAGTGATACTATTGATGTCTCTACTCAGTACAGCAACAATCCCAGATCCATATACAATATTACACTAAATGTATAATATATGTCAAACATGCTCTTGGCTAGAAGTTTTGCACACACAGAGCTACAGATAACTGGTTCATCTCAACTGGGTATCCTAATTTCCTTTGAGCAACCAAAAAAGTTGTACCAACTTCCCTCAAACACATTTGGGAATCTTGTCATTTTCCATTAATTGTGAAAATATATCACAAAGTTTAAATGTTATTTATATTTTATCTGTGAAATGAGAAACAATCAGACAGACAGCAAGTTGCCTTGTGTTGAAATAGAACCTCTCAATATACTTCAGTTAGTTTATCTATGCAATATGCCAGCTAAGATTTGACATTTTCATTGGTATGTAAGTAAGATCTAATATACTGAGTATTTATAAAAATTCAAGCGTACTTATACACAACAGACTCAATAAGAATTGAGTTTTCATGAAAATATTTGACCAATTTAACCAGATACTCAGCTTATGTGTATTTCTCTACACAATAGTATCTCATTGTATTTAGGAGGCCAATTTTCTACAAGGCCATCTAACACAGCCCAAAACTATACACATTCCAACAAGCCTACAATTCAAATGTTTTCATACAACATTGGTAATAGTCAAAGGGACTGTACAGAACAAATAAGCCCATAAAACACAACTGACAATCATACAACACAGTGTTACAACACAGAAAAAGCTAGGGGTGTAGCGGTGCTTGGGGATGAAGGTGCACTGTGGTCAGACATGCATCAACAACATTAACATGGCGACAAGGTTTCATAGTCTACAGGCATCTACACTACAAAAATAATCTACCAACATATACACCTACTGTAATACAACATACATCTACTGGTATGAACTAACTTTATTTAAACTTATTTTACACCAAGTGGCACTGATAGTTCTACTGCAAAAATACACTCTACTACTGCATATAATGTGTAAAAAGATATAAATACTAGTTGTATTCACACAAATGAAAATAATATGGTTTTATCAAGAATCATTCTTGTAAAAAATAAAATAGAATGAATAAAAACACAATACATACATAGAAAAATGTGAAATATTGTCACCTTGTCACCTTTCCCAATACCGTCTCATACTGAAGTAAACAAGTTAACAAGTGTGTAAAAATAAACAAGTATTAAACCAACCTGTGATTGTGTCGTGAGGCAAGTTCTTCGTGTACACATCTGGAGCAGCCTGTGTGTAATCGCGGCCTGAGCACAGCAGCAAAATACACACCATGTGTGGACAGTTTTCAAATGTTACTTGTTCATTTAATGAAAGGGTCTATGTTGTTTAGACTAAGTATTTCACCAATCGATAATGTAAGTCTTACATTTATTTAAAAGGATCAAAACAATAATCATCTAGTTATCAAAATGGATCAAAGTAAGAATCATAAATCTTTTCATTACTTTTCCTCAAAATTAAAAACTTTCAAAACAAATTACAATGAATTTTATACAGATAATATTATTCTTAAAAAGTTTGGTTATAAATTATGGCTTCAAAGAATCATCTCTGGCTTACCGGCACAGCAGAGCAGAGAGGCCAACATTTTGCAGCTCTGAGACAGAGCCTACTGTGTAAGTATATGAATCCTGAGTGTTGACTGCTAGGAATAAGGTCAAGGCCTGGAGAGTGCAGGGAAAAAGACTCTCCTTCACACATTGTCCAGATCTTCACACTTCAAATGGTTTCATTGTACTAGGGGTCCAGAATAGCCAGGGGCCAGGTTTACAGTAATCCAACTGGTAGAGCCAGTAGCAGTGATACCCAGCTGGCAGGGATTAAGTTTTTCAATTGTTTTATTCCCTAGACATGCTGTTTATACAAGCATTTATAAGACAATGAAGGGGATTAATGTTTTTCAATTGTTTTATCCCATACAAGCAGTTTAATAAAGCATTTATAGAACAATGGGTTAATTCTTTCAAGTGTGTCATATTTTTCACACAGTCCATAAATTGTTTTAATTGAGGACAAATCTATTACTGATACTGTATTCTTAGTTTGCATTATGCTGAGGGTTTGTTTATTGCATCCCAAGCCTGATATTCTGTTTATTAAGTAAAAGGTGATTCCAACTAACTCATACACAGGTGTGCTATACTTCCACCTGGAGACACTTTGCACTCAAAATAGCTTCTTTGGGTGGCACTTACAAGTTGGTTTGAACAGGGGAGGTTGTTTCTTTGAGCGGCATGTTTAGAAGCTCAAGAGTCAGATAGGGACATAATTTTATGGATGAACAACCTCTTTATTCTGGTGGTTCGACGTTTCGATAAAGATTCCAGTAACGTTGTCAAGCAGGACAATGATACAAGAATCTGAATTGAAATGTCTCATCATCTGAATAAAGAGTTGTTCATCCATAAAAGTTTACCCTTACAAGGAACATAGTTATCTGGATATACAACTTCTTTAATACATATATGTGACATTTCAGTGTAGGTGCTGACTCTGTTACCAAGCAAGTGATCACTTCCTTAATAACAGTGTGTGCATCAACACCAAAACATTACAAATAAAGAAGTTGCACATCCACAAAAATCTGAAATCAATACTGACACAAGGTGACTTTTTGCATTTTTCAGTTAATTCTTAGGAATCCTAAAACACATTACTACCTCCTGTTCTAGACTGATCAATAACATAATTGCAACAAGAAAATAAATAGGCCTCACCCAACTATTAAATATCATAAATCCAAGGCCATAGTGTTGGTTATCAGAATTATTCACAGAATATGTTCCACACTTGTCTACTTTGGTTAATATGCTATTGGTAAAAGAATTAGATGATATTTACATTTAATTCTCCGACAAAATAATTGACAAATCTGTCCCAACAAAACTACAGTCATGTGGACTCAATGTGCAATTTAACAAAATAAAGACACACTAGTCAGTTTGACATATTGACTTTGATTGTGTGCAACACGATGTTGCATGCAAGGAGTAGGTTCAAGGATAAAAGAAACATTGCACGAATGCTCATAACTATTCACCAGGGTACTGTGCTTTAATCATTAAAAGAAGGATGTAACCAAAAGAAAACAAGAAACTGTAATGCATAATGTACATACAATAGATGGCTGTAGTGACCAAACGAGACATGTTACAACACAAACAAAAGTCGTCATAACACTGTTACATATCACAAACAATAAGACACTCACAACAGTGTTACATACTAGGAACACTGAGGTAGTTACAACACTGCTGAAAACATGGAACAATGAGGCAGTTAAAAGACTGCTACACACAAAGAAGGAAACAGTTATAACACTGTTATGTATCATCAAAAGTAAGACAGTCACAATCATTATACACCAGGAACTGTGAGGCAGTCATAACACTGTTATACACCAGGGACAAAACGACAGCTATAAGACTGTTACACATAAAGAAGGAAGCAGTTATAACACTGTTCTATATCGGGACCAATGAGGCAGCTGTATCAAATAAGAGAGAGAAGGAAGGAAGCAGTCACAACTCTGTTTCACATTAGGAACTATACAAGTTGTTAACTGGTCATGAGGGGACCATGGGTTGAGGTACCCTCGATGTTTGTTTATGTTCCCTGAGCCCAAAGGTACCTCAACCCATGGTTCCCGAGGGATCAGTGAACAATGTATTTGTGTTACTGAACACTTCAATGTTGACTTTGAACTGTTTGAAGCATGGATACGGGATCGTACACTTCAGTCATCATGTGTGTATGAAACAATTTGAACCTTGCATCTTACTGTTTTTTCCCATAGCTATTGTCTTAGCACTATCACCGCCATGTAATTCCCCTTCCTGATATTAACAGAAACAACACTTGAACATTTTGTCAAAAATTTATTAATTGGAAAGAGAGTCAAATGTTTTTGTAGCCATCGCTTAATTTTGGGGAGAGACAAAAATTTTTTTTAGAGTTATCTGCCTTCCATTGGTTTCCATTCACTAAACATCGGCACTTTCTGTGCATCATGCATCATTTAATGTTATTTGAGATAAAAAAGTAACTACCATGAAGTACCAAATGTTGGCAGCAGTGTGTATTGCAATGCACCTTGCTTGTATGCAGGATACATTGAAAATAATAGAAGTGCAGTCAGGTAAGGTAAGATAAAAGGGTAGATGCAACACTAATACACATCAGGAACAATGGAGCAGATTTAAGGCGGTCCTTCATGAGCAAAAGTAGTTATAACAATGTTACACACCAGTAACTGTAAGGCAGCATTAACACTATTACACACCATGAACAGTGACAGAGTCTTAACACTGTTACACACTATGAACTGTGAGGCAGTCATAACACTGTTATACACCAGGAACTGATCTGGCAGCCATAACATTACTCACCAGGAACTGTGAGGCAGACATAACACTGTTATACACCAGGAACTGATCTGGCAGCCATAACAGTGTTACACACCAGGAACTGTGAGGCAGACATAACACTGTTATACACCAGGCAGTCATAACTGTGTTACACACCGGGGACAATAGCAGCTATAATGAGGAACAATGTTTCAGCTTAACCACAAAGCTAACGAATTCTAATTCTAATGATGAATCACATATCTGAACCCAAGATCATAGGATAATGGTGTGGCTAAGTGATTCAGTTTGGCACAGTTAATTCTGCAATCTTACTATCTTAGATAACTATGCCACCTATCCTAGCCCTCAGAAAGACAATTCGCAAAGGAATAAAATTCGGAAGGACTATCAATCATATACACGCAGCAATGCAAAACTGATCATATTACATTTGCAGTCTAGATATTAGAAACCTTACCTACCAATGCATCAGAGTCCATTGATAAACGACTGTGTCCCTTAGAAGCAGATTACAAAGCCAAGTAAAACATAGTTCTCATTTCTCATATATCTCTGTTTAAGATCTTGTAACTGTACCAGAATCAAGTTTAATGTACATCGATAGATAACTGCCTGTTAACAGAAAAGGACAGATAGACAAATAACTGTCAGAAGCTACCTGACTGATCAGTACATTCACTGATAATCATGGCAACTGCTGCAGATAACTGAAGAATACAAAATCAAAATATGGATGACTACTTCTTGTTTATCTTAAAGAGCGACATAGATTCTTACACCATTAGCAAGCTGAAAGTATATGTCAATAAACATGAGTGAGCATGGTTTTACACTGCTTTTAGCAATCTAAGAGCAAGGAACACAACAAATGGGCTTCATACATTGTACCCACTGTCGGAATCACCATGGTAAGCTAACTCTTTAACCACAAGGCTACTCCATCGCTTCTCAATAAACAAGAACCTGATATCCGTAATGTTGTATCTTTCATTTTTGAGCGAGTGAGTACGGCTTTACAACTGGTTTTACCAGAAATGGGCTTCAACACAGTGCCCATGTGGGGAATCAAATCCAGGTCTTTGGTGTGATGAGTGAACACCTTAACCACTAGGCTACCCCACTGCTCCCTTTCATTTTTGAAAGAGTCTTGGTCTATGAATGTGACCTTTGACGGGTCTTTTCACTTTTCAAAGTATTTCATGAACATACTTGGCTATGCATACTGAGTAGCATTCACACTATTAATGCTGTTGGACAACATCCACACCATTGATTCTGTTGGACAAGATCCATACCATCAATACTGTTGGACAACATCCACATTATTGATATTGTTGGACAACATCCACACCATCGATAATGTTGGACAGCATCCACACCATTGATATTGTTGGACAGCATCCGCACCATCGATATTGCTGGACAAGACCCACACCATCAATACTGTTGGACAACATTCACACCATCGATACTGTTGGACAACATCCACACCATCGATACTGATGGACAACATCCACACCATCGATACAGTTGGACAACATACCCCACAATCACATATCCTGAACAAAATCCATCCTATTAACTGTTTTGGACAAAACCCGACACATGAACAGCATTTGAGAACATCCACCGCATCAACAGCCCCATCATCAACTGAGTAAAACAAACATGACACTATTAAGGCCATTCAACAGCCAGTGATTTGTACCCATAATATTAACCCAAATAGATACTGTAAATCATGAAATTAATGCATCATGAATTTAATGCGAGTGCAAAGGACTTGTCTAAAATGCGTCATGAAATTAATGCGAGCTCAGGAAGCTGTGTCGATCAGAAAATGCGACACCCTGATTCTTTGTTGTTCATTTTCTTTTCATTTCTTATTACCACTCACTAGTTACCTGAATTAAACTTGTTAAGCATTGAATGGAATGGAGCTGACGATGTTTTGATCCATGTTTGATCACGTGATTGCTTGCTACTACTTGTCTTATGACAACAATTAATGGTGACCATGAAGAACCAATTTATTAATTGGTATGCCAACAAAGTGTCAGACAATTTGACAGGTTCCAAAAAGGACACACTTGTGGATTTACGAATAAGTGTGATGAAGCCTCTACATGCCAAATGGATGGAGGCCGTGATTGCAAAGGTGAGCAAAGATCGCTAAACGATCCTGCGTGGCTGGAGAATGTCCGGTCTGGCTGATGTGCTTCAATGACTTTGAACAATTGACAGTGATTATTGTAACCAGTGATAACTGACTTGCGATACCCGTAATGAGGAAGTGACCTGTATTGACTGGTGTAGTGTGTAGTGTCAACACTTCTGCTTAGTGACAAAATTTGCCGATGAATAATTTCAATAGGTATTAAGTAGTGTCAATGAAAGGAAGAGATTTCCGTTTTCTGACGTTTATTCAAAAGTACACCCCCAGACTGAAATGCGTCATTTTAATAATGCGAAACATGTACAGATGCATTTTTCGCATTAATAAAATGTTCGCATTAATTTCATGATTTACAGTATGTTAAAACAGTCATACACTGTTTCATAGATAGGTCCTTTTTAACAAATACTTCCAGTCGAAGAAGCACAGCTGTGTACTATGTATGGACTGCATTCATTATCGGTTATCACAGTTATATTACCTACACTCCTGTTGTGAGTGAGGCTGATATCCGATATCACTGTTATACCACACAAAGTCATGTGTGTGTGGCTAGCTGTCACAGCAGCTTTTGGCTATATAGTGACCTCATATACAGGGTCTAGGCCACTGGATATAAACTGCCGTTATTCACCACCTACACATGTGTACTACCTGTTATTAGTGCAGTACTAACTGTTGTACATGGGTAGAGGTGTATTCATTTCTATAGGCAATATCTGGGATGCTTCCATTGCCTGTCATCTTACAGTAAACAGATATAGAAGTGGTCTATTATATCTGATGTGATTTGATCTGGTACTCAACCATCAGGTAAACTAAAACTCATGAAAATCGTAACAGGCTGTGATATATATTTTAGATAACAACACAAAACAGCACCCATTCCATACGCACAGGATCTGTGTAACCAGTGTCTGAAAACTGCTGATGCAGCACAAATTAATATTCACCTGCAACACTTCAAATCTCCCAATAACGCATGGCTAAGTTCAAGAGTAATAACTCAGTTATATAGCAATGGGCTGTGGTACCCAAATGGTGGTACAACAAGCCTTCCTCTTCATTCATGCGATTAAAATGTTTTATATCCAATACGATGGCATTGAATACTGCTGACCCTTTATGAAGGGGTGCTGTGAACCACTGAACAAAGAAAGCAATTGAGACCAGCTATTGAGTTGTGGTCACAAGGATACAGGTCTATGGTCCTCCGGATCATGGGTTATGTTGTTATCCTCACAACTATTTCAAGTCTTTATGTACAAAGGACCCCTGGTGTCTGTTTAAAAAATGGTTGAGGCATGTTCTGAAAAATATTTTGTACGAACTTTTATGGATTCAGGTTTTCACATCTTGAGTGTGATAACTTGTCTTTGAAAAGCATCATGTCTTTCACATCAAAAGCATGTACAGGTGACAAACCTGTGGAGAGCTGGGTGCCGTAATCCTTCTGCCTGTGATAGCTGTCTCCTGCTGGATCGGGGTAATCGGAAGCTACCTTGCCTGTTGACAAACAGCCACAGCCATTGTGCTTGTAAATTCTGCTTAAAGTTAATTACACACTTTCTTCAGTTCTACCTTTCTTCAAAATATGCAAAATTAATGCACTAAAAGGCAAAAAAATATTTTAAGTGAATTAAAATTTGAAAATGACAATATAGTACATGTTGTATAACAGAATCAGTTTTTAGGTTATGTACCAACTGGATGCTCCACCACCACAGAACAGTGGCGCTTACATTAATCTGCCACATCAATTAGAACTGGAGTTGCTTTAAGAATGAAGATATCCATTTACTGCAAATAGCACAAACACTTCATCAAAAAAACAAACTTACCAGCACAGCACAACAGAGACGCAAACATGATGCACAACACACGTATCCCAAAATATTGATATTCAATAAATCACAGCTGATGAAGAACATTCCATATACATCCAGAGACTGTGCTATTTGCAGTTTTATTTCCTATGAGAACAGAGAAGCCATTTTATCTTCTACAGAGCTCTGGAACTGTCAGCGTTTGTGAATCAGGTGAAGCAACAAGTTGGGGAAACTACTCTCACTAATTGCGCTGGCTCTCATGACGTGAGGGCTGTGCCGCACAGGTGTGTTTGTCCTCCTGCAGTTTTAACAGGTCATGTGACTGTGACAGCTGGCCATATCGCCCACCGACCAAAGTAAAACGATCAACCTGATTGATTCCAACACAAAACTTGCATTAGCCATGTCTTCATGACAGTTTGTGATGAGAATTAATATCAATCATAACAGAATTACAAATTAGTATTTGGTGTGGCAAAGAACTGCTGACAGTAGCAATACACAGTCTAGATTATTAGAATGCCATTGGGGCTTGCCAAATTCAATGCACAACATTCTTGACATCTGAGTGAGTGAGAGAACTGGATTTAATACCGTTTTGTCCTTAGTGAAATGACCACTGAATCGATCCACGTGCATGAAGTAAGTATGCACAGTGTTAAGGAGTTGAAGCTAAAGTTCTTACATTACTACCCCGTTAAGTACTAGTTTTAGTGAAGACAAGCTCACAGTGACATAAACAGACAACATTTATCCCTAAGAACTTGTTTGAAAGAGTCACATATACTGTTACAGCCATCATGTTCTCCAAACCGGCATTTGTGAAGACTCAGCCAAACAGACCACAACAGATTTCAAATTCTTTTTCCATCATGTTTTTTCTAACAGCTGATATCAAGGAGTCACAGTGACTGTACCAGACATCATGTCCCACTCAAAACTGGTTTTAATGAGTCTGTCACACTCTTTGTAACCAGCACCATGTTCTCCTTACAACTGGTGTCAATGAACAATCAGTCACACACACTATAACCAACATCATACTCCCTGTCCAAATGGTTTCAGTGAAGAGTCAGGTACATTCAGTAGGCCTGCTTGCAGTTGGAGAGGGGCCCAAACAGCAAGATAGAAGAATCTCTGGTTTCAAGTTCCCCATGGAACTAAAACATTCATGAAGAGTGACGGCTTGAAATCAAGATATTCTGCATAAATCTGCATCTCTTGTCAAAGAAATCAAACGGCCATCAGTCAACTAATGACAGTTCAACACTGAGCTGTCATCCTGCTCAAAATCACCATGACAAAAGCTGCCTGTGTAAGCATCCCATGTGAAAGACAAGCATAAACACCCTCCGTTCTCCACAGCATCATGCAGAGAAGCTGACCACATACACAAAGAGTGCACATTGCAATATATGAGGGACACCCTCCTGCCACGACAGTAGCACATGTCAGAGGTTTACACGCAATAACTTCACTATTGATTCACTCATTTTTTTGGCTACCAAACAAAAAGGTTTGTGAACAGAGAACAGTCATATATGTGAGCTTCAGGTTTATGTCATTGGACAGGAGTCTGTGTGTAAAAACTTAGTGAGTTGGTTTTATTCAATGTTTCTTTGAGATATATGTAAGTATAACACAGCATGTCAGTTGGAGGGAAGCTCTGGAATGATGCCAGCTTCAGATGTGAACCACTATGTTGAAAACAACAAGTAATGGTATGACTCTAACAAACCTAGAAACACAGTTGGGGTCAAATTAAGGTAATTACCATCCACGAGCATAGGCTCATCATATACATAAGGGAGATAACTCTGTATACTGAATTCTGACATGAATGGAATGTCAACTCTTGGATTATGTATCACTGGTTTATGGGACAAAAGGGAAGTAACTCATTGTATTAGATGTCTGGATCATCCATACTTCTTCCTGGTAATGTGGGCATCTGCGACAATATACAACCTCTGTATTTTACTGGCACCATTTCCCACATCACATACCTTTCCATAGCACTTTGATGACACCTTTGATTCTTTTGTAAGTTTGTGATATTTGTTTGCTCCTATTATGATTTTGTATGTGCATGCATGTGAGTCTGCATGTTGGTGGGAATGATCTGTCTCTTAACAATTTTGACACTATATGAACAGAGCTCTTTTTCTCAAAATATTCATAGCAGCTGGTGAATTCTAAACTTGATAGTAGCCAATGTGCTAAGAATTGGCTTAGGAAGTTTGTAGGGGTGCAAACATTTCAAGAATAGCTAGCCAGAGCCTGTAGATCATGAGCATTGTCCAGAGAAACATGATTAATGTTATGACCATGAATCCATACTAGCAAACAAGTTGTCTGCTCTTCTAATTCATCAACCCTCTTAAGTTCCCTTAGAATCCCAGCACTGGGCCCTTAAAAACTCATTTTGGACATGATACTGCAATAGTCAGACTGAGGTCCCTCAGAATCCAAACATGAGTCCATTAAAATCTCATTGTGGACATGACACTGCAACAGCCAGGCTGAGGTCTGGTTCTGCAATGGAAGAGGTCAGGTCGGCAGGTCCTTGTTTCGATATATTGACCTTTTAAGGTGAGTGTTTGAGTGAAAGTTGCTTCACACTGCCTCGGCAGTTTTTCACGTAACAATTATTTGTGGAGTTATACCAAATGCTGCATGAAGTGTATGAAGCATTTTAACTTTCATCTTTTTCAATACATTAGCCTGCAAACCGTGACACCTGACACCATCTTGTCTCCTGCAGAAGAGTCAATATTTGAAGTCTGAATCAGTAACATGATTTGGACATCTACATTGAAACGTATCACGTCATCACACGGTACGGACTACCCAATGGAATTGCAAGATTTTTAATAAAGTATAACAATTCAACGTGAGACTCATCAAGCATTCAAACATCTCTGTATATGAGCAATATTATCTGTCGTATTCAATAAAACTGAAAAAATATTAATCAACATAAAAAAAGACATTCGAGGTGATCACTCCAAGTATGAACACATCAAGCAGTACATGCGATGAATTCCATCTGAGTGCACATTGATTGATCTGTCTGCCCTAGGCTATCATCAGGACATAATCATCAGCTGCTTCAGCTTATTCAGTTAAAACCTGTAAGATGTCTGTCAGTGTTCCATGAACAATGCATCTTTCTCCAAGTTACCTGGATTATGATGCCATGAGTAACTAAGCACACAATAGGGAGCTGTAACGAGGTCAGTCTGACCCTCATCTTATGACATGGTCGTCGGTTCTGCAACAAGTTCCTGCTTAAGAAGACCATTCCCCCAAAAGATAATAACGCATGAGTGTAACATTGTTCATGTAACATTTAAAATGCATATAAAGACATAGTTTATTCTTGCAGCCAAGCGGTATGTATATATTACAATTTGTGCATCATGCCTGTATGTAACAGATACAAGTTGCATACAATGACATAAACATGTACCTCTAATGAGTCAGATTGTGGTCAGAGTGTAAATAAAGTTCAGTTCAGTTCTCTTCAGGCATACAATGTAATGGGTAAAATGAATGGTTGGCTTGGAATCAATGTAATGGGTGAAAAGAATGGTTGGCTTGGAATAAATTTAATGAGTAAAATGGACTGGTTGGTTTGGAATCAATGTACTGGGTAAAATGAATGTTTGATTAGAAATCAATATAATGGGTAAAATGGACTGGTTGGCTTGGAATCAATGTACTGGGTAAAATGAACTGGTTGGCTTGGAATCAATGTACTGGGTAAAATGAATGGTTGGCTTGGAATCAATGTAATGGGTTAAATGAATGGTTGGCTTGGAATTAATGTAATGAGTAAAATGAATGGTTGGCTTAGAATGAATGTACTAGGTAAAATGAATGGTTGGCCTAGAATGAATGTACTAGGTAAAATGAATGGCTGGCCTAGAATGAATGTACTGGGTAAATGATTGGTTGGCTTGGAATCAATGTACTAGGTAAAATGAATGGTTGGATTGGAATCAATGTACTGGGTAAAATGAATGGTTGGCTTTGAATGTACTGGGTAAAATGATTGGTTGGCTTGGAATCAATGTACTAGGTAAAATGAATGGTTGGCTTGGAATCAATGTACTGGGTCAGAATGGGATCAATCTGGGATCACTGCAGCATGGTGTAAGTATGAGACAGCACGATAAAACTGGATTAAGATTTCCTGGCATCCCTACATTGAGACAAGCACAGTGTACTGGAAGCCTACACCATCCTGGCATCCCTACATTGAGACAAGCACAGGGGACTGGAAGGCTACACCATCCTGGCATCCCTACATTGAGACAAGCACAGTGCACTGGAAGCCTACACCATCCTGGAATCCATATATTGAGACAAGCACAGGGGACTGGAAGGCTACAATATCCTGGAATCCCTACATTGAGATAAGCACAGTGTACTGGAAGCCTACACCATCCTGGAATCCCTACATTGAGATAAGCACAGTGTACTGGAAGCCTACACCATCCTGGAATCCCTACATTGAGACAAGCACAGTGCACTGGAAGCCTACACTATCCTGGAATCTCTACATTGAGATAAGCACAGTGTACTGGAAGCCTACACCATCCTGGAATCCCTACATTGAGATAAGCACAGTGTACTGGAAGCCTACACCATCCTGGAATCCCTATACTGAGACAAGCACAGGGTAGTGGAAGGCTACACTATCCTGGAATCCCTATACTGAGCAGAGCACAGGGTAGTGGAAGGCTACTCTATCCTGGAATCCCTACACTGAGAGAAGCACAGGGGACTGGAAGGCTATGCTATCCTGGAATCCCTACATTGAGATAAGCACAGGGTAGTGGAAGGCTACGCTATGCTGGAATCCCTACACTGCGACAAACACAGGGTAGTGGAAGGCTACTCTATCCTGGGTACTGTTGTCCTCCTATATCCAGAATCCTGGTGAGCAACAGCATCAACAGCATGTAGACGTGTTAAACTGAGAAAATGAAACTAACATGGCAAATGAAGCATGGCAAGGTTCAACCTGATAGAGAGGCGAATGTGTTCAGGCATAAAATATTTCATTTAATGCTTTACAAAATAAATCAATAAGACTAGCGTTGCATCTGAGATAGGAGAAATACACATGTTGAGAAAACAGGATCTGATATTGATATTATTTGTATGATCTGATGCAATATTGATCTTCACATCTAGCCCCAAGCAATACATAGCATTCTTGTTTTTCAAGTGTAGAGCTGTACAAGCCACTTTAATCTTATTGGTAATTGCTTCCTGTATTTTACAGTGTTGCTGAATATTGCATATATATTGAATAAAATGAATACACTGGATGGAGAAACTTCCTGGTGTAAAAACTATTTTTGTTCTGCAAACAAATGAAACTGATCGGAAGCATAAAGACTATGCCTGTTCAATGTATGAAATCTCTGTTTCAGAGCAGCAGGCTGAAAGAATTCATTACCTGAAGTAAATACTCCACAGCTGGGAATAACATCAGTCGCAATAGATATGGTTAATGTTAAGTTAAAGTTGTACATGTTGGCAAAAGATTCAGTCAGAGTTGTACATGTTGTCAACAGATTCAGTCAAAGTTGTACATGTTGGAACAGATTCAGTCAAAGTTGTACATGTTGGCAACAGATTCAGTCAAAGTTGTACATGCTGGCAACAGATTCAGTCAAAGTTGTACATGTTGGCAACAGATTCAGTCAAAGTTGTACATGTTAAAACAGATTCAATCAATGTTGTACATCTCAGGAGCAGATTCAGTCAATGTTGTATATGTTGATGATACACTTAGTTTATGCTGTAAGTGTTGGCAACACATTCAGTCAATGTTGTACACATTGGCAACACATTCAGTCAATGTTGTATATGTTGATGATACACTTAGTTTATGCTGTAAGTGTTGGCAACACATTCAGTCAATGTTGTACACGTTGGCAACACATTCAGTCAATGTTGTACACATTGGCAACACATTCAGTCAATGTTGTATATGTTGATGATACACTTAGTTTATGCTGTAAGTGTTGGCAACACATTCAGTCAATGTTGTACACGTTGGCAACACATTCAAGCAATGTTGTCCATGTTGGCAACACATTCAATGTTGTCAATGTCATTGGTGTATGTGTTGATAACACATTTAGTCTGTGTTGTGCATGTCAACTAAACAGATGAAAAAGCCCTGAACTTGAACAATCCAGGCCATGTTGCATGTCACGACGCCCTGACTTGCTCCTGTTATCATTGACACATCCTATACAATAATCAAGGTGTGTTAATCAATACAACACAATTACTTATTGCATGCCACCAGTCCACAGGCAGGACATGGAACAATGCAAGAGTAATGGTAGAATAGTCACAACAAATGAATATTTAGTCTTGTTTGTCTCTCCAAGAACTAGTGTGAGATACTGTAGTGAATATTCCTCTCCCAAATAGGATAGGGCATAACATTCTATATTCACTGGACCAGTCTCATCACAGTTGAATTGTGGACTCATGAAGTTGAAGTTCTATATCAAACACGGGACAATATGGCACATTGGCAGATCCACAGATGGATCAGACACTTTCAAGGCATTTTGGGGCAGTAGGGTAGAGTAGTGATTAAAGCGTTCCACAGCACGTTGATGACTCAGGTTCAATTGTCTACATGGGTGTAATGTTTGAAGTCCATTTCTGGAATCCCCCTGCTGTGATATTGCTGGAATGTTGCTAAAAGCGGCGTAAAACTATACTCACTCGTCCAAGGCTATTCACTTCAACTTCACCTAAGGCAACACCTGGTTCCACCTCTATGCAGCAGGAAGCTGGTTCATGTCAAGTCATGTCACTATCAGTCCAAGTGAGTGAGTGAGTGAGAATGGTTTTCCACCACTTTTAGCAATATTCCAGCAAACACCAGAAATGGGCTTCACACATTGCACCCATGTGGGGAATCGAACCTGGGTTTTCAGAGTGACAAGCAGATGCTTGAACCACTAGGTAACCCAACCTTACCATAAGTTCAAGCAGTTTAGCCTAAGATGGTCCGACACTAGAAACACAAACATCGCCAATGAATGGAATCAGCACAACAGCCTAAAGCAGCAAGCAGGAGACTATTCATTTGTTTTAAAATTCAAACAATTATACATTTTAATAAGCCACAATTCCCTGCAGAGGAGATAATCAATACACTGACAACTTTTGAAACAAGACACCTCAGAGAAGACAGAGCATACCATCTTAAGTGTAAGACCATCAAGGAGTTTCCAACAGATTTTGCACAGCAAGTGATGAAACTCATCCAGAGTGATCAATCAAGTCAGGGATGACAGAATCATATATTCTGTGTGTCGCCATACTGAGAGAAAAACAAAGATCTATCAGCAAACATGGTCGTCTTCATTCTAAATGGAACAACACAAACACATCACTCACAGTTTCAAGTCATCAAATATTGATCTCAGAGTACCCTATCAGGTAATAAATACAGAAGAACATCTCATTGAGGGACCCATGCTTGCACATCCTTTCAGAAGAGGGGATGACATGCGATCTTTGGAAATCTATTTCTCAGCAGTGAACAAATTGTTCTTTTCTCTTCAAAGCCTTCTGTGGTTTCAGAATAAAATGCTTGTGAGTTAATGCGTTCCTGTGTTTAACCGTTCCACACAAATCAAAGTCAGCAGGGAACACATTTCCTTGTTTTTCACATTACTCTAAGATAACTTCCTGATTTACTTAACGCTGAAGTACGAACAGATTCTAGTGGCGCAGTATATAAGCATGATACATACATCTTCAATTCCTTTTAACATGCCTCCTGCCTGCATGTGTAACAGTGTATACAAAAGCTGATTCACGAGATGTTGATAAAGATCAAGGTTCATGATGTCAATCCATGCTTAGATTGAAGTAACACGTTTCCTTCATTTCCTCCTTAAAAACAATTTCTTATAGATGACGTAACGATATCAACAGGATGCCAGAAACAGATTTAAATCCATTTGAATTTTCTTAGAACTGATCTACATTCCTTCAGTGAACTAAAATACGAAAACGCATCTAATGTTCTTCTTCTGTGAGTGGATGTCATGAAACTGAAAAAAAAAGACCAGGGTAAACAGATTGAGGTACATTTCTACAGTTCTGGTGGACTGCCTGTAGGTCCACACCACATTAAGATGCAAAGCTGAATATATATATATGGACATACATTTCTACAGCATTTGTAGGTTCAGCCTTGGGTTAACACAACATGCAAAACAGAATAAATAGATGCACATATCTACAGCACTGGTGGATTGCTACTTTATCAGTTCTCAATAAGATACAATTCTACAAAGGGCTCCATGCCACTAGGCTGATTAGAATGGTTCAAGTTGAATTCCCCGAACCGTACCTGTCATAATAAACAGTCATCGTCTAGACAAAACTGTAAGTATTCTTTGTGAGAGAAATGTCTCAGGTCAACAATTTATATGCAAGTCACTCTTGTATTCTTGCTTATATCACAAGTTTGTTGACAGACCTTCTGTAGGTGTAAATGTCAAGCAGCGATCGTCTTGAACATTTTGTTTTGATACAATAAGTACCGGTTCAATTTACCACAAATAGATGGTCAACATTAAATGAAGGGTTACATAAGAACTGTAAAATATATACTATTTGACTTTTGTCACAGTCCCATAAATAGTCAAAGTGGCATGGTATCACAAACAATAATTCATAACTTAAGGTTGTAGATATTATGATCATTATTGCAGAGAGAGTGAGTATGGATCATGGTGGGGACATCAGATATGTGCTTCATGCATTGTACCCATGTGGAGAACTGACCCTGGATCTTCAGCATGATGAGTAAATGCTTTAACCTCATGGCCAACCCACCACCCCTCATTATAACTAAGATGTACAGAACATTTTCTGTCAAACAGTATTACACACAAGATCCACATTCACAATAACTGGGCTGGTCTCTGTCATTAATGACTGAAGATAACACTTTCCTCTATTCATCTAACAAACATATTTGGCAGTGGCCTTAACATGACACAGAAAAACACACATGGCAATTTGTTCCCTTCAAAACATATTTTATAGAATCAGTTTAATATGCTGTAGTACACCTGACATGGACCAAAAGCTCTTCCTACATGACTGGTTCCTGTCACCCATATTAGGTCAATCACATTTAACCTATTGAACAGAGTCACTGGGTGGAACAAAAACGAGAAATCTGCTGCCGTTTTTGGCTGTAATGGGCATGACCATGATTTTGTGGAAAAAATAATGAAGACATCTCGCACAACAAAACTATCACTGGTTCAGCAAGGCTGCTCTCAACACCATTACGTTACCCTGCAACCGATGGCATAAACAAGCAAAAACGTCAATTGCACTCTCTGGACCAATAGAGGCTTGTATCTGAAAACCATTATCGTCAAGAGAAGGAAAACGTTTGTTTCAACTGACGTAAAGTATCTGTTTCCTGTGAGAGCCTCTAACATCCCTCAGGCTGTGGTTGTAGTTGTGGTGGTTTATTCTTATTTCTCACGACCAATGCCCTATCCCAGACTAATGAAATTACCCAGATTACCTTGTAGAATTTGGCAGATTCTCTCTCAAATGTTTATTCAAATAAATTGGCATGGTTTCAAGGAGGACGAGAATGTTTTTCCCCTTGATCCTTAGAATAATGTTGAATTAAAAGGTGCAAGAATTTCAAACATTCTCAACTAGTCTGTTTCAATGAAAGCCTTACGCTGCAAGGTGTTCAGTTTTTTCATACCAGCTTAGACATGGAAATAAATGTTATTTTCCAAGTAAACAAAATGTTTACAATTTAACGCCAATTTGTCAATCACTTTTTTCGTTTGTTCGTTCACCTTTCACTGGAACTGTTGACTTAACACCCATATCACTTCAGAATGTAATACATGTACTTATAGAATAGTGGTACCCTCATCAATAGTTCCACACTTGACAACAATTTAGATTACAAAATGCCGAATCAGGGGTTATAACAACATTCTGAGGATGTGTGGGAAGACATTTTGTGCTGTGCTTTCAATTTGAAATTCAATTTAGGAAGGTTAAATTTCCTGGCAACCTTGATAAACATCAAAATCACAATATGTTAATCTCCTGAATATTAACAGAGGAAAATTAAATTGTCATTTATTCACCAATGCTTGATTTGACGTCAAGTGAGGAAACAAGGTGCAGGATATCAATATTGACGGCAACAGGTGTCCATCTCCCACCACCTACCCACGTACACACATCTATGTCAGTTTGTATGCCCTTGCTGATGTCACGTCAACTACAGCACGTCAACTACATCAATAAATTCCGAGATGACTGACCAAAAATTCTTCGTGTCAAGCCATGAGTGATTGGCAGACTATGTGATGCATATCAACAAGACAGCCATAGAGAGGAAAATCTATAGGAGTGTTTTATCAAGTCACCCTGCCTCAAGTTTACAGAGTGTAAAAATTTCATGATTGATCATACTTAACATCCATAATGGGTTATAGATTGTGTGTATACTTGAACATATACTCCAGCAAAAGCACTGCCTTCAGGGCTTCAAACTGGCAATAAAATGCTCGTGTGATTTGATAATTTTACATGACCCTTATGATAAATCTTTACTTCACTACATCCATTGAATAACTGATCACAATGAAAACATAACTACCAGGTGGCGATTTGGACAATGCATCCGCCATTTATCACACACGTTATGGATATTAAATCAGTTCAAACAAACCATGGTTGGTAGTGTGGGCATTCCACTGTGATAATAATGTTTCTTCTCATCTATAAATTGTAATTTGATTCTTACAACATGCCAATGTTGTCAAGAAAATTAATTCTGATCCAAATTCCTCTTTCTTAAAGAAAATCCAATATAAAACTAAATCAAAGAAGCTGCAAAAGGAGACAAAGCATTAACTTAATTCAAATTAAATTATTATCAATTGCAATCGCAATCCATTTAAGAGATTTCAAAGATATCAATACTTCTATCAGTTGAAAGCCTTCTCTTTCCACAAAAAGTTATGATGGTGCAAATAAATGGCCATTTATCATAGCAAGTGGGAATAGGGGCTGGGAAAGTGACTTTGGGGGGGATGAAATAATGTTACACATGACTGGGGGACATAGAAAGAAGTTACACAAAATTGAAAGGGGTGGGAGTCCCACACCTTCTATAATAAATGACAATCCATAAATATTGATCATACATGATGAAAGGAGAGAACATGTTCATACTTTGAAGTCTTATCTTCCGTTTAGCCACCGATGTACTCTAGCAGATGACCTCTAAAAGTGTATATTTAGATTACACTCCTTCCTCCAAGCCTAAATGCTGGCCATGATAAGAACACTGTGTGGTTAAAGGCTATTAGCATTGAGGCCAGATGAATCATCTCTGTTGTTTAATTAGTCCTGGCTAAGGGCCCTCTAATATTACACATTACTTCCATGTTATTTGCTGCATGTGATGTCTGCGCCATGCTGGAATCTACCTCAATTACTACCCCTTGGTGATGAAGCAATCAATAAACAACATTATCAAGTAACATTTTACAGTCATTCAAACCAATTCAGTTTTTCATCTTACTAACAAACAGTCAGTCATATAGTTTCATGGACAATTACGACCATGTATTGTTTTAAATATGTTTCTGTGAATGTACACATTAGCGAAAGGTATCTCTGAACAATGCATGAGATTATTAGGATCTTCAATAGAAGTTGTCTTGTCTTGGACAGACTATTGATAAGTGAAGCAGTGGTGGGCCATTGATGAAGGAACCAATGGTGGGCTGTTGGTGAGTGGAAGATTGGTCGGCCATTGATGAATGAACCAGTGGTGGGCTGCCGGTGAGTGGACCAGTGGTAGGCCATTGATGAACGAACCAATGGTGGGCTGCTGGTGAGTGGACCAGTGGTGGGCCATTGATGAAGGAACTAATGGTGGGCTGTTGGTGAGTGGACCAGTGGTAGGCCATTGATGAAGGAACCAATGGTGAGCTGCTGGTGAGTGGACCAGTGGTGGGCCATTGATGAAGGAACCAATGGTGGGCTGTTGGTGAGTGGACCAGTGGTGGGCCATTGATGAAGGAACCAATGGTGGGCTGTTGGTGAGTGGACCAATGGTGGGCTGTTGAGGCATGAACCAATGGTGGGCTGTTGGTGAGTGGACCAGTGGTGGGCCATTGATGAAGGAACCAATGGTGGGCTGCAGGTGAGTAGACCAGTGGTGGGCCATTGATGAAGGAACCAATGGTGGGCTGTTGGTGAGTGGACCAATGGTGGGCTGTTGAGGCATGAACCAATGGTGGGCTATTGATGGGTAGACCAATGGTGGGCTGTTGGTGAGTGGACCAATGGTGGGCTATTGATGAATGAACCAATGGTGGGCTGTTGGTGAGTAGACAAGTGGTGGGCCATTGATGTACTGTAGGAGTGAGTGAGTTTAGTTTTACGCCACACTCAGCAATATTCCAGCTATATGGCAGCGATCTGTAAATAATCGAGTCTGGACCAGACAATCCAGTGATCGACAACATGAGCATCAATCTGCGCAAGTGGGAGACCAATGACAAGTGTCAACCAAGCCTGACCACCCAATCCCGTTAGTCGCCTCTTACGACAAGCATAGTCACCTTTTGTGGCAAGCATGGGTTGGTGAAGGCCTATTCTACCCCCGGACCTTCACGGGTCCAATTGATGAATGAACCAATGGTGGGCTGTTGGTGAGTAGAAAAGTGGTGGGCCATTGATGAACGAACCAATGGTGGGCTTTTGGCAAGTGAACCAATGGTGGGCTATTGATGAATGAACCAATGGTTGGCTGTTGGTGAGTAGAAAAGTGGTGGGCCATTGATGAACGAATCAATGGTGGGCTTTTGGCAAGTGAACCAATGGTGGGCTATTGATGAGTGGACCAATGGTGGGCTGTTGATGAGTGGACCAATGGCAGGCTGTTGATGAGGGGAACCAATAGGGGTTTTTTGATGAGGAAAACCAATTTCACCTTTCTCCATGATACTGTTTTCTTACATTTGTAACAATGATACTCCTGTGTGACAATTGAGACTTTTCCTCTGGAGCCAATAGTGTACATAATTCAGCGATATGACAATATATATTCTTTTCTGACTAAATGTCTGAATAATAAGATATTCTGCTAACCAGCTATGGGGAAGCTTTGACAACTTTCTCTATGACACCTGTGTATGGTAACTACATCAATGGTATTCTTGTCTAACAGCTGTCTCTTTGATACTGTTATCCTCCACCTATTCCAAAGATAGAATTAGTTTGACGTTAGTGTGCCACTAATAATGTTATGTGGGATACAGAAACAAAGATCCAGAACCATCTTGAAGTAAGGATACATGTCAGTAACTGAAGTTTGTTTTGATTCCAAAGCTATTCATTACTTTTTCAGAATATAGCACCATTACAATTCTCCATGTGTAACTGATAGTGCTAAAAGAACGTTTGATGTGATTTCAAAGCTACAGTGACATCAGCAGGGTAGTGTCTTTGGCCTGAGCTGCTTACACCATGATTGGCACCATGCCAGTATGTGTAAAATTCCATCTTCTGCCATGTCTGATTCAGTTTCCTGGAGAAGGAAGGCCATATCAATGATTCACAACCCACTGTAAGACACTCACGATCCATGTTAATGCCTTCAAGCGTAAACAAATGAAGTCACACTACAGTCACTGTTATAAAAAAAGGGTTGTTCCCTAATTTAGAGAAACCAGAATCATGAGGCTACAAGATGACAGCTTGGTAATACATACCCTTTCTTCCTCACCCCTTCTCTCTCTCTGTAGCTTATCTCTCTATTAAGCTATTTAGCACAGTATCTGAACAATCCCGAGAATGTCCCCATAATACCCTTCATGAGGTTCTTGTAATAAGGCTATAGTTAGGAAAATGGGATCAGCACATCCTGCCACAACAAATTTTAGTAATGCTGCTCAGCTCAATCTGGCTCCTATGTCAACACTGTGAAGAAAACATTGGCTCGGAGATGGGGAGCCATTAGCAAAGTGAATTGAGTTGGACTTTTGTACACTCAGTTAATCCATAGGAATCTTGTGTCATATTACTTGACATTTTCGTCATACTGGTCCCTGATCATTTATACACTGAAAATATTAACTAATTAGTACCATTAATCTACATACTTTGTGGAAGTAAACATCACAGACAGTAAACAATTCCTTCAACTCAAATTAATACACCACTCAGAAACATAAACCATGTTCAGTCCTTGCTCTTACTCCTGTAATGTTGAACACCATGCAAGGTCACAGCAAGTCAGAAAACTGTCAGTTATGCCATTGGTAAGTCTAAAAGCATTTGTGGGGAACTGGGTCAATACCTTTAGAACTATCAATTCCATTTGTGATTCTCATCGTTTCCTGGTACTGGTGTGGGCACAATATTGTTTGCTTCATACCATGTAATTCGTGATGTTTGACAATGAAATCAGACAGCAGCATACACACACACAGAAACAATAAATACGTCATCACTAAGACCATGACTCCAAATCAATACGGTGCTTTTTAGTCAATGAAAGATGGATTAAAACTTACTTATATCCCTTCAACAGATGGCCCCCATGATACAGCCTTGCCTGCTGATACTAGTCACTAGACAATACACTATGGGGAAACATCATTGCTGAAATCTCATTCAGACCATTACTGCATGAATACCAAAAAACACAACAGCCCATTAATGCTCCACAAGATGACACATAGAGTTACCTTCCGTGAGGTGTATATCTGGTTGCTATTTTCAAGATATTTCCATTTCTGATATCTTTAAAATGCATTAACAATTCTGTGGCAATGACACATTATGAATGATACCTTGGACTAGGGCATGTAAGATCTGTTCTTCACATTCATGAAACTGTTTTGCCAGTTTGTATTAGCGATTCTTTTCGAATCAGTTAGAGAGACGTTAATGTTGATATCAGACTTCATAATTTGCAAATCTAGTGAATATAGTTCAGAGTGACCTTTTGCTTCATTGAATCAAACATCAAGAATTGTTGCTAGACAGGACTAATAATCCAGTTACTTACTCCGCCTGTAGTAATCTAATGGAATGGAATTTACCTAGAGACAAAAATCATGAAATGACGCTCTGAGATGGCATACAAGTCCACTAAACTTCAAGCCCGATGTGTTAGTTTCTCAATCAAGACCTTCAAACACAGTCATTTTTGTCACTGCATGCCTGCCTGCATGAACATCCTAAAATACAGTCCTGGAGCAAAGATGCAGCTTAGCACTGATTGGAGGACAGAGTTCCTGTAACTATTGAATGGTGCCTGTTCTGCCAATATATCTCCTGTACAAGGAGCCTGTTCGGTCTACGTATCTCTTCCTTTACACAGAGCCTTTTCTGCCTACATATTTCCTCCTATACAAGAGGCCTGTTCTGTCTACATGTCTCCTCCTTTACAAGGTGCATGTTCTGTCGACAAATCTCTTCCTATACAAAAAGTCTGTTCTGCCTACATATCTCCTCCTATACAAAAAGTCTGTTCTGCCTACATATCTCCTCCTGCACAAGGAGTGTTCTGCCTACTTATCTCCTGCACAAGGAGCCTGTTCTGCCTACATGTCCTAGTGTACAAGGAGAGTGTTCTGCCTACATATTTCCTTCTGTACAAGGAGTGTTCTGCCTACATATCTCCTCCTGTACAAGGAGAGTGTTCTGCCTACATATTTCCTCCTGTACAAGGAGAGTGTTCTGCCTACATATCTCCTCCTGTACAAGGAGTGTTCTGCCTACATATCTCCTCCTGTACAAGGAGTGTTCTGCCTACATATCTCATCCTGTACAAGGACAGTCTTCTGCCTACATATCTCCTCCTGTACAAGGAGAGTGTTCTGCCTACATATTTCCTTCTGTACAAGAAGAGTGTTCTGCCTACATATCTCCTCCTGTGCAAGGAGTGCTCTGCCTACATATCTCCTCCTGTACAAGGACAGTCTTCTGCCTACATATTTCCTCCTGTACAAGGAGAGTGTTCTGCCTACATATCTCCTCCTGTACAAGGAGTGTTCTGCCTACATATCTCATCCTGTACAAGGACAGTCTTCTGCCTACATATCTCCTGTACAAGGAGTGTGTTCTGCCTACATATCTCCTCTTGTACAAGGAGTGTGTTCTTTCTACATATCTCCTCATGTACAAGGAGAGTGTTCTGCCTACATATCTCCTCTTGTACAAGGAGCACATTCTGAGAATGTATCGCTAACAATGTTGTCAAACATTTGATTTTACAGTTTGTCGTCAACAAAAAGCCATCAGAAAAGCAAGATAATTATGTCATAATTGCCAAATATCAAATGAAAAGTAGAAACAGATTATGCTGCCATTCAATATAAGTTTTTATGTTATCTGAATAGCGACACCTTCTCACTAAAATCATTTTCCCACTACTTCCTGATGTGCGCCCAAGTGTTCCTGTACTCTCCCTCCAAGCCTGCCCTGCTAGAGGCTATTGTAAATCTATACATGCTGCCTGATCCCTACCTGTGGCTGTAGCAGCCTCCACGATCAGCATCCGGAAACGCTCAAGCATCATGGCAGCCAATCTGCCCCTTCAGAATGGCCATGAATTCACTAGTCCATCTTGTCACAAGTACTCACACATGGCTTCATATTTGTTGTCACCGAGAACATGGACCACTTGCAATCACAGAAGAAGCAGACCTGACCATAGCCTAGATATATCCACACACCTGATTGGCTGATTGGTCTGTAAGGAAGCAGAAAATGTCGTCTGCTGTCTGCCCAACACCTAACATGGACTTGGGATGACCACCACATGGGATGGACATAAGTTACATAACAAACATGTCTGTGCCCATGAGAAGGGAAACAGTAATCAATTAATCATGGCCACAACGGCTGATCCTCCAAGACACACTCTGGTAGAGATGGAGCCAATGTCCCGGGTTCTCGTCCTTCTCTCATTCAAATCAATCAATATTGTTTTGTCAAATCAACACACAGGCACATGTACATGCGTCTGCTTCAGTAGGTGCCCTGCGTCACTTGTCCATAACAAGAATCCCGTTAGTCGATACCAGACAACACTATTCATATATTCTTCCATTAAATCCTATCAGGTCATATCAGACATATTGCATGACATGGGCAGCTTTATCCACGAATGCAGACAATTCCGTAATTACTGCCTGTACATCAATGAGAGTGAAAAAAACCCATATCAACATTAAGCTTAGCATTACTCTTGTATGTTCATGAAAGTAACAAGCTTAAGGATCAAGATAATCAATATGAGCTGGCATTAAAAGCAGGATTTAAAAGAAATAATTAAAAATGTCTATAGTTGCCAGTCAATTGTCGTTTGGCATTTCGTGAATTAAGACATTTAGAGCTAATTCTATCCACCATTTATCATGCTCTGGAGAATCAGTGTAATTTCATTATTACCGAACTAGGAAGCACTGATAGAAGAATTTTGAGAAAGAGCATGTTTGGATACAGTTAATGTGATCAATACATCAAGCAGAAACGCAGAAACAGGCAGATAGAATTGCCCAACATGATTGTAGAAATGATAGGTCATTAGAGCTGCCGTCTATTAAAGTTGCATTTGTCATGTGTCATTAATTCCCTGGCTACCAAATCTATTTGATTCACAATGGCCAAACTACGTAAACAACAATAATCTTTACATTTTCCCCAAAGCGGAAAATCCAAACAGTAGTCTATTTTGTCCAATACTACTGATGAACAATGTCATGGAACAAGGATATATGAAACATTAATAAGCTCCTGAGCCTACTGAAATGATAAATCATCCTTCACAACAATCTGACTGAGTCACTCTTACAGGAACTTGTCTATTCGTCTTGACAAACAAGGTTTTCTTTCCTTACAGAGCTTACTAATGGCAAGTGGTTTCACCTCAGTGGAGATATTAATAAGCCGTATTGACAAGGGAACATCCATGTGATACACAGTGTATCCCATACTTACACTGGAATGTTTTATAAGAAGACCCACACATCAGACTGTGAAAACATATATATGTATTGATCTAAATTTGTATTGAAAGGAAAATAATCAATGATTCATCTCATTCTGCATCATGGTTCAATAAACTGCATCAAGCAGAACATAACTTTCATCATTGATCTTCACAATATTGTCACAGAAAATGTCAAGTGATAATTGTGAATCATCATCAAACATCTGTTAAATGTGCCAATGCACAGGTATATGCCATGTCAACATGCATGTACATCACCTTGTGAAATTCAGTGCACACAAGAAATGTTTAACGTATAAAGCCATTTTTAAAGTATTAAAACGTGTTCTGTGAGATTACAATTACAATATCTATGAAGCTACAAATGCAATGAATGAATTATCAATTCATTATAATCCTCATAAATAATTGCAAGCAACTGATTGGTATCTAACAAATTTTCTTTTGCATATATGTTTCCACAGACATAGAACATTCTTTCATTAAATCAAATAATTGTAATTGTCCTGCCTCCCAAAGTGCTGACTCAGCAGCTTTACAAGTGACACTGCAACACATCTTTTGTCTGTCCTATATCTCTTTGATTGATCAATAGAATCAACTAATTGCACCACGTAACTAGTAGTTAATAAATAGTTAACAATAACACCCATGACTGACATCTGCTTCATCAGGGGAGGCTACCAAGCACACAGGCAACTACAAATGTATCAAACACACCGCATCTATCAGATGGGTATAAAAGATTCACGCAACAACTCTCTTGTAGGTGATATATCGTCATGATGTCACATCTATGCTTGTTTATCATGCATTGTAACATTACAGCACTGACAGGAAGGTTATGATTAAAGTCAGTTGATTGATAAATTATGACAAATGAAGGTAAGAAAAAAACACCTTCATCAGAATAATCATTTTGCATTGTAATCGATATTGAATATCTTTGTTTGTTTTTATTTTAGTGAAAGTATTAATTGAAGTGGTTTTTGTTTTTGGTGTTTTGTCTTCTATCTCCCTACAAGCTGACCCAAACCCATATAACAAGAAATTCAACTGGTCTCATACACAGACAAACTCATACACACAGATTGTATTTAAGATTTGTGACATTAAAGTTTATTTATACACTGCTTTTCACAAATGTGGGGAATCCTCAACATATTCATGAATGCTTTAACATCTAGGTTGCACCACTGCCTATTATCAACAAAGAGAAAGCATACACTGCAGAAGTTCTGCTAATGTCACCACTTTTTTATCAGGAACATTTTAAGACACTTCATATAAATGTGCACAGATGTATTGACTGATCATACTCCATCATTGATGATGTACAGTAAACATGGATGACTGTTCAAAGTGGGGAAGCATCTGCAGGGAAGAAAGGAAGATTTATCTCCCTTACACAGGGCAATTAACCTGTCATCTTGTGAGAGGTGAGGTTAATTGAGGTTTAACATCAAATTAAAAATTGTTACACTATTTTAACAAACTACATATCCACTAGAGAAGACACTACAGTCCCTTGTTTGGGTTTAATCATAAATGTTTCTGTTGTAAATGTTGAATATTCTTTTGCATATAATGGATGTGTCAACTGCATCGATCAAGATTTTTTTCGATGAGGATGCTTGAAATTGCCATTGTTTTCACAACAGATACAGTTCTTGCATGCATCACTGACTGCTGGGCCAATGTCAGCCTACTTGCTATGTATATGAAACTGTTGGTAGCCTAATAAGGCCAATCTGCTTTAGAAACAGAAAGTACAATGGATTACAGTTACAACTTTATTAGAAACATGTCTTAAAATGGAAACATCAGAACCCAGTGTAGAACCGTACTTGGAGAGCTTTAGACACACATCCTCTTAGTGGTATGGACTAGATACACATCCTCAACATCAGTCAGCAGGCTGTTCAAACCCACCATACTGTAGTTACCAACAGATGCATGATGCTCTACACCTAACAGTCCTAAACATAACACACTGACTGATACACTGGCACCAGTCTCCAGGACTGACTAGGATATGCTGGTCTTTAGGGCCATCTGTTTAATGAGCTTGTTTGTGGCCTACATTACCTAATGAAATCTTTTGTTACAAATGACACTTTCTTATTGATTTACTTTGTTTCATATGGAGACCCATAAACTTAGTCCACCATAAATTATTCCTAAGTTCAGAGTTTTGATCAAAATTAGACTTACAGACAGTACATTTCCTTTAAATCCTACATTAAGTTTAAACATTAGTGGGTGGGTTTGAGTGAGTGAGTAAGGGAGGGAGGATTATGGTTCTACACAACGTTTAGAAATATACTAATAGACTTGACACGTACCCGGGTGAAATCAAACCTGGCCTTCTAGCATGACCATCAAGGGTGTTAGTCACTTGGCTGCCACATGAACCATTGTTTGTGTAAATGTAATAGGTAATCTGTAAGTGCCTAATAGAGGAAGATAATCAAATACAACCCAGTCTGAATACATGAAATACACTCACATTACATGAATATAACATGTCGTGTGTTGACAAGCAATTACTCTGTAAACACTTATATCCAGCAAAGGCCTCTCGATGATGACGTTATGCATGGTAATTAGTTAGCTGATCACCCTGTGGTAAGTTCAAACATAAGTAGAGGCTAATTTGGTTAATTTGTGACATTGAATGAAAGGGAAAACCATAATTGGTTCTGATAACTTATATTAACCGAATTTATTGATAAACAATATTCACAGACACAGTTATTAGACAAATACAGTTCGCTCTAACCCAATGTTTAGCATAATAAAGCATAGTTTGGCCCTTAACTATTAGAACACTTGGACTTATATAGGGAGATAGAACTTACAGAATTTCACTTATATGATGACAAATTTAACTCTTACCAACAATTACAAATACAAAAACAAACACAAAAATTATCTCAGTAGACATCAGCCTAGTTTGTCAACACTGATGGTAGTGACAAAAACAGCAGCAAACTTTGAAAATGAGTCTGTAGCTCTGTCGGAGACAATGGACAACTGACAAGAATCAGTGGGAAACTGTACTACCCAGTGACAATTGACAAGAATCAGTGGGAAACTGTACTACCCAGTGACAATTGACAAGAATCAGTGGGAAACTGTACTACCCAGTGACAACTGACAAGAATCAGTGGGAAACTGTACTACCCAGTGACAACTGACAAGAATCAGTGGGAAGCCGTACTACCCAGTGACAACTGACAAGAATCAGTGGGAGATTGTACTACCCAGTGACAACTGACAAGCATCAGTCTGAGACTGTACTACTTAGTGACAACTGACAAGAATCAGTGGGAAACTGTACAATCCAGTGACAATTGACAAGAATCAGTGGGAGATTGTACTACTTAGTGACAACTGACAAGAATCAGTGGGAAACTGTACTACCCAGTGACAACTGACAAGAATCAGTGGGAAGCTGTACTACCCAGTGACAACTGACAAGAATCAGTGGGAGATTGTACTACCCAGTGACAACTGACAAGCATCAGTCTGAGACTGTACTACTTAGTGACAACTGACAAGAATCAGTGGGAAACTGTACAACCCAGTGACAATTGACAAGAATCAGTGGGAGATTGTACTACCCAGTGACAACTGACAAGAATCAGTGGGAAACTGTACAACCCAGTGACAATTGACAAGAATCAGTGGGAGATTGTACTACCCAGTGACAACTGACAAGAATCAGTGGGAAACTGTACTACCCAGTAACAACTGACAAGAATCAGTGGGAGATTGTACTACCAAGTGACAACTGACAAGCATCAGTCTGAGACTGTACTACTCAGTGACAACTGACCAGAAACAGTGCAAGACTGTACTACCCAGTGACAACCGACAAGAATCAGTACAGTTACCAAGGGAACATCTGATTATGAGGGACCAACTCAAATGGCGTAGTAACATCATTTCACTGTGAGGTTATCCAATACGTCTGCTCATGCCCGTATCTCCTAATAAGGCATGATATGGCTGAAATACTGTCAATGTGACTTTAAACTGGAACTCACTCACTCATTCACTCTTAGCATCTTCGAATTCATATGAATACATGATACAATATGTAGTCCACGCAATAAAATTTTGATTTTACACGTCCCTTTCGAGTCTAGATTTCTAATTTTCTGCCTGAATTCCTAGTTTATACAAACAGCACAGACAACTCTGTTCCAGTTACAAAATCAAGAATACCATCTTTTGTCAACTATGTATCAATCATAGATCGCAAGACTGTCTGTGATCTATAAAGTTTATGTCTGTGTTTTGAAAATTGTATCACTATTTTTAGTTTCTAAAAAGTCCAATAAGTAGAAACCTATAAGAGTTTACACAGTGTTGTGAAGATGATAAAAGCTTCATTACGTCACTACAAATACAATACAAACATGTTTGTGTGTGGTGGAAATTATTAATTTAGTGGTGTATGGTACTGTGTACAGAGAGAGCTCTGGTCACAAACCAGCTGAAGTTCAGCAAAGTTGGGTGATGAAAGTTTCCAGGACGGGTGACTGTGTCTGGCGACTTGACTACTGAGAGTTTTTAGGATGGGTGACTGTGTTTAGCGCTTTGACTACTGAGAGTTTTCAGGATGGGTGACTGTGTTTGGCATTTTTGTGTTTGGCATTTAAATATATCGTGCATGGTTATTTTCACAAAGGAATTGTCAGGAGCATAGCTGAGCATAACATAGCTTCCTGCTGATATTTCATATTTCCTGAAATTAGCAGCAGTTATTGGGAACAGCTGCTGGTTTTGATGCAGATAATATGAAGCAGTTATAGCTGAAAGCTGCTAGTAATTATGACACCAGTTAAAGGGAGCAGTTATTGGGGCAATATTGTAATTATGAGGCTAGTGATGGGGAGCAGTTATTTGGGAAATCTGCCAGGTCATAACGCCCACACTGAGCATGACTTATTAGGCCCATCATTAGCATCGATACTCAACATACTGTGGAACAGCTGTGCTTGACAAGGATCACGGAACACACTGTACACATCAATGTAACAGTTTGTTCAGCAACATTGTTACGCACTTCAAACATAGATAATCAAACAAAAACTCAAAGGATATAGGACAAAATACAATGTTGAGAAAACAAGCAATATTTTCCAATTCTCACAATGGCTAATATACCTTTAGGTGTTCTTAACAAGGCCTTAAGGTGATTCAGATAGCTATGTATATTATCCTGTTTCCTGGTAACACTCTGACCAAGCATCAGTTTCTACATTCAGCTCAGTGATACGTAGCTCATTTCTTTGTGAGCTAGTAACAGTTATACCATGGCTTGTTGTTTTAACATGAGCCGTAATACAAAATGGCCATGAGAGAGAATAACACTGGCCTGGAGTTGTAACCAGTGCCAACATGTGCAAACCAGGAGCATTTTTCATCAGTAGACGTTGGAGCCAATTATAAGTGACGTATCATTTATCAATGTATGGGTTAATACCGAAGTTCATAAAATGTGTGGTTGTCAGGTCATACATATTTCATTATGAAGTATACGACACTGTCTAGCATTCGACATAAACACACATCAACAACAGAGACTGCTTCACAACAACACATAATATTAGCTTTCCAATTCCTACAAAACATATACAGCCCATTCAAAAGACTATGCATACCCATTCAAAATATGTGTATCCAATTCAACCAAATTTGGCCAAGCATTTAAATACATATGTATATCATTTAGAAACATATGCACCCCTTTCAAGAACTAGCATTCCATTTTAAACATTATGCATCCCATTCAAAATCATTTGCATCCCATACAAAAATATCACTTATCCTACTCAGAAAGAACTACCAGCGTTAGAATACCTCTTTTAACTGCCTGCACCATACATATTACCACTTCATTAGAATGTCAGGTAAACCACGTGGAACTGCAGACAAATGATAATGATCAGTGATATGTTTGGAGAATACATAGATAAAATAAAATACTTAAAAGAAAATAACTGAAGTGTACGTGAGGTGGCCACTTCAACTTCACAGATTTGGATATGTTAGGTGTGCTTAATCATGTGTCAGTGAAATCAAATTCAAAATACAGAAATATGGTAAAACAGGTAATGTGAAAAAAGACAAGTGAAATTTTTTGTCATGCAAACAAAATAATCTGACATACAATTTAATACAGGCACACAGTGTTTATCATGTGGGACAATTATAATTTGTCCACATCAACTTCAGTTTGTTTGTTTTTATCTGTCACACTTGGAAATATATCAGCTAAATGGCAGTGGTACCTAATAATCAAGTCTAGACCAGGCAATCTAGTGGGGACCAGGCATGAGCATCAATCAACACACCTGGGATACAATGACATGTATCAACCAAGTCAGCAAGCTTGACCACCCGATCCCGTTAGTCGGTAGGGACTTAAGGTACACTAAAAAAACATTGGTCATTAAAAGTTAGTTACAGACTTACTTTCATTATTTTATTTATTACTTACTTATTATATTTATTGTTTGGTTTTAATTGTTCAAAAAATCATGATAAAAGATGATTATTCACACTAAATATTATATGCAGAGGGTTTTTTTTGAGTAGGATTAGCAGAAACATCCAAATAATCCAAAATACTAGGATGACAACACAGCACTGTACATACAGTTTTCTCCTTTTTCCTATTTTTGGGACATCCCTAATCTGATACGTTACGACTTTAGAAAGGCTATGAGCCAGAGGTGATGTAATTAGGGAGTGCTTTATGACAGAAGTTTCCAGAATCTTAATCTCATTGAGTAATTGATAATTACTACTTGCAAATATTGTAAAACATGACAATGCACTTAATAAAAAAGAACACTTGTAATGGTTGAATTGTCTTTATTTAAAAAACAACTGTGTACTGTGAGATTAGAGTAACTCAGGCTTCACATGTACCAGGTAGTTATCTAAACATGAACACCTTAAACATCATGCCACTACTGCAACTCACTAAATGATATATGCCTAATAAGACTGGAGTATATATCTGTAGCACTTGTGCTGACAGTGACCCCTTCAGCTCTATACAAGCTGTAGCATGAAACGATAGCAAGACAAATACACTCCTGTCTATAGCCTCATATAATTCCTACAACAAGCTAGTGTTGAGTGATGATTGAAGAGAGACCTGTGTCACAGGTCGGCTGAAACATGAAGCATGTGTGCAAGTGCAAGTGAAATAGTTCCCAAAGCTTGCCAGCCAGTCGGGCCAGCAATAATGAAAGTTACTAGCCCACAAAATAATTCACTAGTCCAACTCTGATTGTAGACACAGGTTTCATCATTAAACTGCTAATATGTAGAACATTTTTATCATGGTATAATTTTGCATGATTTAAAAGTGTGTAATAACTTATCAACCTGGCCATAGTGATATATTTACAAAATGATCCAATGAAAACTCACTAGCTAGTCACCAGTGACTGTGGAGATTTACTAGCCCAACTGGATTTTTACTAGTCAATGGCCAGCAGGCCAGTGGCTATTTTGGACACTGAGTGCAAAGTCATATGTTAATGCTACAAACAAGCAGTGAGGGAATATGCAGTTGGTGCAACATAGTGAGGTCCAGGGAACAGGGTTCTGAGAGAATATTCTTGTCAGTTTGTTCTTCTAAGATAGTTTAGCCACAATGGACAGTCAATGAGACCAAACTTGCTCCTAAACTAACTGTTCGATGGTGCCACTTACCATTGGACAGACTATGTTTGAGTGAAGCCTTCACCAAGTCGGCGCCACTCTGTGATAGTCTTTGCTTTTCATTATTCATGTTATCTTGGATCCACTCCCCTGTTAATCCCTTCAGCTGCCTGGAAGAATATTTCAGAAACACACTGAATATATGCAGTTAAGATTAAAAATTATTCAACAATTATTTTGAAGGGTGATATTGGAGCCATCAGCTGACATATGAAATAGATACTACTCAAGGGATAAATCTACATTTTCCAAATGGCTGTTATGGAATTTAATTTTGACAGCATGTCATAAAGAACAGTGAGTTGTTCCTCATGATTTCCCACAAGTGAGTCTGTCTGTCAAATGAAAAAGTCATCATACCCTAATTTCAAAGTACAGAAACAAAAGACAAAATTAATGGATTAATTCTTCTGATGATTACCAACATGGCTTCAAAAAACATATCATCCTCATCGCCACATCACAGACACCAAGCCAGTATCTCTGAATTAGACCTGGAAATTCACCAAATGTTTGGAAAAATGACCACTTCAGAAATTTCTGATATCTTTCCTTGTGGACGTATGGAGATTCTCTCAATGGAGTATTCAGGCAAGATGGAGTCCCTAGAATCCAGTGCTAGTCTCCCGTCTTCCTTTTTAACATGCATCATAGAGTCAGACTGATAAAAGTAATCACTGTTTCCCACCACTGTATGACAAGGAAAGAGGTGGCTTATGAAGAACATCCTGGTACTCACACTTGTTTGTAGCAGAGAGTGCACAGCCATTTCCCTGTCAACAGACTCTCACGGCAGACGCCACACACTCGGAACTTGCACTGGGAGCAGATGTCACCTGTGTTGAAGAAGAACCCAAATGGTTTGTGACATCGAGCACAGATCTTGCTGAGGTCATCGCCATCTCGGATCACACTCTGAAGTCTCAGGTTGTGAATCTCACTCCGGAGCTGACTGTGGAAGAAAAAAGATCCAATCAATATCTTGTTTGATTGGCATTTTAATAAGTTAATGAGCAACAAGGAAAGCAGGATCCTCTATAGATCACAATTACTTTATTATATTATTCTGCAATAATAAAGTTGTCATCAGAACATAATGACAAAAATTGTCATATCATGTAAAAGTTGTCAATTAGGAGATAAACATCATGTGTTGACCAATTTCCGGGTGTTATTGAGTATTTGAAGCACGGGAATATATTTGGAACCAACAGCGTCAAATGCTCAATAACACCTGGAAACTGGCCATAACATGATGTGTATCAACATTGTAAACAAAAAAAGGTAAACTAAAGGGTTTTACTGTCTGCACTTGTTTACATCCAGTACGGGTATAGCAGTGAAATGCCAGCTTGCAGTTTCAGCTAGTTGCCATGGTAGCATTTGGAGTTGCTCATTTGTGATGTCATTCTAACTTTATGTCACAATATGATTTGAATGACAAGATCACTTTTGATGACACAACAAAACAATTGTTTGCGATATTTCTATGTGTCAATACACAGTGAATAATCTTGCAGTTTCCGGGAATCTAATACCATGTGATCGCGTTTTTCAACCAATCAGATTACAGAAACTGATTTACAATTTAATATAATATTGAAATTTTCATCATATAAATCATCATAATATAATGAAGTAGTTCGTCCATGAAGTACCATGCCTTTCTTCATATCATCACTACAACTGCACCGTCGCTGTGACAGAAAGACATGGATTCACACTAAACGTTTCAGAAGTTATAAAACATACAAATCATTCAAATTCATATACACCTAGCAGCCCTTTATTACCATATCTAAATATACCAACTAAACTATTTCCATGATAATAAGAAATATCTAATAAAAGCAGAATCAGTTTTCCAATTCAGACTACCTCTCCATTATATTAAAAAGTGTTTATGTGTTACTCGCCAATACTGATGATATGATGAAGAGGTGAGCACATTCGGGCTACCAAGTGCACACATGCAAAAGCAAGTAAAACAAATTGAGATCATTTAGTACAAGTCCATATATGGAATTGCAATACTGTCAGTGGTGCATCACAATTGGAAATGTCCTTGCAACATGTGTCATATTTGGAACTTCTCACTAAAGTACAGATTTTAGTACTTTTGTTAGGTCCAGTCCGACTGGAAATTCAAAAACAAACCCTCTCAGAATTGTCCCTATCTATTATCACAAATTTTTTAAAGCCTTTTTGAGGACTGTGATGTTGCAACTTATGAAACAACATTTGAGCAGGATTCAAGGAAACGTGCATGAGCATCTTATTTGTACATCACATGTTGTGAAATGCAAAGACCGTCACACCTTGACATAAAGGACAAGATCTCTACTGGAAAGTTGAAGTCATCCATCTTGGCGTAACATCTGTCAATATTTTTTTGTCACTTTGAATCTTATGAATAGACATAAATTTGAAACACATGGCACAGTTTTAGTGGTAAAGTTAATTTCTACTTCAGGTGTGTGAATCGATCAAAAAGAATTGGAAGTTTGATAATTATATGCAATCATTGAAACATCCGGAAGTGAAGTGAAGCTTCTTTGCCATATTCTCTTGGTTCAGTTTTGGTTTTTGGTCTTGTTAATCAATCAAGCTAATTCAAATTCACATGCAAGAGGAGTGATTGAGTTAAGTTTTATGCTGCTTCTAGAAGTATTCCAGCAATATCACAGTAAGGGGCCCCAGAAATGGGCTTCATACATTGCATCCATGTGGGGAATCGAACATGGGTCTTCGGCATGATGTGCCAGTGCTTGAACTACAAACTTATCTGACCATCCCTTAAACGTATAAAGAAAGAGATCTGCTGTTGTCCGTAGGAATGTGTATTTCTTAACTCGCTATCTAATCCTAACTTTGAAAAAGATTTTACCAGGGTGGTGGAGTAGTGGTTAAAGCTCCTGCTTGTCATGCCGAAGACCTGGGTTCAATTCCCTACATGGGTTGATGTATGAGGCTCATGTCTGGTGTCCCCTACCATGATATTGTTGGAATATTGCTAAAAGCAGTATGAAAGTGGCATAAAACAAACCTCACTACATTTCACATTTTGTTGATGATATTTCCTCAACTGTAATAAAGATTTAGAGACCAGGACTTCTTGCACAAAATAGTAGAGGGTAGTGTGAATCATCACTATAGTAACAGCAAACGGAATATGATAATGTCTGCTAGAAGTTCTAATGGTTTCTGTGATGAGATGGGGTACTATAGTATAAGTTGTTCACTGGCCACGAGGGGTCCATGGGCTCATGTACCGTCGTGGTTTGTTTATGTTCCCCAACAGGATACATTGAAAATAATAGAATAGCACTTAGCCAATCGGAAAGCAACATTCATGTGTGAGGTAAGAAAATGCCAGTTGTCTCACAGTAACACACCACCATGGACCCCGAGGGACCAGTGAACAATGTATTTATCTTACCAAACACCTGAATTTTAATTTTGAACTGTATGAAGCACTGGTACAGTACAGTCGCCATTGTGCAGGTCACACAAGGAAAACAAATTTAGAGTTATCGCCTTTCCATTCACTTTCAGTTGTAAAACATCAGTAATTTCCGTGCATCATGTGTGATTTAATGCTATTCAAGATAAAGAAGTACCACCATGAAGAACCAAATGAGTTTGTCATTCCCAGCAGTACACATTGCAAAAAATACATCGTCTATAAGCGAGGTACATTGAATAAAAATACAAGGACACTTAGCCAATCAGAAAGCGACACTGATGTGTGAAGTAAGATAAACTATGTTGTAAATAACAAAAATAGCATGATGCAGTAAATGTCCCTGATATTGGGTAAATCTGTTTATCCAGGATGCACCAATTCTTCCTGGTATGCCTCAGGTGAGTTGGTGAATATCCATATTGACCAATGTGGTTCCACTGATTAGTGAGAGCAGTACCACATCCCTTGAAAGTTATGGGTACATCTGGATGCTGGCATACATGTCTACCATTGATGCCATATGGGTTCCACTGAAGAAGGCTGAGTGCTGGCCAAGGCAGGACATGGATATTTAGCTGATGGAAGTATTCTGGCATGATCAGCAAGGGCAGTGAAAGATGATATACAATGTTGTACACAGGTCTTCAGCATAAATCAGCTTTAATCACTTAACTACCCCCCGCCCCCAACAATGATTATAGGGTATGCTCTTATGTCCACAATATGCTCATTAGAACATCTCGAAGCTTCACTCCTTTAGGCATTAAAGTAAGGAGTGAACCTTGATTTATCAGAGAACAATCATCCCAATGCTGATGATTCCTGGACCAATGCTAGCTCTGGCTCAAATGTTGAACTATATGTTGTGGTACATGTTGTGTCATGCATACGATGACATGCGTGCAGCTGACTTTGTACCATCAAGGCTTGTCACAGCACTGACCTGCTGTAACCTGTCAATTTTCAAAGTAGCAGTTTACAATTACAACACATTTCTGACAATTCTCTACTATGTTGGAGTTAATGCCTCTGGGTGTCTGGAGGTGTAGCTAAACAGTGTTACTGTAGGTATCATTCCCCCAGTCTGCTAATGACATGCCTGACACATGGAGTGTTGGGCAACAATGTCCTGATCTGCCATATGCCACTGGCACATAAACATGCAGCACATTGCTAACACAGCATAATCAATAATGTTACTGCCTTAATCATTAAATGTGTTTAATAAAGTGTCTTGAAGCATTTGGTTCCAAGAAAATGCCCAAGAGCATTGGATCTGAGTAAGAATGGCCAACTTGTCATTCCATGCCTCAGTCATCCTGTCTGTGGTCACGTGCTACGTAACTCTGACAAATGTGTCTCGAAGCTAAATTTCTATAGAAATGTTCACAGAAATCACTCAATCACTCACTTTCATTCTTGTGCTTTCTCCTAGTTTCACCTCTGAACCAAATTTCACCTACTTTTTTTGCAAAGCACATCTCTCTTTATAGATATATTTATGGAGCTTTGGAGTCCAAAGCCAACGATGCATTTCACATGCCTTAAGGCATTAGAGTCATACTAACACAGTCTTCTTAAAATCATATCTTAGTTGTCACCTCTGCGAAACAAATACCTGAAGAAATGTAATGTCAGAATCACTTGTCATATCACCAGTCATATTTTGTTCTAATGTGACCTAAAATAGGATGACCTGATTGTGAAAATATGACAAAGCTGACAGCAGTTTGTCATATTTCTGATGCATTGAACATACATAGCATTATTTCATCTTTCATCTTTACCAAGTTCTCTGATTGAAAAAGGGTGAGTGAATACTGTAACTCATGAAATTTTGGCAAGCTGGATATTTTTGTTAAAACTGCAAATGATTTGAACTAGCAAAAATATCATGATGCATTTTGCTGGTCAAACGCAGTAAAAATTCAACAAATAACATTCAGGTCTCATTTTCTTCATATAATCACCAACAGATCTAGACACTACCTAAATTAAGCAATGACATGAACTTGGGGGAACACTAATTACTAGCACTTGACCAAAAGTCACTCAAACAATACATCTGATAGTCCAGACAAGTACCTGCCACACAACAAACATTTCTTTGCCTTAAGAGACTGTTCGATAGGCCGACACCATCCAACAGGTGTGGATAGGTTTCATTCCACTTATCATCAGCTTTGATGACAATATTCATTGACAAAAATTTAATAGAGGCATTCAAACTGATAATCCCTTTGTTTTAAGTTATCTGGCCTATGCAGTGTGCGTTGTTTTTAAGAGTGAGTGAGTGAGTGAGTTTAGTTTTACACCGCACTCAGCAATATTCCAGCTATATGGCGGCAGTCTGTAAATAATCGAGTCTGGACCAGACAATCCAGTGATCAGCAACATGAGCATCGATCTGCGCAATTGGGAACCAATGACATGTGCCAACCAAGTCAGCGAGCCTGACCACCAGATCCCGTTAGTCGCCTCTTACGACAAGCATAGTCGCCTTTTATGGCAAGCATGGGTTGCTGAAGGCCTATTCTACCCCAGGACCTTCACGGGGTTGTTTTTAAGAAAATATCTCTGACTGCATGCACATGGAAGTACTCTATAGTGAGCTCAGTTGAAGATTAACGGCATCCTTTGATATGTGATTGGATTTACAGTAGGTAGACCTGTCAGATGCAATCTATTTTTGAGAATTAAGTAAGTCACAAAAATATTATGATGCAAACATTTTGTGATTTACACTATTTAACATAAAACTGGCAACATTTCAGTCATATTGTGACGAGATGAAAAAATGAATACGGTGATGCTTGCGTATACAACCTATTCCATTTGAGGGGAAAACAACAAGAATTTTGTATAAAACAACCAGACAGAGTGACAGATGTGCACTGTGATAATTACAGACATTACTGCAAAACTATAACAATACAGTTAGAATAATTGTAACAGTTAAAAACAGTATTTTATGAAAGTAGTGCAGTGTAAAAACTTACTGCAATATTTTCATACAAAATGAGTAAATGGCTACTTCTGGTTTAAGGTAAGTGAGCATACTTTTACACCATTTTTTTGCAATATTCCAGCAAAATCATGACAGGGGACAGCAGAAAGGGGCTTTAAACATTGCACCCATGTGGGGAAGCGAACCCGGGTCTTTGGCTTAACAAGCAAATGCTTTGGTTTGAGGAGCATCCAGCAGTATTGCAAGTATATCTAGGCAAGTCAGTTGGATACGGACACCAAGCCTGAAGCAAGCCACAGACAGAACACTTAGCTCTTAGACGTTTACTGCTTTGATCATACCACCCTGCACAGGTGTGGTAGGCCACTCTGAATGGCAAATTGCAGTGCTTTAGACCACAGCTATCCATACCTTCAGCCAATATAATATCAAGATGAATCATTTTAAAAACGGAATTTCTACTCTCCAAAATGATACTATTCAATAAGTCAAATAGAGGGTGGCATGTCATTCAACAGAGAGATTTATTAGCTCTATGACGGTTGTGAAGTTTTGTGAATGTATAATGGAATTACAATATTTTCTTAGGACAAAGATTGCTCTGTACGACGGAAGTTGGTTATGTTACATATTGTTTGTGTAAGCCTTGAACAAAGGCATCCTAGCATTTGAGATTATCATAACTCCCTTCTTAAATACTGATTTCAGTATGTTTTGGATTTGAGCCCAGGCAATTTCTAAAGTCAGTGCTGCTGAGTGTCACACACAGCTCACTCACGAATCATCCAAACCTTACCCACCTTTCGCTCACTCCCTCAATCATCCAAACCTACAAACATTACCTGCTTTTCACTAACTAACACACTCACTCACCCAATCATCCAAACCTACACACCTTACCAACCTCTCACTCATTCGCTCACCCAATCACCCAAACTTACATGCATTAACAACCTTTCACTTACTCACTTAATCAGCCAAACCTACACACCTTATCCACCTTTTACTCACTCACTCACTCAATTTTCGTAACCAATCTGGCTGTAGTATTCTGTTCTTTCAATATCCTTCTTTACAAGGACAACTCACTCACTCACTCACTCAATTCTTGTAACCTGTCTAGCTGTAGTATTCTGTTCTTTCAATATCCTTCTTTACAAGGACAACTCACTCACTCACTCACTCAATTTTCGTAACCTGTCTAGCTGAAGTATTCTGTTCTTTCAATATCCTTCTTTACAAGGACAACTCACTCACTCACTCGCTCGCTCACTTCTTGTAACCTGTCTAGCTGAAGTATTCTGTTCTTTCAATATCCTTCTTTACAAGGACAACTCACTCACTCACTCACTCACTCACTCAATTCTTGTAACCTGTCTAGCTGTAGTATTCTGTTCTTTCAATATCGTTCTTTACAAGGACAACTCACTCACTCACTCACTCAATTCTTGTAACCTGTCTAGCTGTAGTATTCTGTTCTTTCAATATCCTTCTTTACAAGGACAACTCACTCACTCACTCACTCAATTCTTGTAACCTGTCTAGCTGTAGTATTCTGTTCTTTCAATATCCTTCTTTACAAGGACAACTCACTCACTCACTCACTCACTCAATTCTTGTAACCTGTCTAGCTGTAGTATTCTGTTCTTTCAATATCCTTCTTTACAAGGACAACTCACTCACTCACTCACTCAATTCTTGTAACCTGTCTAGCTGTAGTATTCTGTTCTTTCAATATCCTTCTTTACAAGGACAACTCACTCACTCACTCACTCACTCAATTCTTGTAACCTGTCTAGCTGTAGTATTCTGTTCTTTCAATATCCTTCTTTACAAGGACAACTCACTCACTCACTCACTCAATTCTTGTAACCTGTCTAGCTGTAGTATTCTGTTCTTTCAATATCCTTCTTAACAAGGACAACTCACTCACCCAATTCTTGTAACCTGTCTAGCTGTAGTATTCTGTTCTTTCAATATCCTTCTTTACAAGGACAACTCACTCACTCACTCACTCAATTCTTGTAACCTGTCTAGCTGTAGTATTCTGTTCTTTCAATATCCTTCTTTACAAGGACAACTCACTCACTCACTCACTCAATTCTTGTAACCTGTCTAGCTGTAGTATTCTGTTCTTTCAATATCCTTCTTTACAAGGACAACTCACTCACTCACTCAATTTTCGTAACCTATCTAGCTGTAGTATTCTGTTCTTTCAATATCCTTCTTTACAAGGACAACTCACTCACTCACTCAATTCTTGTAACCTGTCTAGCTGTAGTATTCTGTTCTTTCAATATCCTTCTTTACAAGGACAACTCACTCACTCACTCACTCAATTCTTGTAACCTGTCTAGCTGTAGTATTCTGTTCTTTCAATATCCTTCTTTACAAGGACAATTCACTCACTCATTCAACAACTCATCCACTCAATCACTCAACTACACCATCACTTCCCCCCTCACTCACTTATACATGGCAACAGTCACTCACTCAGTGTGCCTTACCTGGCTCTCGTGTCCTGTTCTTTCCGTAGTTCCTCATCCCGTTTTATCACACTCAGTATGAGCGTCTTCTCCTCCTCCGTCAACCCCTCCAGATCGATCATCTCCTCCATAACTGTTAAGTAAGTTTGAGGATATCCTAGCAATATACTTCTTTACACACTACTTCTGTATACTAGCTCTGGACACAATCATTGCTATATAACAGTGTTAGGGATATCTGGACAATATACTTCTATACACACTAGTTCTATATCCTAGTTCTGGTCACAACCATTTCTGTCTGTGCATACATGAACAAGCACCATTTGGAAAAACACAGCTGTCACACTGGTGGTCTTCAGTCTTCACCATCCAATTCCACATATCCAAATAATCAGATAATTTTTTTTTTCATGACTGGCTTAATTTTCACAATATACATAAAATGGAAGACTTCCAAAAAATGTATATGAACACAGACACTCCACTGGCATGGTATGACTGGCTTATTGCATGCTGTAACTTGTAAAAGTTTTCATTATGATGTATCCAGTGTGACACTAAATCCTTGCACCAAATCTCTAAGGTTGTACGTTGTTCAGCGGTGGCACCATTGCTTGGACTTGGGCATGGAAGACGATCAGATATAAGGCACAGTGGTGAAATCCACTGATGTTGGCGCTACATCACCTACAACAAGCATGAACACAGTGTGACATTTCAAGTCTTGGAACGTTTGCAAATACAATTCATTATTCTTCTGCTAGATGCCTGATCTCACATCAGTGTCACTCAGTATTTCATAAATGAAATGTTTTTCCCCTAATCAGCCAAAATCAATAAGGACTAGGTTTAGAATGATACTAGTTTCATATGAGGCTATATCACTGACCTTATCCCCACATGACAGTGTAATATCAAGAATGATTGGCACAAATTCAGGAAATAAAATGTCATCAGGGAAATATCATCAATAACACCTTTTGCTAGGCTATCATCAGTACTACCGGAATGTCACATGTAAAAGTTAACATCTAATTGGGGCATTATTGATCAAAATGTTTGATACTAAATCTTGACTGTTGAATTTTTGTCTTTAAGCAAATCATCATAACAATAATTTATAAACTGTGGTGTCTAATTTATAAACCACCGTCACAAAAAATCATAAGTGCATGAATATAGTGATAACATTCTGAAGGCTTATACAAACTATATATCTGATACTAAATGTCCTAAAATAATTTGCATTAATACCCTTCGTAAACAAAACATATAATGCCTTTCCTGTTCAAAGCAAAAACACAATTAATTATTTCCATATTCTATGCCAGATACTACTGTATGAAACTATCAAAAACCTTTGATCACACAGTTCCATATAGAAAGTGGTCAAATGTAACGTGTGTTATATTTGGGATTACACTTTCTTAGTAAAGTACGGATTGTAATACTTAGTTCGGTTGAGTCCCATCTAGTATTCGAACCCACCCATCTGAGTCAGCCACCTAACTTTGTGCTTCATTAAGAAAGTGTAATCCCAAATATAACACACGTTACATTTGACCACTTTCTAAATGGTATTGTGTGGTCATACCTTTCGGCCATAGGAACCGTGACGAGTAACACTTATCAGTGGGGTACACAAAGTCTGCAGTCTCAGTGGCCAAGCAGGCTAGGTGGCTGATTTTGTGTTCTGGTGATTAGGTGCCTGACTCTGAGGATGTAAGTTCAAATCCCAGGTGGGAAAAAAGTATTAGAATTTGTACTTTACTAAGAAAGCGTAATCGCAAATATAACACATGCTATATCAAAAACCTTTTTCTTTAACAATTTTCAAAGCACAACACTTTCATCACCAAATCATGAACAATCATTTGCTACAAATAAAAAGTTAAATAGAAATAATAAATCTGTTGGAAACTAAACAAACACTTTCCAGACAATCTTCCTACCATGAACATTCCCATGTGACACACAAGGAGCTTGGCACTGCTTAAACTATTCCCAGTTGGCAATTTCCTATACCTCGCACTTATAATGTGCAGTCAGTAGACTGACGCTGTGGCATTTACCATGATGCTTAGCGGTACACCCACATCTCTGCACTGGTGACTATTGGATGGAGTAACACTGGTTAAGCAGCATGCAGGACAATACGACTCATATCACCCTTCCCATACGGCCAGTGCAACAGTGTACTAATAGAATACAAAGAAGTTTGGTGGAACCGCCTCTGGCAACAGGTGCTTTCAACAAGCAGCTTAATGTGACAACCACACAGCCTCTGGTAATAATATCATAAATATTTGCACTAGCTGAGGCTGGGAATTTTTAAGAGCTGATCAGAACCTGAACTAATTACATGCCTAGACTGCGAGCATCTCTATGCCCTGAATGACAAATGTTGAACACAAGAGGCACATTTTCCCCGTAGCAGTGTGTAATTATACACTATCCTGATGAATCAATGGGCAGTGACTGTGTGCGATGTTGGGATACTTGGGATAATACATTAGATACCACACATTCCTTCACATTTGTTCCCTGGTTGGGTGTGCATTATGACAAATTATATCACAGAATATCTGACAATGTGTAATAACAATTACTTATCTTGCCTATCTCTCAACTTGAAATATACATACAGTTAAGAGTTTTTCAAACATATCATCAGGCAGGATCTTAGTATGTTTAGGTAACTCTGGAATAAACAGCAGCAAAATTATTTCAATAATCATATGAAGGTTCTACTAAATGGAGAGTCTTTGGTACATACCACTAGCCTGTGTTACTGAATTTTTATCAGTGTGTGATAATTCCCAGTGCTTGTAAAATGGGGAGTGTATCCAGCATCACAAGTGTCACAAGCATATGCAGAGGCACATCAAGTGTTCACTAGACCCGGTCATTGGGACATCTTGTACCAAGTCAAAATCAGGAATTGCATCAGATATCACTTTGGCTACATATGCATCAAACTTGAAATTATGCTTATCATGTGCCACGTACTGAACACTTTGAAAGCCTTAGCATGGGAAGGATTGAGCCAATTGTTGAAAACTGGAGTTAACCCTCTTGTCATACAATCTTGTTGATACTGTAGAGTATTTCTGAAGCTTTATCCATCAATGTAAATACGAAAGAGAGAGGCAGTCTTGCTGATCTCTTATTCCATTTCAGTTGTGTAAATCAGAAGTAGGGATTGGCACTTTGGTAATTATTCAAAAATATCAGATCATTTCTATACCTTAAAATAATGTTAAACTGAAATTGTGAACTAACTAATTAGCTAACACAGACAAGACATAAAAATTCTGTTTGCTTTAATATGTCCAGCCTGTCCCATTCTGTTTCATATTATCTGCCACATCGTGAAAGCATAACAAGCATTGTCACTAAGATGATATAATCCACTGTTGCAAATTATCCAATCAAACTTAAAAAGTAATGAAAGTGGAGATCATAATTTTAGAAGAAGTTAAATGTCAATAAAAACATGACCGATCAACCTCTCAAGGTATCTTGCCCTGTAGTTCTTCAACCACAAAAATATTTTCACTACACTCCTTCGTGAACTTCACATGAATCTCTTGGTGCATAAAATACGCAAAAGTAGTAAGAAAGAAATTGGTTATTGAAAAACATTCAAGGGAAGTTTTGAAGGTCTTTGAAGAAAATCCAGTGAATGGTTCTTGAGATATCTCGCTCACAAGCTTAACATTCATCTTAACATGCTGAGATTTACAAAGTGTTGCTGTGACCTTGAAAATTAAGTGAAGGTCACCAAAATCAACTGCACCTTTCACCTTCCATAGAAAAAGCTTGGTGTTGAAAATGAAGAAAATCCAGTGAACGATTGTTGCGATATCTCCCTGACAAGGGCTAAAATGTTAAAGTCTTCTTGTGACCTTGAAATAAAGGTCAGGGTCACCAAACCTGACTGGGACCTTTCTTAGAATGTCATGAACCTTGATACCAAATATGAAAAGAATCTAGTCAACATTTCTTTGATATTCCAATTCTTACATATGGACTGAGCCTAATACTCTATACCTTGCTTCACACTAAATGCGCAGCAGGAATAATGAATTGTCGCTCTAACACATCTGGTCAGTTACCATTAACCCAGCAGTTCTAGGTGACAACAGCCTGTGAAAAGGGAATTGACAAAAAATTTGCAAATTAGGACATCAATCTTTCCTTCCATATTGCCTATTATGTAGCACAGCACACAAGTGTTTTGTACACGATGTGACAAACAAACCCAGCAATCAATATAATCCCACAATGCAGCAATGAAAGGGATACTCAGTAATTTGTACGAAACAGTTCGATAGCCTAGTGGGTAGGGTGTTTTTGCACATCACACTGAAAACCAGGGTTGATTCCCCACGTCTACTCTATGTGAAGCTTATTTCTATTGTCTCCTCTGTGAAACTGCCAGAATATGTCAAAAAGAGGGGTAAAAATCATATTCACTCAATATCATTTTCCCAAAAATGACAGCATCTAACTGGGCATTTTCAAAGTAACAAGAAAAGACTAATACATCTGGAATGGTTTTTCTGAAAAGGGGGAATTTATTATATTCAAGGGTTAAATATTGTTGTCAAACTAATTATCATGAGTATCTTTGGTACGTTAGATTGAAACTGGAAAAAAACGTAAAAAAACATTTCAAGTCAAAAAAGTAATTGGGAGTGGATGGGAAGAAAATATACAACATAAACATCACATGATTATAGTAATGTTCATGAATTCATATCTGGTAGAGAAGGTGGTGACTGCCACAAACTACACATAAGTCTCATAATATTTTAGCATATAAAAAATTAGGTATAATTTCTTTCAACTCTTGTGTAATTTATTGCTATAATCTGGTATGTAATGAGAAATATTTTGCAACTTATTCTTTAAGTTATTAAAAAATCCACTTAAAACATAATTAAACAATTTTGCAACTCTCTTGTACACTTATCTTACCAAGGTGACAGAATTAAAATATCTCACATACTACATCCCACACATCAGCTGTCGACATAAAACGATTGTTGTGCAATTACGCTCCCCACGTATCAGTACTTCAAGGCACAAACGTTTCACACAAAGCCTCACCTGGTCTACATCATTACAGGTGTTGGAGAACGTATACAGGTATGTTATTGACTAGACATCTGAGATAGAGTTGATCCTAATATCCCAGGGATATCCAAAGGCCATTCATTATCTCATTACAGAAATACCTACATTTAATATTGACCTGCATGCAGGTATGAGCTCTGCTCCACTTATCATAACAATGTTTGTTGACAATGAATTGAACTGTATATACCCTTGATCATACCAGACCTATGACACGCCCTTTGGACAACATTAGCAAGATTACTGAAGTAGAACATGTGTCATCACTCTTATAATATTGGTATCAAACAGACATCACATTTGAATAATTTTTCAATACAAGTGACAAATATACCATAAATCAAATGAATGAATTACTGATTATACTACGAAAGATTCTACAAAATCTATTGCGACTGACACAAGAAAACAAGATACAAGATCTATATCACAAGCAAAATATAGTATTTGATGCATGAAAAATGTCACAACTGAGCAAATACAAAATGCGTGAGATAATGAGTTTAGTTTTATGTTGCATTCAGCAATATTCCATCTATATGGCGATGGTCTGTAAATAATCGAGTCTGAACTAGACAATCCAGTGATCAACAGAATGATTATCGATCTATGCATTAGGGATGCAACTTTATATATGAAGACATTGACACAAAGATTTATAATAAATGAAAAATAATGCTTGAAGTACCTTAAACTTTTGAAAATTCCAATCAGTACAAGATATTCCCATACAGCTGTGTGAGTGTACACATTCCAAGCCAACAGGTGATAACAGCTGATCACCTGGCACAGCAGGACAACATGCTGTTATCATTAGCCCCACTATTTTTAATTTTGTCCTGAAAATAAAACCTCTCTTAAAATAGCATGGCATTACCTCTCTTTAGCATTATTTGAGCCATATCCCCTTGCCTTAATACAACAATCAACAGTATTAAAGTGAGTGAGTTCAGTTTTATGCCATTTTAAGCACATCATTCCAACATTATCACAGCCATAGATACCAGAAATGGGCTTTACATATTGTAATCGTGGGGAGTTGAACCCAGATCTTTGGCGTTGTGAGCGAATGTTTTAATCACTAAGCTACCCTACTGCCTCAGAAACAATCAGTAAACTTCAAGTTCTAGGTGGCTCTACTCGTAAGTGAATAATTTTGTCACTGAGATTTCAGAAGCAGGACCCAAGCAGACTTGTTGACTAGGTATAAGGCATGTCATCATAGTCAGACCTTGTGGATTGATGCATACAATATAAATCACTGAATGGTCTGGTTCAAACTTATTTAGAGTCTGACAAAATTTTATTTCATGGCAGTAAATGACATTTATATATGTGTTTTGAGTTTTCACTGATGCCATATTGTGTGTGGCATGTCTTTAATAATATTAACATGAATTGTTTATTAAAAGACTTTAGAAAATAAACAACGATACACTGTAGAATATAAAGCAAAACAAGACCAAGATGATGATTCATAACAAATACAATTTCATTCAACCTAGATAACAGCTGACATAACAACCTATTGATGCAACAGAACCCATCCTACACAGAACTTACATTCCCCTTAAATCAAGTGAATCTCACTGACATCTTACCATTGTCTGTGTTGCTGACATATAGCTATTCACTGTCCTTACATTAAGTGTAGCTCACCCACAGCTCACCACAGTAATTACATCAAGTGTAGCTCATCCACAGCTCACCACTGTCCTTACATCAAGTGTAGCTCACCCAAAGTTCACAACTGTCAGTATTTCAAGTGTAACTCATTCACATCTCACCACTGTCCATATATATCCAGTGTAGTTCACCTACAGTTTACTACTATGCTTCCATCAAGTGTAGCTCACCCACAGTTCACCATTGCCAGTATATCAAGTGTAGCTCTCTTACAGCTCACCACTGTCCTTACATCAAGCGTAATTCACCCACAGTTCACCATTGTCCGTATATCAAGTGTAGCTCGCTTGCAGCTCATCACTCTCACTATGTCCAGTGTAGCTCACCCACAGTTCACCATTGTCAGTAAATCAAGTGTAGCTTGCTTATAGCTCATCACTGTCACTGTGCTTACATCAGGTGTAACCCACCCTCAGCTCACCATTGTTCAGACATCAAGTGCAACCCACCCTCAGCTCATCACTGTCCTTACATCAGGTATAACCCACCCTCAGCTCACCATTGTTCATACATCAAGTGCAACCCACCCTCAGCTCATCACTGTCCTTACATCAGGTGTAACCCACCCTCAGCTCAACATTGTTCATACATCAAGTGCAGCTCACCCTCAACTAAACATTGTTCATACATCAAGTGCAGCTCACCCTCAGCTAAACATTGTTCATACATCAAGTGCAACACCTTCCTCTCACTGGAATGTAGAACTTTACACACTGAACACAAACATCATGGTAAGTAATGGTTCTACAGTCCTATAATTAATTCTTAATCATCACTTAGTTATTGGAATCAATCATTGTGGCACTGACAGATGTTGGACAAGACGTTTGAGTGATACAACCGGTTTATACATTCTTCATCAATGTCACTGGTGATAACTCTCGCACTCTTCACGACAACAGCTGTTAACCAGCAATGCTTGTATTGATTTTTTGCAGCTCAGTGACATTTGACAATTCACATTATTTAGGCCGGTGAAACTATTACCATAGTAATATCTGAAATTGAACATTCCATAATGGCTAAAGGCCTATATCATAAAACAGAACATGATAGCAAATATCATCAATGGTGAAATGCACCGTCAAACACCAGGATGTGTTTGAGATATTTGGCTTTAACCTTACTTGAAAACATGTTGAGAAAGGGTTACAAGGTGCAAGGTCAGAGGACGAAAGGCAGGGGTTGATTGTAAAATGCCAAGGATCAGAGGGTGGAGTGAATGAGTTGGGTTTTAAGCTGCTTTTAGCAAAATTGTAGCAATATCACAGTAAGAAAAGACAGCCACATACATTGTGCCCATGGAACCTGGGCCTTCAACAGGATGAGCAAGTGCTTTGACCACTAAGCTGCACCACTGCCCCATCAGATGGCTGAAGGCAAGCATTGATGTTCAGATGTTCAGTGTCAGAGGATAAGTGAAAGGGTGATGGGCAAGGGTCAAGGGTCAAAGGATAATGAGCAAGAGTTTGTGGTCATGGGACAAGGATCAGATGATGAAGGCAAAGATTAAAGGGTGAAGGCAAGGGTTGATTGTCAAGGGACAAGGGTCAGATGGTAAAGAGCAAGGGTTGATGGTCAAGAGATAAGGGCAGAGGGTAATGGGCAAGAGTTTGATGGTCAAGGGACAAGGGTGATAGGGTGAAGGACAAGGTTTGATGGTCAAGAGACAAGGGTCAGAGGATGAAGGACAAGGTTTGATGGTCAAGGGACAAGGGTCAGATGGTGATGGGCAAGGGTTGATGAGCAAGGGGCAACGGATGAAGAACAACTGGTGGTGGAAAAGGGGTGATTTGGCAAAGGACAATTGAGTAAGGGTCACTGAGTGGTCAGTGGGATGACGTCAAGATGTGAGGGGAGAGGGCAATGGGTGACTGACTTGAACTAAGTGGTGAACGTCATGACAGATGAAGGTCATGGATAAAGAGGGAAAGGGAAAAGGGCAAAGACATACTGCAAAGACAAATATTTCCATCTGTGCTATTTAATGATGTTTACTGGTAATTTGGCTATTTGATGCTAGAGTGCAATAATCATGTTAAATGAAGAAATTGACAGGTTGTAAACCTGTAACAGGTACAGGTAATAATTCACACTGATAACTAATCTGCTTATTGAGTGTTTGTGTAAATACAGCCTGGTGAGACTGGTTCAGGTAGCTTCATAGAGCATGAAATGTGGATTGTCAACTAAGTACAGCTGTCAGGCAGTTGGGAATACTGAGAATATGCAGGTGCCCTCTCCATGGGTTAATTCACTTTTCCCAAGGTTGGTTGGTCAAAAAAATGCCATCCTCAGCAATATTTCTTTTCATTCTAAAAGGGATCACCACAAGTCTTATGTCTTTTCAAACCCTTGCAAAGTCCTGTTAAAGTATATCAGCATGTAAAGGGGCACCTGCCTCCATCAACATGCCTGTCCAGGCAAATTTAATTTAAGTTTATCAATCACTTGCATTGGTTAAATTGGCAAAAAAAATTACTTTTCCTCGTGTTTACATATAAAAGGAAGTCCGAATGGCAAGCCATGAATTGAAATATAGCGGAAAAGAAACATTGTTGCACTGCTATTGTTGATGAATAGCATACCTAAAGAACACATTATCCAATGATGGCATGTGCAAGTATTGTTACACAGATCTCCATTTGACAGAAAGGCTTTGCAATACTAGCTCTGATCAGCCTATATAGCATAAGATGTTTAAATGTCTCCATCATTTTAAGTGTCAGATCACATTGACACTGACACTGAAATAAGGCTCAGAATAATAATACAACTAACATAACTTACAGGTAAAGAATGTCTAGCCTCCTGAATCTGGCATATGCAATATCACATCCTGCGGACCGGTGAAACTATAATTTCAAGTACAAAGTATTGACATCCCTTCACGAATGAAATCGTGATTACTGAGGAAGCTGCTAAATGGATGTGTTCAGAGGTGTGTATCTACATGTGTTTGTGTGTGTCACACATGGCTAGTCACACATGACAGAAATACATACAAGGGACTGACACACAATAGCCCACACACAATACAGTAACCCCTGAACATTGTCAACCGAATATTTCGTGTTGAATCTGAATCAGCAGGTCAGCTGACTAATTACCTGGGACTTGTAAGAACTGTTCGAAATTCCGACAGAATTTAATGGGGTCATTGTCGGATCCTCCGTATCTGAATATATAATGGTTCCTACAGTTAGACACTACTAAAAACTCCAGTCACTGTCACACTGGCAAACCTATAGTCACCACTAGGGCCATGCTTTCATTCAGATTCAAAACCTTGTAAACATGGTGGTCTACGGTAACTGCCTGGTCCTTCAAAATGGGTCACAGACCCGTTGTCTGCGTGATTCTTTAAGGACAAAACATGAAATCTACAACCAACTGCCCATTTAAAACCATAAACACTTCTAATATCTAAAGAGAGTTCAAGTTAGGAGTACTTCATACAAGGTCACAAAACATCAGCTGCTGATCTTTAAAACATTTTCATACTGATTTGTCTAACTAGCCATGACTACAACCTAATTATTTGCTTACCGTCAGCCTGTGAAATCTGGTTTAGAATTGGTATTCAGTAACCTAAAACACATGTCATCCTATTCTGACTGAGTAGATTGTATGCACATGATGTTAATCACTGGATTGTATGGTCCAGACTTGATCATTACAGACCACAACAAAATTGCTTTAATATTGTTGAATGCAGCATGCCTACCACAAGTGTGAAAGTGCTTTTTCTTGTCTGTGACCAGAGTTAATTTTTAAATGCATTTCAGTTTTACAGCTTTTGGGTAAATATTCCAAGATCATGAAGACAGGTTTGGGTTACTCACAACAAGTACATAGGCACACTTTCATCACATGATTTAGAAATGACTTGGTTTCTGGTATGTCCCACCTATGTGGCCTTGTTATAAATGTACACATCTATCATTCAGGTACATGGGACCTCGATCTACGAAGTATGTACACATCGACAAAACTATGAACCTGTTCAAGGAACAGAAACCAATGCTTTAGTGGAGATTAAGTGATATGTTACTCTAGCAGACAATTGGGCATGTACTTACATTGACTTCATACTGGTGAATATCAGAAAGCTGCTTCACCATGCATAAGTGACAACGAGGACAACTGAGTACAAGTAAACCACATTCCTGTACATCCAGAAAACCTACAAAACAGTTGATGTGGTGAAGGTACATATATACAGTTTTCCTCAAATCCACTGACCCAAAGTTTCTATTTAACTGGATCACCAAGGACCATTGTACTCTTAGCTGATAGGATAGCCATTAAATTATAAATACAAAACTACTTTGAACCCAGTGACATCTTAAGCTGCATTGATACACAGTCATGTATGAGGAATATTGACAAGACTTACGCTAACAGTAGATACTGCTCAGTGCATACAGAAAGGCGATGTTTACATACACTACATGAAGTTTATAGATCCATTTCAGAATGACTAACTGTTTTGTCACACAAATATGCAGTACATATTCATACAAAAATTAAAGAAATACTCTGATGTGTCTGTAGTTGTGTGAACCATGTTAGTTTTTTTAAGTAAGCAGCACATAAGCAGTGTGGTATGTGGGACCAAAAGAATATTAAATACATGTATTTGATATATAGGTATTGAATAGAATAATGGCATAATTTAAATTCCATGTTTAACTTTCTACCTCATACTTAAAGACCATGTCTGTTGTGCAAGTATTTGTAGGGTCAACATTTTGTCTTTGTATCCTCTGACTAGTTGGTTGTCGTTAAACGTCACACTCTGCAATATTAAGGTTATATGGTGGTGGTATTTAAAATAATTGAGCCTGGATCAGACAGTCAAGTGATCAACAGCATGAGCATCGATCTATGATTCAATGACATGTCAACGCAATCAGAGAGCCTGAGCACCTGATCCCGTTTGTCAGCTCTTATGACAAGCATGTGTTGCTGAAGGCCAACTGTAATCCGGATCTTCATGGCTAGATTCTGACAAGTGCTTTTGATTTTGTGTTAAGTAGTATTTGGAATTCAGGGGTGATCAAATGCAACAGAACAATGGATGGTATTTGGGTGCAAGACGGACGGGATGGCACCCTCATATATCTTGATTTTGAGCTTGAAATGAACAACCAATCAAAATTACTCTTCTCAACAGGAGTTCAGTACAAACATGTCTTGTATGAGTGAACCATCCATTAATTTAATCAGATAACAAGACTTACAGTGTTCCCAGAAATTATTGAGAAAATCTTTGGTTTTTTTTCTAATGATGCTAAGATTGGAAAAAGGGCTTTCACTATGAACTAAGTATACTAAATAAGGGAGACAACTCTTGAAGGCTTAGAAGGCAGCTCATTACGTCAAGAGTTATGTCCCTTGTCTGAGCAGACGGCTTCCTGTGTTGACGTGGCAGAATTTACAGCAAGAGAGGAAAGAAAGCTCGTTCTAGATGATTTTGAAAGGGGTGAGGCTGATGCTAAAGTGTTAGCTTGTAGACATGGTATTCCTCTGTCTACAGTATACAGAACTTTGAAGAATATCCAAACAGGAACCGGGATAGAGCACAAGGCAGGGGCAGGTCGGCCTAGGAAATTCAGTGTTGTGGATCGCCGAAGACTTGGGCAGATTGTGAGTAGGGGCAAATTGAAAAGTGTTGAGAACATCAGAAATGAAATGATTAGCAGAGGAAGTCCTCAGGTATGCAATGAAACAGTTAGGCAGGAATTACAGAGACTTAATTGGGCGAAAAAACGTGGAATTCCCTCGCCGTTGATGAAAGATGCACAAAAGGAAAAACGTTTAAACTGGTGTCGGGCTCATGAAAATCAAGATTGGGATAACGTTTTCTTTTCGGATGAAAGTTCTGTATGGCTTTTCCCTAATTGTGTGAAAATTTGGACCAAAGATACTGTCAAACCTATCTACCAGCGACCAAAACATAGCCCGAAGTTTCACATGTGGGGTGGCATATCGGCTCGCGGAGTGACGCCATTGTGTGTTTTCACGGGAAACTTGACAAAAGAAAGATACGTTGACATTCTATATGGTCACCTTCTTCCGATAGCACAAACATTGTATGAAGATGATTGGATTTTCCAGCATGATAATGACCCAAAACACACTGCGTGCTACACAAAACAGTGGTTGTCGGGCGAAAATGTTCAAGTTTTAGACTGGCCCAGTTACAGCCCAGACCTAAACCCAATTGAGAATGTGTGGGGAGTCATGAAGGATAGAATAAACCAAAAGGGACTGAGAAATATTGAAGATATGAGGGCCGAGGTGGTCCAATATTGGGATACCCTGTCACACGATTACCTACAAACTTTGATGGGTAGTGTGCCTAGGCGTATTCAGGCATGCATTGCTGAGCGAGGAGGTCTAACAAAGTACTAAAACAAGACTGAGACTGTAAAAGGATGATGTTTTAACATGTTTATGTAAGTAAAACGCCAGAAGTTAATAAACGTAATGAGTTACATGACGCAACATGATTCTCAATAATTTCTGGGAATACTATACTACTCACCCGTGGAAGATACTGCAGTGTAATATTCATACGGCAATATTACCCTAGTGTACTACCACTAGATACATGACGTCATAAGGGTTCAGAGTAATGACATCACAATGCTAATGCTGCTGTCGCAGTGGTAGTCCTCACACTGTAGCCGCAGTTTCTATCAATTTGTGTTGGAAGTAACAAACAGAATACTATACTCTCTTCTGTTAAATACCATATTCAGTAAACTCATGAAAGATTTAGTATCAAGCCTGCTTTTGCTAGTTTGAAACCAATTCATGCACTTGTTTAATAAAAATCGTATCCTCTATTATTATAATATCACTTTTAACTTGAATAGACATTGTCTCTATGTAATTATAACCCTGCATGTTACTGAGACAATATTTCTATTATAAGATCCCTGTGTGTTTCTGAGATGTTGTCTCTATGTAATTAGAGCCCTGTGCGTTACTGAGACATTGTCCATTGACCCAGGTGCATATAGCAAGAATCATACAAACTACAATCTTAAAAGAAGGTTGAAGCTCAAAATCAGTTCTTGCATGCAAGCAGTCAGTTCTTACATGCAAGTAGTAGCACCTAAAGGGTCGTATTGACAAAAAAAACCTTTAGCCTTACTGAAAAAAGTAAAACCCCCAAGTAGGTCATACTTGAACCTCTCCCAGTCTACTCAAAGTCACACCCAGCATAATCCTTGAGTCTCAGTACTGGCTGTAAGGGGACCACCTTGTATGGAACAAAAGGGATGACGTCACTGGAGGTTCATAATGTTTGTTTTTATTACACGCTCACATTTGACAACCTTTTTACTAGGGGTTTCTATAGGCAGTTGGTGTAGTATTACCTATCTGACATGTAGCACATGTTGATAACACACACATAAGTTCAACTGCTGCAGTATAATGAACAAGAAAATTCTGAAACCTGGATGAAAAAAAGACAACAAAAATTTACTACAACACAAAAAAATTGTGATTATCTTTTGTACAATTACATCACTGTCCCCCTTCCTCCCCCCGTGATTGTTGTTGCTCTCAGAAATCATTACTGTATGTACACATTCACTTTCACCTAAAAGGTAACATATTTGCTTCAGTCATTCCACAGCACAAACTCAACTGGGTTAACTGGTCTCAATACTTCCCCATAACACAGTGAGTGAGTGAGATTTATGGAGCTTTCAGCATTATTCCAACATTATCATAACTCTGTGGCACAAACAACTGAATGAAGGGACCATACCACACACTGTACCAATGGGAGAAATTGAACTTGGGTCTTTGGCAAGACAAGTAAATGCTTTAACACTAGGCTACCGCACATGCTGTACAGGTACTCCTGTGTTCCATCACAACTGATCAAATATTTGTGTAACAAAGTGAAGGAAGGTTGCCAGGGGTTTTCCTCTTTTCTCTATAACATTTCAAACAGTATTTATGAAGGGCAAGGATCATGAGAGCTGACAATCACCTATTACTGGGTACACTTCTACTGATGTTATTTCTTGTACATGGAATTCCTGGAACAATTCAGCAGACAAGACAACAGAGAAAATCAAAAATGCACTGAGAGCTGGAAACAACTATAACCAGGACATCAAACATCTCCTGAGTATCCATTAACTTCTGGCCATCAAACAACATGCACTGCATGTGTGGTACACTGCATATCAGCTCTAGGCACTGTCAGGCATGAATCTGGCAATAACTGACTGCCTATCCTGTTACAATCTGTTACCAACCATACCCATTAGTTGTCTAAATGGATATGTCTGATTCACCTTGCCTACATTTTCATGATTAACAGTGAGATTCTCAATGAAGCTAAACCTTGAAATTAATGACACACTTGACCATGTTGCCGCTAACACGACACACAAGAGCAATTACTCCTTAATAATCTAATTCTTATTGATCTAAAACATGTTTGTTGAAGTGAAGTTCATGATAAAGAAAGACGTACTCTCCGAGTGAGTGCCAGCTTTTGCAATATTCCAGCAATGTCATGGCAAAGGACAGCAACAATGTGTTTCACACATTGTACTCCATGTGAGAATCAAACCTTGTATCATGATTAATTTGATCGGCATTCTAGAAGATGGTGGCTCAAAAAATGAAACAAACAACTTTATGGCTGACAACTTCTTATTTCTTGCATAGAGACACGTTTCCATGTAGGTTCTTAGATCGTCATCAAACTAAGAATTAATACAAACAGAGATGTACGATTTCGATGCAATCCCCCCAAAGGAATGATCTACAAGATTAACTGTGAATGTGGTGACTCCTATTTAGGTGAAACTTCCCAACCAATTAATATCTGCATAAAAGAACATAAAACCTCAACAGCCAAAGCAGACAGCAAATCAGCCCCTCGGATCACCAACAGAAATTCCCTTCCCATCAAATCAAGTTTGACAATGTCGAAATCCTATCAACCAAGAATCAAGATTTCACAAAAAGAAAACTATTGGAAACCATCGAAATCTGCAGCCACAAAACTTTGATCAACAGAGACCAAGGATATTATATACCATCAGCCTATGAAAAATTAATCAAAAAACAAACTGTATAAAACACCCAGTCTTCTAGTTATTACAACTTCATCCCCTTGTTTATTGGCTTGTTCACCAGTCTCATTTATTGTTCCTAGTCTCTCACTGGCCTCTCCTTATTATGTAGCAGTCGTTACCAAATTATTTGCTGTTGTTAATGTTTATCTGCTGTTTGTCAAAACATACTTTGTATACACACTCTCATCATCTGGTTGTATTCACTCTTAGCTTGATAATGATGTAAGAACCTACATCGAAACATCGCTCTATGCAATTAATAAGGAGCTGTCATCCATAAAGTATGTTTCATTCCAGGTATCATGAGAGGATGCTTTCACCATTAGGCCACCCCACTGCCCCAGGATTCTATAAACGAACAGTACTGAATGATGTTCTCAACAATACAGAAATCATTAGTCAGGAAGTGAAAGACTTGAAATCAATAAACGTTGAATTTATTGAATTAACAAACTGTTGAATATGCACTACTGAATATGAAGACTGGTGAATACAGTCACTCTTAAATTGGCACACTGTAACAACAAATGAGGTAATGATCTTTTCAATGACCTTTTCACAATTTCCCTGCAACCAGGCTTTGCAAATACAGTTTCTAATAAATGGCATTACCTGGGTTTCTGCCACGACGCAAATCAGCCATTTATTTATGATATCAGATTAAATGACCATGTAATAGCATCAGTTAATGCTTCTAAAATCTCAGCTGTATTTCATACAGGAAAACAAATAACAAACTATGACATTTATTACCTTGCCGCATGCAAACATGTCTGAAATTATACAAGAGAGACTCCCAACAGTGTTGTCAGCTAAAACCTGATAAACTGAAAAGGCAAAAAAGATAACATTATGTAAAAAGGCTCCTTGTGATTTATATTTGTGATGTTATATCTGTTAGCATTGTTGGGGAGGATTGCTATTTGGATCTCCTGCTCACAATGCCAATAAACATCCAGCAGGAATTACACCTTACCATTTTTGTGCTTACTGTTAAACACAACACTCAGCAAGATTCAGACAAAAAAACAGCAGTTTTAAATAATGATCTGAACCACACAATCTTGTGACTTTCATCATAAGTATTAATCTAGACAGTATCTAGGATGTGATGGCAAGTCAATAAGTCTCATCCTGTAAGAGTGAGTGAATGACTTTAGTTTTACGCCACACTCAGCAATATTGCAGGTATATGGCAGCGATCTGTAAATAATCAAGTCTGAATCAGACAATACAGTGATCAGCAGCATCTGCACAATTGGGATAATCCTGTAAGATGCCTCTTATGACAAAGATGCTTTGCTGATGCAATTCTAATCAAGCTCTAAACCAGAGGACTTAAGGATGGTTCATATAACATTTCTGTTCTAATAACGTGAATAAACGTTTTTAAGTCAGCAGAAATATTGCTCACCAGTAAGTTTTTAAAAAATGCAAATTTTCTGCTCTTTCCAAAATGGAGACTTTTAAAATAAAATTGTGTTAAACATGCAGTTGTAATGCAGTGTTCTTCTTGGATACACTCCTCAAAGTTACAATATCATGTTTCTTAACTGAAAAATGTCATGAAAATGTGTGATTTTGTTGTAGAATGCCCACATTCATGTCACTGGGGAATAAAATGTTCAGATAAGCTGACAACATGAATACAAATATACATAATTGTATGAAAACTAAAATTGTGGCCTGTAACCACAACTTAAAATGTGTTCTATTTAGTATCATTATTTCAAGGGGTTATGGGCAGAAATCATTCCAAAATCTATACGCACTTCAATATTATTGTTCATCATTGATCATTCCCTCAAATAGCATACATGAAATAGGATGTTAATGGCCTCATGTACTGTAGTCTGACGTGGTCAACACATCATCGCAATGAAAAGTAATACACAAACATTCCACTGAGTTTTGTAATCAAGACTATAACACATTGTTCCTGTGTAACTTGCCACTCCCAAGGCCGACTTACCAGACAAATGCCTTTCCTTCTATCAAGTACTTGACAACGATGTCACATATTATGTCTACAACCATCCTGACACATGGGTGATGATAGACAGTGGCTATCGATCTGCATGCATCAGGGCATGTATGTACAGTGTAGTGCTCCTATATCTGTATCGCAGAGTGGGACTCTCACCTGTCACCTGCACGACGAAGCAACAGGTGCGTGCCAGTATGTTCATCGTGTGTTCGGCACGCGATCACTACAGGACGGTGCATGAATCTGCAACTTACCATGTGTCAGAATATCCTGGCAAAAGTTCACCACACAAGATAACTGTGTATACCCTAGTTGTGTGACTCTTTAGATGACCTCGAGGTCAGTATAGGCTTCCGCTCCCGTTGACAAACCAGATACACCCGTATACACACTGGCTGATATCGTCTGCTGAACTTCAAACAGCCAATCGCCGTGTCGCTATGCTCTCGAAACGGTTTCTGAACACACCCACCCACCCGTGTATTCCCAGCATGGCGTATATTCGAGAGAGGATTTTGCACAACACTAAGACGGATATATTACTTTTGTTATTTTAGATATGTATAAGTATACGCTCAGCGAGAGGATTTTCGCTCATTAACGTGGATTTTGTTTTCAGTGGACAGGACAATTAACCTGTGTGTTAGCACTGAGTAAGCGTTCAAGCAATACGACGACATGGGAAACCGGAAACCAGAAATGGACTTCACAGATTGTCCCCTCATGAGGAATCGATCCCAGGCCTTCGTCAATCCGAACGAAGGCTTTAACCATTAGGCCACCCCACCGACCTATTAACGTTAAGAGCGGCGTGCATATGCAGTGATGCCACTGTGGTTTTGTGACGCTTTAATGTGTAAGCAGTCATTACAAGAGCTCATTGGGAATTTTGGAGAAGGGAGTGCACATAATTCACTATGTTCGACGGTGGAATAACTGCATCTCATACCAGTTACTGCACGGTCAAGTTGTGAACAAATCAGTATTGTAAACCAAACGTTACTGTGTTCTGTGATCTGATTCGTTGAAAAACATGATCAAATGGTATTAGATTCCCGGAAACTATTCACTGCGTATTGACACGTAAACAATTGTTTTGCTGTGTCATCAACAGTGGTGACGTCGTTCAAATTATATTGTGACGTAAAGTTAGAATGACGTCACAAATGAGCAACTCCAGATGCTACCATGGGAACCAGCCGAAACGGCCAGCTGATGAAACTTCACTGCTGTACCCCTACTCGATGTAAACGAGTGCAGCCAGTAAAACCCCTTTTTGGTTTACTTTTTTGTTTACAATGTCGATAAACATCATGTGTTGGCCGATTTCCGGGTGTTATTGAGTATTTGAAGCACGGGAAAGCATTTGGAACCGACGGCGTCAGCTAACTACACTCATTTTTAGGAATGGTGCTAGTTTTAACTTAGATTCTGTGAAAGAAGTGATTTAGACTGTATGTGCCAGAGTGTCTGGAAAGAAAAGAAACATGTGAGAACTGAGAAAAGCTTTATTTTTGTTTATTTATTTTCAATAAGCCATCTCACAATGATTCGTATTTTATTGAACCTGAAAAAAAAGAATATAGTTAAGGAAACACTGGCAAATGTGCCAAAATTCTCTAAGGTCCTCGTTTCTCCAGTTTATTGCAATACGTACAGAAATACAAGTTACGTGTATAGCAATGTATAGCAATACCCAATACCCAGCCCAAACTCAACGTACAGATTAGATCACGAAGGACCCGGATGTAACCGTTGTGACGGGTTTCAGCATTTCAACGGTGGTCCGAGTGGTCTAATCTATTTAAACTACATTGCATGTCCAGCTTTAGATGGTATTAACTACCCTGCTTACTCTGTAAATGTAAGTTACGAAGGCGATCTAAATTTTGTGCTCGGGTGTATTTTGCTTTCATGGTTGTGGATGGGCTTTCCTTTTAAAGCCACTGCCGTTTGACATTGGCCAGCATGTGTTGCATGACCTAAACGTGCATTTTGAACTACCTCAAATTCTTAACAATTAATTATTATTGATTCGGACTGCTATTGGTTTTCCTTGGGCCCGTTGACATGAGTAATTATTTGTTTTCTGAATACTACATGGCACGCACATGCGTATCGCCCCTTTGGTCAGAGCACATGTACAGTATGGACGCACACGTTGAACGAACATGATTTTACGCCACCAAATCCCATCTTTATCTCCGCTGGGGAGACAAAAAATGGCACATCGGGTACTAAACATACTGGCCAAAACAGAGTCTCTTCATCAAATTCTAGGTGTTTTCCCAGTCAGTATACAACCATAGAACCAACAGACCGTTATATAATCCCCATATCCGGAAAATAAACAACCTAAGTAGTATAACTCCCATCAGTGGAGTTGGCCTTCTACCCAGTAGGTTCTCGGAATGCCAGTAGCTTAGTGCATGGCTGTAGGATTTTCTGTATCCAGGTGGGGCGATTGGCTAATTCCGCACATGGGAACATGTGTGAATCCCATTTCTTGTGTCTCTCCCCTCCCCCTCCAAGTGACATTGCTTGACTATTGTTACAAAACCCAATACACTCACTCCAGTACTACTCGTAGCCAACAGTGGCCGGACTGTGAGAGGACTGTGTTGCCATTGATAGACAGACTTCAGTCGCTGAAGATATATTTACATCATTTGTTTTTGAGATACATCAAAACAATTCACAGTTCACGACTCAGAGTGACACACGTGTAAGTTTTACAGAATAGCATCATTCAGAGTACAAGATGAAAGGTCATAAATGATCATATCTCACTGGTAAATGGTCAGAATCAGAATCTGGATTCAGAACGTAATCAGGATTGGAGCAGGCGAATTAACACAAACCATTTGAATGCAGAAACACTGTACATACAGCGACCCGCAACACCTCTGGCAACGTACCTCGGAGCCACACCAGGTGTGTCTTGCACATGAATGCAATATGTAATTCGATTCTGTTCCAGCTTACAGGCTTAGTAAATAAGTAATGGAATGCTACCTAAGAGACAGTAGTTCAAATTTCAGGACAAAGTGACGTTTTAGTCCCAATGAACAGCATGGTCGTCGATCCACTGGGCCTCTACTACATAGTAAATAGTGTGGGTTATTTGTTTTCAAATACAAAATCATACCAGATGATAAAAAATACTATTAGACTTTATTACGAAAACATTATGATTTAAAATCTACTTTTATTTATAACTATACACAGCGTTAACAATATCGTACCTCGCATTTTAAAGTCAAATTACAAATGATAATTTTCGATTTTTTAAACTACAAGTACATACTGAATATACTATACCATCTGTGAATATATTACAAACACACCCTGTTCCGAACTGCACGTGCATGCTTGCGTTGAGCATGTTTGTTCCGGAGGTTGGTTTGCTAAAGATGCAGAATGCACATGCATGTAGGCTCTTCTGGCATATGTTTCACAACGTTCAAAGGGTTGTTTGTATAATGTAATTTAATCAACATGTAGACTTTCGCCGGTTTGTATATATGAGATTTAATATTTGTTCCAGGACCTCTGACGAGTCAATGCCATGTGGCGAGTGCCGGGTGTCACCGGTGGGGTAGAATCCACTCACCCTTTCGCGAACAACTGGTGTCAACACTATGCCTTTTAATGACCCATTTACATGTCTTCATGCTGTAGTCGAATTCGAAACCAATGGGTACAGGCAAACAAGGCAGCATGGGTTGTCATGATCACCGTGTTACCAGGTACCTGCAACGCCAGGCCCGACGTCGAAAAGGTTAACAGCTGTCATCAATAACGCGATCAAGTTGTAGCGGTATCGTGTTCATTGCTTCTAAGGAATCATCTCTGATGATACATCTATGTGCATGTATTCGAAATGGGTTCCCTATCTTTCGACTCTAGAAAAACGTTAGCAAAACACACTCAAACCCATCCATTCGTCGTGTAAATGACGTTAGTGCCAAATCAGGTTTTGCACGTGCAGTCGATCACGTGATCTTCGCATCGAAGTTTTCTTCATTTGCACGTGTTTGCCTTGGCCTCAAGAATTGATAACACTATTGAACCATAGTTCTAACGGTACTTTAAATGCCACGATTGTCAAATGTTCAACGTGAACGTGCCGTTAGCATGTTGCAAGTGGGAGATCAGTTATTAACGTCACAAGAGCAATGGGATGCAGCCGTCGCACTGTGCCAGTATGACTTGCGAGGTCGTCTGCAACAAACTGGCACCACTTCTGATCTCCCAAAGTCGGGTCGTCCACGTGTGACGTCACGAGCAGAAGACCGTCAAATCGTCCTACCTCACGTACATGACAGATTTCTGCCGGCTACACCAGAGACCATATAATAGATCTATTTTATGGTCTCTGGCTACATGAACCAGGGCTGAGATGTTTAGAGGTGGACTGTCTTCACAGACCATTCGAAATCGGTTGCGGGATGCCAATCTCCATTCTCGACGTTGGCCAGTATTGACGCCGTTTCATCAACGTCAACGTCTGCTGTGGGCCCAACGTCACCCCCGATGGACCCAGAGAGTTTGGAATCGAGTTGTCTTAAGCGATAAATCCAGGTGTACCGCGGACGGCAGGTATAGAGTCTGGAGACGACTTCGGAACGGTATTCCCAATGATATGTACAGATTCTGGGGCGGAAGTTGCATGGCGTGAGGTGCTTTCTGTGGAAACAACTGTTCCCGACTTCTGGTCATCCGTGGAAACGTCAAAGCTGCTGCTTACCGCTACCAGGTGCTCACCCTTGAACTCGTTCATTTCATGACGGCACATGGCCCAGGTGTACAGTTCCAGCATGATAATGCTCGGCCGCATACCGCGATGTTGACACGTAATTCCTTTCAAAACTGCAATCAACGTCATGGACTGGCCATCGCGGTCATCTGACCTTAATCAAATAGAACACGTTGGGGATGCGTTTGGGAGAAGATTTCGTGGTCTTAGGAACCAACCTCAGAATTTGTAGGAACTTGGCTCTGTCTTGCAACAGCATTGGCGCAGAATCCCCAACCACGTGTTCACAAGCAGCAGGTAGTCGAAGAGGAGACGGTGTTTGCCAGTGGTGAAGGCGTGGGGCGGCCATACACAATACTGAACCGAGAAATGTCGAATTTTTTTTCTTGTGACTTGACATTCTGTATACCCATGTTTTGGAACGGCGGTGTAGCCTAATGGAACTGACTGTGGCACTGTCAGTGTATCGAGTACATCACACACATCTCAGCAATGAAATAATAACTATTTAACCATCTTACCATCTCTTGTTCTTCTATAGTGCCCTGAAGATGGTTAAACGTTCTGTTTGTACTGACAATGATATCACAGAGTCTGTTCAAAACATATAACTAGAATTCAAATTTTATGTTCTGAAAATGCGGGCCATTTTGGAAGACAATGACCACGATGTACACGTAGCAATGGCGGTCATGCTCACATGACTAAAGAAAACGAAGGTAGTTGTCAAACAGCATATTTGCTGAATCAGGCTCAACAGTGATGCATGGTTTCTCTATATACCACGCACCACTGATCTGTATTGTAATATATATGACTCAGTCGTACCATGTCATCGTTCGATGTTTGCACCGCTTCATCAGTACATTATGTATGGAAACGTGTTAGCGCCAGCCTGATTCCTGTTATTACCCACGTAGATGGTATTGTCTGGGTAGATGGATTTGTTCATGCAAACACGTAACTAGCAAAATCTCCCAGCCCTCAAATCACTCCAATTCGTTTAACCAACGATATTTTAAGGATTATTACTTCAAGTAACATGCATGTAGTACCTCAAATGAAAGATACGTCAGACTAAACAGACCCGGAAATATTGTCGCAAATAAGTTACCAGGTGAATATTTCGATATTACTAGATGTCTGTTCTATATAACATGTACACCGTACACCATTCGCGTGTATCTACAGATGAAAGTATACTTTACGAAAACGATGTATTTTTAGACCATTGTACAAATATGTCTCAATAGTTCATAGCATATATAGCTCTATATGCGCTCTCATGGTCATGTTACCAGATCATGGTTTCATGACTCGCTGTCAACCTTATCCCACACAGCGTTCTGTGGAACAAACCGCTAACGCATGCGATCCCTTTGAACAGTGCTTGCTGGTCATGTATTTGTGCGCTTTGGAACTGGATGCTTGCTTGACCATATCTTTTCCTGCTCTGGAACAGGATCTTCCTTGGTCTTTTCTTTGCCTGCTCTCGAACTGGATGTTTGCTGGGTCATCCCTTTGCCTTCTTTGCAACTGGATGCGTGCATTGGTTTTCTGAGTGTCTGAAAACTGTGATTGCTTGGTCATGCTATGACACTGGATGCTTGCTTGGCCATATCTTTGCCTGCTCTGGAACTGGATCTTCCTTGGTCTTTTCTTTGCCTGCTCTCGAACTGGATGTTTGCTGGGTCATCCCTTTGCCTTCTTTGCAACTGGATGCGTGCATTTGTTTTCTGAGTGTCTGCTCTGGAACTGGATGCTTGCTTGGTCATTTCTTTGCCTGCCCTGGAACTGGATGCCTACAGTGGCCCTATCGTTGCCAGCCCTGGAACTGGATGCCTACAGTGGCCCTATCTTTGCCTGCCCTGGAACTGGATGCTTGCTTGGTCACCCTCTTGCCTGCACTGTACCTGGATCCTTACTTGGTCATCAATTTGCCTGCTCTATTGGCCATATCTTTGTTATACGGGCCAGAACAGGTACGTTTGCCTGTTCTGGTGCTGCCTACTCTACCGGCCATAGCTTTGCCTGTTATGGTACAGCCTCATTCCACTGGCCCTCTCTTCATCTGCTCCTTGACTTGGAGAATCCTGCTGTGTGATAGGTCATCTAGCATTATTATTGATTGTGGACTATTCTGTTGGACAAACTTTGTTCTTTTGCCATTCTGTTGTTAACATGCTACATGAAAAGAATGGATGAAATCTTATGATTCTGAGGGCTTATTCCTCTCTAGGAGTTTGTCCCTTGTGGTCAACGTCAATGCTGACAGTCCCTTACATGCTGACAGTCTCTCAAGAGAATACATGTAGTATCAATACTAGTTGAGTATGCCACTACAAGTCATCTCATGGCATTGTAAAACCAGTTTCACCTGTTGGCAAACACCTCCTGGGATTCTTTGTTACTGCCAGGAGATACTTGCTTCTGGTGCTGATTGTGCCAGCATGGGAAACACGTCTTGAAACACCACTGATCAGCTACAAGGTAACTCGTCGTGGCAGACATTGATACTACGAGTATACTTGTGGTGGAAGTAAGCATGTTAACATCATTAGATTTCTGATGTTTTCGAATATATGACAACAATATATCTTGCCATGGTCCATAATGACAAGCCAGACTGCAGTTGTCAGTTGAAGATGCCCCTGTTTTGCATGTGATGTTCATCTTTGATCACAGCATGTCTCATATACACATAATTATTATATGAATATAAGTGGCTATATAGGGGTTACAATTTGCGTGTGTTGCAAGATTTCTTTCCATGTGTACATAATGTAGATAATCCTTGCAGTTTGCAGAAAAATGAAAAGATCCATCCTTGGAGTATGTACATAAAATTTATTTTCTGAACATTCACTGACAAGTACTGTCACTGTTCTATATAATGAACACTTCCAATATTTCATACCTCTGAAGTTGGAATTTGATAGTTGTATCTATCAATAAATAAACTACAAGTGAAATTCTGACATTGACTGCCCGATGAAACAGTTTTGTTTTTACCAATCTCACCAGAGAGCTAAGAGTTTCAAGATTGGCTGAGGCTTTCGCTCCTTTACTGCACTGAACAATGTGACTGAATCATACTGCTCATTTCTTTCTTTTTAATGATTAAACAAACTGCATTTTTTAAGCATTCACTTCATAAGAATTGGCTTTATCGAACATTAAACATGAAGAATGAGATGCACGCTTTGCTTAAATGTGCTCCCGAGAATCTTCATGTTTGAAGGCTATATGGATTTGCACTGTGCACATTTGTTTAACGTTTATCCCTTAATAAATGGAACATTAATTGGAAAGAATACACGAGATGATATTTAGAGATAGCATGAGAGTACCTTACATTCTTAGTGACCACACACACTTTACATTCATGAAAACTATTACAACATGATAACTACACCCCAAAAATATATTGGTCAATTGTTATTATACAAATATAAGGATACAAGGCCTTTCCAGCTACAACTGGCAATATGACCACATAATGCCTCTTGGTGTTTCTGGATCATTCAGTGAGTTTAACACCACTTCAAACATTATTTTAATTATATCCTGGCTAGAGTCAGAAACCACTTTTGTGAAGCTCCTGAGCAAGAGCTTAATGTTGACAAATATAGGCTCATGATCAGGATGGTATCAGATTTGTCCTTGTTGGCTTGGTACCTTAGATCAACGGGTTATGATGCACTAAAAAACTAGCAGTCAAAGCATGGAGACATCAGCTACAGACAAACTGCCTCAGGAAAACCAAAGACAGTTTCTCTGTGGTAACTACAGGTATTTATCAGAGACAGATTTCTTCATGCGCACTAATTAAGTCTGCCGAGGTGGTAGAGTTTTCCAATCCCTATAAGCTGTTTCCTGTTTCAAGAGTTGTTGAAAAAGACTATTTACACTGAGCATCAACAGGTCAGGCTCACACTGCTGTGCCTCTCTCCAAGTTCTGTTTAATCTCTGCTGTGTACTGTCCATAAAAACGTTCCAGTTTCTTGTTGAACTTCATGTTCCTCTCATTGATGTAATCAATGTCTGCATCTTCATCAAATGTCCGTCTGCGGCTGTACTTAGATCTCTTCTCAATCCTGAAGGAATAGGAGCAAATTACACTGACACGTCCTTGTGTGCATGCACTAAAAGGATCAGACTTGACAAAACTTGGCTCTTAGCACCATTTACAGTCCATTTTAGTCTTAAAAACATAGACAAGAATTTATGCAATTCAGATGACAACACACACTCCAGGCTCAGGTACACATACAAAATTCAGGTTTCATCTTTGTGAGGATTATGACAGCTATTTTTCCCTTTTTGGTTCACTGAATTCTAACTGTTCTTTCTAAACCAGCCAATTATGGTGTACTGGACCTAGATTTTCGAAGCTCTCCTGGTGTTCGGTCTAAGTAAACTTACCCTCAGTACTTTTTGTTACACTCCACTACTGAGTCTAACAAAACCTTATGGGAGGTCGCAGCAGGTAACCTTTGAGATTGACCAATCAGAACACAGCTTACCAAATCGCGAAAGTGGACATTCACACATACCTTTTGAAGTTCTTATCTTGAAATGGTTCGTACCCGAACAATTCGGAATGCTATATAGCATACGCTTGCTTCCGAGTGATGCACATGGTGTACGTACAACCATAACAACAGTGAGTAAACAGTCGCTGAAAATGGTGTTTTGGGCAATATTCAAGGATGCCATCTTGCGGAAATATTAGCTAATGGTAATCATGTCAACAGAAACCCCAAAGCGTACATACTGCAGGTCAAATAACTGTGTCATATGCAGAGTTTTGTTTGTGGAGAGATCTGTGTCAGTGACCTGAATATTTTGAAAGTCCCTCCGATCCGTAAATAGTAGCCGTTGTCTGAATGGTTAAATCTATTTAACCGTCCCGCGTTTGATTGGACGGTCATTGGTCGCTCAAAGGTTACCTGACGCGACCTTCTACTAGGTTTTGTTACACTCAGTGGTGGAGTGTAACGAAATACACTGAGACTAAGTTTACTTAGACTGTCCTGGTGTTAAGATGGTTGAAAATGTCATACATTAACATTAATTTTCGACTATGTAATGTCTAAGAGAGCCTTGCAAATCTTGGCCCTGGTAAGTATTCCTCCTGACAGTACCACAATGGGAAAACACAAATATAGTTTATTAGTTCTCTTTGCAACATACAGTGTAATGTCACATGTGGCAGTATTCAAGCCATTGGGCATTGCAATGTAAACACTCTGCTCTGGACTAGAAAATGCAATAACTGACATAATGATCTATCACCCAACCTGTAAACAATATGCTACTTGGGTCGTTTTCTATTAACAAGGAATCCCAAGGGGCTGTGTAAGGACAGTTTATAAGGAAGCAAGAGTATACTGACTGTTTCTCCAGGTCCTCAACCATGCGGTCCACGGCCTCCTTGGTGTCCTTCTGCTGATGGAGGCCCAGCGTGTTGGAGGTAGCATAGAAGTCATCACCACTGTGTAGAGAAGCAGATGTTAGTGCACAACCATTAGAAGTCCACAATAACTGCTGAAATCATCACCACTTTTGAAAAAAAAACAGACATGGAACAAAACATTTACATGTCAAACTGAACATGAATAGAACTTGTTAACTCTTTCAAAAACACCTGTGACAAAAAAATCAATATAGAGGGGGTGCAGAGTGAGAAAATGTGGCAGACACGCTGATCTTTTTCCCAGATATTTGTCAATCACTGCTTAAAGACAGCAATTATGTGCTCCTAGTCTATGGAATGATTTACAATGTAAGGTCTTGCTTGTTGAGGACAGAAAGGTGCCTCTTTAATCACAATATACTAGTAAGTGGAGGGTACTCACAGCTTGTCCTTCTGTCTGTCGACCTCCTGCATGTTGGGCTTAATCTGTTTAGTAAGGGTCTGGTACTGGCGGAATGTGGCCTGCTCATAGTCTAGAAAGCAACAATAATGTCAAGATAAGTTTGAAATGAAGTTTCCTACTTGTGTATAGCATGCTAATTCAGGGGTTCAAATTTTTTTTGAAAGCCACTTGCCACAGAGCAAGTGCCTACTAAAAAGTAACTTGTCCTGAGTAATTTTCCATTTGCCCTGATTTTATGACACATTGTTTGATGTTAATGTTTACTGGACTATTTATCGAAGAGTGATAAATTTCAAAGAGTGATGGCTCTAAATTACTATTATTGTGAAATGTAATAGCTACATTATGAGCAGATAGGAAATGAAATTATTTGCAGGCTGAAACCATAAGTGGAAATTATCTAGTCGTCCATGTACAAGTAAGATACCATTATTTGATTGCCCGAAATGAAAACAGACTTGTCCCAGGCGTTGGACAATAGGATTTTTGAACCCCTGTAATTGTAAACACAAACTGTCCTATTGGACTATATCTCATAATACATTTTAAGGTAAATAAATCTTGAACATAAAGTTGAAGCAATGATCAGTTATTCCAGTTCCTGAGGATGGCTGCTGGTGGGGGAACCTGGGGTCTTGATAGGAGTTACAAGGACTACATTATAATCCACTTGATTAATCATTGTAGCAAACAAAGTGGTAGACAACAGAGAATCTGAGTGGGAGTCGTACCTGCGAATCCTGTATCAGGGTTCTTCTTCTTCTTCTTCCTCTCCCACCTCTCGGCTTCATCCGCACCGACATCCAGCAACTTGACTCTGTCATATACCTCTCCTCGTTCCTCACACTCCTGCATAGTGACACAGAAATATGTAACATCCCCTCCTAGTGACTCAAACAAGCTTTCATTACAACAGTCATACAACTTGGCACTAGTCATTTAGTCACCTTTCCCACTCGCAATTTGGCTGATATTACATGTTATCTATTTCAGGCTTTTGGAGGTGATGCATGTTTGTTGTTATTATTCAGACTTTAAAACCAAATTTCCTTTGATAACTGCTGAGCTACTGTTATATCTTCTCCAATAATTGTAACACCTGGAACTGTATTTAGACATTATCTCTTTCAACACAATTCAGGTTTTGTTGCAATTTTAATTTCACAAGAAGCAGACGAGGGCAAGGGACACCACTGAGTAGCACTGGGCATTGGCATGAATGATTTAACTAAGGGACACAACTCTTACTCTCTAAACTGATCTTTGTTCTGCAGGTTAGTGCAAAGCTGTTACCTTCTTCTTTTTCTCCACTTCCTCCTCCCATTCTGTCCTCATCTTCTTGGCCTCAAAATTTTTGGGGCGTTTCTTTCTTTCATCCTCAGCTACAACCTCCCGGTGATTCAACTTTCTGGCTTCATTCTGTATCAGGTAAACATTGACAAATGTGGTGACATATGTCAACAACATAATTGTTCTTACATACACATCAGGAAGATTTATTTATTTGAATCAAGTTATTTTCCAATCACCAATTGTAAAATATGCTAAGCTTTGCCAGCTTTTGATACCCTGACTCTCTACTCTGCCCTTGTGAATGGTGATAGGTGGAGTACTGGAGAACATTTTCTTTTTATGACGACGTGCATGCATGGGTATGTGTGGTTGCTTGTACTAGCCCACACTTATGCTGCATTTACAGTACTAGCTTACTGAGATGCTGCAGTTATGCTGAGTATCCCATGTAGACACAGACCAACAAGTACCATATTTTAACACCTCCTGTTATGATGTGTCAGGGCATCAAACATGTGGCCTACTGCTCTATCTCCTCTACCCACTACAGCATGGAGGTTGTTAAATGGTAATAGACTGTTGCCACTGATCAGCATGTTTGTCTACTTCTGGCCAATTCATGAGATCAGTCAGCAGGGAAAGTGCAGTTCCAGGTTTACTAATTTCCACCATCACCAGTTTATCCTATTCTTAGCATGTAAATCCTTAACAGGGTTGGTCGAACAGGTGGGTGGTATGGCAAAATATTTGTTGTGTCTAGGGTATCTACTCTAGCTCTACAAAATGAGGGGTTTAGTGGACCACCAATTCCAGTGGTCCTTTCAAGAAATGATAGTGTTGCCTGGTGTAGCGTGGGGATACTTGTTATAAAAATATACAAAATATTTGATGTATGCTTAGTACTATCTAACGGGTCGTCAAAAAAGGCCCATTCCACCCAGTGCCTTAAATTCTTTATTCTATGTGACCTAAGTGGAACATAGGCATGCTATCTTTCCTGTGTCTACTGTTTTAAGAGTTCCCTTCAATACTGAAAGCAAACTGAAAATGTCAATGAGTCAGTCCCTCCTGGATTCCTCAATTCCGCGGTTACAAAAAATTTACCCTGTCATGCAGAAAACGTCTGATCACTACAGAAAACACATTTTTGTGCAGAATCTGTGCAGAATTTGCCATTTTTCTGCCGCGGAATTTGCTTATTTTAAAAACTGAGTGAAAACTGACTCAGCCGAAACGAGAAGTAGATTTACTGTCAAAAGTAGGACTAGTTACATATAAAAAGGACTTACATATTTATTGTGACAACAGTTTCAAAATAAACATGATTAAAGATACTTTATTAATAAAGCAAGTTTTAGGCATCTTTCAAATACTATTAGATGAATTTGACCCTTCATTTACATTCTCAAAATCGATCATTTTGAAAATTGAAATTATTTCAGATTCCTTTTAGGTATAAAAATGTTTGTATGAAACAGGAAGTTGTTCATCTGCATCAAAGTTACGATTGAGAGGAGAGAAATAACTTTCAGTGAGTGTTTAATTCTCAAACACAGAAAAAGGTGTGGGTACTTGTCATCAAACTTACTCAAGATGTGATGTGTACTGTCGACTTAACTTTATATCTGTGTTTGAGAATTAAACAATGATGATCTGTATAATGTTTTTGTTGTATTTTCTAAATGTTTTAACCGCAGAATGTTTTGCAGGATATTGAAAAATTGGGTGCAGAATTTGCTTAAATTTGCTGTGGAATTCTTAAACATTTGCCATGGAATCCAGGAGGGACTGATGAGTTCATGTAACTGCTAACATATCTCACAAACTCAAGGTGGTGACATCTTTTGTGCTATTGTAATTGTACTATTTTTCGATAGTGGCATGATTCAAAATACAAAATCATAATATAATGATATACTTTACTGTCAATATAAAATATCAAGAGATGAACTTCCAACATTGTTATAGATTGAAAAGTTTGTTTAAACAATAAAATATCATGTGATCTTACAAATGTACTAAAAGCTAAGAAAAGAAACAAACCATTTTGAGTTCCAGATCTCGAAGTCGATTTATTCGATCAAATTTTCTCTTTGCCGATCCTTGTGCTGATGATTTCTCAGTGGTGCTGGTCTGAAAATGCAATTCATTACAACAAAATAAGATGTTTCATATATGGGCAAATATACCATGTCAAGTATAGACACACTCAAACACCATATACTGTATACTCAATGTCCAACTTTAGGATCTTAACATCTGTAAGTAATCTTAGTAAAAGCCCCAAACAAAAACTGAAAACTTATGCAACAATCCATATCTACTTGTGCAAATTAAGGATCTATTATAACATCTATCAAATGCACTAAGATGGATAAATTTGTCACATAATTTCTATCAAACTGAGATTCAACTATAATCAAAAAGGGTAAAGACTTCTGCCCGTATCACTCTTAGGGTGACAACAATTATATTTTAATATGATTTCATTTAGTATTCTCACTGATTATTTTACTCATTGAATCAGCAAATTGAAATACGACTAATATTTCAAATCATGAATAAAAGTTTTGCCTAATGAAGCCATTTGCAATCATCACCCATTTGTGTGCACACAAAATGTGACCAAACCTTATTTTTCATGAATTTGGTAATGGTTTACCATGTATGAGTATGTATGACAGCCCACTGCACTATGTGCTGTCATCTAGGAAAGAAGAGGATGAGATGTGAAGATGTGAAGACTGAGTAAAAACATGACAGCTGAAAAAAACATTTGGTATTAGTGGCATAGGTGATTGTAGGTTATTTATCTCCATGATGGAGTGTCTAGATTTAGTGTCTTGCTCTTAATTATTCAAGGAACAAAGGGCCGCAACAGCAGCCCTCCAACAGATGAGGTTCTGGGAGATTCTCTTCAGCTTTAGTATATTTATATGTAATGCAGAAATTCCAAACATTTTTGTCAGACTGGTGTGACATTGTGAGTAGTTCAAAACTATTGCTCCGCGACATCACATGAGACTTAAAGGGGCACTGATGTGGAGCGAATAATGTTTCTCTCCAACGGTCCAATCACGAAACCAAACTGCAAATTGGTCAGTGCCCGCTCCCTCGACCGTGACGGACAAAGGGACTGGGCTCTGGTCCACCTTAGCAGAATTTCTTCACCTAAACAGTCAGGAGGTCAGATGCCCGTAATATGCTGTTATTTAAAAATATCCCTGGTATTCCTTGTCTGATTGAAGCAAAATATCCCAGCAGTGTAGTTTTTTTCCTGATGCCTGGATGGTATAGTGAATGATCCAGTTTGATCCTATTTCAGTGTTTTCAACCTCGTTATTTAATCATGTTATGTGAAAATATGATATCTACAGGCACGTAGCAAGCCACATTTGTTTCAGTCCGAAAGATTGCAAAGCTTTATATTTAGATAGTTTTGAGTGTTGGTTCAGCTGTGATAGAAAATATCATATGTAAATTTTGGTAGCTATGGTACCTACCCTGGTTTATTATTTATGATAATAAAGACACACAGTTGATTTATTTGAATTCGTAAACTAAACACGATAACTTTGCCTTTGGTACAGAAATCTGAAAATGTTCTTATGTAAAAAAAATCTTATTACACCTATTTACCCAAGTACACAGCAAATTCCTGTATGTATTCCTTATGTAACGAAGTTCCGTTGATATCCTCAAAACAGTTTTGGCCCATAAGTGTTTTCAGACTGCATGTGACACAGAGATTACATTTTCCTTGCTGTAACTCGCGTTTGATGGTGTAAACCTACACGTGTTATTTGTCATCATTCTCTCAACAGGTATAATTAGTAGTAACACCGCTCAGGTTACTCAAAAAAGGTTCCCATTTGGCATTTCTCCTGTATGGAGTAAATATTCAACATTATAAATTAAGGTCTGTAATGGCAAGCGTGTTGTATGTTATGTAATATGTGCATGTAAGTGATGCAAGAGGGTTTATCATGTGAGTTACAAAAACAAACATCGACCAAAGGATTAACCGATAACACACTGATTGATTAATTACTTTTATCTTCTAACAAAGGATTTGTCAAAAAGGCAGTGTGTGTAGATGTGCTCATCTATACTGACTACACCCTGTCGTAAAGTGCGAGTGTAAAAACAACATCGTCCCTTCAAAGAATTAACCACCCTTGCGTTGATTGATTGATTGATTGCTCATTATTGGTTAACTAAATTACTTAGAATGGTGGACATCATACAGTCAGTTGCCAGGTGTGCTATCTTGGGTGACCAATGAGAGGTTTATCAGGTTTTCACCAATGTGAAAGACGTGAAGCGATGTGTTACTTTTTCGCAAATCACACGACACAGAGCAGGATTATTTACCAGCTGCAGATGAATGGAATACGATTTCTTTTATGTGGATATTGATGTATACATTCCTGAACAAGGTAGTAGCCTGACATTGTTGCTATAAAATTAGTCTGTTTTACATTCATTATTTGCATTTTGTTTTAATTTATTTGTTGTAGCATTCAGCAGAATCCATATGACAGAAAACACACACTAGATCACGTATAGGATCCACATTGGCAATCTATACAATGTATAAATGTTGCTGTCATGTTAGTAATTTACTATAAGTATAAGCAGACTGCATGTTCTTTTAATAATTTTCAAAATCATACAAATATGACAATAAACTAATTAGGGTTATGAGACAAAATATAGAGACGTGCATTGGCTTCGTTATTTTTCCGTCCTAATAGTTTTTTTACCTTTTCTACCACTGGCAGATGATTAACCTTCAAAGTGTATCATTTGTTTTCATAATACATTTGTAATGAAGTAAAAATGACTTCACCTAAGTTGATCTGTCTATAATTAAACTATCAATTGTGCAAACGGACTTCGCAGCAAAGGTCACGAACCAGTTATGAATTCTGGGATATCATCCAGGTACTCACAGGAGAAAAACAATAACAAAAGTTTACACCAGTCCACTAAAATTGCTCCGCATCAGTGCCCCTTTAATATACGGGATTGCATGACAATAACCGTAATCCATGAATCAATTATCAAAGTTATCCACATATTTTGGTAACGGTTCTGCATATACACATTTAGGTAATATGATTTGACTAGAAGAAATTGAAGGGGGGAATACTGGTGGAAGTCTTTTTCCTTTTTGATCTTTATTTGATAACAGTTATGGGGCTTACTGTAACCCATCTAATTGTAATGCCAGCTAGATATTGTCCGTCACTAGGCTCAACAGAACATTTCCAGTTTCACACACAAGACTCCTAGCCCTGGTGACTATGAAAAAGTCAATCATTATGAAATGTCACACTGTGTTATGCTGTGTGTGGATCAGTTAAAACAACGTCTCTTGCTATATATTTTGTTAGTCCTGTGTATCACAGATCTATCCGTTAATCGTTATCATGTGACCTAAATGAGTAAAATTGTACGAATGAATTAAACATTTTGTAATCCATGCTTAGTTATGTTGGGTTTCGTTAAGTTATTATACACACCGAAGCCATGACTTCTTGCTGCAAACTCAAAATGTCAATTTCCTTTACACGACTGAGCTTCCAGAGCTCCAAACACCATTGATATCACTCGCCAACGGATTCATTTGAGGTAAATGAAAGTGCATGTGATGTTTGGAGTCTTAGTCTGAACTATTTTCTTGGAAACCGTTTTCAGAAACGAGATTCAGAATACAACTGGAAACAGTTGATTGGTTTATGACGACACTAGCATGAATAGAGGGCACGACACTGTTCAGTTTATTTCTACATGTTTATGATCGCTTGTGTAATAAAATATATGTGAACAAATAATTAGACAGTTTCGTCCCACAGCACTGATCTACAACAAATTTAAAGACAAATTTGAGATGACTTTGGTATCCTTGCGCGCTGCTCTCAAACGTAAACTTCCGGGACAGAAAACGCTGTGGTTGTCAAATGCGTATCACCATACTCCATGAGTATGGATCTAATAATAGAAGTATAGGTTACGATATTCTAAGAATATATATGTAGTGGAGTGTTTATCACCCAAAACGTGGCAGTGTTTTGTGAGTGTCAGTTAGCATATCATCTGTTTACGAACGTAACGCCAAAGTTGACTTAGGTTTAGGTTTATACTTTTAATCCGATCCAATAATTTTTTATCCATAATGAATTTTGCGTCACCATATATTTACGCATACGTAGAGCCAGAGTTTGAATTTGTGTCTGACGACGAATATGACCATGGAATGGACGTGAGGTAAGGTTGCTTTGTACTGTCATCGAGAAATCTGTGAACATGTGAAGTCATGAGATGTATGTAAAGTTCGTTACTTTGTGTTTGGATAGCACGCCACTAGCTTTCCATGAAACACCACATGACAAGCCATCATTCATGTATTTACAGTGTCTGTGTAACGCAACACATCGTTTTATAGCACGAGTAAAGACTGCTATCTGAAAAAACATGATTGCTTAAATAGAATTGTGTTTACGGGTTTGGAATACAGGAGTATGATTTTTTCAAGGGTCAAAACATGAACCTCTTAAGCTCTGTATCAGCATTTATTCATAGTCACTGTTTTATTCGAAACTGAGGATACATGTGGGTAACTGTGTCATTGTGAACAAATGCTATTAACATGTATGTCCATGTATTACTAATGATTACCATTGGGTCATCAGCAGTATTGGAGTGGTTCAATATTTTTCAGCTCCTCAAGTTCAGATGAGGATGAAGATGATCGTAGGAAGCCTGCTCCAGTCCCTTCAGGTGTGTATATGATATGGATAATTCCTTCTTAATGAACACATATACTGGTGTTTCCTATTTTCACGGTATTTATGGATATCGTCTGAAAAAATAATGCAAACACTTCTTATTGTATGAATGCATGTTGTCTTTAAATGAAGGGACTCCTCCTCTAACATCTGCATCAATCAACTGCTTGATCCATCTGGTATATTACCACTCTAGAGCATGGTGAAAAACATTGTTGTCCACCACTGACTTACTGTGGCATCTCCCATTATCGTGGCATAATGAGGAAGTAATGTTATAAGTATGGTGAAAGAGGAATCCTGTTGGAAAGGGTGGGAAAAAGTTATGATTTGTTCAAGTTGGTAAAAACTCACAAATATTTGCTACATTGCAAAATTTTGATCATTCACTGGCAAGGTTCCACTTCCTAGTTACCCATCAGTAATGGAAACAACTGCAGAATAATGCGCAACAGCTATCTTGGCAGAAAACATGTTTAGTGCAAGAATAGGAAACCTGTGAGAATGGGAGACGGACCTGTACTGGTTATAAAGAACTGAAAGAAAGCAAATTTTTATTTAAAACATCTTAACAGCCTTCAGCTGGCATGAAACTGACTTAATGTGTACTATCAACCATGAAATTAATGTGTTAAAAGCTTCAGTACTCATCATGCATTGGTATAATGATGCATTTCAGTCTGACATGAGCACTAATTACAGCTATCTCAAGTCACATGTAATTGTCACTGGTTACAATCATTGGTCACTGTTTAAAGTCACTCAAGTGCATCAGCAGACTTGACATGCTGCAACATTTATAATGCTGTCATAAGACAAGTAGTAGCAAGCAATCATGTGATCAAACATGGCAGTGTAATCAAAACATTGTTAGCGCATTTTCATTCATTTCGTCACAAGCTCAATTCAGGCTGTTTGGTAAGTAACAAGCATGTAAAGAAAAAGAACAACATCAAAATTCAGGGTGTCAGATTTTATCATCAATACTGATTCCTGAGATCACATTCATTTTATAACGCATTTTTCACTAGACCCTCTCACTTGAATTAAATTCATGATACATAAATTTAATGATTTACAGTTCATTTGAATATCTGTTGAATACCAGAATGTATAGTGTAAGCTCAATTTCCTGAAGAAACTTGTCACACTTTTTTCTACACAGGCTCAATCCCTCCTCCCCCACCACCACAACCTCAGGGTGCCGGACAGAAAAGGGGCAAAAAAATATTCTCATGGAAGAGACCATCTTTCAGAAGTAGTAAGTAGGTTTACCATGTTTACAAATGGTTCGTATGGTTGAAATTGTTTTGATTTCAATGATTCCTATTTATAGATATCAATATTGCTAGTTTCAAACACAATTGGCAGTGAGTATATTCCTGATCTTCATTATTCTAAGCATCCTCGATATCTCCAGGGTCTACGTTCCGAAAAGTCTCCACTATACCCTGGATGCATCTACAGCTCAGCCCAATAAATTTATTACCTCCCTTGGCTGGCATTTTATCCAATCAGGTGCCTACGCTGGGAATTTGAGCGAACCAATCACAACTCACTTTTGCTTTTTAAATTCTCTAACCGATTAAACTTGGCAAACAAACCATGCATAGGTTCTCTGAAAGTATTAGATGGATTTCTTGCATATGTTTTAAAAAAAGGTTTCGGACTTATAAAGTTGCATGTATGATTTCCCCAAATTGTGAGTCGTACGGCGAGCAAACCTTCGCAGTTGCAACTGCTATCTTTGTTGACACTTGCAAATTCGGTTATAACGGCAACCACTCTGATTGGCTACTGTGAGAAAGCGGAGTCAGCAAAGGGAGGTAATAAAATTATCGGGCCGACCCGTAGATGCGTCCAGGGTATAGTGGAGACTTTTCGGAACGTATACCCTGGAGATATCGAGGATGTATTCTAAGATACATATTCAACATATTTTGTATTCAGACTTCAGAATACTAGTATGTGAAATTATTCTGTCATGTCTATTCAGCGCTATGTATACAAGTTTATTTGCAAGGCTTGACCTTTACCAGAGCACCAGTGCAGAGGTTTGGTTGTTTTCTTTAGACACTATCACTCTTTCAGGTGCCGTTACAGAGTCAGGTCGGTCAGCACCAAGGCCTGCAGCTAAGACACGAAAGTTTCGGCGTGCAGACACCAATGTTGTGTCCATTCGGCTAAATGAATTAGTTGCCCCAAGCAACATGCATGCTGGAGACCCAGTGTACTGTACTCAATGCAAGGCTATTCTCTCCAAACTTGCACAGATTGTTTCAGACAGCACAGACAAGGTAAAGATCATTCTCAGTAAAATACACGTAATCATCTATGATGGCCTTGTTTTCTCAAATATTGTCAGAATGTTTCCTCAAAACTGAATCCCTTGTTAACATTCATAGTTACCTCCCCTACACAAAGTTAGGGAAGCATAAAAGACACTTTTTATATACTGTGCAGATATTCAGCTACCTTTATTATCCCCCCTGCATATAATGCGTGGGGATATAGTTGACGCCTTGTCCGTCCGTCTGTAATCATTTTGTTTCCGGAGCATAACTCAGAAACCATTCAATATTTTTAGGCCAAACTTGATACATATAGTAATCTCAGCCTATGGTTGTGCCTTTTGCTATTTACAGATTTTTGACATTTATATTTTTATATTTTTTTTGTTTTTCCAAGAAACATTTTGGTGTTAGTCTTATGGTGGGGTGGGCTTCGTTTCCGGAGTAGAACTCAAAAACCGTTCAATATTTTTCTGCAAAACTTGGTAGATATATCAGAACCTAAAGTGGTGCTTTTTGCTATTTACAGGTTTTTGTGATTTATTATTTTCTCGGTTTCCGTGGAAACGTTTCAGACATAGTCTCAAAAGTGAGAGGTGTTTCGTTTCCGGAGCAGAACTCAAAAACTTGTTAATATCTGTTTGTAAAACTTGGTAGATATGTGTGGCCCTACCCCAAAGTGGGGCCTTTTGGTATCTACAGGTTTTTGTGATGTATTATTTTCTTGGTACCATGAACATGTTGCTGACTTCATTGCCGGAGCACACCTCGAAAACCATTTCATATCTTTCAAAACATCTTGGCAGATATATGAGACAGATCGTGAAATGGTGACTTTTTCTGATTACAGATATATAGCATTTATATTTTTCATGAATTCCATGGAAATAATTCAGACATGGTCAAAAAACACAATAAGTGACTGTCTGATGATTTGTCTTTTCAAATATGTAGGGGCCGGGGGGATATGTCATCTCCTGATGACTCTTGTTTTGTTTTGTGCTTTACGGGATCGTGCACATTGTTTTACATCCTCAAAATGCAGTAACTAAGCATGATCAGTCATTCAGGGTCAGTGTAGCTTGAGAAATCATCTACAGTAGTTAGATTTGATATTTTTCTATGAATTAGGTGTGGCAGTGCAACTTCTGCAGTGAAAGAAACCTTGTTGATGTGGAGGAGGAAGAGATTCCTCAGATGGATGATGTCACATTCCTGATTGAACCTGCACCAGCCACTCAAGCAACAGGCCTCAGTGGACGAGAAGAGTCACTGGTCATCTTCTGTGTGGATGTGTCAGGAAGCATGTGTGTCACTACAGAGGTATGTCACTACAATGTCCTGCTGTGTTGGGAAGCAATATGTGTCGATGTCTTAGCAAGCAGTATCTGTTGAGAAGTAGTGTGTGTTGATGTGGTGGAAACAGTGTATGGCACTGCAGGAGTATGTCACTACAATCTTTACTGTGTTGGAAAGGAATATGTGTTGGTGTATTGTTAAAACTGGCAGCTGTCCAGTCAAGCAAACTATCTACACCAGCATAAAATCTCAGTCCCATCCATGGCTTGTATATTTATCATCATTTAAAAACTCTGTAGTCTGGCAGCTGTCAATTCCAGGTCTTGGCATGAAATGAGCCACCCCGGTATGTTTTCACAGTAAATAGCATTGTCTAATGTGGTGCGTGCAAGGCATTGGCCAGATGTGTATTGTTGCCAATTAATCCAACAAAGATGAGTTAATCTTAGTTCAGTATAGATATACTTATACATGTAATTAGTTAAGTCAGTGTGTGCAGTTAATTGAGAGAACCAGCTGATACAACAATGTATATGAGAATGACAAAACTGGTTCAGTTCTAGTCGTAGGTAACAGTGGCAGCTCTATAATCTGGCATGCTGTCTAAACTGGATTATTTATTCAGTTCTGATGAGAGCCGGTTTACACAGCTTCAGCTGTAAAGTGTCTTTGTTATGGTCCATGTGTTAGGGAACAGTGTGAGTTGGTGTATTGGGAAGCTTCACTGCAGAGGTATGTCACTGCTAAGCCTTATTGGGTTGGGAATCAGTGAATGCTGACATGTTGGTAGGCACAGTATGTCAACATATCAGGAAATATAGTGTCTTTAATCAAACCATTCATATAGTGCCCTGTTGCTGCCCTACTTCTAATAAATGTACTTTCAACATTATGCAACATTTTGTCAGCCATACTGTTACACCTGTTTTACCTATTGGTACATCTCTGTTTGTGATGATTGCAGGTTCCAGGCAAACTGAGACTACGTGGTTCTGGTGGGTTGAAGAGAATGCAGAGTCTAAACGACAGTCATGAGGATCAGTATCTACCTCGACAGAAACGTAACGTGACCTATGTGTCAAGACTTCAGTCTGTACAAGCTGCAGTTGATCACCAGCTTGAAGAAATGCAGAGGGATCACCCTAATCGTAGAGTTGGACTCATCACATTTGATAATGAGGTAAAGTTACTGTCTCTTATGAGCATCTTGTAGGTGACATGTTGAGTAAACATGGTAAATAGACACAAATGTAGGATTATCATTACCAGTTGTCCCCTGCTGCAAGGAGGAGCAGGGGACTATGTATTCAGCAGTGTCTGTACATCTGTCCGTACTTTGCAGATTTTTGTTAACGTGATATCTCATGAGCTATTGTAACCGACACCTTCAAAATTGGTGACAGCCTACATTGGGAAATTACACAGACACCAGTCAGTTTCGGTGAGCTTGACCTTATTTTCAAGGACCACGACACTTTGACCACTTTTCTGATTCTTGTTAATGCTCTATCTCATGAACTACTGTACCCAATATCTTCAAATTTGGTGACAGCTTACACTGGGGGATTGAGCAGACACCAGTCAGTTTTGGTGACCTTATTTTCAAGGTCAATGTTATCTATATTTCATCGCTTTTTAGGCGCCATATTTGTGGCAAACACTTGTTTATCACTTGTTATTTTGACAATTGCTATGGTTGATTAATGCCACATTCAGCAATATTCCAGCTGTATAATGGTGATCTGTTTCTAGTCAAGTTTGGAGCAGACACTCCACTGATTGATGACATCATGAACAATCTTGCCTATGTGATATGATGATGTGCATCAACCATGTTAGTGAGCTCAGAGACCCACTCCTGTTAGTGACTGGTGATATCATTTAAAGGTTTAGTCAGCCTAAGAAAACTTAGTCTCAGTACTTTTCGTTACACTCCACTACTACTGAGTCTAACAAAACCTTATGGGAGGTCACATCAGGTAACCTTTGAGATTGACCAATCAGAACACAGCTTACTGTTTTATCTCGAAAATGTTCATACCCGAACGATCCCGAATGCTATTTAGCTTACGCTCGCTTCTGGGTGATGCACACAGTGTATGTACAACCATGACAACGCGAGTAAACAGTCACTGAACATGGTGTTTTTGGCAATATTCAAGGATGTCATCATGCGGAAATATTAGCTAATGGTAACCATGTCAACAGAAACCCCAAAGTGTATATACTGCAGGTCAAATAATTGTGTTATATGCAGATTTTTGTTTGTGGAGAGATCTGTGTCAGTGACCTGAATATTTTGAAAGTCTCTCCGATCCCAAAATAGTAGCCGTCTGATTGGTTAAATCTATTTAACTGTCTCGCGTTTGTCTGGACAGTCATTGGTTGCTCAAAGGTTACCTGAGATGACCTCCTACTAGGTTTTGTTAGACTCAGTGGTGGAGTGTAACGTAATACACTGAGACTAAGTTTACTTAGACTGATGCCTGATGAGCAGAAGGTTTCATGGTTCCATATCTGACTGCATCGTATTAAAAGATGTTAAATGGTATTTTTGTTATTCTGCCTGTGCTCAGTAATGAGGAGATACAAACAATTATTACCCATGTGGTCAACATATGGTTAGTTGACTGATCTTGTATGTCACAAGAGTCGTATTGTGTTGACCTGAGTTGCAACGACTTGACATCGGATTCTAACGATTTGATTGGATAACTAATGACCTCTCAATTACGTCATGCTGTGCTGAAACATTTTCATTCATGACAAACACCCGAATTCATTCATTCTACAGCTTATATGCATTGTGGAATTGTTAACGTTATGAATGTTGCCGTTTAGCTGTTTTAAGTGTTAAGTTGTGAGTCGAACTGTGACATTATATCCGTCGAAAAACATAAACACAATTTTTCCACCAGTGATTTTAGCTGAGTATAGCAGCTGCAAACCAAGAAACGGGGTGCTACAGAGTAGTTTATTGTAGGAAGCTCTTTGAGGTGATGACAACTGACATGCATTTTGACACCAGTTACCAAGGAGGCAGACCTAGTGACGTCAGTACAGTGTGATGTCACTTACAAAGTGTACAACAGTACAACATTCTTCCATAACATCTTTCTGAAACTGACCCGTGAAGGTCCTGGGGTAGAATAGTCCTTCAGCAACCCATGCTTGCCATAAAAGGCGAATGTGCTTGTTGTAAAAGGTGACTAACGGGATCGGGTGGTCAGGCTTGCTGACTTGGTTGACACATGTCATCAGTTCCCAATTGCGCAGTTCGATGCTCATGTTGTTGATCACTGGATTGTCTGGTCCAGACTCGATTATTTTGAGACTTCTTAAAGCTGGAAATTGCTGAGTGTGGCGTAAAACTAAACTCTTTCACTCACTCACTTTCTGAAAACGGTTTGGTTTGAAACCATAAAAATAAGAAAAATACGCTATTTTGTAAGTTGAATACATGTGAAATGTGGTAATTAATGAAATACCACACTCTGTCATATTACATAGGAATTATACGAAACTCATGATCTTCCTATGGTATTTAACCTCTCAGATTCAGATTGCATAGGAAGGACAGTCGTTTTGTCTTATTTGTATGTAATGACACCTTGTGTAGTTTCTCCTTGTACTGGTTGGCTCAGTGTCAGCATCTGAATCTTGAGGCCAATGTGTTAAACTAGATATTTCAGTGGCATGCTGTCACAGTGGGCCAGCACTGTAAAGCTGGCTAAAGTCTGTAATGGTGAATATAGCAATTTCACCCCGATTCATGCTAGTTGATGTATAATTGATCTTGAATGGAGAATTAAATCCCATTTGCTCTCATTTCACTTCAGCATCACAGTGTTGAAAACTTAAGTCTACTGGAAACAAATATTTCAGTCAACTTTAGCAACATTATGGATGTAAGGTTTTATGTTAATGCTTGTAAACTCTTATTACTATGGTTATTGTGTAGCAAGCACAAAGCCTAACAGTTACTGTATGTATTTGTTGTATCTCCTACCATGTTGGTGTTCATGCAGGTCACTGTTATTGGGGATGGGACTGAGGAGGAAACATCTGTTGCTGGGGACAAACTGACAAACCGGGAGGTCCTTGTGAAACTTGGGAAAGACCTAAACACACCAAAACCCATTAAGGATACAAGAAAGAGTCTTGGGGATAAACTGTTCAGGTTTGAAAATATTATTTACTGGAAACATCATGTAGGAGCTGTGTTTATGGAACATTCATAATCACCCTGTCAGTGAGCTTTTGTCACTGTTGATGATTGTCTGCTTGAGATGATGTTTATGCAAGCTGAGGTGCTGTTGTTTACTTAACACCTCAACAACGTTATTCATAAGAAGCAGGCAGGGTAATTTATTTATACTGCTCTAAAGTAGTGGAAGAACAGCCTATTTCTTCATGTTACTATAGATAATCTGTGGTGTCAAGACCTACTGAGAGTAATAGACCTCATTTTTGTGGACTGTGTACATTTTACTTCCTGAATAAAGGTTTGTTGAAACTGAAATTAAGTAGGAAGTCCTTCATGTCCTTCAAGTTGGATGTACGGTACCAGAACAACACTTAACTTTGATTAATTACAATGGCTTGGATAATTATCCAACAAGCAGTCGATGCTTACTCTTTAATATTATAATTTTGTTTCTGAACCCTGCATTAACTTGGTTGTAATTCTATTTTCATGCAGAATGTTGATGTAGTTTATTTGTTGCATCCTGCTAGTCTTGAGGAGGGAGGAGCCACAGCTCTGGGACCAACACTTGTTATTGCTGTTGCCATGGCATCTCGACACCCGGGGTCAAAGGTGATCCTCTGTACAGATGGAATGGCTAATGTTGGAATGGGGAAGCTGGATGACGCAACACCAGACTCTGACGCAGGCAGTTTTTACGAGGGCATCGGTGCACAAGCCATGGAGCAGGGGTAAGATGCAATGATACATAACCTTGACAAATGCTAGAGAAATGCTGTTGTTTTAAGATCTTTCATCTGCAATTTTTAACATTTTTCATGGCTGATTCATGTGTTGCTGTGTTGCTGTGTTCCAGTGTGTCTATCTCTGTGGTGACCATCAAGGGAACTGACTGCAAACTTGTCGAGCTGGGGAAGTTGGCAGATAAAACTGGAGGGCAAGTGAGTGTTTTTGTTGTAAAATATTGACTTTTAGACAGGAAAAACATCACTACTTTACATATTCATAATACATGGACTGGTTCCTCCTGGAGTGAAAACAGACATACCAGTGCCCAAACTGCATGTAGTTTAAGACAGTAAAATTCTTTGATGAAAAATTCATCCAGATTTCCTAGAACTGTTGGTGTTGAAAGTGTTAGAAGTGAAGAGAGATGATTGTGATGTATATGTGCACAATTCATGAAGTATGGTAAACTGGGGTTATAGCTAGCTGACAGGAAAGTTTTAGTTGATTATAACCATAGTTATGTTTCATGCATTTCAACTATGAAATGGAGCATGTTTTTTTTTGACAAATAAAACAGTTTGACTTATTCATGTTTGTGTGTGTAACAAATGTTGTTCACTAAGTTTCTAGTTTAATGTGGTCCCTGTACATTTTGTGTAAGACTTTTCCTCATTTCATACATGTTTCATATGATCTGCAGGTGAACATTGTGGATCCTCTGAAACTCACTCAGGAATTCAGCACTATACTGGCAGATCACATCATTGCCACCAATGTAGTGGCCACGTTCATCCTACACAAGCAGCTGTGAGTTTGAATTGTTGTACAGTCATTGGAGGGAAGTACTTTTGCCAAATATAATTCTTCATAAACTTCATTTGTCATACATCATTGTCGCAAGAATAGTTAAAGACTAAAGTCATTTTGTGGAACAAACATTATCTCAGGCTTGCCAGAAGCCTGTAATCATGGCTTTGAATCCTGATTGGCCTCTATTATGTTAATAGGTTTGTCAGCTCCAGTCACATATCACAAGTTTGTTACGATATGTTTTATGGTGGTGAGTTAAAAATAGAAGGGATAGTCAAAGTAGTCACATCTTGAGTTTCGGCCCATGTACATGCAAGCTGAATAGATAGGAGGTAGTAGATTTAATCGTTTGCTGCTTTTAGCAATATTCCGGACACATCGAGGGAGGGGACAACAGATTGGTTTTCACACAATGTATCTCTGTGGGGAATTAGTGCCTGGTTGGTATGGCAAGATTTAACCTCTAGGCTATCTCACAGTCTCTCTGGTCAAGAAACAAAGTCTGGATAATTGTTCGGTTACTTGAAACATATTTTATGTGAAATGTTGAATGTGATCATAGTGGTATTGTACTGTGATACAAGTATTACAACATCATTTCAAGATGAACTATCTTGAAATGTTGGTTTGGATTTAATACACCCTTCCTTGTTACTTGTTAAACCAAAGATATAGAAGTAAATGTAGAGCCGCATCAGTCTGTGTTAATGTTATGTATGGATGATGTATATAATGATAGACATTACATGCCAAGTTTATGCTTACTGTGTGTTTCTGTAGATACATTCATCAGGAGAATGACGACACGAAGGAGAGTCGAGTTGTGCGGGAAGTCGGCAATGTAACATGTGATACTGAGATAACTTTTGAATATGGTATCCGACCTGAGACAATGGAGAAGAAAGCAGCCAGCAGGGACATGATGCTCTGTGAGTTGGGAAAGTTCAGTTGTCTACTGTGTCAAGATGTCAGTTTTACAAGCTCTTTAAGAATTGATTGTCTTAGGATTGAAATACATGCACCCGTGCCATCTTTGCTTTTCAAGTGGTAAATGTCAATCTTTGTTATTTTGGAAATATTGTTGATTGGGGCTTACATACCAACTCACTATATATTTGTTTTCTTCGTAGCTAAAGTTGTGGAGGATGAGAAGACAGAAGATGGTGCTGAAGTCGGTGCTGGAGCTGTTCCTATGCCTCAAGCTAATGCTGTGGGTGAAGCTGTACCTTGTGCTGACACAGCTGCAGATGTTGAGGTCCCTACCACATCATCTACATCTGCTGGAGAGGCTGCACAGCAGAAGTCAGTTCCAGCAGAGCTTCCTTTCCAACTACAGATCAGATACACAGACACTGAGGGCATGAAGGCACTGCGTGTTCTCACACAGACCAAACCAGTCACACACGACAGGGATGTTGCTGAGAAAAGTAGGTGTCCCTGTCCATAAAATTATAGTGAAGTGAAATTCATCAATAATGAGTAGGCCAAAGTAAATTTTTAACTTACCTTACCATAGGTCTTATGCATATTACCTCTAGCTTCGCTAAACGAGATCAGACAGTCGTTGATTCGCCATCCCCTCGATGGCTACCTCATGTAATCTACGAATGTAGTCACGGAAGTGACGTGATCTCTCCACTCGCGCGAGAGCGCAGAATCCAAAATTCACTTTTACCTTTAGCGTTCGTGCGAACGGACGTGTTGGTTTGCAGTTTTTTTTCCTACTGTGTGTAGTTTCAATAAAGTTGCTACTCCTTGGTAGGTATGGTTTGTATCCCCTCATTATGTATCAAAGTCAAGTCATACAAGCATTTAATGTGCTTACCTTGCTACCTCGTGTTGTTCTTTTCTCACTCAGGCTTGGCTTGGCCATGTCGGAGGTGAGAACGACATGGCGTCCATGAGGGTAGTTCATCTTGTTGGTGGTTTGCCCGTCATGTTTCTGCCCATGCTTGGTCATTTTCACTTGTGTTTTCGGTATTTAGCATACTTTTTTCTGCCATGAATTTCAGCGTAGCGAAGGCAGCCATTGTGGTTGTTATTTTTCGCTGCCCCGCACTTACGGGTGTGCCTATTTTTTACGTAGGGGTGCAACTACTTTCTACATTTTTATGTAGGGGGTTTTCCTCCTAGTATTGTATTAACATGTCGTCAAGTCGTGGTTTCTTGTCTGTTACAGTTCTGTGTATGACTCGACACTATTGTACTGTCTGCAAGGGGCAGAAATCAGCCAAGGACCCACATCCCTGGTGTCCGGATTGTGCGTCCGCTGTTTGTTCCATCGATAGTCGGTGCCTACACTGTCAAGCGTTATCTCTCACCGATTTCAAGACCTTTTTGGCGGTTCGGAGGAAACGTTTTACGCAACGTAAGAGAAGAATGTCGTCGCCAGCGTCTTCCTTGGGATCCTTACCTGACGACCAAGATCTACCACCGCCTTCAATACCACTATCAACGCCGAGTGTGGAGCGCTCATCTATTACGCCGGCGCGCTCCTCTCCAGAGCCTACGTGTTCGGACGCCTTTGTAGATTTATCTCACCCGGATGCCTTATCCCATCCTGAAGTTCAGAGGCTTCTGCGATCTCTCTTGACGCCGGGCGCTGCTGTACTCCCTACCTCGGTATCTACACCTTTACCAACGACAGCGCCTAGACTTACGCCAGCGCCGTTGCCTGTACCAGCGCCTCTGCCTGTCCCGGCGCCTTTGTTTACATCAGCACCGGTGTTTTCGTCAGCGCTTATTCCGACGCCAGCGCCTATTCCGACGCCAGCGCCTGTACCAACGCCAGCGCCAATATTGTTGCCGGACCCTGCTCCTATAACTACGTCTTATCGGATCCCCAGAGTGTCTCATACGCTGACTAAAGAAGAAATGTTACAGCGCCAGCTGGATGAAGAGCGCGCTCGTCGTTTAGAGGCTGAGCGCTCCCGGCGCAGATCTCGTTCTAGGTCCCCGAAGGGTCGGCGCTCTCGTTCTCCACACCGTAGCAGGCGCCGGCGCTCCAGGTCGGTTTCCCGCTCTCCAAGGCGCTCCTTAGAGGAAGACTCACGTACCAGAAGTAGACGTAGAGTGCGATCTCGGTCAAGATCACCACGACGTCTCTCTAGATCCCAGCGTTCGCGATCGCCGGAACCACTGCGGACTTCCGGCAAAGAATTTAACACTAAGAACTCTGCTTCCAACTCGAGTCAGCGACGAGAATCAACCTCTATTTCCTGGGAGGAACACGAGGAACAGTTCTTTTGCCCAGACTATGAGGAGGAACCTGGCAATGTTGGTGATAGTGATGGCACCTATCTTCCCTTAACTGCTGTCTTTGAGTGGATTGCCGACAGATTACCGGACTGTCCTTCCCCTTCTTCGGATTCAAACAACCCGGCGTCGATTCACTTGACTCCTGAGTTACTTATTCCACCACACCCTATGGTGGCGGATGCGATTACTTTGTTAGACTCGGACTTTGCGAAGTTATCCTTAAATCCGACCATCAAAGCGTCGAAGTCTAAGAAATCAGATTATAAAGTGCACAGTCTGGATTTTGCCGACAACGGGGCGGCGCTAGACGATTCAATTAAGAGGTTGTCAAGTTCAACTCCGTCATCTTACAGAGTTCAGGATTCAAAGTTAGCAGCTGTTGATACTGAACTGAAACGTATGCTTAAACCTATCTCGGCGCTTGCGTCAGCCACCTCCGCTGCAGCCTTGGATTTGTCAGAGGATAAAGCCTCGAGGGTGGATCATTTAACTACCATTTTTGCTTGGCAAGGCAGAGTACTCCATGACCTACTTGGACACTTACGTGCGGCGCTAGCCATGACTACTACTATGCGCCGATCTGGATTTTTAGATGCTTGTTCTTGGCAAGAGGAATTTAAACGTCAACTTCTTCGTGCACCATTTACGTCTAAGTTCCTCTTTGATGAAAAGATACCGTCGGTGTATAAACAACATGCCGAACTTACTAACACGGAAGTGGCGCTGTCAACTTTCGAGGCCTTGGGCTCTGCATTTCGTGGCCGAGCCAGGGGTAATGCCAAGAAAAGATATGTACCCAGGAGAGAGTCGATCCGTTCCTCGTTTGGGAGGGGACGAGGTCGTACCAAAGACTCAGATGTCCAGCGCAAGCCTCAAGAACGTGGCAGGGATGCCCCAGCTACGTCCGGTCGAGGTAGGGGCAAGCGTCCCTACTCCGGCCGCTGAAGCTATGGACTACTACGACTGGGACCTCCCACCCCCAGTCGTACCAGTTCATCCGACCCCTGTAGGTGGGAGACTAGGGATCTTCTGGGCCAACTGGACATTCCTGGAAGACCCGTTTGTTTGCAAGATCCTGAGAGCCGGCTACAAGCTACCACTAGCCAGAGCTCCGCCGTTGACTACCACTCCCCTGTCACGAGGGTACTCAATAGATCAACAGGTACTTATCCTAGAAAACATCAACATTTTATTAACAAAACATGCTATAGAGATAGTGTCAGAACCCCATCTCTCCCCGGGGTTCTATTCACCCATCTTCCTGATACCCAAGAAAGGTTCCACCAAAATGCGGATGATTCACAACATGGCGACTTTCAACAACCTGTATTTAGCCGAGCCCCCGCATTTCCGAATGACATCACTGGATCAGATCCGAGCCAAATTGTCACCCGGAGCTTGGATGGCCAGCCTAGATTTACAGGATGCTTACCTGCACGTTCCTGTATTCCCACGCCACAGGAAGTTCCTGCGTTTCATATTCAACGGAGTACACTACCAGTGGCGAGTGCTGCCGTTTGGAATTTCTACGGCCCCGTGGCTTTTCACTCGGGTCACACTGCCTGTCACCCGGTTTCTGCACCTCCGGGGGATAGACTTCGATCCTTACATCGACGATTGTTTTCTAAATCACTGCAATCCTCAGTTGCTACGCAAACAACTGGACTTCTCCACACGCCTACTTCAACAGTTGGGATGGATTATCAATTTCGAGAAGTCGCAACTGAAACCAACGCAGGAGTTAACGTTCATTGGGGGGTTGTTCCTGACTCGGCTCAATCTAGTCAGGGTCCCTCCCGATCGATGGCAGAAGATTCTCGCCTTTACGGATCGAGCTCTGTCCCTACCTCTCACCCTCAGAGAATGGCAGTCTCTGTTGGGCTTGTTGACGTCGGCCCAGGACCTCACCCTCAGAGGACGGCTTATGCTGCGCCCACTACAGAGGTTCCTATTACCATTCATTCGAGAGAACGACCTCCAGTCGTCATTTCTTCTACCCCCGCACCTGCATCAGTACCTCAGGTGGTGGACGGTAGAGTGGAACGTCTGCGCCGGTGTTTGTTTGACAAACTTCAACCACGACCACGAATTGTTTGTAGACGCATCCCTCTTGGGATGGGGTGCTCATTTGAACGGCCAGACAACCTCAGGGCTGTGGTCAGACGCCGAAAAGGAGTGGCATATCAACAGCCTGGAGATGCAAGCAGTCATCCTAGCGGTTCGCCACTGGCTACCGGTCCTAACAGACTCCAGACTCCTGGTAGCGTCCGACAATTCCACGGTCGTGTGGGTGATTCACAATCAGGGTACAACCAGGTCCAAACAACTTCTGGACCAGATGTTCCTGTTAGCGGATCTGGTAGACAGCAACGGCATCGTGATCGCGGCTCGTCACATTCCCGGCTGCAAAAACATTCTGGCAGACGCCCTGTCGCGCCCCGGCAAACCATCCCCGACGGAGTGGATGCTTCATCCGGACGCATTTCGCCAGATTTGCTGGCAACTCGGGAGACCACTGGTAGATCTTTTTGCCACCAGTTTCAATCACCAGTTACCAACGTACGTATCTCCCGTGCCGGATCCACAGGCGTGGGCAGTCGACGCGATGTCTCTATCATGGGAAGGACTGGACGCATATGCGTTCCCTCCTCCAATTCTTCTCTCGGATGTAATCGCCAAGATCAGACTGACACAGAACCTCCGACTGCTTTTGGTCGCACCTTGGTGGCCAGCCAGATCGTGGTTTCCCGATCTTCGACGGCTCGCCAGCGGAGACCCTTACAAACTTCCAGAGTGGTTGCATCTGCTTCGACATCCACACAGTCGACAGCTGCATCCGGATCCACGGCGATTCCATCTTCACGCATGGGTCATCTGCAGAGAGCATTAAAGGCTAAGGGCTACTCTGCGCACGTGGCGAACGTTATAGCTCGCGCGCATAGAGTTTCTACCCGTTCTTTATATGACGACAAATGGCGCTCTTTTGAGAATTTTTGCGCACGAAGATCTCAAGATCCCATGGCAGCATCTCCTCAGTTTGTGACACAGTTCCTTCTCTACCTACGGAACTCTAGACATCTCAAAGGCAGTACCTTAGGCACCTATTTGTCAGCTTTGAATTCTGTCCTTGCTATCAAGTCAGATTCACAGATCTCCAAGATACCGGAACTTATTGCGCTTCTCAAAGCTTTCAAGCTGGAAGACCAGAAGACCAAGTTTCGTCCTCCAGCTTGGGATCTTAATGTTGTCCTTCAACATCTCAGAGGGCCGCCGTACGAGCCATTAGAAGAAGCCTCCTTTGAACATCTTTCCAAGAAGACGGTTTTCTTACTATCATTGGCAACAGCGGCTAGAGTCAGCGAGATCCATGCTCTTGACGTTACTCAGATCCGATTTGAACAGTCAAGACACGGACGTGCTCATTTGGGTTTGCTTTGGGATTTTGTGGCTAAGAACCAGCTTCCCGGGCAGCCTAACAGGTTATTCTCCATCCCTCCTTTGTCTACGATCTTGGGTCATCATGACTTGGAGGAGGAGCTGCTATGTCCAGTCAGGGCTCTCAGATGCTATATTAAAAGGTCAGCCTCTAGGAGACGATCCCGCAAAAGGTTATTCATTCCCTTTGCCGTGTCCTGCAAAGGTGAAGTAAACAGAAATACTATTGCCCTCTGGCTCAGATCGACTATCCTGGCGGCCTATGACGACAAGCACCTGCCTCATCCGGTAGCAAGTAACCCGCACGAGATCAGGGCCTTGGCGTCTACGATGGCCCTCCATCGGAACTGCACAGTACCGCAGATCATGGAGGGCTGTTTCTGGAGGTCATCAACTGTCTTCGCATCCCACTACTTGAGGGACTTGGCAGTTGAAGACGTGGAGGGATTACAGTCATTTGGTCCATTGGTGGTTGCTCAGCAACTTACCCGACCATCCGCCCATTAGGTAACTACACTTCTACTTACCTTTGGTCTTAAGATTAACCTCACCCCCAGGGTGCGTCGGTTTTTCTTTGGAGTTCTATTGGGTTGCTCTTTGTCCTGTTCCAGGTATTATCCTGAGACCGTTGACATTGGCTTTCCCGAGTTCTCCTGATGCATGTGCACTGTTTGCTGAGGGATGGTCCTCTGGAGTCCACACCACCATCCATCTGTCGAAGCCATATGCATAAGACCTATGGTAAGGTAAGTTAAAAATTTATTAAAATCTAAATATTTTAGATATTTAAATACTTACCTTACCATAGGGCGGTGACTCCCTCCCAACGCTGGATGCTCCTCCCCACTTTGGACTCTTCGGACCTTCCGGTTGACGGTAAAAGTGAATTTTGGATTCTGCGCTCTCGCGCGAGTGGAGAGATCACGTCACTTCCGTGACTACATTCGTAGATTACATGAGGTAGCCATCGAGGGGATGGCGAATCAACGACTGTCTGATCTCGTTTAGCGAAGCTAGAGGTAATATGCATAAGACCTATGGTAAGGTAAGTATTTAAATATCTAAAATATTTAGATTTTAATAACTTTTCTTTTCCTGATGGTTCCAATTGCCTTTATGGGCAGTGATGAATTTAGATCATAGGAATTGGAATTCTACCATATTCTCAAAAATTACTTGTTTCTAGCCAGTCAGAAGTTTCAAAGTAATCATATCTGATGGAAACTGCTGAATTGACAGCCACGTGACTGGAGAGCTGATAGAGCTGGCAGTGTAGCAATTACAGCAATATGAACGTTATGGTACATTTGGGGCAGAACATTGTATGTTTTACTTGTAATGCAAAATATGAGAAGTGCATAGTCTCCCCACTCTGAACTTTCAGATATTGATTTGAATGTGTTGGGCACCCATACTGCCCAGAAGACTGCCAATCTTGCCCTTGATGGAGAGTACACTATGTCACGAGGTGCTGCACTCATGAACCAGCGGCTGGCCTGGAGATCTGCGTACGTATACAAATACAATAACTGACTAACTTTGTCAACCTGAGCGTCCAGAAACTGTATATATACTGGACAATTTAAGTTGGGAATTTTGGTATTTGTATAATTGACATTTTATCAGTGGGTCAATAAATAAATACATGATTATTAATAATTTCAAAATGTACATATATCCTTAACTATTTTTGTCCAGTATATTTAACTAAGTGAGATCATCTTCTTTATCAGTCTTGAGACAGATAAACGTTTTATTTTTTCTTACCCATTCCTAAGGCTGTGTCATAGGAATGGAAACTTGTATGGGTGGAAGTTGCACCAAAGGATACTTTTGTAGAAGATTGTGTGACTGTTGAAGTCTGTTTCTGAGCATGGGTAAGAGCAAATGGAATCGGGGGGCAGAGTAGTAACGGACATTTACAGACCAGTGAGGGATAGCTGCTGGATGTTCACTTGAATTTGAGTTCTGCTGCTGCTGTTGTTTTGCTCACATATACTATAATGACTTTAATGATCTAACTGGACATTAAAAAAGCTGGTGATCCGGGAAGATCAGAAGTAGAACTAGTCTTTTTGCGTGAATATCAAGTGACAGGATTGGATGGTCAGACTAGCTGACTTGGTTGACACATGTCATCGTATCCCAGTTGGATAGATCAGTGCACATGATGGTGATCACTGGATTGTTTGGTCCAGACTTGATCATTTACAGACCACCACCATATAGCTGGAATATTGCTGAGTGCAGTGTTAAACAACAAACCCACCCACCAACAAAAGCTTCTTGACACCTCGGAGATTTATGAACTTGTAAAGCTGTCTTGATTTAGGGTGACCTGACATACATGTGACATCAGTCTTTGTAAGTAATTGGAAAAACATCTGTGTTAACATCTGTACTTGAAACTTATTCCACACAAAAAACTGTTCATTCAGTTTCTTGAGCAGTTGTTTTTGTAATTTGATGAAACACTGTATTATTTTTGTAATTTGTAGATAATACATGAAGTCGTAAGTTGGTAAGTTTGTGGTATTGATTTTTTGTTTTATGTGACAGACAAAGAGCAGAAGGTGGCCCTGACAAGAAAGCTTGGTACAGGAGAATCTTCAGTAAGATCCAGACAGTGGAGAACCATGTCAGCAAAGCCCAGTCGGTACGATCATATATGCTTCCTTCCTCATTCCAGGCATCATCATGAAAACCCCTGGATGTTACATTGTCACTCACTCCTTGAAACAAGTTAATGATTATAATGATGATGAAAGTAAAGGAAAATATATGCAGTCAAGACAATATGAAGAACACAGTATTTGCCTGATGGTATGGTTACTAAATATGGTCTTGTTTCGTTTGGTTGTCTTGCTGGATACCATTGTTATAGTTCTTTGATTTTCAACCCATTATTCAGTTCCACACACTGTTGGTCAAGACATGACTTATGTTGCAGTTCTGATTGTCTGCGTCATCAGGTAGAGTTCCTCGGTGTAATTGTACATAAACACTGGTTATGAGATATATGCAGACTTTGAATTTTGTTATCTTAAGTACTTTATCAACATGTTTTGTTCTTTCAGTCTGAACGGTCTCGTCATGGGACAACCTACAGTGATGAGGAGTACGAGGATGATGAACCAGTCTTGCCCACTCAGGTGAAAGTCATGAAAAAGAAAGTGAAAAAGGTGAATTTATGAGGCTGGATTTTCTGTGGTTGCAATATTTCCCGTTTTCCTAAATAACCACTCCTGGTGACACGAACTTGTGACTCATCAGGAATATTGATGGCAATCGCTTCGGTTGATGACCATGACTTGAGACATATCTCAAAAGAGATTCTGACCTTGACATTCAGGTCATAGGGATTAGTGAATGAGTGAGTCAAGTTTTGCTCCACTTGTAAGCAATTAATGTCATGGCATGGGACAGCAGATATGAGCTTCACGCAATTTCTTAGGAATTAATCACCTTTCTTTCAATCATTAATATAATCTTAATCTGGTTCATCTGGAGGGGTTTGGGAAACCATTCATTAGTGTTTCACTTCTAGCCTTGTCTAAGAGACTTTCATGCTCACAGTTGTTCATGACCTTGACTTGTTTCAGATCCGGGCACGTACGTCAGAAGTGGAGGATGACATGGCTAATGCTGTATATGCTCAATCACGTATCAGCAGCAACAGGCTCAACTGAAGGAGTCGACTGCATGAACGCCTCCCTTCTTTGTGATATTTTTAACACAAATCCTGTGTTTGACATGGATGTTAATATTCCTTCATGACAGAGTTAGAATGCTAAGCATTTCATCAAAACTATTGGATGTCATCCAGCATTCTGATTTCTTAATTTTTGATGACTTATTATTTGAAGTAAGTTTGTTTTTTCCTTGTTGATTGAAGGTTGACAGAACTGCTTTGATTATATATTCATAATCTGATTTAAGAAATACAGCTTGTTTTATTGTGCTGCAGTTCAGTCATCTGTTATCAATGTTTTGGACATTTATTGTTTGTATGTAGTTTTGTTTTCATTTAATATTTTTACACAATAGAGACTGTGATAGATTCAGCTGCATTTCTTCATTAAATGGTCTTCGTGAAGAAATAAGACAGCAGAAACATTATAGGTTGTTATATAATATTACTGCTCTAGATAAACAGCCAGTCCCTGCTATGTTGGATCGTGGTAACCTGGACAACTACTGTATAAACATTACTACATACACATTTTTGCCGATCAACAGCTTTGTTTTCCAACTCTTTTCTCTTGATAATGAATCAACAGATGTAAATACTGCTTCATGATTATGGTACAGGATTTAGTCTTCATTTTGGGGAAATGTATTAATTTTGAAAGTTTAAACAGTTAACTAACTCATGATGTAGCCAAGATGTGACTTTTGTGAAGAGGATGGTGAACTACATTGTCTCCACAGTCTGTTTTGCACAGACTTGGTTAACTACTTGAACAAAGACTTATTCTGGAAGGAAAGCAGCTTGAGGCATTCATCATGTTCATTTGGCATATTTTCAATGTCTACATAGGGATTTCATGCAGAAATAATTCTAGGACTTGGACCAATTTTGTCATATGTGCCACACATTTATATCTTTAATTATACACTCTATCACAAAATATTTTGATTATCGTAATATTTTCTTTCTTTTCAACTCAACTGTTGTAAGGCTAATGAGACATTATATGTTGATGTTTGATGTATTCATATGTTGTGTGTCATCTATCCAAGGCACAACCTCCTTATATCGGTCTCTGGAGATTAGTGGTTCGGGCGTACTATGCTGTAAGTGCCACCTGTATGCTAGAGCATTTCAGATGTTTTGCATAGGTTTTGTACAATGCATTGGAAATGCATCATCTTTGGCTTATGTTTGTTTGTCTAAGTTTAAAACCTAGGTACCTGTCCTGCGCTTACCTGGCCACCTTTTGAATTGGGTAATATCTCTTGGACCTGGGAAAACTTCTCCAGATACATCATGTAACATGAATGCCTTTTTGTACGTAACTGATATTGACTGAAGCTCTGTCTTTACTCAAACATAGTATGTATACATAGTCAGAAAGAGGTGTGAACGAAAGCTGCTGGTTGTGTAACCATGAAGTGTTTTGTTTCGATTAGCAATATATCACCTGAACTTGACAGGCCCTGGTAGACCTGCATACCGAGGTTCTTCTCAGGACCAACCTGAATAGAGTCCATGAGTTACCAGACCCAATCTTAGTAACTTCTTTTAAAGAATTTTTGTTGAAGAAACTAAGTAAGGATAAGCTAGATGGGTAAACAACTCCTTTATTACAGTTAGAAGTGATGTTTCATCTCTCCAAATGGGAACACATGGTTGCTTATCATATGTCATTCTTTCCCAGGTGAGCAAGTTTTGGTAAATACAATTTACTATTTTTTTTTTAATGATATTTGTTGATCTCTTGGTGCATGGATCCTACAATAAATGCCTTGCACGCTGAATTAGGTCAAGAGTTTGTTGTGTCTGACTATCCTGATCCAGGTCTGCTTGAGGCATGAGTGTCCCATTGTTACAATCTTTTCCTTATTATGCTGTTGCTGTTTGGTTAATATTTCTATTTTCATACTTCATTTATGTGACACCTAACTGGACAATAAACATATTTATCAGAGCGAGTTCTTTTTTTATTTCGGTAAAGATGTAAAAGTCAGACAAAAGTCTGGAAGACCTATTGTTATTATCCGGTTCTTATTATTCTTTTTATTTGAAAATCTTCTTCTCCAGAACAGCATATAGCACAATCAAGTTTGATACACCGCTAGAAAGCCCATTCCCTGGAAAACTTAATTTGTTCAAGGCATGTCAACATCGTCAATAGTTTCGGAGTTATCGCCCTTGGAAGTTGGTCAAATTTTCTGTAACATTGAGTTGAGTTTTACGCCGCACTCAGCAATATTCCACCTATATGGCTGCGGTCTGTGAATGATAGAGTCTGGACCAGACAATCCAGTGATCAACAGCATGAGCATCAACCTGCGCAATTGGGAACCTATGACAGGCCATACCTATGTTACACTGGGTTAGCAGGTAAGTGATTGAGTCTGAACAAGAAAATCCAGTGACCAACAGCATGAGCATCAACCCGAGCAATTGGGAACCTATGACATGCCATACCTCCTCTGTTCTTAGGTCTACAATCAAACAATTAGTGTTCGGGACATGTTAGGCTCTAATCTTTCCAGTAGGTTGTATATTTTACTATGCCTTCATCTTTGTTTTTCTGCAGTTTGTGAATTTTGTGTTCATGTCAGCAGTGTTGAATCAGAGCCAAATTACTGTAAAAACAACTGAAATGGACAGTCCAGCTGGCGTCCAAAGAAACTGTTCTAGTGAAGATAACCACGATGGGTGTATGGGGGAAGTCTGAAGACCATCATTACTGCCTTTGAGGCAATCCTAGTTGACTATATTATTATCTGAAACCCTCATATATTAAAGGTTTCAGCACAGGATTATTGACAGTGTGCATATTGTCTTATCCATAATGGATTTCATTTGCCAACTGCTTGCAGTTACTGTCAGCAAGATGTTATGTTAGCCTTGGATATCGGAGTAATACCAAACATCCATTGAATGAGAACTAGTTGATAACCCCTGAGCCTTGTATAGTAGGAGTTAGGTCACTAAACATTGTGACCTATGGAAAATGGACGAACTTGGGAAACATACATTGATCAAGTACCAGTCCTTGCAGAAATGGGCTTAAGGCCAAAAGACACGTCTCTTGGGTGTTATGTAGTGTGTTATGTTATGTAGTCCGTGCTGCTGAGTTGTTGCTGACCTTCAGCTGCAGTCTTGCTAAAAGCAACGTTATTTGCTGATGATCATGTGCCAGGACAATTTCAAGAACAAAACAAACAAAAACATTTTGGTTGTTTAAGAATAATTTTTCTGATTATTTATAAAAAAGGGACCTGTAAAGATGGATGTAGATACCTGATAAATGGGTACACATCTGGACACAAACAAATACAAGCCAAATGACAGACAATGATATGGGTACTCATCTGTGGAAATTCAAACATCTAACAGCACAGAAACAGAGTTTCTCTGATACAAAGTAAGAGGAAAAACACACTTGTCTAATAATCTGTGGCTTAAACTTACTTCAAGTTATGATGTAACAAGTGCCTGTTTCTGCCTGTTATCAAGTCACATGCATCAAGTTGAAATTATGGCTATAATATAATGGACAAAAATAGTTAGGGACATTTATAAATTTTGATATTATGTATAATGATGTATGTATTCATGGACATACTGATAAAATATCAGTCATAAAAATACCAATATCCCTAACTTATTTTGTCTAGTATATTACTCTAGTAGTGGTACCTGCAACTCAACACATCACTTTTGCAAAAAGACACAATTCTGAGCTGTGGACCTATACCAAGAACAAAGCATGATGGGATTGAAAACCTGTGAAATCCACTGACACAAACAATCAAACTGAATAAAGGATAATTGTATTCATGACTAGATAAGGAATCATGGACATAAAACACTGAGGTAGCATGACCAGAGGTGCACTTGCAAAATAGTCCATAGACCGTTGCTATAGTGATATAGTAAGGATATGGTTGGCTGATAGAGGGATCATCTTTGGATGTGCAAAGGGAAAGGTTCACCTCTCAGTATAGGATCTGGGTACTCAAATCAAATGGAACGCTTCTTGCATTTATTTGTCAAACACTTGAATATAGTCACTATCAATTCATTATAAAAAACATTTGATTCAATCACAGAAACGTATCAATATACACAATCTTTGCACGCAATTAATATACACTTTCATGTAGAATTAAAATAAATGTTACAGGAATTTACCTTCGTAATTATAAATAAAACAACATATACAATTCAAATTTTGAAATTTGAAGTATTCTCACTGTTGTGGAAGATCCCTGTGAACTAGCTAAACATTCTGGGTCACCCTCAGGGTGCTGGGATACAGGACTGGGGGCGAAACACATGCAGAAGCTCATCCCACCCACAGTCTGCTATCTGAAAACAGCAAAAAGTCATGTGAGTGAGTGAATATTTTAGCAATGTCATGGTGTGAATCATTAGTAGTTGTCTTTACATACTGAATTTGTTGAGAATCAGACTGAGGCAACTGACTTGACAAGAGAATTTCACAAGGTCACCAAGACACAAGCAGTCTGTAGTACTACCTGTGTAGTAGTGGGTAGTGTTTGTGACTACTCAAGGCTAGTTTCATTTGCTCACACATTACCCTACCTGTCCAGGAACATGCAGGTTGAAATCCAGGCCATACACAAACTCTGTGTGGTGTTCAATCACCTCCAGGGCCTCGGGACGAGTATAGTCCCAGATCCTTGAATGATACAGCAGACAATCAGGTGTAGCCACACTGATACACAAATCTCCAGAACCATCAATGTACAAATGTATACTGACAAAAATAGTTAGGGATATTTGTAAATTTTGAAATTATGAATAATGATGAATTTATTCATTGAATACTAATGAAATATCAGACATGAAAATACCAATATCCCTAACTTATTTTGTCCAGTATGAAACAACCTGTTGACATAATCTTTGGTTTAAAGGGGCACTGATTGGAGCAATTTCTGTGGACTGGTGTAAACGTTTGTTACTGTTTTTCTACAGTGAGTATCCGGATGATATCCCAGAATTCATGACTGGTTCGTGACCTCTGCTGCGCAGTCTGTATGCACAATTGATAGTTAAATTATAGACAGATCAACTAAGGTGAAGTCATTTTTACTTCACTACAAATGTATTATGAAAACAAATGAAACATTTTGAAGGTTAATCATCTGCAAGTGGTAGAAATGGAAAAAAACTTTTAGGACGGAAAAATAATGAAGACAGTGTACGTCTCTATATTTTGTCTCATAACCCTAATTAGGTTATTGTCATATTTGTATGATTTTGAAAATTAATAAAAGAACACACAGTCTGCTTATACTTATAGTAAATTTCTTACATGACAGCAACATTTATACATTGTATAGATTGCCAATGTGGATCCTATTTCACACACATACGTGATCTAGTGTGTGTTTTCTGTCATATAGATTCTGCTGAATGCTACAACAAATAAATGAAAACAAAATGCAAATAATGAATTTAAAACAAACTAATTTTTTAGCAACAATGTCAGGCTACTACCTTGTTCAGGAATGTATCTATCAATATCCACATAAAGGAAATCATATTCCATTCATCTGCAGCTGGTAAATAATCATGCGTCTTACAACAGTCGTGCGTCTTACAACAGTCTAATTTGCGAAAAAGTAACACATCGTTTCACGTCTTTCACATTGGTGAAAACCTGATTAACCTGTCATTAGTCACCCAAGATAGCATGCCTGGCAACTAACTGCATGATGTCCACCATTCTAAGTAACTTAGTTAACCAATAATGAGCAATCAATCAATCAACGCAATGGTGGTTAATTCTTTGAAGGGAGGATGTTGTTTTTACACTCGCACTTTACGACAGTATAAATTAAAGATATAAATAGTATAAATTAGTACATCTACACACACTGTCTTTAGACAAATCCGCTAGAAGATAAAAGTAATTAATCAATCAGTGTGTTATCGGTTAATCCTTTGATCGATGTTTGTTTTTGTAACTCAGCTGATAAACCCTCTTGCATCACTTACATGCACATATTACATAACACACAATACATTTGCCATTACAGACCTTAATTTATGATGTTGAGTATTTACTACAGACTGGAAAAATGCCAAATGGGAACCTTTGTTGAGTAACCAAAGTGGTGTTACTACTAATTATACCGGTTATAAATTCACTAACTGATGATCCAGAGAATGATGACAAATAACATGTGTAGGTTTACACCATCAAACACGAGTTACAGCAATAAAAATGTAATCTCTGTGTCGCATGCAGCCTGAAAACACTTATGGGCCGAAACTGTTTTGAGGATACCAACGGAACTTAGTTACATAAGGAATACATACAGGCATTTAAAATTGTACTTGGGTAAATAGGTGTAATAAGTTTATTTTCACGTAAGAAAATTTTCAGATTTCTCTTTCAAAGGCTAAGTCATCGTTTTTAGTTTACGACTTCAAATAAATCAACTGTGTGTTTCTATTGTGAAAGGGCAAGACAAATACCAGACGACATAATCTGTCATGTCTTACCGAGTTGTGAAGTCATATGAGCAGGAGATGAGCTTGGTCGCCATGAACGGTGAAGTCTGAAACAGTCAATTTGCAATAGGGTGAAACCAACCCTAGACTGTCCTCTGCATTTGGATATTTTGTGACAAGTTTGTATACTGAACATATTTAGAAATATATGTTTTTCATGACTGTCAGAACTGAATGTGAGAATATAATTTCAGGCAACAAATTACTAGCAACATTTGAACCTCTGTGTAGGTTATCTGTGAAGGCCACCTCACCCTGATTCTCCTGATGGCATACTGGTGTCCACGTAGCTCGCACACTTGCTGCTGGGTATTCCTGATATCCCAGCCTCGTATCAGTCCATCCACGCCGCCAGTGAAGAGAACATTCTGGAGACAAGGCAGGTAAATAAAGATCACTGACCACCATCACAGTATTTTTTTAACTTATCGGGAAATGTGTTATCCCTAAACACATATTTTTAGTATGCTTACAGAGTTTTCTGACATAAATTTAAAAAGCTTTCATCCGAACATAATGAAGACAACATATGAATATGACAAAATTAAGATTACGTATAAGCAAGGGTCTGCCTTTCACATTTGCTAGCCCTAAGAGGTTGCTTCATGGAATGGGTGTTCAGGTTTGGTGAGTTCGTTGACAGCTTGTGAACATACCACAATGGATTGCTAGTCATAGCATCAATCTATGGATTGTCAAGACCAAACTTGATTATATAAGGTTGTTGCCATGTAGAATATTAGTGAGTCAGAGCATTAAACAACAGGCTCACACCACTTGGCTAGGCTGTGTATACCATAATCTATATCAATATTCCACTTATAATTTCCGTCTAAAATTAACGGAACATCTGGAAGAAAATACAAGCTCAGTCCTCTATCCTCTCACTTGGATGAATGAATGAATGAATGAATGATTTACCATCTACTCTGGTATATAGCTTGCATGTCACACCTCAAGACTTCCACTGGATACCTGTGATGGACAATATCTTGTCATACTCACCTGATCGTATTTGCACCAATCACACGTGAGAATCTCACCACTGTGAGCAGGTACAACACGAGTTGGGAAGTTTGGTTTACGAGCATCCCACACTCTCAAGGTTTGGTCCCCTGTAACCGTTAGGTACAACAGATTTAGATATGTTTCTCCCTCTCTTGTACTCACACACGCACGTCATGCTGAAGTCAAGTTTTCATTTTACATTATGAATAGCCAGCCTCAGTCCTTTTCATCTACTCCTAAATATTTACATAGACAGACACACAGACATATTCATATATTCCTAGCACTCTCTAGGCATGCATTCATCCTCCCTTAACATCTATAGATCCTCCCTTCACAATAATAATAATGAGAACAATTTACAAGAACCTGCAAGAACAACTACTATCATCCCTCCACAACACCATATAACTGCTGGAAGTGAACGATGAACAGAACATACCTGACACTGAGGCAAAACATGCTGGTACATGTGGCGACCACCCAGCAGAGTAGACGATGGAATCATGACCTCTGAAGGTCACAAGAGACTGGGCAGAATGCAAGTCCCACTGGGAAACAGACGCAAAACTTGAACATCCCACAGTGAGAGAGTTTCGTCTCACGCTGCTATGAAGACTATTTCAGTCAAATCATGCTGTGTCAGCTTTATAAGAGAGAAAATCCATGTCTTTGATTGACTTTGATATCAGAGAATGATACCTGCGGCACAATTTGTTGTAAACATTGTTTAAAACATAAGAGACATATCTACCAATGCTAAATGCAACCATGAAATTGAAAGATACTTTTCTCATAAATTCCTGCAATGACACGTTCAACTCAATATTAGTTCAGTTTTCTACACTGCTTAGCTGTGGAGAGGTGAACATTAACAGTCTGAGACGTAATGTGTACACGAGACGGTGCGCTCCCTGGTACTAACTGAAGTGCTTCACCCTAATCAATGTCAAACACCTTGGAACCAACAGTAATGGGCACAAACACGGCTCAAGGTAATTAAAGCGTCCCGTAAAACCCCTAAGCGTGGTGGTTACCTGACAGTCATGAATAATCAGGGACTGCCTATTATTGTGGCACATGAAAACATCGGGAAAGCAGAAACACCATGCCCAGGACTGGCTGTTTACATATGCAAATTGTGCAAAAACAATTCACTGCATATAAGAAAGTGATTTATTTCATTTGAATGTATTACTGGTAGAAACAGTAACGTATTCACCTTTGCAGTAAGTTCTGGAACATTTTGAAACCAGTATGACCTTTACATGATTCGAAAGTCAAAATCAGTTAATATCAATAATAAGTACAGCCATAACTGTAAAGAGAGGAAGAGACAAGGTAAGGCAACTCACAATTTTGATCAGCGTATCCCATGATCCTGTCACCACAAGGTTCTCACCACGAGTCAGACTCCAGTCAACAGAATTAACCTGGAATCAACATACATGTACTTAATTATTCAAAACAATCAGTTCAGTTGTAAAATATATAAAAAAGCTTACATTCTTTCATATCTCCTCTTGAGATACTGATCCAGGTCTATCCTTAACAAGACTGGCAACAGATCATAACCATACCAAATTTGATCTTCATGTTTATTTCTTTACGTGAACAAAATATAAGCAAGTTTGTTTCAATATGTCCTAAAGTAAACATATTGTTCTAATTTCTTGACTTGAACAAAGTTGACTTCTTGTTGACAATGAATAATGTTTTATTTTTTTGACAAAGTCTCAGAAAGAAAGTTGACTACTACTGAGGCTGCATCATGATCAGCTCTAAGGGAACTGTCCTAATAGATTGTATGTCCATTGACAATCATTACCTCCTTGGTATGCTCCTTGAATGCTTTCAATGGACCCTGGAAGTAAATAATTACAACTGGATCAAGATCTCCAGTGGCTATGGCAATCAAGCAGCAATGAGAAACAAGGCAACATAAAATCACTGAGATAACACTGGAGCATGCATTTTTGTATGTCCCATGACATGTTCGACATCTGTTACGAGTGAGTGAGTGAGTGAGTGAGTGAGTGAGTGGAAAGCAAATGTAGATGCAAATGTGGACAAACTGGCATTCAAATCATGGCCAAATGTTCTGGTGTGCCTGAAGGAAGCATTTCTGTAAAATGCACTGCTGCACCACAGACATTTGTCTTCACATTCCTGATAATACATGTTATTGATCACTGGACCACCTGGGATATGATCTGGTACATCCTCTGCAATTTCTACATCATGTGTAACCATGGTAACAAATTACCTGTTCCTGCAGGACATCCCAGACAAGGAGGCTCCCATCTCCACTTGCTGTCACCAGCACATTCTCATTGCTCTCTGACCAAGCCACATCAAACAAGCCATCACTCCAGTCAAATGTACGAAGTACCACTAAATGGTCTGGTCTCAGTTCTAATACAAACAGTGTTCCACACCCTTGAAACACAAAAGCACAAGAGTTATTCCTTTCGGTTTTCTTCTTGGTTTTAGTATTCTTAGCTGGTTACAGAGAAAGTCTTTGATAAAGTTTATACAAAGAAGTTAAAGAATAAGACATCCCCAAAACGTTGCTAATTTCTTTTTAAAAAAAAAGTACTTAAGGTATTCTCACATAAATATATACATGCTATTTTTATATTTTCATTTATAGTATTTGTTATTTTCAATACCATACTTATCAGCTAAAAGACAGGAAACAATCATAATACATTACTACACAACTTCTACATAATGCCACTAAAAGAAATTGTAAACTAGTAGCCTGAGCCAGTCATTCTGTAAAATCTGAAGAAGACATCATAACATATTGTTGGGATTACCAAGATCTTTTATGGATATATCTTCTTTAATCTTTTTTTTCATCTATAACAACTCCTGAATCAAAGTAAATGTCGCCAAAAGACATTATTGCCCAATATTGGAATTGTTGTCAATATCACTTCCATATGGACAGAGTACCTGCAATGCCATAATACTGAGAGGACGAACAGGCTAGCCTGTTGGGAAAGTATGGTGAAAATTTTACAGAGTATCCATGGCGGGATTGTGTCCTAAATGTCACCGTCATGAGAACGGACTTGGCCTCTCATTTCACGCCACCAAGATAGTGTTTGGTGTACTCTTGAGAGTAGCCTCCCTTGTTGAACGTTCAGTTTTACCACATGTCGTGTTTTCATGGTGGACTATGAAACAACACGTATATGATATACGAAAAACGAACGGCGATACCTGACATGTGCAATAATTTATTATATTGTCCTCATCAATCATCAAGTTGAATACGTTTGGTTCGATTACGACAACCGGAAACAAGACCGTTACTTCTTGCCGCCATCTTCTGAAATCTGCGAGGGGAAGACCAGTGTTTACACTTTTGTCTCAAATAAAAATGTAGATTTCAGTATGAAACTTTCTGTGCAAAGTTGTCAGTGATATCCACTTCGAAGGGAGTTATGGAGCGCCCTGTTTATTTCTTGCAGTCAGAGGTAGCACGGCTCGTCTTAGGTAAGTTTGTTCAAACTTTCTGCAAGTTTGAAAGTTTTGTCGTCTTAGCCTGTCATGATGTTGATAACAATTATGATTTTCTCTCCACATTGATTTGTCTGGTCGTGAATGTTTTGAGCAAAGGTCGGAGACTGAAAAACTCTCTAAAATTAGGAGTTATAGCCATCAGCTGTATTTTTTACAGGCAGTCATCCGTTCAAGTGATCAAATAATAGAGTCACAATAACGTGGTTCGCTTGTACAGCCTTAGCTCTCGTATTCTTCATAAATATATGGAGAAAATGTAAGCAGTTTCATGTATGCTTGAAAGTTGTATTTCATATTTCTGAAGCTTAAGACACCTATACTGTTGACTTGCAAATCCTCTTGACCTTGCAAATGCTTAAAATTGTCTCTCTGGCTACATGTCAATAAGCATGGGTTATAGCTAAAACGGCACCAAAATCGTTTGGTGAAAACGGCACCAAATTGGCGAAAATGGCTACTGATTAATGGGCTAAAACACCAAATGCCTCTCGCCTTTGTTTCTTATGTCACCACTATAGTTTTTGCACAGCCGTATAACAAACATGTCCTGAAAGTCCAAAGACCGAGGTTCTTTTGGACGAAGAAGCACCCTCATTCTATTGGCCATCCTCACTAAAGTGGCTTGGTTCTGACGACCACCAGGCTTTTCCGGATCGACATTTGCGCATATCTCACGGTAGCGTAATGCAGATATACCGGTGCCACAAACTCTGTGAGTCCATAACTCACACTGGTCGCAAGACACAGCATGTTGATTTCTTCAGACAGTCTTATCACATACAACACAGTGGTGAGACATTGTGATGAATGATGTGTATCGGGTACATGTCTGTGTTTTAAATACAGTTTGAAGGGTGCAGTGTTTTCACTTTCCAGTCAATGTCAGCAGAGTAGACGCATTTATTATCTAAACATAATGCAAGCAGGTTGGGTATGAGAAGCACTTTCCAATCATTGTCGGCTGAGTAGACGCATTTATTATCTGCAAGCAACTTGGGAAACACATTCAAATGCTTGCAGTATCGGTGAGTGTTAGTGTTGAATGTTGATGGGCATACTTACCTGATATATTTTTTATTTATATTTAGGTAATATATATGTTTTAATTTCACAAAGTCTATTTACGAAACACCAAAGTGATCATATCAATGTTCATCCAAAGTTCACAATCCAATAAAGTCTACTTACCTAATATATGTGTTTTTATTTCACAAAGTCTATTTACGAAACACTAAATGTTTATCCAAAGTTCACAATACAATAAAGTTATCATATCAATCTTCATCCTTTTTTAAATTGTATATGGTGATGTTTTCGCCATAACATTTGTAGCCGTCCTGTCCAAACGGTGACGTTTTTGCCAGGTGCCGTTTTGCTGTGGTGACATTTTAGCCTGCACCCCATAAGCATGATAACTAGTGTAGGGCCATCTCCTATTCTCACAAGTTCTCTATTCTCGCGGTAAACTCATTTCCTTGCTGAGATCGTCGATGCGTGATACTTAGTGGTTGTTTACATGACTGAACAGTAACTAGGAAGTGGCCCAAGTCTGTGCATGATCAAAACTTTGAAATGTAACGAATATTGGTGTAAAAAATATCGCCAATTCATGAAAGTCAACTTTACCCCCTAAACAAACACCATAAGTGTTTACAGTGTGTTGTGCAACACACCTTGGTTAATGAAAATTATGTGATGTCCAAAAACATATCTGACAATGTTATTTTTTATGTGCTTTTGATGCACATATATCGTGTTAACCTGCAAGGAATTTGAGCCCATAGACTTGTTGACATAGCATTTCATAAGATAATATTGTAGATACTGGCAACAATGCTATACCATACACTTGCAACTCAAACACCCTTTTCCATTACAAACACATTAGGGGTTAGGCCAAGAAGTAACAGTGAATCATGATTCTAAAGGAAGTGCTTTTGGCAGGCATATTTGGAATAGTCATCAAATTTTGTCTAATTAGAGAAAGTTTGATAATTGTTTTCTTGAAACAGTGGACCTGTGAAGGTCCAGGGTAGAATAGGCCTTCAGGAAACCATGCTTGCCACAAATGGCGGCAATGCTTGTCGTAAGAGGCAACTAACAAGATCGGGTAGTCAGACTCGCTGACTTGGTTGGCACATATCATTGGTGCCCAGTTGCGCAGATCGATGCTCATGCGCATATCGATGCTCATGCTGTTGATCACTGTATTGTCTGGTCCAGACTCGATTATTTAAAGACTGCCGTCATATAGCTGGAATATTGCTGAGTGTGGCTTAAAACTCACTCACTCACTCACTCACTCACTCACTCACTCACTCACTCACTCACTCACTCACTCACTCACTCACTCACTCTTGAAACAGTGATTGACAGGGTAGGTATCAAAAGCCATACAATAATAGCTGAGATGGTTGAAAGTTCCATGGCTGAAAGTTTTATGAAGTTATTTTTGCATATTTTTATGACAAGTATCTACCATCATGGGAGATTTGTCAGCACCCTAGGCTACATTGAAAAGGCTTATCATGTAAATGGACTAGAGTCCAAATTTCTGTTGAAAGAAACAAAAAGATATTCTTACTGAAAAAATCATTTGAACTTGGCACACAACTGTGTTACTGAATGTAAAATCATGATCAGCTGATGATTGATGATTTAATCATGCCAGTAAATTGATCATCCAAATTAATTGGGTCATCCATTCAACGCTTGATTTTCCTAAAACATTCCCATGTTCAAGAGCATCTACTAAGAACTGTGATTCTGGCAAGTATTGCAACTGGATCTATCAGTGTTAGTATCACCATGGTAACTGAACTTGGAACTCTATGTCATGGTGTTTATTATGTTTTTGCTACTTGTTATTCAGCTAAACCAGAAATAGCGATCAGCTGTGATTCAGTTAAAAAGCATCTGATAATATACCATCAAAGAATTTCTATTCCATTACCAGAATAATGTATGTCTTGAGCAGTTATTTTAACAAAGATTTTATAAGTTGCTGTCTGGTTGTATACAATTTATGAAGGATTCAGTTTGAAAGGTCACTGCTAACCTCCTGTGGTGTACATGCCACTTTAATCATGTTAATTGTTAGAAAAACAAAATGTAGTCAAATATGACTTCATTGAGTCAGTATCGCAGGTCTTAGGGCCCATGGATAACAAGACTGTATTTTGTTTCGGATTGCTGAGAACAAAGTGAAATTGGTGCTATTGCGTTAGGTGTGAAAAATGGACCCTCATGAATAGAGGATGAAGTAATGTCATTTCCCTCACGGTTTCCCCGTTGTCACTGTAAGTGGTTTTAATGAATGAATGTGGGATTGAATTTCATGAAATAAAATGTGTTTCTGATAAAGTGCTTACTGCATAATATACATGACATGATCGTGGTATAATGGGTGGAGTCTTTCAACAGGGTACCTGAAGGAGAGCTCTCACCCACTGACATACAAGAGTTTCCTGAAGGAGTGCAAGTACCTGGCTGAATATGCGGCCATGTTGAAGGAAGGCATTGAGTATCCCACTGCCATCATGGGAATCTCACTGTGTCAGATGCTTAATGAATATGCGGAACTTAAACTGAAAGGTTGGTTGAGTTCATCAGTGAAATTTGAAATTTAGATATGTCATGGTTTCAGATGTAACTGTTAATGAATATTTACATTGTCATACAGGTGTTTTTAGTCTGTGCAGACACTTTTGAGATTACAATGCTAGACTTGATATTGTTCAGAAAATCACAAGCTCATTTTCAGAAGACAGTAGATCATATGAACTATTATTAGCTGTGGTTCAAAATGCGGAGCAAGGAACTATGTATTCAGCAGTGTCTGTCCATATGTCCTGATTCTTATTTATAAACGCGTTATAATTGTCATCACATTAAAAAGACTTTTATCATGTTTGAAATTGAGTGTTTAGTATATGCAGTCTCAAAATCTCAAAATCATTTGTCACTGAGTGATGGAAAGAGGATTATTGTGATACTGTGTAACATTTTAATTCTGATTACCCTTTGTTTGTCAGCACAAGAGACAGGAATGTATGCCATTGATATGGCTGCAGCCTGGAAACAGTTTGACGCAGTGACGCGACTTATTAAGAAGAAGACAAAAACACAAGCACTTAAAACTGCAAGCTATCAACAAGGCCGGCGGACCCAGCATCGAGTTGATAAAGCTCCATGTCGGAAAGATACTGGCGATGTGGAAAGCACACATGACCTCAACAGGGTTTCTGTCAGCTTGAAGAAAATACATTTATGCCCCTCGTCTTCTGGTGTCAGTGTTGGTAGTTACATCTCTGAGATGACACCAGGTGGGGACAATGTCGCAACAGTAACAAAACCAAACACAGATAAACCCGGGACTAAGAAAAGGACAGCTAAACGTAGAACACCTGTGCAGAAGAGAGTGTCGCGTATGCGGCGGACTACAAGAAGTAGTGCTACATTAGAGTCTGTGATAAATACTCAGGGGATATCGGACAGTGACTCAGATGCTGTAGACAATGTAGTTGATGTGTCAGGGAGTATGGATATGTCAGAGAATATAGATGTGCCAGGGAATATGGATGTGTCGGGAAGTATCGATGTGACAAGGAATATGGATGAGTCAGGGAGTGGGTTATTAATAAATTCACAAACATCGGGTGTAATGCAACAGTCCACATCAGATCCGAAAGATATACTTAACATAGGAATGTTTCAGAACAGTTCAAGTAGAAGTGACGCATTACTGAATAAAAGCACTAACTTGCACCGTAGCGTAGCTGTGCATAATGAAGGCATGAAAGAAAAGGTTAACGATGAAGAAGATGTTGTTGAACTAGAAGTGGATCAGCTGCCAGACCTCGAACAGGTTCAGCAGACAGACCAACATGCTGATTCATTTTCACATAATATGGGTAAAATACTGCTATTCTTTGGTCTTTATCAGCATGTATGATGTATTTTATGAATGTGTAATTACATATGTTAGGTTCTGGTTGGATGGGGCGGTGGGGTAGCCTAGCGTTTAAAGTGTTGGCTCGTCACACCAAAGACTCATGTCTGATTTCCCACATGGGTACAATGTGTCAAACCTGTTTCTGGTGTTCTGATATTGCTGGAATATTGCTTAAATTGGCATGAAAGCCATACTCTAGTCAGACAGTAGTCCAGTATCTGTTATGAAGATGGTTTTTATATATATATTTCAAATGCTGGGTATTATTTATGAAGTTGAATCTTAAATTTAATAGGTTAATAGCATATTCCAGTAATACTTAATTATTTGGTTATTGAGAAATCCGATTAAATCTAAGTGATGTAGCCTATATAAGCCTACAGTTGCAGAGAAGCAGAAAGCATGAGTTGCGTTAACTTGATAGTGAATATTTCTGTTATATCATATAAACTGTACACCATTTTCTTGTAACCCTTGAAGATGGGTGCAATGCAGACTAAGACTCATGAACAGATCTCATTTGGGATAAATATTTCTCATCAGATCGTGGCTTGCTGAAGGGAAACAACTGTACATGTGTATCTTTTGTAGTCTGAATATAATTTGTTAATTGTTAAGCTGATTATGATTGTTTTCCTTCAGCTGAGGAAAGCCCTGTTAAAATGTCAGTGGTTAACCAGTGTCAGACTACTCCTCTCAAGACACTGTCTATATGTTCGGAGACCTGTGATGTGATTGGACGATCTCCTCGGAGGAGAAAGTAGGTCATTGTGTACTAAATTTGTATATGTGTATTTTTGATGATATTGATCATATATGTGACTGGAACTCAGAAGTGAATCTCTTAACAAATAGTGTACAGACTCCATAAACCAAATAGTCAAGAAATGCCTGAATATCTCCTTAACCAACAGTTCACTCACCCCTTTCACTTCTTCAACTACCTATATCCAGACTCGACTATTTACAGACTGCCACCATATAACTGCAATATTGCTGAGTTCTGCGTAAAATGTAACTCACTCATCCACCCACAATGAATAATCTCCCAGACCACTCATCTTCAGAATGTATTGCTACTGTCCTAATGTGTTTAGGCACCAGCCAAAGAGACGAAATGACAACCAGTCACTCCGACCCACAGATAAAGATGGAGGAGTTGCCCCATCAGAGCAGAGGGACAGTTCTGGGAGTGAAAGCAGCAAGGAGCAGCCCAATCTCCAAGCTGATCCTTTCCCTGTACGTACTCATCATGTTTTCAGAAGGACAAACTTTTTGACAACTGAACTCACATGGCCAAAACTTTAATTCCAGATTTATCTTTTTCTATTCTGGGTCCAGGTATTCTGTAGTTTATGACCAAAATCCCAGTACATAAGCTGACCATGGATATAAGGAAGTTACTATGTTTTTATGTGGTCACTGTATGGATGGCTGTGCATTGTCTATCGGGTAGTCATATTGTGTGCATTGGCCGGTTGTTATTGGGCCAGGATGTTTACTGTGTGCTACAATGTGCATTATGCGTATTGGTTGATCATTGTGTGAATTTGGAAATGGCTGATTATGCTAGACACTGTGGGATTGTTTTGGGTACATAGTGGTTAGTGTATTGCCTGATTGCATTATGTAATTGGTGTTTACAGTGTGTCACTGGACTTGGTGTAGGGTTTTGTAAGAGTTCAGTTCAGTAAGTAGGCCAGTTCAGGACTAAAGAATATCAGGAAGCACTGATTATTTGCTCCCAGAAGATACTCAAGATATATGTACTAGAAAGCGCATGTCAGATTTGAGGTCTTACTCTTATTGACTTAAATTATAGTATCCAACTCTAGAAGATTGTGCATCATGTTGTTCAAGCATGAATTCTGTGATAAGTCAGTTTTTTGTTTGTTTTTTTTAGTTTGAATTCAGGAAGAGATAAGTCTCTTTATTGTTGTTGGGATTTTTTAGTGTGAAGTCAGGTGTTTATTGTTCTTAATTTTTTAGTGTGAAGTCAGGGATAGATAAGTCTATTGTTGTTTTGTGAGTGTGCAGTCAGGGATAGATAAGTTTGTTTATTGGGTTTTTTTTAGTTTGAACTGAGGGATAGATAAGTCTGTTCATTATTGTTGTTGTTTTTTTAGTTTGAATTCAAAAAGAGATAAGTCTGTTTATTGTTCTTTTTTTAGTGTGAAGTCAGGGATAGATAAGTCTGTTGTTGTTTTGTGAGTGTGAATTCAGGGATAGATGAGTTTGTTTACTGTTCTTTGAGGGTGAAGTCAGGGATATATAAGTGTTGTTTATTGGGATTTATTTTTCCTTATCCTGACTCATGCTTATTTGCTTGCTGTCCTCTTCCTTGCGAAGGTAGTGGAACACCTGAAATCCCTTGAAGTTCCCTTCTAAAAGAAGCAGACGTAAAATCACACTCACCCATGTATTACCTCCTTTTTCCTGCGCATATGGTCATCTGACCGCCTTGATACTTCACTCTCTCCCTATCGCCCGACGAGGGCGGTTGGAGGCACCTGGAGTCACGTACACGGCGATAAGTCTTTCATTCTTTTGATTTTTTAAACTAAATTTGTGCTGTATATGATTTTTGGCTTGTATATATTTATTATAATTATTATTATTACACAATTTTGTAATTATTGTGTCTATTTCTAACATGAAATCATGTTTTCAGTGCAGACTACGGCTGTCAGTGGTTGACCTGCGCATATTTTGCATTAAATTGTCTGAAGCAGAATTTTTATTATATTTAATGTCTGTTCACGGGCGTGCTAGAGTTAAGCAACGTCGGCTCACATTAGCCATGTCTAATCTAGTGAGACAAAGTCGGGTAACCGTATAATTTTTTATGCTGAGATTCATTCCAGCTAGGTGCCAGCCGTATCTTCAAGGTTGTGTCCAGGGTCGGGCGAGTCCCAAGACTCAGAAGAGATCATCCATTGAGACAGGACTGTCTCAGACCAAGAAAAGTCGGAGTCATCATCTGCAAGATCATAGCAGAATCATCCCTCTCTGATAAAGAAGTCATTCGGGGATGAGATAGTGCACTTAGAAGAACGTCCGTTTTTTTACGAGTCTCCGTTAATGATTCGGAGTGAAGACACCATGCATCAGACATCGGCAACTAGATCGACGCCGACAGCATCTTCAGCACCTCAGAACACATCTCATCTACAACAGACATCGCAGATGTCGACTGCATTCACGGGCATTGTAGACAACTCTTCAACACAGTCGTCAATGCACACGCTGCATGAAAAGAATTCGACGCAATTGTCTTCATGCAACAATTCACAACACAGATGAGGAACCTCATGGAACGAAGATTGGAAGAGGAAAGATGACTGCACTCTCACTTGACTGTGAATCAACGAGAATATTCATCTAGACCGGCACTCATGTCTGAGGATGAAGATCCAGGTCCCGATCATTAGATCGCAGTACAGAGAAGGATATACCCACGCCGAGTGAGTGCACTCACATGAGTAGTTATACTCAGGTGAGTGCACTCATGGATGGACTCGTCAACGGAGAAGGTCTCCTTCAGTCTCCCCTATTCATAGAAGTCGTATGCAGACATCCTCCCCTTCGAACTTAGACTCACACGGGGGATCGTCGGCAATCTATGACTTCGTTTTTCTCTGGGAGGAATGAAGTTAGACATCAGTGTGAATTGTCACTGGAGGAAGTCTTATTTTCGGATTCGGAAATCACATCATGGATCACCGATGGTTTTAACCTGACTTCCCCATCTAAGGATACCAACGAGCTCAACACGTACAAGATGAAGAATGACGACATTGATACGTTAACATTTCCACCGATCACTCCTGTATCTACGATACCTGAGACTTTGTCTACAGTGTTCAAGTCAGCAACTAAGTTTCAACAGCAACACGTGTCCTCTTTTAACGCACGTCTTAATAATATGGAACCATTCATCAGAGCGCCTGAGGTCGACGAAGGCTCTAAAGGGATTAGCTCGATCTAGAGCCATCAACGAGACTCTCATCGCTAAGTTTAGCAATTCAGTAAATGAGGAAGAGAGGATGATCCTGTCGGCACTCGTTACACAGAGGAAGGATCAGCAGTTTATGTCAGAACATCTAGCTTCTACCACTGCAGGAATTAATCTACTTTGAAGGCAGGGGCTCCTGTCTGTCACTTCATGGAGTGAGAACTTCACAAAACCCTTGTATCAAGTCCCATGGTCTGCACCTACGGTATTCGACGGAAGGATTGAAGGGGTAGCAAGATCAGTTACTCAAGATTCAAGGGAAGTTATGATAATATAATCCATCGACACTTTGACTTCAGTCCCGAAACAGACAAATCATAGTTAAACTAGCAAGTCCAAGTTTTCCAGGGTTCAAAGAGCGAGGGACAAGAAATTCAAGGATAGAGGGGAGAAATCGTCTTCTCCATTTTGTCTCTCCTAAGGAGGAAGTAAACATTCTCAGACCTCAGGAAGATCGTCTAGGGGCAGTGGAGGAAATAAACGCTGTTGATCAGGGTCGGAACAACTGGAGTTTTCCACCCTCAGACGTTCCCATGCAACTGTCTCCAGTTGGTGAATGTCTTCAACTCGTCTGGAAGAAGGGGGAATTCTCAACGATGAATACATCATGAAGATTCTTCGAGATGACTGCAACATTCCACTGCATACTACACCTCCGATCACAAGAGATGATGGTGTTATCTTCGGTGGAAAAATTTTGACACACCTCCCTGGAAGACAGTTTGTCTTCATCAGCTTCAAGTTGTGTAAGTTTTTTTCGCACGCTTTAGACACGTGCCAAACAGTATGGTTACAGACAAGCCTAAATGCTAGCAAGGGTATCACCGTTTGAACAAGATTTCACAATGATCAGTCATCTGCTACACCGGTGACATCACGTCTACAATCTGAATGCCCTGTAAAGAAAGCCAGTGACATTACATCTACAATCTGATTTGTCCTCCAGAGACAACAACCTGCGCAGAATGTGATGTTATTTTTCCAGTGTTAGGAAGTCGTCTACATTTGACATACAGTCATTCAATAATGGAAGATGTTGTTTACACACTAGATTAGCAGTCTACAGCGTCATTTGATTGTTCAGACGGCATAGAGACCTTCTACATCAGACTCAGTGTTGCCTATCAGGAGGCTTGCAGCAATGAATGGCAGTTTCTGATCGAACAGTCAGCCAGCTATAAATAGACTTCCTTGGGATGTCAACACGTTTAGTGTTGATGATCTGAAGATGGCATACAAGCTCATAAAAAAAAATCAACTCAGTCAACAGTTGGATTTCACTATCAGGTTGCTAATTAAGCTTGAATGGCTTGAGAATCTTACTCCTCAGGATCTGATTCATCCCTACGTTGAGATACATCGTTGTCCCAGGATCGGTGGGTTGAAGTTCAAGTTGATGATTAGAACAAGTTCTACTCTCTCCATTGTAGCCACGTCAGTGATAATGTCTACTCGATCTGCTCACGTCAGGATATGACCAGACGAAGACGTCTACTACTATGTTTATGACAGCAGTTCCTGAGTCAGTTTCACGTCTTGACCGGTTTACGATGCTAGACAACTTAAAACCACACCCGCTATGGAGAACTCACTAGTCAAATGTCTGCTCAGGAAGTTATATGGTACAGTTGGCATTCAACAAGCATCTCTATGTAGACACGTCTCTCCTAGGATGGGGTGCCCATCTAAACAACAATGTTGCAGCAGGAATCTGGTAGGTGGAACTCTTCCGATCAACCAGTTGGAGATGAAACTGGTGATGCATGTTATCCATCACTGATCAACAACACTGAGAGACAAGCTACTGATGATCCACAAAGACAATTCAACAGTGGCTTTCTACTTAAAAAACAAGGGTCAATGAGATCACCATCTCTCATACTACACCTGTGGTTTCAACTTTTCGACATGGTTGACAGTCTGAATCTCCAAATAAAAGCATGTCACATACCAGGTGTTTGTAACATCATGGCATATGCCTTATCTTGTCCTCTTCGTCCATCACCAACAGAGTACATGCTGCTTCGAGAGGCATTTTAACTAATCAGCCAGATGTTTGGATTGCCGCAAATAGACTTATTTGCAACATGGTTCCACAAACAGACTACATGCTTTGTATCACCGGTACCAGATCCTTTCGCCAGGGCAACAGATGCTCTCAGCATCCCAGGGAAAGGACTAAACGCATTTGCATTTCCCCCTCCAGTGCTGCTACCAATGTCATCGAGGACCGAGAGGCAACAACTGACTTTGATCGTGCCTTACTGGCTAATGAGATATTGGTTTCCAACACTTATAGAGGAGTTAGGACAACCAACATTACAACTACAAGATTGGGAAAATCTTCTCGTCCATCCCCACACGAAACAGGCTCATAGCAACCCCTCTGCGTTCCGACTTCACGTGTGGAGTGTATCAAAACCTGTTTAAAACACAGAGGAAACGCAATGAGAGAAGTGAAAGCAGTTACCTTAGCCTTACGGAAATCTACTCGCACCTTTCATTACAAGTGGAAGCTGTTTGAGACATACGCCAAGAAGAAAGGTTTCACGGCGATGAAGGCAACATATCCGCAGATAGCAGAATATTTATGTTACGTATAACATTCCAGAGGTCTGAAAGGCTCTACATTATTTACATACTTGACAACTCTCAGCTTAGTTGTCACCATGGAAACGGGGTCCAAGCTGACTGAAGTACCCAAGTTACTTGCCTTGCTACGCTCCTTCAAGCTGGAAGATCAACAACGTAGATTTAGAGCTCCAGCATGGGATCTAAACATCATACTTCAACATCTCACAAGTGATGCGTACAAGCCGTTTGATTGAACCTCATTTGAACTGCTAACTCAGAAGACGCTGTTTTTTACTTGTCTTGGCTACAGCTGCACAAATGTCTGAAATTCATGCTCTAGACTTTAAGTACATGAGCTTTGATCATCAGCAGACAGCTCATCTGGGTCTACGATGGGATTTCATTGTGGAAAATCAACTGCCAGGTCAACCGGATAGACAATTCCACGTACTGGCACTATCTTCAATCCCAAGACCTCATAATACTCAAGATTTATCATTATGTCTAGTCAGAGCATTGGAGATATGCATCGCAAGTCTTGAACGTTTCAAGTGCCTGTTTATCCCTAGATCTACTGAGACACTTACGGAAGTATTCCGCAACACTGTCTCAGTGTGGATCAGAGCTGTTATACTTAGAGCATATAAAGCAGCAGGAATAGATCCTCCACGAGCCTCCAACCCACATGATGTCAGAGCTCTAGCCTCTACACTAGCACTACATGGTAATTGCTCACTCTCTACTATTATTGAAGGCAGTTTTTGGAAGTCAAATATGGTATGTGCCAACCATTAGCTGCAAGACATAGCCACAGAGGATGTGACTGGCATTTATCAGTTTGGACCACTTGTCATTGCTCAGCAACTAACAGTTCCCCGACGACGCTGACTTAACTCACCCGATTTATCACATGACTTATGGAAGCTAGATGCTCTGCAGAGTATTTTGGTGGAAAGTCTATGGGCATGTCTTGAACAGACTAGCATAAGTGATTATGACCTTGCATTTATTATGAAGATAATTAAACATGAAGAAAGGTCGCAACTAGTTTCGATTGTTATATCGTGATATATAGTTCCATCAGAAAGTAACAAGACACTAGTTATATTAGTGTTATCACGTACCAGTCAACGAAACCCTTTTTCAACTGGATGTGACTCCCCCCCCCAAATCTACAACGGATATGAGAAGAATAAGACTGAATTATTGCCATTACAAGTTCCTTTTAGGTGTGGGGGGGTAATTATTGGATGTAATTTACAACTGACAGCAGAATCCAGCGTGGCCTGAGCCACCGCCGTTTCCATCGGATTCTGTAAGCAATTAAGCATGAGTCAGGATGAGGAAAAATATGTAATTTTCTGAATAAAACTGATATTTTATACTTATCCTGACTCATGCCGCCCCTCACAAACACGCTGAATTCTGGCATTCTTGTGTCAGTCAATAAAAGTAGAGAGTGAAGTATCATGGCGGTCAGCTGACCATATGCGCAGGAAAAGGGAGGTAATACATGGGTGAGTGTTATTTTACATCTGCTTCAAGGGATTTCAGGTGTTCAACTACCTTTGCCAGGAAGAGGAGAGTGAGCAATTAAGCATGAGTCAGGATAAGTATAAAATATCATTTTTATTCAGAAAATTAGATTTTTAGTTTGAACTGAAGGACAGATAAGTCTGTTTATTGTTGTTTTTTGAGTGTGAATTCAGGGATAGGTAAGTCTCTTTAATGTTGTTGTTGCAGATGTTGCTGGAAAAGATCATGAACGACACCAAGCTTCATGAACGTCTAGCTGAAACCATCAACAAGAGCAGATTTGCAGAGCCCCCTCAAGCTTCCTGCCGTAAACCTGTTTCAACCAGCACTATCGTTGATGACTTTTTTGGATCACCTGTGAGTTTGTGGATTTTTCAAGTAACTGAAGTGTCATACAGCTTATTGTAGATTGTTCACTGCTCACTGTATAACAACATTTAACTGATACACTTGCACGTCTGTTCCAGGTACCCCAACATCTGTCTGAAGACACTATAGATGGTATCATCCACATGGCAAAAAGTGACCCACTCTTTGACTCTCTGATCAATATATTTGGTATGTATCATTCTTGTCTTAGGTAACATCAGGTTTTGTTTTAAACAGAAGCTTTGTTGTATTATTTAGTAGTTTCATGAATATCAGTATGCAATTTACTAACTGTAATAATGTACATAGTACTATGAGTTCTGAAACATTTCTTGGCAACATGGGAGAGTTTTCAGTTGTCTAAGGATCTATGATTCACTGTAGAGTTATTTAACTTCTGCATGGAACTCAGGTTCACCCTGATTATGATTCAGGGTTTGTCAGCACCATGCTTCAGTCCCTCCTGGATTCTGAGGTAAATTTTTAAGAATTCCATGGCAAATTTAAGCCAATTCTGCACCCTGTTTTTCAATATTCTGCAAAAACTTCTGGGGTTAAAACATTTGGGAAAAACAACGAAAACATTATACAGACCTTCATAGTTTATTCTCAAACACAGACATAAAGTTAAGTTGACAGTACACATCACATCTTGAGTAAGTTTGATGAGAAAGGACCCACACCTTTTTCTGTGCTTGAGAATTTCGTAACTTTGATGCAGACGAACAACTTCTGGTTTCATGCAAATAACAATTTAATATTGAAACTAAATTTGAAATAATTTTCAATTTTGAGAATGATCTATTTTGAGAACATAATTGCAGTGTCAAATTCATATAATATTATTTGAAAGACATTAACTCTACTTTTCATTTCGCTGTCAGTCAGTTTTCACTAAGTTTTTAAAATATGCAAATTCCGCACCAGAAAAGTGACAAATTCTGCACAGATTCTGCAAGAAAATGCTTTTTCCACAGACCAAATGTTTTTCTACATGGAAAGGTAAATTCCGCGATTTTTTCTGGAATTGCGGAATCCAGGAGGGACTGATGCTTTGCTTGTAGCGTTCCTTTACGTAAAAAGGTTTGAAACGTGCATGAGAATGTATCATGTTGGACTTTCCTTTTTAATCAAGCTGACATATTGTGATGTAATATAAATGCTGTACAAATCATTGCATGAACGCAGACTCACTATTTTTTTCTTGGTGTCTGGTATGTTACTGTTACCTTAGTCTGGCAAGAATATTTATCTTACCTTACACATAAATGTCGTTTCTGATTATACCCCTGCTTCAAAGTAATGGGGTTATATAGCATTCATTCTGTCCGGTGCATATCTCCTAAACTTTACATGCTAGGTTCAAGGTCACATGCAACATAAAATGCAACTTTGCAGATTCTGATACCTTTCAGTATACACTTACCGAAACAAATCATCAAAAACGCCAATTCAACCTATAAAGTTGAAAAATAAAATGTGATGGAAAAAGGCCCGCAAAATCAGAGTTCAAACAATTCACTAATTCTCTTAAGATTTACATGCTAGGTTCACCAAACTTCATCCACATGTTTTTCAATAAACTTTTAGAAAATGTTCAGGTGTGAATAGAAGGGGAATTACACTGCAGCGATATTTCTAAAACAAGTTGCAAGATTCGAATCATTCGATTCACACAAGTTGTCTGAAGTGTACAATTAACAAAATTAGCATTGTCGTGTTCAGTAAGATAAATATGTTATTCACTGGTCCATAGGGACCCATGGGTTCAGGTATCCTTGATGTTTGTTTATGCTCCCTGAGTCCCTCGAGCATCAAACCATGCCCCTTTGTGATCAGTGAACAACTTATAATGTCATGCCTTAAATATTATATATGTCACATGACTAGCTGGTCTAAGCACTTTGACATATGTCAGTCATTATTTGTTACAGAGACCGAGGGTAACAAAGTTCCAGGTACAACTGCTGGGGCTCATGGCGAGACTTCTACTATGTCAGAACACATAGGAGGTGAGTCACCCATTGCCTTACACTAGTATTGTGGTGCTGATGACGGACCCTAATTTATGTTTCTGACCAAGAGTTTATCCAAATGGTTCTCACTGTTTGTAAATTGTACACAATGAGCACCCATTAAAATTAACATCATAACACAGCTCACATTTACAGTAGTTCTTCAACAGGCTATAGTAAGCTCCATACATCCGATGTATTGATATATGATATGATAGGAAAGGTTTTACATATGCTTGTACAATGATGTTGTTATAGACCCTGATGGCTGCATGGTAGAGCTGAGTCAGGATGGCTTCACAGCAGCAGAGTCCCAACCTGCTACGTCACATCCTTCATCGGCGCTTGTTCCATCCTCCTCCTCTTCACCCCCACATACCAACTCCCAGGATATTCCCAGTACCCCAGGACCAGCCCCTAGTCCATGTCCTAGCATCAGTGCCAGTCCCTGTGCAAGTTTGACCAGTCCATGCCCAAGTGTGTGCAGCATGACTTCAGGCACAGGAAGTCCGGGGCAGGTTCCCTTAAAGAAGAAACGGAGAATTAAACCCATCCCATGTAAACCAGTCACATCAGGTAAATTTTGTTTATTTTGTTATCGGTCATAATCACTATAGACAGAAGGATTTTATGAGCAAGTTAGGACGTTATGATCTAACATTCCTGTGAGCTGATTTTTCTAAGCAACCGCCATGTGTATTTGACGCAGTGTTTGTGAAATGCATGTTTGTTGCTAATATGAGGAACTGAAGTTATACCTTTCTCCATACAGCATTGCCTGTGTTCTCCTCGCCTGTGATGCACCCATTGTCGCCAGCACAGACCCCAGAAGCTTGCTCCCCAGCCCCATCAACACACCTCCAGCAGGTGTCCTCTCCCTGCATACCACCAGCGCCACATGGACAGTCAGGCCTTATGTCCCCACCACTGTCGGTGTCAGCGCACAGGTCACGAACACCAGCCCATGTTCCGCAACAGTCTCCATCAGCGTGTGTGGAGTCTCGAGGAATGGGCATGTCGTCTTCCCCACCTCAGTCATCCAGCATGGGTCAGTCACCAGGAACACAAATAGCTCCATCCCAGGATGTACAGCATTATCAGCCTTCTGAGACACCATTTGAGTCCCCTCAGTACCAGACAGACCCAAGTCATATGTCACTGCAGGGGATACATCACAGCACCCCAGCTCCATGTGTTGATCCCATAACCAGTCGTCCAAACTCTCATCCCTGTGTAGCTACTTCTGCTCATACAACTGTACTTCAGACGTCATTTCAGACATCACAACCATTACATCAAAATGGCCCAGTATCGCAGACCCCATCCTTGGATCCAACTGTGTCAAGTGTGAAAATGCAGTCCCAAGCAGTGGTGTTGTCCAGTCAGCAGGTGACTTCCTTTCCAGGAAATGGTGTACAAATAAACATTGCAGAGAATGGTGTTATTAAAACTTATTCCATGGATGAGACCAATGGAGGTCTACAGCTTCTACCAACAAACAGTCTTCCAAATGTTTCTGTGATTAACTCAAGTCCTCCTGTTGTGGTGCCATCACCAGTTATGGCGAACACCAGCTGTTGTCCTCGTCCTGTAACTGTTAATCCTCCCGTGTCTACCTCTGTTCTGACAAAGACCACAAGTGGTAATATCCTGAACAGTATTGCTTCTTGTCCTTCAGCTGTCTATGTGACACAACCAGTTGTGACCCCATCCTCTGTTGTCGGCACAAACTCCCCCACTTCTCATCCACAGTCCTCTGAAATCTCCCTGGTTTCCTCAGTCCTTGTCTCCCAGTCCTCTACAGTTAACCACCAATCATCTTGTGTTCAGCATCAGTCCTCTGTTCCTCTTGTCATGTCCTCTGGTAGTGTTCAGCCCCAGTCCTCTAAAGCCCCCTTAGTGTCCTCAGTCATCATCCCCATGTCCTCTGAAGCTTTGTCCCACAGCTTGTCTGTCCCAGCCCTGTCCACATCTGCCTACAGTCCATCTACTATGGAGGACAGTCTTCATACAGTGACTGCATTACCAGGGAGCATCCAGGCAGTACGACAACACAGTCCTTCACCAGCATTGACTGTGTCAGAGCCCTGCCCATCATCTCAAGGCAGCCTCCCGACCGCCATCTCTAGTGCTCTACTCTGCACTAACTCACAGATGAGTTTTGACCTTCTGGGAGAGAACACGCTGTCAGACTTTGTCCTGCCCGTCAAACCAGCAGAAGACCAGGTGGAGACAGTTGTCCTCACAGACACCAATATAAGTCTGCCTAATGTTGTGGTGAATGATCAGATATATGACATGACAATGTCTCCTAATGGCAAACAGTTAATTCTGAAGAACCCCAGGCCCATAAATGACTCTCAAACAAGCTCATACCAACCTGTGACTGTTGTGCCGTCAAGTATTCCTCAAATCCGCCCCAAGATGACACCTGTGAAAGCTGGAAGCCAAAACTCTGTAATGGTGTCACCTAAACTTCCTGCAACATCTCCTAGACTCTCAAAGTTGCAACAAATTGTTAAACAATCTATATCACCCAAATTTAAGACTTCATGCAAGCCAAATATTTTAAGCAGAAGTCCTAGGCAGACAAAGACTGTAACCTTACCATCTGATGGCTATTTTGTTAGCCCAAACCAGGAGAAAACCGTAACAGTGTTGAACACATCTGAGATAACTGCAGATGATCAGTATATAGCAATTCCTTTGGGGCGAATAGTGGAAGAGAATCACAAGAGATCTCTCAGTTTTGATAAACGACCCCCTACAGATGGTGTTTCAAATGGAAAAGCAGAACCACCTAAATCCAAGCCTTTGTCAAAGTCCTTGCCTTATAAACGACCCATTAAATCCAAAATAAGGATGGGCGACCGTAAACCATATCCCAAAGTGAATGGTGCTTCGGTAATGAATGTTGAGATTGGATACCCCACTGGCAAATCATCATGTGTAATGAGTTTAATATCAGGGGATAAAGAGGCTCATCACAAATTAAAACCAAAGAAAAAGGTGATAAATACTAAACCAGATAAAGAGCAAATGTCTTTGACTGAAGGAAATGCTGATGGTAGTGCTGCAGTAAAACAACCACCAAGGTCAAAAGCAAACAATTTACCGCAGACAAACAAAGAGGGGAGCAATGGTACCTCCTCACCTCCTGGTGTTAACCTACCTGTCAGAGTATTTGAGAATAAACAGTTGGAAGGATCTAGAGGAGAGTCTCCAACAAGGTTCCAGAAATTTGTACCGCTCACCCAGACTTCCAGCCCAAGTGTGCAGATCAGTTCACTTAGCCAGTCTCCAGGCTTTTCAGCCAAGGGAACGATCACAACAACAGTTGGTGGAAGAAGATATAACTGTTCAGATAAACAGTCAGTCGTAAGGGAGATGAATGGACCCTGTGGTTTGTTTTCGTCTGAAGACAGTAACCTATCCAGTGCAAGTTCCATTATGACAGCAGCATCAGATCCTGGCCCACTGAGAGGTGGGATGCTCAAGATGTCATCCAGACGGAGAGAGGTTGTAGCACGCACACTGTCAATCATCCCGGAATGTAATCTACAGGGCAAAATGAAAGGCAGCAGGAAACGGTCAGGCAGCAATGTCTCTCTTGATGTGAGTGCTTGTTTATCACTTATGCTATAAAAGGCGGCTATGTTTGTCGTAAGAGGCAACTTACGGGATTTGGTGGTCAGGCTTACTGACTTGGTTGACACGTCATCAGTTCCCAATTGGCTCATGCTTTTGATCACTGGATTGTCTGGTCTAGACTTAGTTAATTACAGACCGCTGCCACATAGCTGGAATATTGCTGAGTGTGACGTAAATATAAACTCACTCAATCACTTGTGTGTATTATATTACTCTTGACTCATGATAGGTATTGCTTTCACTATTTACTGATTTATGCAAGTGGTGACGAACTGACACTATTTGAAGCTTAAATGTAGTTACATGCTTTATTAACCATTGTTGAATTAATAATAACTTTGTGATCATGTCAGTGTACCTGATTGTGATGAACAACTGATGATTTTTTAAATTTGTCTTTCAGAATCTCTCTGGTAGTGCTCGAAAGGTAAGTCTCCACTGATCTTTGTTATCATTGTCTTATATACGCCACAAAATAGGAAACACAACCTAAACAAACGAAATAGTTTATGTCAGGATTTTATGCTGTGATGCAGTAATCATGATTATTACGTAATTTGTTTGTTCAAACATCATTATAGGAAAAGTCACATTGAAAACCAAGGTTTGATTCCCACATTGATGCAATGTGGGAATCCCTTTTCTGGGTATCCCCTTCTCTGATATTGCTTTAATATTGTTTCATGTTGTGAAGACAATATGCACACACTCATCATTTGATAAATATTGAAATTATACCCAGAATTTATAGTTGAGCGCCAGTGTATTTCAAAATTAAGATGCGATGTTGTGGAAAGGTTAGGCTAAAATAATTGCAAAGACCAATCCACATTTTGAAGAGGTTCTGTGACAAAAGATGTAAGAAATCCCCTGTGAACCAGCAAAACAGAACAAAGACAAGTCTTAAACATTCAAATAGGGTACTATTAAGCAAAGAGAGCTAGTTACACAAAGTCACACGAAAATTTTACAATTCCGATTTCAAATACAATCCAAATAAGACAACGTCTAAGGCAGTGGGTCACATAATATATAACTAACTCGCCAAGGTGAGTGCGAGAGAGAAACAGTTATGCAGAATGTAACACATCGAGCGGTCAGGCAGCGGTTATGTAGATCAAGTATTGATGGAGGCAGGAAGAAACATATACTCCAATAGTCTGTGTGTTAGTGTCTGTGTCCGTTGACAACACGGCAAGTAGCATTTATACATACATTCAGTCATTTCCTGAAAGTTCGAGCACATATGACCATCACCACTCACATGGAATGCCCTAGCACAGTCTCCCGGAAGTCAACAAATGGAAAGCCAAGGGCAGATAACTCCAAAGTACTCCCTTAGAGACGTGCCGCTTACATAATTCTCTGTAGGAAATGTGACCCATAATAACTACCACTAAATACTTAAATATTGTGACCCAATTACAACTACTGCAAAAATAATTAATAATAACTCAAATCACGGAAAATACACTCTTGCAACAAGGAATACAAAATTACGTCTTTCAAAATGTTTTGATGTTTTTTTTAACTGGAAAGTTCTCAACCAAATTTTTTTAGGAAAGATTTCCCCATCAGACAACCTATATTGGCAAAATTTTTATTCTAAGTATATGATAATTCAGTCTTATGTTAATTATTACTTACATAGATATATGTTCCTTGAGATTACTAACGAGTCTTACCACTTATATTTGCAGAAACAGAAGCAGCCCAACCTGTCCAAGCTTAATGTAGATGATTTCTTGGCCAAGATCCACCGGCAATGATGGTTGATTGTTTTATACTACAGAGTTACCTCTCACCTCACCTGTTCTGAGGTGATTGAGTTGTGACAAAGACTTTGTGAATTAGTCCTCCTACATTTCCACCATGTTGCTGTTACTGTGGAAACTCTTTTTCTGTTACTGTTTTTTGCTTTGGCTACTTTTGACTGAAATACTTTTGAATTTGTCATGCAACCAAACTCATCTGAGACTTTGCTACCGTTGTTTCATTCAGGATGTTTCATTCAGGACTTGAGGTGACTTCCTGTAGAACTGAATCACTAAAACCAAACTTTTGTTAAAGTAGGGAGTTTCAGTAAGACTTTTTTTGGGACAAACGCATTTCAACGCATGACAGGGCTTCATCAGAGCCAAATCATTTGGTGATGTGAATTGCTACATGACTACTGAAGGCAAATTGTTAATTAGATTGAGATTTATTCTCCCTTAGAGGCAGTGGCCTTTCACATTCCGGAAACCCTTTGATATTGTTACGAACATGGGACCAGTGGTCAGGTGTCAGTTTGTAATAAGATACCTGTAAGTAGCTGATACACATTTGAATTATGTAATACAAGAGGAATCACGTGGCAAGTGGTTGAAGAGTTGTGTCCCTTATTATATTGCACGACATGTAAGCACCTGTTTGTGAGCTTTAATCCTTGATGAAGATCTGCCAGCACCAAGTGTAAAACACAGATCTATGATTTATCAGGTGGACTTACTGTACAGTTAAGTTACATGTACTAAATAACTAAACATCAAACACTGTTCATTAGATGAACACACCATTTTTAAGATCTATGAAACATAGATAGTTATGTCCATTGTTCCAAAGGAAAATTGTATGTGAACTCTCTTATTCAGGTATTAAACTCTCTCATTCAGGTATTAATTTGAAGGTTTACCTCTAAACACACATACTGATCATGATGTTACAATGTCCTTTATGAAACATTGGAAGTGGCATGTAAATATACCACTCCACATTTATTGGGATATATTTTATCTTACCATGTTACTGTAATGATAATCACTTGTCAAGTGTACGTTTAAGTGAAAAGGACATCTCTGTTTTTCCCAGTCAATGGTTGAGTGGTATGTTATGGTGATACAGTCTTAAAATCAGTTGCATCAGTCAATCAGAAGTTACAATTGAGATTTGAAACCTCTGATTGGCCTATTGAGATAGAGTATATTCCATACTTACGTATATATGCCATATGACATAATCACTCCCTGTGCCACATATAGTTCAGTAGCAAAGCTGTGAAACTGGCTGTTTTGTAGATATTTTTTTTATCTATTTTAAAGTCTGTGCTCCCAAGATCTCACAAAATTGTCTGATATTGATAAAACATTGCTTGTGTCCTACTTCATAATGTTTGGTGATAGTATCACCATGTTAGCATTGGATCAAACTGAGCAGTATTACCAGGAGAGGAAACACTTAAAATGTTTATAGAAAGTTTACATGTCAGATGTGTCCTGTGTCAAAAGCAAATAGTAAGTCTGCATATTTGAGAGGCAAAAATAGGTTTGTTATAACATTGTGACATTGTACAGTTTACGTTATTTGTAAAAATTGTGAAGTTTATTTATTTCTGTAACAAACTGTATTTAATACATTGAAAAGAAGCTGGTCATAATCAATAGTTTTCATTCATACTTGCATAATTTTACACGTTGATATGCATCTTGTCCACAAATATCACTTATGAAGAAAATCAGCAAGTTAGACCTTTGCAAAATATAAGATGTGATGATCAATAATTTGAATATCCATGTTTTGTTATGATGTAAATCCAAGAATTAATAGATAGAGTGACATCGAGTGTATACAACCATGAACAATTATAGAACACAATGCTGTGACAGATTAAGTGTGGTATTACACATTGGGTGTTTAAATTCTTTTGAGTAGTATAAATCACCTTGTGTAGTATTGGTCATGTATTGGTCACTACACAGATAATGTAAAAACAGCTCAGTATGCATGAATTTGCATGCATTATAGGATTATTCAGGCTGGTAGGGTAGCCAAGTGGTTAAGGTGTTTGATTCCCCACATGGTCCTAATGTGTGAAGTCCATTTCTTTCGTACCTCGCTGTGATATCATTGGAACATTGCTAAATGTGGTGTAACTAACTTACCATGAGGCCATTCTGTCTTTGTAATATTTCTTTTTCATTTCATGAAGGATAGTTTAAGAAATGAATTTTTCTCATGTGAAATGTGATATTATAATATAGGGGAAAAGTAAGGATGTTTGATGCCTTCAGTACAAGTTTTCTGTTGTAAACATCTAAGACTTTTAATTTTTTTAAAACAGTTTTGTAAAATGGCCTCCAGACCCCCAGCTGATTTTCAGCTGAAATCACTGTCATCTGTTGCCATCTCTGGATATATATGTCTTTCTCAGTGAATAGTTGCATTGTAAAACATTTTTCACTCTTTCACTTTTAAGACGCGCATCACTTTTGACTTTTCTCTAACACCAAGCTGCCATTTATAATGTGATATAGCTTCACTTGTGTGATAATACCAATCATCAACTCCAAACCCAAACCTTCATTTCCTCACAGGGGTACAATGGGTGAAGTCCATTTCCGGTGCCACCTATAGTTATGTTGCTGTCTTGTTGCTAATGACTGCATAAAACCCAACTCACTCACTGAACAGTGTTCCTATTGTTTTCCATCAGAAGGTCATGCTGACCCAGGAACAAGTGTTACATTGTTGTAGGTAAATGTGACATATGCCACTACAATACAACAATTGTAGGGAGACTTGTTTTCCTTGCTGTTTTCTAGAAATACCAGAAGATTACAAGAATTTTATCATTTACTAAAATTAAATAAATAAATGCCACATGAACAGCATGTTTATTATTTTTCTCACAGACTCAAAAGTACAACATACATGTTTATTGAAACTTGTGGCACCTTCTGTTTAAAAAAAATGCCTTCACTAAAAATGATACCAGTGTTTTGCACAACAGAACCTCTCAAATGACCTCATACACTTGAAAACAATTGTATACGCACATTATATGATACTGAACAAATGTTGAATATGATGCAAATAATGACTGCCTGTACAGTTGTACACAAGAATGAAACTCACCTCAATACTGTTCAGTGTGATTTATGAAGCCACTGTGAACATGACAGAGGATCAGGATATTAGGCATCATGAATTCACACTTTGACATATCTCACAGAAATGGGTTGACTAAACCACTCATCTCTTCAAAAACTGACCAAGTATTTGAGTCTTCATGGGGGTATAAACATAAAAATAACCCCTGCATATGGTATATCAGATTCACAAAAATGCAAAACCCTGCTAACAATGCCATAAATAAAGACATTTTATAATAATTTCCTATAAATATATCAATCATATCACTGTGTTGTAAGTCACCAACACAATCAACAATGGACAGCAGGGTGACTGTGGAGACGTAAAGTGCTAAAAAGAGACGTGCACCACCCATTCATTTATTAATCAAGAGACCTTGCAAGCATGGCTAAATTTTCATTTTGTGTGAAAAAAATGCAAAATAAAAAAATAAATTTTGATTTGCCACTCAAATGCTACAAACTCACTTAGAATTTGTTTCTATACAACTTCATTAGACCACTGCCATATAGCAGGAATTGTGCTGAGTACAGCGTAAAACTAAACTCACTCACTTCATTAATAGGGATACTCTGATAAGACAGCCATGAAGATGTGGGTTAGAATTGTTACAAGTAACCCATGCCTGTAGTGAGAAGTCACTAATGTGATCAGGAAGTCAAGCTTGCTGACCAGGTTGACAAGCATATCCTAATTACTTAGATTGATGTTCATGTTGTTTGAATATTTATGGACAACCGCCATACAGCTGGAATATTGACTGCAGCGTAAAACTTCTGCCACTACTCTGATATGACAATGTTATAAAACAAGAAAGCAGTCAATTGTCAATGTCATTAAACTAATCGTGAACCATTCTCTTCCCACAGAGGTTACTTGTCATATCTTCCTACGTTGGAAGATATGACAAGTAACCACTGTGGGAAGAGAATGGTCGTGAACATGTGATTAATAAACTTTAATTAACTATACTTGTTGACGTGTCAATACTGAATGCTGTAAGTGTGACAACATCTTTCAGGTGTCAGCCACATCCAATCCCAAAGTTGGCACTACAGTTATCCACATCAAAATATTGAGAGGAAGACTCTGGTTTACATGATAATGCAATGGCATTTACTGTCACTATTTGTTCACGTGCTAGAGAAGTATTCATCATGTGGTTTCTAGATAAGGATTATTCATTTATATACTGCAAAAATAGTTAGGGATACATGTAAATTTTAAATTAGGAATAATTATCTGTTTATTCATTGACAATCTGATGAAATATCAATCACAATAATACCAATATTCCTAAATTATTTTCTTCAGTATACATACATGTATTTGAAACCCAGCAACTATGAAAGGAGAAAATTAAATGTTAACCTTGGACATTGTGTCTAGAGTATGATTTTCACTTTAATACATCAGTGACAATGTATGAAGTTGCAGTCATTTAGTGACATGCTTGAACTTGGAACACCATGGAAATATATCTTCAAGTTTATAAAGTATTATGCTCCATTCTATTTTGATAAATACTGTGGGCCTTCCTGCCACCATAGCTTTGTGCTGGACATCACAGCCTCCCTCACTCAATTCTAATATTGCACAAGGTATTTGCCTGATCATAAGCTCTTATCTCTGAGCTGTTGGAATCCAGTCCTTGTTATTTACAAAACTGAATAACTGATGGTACAAAAAGCAAAATTGACAATAAATCCTGAAATACAGTAACATGCATTCAAGAAAATAACACGTATGGTCCCTTGAGATTACAAGCATAGTTCACATCCAATAATGACGGAGGATATATTTGTGAGAAATCTACTTTACGCATCTTCCAGTCCATCTGTCAATCAGTGGCACAGCCTCCTTGGTCTAGTGATTGAAGCCTTCGCCAACAGTGGAAGGTCAGTGGTTGATTCCAGAATGTATCATAATAAGGGACATTGAAAGATGGTACTTCTTGTTACACTGCCTGACTTGGCATTAAGGTTAGCTTGGAGTCAGTGCGCTACGTTTGATTTGGGTACTAATGTTAAACATTAATATCTGGCTGGAAATATTAAACAGCAGTCAGATGAATAATGCAGGGTATGCCCTCCCACACTTGCGATGTGGCAGCCTTGGTTGTGCGAAGTCCAAAGTTCTTGCATGCTGTGATAGACTTGATTTCACCTCGGTAAAAAATCTCTGACTTTCCTTTATCATAATCTTTGGCATGCCAGTTTCAATAATATTTGGCATTCAGGGCTAAAATGTAAAGCACAGCTAAACTTGCTTTCTTGTTAGAGGTGTCATGTTGCATAACAGCATGGTCCAGAGGATGCTGGGAAGTTATGAAATGTTACTGCACCTTATGATATGTCCCTAGTGAGATAACTGTAATATTGATGAAAGCTTCATAAAACCCTGCCCACGTACTAAAAAGTTTATTGCTGGTAAGCGCTGTGTTCAAAGGTTTTCAACTGTAGGAGTTTATAACAAAATGATGCTCTATGCAATTAAAAGGTGCTCCATCAAGTAATTCAATATGACAACATGAAAAGCTAACACAAAGAGACACATGACCGTAAAAATGCTGTTTTGAGCCTGACATGCTGAAGACAAGAACAAAATATAATGTCATAAACATAACATCTGGTCCCTGAATTTTGTTTGAAAGTGCAATAATGTTAGGACTGTTTCACTTTTAGTGTCTCATCTCCCTGAGGTCGTAGAATGAGCAATATCAGTGATAAGGCTGCAGCACATGTCCCAATAAGAAGTGGTCCTCTTGGGCTCATCTCCATGGCAATGCCACCAACAAAAGGCGCCAACATGCGTGCAATGGACATGATGCTCTGACTGAACCCCATCAGGGCTCCCCGATCCTGGTCCCGCCCTTTATGAATCGTCAGCGCAGTTGCTGTCACTCGCATGACAGAAGTGACGATGCTAAGTGGACACAATAACACTGCAATCCATATTAAATTGGGCGAGACTGTCAGGCTAAATAATGTCACAACTTGTAGAGCTACCATGTGAAAATATAATTTACCATCATTATCATAGTACTTTGCTAATCTTCCTACAAAAAATCCACACAGAGTAGACACAGCCCCACTGTAGGAGGTCAAATAGCCAATGATCCGTGGTGATGCTTCGAATTCGCTCTGTGTCATGAGACTGAAGCTCGAGCGGAACAGGATGACCGAGAATCCTCCGAGAAACTTGATGAGAAACAGGTCCCACAGATTCGACCAGCTGATGGCTCGGAAGGATCGAACCATCTCTTCAATATTGAAGGAGTACACTGTTGTTGGCTTGGGGGACTTCAGAGATGTGTCTTGCGATGTTTCAGGATGTGCTGATGGCGTGGATGAAGGCAGGAAGAGCCACATTAATGCTGCAAGGCAAACACAGACTGCTACATTTGGGGTGCAGCTAGTGTTTTGACCATTGTTGTGTTTACTTTTATGACTGAGGACATATTCTGTGCCAGAATCCAAATCTAGTTTTGGACACTATAATTCGATTATGCAGTCAACTCCTATGTTTGGTCCAACATTTCAAATACAGCTAACTCTGAATACAGAAATAGTTAACAATAGTTAACAATAGTTAACAATTCTATTAACTCTTATTGTATTGCATTACAGTAATGACACCTATGTAAATTTACAGATACAGAATCTTTTGTTTGTAGAATGGTTTGTGTGAAAAATTAATGTGTACTTGGGAAAATATGAATTTTAATTAAACATGAATTTCAGACATTTTTCTAAATTTTGCTAAAGCTTCACTAATTCCACCTTCACCTTTGTCAATCTCAGTACTAAAATAATCAATTATAATTTTAGTATTTCTATGGAAGATACGAAATTGAAATGAAAACTTAATGATACTTGATTCCACATCAAATGCTACAGTGACAAATATGACAGGGCTTAATGGAAAAAACATAGATGCAAATGGTAGGTGGTCACATAATTCATAACTACTCGTGTCATTCCACCGATGACGTCTCGTGGCCATGTTTACGACCGGGTACTGTCTAAGCGCAAATGGGCATGAAGATGAAAATAGTCTAGTACTATTATCAACGAAAGCTAACTTTGAATTTCCAAACATTTCTCTTAGAATATCTACATCCCATTGTCAAAATAGCAATACGGTCATTCCCTTTTACAAATATGTTTCAGTGTTGAAAGGTGTTCATCTTTTAGAATCAAAGTTTACCTTTAAATTGTGCTTTGTATAGTGTAGCGAGGTTTCAAAGTTCAACGGTTCCACCAATTTAATGTTTTGAAATGCGTTTTACTATGCGGGATTTGTTTGGTTTGCCACGATTCTTGGCAATAATGGCGTATGAGAGGGGTACGAGTCTTCTTGTAGGTCACGGAAAGAGACGAGTAGTTAAGAATGGTGGTCACATATCATACTGAACTCGCCATCATCATATTTCGTTACAATGTCTATGGTCCATATATGCTCAGCAGTATTTCAACTATGGAATGTGATGGCGCTCTGTAAATAATTGAATTGGGAACACAAAATTCAGTGCTTGACACGAAAGCACTGACCTGTTTCATTCAGTTGTCTCCATTACGAGAAGCATCGATTGCTGGGGATCAACTGTATCCAAGAGCCTCTAGTTCGTTTGTATGTCAAACCATTAACACTCTCCAAATTTCCATTCTTATTGCCACCATACAGCTGGAATATTGCTGAGTGCAACCTTTAACAACCCAGCAACAATTCTTTCTGAACGCAGAATCATGGGAAAAACTGGGTACACATTCAATCAGATTTTATTTTGTTATAATTCTCGTAAATACCTGACCTGTATTACATCACAGCCATAAAAATCCTGTATTTTGCTTGTCATCACATCATGAAATCTTCAGCTTGCTTTGGGGTTTCTTTGTTTATTTGAAAAATTACAAATATGAACCCGAAACAGTTTCAAATGTGTAATCAGTTTGTTTTGTTATTGTTGTTTGTTTGAAATTTGCATAGTAATATACAGAATATATAAACAATGTTTATAATGAACTTGCTTATAACAAGCTGACTGTATTTCAAACTGCTTTTTCCTTCCCAACACATTGTATGTGTTTCAGGCAAAATATGCGCATAATGAAGTTCACTGAATGGTCCCTTTGTTATAATGATTCTTTAGTGTCGTCAGTTTTGTAACTGCTTTCCATATAGAGTCTCAGAAATCACTATGATAAAAGAAGAATTTCCCCAAAAAATCATGTCTGACATTTGGAGAGACAGGTAAATCAACCGAAATACCACAGTGATTTCATCATCTGAAGTATCTGCCCATTAATGAACCCATCATAACTACCCCAGGAGTTTTTCCTGCCTATTTGTGGTGAGTGTATAAATACAGCGCAGTTTCAACCCACCAGCATTGAGGAAGAAGGTCAGACAGGCCAGTACACCAACCACAGCAAAGCCTCCGGGCCATTCTGCAATATGGCCGCCAACCATTGGTCCTAGAATGAATCCAATGCTTGAGGCTGCATTAAACTGTCCAAAAACATGTGAGTGCTTCTCTTTTGATGTGATGTCGGCCAGATATGACTTTGAGATGTTTTGACTGTGCTTGAATAACCCTGTAAATACCAAAACATTTATGTTGCGGTGACACTGGGTTTATATTGGACAAACATTACTGCACCTACAGAATGATGCAATAGTTTCTGTTGGGAACGGGTTGACATCTCACAGTTGATGGCTGCTTCATTACCAATGTACAATCATTGAAAAAATTGGTTAGCATTATTTTTCAGATGTTCCTATCCAGATGTCTAATATGATGCAACCTGTTAATTTAACGAGATGACTATTATATCTCTAACGTACACATCCTGGAAAACTTCATGAAATATTCAGTCATGACTTTTCGGTTAGTAAAGTAAGTTTTCTGGCCAATACAACATGGATGATATGTTCCATCATCAAGTGTTTCAAACACTAAAACAGAAGGTCCAAAATTGCTTGTTTGATTATTAGAAAATGTGAATGATTGTTTGGTCACTGCAACCAATCTTTGAGCATTTAGATTAATTGGAACACCACTAGTGCTAGAGTAACGTTTATTCCCTGAAAATATGTCCTTTCCCTTTTGTGCAAAGCATTGGGGGAGAGTAACAAGCACAACCTTGTAACAGACTTTTTGTATGACACAGCCAGGGGACTGAACACTGACCGTCGGCTCACAAGGCAGACACTCCATTCACTACATATCAAAACTGAAGAGATGATAAGAAAAAATCCTCTGGAGGAATCATTTCTTGACATGGAGATCAATGCTACTTTTACCAATGTTCCAGCCAAATGGTAACAGCTGGCATTAGACACGACACCCATGTGAGAATCAAACATAGGTATTTAAATATAATGGTCTGACAATCTGACCACTGCACCACTCAACATTGCTAAAAGATCCTGTGACATTCTGTTATTGTTCAACACACAACCTCAAAGAATGTATACTCAATGTATAGTCTACAGGGGTTCAAAAATCCCATGCCTGATGCCCGGGACAAGTCAGTTTTCATTTCGGCAATCAAATAATGGTATTTTTCTTGTCCTTGGGTCACTAGATAATTCCTGATTGCAGTTTCAAACAGAAAATAAACATGGATTTCATTTCATATCTGCTCAAATGTAACTATTAAATTTAAAGGTCACATGCGACCAAAAAATCAAACATAATTTATCACTTATTCGTGACATCTAGTATACATTGCTATTTGTTAAAAAACGAATAAACAAAATTAAAAGCATACAATAGCGATTCAAAAGTGCAATATTTTTTACTTGGGCTTACTTCCCTCGAAACGAAGCCCTTGGGAGACCGAACCCAGTCGTAACGGGTGGCTGTGCACTCAAGGGTAACAACAACTTCCGATTGGCTGGTTCATTTGCTGATACGCTGAGGGTTCATTGTATGTACAGAAAGATGATCTGTTTGATGGGCCTTTTATAAGTATGGCTAGTCACAAGAAAGTAAGATTCTTTATGGATAACAACTTCTTTTATTGTACTTGATGCATCATTTCAGTATGGATTCATACACCGTTGTCAAACAAAATCATTTGCACTAGAATAAGTTGTTATCCTTAGAGAATGTATATAGAGATGATGGGTTTTGTAAATACACGTTCTCTGAATTTGAGTTCGATCAAATAAAAAATCATCTCAGCAGAAGATGGTGAACTACTGCGTGACTGGAAAGTGTCATTCGTCCAAGTACAAAGCAGGACAAATCCCGTCAAATCCAGTCATCCGAAAAAATGGCTGTAGTTTGTTTGCAACCCACAGACTTGTCATGTGTACAAGTATCACACCTGCCTAATTACATAATGTGGTAGAGACTGGACTCGGGTGCACGAGTCATAAATCAATTTATTTTGTTTATGGCTCATAGCCTGATATTTACTTGTTTGTGTACACAACCAAGATTAGACTACTGCTCACGACCTCATACTCGGAGCATGCATACTGTTTCAAGCTCCGCGAACCTATTCACTATGCACGCGTTATGGGCGCAGCGCAGCACAGCTGTTGAAACCAGTTTTCCCCCCAGTGCTGGGGGGAATTTAGTGAATCGTTTCAACTCAGATTTCGCAGGCTTTTTATTCATCGCGTTTTTTTCAACTTTATAGACTGAATTGGCACTTTGCTAGACATATCACACATCTACAAGCTGTCAGTTCAGGGAGTCCAATATTCAGCACATGTGACAAGGATTTGTATGCCAGTTGGAATTAAGTTCTTGTTTAACGTTGTAATAATTTATGAAGTAATCTCCTTCATTTCTCAGTTATTTTACCAATGCATACAAATGCTGTTGAAGAGGATTATTATGGAAGCATTTACTGCAGATTTGGGATAAACACTATCCTCAGAACAGGTCTAAACACACTTCTGATGAAATGCCCAATCCCATCTGAGCAGGTCGAGATACACCCCGATGACTTGCTTAATCCAATATTAAACCCCTTCTGAGAAGGTCGAGATACACCCCGATGACTTGCTTAATCCAATATTAAACCCCTTCTGAGCAGGTCGAGATACACCCCGATGACTTGCTTAATCCAATATTAAACCCCTTCTGAGAAGGTCGAGATACACCCTGATGACTTACCCAATCGCATGTCAAACCCCCGAGTAGGTTTAGATATCCCTGATGACTTACCCAATCTCATGTTAAACCCCCTCTGAGCAGGTCTAGATACACCCTGATGACTTACCCAATCGCATGTTAAACCCCCTCTGAGTAGGTCATGATACAGCCCTGATGACTTGCCCAATCGCATGTTAAACCCCCTGAGTAGGTCTAGATACACCCTGTTGACTTACCCAATCACATGTTAAACCCCCTCTGAGAAGGTCTAGATATCCCTGATGACTTGCCCAATCGTATGTTAATCTCCCTCGAAGTAGGTCGAGATACACCCTGATGACTTACCCAATCGCATGTTAAACCCTCTCTGAGTAGGTCTAGATACACCCTGATGACTTACCCAATCACATGTTAAACCCCCTCTGAGCAGGTCTAGATACACCCTGATGACTTACCCAATCGCATGTTAAACCCTCTCTGAGTAGGTCTAGATACACCCTGATGACTTACCCAATCGCATGTTAAACCCTCTCTGAGTAGGTCTAGATACACCCTGATGACTTACCCAATTGCATGTTAAACCCTCTCTGAGTAGGTCTAGATACACCCTGATGACTTACCCAATCGCATGTTAAACCCTCTCTGAGTAGGTCTAGATACACCCTGATGACTTACCCAATCGCATGTTAAACCCTCTCTGAGTAGGTCTAGATACACCCTGATGACTTACCCAATCGCATGTTAAACCCTCTCTGAGCAGGTCTAGATACACCCTGATGACTTACCCAATCGCATGTTAAACCCTCTCTGAGTAGGTCTAGATACACCCTGATGACTTACCCAATCGCATGTTAAACCCTCTCTGAGTAGGTCTAGATACACCCTGATGACTTACCCAATCGCATGTTAAACCCTCTCTGAGTAGGTCTAGATACACCCTGATGACTTACCCAATCGCATGTTAAACCCTCTCTGAGTAGGTCAAGATATCCCTGATGACTTACCCAATCGCATGTTAAACCCTCTCTGAGTAGGTCTTGATACACCCTGATGACTTACCCAATTGCATGTTAAACCCTCTCTGAGTAGGTCTAGATACACCCTGATGACTCACCCGATCGCATGTTAAACCCCCTCTGAGCAGGTCTAGATACACCCTGATGACTTACCCAATCGCATGTTAAACCCTCCCTGAGTAGGTCTAGATACACCCTGATGACTTACCCAATCACATGTTAAACCCCCTCTGAGCAGGTCTAGATACACCCTGATGAGTTACCCAATTGCATGTTAAACCCTCTCTGAGTAGGTCTAGATACACCCTGATGACTTACCCAATCGTATGTTAAACCCTCTCTGAGTAGGTCTAGATACACCCTGATGACTTACCCAATCGCATGTTAAACCCTCTCTGAGTAGGTCTAGATACACCCTGATGACTTACCCAATCGCATGTTAAACCCTCTCTGAGCAGGTCTAGATACACCCTGATGACTTACACAATTGCATGTTAAACCCTCTCTGACTAGGTCTAGATACACCCTGATGACTTACCCAATCGCATGTTAAACCCTCTCTGAGTAGGTCTAGATACACCCTGATGAGTTACCCAATCGCATGTTAAACCCTCTCTGAGTAGGTCAAGATATCCCTGATGACTTACCCAATCGCATGTTAAACCCTCTCTGAGTAGGTCTAGATACACCCTGATGACTTACCCAATTGCATGTTAAACCCTCTCTGAGTAGGTCTAGATACACCCTGATGACTTACCCAATTGTATGTTAAACCCCCTCTGAGTAGGTCAAGATATCCCTGATGACTTACCCAAGTGCATGTTAAACCCTCTCTGAGTAGGTCTAGATACACCCCAATGACTTGATCAATCCAATATTAAACCCCCTCTGAGTAGGTCGACCTCTCTGAGTTGGTCTAGATACCCCTGATGATTTACCCAATCGTATGTTAAACCCCCTCCAGGCAGGTCTTTTAAACCCCAATCCCATGTCAGACACCCTCTGAGCAGGTCTAGATACACCCTGATGACTTGGTCAGTCCAAAATTAAACCCTTCTGAGTAGGTCTTGATATCCCTGATGACTTACCCAATCATATGTTAAAGCCCCTCTGAGCAGGTCTAGATACACCCTGATGACTTACCCAATCATATGTTAAAGCCCCTCTGGGCAGGTCTAGATACACCCTGATGACTTGCTCAATCCAATATTAAACTCCATCGGAGTAGGTCTGGATATCCCTCATGACTTTTACCCAATCGCATGTTAATCTCCCTCGAAGTAGGTCGAGATACACCCTGATGACTTACCCAATCGTATGTTAAACCCTCTCTGAGTAGGTCAGGATACAGCCCTGATGACTCTCCCAATCCTATGTTAAACCCTGTCTGGGCAGGTCTAGATACTTCAACATAATATACAACTTATGATATGATTCATTAATAAAAAATACAACGGGAACTAGGTAGTAGAGTGTTGAAACAATGTACTGCTTTCCTCTATGTACTGCTTTCCTCTATGTACTGCTTTCCTCTATCAAGTATTCTGTCATTTCTTTTTCACCAAAACTAGAAGCTAACTCAATGCTTTTCTCATTACTGACTTCAACGCCCACTGATGTATAATAAATCATAGCCTGACCTGTGCAATGTCGTCCATGAGTGGAAGCATCGTATTTCCTTGTCTTAGCAATGGACTTCCTCATTGACCAAAACACCTTGAAAGTGGATACACACCCAATATTCAATCAACATACACAATTTGACAATAACACATTACCTACAACTATATAACTTTGACCTTCACTTTTGATCTTTTGAAACACAACCTGGTAAAAATTGAAAAAACATCTTCACTATGTTTTCAGATGATCGTTTGATTTGCTTGACAGTTGAAATATGTTTAATTATTTCCATGCTAATATTATTTGATTTAACAGAACATCAGAGCTGTACCACACTCTACCAGAGATGCCAACCCCAAAGTGTTGTAAATAGTAGTTTCAAGGATCAAAATTAGTAGTTTGAATGCAAAATTAGTAGTCAACTAAATACTTAAAATCATGACGGATTCTGAGAAAGATAACATGATGCTATTCAAGAGTGAAGATTTAATTTCATGTGTGCCTAACAACAGATCTCCAAATTAACAACATTACATTTCTTCTTCTGGTGCCTATTTGGCTAAAATGTATTAAATCGAAGAAACAATATGATTTTGTCTATAGATTTGAATTGTAATGAATTTTCTTCACATTTTGTATAATTTTTAATGCAATGATATTGGCATAGTCTGAGACTAAAATTTGTAGTGGCTTTGATAAAATCGTGAAGGTTTCCGCTATACCGCAGAATATTTTGTTTCTCACTCTGAAAACATTTCTAGTTGACCCCCAAACTCTTCAACATGTTTGCAATCTAAATATACATGAAGAATTCAGAATTTGTTTCTCAGAATGAGCAGAAATCATCATAAAAATTTTTAAGTGTCACCATGTCTTGACGCTTCATGCATACAACTGACTGAACAATGAGGAATTACTACGTCCATGTTTCAGCAATCAGATGTGAAACATACTTTCTATTCCTGGATGTTTAGTTTTTATCCTAATAAGTATAAGTATCATCTCCCTTGCTCACAGAGGAATACTTTAATTTTTGTAATCTCTCAATAGTCTTCATATAGACTTGTTCCTGGCTGTCACTGCACTGTGTAATTTTTTGACGGAGGGAGATTCATCCATTATTCTATAGTATGGATTTTACTTTGGTTGTTCTAGAATCAAGATATCTAGGATATGTCATTTGACCAGAGCCCTGATCTTGACCTACCTCCAGGTATCCTGGCTAGCAGCATGATAAAGATAGAAGTCGCGAGTCCCATAATTCCATAGCCACATCCTGTGAGGACCAACGTCACAATGAGGCTCACTCTTCTCCCAACCATGTCACTCCACTTGCCCTTCAAAAACAAACATGACTGATATCAACAGAACGATTACAGAACAATTGTAAATTTGAATCAACAGTTCGCTATATTTTGTAGACAGGCAATGTTAGTGGCTTCCTCGAGGACTATTTGACTTTGAGTGCTGAAGGCAACAACATCCTACATGTGCTGGTCTTATAAGTTACAACGTGTAACAAGAGACGGTGTCATCACATGAATGTCTTTTTCTGACTGGCTAAGCACTCTTCCATTGCTTTCAACATACCTCACTTGCAAGTGAGGCATATTTCAATTTATATCCAATATTCACTGTAGAACAAAGGCACATAAACTGGAACACTATTTGTCACATGTCTGAACCAAGTTTGACTAGGGCATCTATAATGGTTCTGATAACAAAACAGATAAACTGATGAACTGGTTTCAATAATATCTGATAACTTTTATGCGGTTGGGGATAAAAAAGACCAAACTATCAAAGGGAATGGTTAATCACTTGACAACTAATAAAATGTGGCACCCCCACAATTGTATGGATTTCTGGTACTCAAAATAAGCAGTATAAAATGAGTATATCCCTACCAAGTCAAAGTTGTTGCCTTTCAGGTTTCAAAATTAACACTTTGAGGTAGCAAATTTGCAATTCAAAATCTCATTTTGCTACCTAAAGAAAACACACAGAAGCAACAACTTGCTGCTTGGTATTCTTTCAATGAAACTGCTTACATTCATAAATTAGTCAGCATTTTCAAAGGACGGATCTCCACTTGTGAACTTTCACTCATAAACTTACCCATACTGGTATTTTACTTTCCCCAGAATGCTAATTTGTCACTAAAATAGTGACAGAAAACCAGTCAAATCTGTGTGCATTCGTATAAGTATAACATTACTGAATTTTGATGTTTTATAAAAGACTTTTGTCATTTCCTGTATAGGCATGATGAAACATTGTCTGCTAGTACAAGGAGACCTAATACAGTTCCATATGGCCATCGACAGTAATGGGACTGGAAGAAAGGAATTAACAGCAATACGAAATAATGCTGCTACCTCATACTTGCTACCTGCTAAAAATTTAATTCCAAACACTGCCATGGAAACTTATAAAAACATATCAGAAAGTAAACAACCAAAGTATGAAAATGCTCCAGTTCACCACAAGTCCTGTCCTACCCATGGGCCATGATTGGTCCAGAAATATTCCAAAAATTCAAGACAATCTGCAGCAAAAATAAAATTTCTCTTTAATATGTTTATGTAACAAATGAACAAAAGACTCCCGTGTACTGGGAATATAAACTGTTTTGTTATGGACAAGAGAGCATGTGGTGGATTTTGTGTGTAGAGTCAAGTCACAATTCAGTTGATGTTAAGCAACACTTTGACCATCTTTGGAAACTTTGCTCCTGGGTGATTGAAAGAGTGAGTTTAGTTTTTTCTGCTGTTAGCAATAGTCCAGTGGGGTACACCAGAAATGAGCTTCACACATTGTACTCATGTGGGGAATAGAACCCAAGTCTTCAAAGTGACAAGCAAACACCTTAACCACTAACCTTCACGACTAGGAATAATAGAATAAAACTGCATCCGTATGAAATATCCATACATGACCTAAACCAAATGTATGACAAGTACATAATGTCTAATGAGGCAGTGAGAATTATCTTCCTGCAGACCTGTGATGATCCTGTTAAGAATTATTTTAAAGCATATACATATATGTTTGTATATTCTGAATATGGCTGGCAGTAAACAGCAAATAGATATCTAAAAACTATTTCATGGAATAAATTTCAAGCAGTGGGACTTCAGTCTTCAGTGTTGACTCTTGAGAATTTCCAGGAGAGACAGTCCTACTGTACAACGAAGCACATGTGAAACATGTAATCTCACTTACGGTAAGGGAGTTGGTTAAAAATTGCCAATGTCTGCCCAGCAGTGAATGGATACCAGGTGGGTATGTATATGACTGTTAACCTCCTAGAGCTTCATGGCATCTTTGGTGAACCAGGTTAATAAAGTGTTAGCACCCTAAGCATGCACTAGTGTCAGGATATAGACGACTTAAAAATATCCATTATCATTAGTATTATTATTATTATGGCATAGCATCAGACGCATCAGATATTCCTGGCAGAAGGTGACACTGGTGATTCACTTGTCATTTTCCCACTGAAATATTTTCATTATAATTTCTCTAAGTATATCAAGGAAATGGACAAAACGTGGGGTACAAGAATAGAATTTGTTATTATTCATTTTGGTTTGGAATAGAATTTCTGTAAATTATTTTAATTAAAATATTTTAACAACGTAATTATATGCCTAGTGATAATTAACATGCAAAATGCATTTTCAAATACACATCTGACTAAATTTTGGCTAGAGAAACAGAAAACCAAACCAGCAGCTCTTAATTATTAGTTTGTCTGGTCATGTTATAGAACAGGATGGCAGCATTTAATTTTTTCTGTTAAACCATACCACAAAAGGCTATAAGCTTCATGGTAATGACTATACATTGATGCTGCTTCCCAGAATATCCTCAAGGTTGCCTTCATCGTCTTCATCAACACTGAATCGTGACTGTGGAGGGATATTGGATCTGCAAACTCATTACTTCTAATGCACTCAAGGTTTTTAGATTCAGATTTCGTCTCAAAAAGCTGCCAGTCTCTGACATTTCAAATGAAAAGGAATCAAGCTGTCTTATCTTGTCACGAAGTACCACAATTCTTATCAAGCAAGTTAGCAGATATACAACTCAGTGTGCCACTAATGTTGATTATTCCTGCTCATTATTTGTAACGGAAAATGTATGAGAATATCTTTTCTCGTCTGTAGTTTGAGAAGCCTGTAGATTAAAGTAAATGAAATATGCTGGCAACTGTTTGTGGAGATAGGATCATGACTAAAGACCACAGTGATTTCTTCAGTGGGCAATGGAATTAGTTATCAGAAATAGATGTTCTTTTTTCTCTAAGATCAAAACACATATTTGCTGTTTGAGACTAATCAAAGTAAATGTCATGTTGTCAATGCAGAGATTAGCAACACATGTGGTGATTGATGTACAACACACTGACTGCAGAAACCAACATGACCTTCACCTTTAAGCCTAAGGCATTGTGTAGAAGAGCATCATTACTTAGGTAGCAGTGCAGAAACATAAGCTGGCCATCTTCTATGCTGATACCTCGAGTGGAGGTATCAGTGAATCAAAACCTTTGTTTAATCAAGCAGTTTTAGACAACACTGAAACTTTGCATCTATCTCTGACTCAATCAGCATGGGGGCATTATGTGGAGCTTGTATTATACAACTTGATGAGCAATTTGATATGGGTCGTGGTTAGAAGACCCACAAGCGAGGCCCCATAAGCCTGACTACACATACTGCAAGTTGTACATACAAAACATCAGTGGGAAAAAACATGTGCTAATTAAAACCTGAAAAAATCTGTGACAAAATCTCACAATCGGGTGACTTAGCCAAAAAGTGATTCATCCTAAGGTAATTTCTCTAAAGGGACTTAATTAGTTTCTCTCTAAAGAGTTTAAGCTGTGTGACCTGGCTACATAGAGCCAATTCTGGACTTGTTTATACAGAGACATTTTTAAGGAAAGATATTAACGTTCTCCAACTGCCATGAAGAAATAGCAGAGCAAAATATTAACTACCTAACATGCGCCATAATAATTTGAGTCCTGGGAAATTTCCGTCTTGATGCATGCAAATACCTGCTGTTACTTGTTACATATTGAGTTCTAGTTGTATGTATTAAAATGATATATCCATTTCAACTTAATCATCACATGTATACTGTAAAAACACAAGTTAGGGAGCTTTACTGTTTCAATACTTTTATGAAACTGTATATCAGTATTCATGGATCCTTAATTCTTTTGTACAGAGACATATACCAGCAATAAATCCCTTTGTGTTGCAAAAGTAGTTTTGGCCTCTTGTCCACTTTTCAACCAAGACTGTTCTGTAGAAATTTGTTTCAGTCAATACATCCAATGGCATTGTGTCTAGTTTTGATAAACATTCTCAAGCCATGTCAAATATCCACATATGATGGATGTACATCACGAGTATGGACCTCTTAAAGGAAACATTTATTCTGATTATACTGCTTTTCTGTCCTTTAACCCCCCCCCCATAAAGGCAAGAGTGGAAAAAACCCATTGCCCAACGTCCCAGTCCTGTGTTTTTTTCTGCCGGGTAAGCAAATTTGTATATGATGCTGTACCAGTGTCCAGTTGACTTTCTGATGATTATTATGTTTCTTATTAAAAAAATCTACTTATTTAATGGGCATTCAAGAAGTTGGTGAGTCAAAAATGAAACATACAGCTTTATGGATTACAAGTTCTTGTTTTTCACGTTGAGCGACGTTTGGATGTAGATTCTTACATCATTTTCAAGCTAAATGTGAATACAACCAATTAGTGCGAAGCTTGTATACATGGTATGTTGTGACAAACAGCGGAATAACATTGACAACAGTATGTGATAGAGTAAACAAGTGGTACATAGTTGTAAGAGGCCAGTAGGGAACTAAGACAACAAAGCTCACTAGTGATGAAGCCAATGATGAGTGGGATTAAGTACTAACAACAAACAGACACAATGCTTAGACAGTCTATGGTTTGATTAGTTCTTCATAGGCTGATGGCATGTAGTACCCATCAATGTGATAAACAAGAAATTGTAATCTATAAAGCTGTAGGTTTCATTTTTAAAAAACATCAACAAGAAATTTGGCTGATACAGTGGAAAAATTATCAGGACAAGTGATTTTACATGTGCAACTGTACCAGAGTACTGTAGGAACTTTACTGTTATTTCCCCCATGCCATAAAGGGCACCTGTTTGAAAATCAAGGGTCTCTGGTCTTCATGGAAATATCCATTGTGATGTAAATATTCAGTACACTTACCATAACTGGACTGGAGAAGAGCTGAAGGGCTCCATATGTAGATCCTACAATGTAAACACAAATGCATTACGTCCTGTCCTGCAGATGGGTGAGTGAGGGGGTTGTGTTGCATGCTGTTTGCAATGCTGTAAACTCAGCAAGCTGAACTGTGTCAGGTCTGGGTTAGACAAACCACTAGTGGATAGTGTGTGGCAACTGCCATGATGTATTAATATTGCTAAAAGTGAAGAAAAAATATTTTCACTCCAATGAAGCCAGCCTGAAGGATCACTATGGAACAGAATGACTGTTTCTTGCCAGTTGGCTGATGTCAGAGATGTTGAATTTTGTATTGATATTCATCATGATAACTAACATTCATCTACAACATGGTGCTTATGATCTGAGAATCCTGTCAGGGAGAATCTCAGATGAATGTCCTCAATTTAATAACGTCAAAAGTACTTTTACTGAGGTACTATTATTGATGTCGACACATCAAGACACGCAAGTGTGTTTCTGTACTACCCATCAAAAGTTTAGATTCACTAGAGTAAATGTAGCACACGTGCTTCAGTCAACTAAATTCTGCAAAAAAATTCCATACTGTATAACGGTACTATTTACACATGAACTGATGTATTGTTAAACAAATTCGTCACATTGAAAAATGTTGTCATGAGTACAATGAAAGATGAAACTCACTGAAAACTGTCGAATTCTAAACAAAACTTTACACCACAACACAGCTGTTCACATGCGCAATATCGGTTTGATGCATGATCCATGATCCTGGTGCAATTCATCGGCATAAGGTTTACAGCTGGTTCCCCCAAGTTAGTGGAGAAATTTACCTTTGATTTAACCACATATTTATACATAATATATAGTGAGTGCTTTAAGTGAGTCTAACCTTCTGATGAGTAGTATATTTATCAACCAAGATCATTCTTCTAACTTTACCTGTTTGTGTTTGTTAATGACAAGCATGTATATAAGAACAGCTTTCTTGTTTTGAGGGCTGATTTGAGGAGTCAGTTGCCATTTTACTTATATCTAACCACTTTACACAGATCATCATTTGTTTTCATTTGAGGACGGCTCCCTGGGATGATACTTTGACAGCCAAGGATGGTAAATTGACATTCACACTATTGGTTGTTGTAAGAAGCGACTAACAGGATTGAGTGGACCGACCCACTGACTGGGTGGACACATGTCATCATATCTCAATGGCATAGATTTATGCACATGCTGTTGATCACTGGATTGTCTGGTACAGACTCGATTATTTACAGACCACTGCCATATATTGCAGAGTCTGGTGTAAAACTAAAATCAATCACTCACGTTTTTCATACTGAATGTGAAAAAATACCACCACTTACCAAATATCCCGGCTACAGTAGTGGAGGCACCGAGACTGCGTGCATGAGGCAGGATAAGTGGCATGATCATGCTCACAGCAAACAGATCCTGGAACAGAGGAATAACATAACAACCCAGTCACCGTCTTCCTTGTCAGTAGGACCATCTCCACCAGGACAGTAGTAGCATGTCCACTAGGTCAGTAGTAGCATGTCCACATGTCCACCAGGTCAGTAGTAACATGTCCACCAGGTCAGTAGTAACATGTCCACCAGGTCAGTAGTAGCATGTCCACCAGGTCGGTAGTAACATGTCCACCAGGTCAGTAGTAACGTGTCCACCAGGTCAGTAGTAGCATGTCCACCAGGTCAGTAGTAACATGTCCACATGTCCACCAGGTCAGTAGTAACATGTCCACCAGGTCAGTAGTAACATGTCGACCAGGTCGGTAGTAACATGTCCACCAGGTCGGTAGTAACATGTCCACCAGGTCAATAGTAATATCTCCACCAGGTCAGTAGTAACATGTCCACCAGGTCGGTAGTAACATGTCCACCAGGTCAATAGTAACATGTCCACCAGGTCAGTAGTAGCATGTCCACCAGGTCAGTAGAAGCATGTCCACCAGGTCAGTAGTAACATGTCCACCAGGTCGGTGGTAACATGTCCACCAGGTCAGAAGTAGCATGTCCACCAGGTCAGTAGTAGCATGTCCACCAGGTCAGTAGTAACATGTCCACATGTCCACCAGGTCAGTAGTAGCATGTCCACCAGGTCAGTAGTAGCATGTCCACCAGGTCAGTAGTAACATGTCCACCAGGTCAGAAGTAGCATGTCCACCAGGTCAGTAGTAACATGTCCACCAGGTCAGTAGTAGCATGTCCACCAGGTCAGTAGTAACATGTCCACCAGGTCAGTAGTAGCATGTCCACCAGGTCTGTAGTAACATGTCCACCAGGTCAGTAGTAGCATGTCAACCAGGTCAGAAGTAGCATGTCCACCAGGTCAGTAGTAACATGTCCACCAGGTCAGTAGTAACATGTCCACCAGGTCAGTAGTAGCATGTCCACCAGGTAGGTAGTAACATGTCCACCAGGTCAGTAGTAACATGTCCACCAGGTCGGTAGTAACATGTCCACCAGGTCGGTAGTAACATGTCCACCAGGTCAATAGTAACATGTCCACCAGGTCAGTAGTAACATGTCCACCAGGTCAGTAGTAGCATGTCCACCAGGTAGGTAGTAACATGTCCACCAGGTCAGTAGTAGCATGTCCACCAGGTAGGTAGTAACATGTCCACCAGGTCAGTAGTAACATGTCCACCAGGTCAGTAGTAGCATGTCCACCAGGTAGGTAGTAGCATGTCCACCAGGTCAGTAGTAGCATGTCCACATGTCCACCAGGTCAATAGTAACATGTCCACCAGGTCGGTAGTAACATGTCCACCAGGTCAGTAGTAGCATGTCCACCAGGTAGGTAGTAACATGTCCACCAGGTCAGTAGTAACATGTCCACCAGGTCAGTAGTAGCATGTCCACCAGGTCAGTAGTAGCATGTCCACATGTCCACCAGGTCGGTAGTAACATGTCCACCAGGTCAGTAGTAACATGTCCACCAGGTCAGTAGTAACATGTCCACCAGGTCGGTAGTAACATGTCCACCAGGTCGGTAGTAACATGTCCACCAGGTCAGTAGTAACATGTCCACCAGGTCAGTAGTAACATGTCAACCAGGTCGGTAGTAACATGTCCACCAGGTCGGTAGTAACATGTCCACCAGGTCAGTAGTAACATGTCCACCAGGTCAGTAGTAGCATGTCCACCAGGTAGGTAGTAACATGTCCACCAGGTTGTTGTATGAAGAGACTAATGGATTGGTGGTCAGCCTTACATTTATAAATGTGATATCTTTCTATTATACAGTCTAAGTAAACTTTTCCTCAGTACTTTTCGTTACACTCCACTACTGAGTCTAACAAAACCTTATGAGGGGTCGAGTCAGATTGACCAATCAGAACACAGCTTACCAAATCGCGAAAGTGCACATTTGCACATACCTTTTGAACTTTTTTATCTCGAAAAGGTTTGTACCAGAACGATTCTGAATGCTATTTAGCGTACACTCGCTTCCGGGTGATGCACACGGCGTAAGTACAACCATGACAACGGTGAGTAAACAGTCGCTGAAAATAGTGTTTTTGACAATATTCATGGATGTTATCTTGCAGAAATATTAGCTAATGGTAACCATGTCACCAAAAACCCCAAAGCGTACATACTGCAGATCAAATAACTGTGTTATATGCAAATTTTTGTTTGTGGAGAGATCTGTCAGTGACCTGAATATTTTGAAAGTCCCTAAGATCCCTAAATAATAGCTGTTGTTTGATTGGTTAAACCTATTTAACCATCTCGCATTTGATTGGACGGTGATTGGTCGCCCAAAGGTTACCTGACGCAACCTTCTACTAGGTTTTGTTAGACTCAGTGGTGGAGAGTAACGAAATACACTGAGACTAAGTTTACTTAGACTGTTCTATTATATAAATTTACACGTCACTTTCCCTCCTACATAAGACAGCTGCAGAGCTTAACAAGCATGGTAAAGCAATGGTAGAAGTAAATGGTTTACAGTTACACATTCTAGCCTCATTTGCCAAATGTGCTGCACAGTATATAGAGAACTTGACATTTTGAAAGCCATCTTAAACCATTGGCATTTCTCTCTGTGGACCACAGAATATTTTGAGGAAAGAAAATACATTAAAAATAATAAATTGACAGATCTAAGTTTAAAGGAGCAATGATAAGGCAAAAATCTGTGCCATTTTCACAGATTCACAGAATTAGAGTTTTTAACAGGATCACATGTGAGGACAGTGTGTACAAAGTATGTAGGACATACATGACAGACCTGATTTACAGATTAAACATAAGGCAGTGTAATGATCCTGCTGGAGGCCATTGTCTTCCGATGATTTACTTGGTGCTAGATAACACTGATGAAAGAAATGTTCAGCTTGTCATGTGCTGGTATCTCCTGTTATGCATGAGATTGTTGTAAATCTGGATATGTATGTGGATGATCTACTTTACTGTAATTAGGAGTATCATTTTAGTGAAGGTTTAAGCAATCTTATCAAGACAGTGATGTACAGAGCATGTTTGAGAAGCATGTATCCAAGTCTGAAAAAATTTTTTAACAGTTGATTTGATTGTGTGTGGTTACATGGGAGTGATGGAGTCTGTTAAGTACAACTGCATGAGGCTATTTGTTGTCACTATGGGTGGCCCACTTGTCTCCAGTTGGCTGTGCACGATTTCTGCATGCCATACACCTATGATCCTATGTTCGAATCCTGGTCTGCATCAGTTTGTGTTCTAGGTGTGTCAGCACCATCAATGCTTGTGATAAAGCATCCAAATTCTGTCTACATCACCTGGCTCCCCTCACGTCAAGGTCCTTTATATAACTACTGGCAAACAAGGATAAGTTGAGCACAACAGACCCTAACAGCATGTGTGAGCTCCGCCCACTGGCGCTTACCATTGTGAGCAAAGGGGCCCCAGGGCCCACTTGCACAAAACATTCTTAGTGCTACGATGTTCGTAATTCCCATTTTCAAACATAGGCTTAAGATGGTCGTAGCGCTAAGATCGCTTCATGAAAGATGGCCCAGGTTGTCTGCGTCATGCAAATGGGTAAGGCTCGTTGCCTGTCTCAGCCTAAATCTGCTCTCCCTTTCACAAACCAAATGGGATACCATGCACTAAGTCAAGAAATCCATGACAGGGGCCGTAACTCTGTAATAAATTTTAAAACGAAGTCTGTTTTCGAACTCCATCAAGGCATTCATGTCTTGAAAACACATACCACATTTGGTTTCCCAAGAGAAATTCTGTCCCCATTATCTAGGACAGATGATGGGAGATAATAATAGTCTGGACCACACATGCATGGATGAATGTTAGCTGCTACTTGTAGTTTGAAAATATTATTTTGATTGTACATTAATCTTGTGTGGTCACTATTTCACAATGAACTTCTGAATAAAGTACTTTCTGAATTTACCTTTGTATTCTGGAAATTATCTTCTTACACTTAAATTGTCCAAACTGTTTATCAAAACTATGGTATGACATCTGGAATTGATGTAACTGTATGTTTGTAAAGAAAAATATCGGCATCAGTAAGCAATAAAGTGAATAGAAATATGTCAAGAGACAATTTCACAGCAGCAAATGTTAATGTTTTTGGAAGAGCTGAGTACAAATTAAAACTCCCCAATTCCAGTTATGAAATATACATATGCTACAGTCAGATTGTGAAATCAGTCATTACGCATCATTTTGTGCAACAACAATCAATATACTTCAGCCAATTCATAAAATTTCATTTCATCTATATGTGGTATGCACAGTTTTGTGAGGTGAGGCTACTCTGGACACAGCAAGTCTCAAACAAACAGGTGTAACTGCTTAAAAGTCACTGTGACAATAGTTTTAACAGTTCGTGAGAATAAGCGATGTTGAAATTGTGATCCACTCTGTACATTAAAGGTCACATGCAACCAAAAAATAAAAAAAGATTAAAACACAGTTATCACTTATTCATGATATATGAAATACATTGCTGATTAAGAAAAGACTAACAGAATTATAAGCGTATGATCACAAACCAAAAGTCCAATATTTTGTACTTGGGCTTATCTCCCTCGAAACGAAGCAGCCGCAATACCGAACCCAGTCAGAGCCGGTGGGCGTGCACTCAAATGTAACAACAGGTAAACTGTAGCACAAATGGGTTGCTCAGCATAGAGAAAATGATCAGTCTTCTTACATGCAAGGGAAGCGAGCAAAGGTTGGCAACGTAGTTTCTTCGCTTCGGTTCGAAAAATATTTTTCATGTCAAAATAAAATATTGCCACCATCAAAGGCATACACCCATCACTGCACTGACTTATGTTCTCACATTTCCAACCCCATGTTGAACAATTACTCACATGAAATATTTTTTATTCAACATTTTAAGCACAACTCATGGTATATCATACTGTTCTTTGCCTCCATTATCCCTTCCAGCTTCCAGTTCAACAAAGTGAAGGAAAAGGAGGATATTATTCCATATGGAATGCTTACTTACCTCCCCTGCTTCATTCGCCCATTACGCCAGAAGTGTTTTTATGTAGAATAAATGTTACGAAAATTCTAACAATAGCGGCGACATATAAGACAAATAAACTCCAACTGGTTCATGATAAAATTAAGCAATAGGATATATTTTTTAAATTTCTGCTTATTCTTGTTCTGTCACTCCATTCAACCGGAAACGGGCAGGGGTAATGGAGGCGAAGAATGATCTGAAGTGGCACTTAAAATGTTTAATAAAACATATTGCAGGAAATCTGAGAGCACAACCATGTGAGGAAATGGGAGTGTACCTTTGGCCGTGGCGATATTTTATTTTGACATGAAAAATATTTTTTGATCCGAAGCGAGGGTAGTACGTTGCCAACCTTTGCTCGCTTCACTCGCATATAAGAAGACTTGTCATATTCTCTATTCTGCGCAACCCCATTTGCGCTACAGTTTGCCTGTGGTGTAACAAAGCCTCTTCTTTGGCAACTGATTCATTTGCCAATACGCTTTGCCGGCTCTTTGCTTATGGTGTATAAGCATGATAGGTGTTCACTTCAAATTGGATGTGGTCAGTGATTGAAGTTGTGCATTGCATATTGTCATTAGCAGACAGGCAGACAAATAGGTGAGAATAAACCAGACATTGAGTTTTCTCTGTGACAGAGTCTGCCTATCACAATCAATATGTTTCTTAATGTAACATGTAGATTATTTACTTGTTTGTGTACACAACCAAGATTAGACTACTGCTCATAACCTCATACTCTGGGCACACATACTATTTAAAGCTCCGTGAACCTATTCACTGCACATGCATTATAAGCGCAGAGCAGCATAGCTGTTGAAACCACGTTTTCCCCCAGTGGTGGGGAAAAATTAGTGAATCATTTGAACCTGGATTTCGCAGGCTTTTCTTCATTGCATTTTTTTTTCAACTTTATAGGTTGAATTGGAATTTTTGATGATTTGTTTCGGTAAGTACATACCAAAAGGTATAAGAATCTGCAAAGTTGTGTTTTACATGGCATGTGACCTTTAAGTGAAATTTTATGAAATGACTGAAGTACTGTACATTGATTGTTGCAACACAAAATGACACAAAATGGCTGACACTCTGAGTGATTTCACAAAATGGTTGATTTCACAATCTGAGTGGAACATATACACATTAGGAAGTTCTGAAATAAACATACTCTTAGTCTCCTGTCAGCTTGATATTTTTCACCTATATTTACTGAAATTATATTTCCAAAGCAAAGCGACTCAATCAATGCTTGTCTTGATGTTGGACATGTGAAACAAACAACAAAATATGGATGGCCTACCATGATTTGCAGTGCCAAGAACAAAACAATGCAGACAATTCAGTGCTTGATTTTGAAAAGAACCCATGCTGTCATTGTATAATGACGCAGAAGCAACAAAGGCAACAGCCACGTCATCCACATGTTTACTCGTTGAGACCATTGTGATATAACATGGGCACCTATACTCACAAAAACAAATAAGGGAGCACATGAAAGTACAAGTGTTCCTTTATTTATTTCCAGAATTTCACCTGCAGTGCAAAACATACTTTGTGAAGAAACCTGTAAAAGAATAAAGGAACACTTGTACTTTCATGTGTTCACTTATTCCTTTCAGATTAAAATCTAAAAACATATGGAATAAGTTTTGAAACTGGATAAGAACACAGACAAATATCACAGTGAATATTGATAAGAAGGAAATCATATTTGGATACTCTGAAAAATCAAACAATGACCTCATCTCCTGATAACAGCTGAACAGTAGTCAAATATTGAGAGAGTACATGCCCATGTCCAACTTGCCCATTGGCATACAATGTCCAATAAGAACTCCCCTCCCTCAAACTGAAATGGGTGACACATGTTTATCATCCCCCCTTTCCATAACACTGATGAGTGGTACCTAACATGCATGTCATTGTGGTCTATATTTGGTTTCAGTTGATGTCAGGATTTAATTTGTGCCTCAAAATGATGAATTAAAAAGGAGACTAACCGGAATGGATGGCAAGGTTTGCTGACTTGGTTGATACCTCATCATAATTCAGTAGCTTAGATGGATGTCAATCACTGACTTGTCTAATTCAGACTCGATCATTTACAGACAGCATTCATATAACTGGAATACTGCAGAGTGCAGCATTAAACAACATAACAGGAAAACAAACATTTAAACAAAAAGTCATCTCATTGAAGCAGAAAAAATTGTGGCCATGTGGCACTTTGCTTTGTAACTGTTTAATATTAATCCACTCATATATCCACCCTTATGATCTAGTGATTGACACCATGAACATCGTACTACACACATGTTGTATATTATGCCATCCATCGATCCGACAAGCCTGACCACCCTTGTCACGTGGGTAGCCGCTAACATGAAGCAGGGATGGTTGAAAACGACATCCCCAACTTTCGCAGGAGCATGGATTGATCTTCACTAGTGTAGAAATAACGTCGTGAAAACAAAAGGGCCTAAATTTTCGAAGCTCTCTTAGAGCTAAGATAGTCGTAGGTTAATGTTAATGTATGACAGTTACGACTAACGCAGCGCTAAGAAAGCTTCGAAAATCTAGGTCCAGTGTCACAAGGCAACGCCTAGTACAGGTACAGATAATCAAACGCAGCCGTTTGTACACTATCACGGTGTTCCGTCACTCGTTTGGGGCACGCGACAGTGGACCTCATAGAGATATGATTTAATAATTCAAAAGTCGACAGAACAGCGGGTTGTTGGAAAATAGAATTGGTCTACTCTGATCCGTTCAACATGGACTACTTTACCAAAAAGCCACTAAAGTTGACAAGGGCAGCAGGCTCCATGATTCTGTTTGTAAATCGCCCCATGTCAACATCCGTCACGGCTTGTAGGTATCACCAGTGTAGACGTGGTACCTGTCACGACGTGAAGGTAGTTTCATGCGGAAGTGGTCGACGGCTACTTTAAGGGAGGTAACTCTTTTCACCTTGATTTATTTCACCACATTGATGATGTTGCTTGGCTAGAGCAAGCATCCTGTGCGTAACTGTAATGGGTGTATGATGGAATAGGCATGCCTGTAAGCCTACTACAGATGCTCTGCTGTCATGTGTGCACGCGGTTATGCTGTTTAGACACTGTGTATCTAAAAGCAATCTATAGCCAAAAGCAAAACAAAACACAAAAAACACGAAAAACAAGCAAACAAAAATAAATTATATGTCACCCCATCATTTTTCAGATAACGCTTTTGTTGACAATATATCATTTTAATATCAACAAAAAGACTTATACTCTTCCCCGTGTTGAATTACGGAAAGCATAGTGATTAACCGAGACTATACGTTGCAATCGTCTAAACGACTGCACTTACTTAAGCTTGTTCTCTCTACTAAGGAGAAGCTAAAAAGGTTTGGTTTCCAACCTTTCAGCACGTTTTATTGGTGTCCATGACATCGAATGGAATCATTACTATAATTAGATCAAACGTTCCAAGGACGTGCAAGTTTTTTTTTAAACTTCAACATGGTATCCAGTTTCAAATGAAATACAGTAAAATATATCATAACGAGAGTAGAGGTCAGAATTCTTTTATAATTTATTGCAAAGTGGAATCAAGAATTATAACATGAAACTTAAATTTTACTCTCACTCCAAGCAAAGTTACAAGTTTTAACTTAGACTAACGCTTAGTCTCTGAATATATGTCATTTTGATTGTAACAAATAAACCCATTTACATTGAAAATACATCGATATCCTGCAGCATCAAGTAGGTATTGCCGGAACTATGCTCGCCTGGTTCACATCTCATCCGTGTGTGTGTGCGTGCGTGCGTGCGCGTGTGCGCGTGTGTGTAAAATCCTAAAGAACTAAAAAGATCGCTGGGTGCTGTGCAAAACATGTTTTACAACTATGCCGCTACCGTACTAGAATACTGCTAAAAAGGGGCGAAAAACCAAACTCACTCACTCTTCAACCCAGAAGATGTCCGTGTATATTATATGATGTTCACTGTCATGAGATGTCACTAAACAGATAATGTGTCTGAATGAAACTGACGAAGTGCAGTCGCTCTATCATTTCCGAATACATATCCTGTTCACTCATGTTATCGAAGCGTTCATCGTTGACGGTATCTGGTGCTCAGAATCAAACATTCCTGGAGAATTTCAGCGCAGAGGCGATCGCCAGGTCCTGATGGTGACGGCTGAGTAAGGGTAAATTTAAGTGTACCTTCGCTTCGAAATGTTTGTCATCTTATCATGGCTATATTTGCGAGGAAAGACCAAGCACCATATATAAAGTAGTTGGCCATAGGTGACTCATTGTTACTGAAATTTACATAGACTTATATGTTAATTAACTCTGGCAACATTTTTATATAAAATAAGTAGACGTCATTTTATTTTGATATTTCACAAGCATACGTGGACATCATCTTCAGCTATTCATCCTGACGTTGATTAGTCAAAACCTGATTTGTATAACTCAACATACGCTGTTTAAATGGTTGCAGTTTTCTTAATACGTCTAATATGGTATTTTATCAGAGTCACGTGAACCACTTCAAACTCGACATTTTTACACAAGGCTGGATAAATGCTGTTTAAATAGTTGCGGTTTTCTTCATCGGAACATTGAACGTAATTGTGTGTATGTAGCCTACATGATTCCCCATCTGGTAGATAAGTATTAAAGGCAATTCGACTGAAACAAAATTTATGCAAATTATTCTTGCAAGAATTTATTAACATGCAAGCCTGTGGGGATTTCACCAATGGTGATTCACTTATGGCCAAATACTTTCAATGTGGCCCGTGCCCATGTGAATTCTTGGTGACTCACCATTACCGCTTCACGCCATAATCAACATTCGGTTTGCCTGCTCCAGACACGAATACTTTCCCGCCTACAGCACCAAACCCCATCGCTCGCACTCTCTTCCTGAATTCCAGAGTACAACCGACTCGATTCATGCTCAGTGGAGTGGAGTCACCTCGTAAGGAGCATTACATATATATGTACATGCAAGTGTGAGCGATGCTAGCTTGAAAGCCTTGCCTCTGTCGGCGACGTCAGACACCGCACAAAGATGATTAGATTGATTCAGTGAATAACACTCTCGGGTAAATTTAGTCGTAGAATCTGAATTTTGACTAACAACTAGTCTTTGAAATAAACATATCTTAATGGAGAAAGCAGTTCATAATGATAAAAATAAAATATAGATCTAATGAAAAGGAGCCTTAGTCTCATCATTTTCGGAAACTGTGGAAATCTAATCTTTCAACATATTTTATTTACTTTAATTTTCATATACTAGAATTTATATAATCCCAATATTCATATCACCTGCTCAAGGGCGCTTTCTTTTCCCTTCGCTCAATTGGACGTCAGCTCAAACGGCACAACTATCATTCTCAACTCCCTGAGGATCATACAACTCGTGCAGCCACTAGGCACTCCAAGTTGATGTGACTTTCCTATCCTTACGAGGTACCCATTCACAGCTGTGTGGAATGGGAATCATAATCATAGTACTTTGTCCACCATGCCCAATTTCATGCAATTTCACTCTGATCTCCGCACGTGGCGAAAACGCATGTTTTTTTCACGCTTGAGCGTTCCGCGAAGTAAGGCGTTGTCAGGTGTGTTTGCGCGAACCGTTCGCAAGCACAGAAACAGTACAGTTAGTACAATGAAAAAACCACCGATGGCCGATGATCTGCCTGTTTTGGTTTTGTAGGTAGTCTTCAACATTTGGATGACAAAACGTCTAGTCTTGTTCTACGTGCATATTCATCATGTCAATCAAATTGTGTATTTGTTTCCCTGCATAGTTTATGTTCTTTTCGTAAAGTAAGTTAAAACTGTCACTGTACCGAAGGCTAGTCGAAAAGTCGAAGCAACTCAGCCTGTTGAGTATGGTGGCTGGTTTGGGCCATCGCTTTCTTCTTCTTTTTATTTTATGGTTGGCTCTCGTTGTCCTAAACGTACAACACCTGCACAGTAGTTTTTTCGTAACCTACCTGTTGCTATTTTCGAATTCCGTGTCTTTATCTTTATCAATACAGAAACTGATGTCGTACAAATGCAACACAACACCATTTGGAGATTATGAAGACACACACTGTTGAAAATGCCATGAAGGCCAGATTGAGACTGTGAACCATTCTAACACATATATTTTATATAAAATACATAAATATCTTAATTCAATACATATCTATCAGTGTTACCTTCAACTAAAGATACTTGTAGATTATTTTCTCTCCAGGCAACCCAAGAGAAACGCGAAATATGTGGATGGCATTTTGTACTAGAACGTCTCAATCTTTGTGTTGACATTTGTACTAGAACGTCTCAATCTTTGTGTTGACATTTGTACTAGAACGTCTCAATCTTTGTGTTGACATTTGTACTAGAACGTCTCAATCTTTGTGTTGACATTTGTACTAGAACGTCTCAATCTTTGTGTTGACATTTGTACTAACACGTCTCAATCTTTGTGTTGACATTTGTACTAGAACGTCTCAATCTTTGTGTTGACATTTGTACTAGAACGTCTCAATCTTTGTGTTGACATTTGTACTAACACGTCTCAATCTTTGTGTTGACATTTGTACTAGAACGTCTCAATCTTTGTGCTGACATTTGTACTAGAACGTCTCAATCTTTGTGCTGACATTTGTACTAGAACGTCTCAATCTTTGTGTTGACATTTGTACTAGAACGTCTCAATCTTTGTGTTGACATTTGTACTAGAACGTCTCAATCTTTGTGTTGACATTTGTACTAGAACGTCTCAATCTTTGTGTTGACATTTGTACTAGAACGTCTCAATCTTTGTGTTGACATTTGTACTGGAACGTCTCAATCTTTGTGTTGACATTTGTACTAGAACGTCTCAATCTTTGTGTTGACATTTGTACTAAAACGTCTCAATCTTTGTGTTGACATTTGTACTAGAACGTCTCAATCTTTGTGTTGACATTTGTACTAGAACGTCTCAATCTTTGTGCTGACATTTGTACCAGAACGTCTCAATCTTTGTGTTGACATTTGTACTAACACGTCTCAATCTTTGTGTTGACATTTGTACTAGAACGTCTCAATCTTTGTGTTGACATTTGTACTAACACGTCTCAATCTTTGTGTTGACATTTGTACTAACACGTCTCAATCTTTGTGTTGACATTTGTACTAGAACGTCTCAATCTTTGTGTTGACATTTGTACTAGAACGTCTCAATCTTTGTGTTGACATTTGTACTAGAACGTCTCAATCTTTGTGTTGACATTTGTACTAGAACGTCTCAATCTTTGTGTTGACATTTGTACTAGAACGTCTCAATCTTTGTGTTGACATTTGTACTAGAACGTCTCAATCTTTGTGTTGACATTTGTACTGGAACGTCTCAATCTTTGTGTTGACATTTGTACTAGAACGTCTCAATCTTTGTGTTGACATTTGTACTAAAACGTCTCAATCTTTGTGTTGACATTTGTACTAGAACGTCTCAATCTTTGTGTTGACATTTGTACTAGAACGTCTCAATCTTTGTGCTGACATTTGTACCAGAACGTCTCAATCTTTGTGTTGACATTTGTACTAACACGTCTCAATCTTTGTGCTGACATTTGTACTAGAACGTCTCAATCTTTGTGTTGACATTTGTACTAACACGTCTCAATCTTTGTGTTGACATTTGTACTAACACGTCTCAATCTTTGTGTTGACATTTGTACTAGAACGTCTCAATCTTTGTGTTGACATTTGTACTAGAACGTCTCAATCTTTGTGTTGACATTTGTACTAGAACGTCTCAATCTTTGTGTTGACATTTGTACTAGAACGTCTCAATCTTTGTGTTGACATTTGTACTAGAACGTCTCAATCTTTGTGTTGACATTTGGAGATACCGTTAAGGAGCTACACATCGAATATTTGTGACAAATAGGAATATGTTTCCTCATCTGCCTAACCCTACACATGTTGGACAGGGTAAGAATATTGTCACAGTTGGGAATTTGTTTCCTCGCCCCTTCAGCCTACACATGCTGGACAGGGTAAGAATATTGTCACAGTTGGGAATTTGTTTCCTCGCCCCTTCAGCCTACACGTGTTGGACAGGGTAAGAATACTGTCACAACTGGCAATATGTTCCCTCACCCCTTCATTCTACACATGCTGGACAGGGTAAGAATATTGTCACAAACAGGAATATGTTTTCTCGCCCCTTCAGCCTACACACGCCGGACAGGGTAAGAATACTGTCACAACTGGCAATATGTTCCCTCACCCCTTCATTCTACACATGTTGGACAGGGTAAGAATATTGTCACAAACAGGAATATGTTTCCTCACCCCATCAGCCTACACATGTTGGACAGGGTAAGAATATTGTCACAAACAGGAATATGTTCCCTCACCCCTTCAGCCTACACATGCTGGACAGGGTAAGAATATTGTCACAACTGGGAATATGTTTCCTCGCCCCTTCAGCCTACACACGCCGGACAGGGTAAGAATATTGTCATGTCTGGCAATATGTTCCCTCACCCCTTCAGCCTACAAATGCTGGACAGGGTAAGAATATTGCCACAAACAGGAATATGTTTCCTCACCCCATCAGCCTACACATGTTGGACAGGGTAAGAATATTGTCACAAACAGGAATATGTTTCCTCACCCCATCAGCCTACACACGCCGGACAGGGTAAGAATGTTGTCACAAACAGGAATATGTTTCCTCACCCCATCAGCCTACACATGTTGGACAGGGTAAGAATATTGTCACAAACAGGAATATGTTTCCTCACCCCATCAGCCTACACACGCCGGACAGGGTAAGAATATTGTCACAAACAGGAATATGTTTCCTCACCCCATCAGCCTACACATGCTGGACAGGGTAAGAATATTGTCACAAACAGGAATATGTTTCCTCACCCCATCAGCCTACACTTGGTGAACATGAGGCGAACATTGTGACAAGTGAAAGTCTGCCTTTAAGACGTAAAATCACATATTACAATAATTCACTCATGTTTAAGATAATGTCAAATAGACAGTGTCACATCTTACGTCCGTCACGCGCGGCGCCTAGACTGTAAAAAACAAATCTGCGTTCCTAAGGGAGGCCTGCATAATTTTATTTCCAGAAATCAGTTTGAGGGATGGAGCAAAGAAACAAACTGAACGGAGCTCACATTTCCTTGTTTGGATTAAATAAACCCTTATCAATACATTCTTATAATGCACGTGCGTTTGATGAAATACTCGTTTAGTCCAGCAAAGGCGAAAAAAAACCTTTGTGTCATACACAGGAGGGACGAACGTGCAACAATCGTAACTACTCGGGTCATTCCGGAAAGCCTTCTTGCAGGTTACGGAAAGAGGCGAGTAGTTACGAATAGAACGTGCGAGTGAGAAAGGATACAGAACCTTTCAAATATTTTCGACATTCGAGAAATAATGATGGTTACACTTTCGTAATGTACTGCCTTTAGCTCCTAAGAAAATACGGAACACGGAATTACGATATATGGACCCCCGAAGATCCGGGGGTTTGGCTTTGTTTTCAGCCAGCCATGCTAACGGGATTGGGTGACCACACTCGCTGACTTTAGGCAAGTCATCGTATCCAAGATCGCTGCTCATACTGTTGATCACTGGGTTGTCTTGTCTGGATTGGATTATTTACAGACCGCTGCCATATAGCTAGAGTACTGCTGATAGCGGCATTAAATCAAGAAAGAAACAGACAAACAAACGATATATGGGTATATCCTTACGATCATTATGATACAAAGGAAACGGGGATGGTATCAGGGTCCAACCGCCCCAGATAGGTTATATAGATTTCTAACGGACGGTCTAAATAGACATCTTGCCTGGCCTGTGGTCAAGTAAAGAAATTAGATAACATTTTCATACAAGAGTAAGTTTCTGTGTACTGTCTGGTCTGGTCTGTTTGAATCCAAAAATATAGGCAGATAACATTACCAGCCCTCATGTCTGGCTGGGTTTTGGGCTTATTTCATACACCGACGGTATCTGTCCTCCTTATGTATGTGGTTGGGTCTATTTCAGGTATGGACACGCTCTGTTGCCTTTTCGTTTGGCTTTATCAAAATAGTCCGAAAACTGCGCCTCCACTACCTGTTGGCATGGGATTTGGACAATAGGCGCCACAGTCGTATATATGTATTTTCCTGGGCAGAACCCGATCGGTGAGTTCAAATAGATACCATGAATCTGAAATCGCGAGTATATGTATTTTTCAAAGTGTTTAATGTGATATATATGTAATTTAATGTACTATTTTCCTATTACTTATGCAACACACGTTGTCTTTTGTTGGAGGGGGCCAGCTGAATAATTTTGTTTGCTTCAAAACCTATTTTTTCGCGCCACCACCAGTAATATAGTCCTTGATTGACAACAAATCTCTTAACTCAAAACAGTGTAAATTTTGACCAACCATTCATGACAACCAACCATCCATTTCTTCATTCTGTCGTAACCACGACGGCATGACATTGATGCTAGCGAAAGTAATCTATAAGTGTGATGTGATTTGCGTCTAATATTCCAAACAGATTCGACTTATGGAATTAGCGATAATCTTCCGGAATTTGTCCCATTGTATAACCAGAGGATGGATTACCATCCAAACAGTTGGCAAGAATGTGACGTATCCATATCGAGACAATTTTCAATAATACCAAGAGTATAAACAATGATAACACCCAGAAAGAACCAACCCGAATTCAACATATTTCACGGTTGGTATTAGAATGGACACACTAGGCATAATGACTTAATTACTGTGACGACACAATGAATGCATTATAGATAATACAGGCGGCAAGATCAAACGTGCTGATATCAGATTACTTCAGAAATAAAGTTTGTCGAACTTGTTTGTTGTCTAATAACATATGCTTATGTAGGTAAGAGACACTGTTAATCTCCCTTCACAAAGCTGTTGGGTAACATCTGGAGAGAGAGATGTTTGTTTTGTTTGATTGTTTGGTTATCACCTGTCTGACACGTGCGCTAGTGTGTGTTTGACTGGTGCCTATGGACAGATTTTGATCGCTGCTGTTACGTGTTTCTCGTTTGACTGCTGCTCGTTTTACTTGTTTGATCACTGGTGCTACGCGTTTCTCTTGTTTTATCCTTACTGCGTCTGGTTTCTTTTGTTTGATCCTGCTACTATGTGTTTTTCTTGTTTGATCCCTGTTGCTACTGTTACTGCCGCTTGTTTCCATTGCTTAATCCTTACTGATACGTGTTTCTCATTTGTATCCTTACTGATACGTGTTTCTCATTTGTATCCTTACTGATACGTGTTTTCCTTGTTTGATCGCTGCCGCCGCGTGTTTCCGTTGATTGTTGCTAATATATATTTTCATGTTTCATCTTTGACATTATTACCCTCGTTCCCCGCGACATGCGGGTATGAGATAGTATAGAGACAACTCGTGGCGGTGGTGGGAGAGATTATGCGTTCACTCGACTGGCCGATGGGACGGGATCGATTCCTCGCATAAGCACAATGCGTAAGACCATAAGCACCCATTCTCAGCAAAAGTCTCTCTAACACAACGTCCTGTAACATCATGTAAAAATGTAACAGATGTGGGTGAAAAAACAAATATGTTTCTCTATATTTACTTCGCCTTCGATATTTGCTGCACCACATTATTTTCAAGCAATCAGACTGGGCAAGAAAAAGTTCATGACTGAGGACAATGTTGAGATGTCCACCGTGTTCAGTTATCTGCTGTTCCAGGATGTCGGGTAATCACTATCAGCTGGGGTCCTTGAGCAACTCGGGTACACATTGAGTCACTGGTCGTTGTAAACAGAAGCGGCCCACGCTTGTGGAGTGCGGCTACCACCGCGTGTTTACAATCTGGAAGACAAGCAAGCTCTACGCTGTTATTCTCAATCAGCACTTTTCATTCACAACATATTGTGACGTCATATTCTGGTTGTGTGCCTCGCCGGATAAAACGGATCAAATCTCAACATAACACCACGCCTGTTTGAAACCCGGGTCGGTCAGGCTGTTTACTATTGGATCAGCCGGTTACGTCACAGCGATAAAAAACATTCCAGATCGGTCGGTGATTTGCTATGAGTTATTCAACAGTATCAATCAAGGTTTCAATCGGTGGCTTGTTAGCTAACTGACCATGTGACAGAAAGTTATGTTGAATTTATGTCTCAACGGCAATGACACAACAAAACAAAAATTAGATTTCAGTTTTCAAAGTATACCATTACCACGTCGATGTATATTGTATCAACAATAAATCACCTATATTCATTGATGTTCAGATCAAAATACTAAATATTTTATGATTCTATTGATAAATCAAAGGGTTGCCATTGGATCACCTTACTCAACTAGTGAATGAGTGAGCGAGTGAGTGGGTGGGTTTTACGCATCTTCCAGCTATATTCAACCCAAGTCACGCTCTGTGGAGTGATTGTTCATAAAGTCGTGAAGAAGCTAGTTCTCCTCACCGGGTGGGGGACGGTAGCGGGTGTGTCCGGGTGCTTTGTCACCTGTAACAGACCCGTGACAGATCTACCTTGCTTTGCTTATACAGACCAGCGTCCTCATGGTTATCTCAAAATGGAGATATATTGCGCCAGTCTTAGACAAAAGGCTTTAGTTATGGTTATAGAAAAAATATGATTGACGTTAGGTTTGGGGGTCAGTACATTTAATACGTGTTTTGGCAGACAGCCAAGTAACCTTGACATTGTTTCCAGAGGAATGGTATTGATACGAACAAATGAAGTGAAGTGGAAGCCCAAGCCCTTCAGTCCTTGACACAATCTATTCCTGATCATACACATACACCTATCAACACCTATCAAGCTGTTAATTTCAGCCTTATATCCTATCTATGGAGCAATGATCATATGTCAAGAGTGTAGAGGCTACAGTGTGGAGTTATGGAGCCATGTCCGTTACATTTTGTCACGCATGTACAGGACAAAGCATCTGTCTCTGTGAAACAAAATTAACAAAACGTAATGATTTCAGGAAGTTTGGTTAACTGCTGTCTCTGACAGTATTACGGTGTGGCTGTTTAACCTGGGAGAAAATCCCGAAATCATACAGGTCCTCCTCCTAAATAAACTATTACTACTACTAGAATACTATGACTAAGACAGCAACAGCAACAACAACAACTACTACTGCTACTACTACTACGACGACGGCAACTACTACATGCAAATAGCCCGCAACATGCGACCTCGAATCAGCGCGTAGAGCCGTGAGGAGGCTCTACCGATTCTGTTGCAATTGTCGTTGCTGCTGCCGTTGCTACTACTACTACTACGACGACGACGACGACGAAGAAGAAGAAGAAGAAGAAGAAAACTACATACTAATAACGCTCCATAAGACCTTGAATCAATGTTTAAAAGTACACCCAACCACAGATGTCAGCGATAAATCAAGGAACAAGTTGCAGACGTATTTATTACCGGTTCCAGGAATACTCGCAGCACTGACGTAATCCCGCGACCCACAATTGTAAACAACGTAGTATCAGTCACGTTCTCAACTGCATTCCTCAACCACGTGGTGGTCTCCAACCGGATGTTTCCGTAAAATCATCCGCCAATCAAAATAACTATATCATATGACGTTAGGCCTAACTGTGATACGCGGTATGTGATTAGTCACAAAATAGTTCAAGGACGCGGGTGTATCCCATATTAGGGAAATGACGTAGTTGCGTGTAAACTATGGATCGGTTTCATCACAGTCAAAAACATGATTAGTCATACTGACCCAAGTCGTGTTATGAACAGACTAGCGTTCCTTTTCGTTTGTGTAAATCATAAAATGCCCTCAGTTTACACTTGAACTGGAGAGCAAGAAGGAGTGTCCGCAAATACCCTTGACATTCATTGTCTAACAGATAACTATTTTCCTCATATTGTATTCAGTGCAGATAGAACTATTCTGTGTGACGTGTGCTAAAGTTGACGGCGGGTTTCCTGGCTTGGCCGTTGGTAAACACACTTATTTTGATAAAGGTGGCTGTTTTGATCTTCTTATCTTAGCATGAGAGCTTAGTCATCGAGCTCTCCAAATTCTTCAATCGTCTGGTTCGAATTGATTACCGTCAGTGTTTGTGTCAATGCACCGTCTCACCCACGATGTCCCGAAATGAACACCCCCTTCCCGTAGTGCAGCCTTTGCACCTGCTGACCCAGCCAATATGTTTGTTTATATAGAGAGAATCGCTGTTTATGGTCTCTCTTAACCCATAGGATACGGCTGGGTAGCCCAGTGGTTAAAGCGTTTTCTTGTCTCGCCAAAGATCCGGGTCCCATTCCATGCACAACCTCTTATCACCCACGAGGGACTGTTGGATTGCCTGCTGGTTAAAAGTGTTCTCTCGACACGTCGAAAACCCGGGTTCCTTTCTACATACAGGTACTGTGTCTGATGGTCAATGCAGATATCCCGCTCAATGACACCGCAGGAGTAGTACAAGAGCGGCGCAAAAACAACACTCACTCGTAACTACTTCTTAATTCATTACATTGTATAGTTTTCTTTGTGCTTTGTTTCCTTTCAAAGTTACCCATTTGTTTACAATGCATCAGTTCAGGTGTAAATGGTATTTTAAACAGCATGGAATATTTCACAAAATTTAGTTTAGAACAGTTGCCTGAAGAGAGTGACTGTACATTTACGCTAGTGAGTCTAAACTTTTCATGGATGGTATATGTCCATTTGGGTGAAACCATGTAGATGGAAGTCATTACAAAATAAGTAACATCAAATGTCATGACGTCATAGAGGAATGCACACAGAGCACGAGTCATGTAAAATAAGAAGGCGCATGTGACCTTTGGAATAAGGACAAACTCTCTGGGATGCAACAACTTTACTTACACTCTCCTACTTCAGCACTGCTTTCTTCATCAAATGTATTGTCTTAAAGTATTGTATTAAGCACAACTCATTTTGTAACCGTAAAAGTGTACATAGAATTATTTGAATATACGTGACAATCCCTGAGAGGGGAGTACTAGCTGCTGTTGCTGTCCGTCAAATAGACTGTGTCAAACAAAGGTGGGTTATTGTAATTTGATCAGCCCGAATCGAGAAATTTCAAGGAAGAATTTGCAATGACAATTCTAATCTTACCTGAACAATAATGTCTCTGTTATGACAACAATGAAGTTTATATCACACCAGACCCGTCCCCTAAAGCGCCCCACAACAACAAAACAAAATACCGCACTGTACCTGGATTATGCCAGTAGTATGGATATCTATTACCTGAACATCTCAGTTGGCTTACTTTACTCATCGAGAACCACAGGATATCTACACAGCATTTAAAGAAAGTTCCGATCCTGTTCCCCGCAGGTCATCAGGCCCGGGGTTGACTCGAAGACGGAGGTTGGTTTGGATTTCCAGGCTATATGTCGGCGGTCTGTAAATAATCGCGTCTGGATCAGACAATCCAGTGATCAACAGCGTGAGCATCGATCTACGCAACTGGGATACGATGACATGTGTCACCAGAAATGGGCTTCACACACTGTACCCAAAAGGGGACTGGACTCGGGTGACGAACGAACGCTTTAACCACTGGGCTACCCCGCCGCCTGTTCACAAGCAAGATGGAAACATTGACGCAACCAAAGAAGAGGGTGGGTGGGTTGTGGGTGAGTAGTGAATTTTCTGTCCCAGTTCAAAGTCTTCACGATCAATGCAGGCTGATGGATCCAAGTGTTGAACTCATCACAGTTCAAGGGCGAGTAAGAACTTATTGTACATCAGGACAATCCTATGTTTTCACACACCTGTATGTGTCTTTTCCTGTTCGTGCTGAAGGGGAGTTGAAAAAAAGCACGGTGTTTGTTTTTGCATGCCTGAAATAGTTTGTATACACGTGCACAAACCAAAACTATTCTAGTCGCAACTGTTCCTGAAATGATCTGGGATGAATCGATGCATGTATTTCATTTTATTTCATGTAATTTCGCAAACATGGAGTAACATAGATTTTAGTGTCCAACCTATAATATTCCTGTGATATTGCGTTATTGCATCCAGCAGAGACAAGGAAGCCCAGCGTGAGGCAGGTGCCCAGACGTCTACCACTTTAAATCGGTGAAACCTACTGCTATTCGAGAACAGGTTCCTGATGGTATCCAAGGGGCGTAACTCTCCGCAACAAAATGTGACATCATACGTGACTGGGCCTTCCCATACACAGATGTGATACAGATACATGTGCAGTTAATACCTAATGCTGTCTTTTTGTCTGGGTACATACTATTATTATGAAGGATACAGCTTATTTAAGCCTCATGGAACTAACGATAAAATGTATTGTTTAAATCGGCATGTCTTCTGGGAGGTCTTTCTTATAGGAAGATACCATGGGAAGATACCGCCGAAAGAGACCCGTCAAAAAAATTAGTTTCTACACTTATCAGGCAGGGGTAGCCCTGCTCCAAGTCGCCACAACACTGATGACAACAAATGACCAAGTCCACGAATGGGTGGTACCCCTGACCTCATAATCGGTAAGTCTGTAAAAGGCCGATCCTAGTCATATACAAGGGTTTCCTGCTCTAGTTATAAATATGTTGTATGAATTACCATTTACACATATGATCGTTTCCTTAGAGCCTTGTGCAAATCTACAGAGGTTATTGATCTCTAATGCATGTTTATGCAATCAGCAACATGTGTATTGCTCATAGCAGATGCACGTAGTGACCTGAACTTGTTTACAATACAATACCCAAAGTACATAAGCACTACAGGCCGACTGGCTACAAGCCTTTATCTTCTGATAAGCACGAATTTCATTTGGGCTTTATGCACATCCGGGTACTCGCGGTGTGACGGCCATCGCCTCAAGCGGGACGGTTGACGGACCTAAAAGTGCTGTATAACTATGAAATATAATTGCAATGGGTGTGGGTGTGAGAAGCACTCACCGCATTTTGTCGACAGCTACAGTTGAATGCTCGCTCAGAAGAATACACCCTAGACCCATGAATATTGTATACGGTATTATGTGTAAGCGACAATGAGCTCTCAGCAGTTGTTCTATACCTCTCAGTATATATTATAGTGTGTACCCCCACACCTCTCTCTCTCTCTCTCTCTCTCTCTCTCTCTCTCTCTCTCTCTCTTAGCATCATAGTATTACCCCTTGATGGATAATACCTAATATTTATTACCTACTCGGTAGGGTCTATGCAGCTATATGTCTTTCTAACACCGTTTCTAAGCGATACAAGCCCATGTGGCTGTTGCGCAGCCAAATGCTCATGCTGGTGATCACTGGATTGTCTGGTCCTGACTAAATTATTTACAGACCGCCACCATATTGATGGAATACTGCTGAGTGCGGTGTAGAACTAAATTCACCTATGCACTCCCTTTAAGTGCTGTTGTGTCTGTCTAGGAGCTGTATTTCATTTATCCAGAAAAACATGACATAACACAACAAATGCTAAATGAATAAGATCGGAGCAGGTACTCCCAGAAGGCAAATAAAAAACCCAGTCGCGAAAATGAACCTAGACGAATTCGAAAAATAGGGTGATGTGGTAGCCGTTAGGTTAACGAGTTCGTCACACCGAAATCCCGGGTTCCACCTGGGTACAATGTGTGAAACACATTCCTGACGTTCCCCGCCGTGACATTGCTCGAATGTTATTAAAAGCTAAACTCACTCACTCACTCACTCAAGACGAGAATGACACGTGATTGGACAGTTTATCTGACACGTGATGTTGCCGATATTTGCCGATGGTGTCTGTTTTGTATGTAATCTCAAATCTCAAACACGGGTAGCAATACCAGTCCTTACTAACTGTGCCTGTAGGGTTTAGTTTAGTTTGCCTTATAGTTTATTACTGAGGTTTCGCTATAACATGTTTTGTTTTTTCACGTAACTGTCTTAATTAAGTTTTGTCTATGCACATTTCTCTGAGGTGAGTAATTGAATTAAACTTTTTCATTGTAGTATTATTCAGTGCATGTATGCGTGTGTACAACACAAGTTATTTCAGCTCAAAAGTCATAAAAACATCAACTTTTAGTCGGGACATGCAGCAAGATAGATAAGTTATGTGTTACGAGCTATTCCCAGGTGTACCGATACATTTTTGATGTGCAAAGTGATCTGTACATCTGGCTGATGGAATGGCGCTTGAAGTTACTAGGTCGATAGCTAGCTTCGTGACCAATTATTTGATCAACAGTTACGATAATGACCATCCCAGATGTTTTACTTGGAATCTGTGGTCTAACTGCGCAGTAGCGTCAAGGTCTACGTTTGACGTCACCCGTGCATAGGGGTACTGGGTAGTGGTGTACAACTGTAAGACAATTCAGAGATAAGTCCGGATGTAGTTAAGCCCACTTGACGCCACGCCATCGTTAGGATATACACTGTCGATGTTATATACCGGAAACGTAGTGGAAACGCTGAGTAATGTTGTTTTAGTAAATTACGATTACAACAAACACGAACTGTCGATTATAACAAACAGCTTTGTTAGGCTCTGTCCCATGAATATTTTATGCATGCAACGAACGATGGTTATCACGAACTAAACTTAATGGTTCTTACGAGTTCTTATAGTCGTTGTTGACAGTATTATCAGAGAACATGTACGAGACATGTACACTATTGTTATGGCACTTGGACATTACTAAGGTGTCTCATGATAGAAAAACTGGTGTATAATTAAAACCGGAAAAAATATCTTACCAAGAATACCTTCTGCCAACAGCTGACAAGCGACAGTAATATGAATTGCTGGTACAACGATGTTTCTGCTGTATCGGTACCACATGCTGTGTGTGCACTGCAGTGTGCCTGTCTGATTCTCTACCGACTCGTACTGTCTCGACGTACTACATACCACTTGTGCCATTCTGATCTCCACCCCAGTACAGCATATCACTTGTACTGTGATTTACTGTAATTCCACTATTGCATACCCATTCATCAATGTCATTATCGCACACCAGTAAAACATATCACTTGTAAAATACCTTACTGTAAAACAAGCAAAACAAACGATGATTGACTGTCATGAAGGCCAGCATCAAATGAAGAAAGCGGCAGACATCTTTCTAAGTCCATCAGAAATCTCTACGAAAAGGACAGAATTAAATGACGTGAAGCCACCAGCGGTACATTTAGAACAAAACGTGCATAACATACCATCGGAGAAACTACATACCACATACATGCTGCCTTACTGTCATACAAATACTACATAACATTTGTACTCCGGCGTACTATCATACCAGGACTACACACCATTTGTACTCCGCCTTACTGTCATACCAAAACCACATACTATTTGTACTCCGCCTTACTGTCATACCAAAATACATACCATTTGTACTCCTCCTTACTATCATACCAGGACTACACACCATTTGTACTCCGCCTTACTGTCATACCAAAACTACATACCATTTGTACTCCGCCTTACTGTCATACCAAAACTACATACCATTTGTATTCCTCCTTACTATCATACCGGGACTACACACCATTTGTACTCCGCCTTACTGTCATACCAAAACTACACACCATTTGTACTCCGCCTTACTGTCATACCAAAACTACATACCATTTGTACTCCTCCTTACTGTCATACCAAAACTACAAACCATTTGTACTCCTCCTTACTATCATACCGGGACTACACACCATTTGTACTCCGCCTTACTGTCATACCAAAACTACATACCATTTGTACTCCGCCTTACTGTCATACCAAAACTACATACCATTTGTACTCCGCCTTACCGTCATACCAAAACTACATACCATTTGTACTCCGCCTTACTGTCATACCAAAACTACATAACATTTGTACTCCGCCTTACCGTCATACCAATACTACACACCACTTGTGCTCCGTTTTACCGTCATACCAATACTACATACCACTTGTACCCCGCCTTACTGTCATACCAAAACTACATACCATTTGTACTCCGCCTTACCGTCATACCAAAACTACATACCATTTGTACTCCGCCTTACTGTCATACCAAAACTACATAACATTTGTACTCCGCCTTACCGTCATACCAATACTACACACCACTTGTGCTCCGTTTTACCGTCATACCAATACTACATACCACTTGTACCCCGCCTTACTGTTATACAGATGTCACCCATTAATTATCACCCATTAATACACATCACTTGCATGTTGCCTTTTTGTGACCAGTATTATATACAATGCACTTGCAGATCCCTTGTAACATACGGTACAGGTACAATGCAGCGCGCTACCACATACCCCATCCACGGTGCAGTACTGTCGCGATCTCACTGTCCATGGTCGGTGATATGTCTCCAGCTTACTGACTTGCCATGCAGTGAGTGGAATGGCAATGAGACAGTGGTCAAGCGATGGTACTACATACTGCTAGCGAAGAAACAGTTGAACAACACTAGTACTACATACTGCTGCTTCAGAGATAGTTGTATAACACTAATACTACATGCTGCTGCCACTGAGACAATGGTATAACACTAGTACTACATACTGAAGGCACCGAGACAATGGTATAACACTAGTACTACATACTGCAGGTGCTGAGACAGAGGTATAACACTAGTACTACATACTGCAGGTGCTGAGAGAGTGGTATAACACTAGTGCTACATACTGCAGGTGCTGAGACAGTGGTATAACACTAGTACTACATACTGCAGGTGCTGAGACAGTGGTATAACACTAGTACTACATACTGCAGGTGCTGAGACAGTGGTATAACACTAGTACTACATACTGCAGGTGCTGAGACAGGAGTATAACACTAGTGCTACATACTGCAGGTGCTGAGAGAGTGGTATAACACTAGTGCTACATACTGCAGGTGCTGAGAGAGTGGTATAACACTAGTACTACATACTGCAGGTGCTGAGACAGTGGTATAACACTAGTACTACATACTGCAGGTGCTGAGACAGAGGTATAACACTAGTACTACATACTGCAGGTGCTGAGACAGAGGTATAACACTAGTGCTACATACTGCAGGTGCTGTGACAGAGGTATAACACTAGTGCTACATACTGCAGGTGCTGAGACAGTGGTATAACACTAGTGCTACATACTGCAGGTGCTGAGACAGTGGTATAACACTAGTACTACATACTGCAGGTGCTGAGACAGTGGTATAACACCAGAGCTACACAGACTCAAGCTACCGATGCTGTTGATGACGTCGAAGGCATATATGTCTATACAATGCAGCCATGGAGACTAGATTTAACCATTGTCATGTGCTTACGCCTGATTATAGAGCAATAAATATAGATATAACCCACATGTTAATGTCTAATGGCTATGTATTTGATTATATGATTTGATTTGTGTTTGTGGTATTGACCTTTCCATCGTGGACTATTTCTATGGCAGATTAAACCTTTAAAAGTCAAACATGAGACTTATTTCGCAATCAAAGTAAATTATTTCACAACGACGACCAGTGTGCGCTTTCACGTCATCACAGGCAATGTCGGCAGCTACAGGATGATTCAATAATACCCCAGATTGTAAAGTCATAGTGCGAAGATCTCGGAACGTCATAACATGCAAACACGTTAATTTGCCCTCCATAAATCACATTTAAAGTTGAACGCCGTAAAATTATTCTTGAAGACGTTTTTGTTACAGTATGAGGGCCAAAAGACGTGGTGTTGATTACAAAACTGTACATGTGAGGGGCACTCTATCATAATAATAATAATAATAATCACGAACGTACAGATAAAGCTTCCTTGTCATATTTTGTAACACAATCAAGCTCTTTGAATTTTAAGAAAATGGTGTATACGTGAGAGTGTTTACTTTTTGTAACCGTTTGGAATATATTGCTGTCTCAATACATTATAAGCGCCACCTAGCATGTTTTGCCAATATTGCTTGTGTGATAGGAACTCTTCCAGAAAAAAACCATCAGAATTTGCTTAAGGGTCTTTCCATTTAAAAACGAAACCTTGATTGAAATTATCTTTTACTTTGCGCTTTTGGAAAACAAGCATTATGTTTTACTCAACTAAGTTACCTTCTTTTGAAGGGAAAATCAGAAATAAGTTTTATATGATCACATGAATGTCATTTTTGACAAGTGAAACATTAATTTAATACTTTAATAGTTTTGTATAAGCAGGGTAGGTTTAGTTGGTTTTCGTTTAACTATATTTCCTTTAATAGTAAATACAAATGGCTATGATATCCCTAAATCAGTTACTAGACGAACCTCCTCTAAATATGGATTGGTATATGCAATATTAACTTGCCCTTAAGATCCTATTGATATGTTTTCAGTATCATAACATTGAAAGATTATGTCGTTCAGTTAACTGTGTTCACCTGTGTGGCTGTCTGTGCAGGTGTATGGCTCTATGTTCATTTGTGTGGTTGTCTGTGCAGGTGTATGACTCTATGTTCACCTGTGTGGTTGTCTGTGCAGGTGTATGGCTCTATGTTCACGCGTGTGATTGTCTGTACAGGTGTATGGCTCTATGTTCACCTGTGTGGTTGTCTACGCAGGTGTATGGCTCTTAGTTCACTTGTGTGGCTGTCTGTGCAGGTATATGGTTCTATGTTCACCTGTGTGGTTGTCTACGCCGGTGTATGGCTCTATGTTCATGTGTGTGGTTGTCTGTGCAGGTGTATGGCTCTATGTTCAACTGTTTGGTTGTCTGCGCCGGTGTATGGCTCTATGTTCATGTGTGTGGTTGTCTGTGCAGGTATATGGTTCTATGTTCCCCTTTGTGGCTGTCTGTGCGGGTTGTGCAGATATGACGTTCCTCTGAGTGGTTGTCTGTGTATCACTGTCTGTTAAAATGGGTGTTTGTCCTGATGTCTGTTGGTTCACTGTTGCGTTTGTCAGTGCAGGTGTATAGCTGTCTTTGCACCTCTCTGCATTCATGCCAGTGGTGATGTGCAGTTGTCTGTACATATGTATGCTTGTTCACCCGTGGTATTACCTATTCATCTATGTGATTGAATAGAGATATAGAGATGTGGCTGTCAATACACATGCATGCTATGCAGTGTACCTATGAGATTATTTATATCAAGCACCAGTGGTTGTATCGGTTTTACAAACATTTGTTTTGCAGATGCGAGGAAATATTTATTTTTAAATTTTCGATAGCAATATCAATCCAACATCTGTACGTCATAGGAAGTCCTATCTTATAGTGTACTCATCGTTCTTCCCCCTTCACGCGTTGCATTACGTAACGCGGAACTTCATCCTCGACAGCACCCTGCACACGCGCTTGTGACGGAACCTTCACTTACGTAAAGGAATCCGATATTATCGACACGCGAGACGACAATTTCTGATAAGCTGTTTCATATATTATACACGACCTTGACGTCATCGTTCTCTCTGTTCCAAACAATGGGCCATTGGTTTGTCTAAACTCATGTGGCGTCTTGCCTGTACCAGAACAAACTCCCTCTCATTGCAACCTCAACACATGACCGCTAAATTGGATGTAACCAATGTGAAATGTGAGAAGGAAATATTAATATTTCGTCTCTTACCCCAAATTAGTGACATTCATTTATGTGTGCATCGAGTATCCAACTTATCATATTCATGATATGCGTAGGATTATACTTCACACCTACCTCGAAGATTCTTTTATCACATCTTCGTAGACCATCCTTTCATTTACATCTTCGTAGAAGCATATTTCCTTCGCTTCTTTTACATCCTCGTTGAAGCATATTTCCTTCACTTCTACGTATGAGACCCGTGAAGGTCCCGGGGTAGAATAGGCCTTCAGCAACCCATGCTTGCCATAAAAGGTGACTATGCTTGTCGTAAGAGGCGACTAACGGGATCGGGTGGTCAGACTAGCTGACTTGGTTGACACATGTCATCGGTTCCCAATTGCGCAGATCGATGCTCATGTTGTTGATCACTGGATTGTCTGGTCCAGACTCGATTATTTACAGACCGTCGCCATATAGCTGGAATATTGCTAAGTGCGACGTAAAACTAAACTCACTCACTCACTCTACGTATGACATTTAATTTCATATCTTAACGATGGTTATACGTGTGTGTGTTTTAAATACAAGACGTGGTCAAATGTAACATATGTTTTGGGTTACATTTTCTCAGTCAAGTACAGATTATGTTACTCTTAATGCTTTGAGTCCCATGCGGGATTCGAAACCACACTCTCGGTGTCGAGCACCTAATCATCACCAGCACACAAAGTTAGTCGTCTCACTCAGCCACCGCGGCTTCAATAACAGCATTGTACTAGAAACTACTATTGTGAATGATGGTATCTTGCTCTTGTCTGCTCAATACATAATATTGAATATTTTAGACTTGTCAGTGTTAAGTTTGCTGGTTCATAGGGGATTTCTGGAATATGACTTATACACTGCTCCAATCGGCCTTAAACCCACACCCCTGTTTTACAGAACCGTCAAACATTACTCATAAACATTCTGAGGAGTAGCAAATGGTTACTGCTTTAATTTACTATGGGGGCATAGGCGATGGTTAGTCTTATTGAAAAGTCACAGTGGCCCGGGCTCGAGTCCCTACGAGGAAAAGTCCATGAGGGAAACCCGGATGAAACCATTTCGTATTTCTCCGACTTACTCACTCACTCATGTTCTATTGACAATTACATTGTCCAATCAGCTGACCCCGCACAAGTGGCCATACCCCAGAAAATAGCCCTCGTGAATCGGTTAGGCGAAACAATCACCATTGATAAAATAGCATGTCCCCTACATGACAAGCTTTGACAGGGGCATTAAATGATCACATCCAATTTATCTGAAAACAACCAATAACCATTGATTTCCGTAATGTGTTCTCACCACCGGGGACTGGCGAGTCGGTGCGGCTCAAGAACAAAGGTCGTAGGAGTCCACTGAAATCCGGCATTGAATCGTCCTTGTATCAGCTGTAGGCATGTATCGATCCAAGGGCGGTCAGTCCGCGAACTTATGCTGGTCAGCGAGCGGGGGTGGTCGTGGTCAGTATGTGTATATATAGAAGACATGACATGCACTTCGGGGAGGAATTCAACCATTGTTTGCTGAGGAACTGAACTGTATGATGAATTCATGTGTCATATGTGTCAAGTAAAAGTCCCACCTCCCTCACTTCAGACACAATAGACCTCTGTCCACCCACTAGCTGTAGCAACCCAACCCAACTGACCCTATGCGCACATAAGTACATACGTCCTGTCTTGGGTATGTACTGAACAGAGGGCAGGCTGTACAGTTAGCTGTCTGGTTCTGCATCTAAGATTAATTTGCTTGACATTTTAAATCGCTACAATATCGTGAGTATTATATGGTAGATTTCAGATATAACAGCCGTCATATAATTTTATTACGTTCATACTGACAGTGATTGGGACTTGCCAAGAAATACAGGAGGCTTACCAAAGCAGTACAGTGCATTTATTTTTAATTCGAATTTAAACACTAATTAGCATATGGGTGCATACATTTTATGTGTAATTATATCAAATGAATAAATTATTTTCAGTGAATAGTATCATGGTTTGCTATAAATATCTAAATATACACATTTAACAATCGTAAGATACAGTGTTCACGTTGTTTCACCGATTGTCGCACTCTGTTACCATTAGAATAACGCCTTTTTGTCTCTGGCATATATTTTCAAAAATATATGTAGTTTTGACAGAAATAAACAACTCAATCTAAAATCTGATTGAGCACCAGTGTTGTAGGAAAGTGAAACTATATACTCCATTCTGTCACACAGTCACAGTCCCTGAACCACATTATTTGTGTTCCTGCCTAGCCCACCTGCAATGCTGAAGCTCTACATGAAGCAAATCTAGATCGCCTTTCTCAGGTTGTAAATCTCTCATCTCAGCCGGCCTCTTTTTCAGTTTAAATGGATAATATGTTATTGTAAAAATTGTATATATCTAGGGACTAAGCCTTAGTCTAACTTGACTCCGAGTAGGGAAATATCTGCTTGTATCATGCAGAAATACAGCGATACGGTTAATTACAACTGAACAGGAATGGATATCAGCTGGCTGAGAGACTGCGATACAAGCCATAGTAGTATGTACATCTCAACATCGACCACTTATGTATGCACAGGTCTCGCTGCCATTTTGTGACAGTGCTAGTTTAATGATACCAGGTAGATCTATGACGCTTCAAGCTGCCGCCCTGGGTCGACTAGAGGCTTCCAAAGCAGTGAAATGGATGCCAGCGGTAGTGGGTCAAACTGACCGTGCAAACCGAACGGGAGGTCAATGACTGCTAGTGCTAGTGCGCATATTTACGGCTGAAGGAGAAGCGTGATCGTGCGCATGGTCGCTGTGTTAGGGAGATCCATTCCCGTTACTAAGATACCATCATTTCTTATCACAGAAACGATCTTGACTATAGCATAACGACTGTTTGCAGTGAAGACGTGTGGCAGTAGTGACGGCATCAGGCATGTGAGCTCGACTACCGCAATACGGTCACACATAGATTGGAAACAATGACATTTAGTCGATACTGACTTTCTGGGTCACGGTACGTGTAGATTTCTGGCCCCACGTGCATATGGCAATGAACAATATATGTGAACCGCTCTTGGTAGTGTTCCTGTGATCGCTAGCCCGTTACAACACTAGCTGTCGCTGAACAACTCGGTCACATTACAGGTCACAGTTGTTACGGACGAGTTGATGTGGACATCCTCAGTTATCCACGCTTACCTATATCTGATAGACTGTATGTATGTATGTATGTATGTATGTATGTATGTATGTATGTATGTATGTATGTATGTATGTATGTATGTATGTATGTATGTATGTATGTATGTATGTATGTATGTATGTATGTATGTATCATTGAATAGTTCGTTTTACACAAGGTAAGAGGATAATATCTTGACTACGTGGGAAGCATATTTGCATAGAATTCAACAAATTCTTAAAGGAATACTTTAAGATTTTCAAGGAAAACAACACACTGTGACAAATGTTAGAAAAGTAAAACGTTGTTCCTTTTGTAATATTATTACAGAAATATTAAAGAAATCAGTTTAAATCCGTGAAAATACAAACACATTATACTGGGAAACAGTGACTTAACGCCTGACTTAATATTTCGGTCATACATGTCATATCCCCGCCCTGCCCCACCCATCCACTATGGTTAACATCAAATTTTCTTCATGCTTGAAAAGTGACCTTGAGAATGATCACTGACCTTGAGATGAGTCATACATTTCACAGAGCAAGATAATCCCGCAATTATAAAGGGGACATGTTCGACGCTGTGTTTCGAAAGATTTTTTTATATTCCGGCGATGAGGGGCGTCGATACGTCATCAGAAAAAAGCCGGGGCTTACACACGATTGTTGCTAAAAAGGTTGGGCAAGCGCTCAATACTATCTAAATATGAAGCTGTGCAACCTATCGGGCTTACATGAAAAAAAATTGTCTGCTACGCGCCTGGTGCCGATGGAAGAAATTAATGAAAGCCTGGGCCTGTTTTGGCTTTATGAATATGATAAATTCTCAGTGGGAGAATATATTCGTGGATCCCTTGTCCATTGAACATCACGTGACACTTGACCAGTGTTTTACTTTATTTAGACTTCAACTATACTGTCCGTTCAAGCCCAGCACTAAACTTGCGAAAAACCCTGGACCTGATGGCAACACTAACTGTCCTTATTTCACTCATCGGGTCGACCTGTGCGTCTACGAACGTAAGGTTCGGAAACTTCCCAGAGCTTCGTGACGCCTGGACCACTCATTACAATAACAGTATTATGGAAACAACAAAAACTGATCATCATAAATCCAGCACTGTGATGCTGGCTCTAGCGGTACGAAATGTCCGTCGAGGGAAATCGCCTCCCCTACAATCCGATGTTATGAGGAGGGCTACACACATTAAAACAGTCTTCCCATGATAGTCCCACCGTGGGAAATACGCTCTAGTAAAGCTGAATTAAATGTTGTATTTACACGTGATCCAGTATTTGACCTCATAAAAGTTCCAATGGGTGAAATTTTACCACTTTGTGTCTGTCACACGTGTCATTTCTCGATAGTGTTCAGAAAGTTGGTTCGCCACAGATAGTTGCAAGATGGTTTACTGACGTTAAACCAGAAAGCATTCATTCAACCGTCGTGAACTGAGTACAGTTATATAATGCGCTCTTAGCACTGAAGTGATCGTAACTCCCATACGTTAACACAGACTTAAGGTAGTCTTGACGTTATGGTTGTGTTGTACAGCGGCACACAGGGTCCCGTTTCACAAAGCCATCGTAGAACGCTACGACTGTTGTAATTCAAGGTTACAGTATAGGAGTCCAAGGTTACAGTATAGGAGTTACGGGAGTTACAGGAGTTACAGCAACTCAGTCTTACAAGAGGAGTGGATATTTCTGTCTGGTGACACACTCAGTAATATTCCAGCTATATCCCGGCAGTTTGTAAGTAATCGAGTCTGGACCAGACAATCCAGTGATCAACATAACAAGCATCGACCTACGTACTTGGGATACAAAGACATGTGTCAACCAAGTCAGCGATCCTGTCCACCCGATCCCGTTAGCGGCTTTTACGACAAGCACAGGTTACTGAAGATTAATTCTAACCCGGATATTCACGGGTCTTGTAGGAGGAAGATCATGGCATCAGGTGGTCAGGGTACCGTTGTACAAAGTGATCTCAGCGCTAAGGTGACCGTAACTAACGTACCTTAACATAGACTTAAGGTAGTCTTAGCACGAAGGTGACCTTAACTCCCATAACTTAACATAGACTTAAGATAGTCTTAGCGCTAGGTGAGCGTAACTCCCATACCTTAACACAGACTTAAGGTAGTCTTACCACTAAGGTGAGCGTAACTCCCATATCTTAACACAGACTTAAGGTAGAATTAGCACTAAGGTGAGCGTAACTCCCCTACCTTAACATAGACTTAAGGTAGTCTTAGCGCTAAGGTGACCGTAACTCCCATACCTTAACACAGACTTAAGGTAGTCTCACCACTAAGGTGAGCGTAACTCCCATATCTTAACACAGACTTAAGGTAGAATTAGCACTAAGGTGAGCGTAACTCCCCTACCTTAACATAGACTTAAGGTAGTCTTAGCGCTAAGGTGACCGTAACTACCGTACCTTAACACAGACTTAAGGTAGTCTTAGCACGAAGGTGAACTTAACTCTCACAACTTAACATAGACTTAAGGTAGTCTTAGCGCTAAGGTGACCGTAACTACCGTACCTTAACATAGACTTAAGGTAGTCTTAGCACGAAGGTGACCTTAACTACCGTACCTTAACATAGACTTAAGGTAGTCTTAGTGCTAAGGTGACCTTAACTCCCATACCAAAACAGAGACATAAAGTAGTCTTAGCGCTAAGGTGAGCGTAACTCCCACACCTTAACATAGACTTAATGTAGTCTTAGCACTAAGGTGAGCGTAACTCCCATACCTTAACATAGACTTAAGGTAGTCTTAGCGCTAAGGTGAGCGTAACTCCCATACCTTAACATAGACTTAAGTTAGTCTTAGCACGAAGGTTGTTTTGTACGAAAGCACTCATCACCTCCCACAGATAGGTGGTCATGTTGTCAGTCACTGGATTGCATGGTCCAGACATACAGCTGGCTAATTGCTGGGAACGGACTCACACAACGAGCATGCAGTGACTGAGATGCTTGGTATCTCGGCCGACCGTCTGATGACTGTATGTTGTGTGTGGTTTGTTCTGTTCACATGATGGAAACAGAGCATGATGGATGTGGAGACCTCTCACCCCATACGGTATTAAGCGTCAGTATGTCCCTACACGCATTAGGAGATTGAGATGCTGACATCGACGATATTATACACAGTCCAGGTGGTCGTTCCTTTGCCGATTTAATTACTAGACAACGTTAATTGTTGAAAAGGTATTTTTGAAACCACTCCTCAAACCTCAAACGCAGCTGCCAATAAACAACACTGAATGACAAGTGTTAATTCGAATACATTTATGTTTCATGTTCGAGTAGGCTGGTTTGTTGTTTTACGCCTCACTCAGCAATATTCCAACCATATGACGGCGGTCTGTAAGTAATCGCGTCTGGACCACACAATCCAGTGATCAACATCATGAGCATTGTTCTACGTAACGGGGATACACTGACATGTGTCAACCAAACCAGCAGTCTCCCGTGTTTAGGTGAGGGTAGCTCAACTGGAAAAGTGACAGAAAGGTGAAGTGTGAACTAATGTTACGGAACGACCATACCATAATATGGGGTTATGACTGTTGGGGTCTGTGTTAGTTCAGGACCTAGACAAGCGCTTAGTCTCTGAATATACTGAACAGCACAAGAAACGCGAGTTTCGAAAAAATGAAATCTCATAAAAAGTTACGTTCATGTTTTTGCCCTCTATTTAAAAACTTGACAACTTGACAAAAAGTTTTACGTTCCTTTTCCTGTCCAGAATACATGTATATAAATTCAGCAGTAACAAATAATCCAAGTTAAAGTGAAAATGAACCCCAGTGAGATGGGAGATTCATAACCTGAGGAAATATGGACTTGCTTCATACTGAGATTTAGAGTTGCAGTGATCGAGGGCTTTATACTAGGCAGTAAGGAAACAATGTGGCTCAGGAGCTGAACTGCATATTCTGAGTTCAGTAATTCTAAATACTAGTACTTGGCAGGTGCAGCTTAAGAAATATGTTTTGTAAAAACAATTGATTAGTGATATATCATGATCGTTGTTAGGTTCATATATATCATTTGCAATTCATTGCATTACGGATTTATTGGTAGTTTTAATCAGGCCTATGTTCTGTTGCTCGTGACGCCCACGTGAACCGAGCCGTCGTTCAGAAATACAATGACCATATTCATATCATGTGTTTCACTGAATTGATTTCTTGCCTTGGTAGAAGGCCATTATAACAAGTGGCATCGTTGGTAGGTCAAGCAGTGGTCAGCCTCAATGCAGGTCACACGACAGATATGGAAGCGTGAAAGCAGGCGGGAGTGGGTGAACGCCCGGAGCATCAATCAGTTCATTATGTATCTGCTGCGACTGTACGGCACCGACGTTCAGTCCGCGGCCATTCTTCCTCAGCACGTGCAGACCGATCGCGGGCGACTTGCACTGTCTGCGAGGCGCATTCTACATAGGGTCCATACTTTATGTTTTTCCAACATTCTTTTTAATTTAAACAGTCCAGAGTAGTGCATTAAAAACAAGTTCCTATCCCATATGGTCTTGATATTCAACAGATGGGCAAAGCATCGTCAGGGGAAGATCTCGGGGTGGTGCCCAAATTTCTCAACAGTAACCTCAGTGCAAAAAGGTCTTTGGAATTGTGTTGTCAAAGGGGAAATCGTGCTCAGTAATTATGTGAATTTGTTGGAAATATAAAGCATACATTGGGCTGGTGTTATAAGGCGGCCAGTTTTAGTATTCTAGACAACCTGTGATGATCTGCAGGTATTGACAGTTGTTTGCTGGTGACATCGATGACAGAAGCACTACTTGTGCGATTCTTTGCTATTCCAACCATTAGACTTGTACGATGACTTCTTTGATATCTTATCTAACCACAACACAGCACTAAATACAGTGCAAATGGGGTTTGAGTAAGGACTATTAGGAAAGCCAACTATGAATGTGATGCCTTTTCTGTCGTCACACCGCAGGTCCGGGTTCTATTGACCACATTTGTTTTCTCCGCCGTGATATTACTGGAACATTGCTGGAACATTGCTGGAACATTGCTGGAATACTACTAAAGGCGTCGTAAAAGTAAACTCACTCACTCCAACAACTGATTAGTGATTTTAGATTATGATTATTAGGTAATATCGAGCTTTATATTTCGTCATCTAATGTAAGACTGTAAAGGAAACAACCTGAATATAAATAGATATTATTGGTGTGACATAGTAAGCTAAGATCATTTGCACTGTTTATGTGTTTGTTTGACAGCTCACACAGGCAGCAACATGCCGGCTGTCTGTAAACATCGATCTACACAGTAGGATACGATGACCAACCAAGCCAGCAACCATGACCATACGATCCCGTTACACGTCTCTCACCACAAGCATGGGTTGCTGAACACCCGGGTCTACAGACACCATACAACAAGGAAGTAATCAGCACAGATATCCCTGGAACTTGCCCGTGCATAAAATTCTATATTTTCATCCTCTGTTATCAATGATTGCATTTCCTTATGACAAGGTCGATGGCATTTTCATGAGACGCCAGAACTGAGCGGTGTTTGGCAAGTTGTCTTTAATCGCTCTCAGCCTAATTGTCCTGGAACATCTTCACCACTAGAGAATGTGGTAATCAGTGGAGAGGTCACATCTGTTGCAGTAAAACACGCTTCAGTTTTGTAAACTCTGGTTTGTTGAGATCTCTGTTCTCAGCATTGTCTTTTAATGGCTGTTGTCATGCAAGTTACCAATTAGAAATACATGTGGGCATGATGCTTGCATATAGCGACATTGACCCTACGGCACTGGCTTCACCCACTGAGAGTTTCATCTAGCAAAAGTTTAACACTTGAAGAATACCAATCACTTGGAGCCCTCTGAATTTGTGTTAAGAGCGAGATGGGACGGTAGATATGATCTAAATATTTCTAGTCACAGGAGGTAATGGACGTTTGATCGTTTGACACAAGAAATAGACTAGATATTAACATTAGCAATCACGTTACCATTTATTGACATTTTTACGGCAATTGTTGTTTAAGACATACTTCGTCATACGTGAAGTAGCATTAGAAACTGAATAATAGTATCATGTTGAGTGTAACTGGCAGCGCCGTTGTTTGCAGATGGACACCGAATACGGTCGAGTCTGGTGCAAACAAACCACATCAACAGTGAAAACATACAAGACAAGGTCATTACAGCAATTATTTCAATATGGTCACGTGTACCGTATCTACAATTTCAGTAGTCTGTCTCACAGTCTCTGAACCACTTTATTTTCCCTTCTGTCAAGCCATCTCTGCAATGCTATAGCCTTAAATGAAGCAAGTCTAGATTTCCCCAAGTTCTGAATCTCTGGACTCCCAGAGGCTCCTTTTCAATTTTTTATGGGTTAGTTTGTGACTATATATTCAGAAGCATTAGGCTACAATTTCAGGTGAACAAGATAAAGATGTCCTCCAACACGAATACCTTCCAGGTGAGACTGACCTCTGTGTCACCTCATATATGGCATCCGCCCGCCCCAAGCGTCATCAATCCTATCCCATGATTTTGGTTCTATGTCGGTAGGCAGTGCACACCCCTACGTGCCCTCCAGATAAAGGCATGCTGCGTTAAGTTTGCATTCTGCCAGAGACCCTGGTGGCTAACGGTTGAGCGGGTCGAATCTATATATTTAATGGTCTGTCTGGATCTAAAGCCGGTCATGTGAACACGTTTATACAGCCGGCTATTTAGAGAGCGTATTGCTACCACTGAGAACGGTGTACGCATTAAGAGCTCTGAGTAAGTATATGTCTCCCTGCGGGTGGTGATGTAATATTTATACCTATCGGCAATTCATTAATGGCCACAATGCCTTTACCAGGTCGACCCTGTGTCGCTCTGAACGATTACACTGATCATGCACGCGCATGTTGCGCGAGAACGTGATGCCGACGAGAGTCGGAACGTGAACAGTATGATATATCGGATGGACGTTTTTGCGCCTGTCGCTCGCATTAAATAGGTTTGGACGAAATCACAAATCAAATCGGCTGTCTGAGCGAGCTTTGTGAAACGTATGAATAAAACGCGATAGGCACGTTTGATTATAGCTTTGTGTCTCATGAGAGAGTTACAGTGAAAGATAAGAAATATGAAGGCAAGAAAAAACGCAAGAGACCGATAGATCGGTGTGGGGATAGGGGGCGTTGTTATAATATGAGAGAAGGAATAAAACGAAAGATAGAGAGAAAAACGAAGGGAAGTTAGTTGTGACCACTAGCAAGAATTGCGGGATGTGTGACAGGCGAAAGAACAGAAGAGGGTTGAAGAAGGTAAGGTTGGAGCGAAAGAAGGGGAGTGGGAGAAAGAGCCCAGTGCCAGTGCGGGAAAGAGATAGAGAAAGTATAGTGTGAGAGATCAGTATAACTGATCTAAATTGTGTTTGACACCACGTTTGGCATTATTCCAGCAATATCACGACGGGAGACGTCATAAATGGGTTCCACATATATTACACGTGATGAGGAATTGAACTGGGGCTCTGCGTGGCGAACAAAGGCTTAAACCACTGGGCTACTAGCTGCCCTGTCCTGAAAGAGAAGGACCTATGAGGTTGACGCGTGACCTGGATAATCGCTGTACAGGAGTGTCAGACCAATTATGTCCTGACTGCCCATGGTACAATACTACTATATTTACCTACACTCTTAGCTGGTCATCATCGTGACCTTTCACTAACCTTCGTCACGTGGTGTGTCCACGTAGGTCATCTGGCCAGGTGGCATGACCAGGTAGGCAGGTGAGAGATTGGTCGGCGCAACACTGGACAAACGGAAATACTAGATGTATCACATGTTGTACTCATATCTATTCCTATCAGCTTCAGGTTGAACGGTGTTAATACTATCAATGTATTTCCTGAGCGAACTACAATGACATCTCGTTAATATCCGGAAGGTAGAGCCCATTGGGTCCGGATTATCGAGCCCTGATCACGGTCTGTGTCGGATGCAGTTACTCTTAGTGTGAAAAATGAATCAGTTATGACGTGACAAACCAGTGACGTCATGTGAAACACGACGACGTAGTGACTTCCGAGCATTTGCATTTAATTTGTTGACTGGACTATTAATCAGACTATTAAGAGTGGGTGAGATTAGTTTTACGCCGCATTCAGCAATATTCCAGCTATATGACTTCGCTCTGTGCATAATCGAGTCTGGACCAGATAATCCAGTGATCAACATGATGAACATCAATCTGCGCAATTGGGATGCAGTGACATGTGTCAGCCAAGCAAGCGAGTCTGACCCTCTGATCCTCTTAGTTGTCTCTTACTGGAAGCACAGGTTACTGAAGACCGACTCTGGCCTAGATTCTCAAAGCGCTCTTAGAGTTGAGACAGTCGTAAGTTTATGTTAATGTATGACACATACGACCATTTTAACACTAGGAGAGCTTCGAAAATATAGGTCCAGGATCTTCACGGATTTGGAAGTATCAAGAACTGACGTCAGTATTGTTGGTGTTTATAACGGTATAAAACTTGAAGGACAGAGCAAACCGCGTGCGAGGAATTTACACAATTGCCTTGTCGTATTTTTCAAGTATATGCCTCAATAAACAAACAAAAAACAAAAACAAAACAAAAAAACCCAAAACATTTCCATGTAAAATCATGTGAATATACAAGCTGAAAACAGACCTCCATGGGCTGCTATTTCAATTATAAGCAAAACAAAACACTGTGTACATCAAAACGAAGGGGTGTCACCGCGAGACACGCCAATTCTGTGAATTTACCAGTCATGAAGAAAATAGTAATCTGTTGTATGCATCTTGTTTTGGAACATAAACATAAACGAAAATAGGTGTCTGTGTAAGCCAGTCAACGCCATGGAAACACTTGCAATACATGCATGTATATAAGTGAGTGAGTGAGTTGAATTGTATGCCGCACTCAGCAATATTCCAGCTATATGGCAGCGCATGTATATAAAAAGAGTGAGTGATGACATGTCGTCTGTGATCAAACGGTTCCAGGTACGTGTTGCACAGAATGTGAGAAGGATGTGATACGTCAGATAATAAGATCCATATTGCCCCTGGAGCATAGCAGCCACATTGTGTAAACATGCACCTCTTGTACATACCGTCACGCGCAATGTTGTTCAAATGTTTCAGTTCACATTGTCCCTAATATATGTGTACATCTTGTTCATACAGTCACGTTCAGTGTTGCCCAAGTGTTTCTACTCACGCTGTCCCTACTGTGTAAATACATCGTGGTCACGCCGTCACGTTCAATGTTATTCAATTCACTATTCACGTTGTTCCTAGTACAGTATATATGTACATCTATGTACATGTTCCTACCACCACGTTCTTTGTTGTCCAAGTGTTTCTATTCACATTGTCCCTAATATGCCTGTACATCTTGTACAAACAGTCACCTTCAATGTTGTCCAACTATGTTGTCTCTATTCGCGTTGTCCCTACACGCTGTCTATACGTCTTGTTCATACCGTAACATTAAATGTTGTGCAATTGTTTCTATTGCCGTGGCCCCTACTGTGTATATACATCTTGTTCACACCGTCACGTTCAATGTTGTCCAAATGTTTCAATTATTTCTATTCACGTTGTCCCTAATATGTCTGTACATCTTGTTCATACTGTTGCGTTCAATGTTTCACGTTGTCCGTACTGCTCTCCCCATGGTGTAGATACGTACTGTTTCTATCCATACTGACTTCATCCATCTATCTGATATTGTTTCTCGCATGTTTCTGACATTGTCTAACCAAGTAACCGAAAAACGTACTATTTTCCCCAATTAAACAGCAAGAATAAATGATGTTAACATCATGCAAGGAAATGACGTCTAAAGTTTACAGGGGGACAAGTACACGCATGATTTTTGGGGGCTGTGCAATTTGCAATTTAGGAACACACACACACACACACACAGACACAGACACAGACACAGACACACACGTCACACACACACACACACACACACACACACACACACACACACACACACACACACACACACACACACACACACACACACGTCTCACTTCACCTTCCAGGTATGCACATGATTCCCTGAAGCAGAATCATGGATCAGGTGTCATGACAAAATGCTACCGCTGACAAATGTTTTCGGTGTATATCGATTGATATTCCTTCAGTAGTCAGAACCCAACGCAGAAGCGCACCACCAACCACCGTGGACACGCGCTGTAGAAAACTGACTAGTGCCAAAAGGTCAAGGGTCAACCTTCCACCCCGACCTAATGACCCCCTGTGACGACGTTACCTTGAATAGGTGGAGGTCAGCAGAGGTCATGTGGAGTATTGATTGGTAATTAAGTGCGGCAACATGCTTATTGACATTTGTACTAGCTTTTCATTGAGTAGAAAGACTTGGTCATTTCAGTATATTTATTCAGCAATGTTACAAAGACCAAACACAGTGTATGCATTCTAATTCAGTCATACATCAATGCATACAATACACTATTTGTGAAGCACCTGCGAAACGACAGGCATGTTTAATGATTATGTCGACACATTCAAAATCATTACTGTTATGTTAATATAGCTTCTGTCCCCACAACAAAGAACTCAAAGCTCACATCGTTTTATTTGCCGAAACAAATTCCACCCAGCCTATGTCGCCAGTCTTGCTAATTACATATTTGGGTCACTGAAAACCGCAAATGATTTTAGCTAAAAAAACAAGCATGACCTGGTCTTCCAATCTTCCATCTTACACAATTTTCACCACCCCAAAAAATAAATATCTGTTCACCGTCTGACTCACAACAAATGTTCCCTTTTATATACCAAGAATGACTGCCCGATTCAAAAATGTAATTACCAGGAGGTGTGATAACTCGCGACAAAGTCCGACAACTGAGCCAGCGTCGGCGACGGGCAGCCTTCAGTTGTCCTTGGGCAGTTACAGCGATACCGCACAGGATGCACATCATGTTGCCTAGCAACGTGTCATGTGTGGTACATTCCTCTGAAAGATTTCTGGAATGCCGTGATAATGCTTTTGATGATGAAACCTTCTTAACCAGCTGAACTGTAAGCAAAATATGTTATCCTATGACTAGTGAATAATATGAAGTCAACCTTCATAAGCTGGAACCGGAAGTGTGTTGCTCGATACTGTTGTTTCCTACGGCGGGGAAATATTTTGATTTGTAAATAATACGTTATGTTCTTGTGGCGATTTCATTTCAAACAGTCGAATGATCTTGATGGTGGAAAAATCGATTAGTTTTATAAAAAGACGATATGCTGAATGCCATTGGAATCTCACAAGTCTCCCGCTATTTTCCACCCGTAGCACCCCAAACCTGGTTTCTGACCAAGGTGCGATATGTGAAACCAAGCCTTTATGACCCAGCAGTGATTTCTACACAACAGTGTATTGAGCTCCCCAATCCCATTGTCATTGTCATCAGGGTTAGATGGACACGGCAAGACATGTTTGAAGCTGCTTCAGATAACCGAAATATCCTCATGGCGGACTATTGAGACAGATAACGTCAGAGATCTAAATAGAGTCTAAATATTCACATGGGAATCCCATCTCCCGATTAACTTTGACAGTGACATTGGTGTGAGCCCAAATCGCATTATAAAGGATTCGAGGCTTTTTTTCTATTTCCCTTTGTTTCAACCACGTCATATCATCTACCACCTGATGGATACTTACTGCAAACCTTTCCGTGTAAAACAGTGCAAGTCGTATGTTTCGTTACATTGGTATGTGAACCGATGTCACGGGCCTTATACCATACACTTCGGGACTTCAGGGACAGCTAACACGTGAAGATCAAGGTTAGAACTGATCTTCAGCAGAGACCATCTGTTATTTGGTCTCTGTGTTCAGTAACTCATGCTTGCCGTAAGAGGCGATTAGCGGGATCGGGTGGTCAGAATCGCTGAGTTGCTTGGCGTATGTCATGATATCCCAGTTGCGTAGATTGATGGTCACTGGATTGTCTGGTCCAGATTCGATTATTTACAGACCGCCGTCATATAGCTGAGTGCGTCGTAAACTAAACTCACTCACTCACTCACTCACTCAGTAATAGCCTCTGAGACTTGAATCGAGGAATGACGTAATATTCACACCAACGGAAAGAGTATCTAGTAATATAATCAGGCCGGTGTCGGTGACGATTTGTCATTAAGCTAAGAAAAGACTGGGGCTAACTACATGTATCAAAAAGTTAATGCACAGAAACATTATTTTTTTAAATGGCTTCCTATTTCACTATTATATAAATAAATAATAAATGATGATGCATTTACAAAGCACCTAATATCCTCCATAGAGATGTTCAGTGGCGCTGTGACAGTATTAGGAAAGGAAAAAGTTCATGTAGCTTTTACGTACAGGCAGCAGTGAACAGATGAGTCTTTGGCAGAGATGTAAAAGTTTATTTCACTGAAGAATTCCCGATTTCCTTTAGAAGAGAGTTCCTCGGTTGAGGACTGGCAAAGGAGAAGGCTCCATCAGACAGTTGGTTTGGAGGTATGCGTTGAGTGAGGAGAGAGTCAGAGGAAGATTGGAGACTTTGTTGGAGCAGAGAGTCAGGCTGTGAAATTAGTCATTTCGGGAAATGACCGAAACCTTTCAGCGCTTTCGCGTCATATTGTAGTGCAACAATCAATACACTTCCGTCAATTCATGAAATTTCACTTAATAACTTAATCTCCAACGGTGGATCACAAATTCAACATCATTGTCATTAACAATTAAATCTATTGTGGTAGTGACTGTTGCACTTCAACTTGGCTCTGAAGCATTTACACCCGTTTGCTGTGTCAAGGGCAGCCATACCTCACAAACCCCTGTCTACCACATGAAACGAAATTTCATGAAATGACTATTATATAAATATATTGATTGTTGTTTCACAAAATGACGCTAAATGATTGACTCCCTTAGTGATTTCACGAAATGACTGAAATGTTTTGATATTTCACGAAATGACTGAAATGTTTAGATATTTCACGAAATGACTGAAATGTTTTGATATTTCACGAAATGACTGAAATGTTTAGATATTTCACGAAATGACTGAAATGTTTAGATATTTCACGAAATGACTGATTTCACAATCTGACTGTAACAGATATACGGAGACGAGCTTTTTGAGAATTAAGTGAAAGTGATGGAGAAGCAGTGTCCAACTTTATAAGCTGGCATTTGGAGCTAATGAGTAGGAACTCTGTCTTATCATTCAACGTCAATCCATGATTTGATTTCCTGAATGCAGAGCTCAGGTGTGTTACTATTTAGTGAAACATCATCTGATTCAAAGGCATTGTAGAGCTGCGTATCATCCGCATATATGTGGATACCGATGAAATGCCTCCTGATAATGTCACCAGTGTAGCCCGTGAACAGAAGGGGGCTGAGAACTGATCTCTGGAGAACACAATATAACAATGATCACTTTGATACATCTCCGATGTTAACACATTGTGTGCAACCTCGCAAATATAAGGAAATCTTTGTGAGCTCAGTTTCTGCTATCCCAATGAGATGTTTGAGTCGATGCAGGAGTAAGATATAATTTGTGGTATTTCCAGGATTATTCACATTTAACCCCCTGGATGCCACATGACGTATATGTCCTTCCTCTTCAACCCTCACTCGGCATCCAGGGGCTTAAATGTGAATTCTGTATACTTCTTAAGGAGGATCGGAAAGGTTCCAGAAATGATAAGGAATAACACTAACATCATAGGACTAATTTGCATGGATAACACAGAATACATCTTAAATCACTTTTTCCGACTGCACTTCAGATGATTCGGAAGATGTTTACGGGCAGGTTTGCAAGGAAATGACGCAACAATTTCTTGTCTGTCTCAGTTTAGCTAACGTCAAACTTTGGTGTAAGTTGTTTGTCCATGAGAGTCTATAACGAGAGCTGAATAGAACACAATACGTGTATAGAGCATGATACATCTCACAACAACTGAGCAGAACACAATACGTGTACACTGCATGATACATGACACAAAAATTGAATAGAACACAATACGTGTATAGAGCATGATACATCTCACAACAACTGAGCAGAACACAATACGTGTACACTGCATGATACATGACACAAAAAATGAATAGAACACAATACGAGTACACTGTATATTACACACGAGACTACCTAATACAGTTCAAGTGTTGATATTTTTTAAATTAAGGTTCCCTACCAAAACAAACCAAAGTGTTCGTAAAACAATCAATAGGCCTGAGATTCACCCACAACGATTCTGAAAAAAGCGACTAAACTTCGGGATGTCAACTTCTGTGTTAGGAGGAAGACATGTTCTTACAACAGGTGAATGAACGGTCAGTTGCAGATGTCTACATCTGTACTTGTGAAAATGTGATAAGATAACAAATCTTGACACTCAAGTGAAGCTAGTAGATAACAGGCGGATACATGGAAGCTTATAGTAAATACAGGCGAAATAAACTGAAAAATAAACATTTAATCGCTCGTGTACAACCGTGAAACCCACATGCACGAGTTTTTCGAACATAGAATTTAATAACTTACATTTAGATTCGACGATCATAACAGGGACCCGTCACAAGTAAGGGAGGCAACTCAGATCAAAGAATACCTGACATATTGCGTGACACATGCCACCCACCAGGTAAATAAAACCCATTTTGGGTAAGAAATAACTTAAACTTTAAAAAATGATTTCACATGCATTGCCTCTAGTCATGTATAGCTCACACAGCCAGCTGACAGTACCCACAGTAATAAGTTGTGGTTCATGACGCTGACGTTGGTGGGACGTCGTTTATGTATCACGTGAACACCTGTTTTTGGGTCATGGCGTCCCAGTCTCAGGTCTAATGTCGTGGTGTCGGGCAGCGCATGTCGTCACTGACGTCCCGTTTTCCTCCCATGTTACGCTGAAGACGTGTAGGCCGCAGGCAATTACGTCGTATGATGTCGCTGTGGTACGCCTAAGGGTGAGCAGGGCGGGTTGACTTGCCAGCAAATTGGCCTCAACACGTGCACATTTATTTATAGTGTTCATTATAAAATTGTACAAAATTTGCTGTGTATGAATTGATACAGTACATGCACATTTTTCAAATAAATTTTATTCGCATTTTGTTATTTCTTCCATTTCATTTAATTTCAGAAGCAATGCTTGTGGAGATTGCTGACAGTCAGGAAATGCACATTGCTATGGAACTGTTCACGTTTATTGTCACAATACGATGCCTGTTCAACGTCACGGTTTTCAGTTAAGAAATCGCGACAGCCACGTGAATTTTTTATGGATAAAGGTGAAAAGGAAGAAATCAGCTACACAGGAACAGGGACTAGTTCAGTTCAGAGCATCATTATCTTCCGATAACACGTTGTATGTGCATGTGAGTTCAGTTTTGCGCAGCACTCAGCAATATTCCAGCTATATTCCAGCAATATTCCAGCAATAGTCCAGCTATATTCCACCAATATCCCAGCTATATTCCAGCTATATTCCAGCAATATTCCAGCTATATTCCAGCTATATTCCAGCTATATACCAGCTATATTCCAGCTATATTCCAGCAATATTCCAGCTATATGGAGGCGATCTATAAATAATCGAGTCAGGACGAGGTAATCCAGTGATCAACAGCATAAGCATCGATCAACGCAACTGTGAACCGATGACGTGTCAAACTGACAGCGAGCTTGACCACCCGATCTCGTTAGTCCCATTGTTATGACAAGCCAAGCGTGGTTTACTCTGAAGATCAATTTTAATCCTACACGTAGTAGGTATATGTCTCTGATCAGGTACAAACCCCGACTCACAACAAGGAAAGATATTTTAGTTTGTCGCAATTGTTTAGTTGATATTCCGATAACCTTAGGGACGGATCGATGATTTCACACCGTCGCCGAACATATAAAAACAGAAATCGGAAAAACACGTGCGATTCTCAGCTCAATCTGCTAGGAAAGGTAGCAAATAATATTCTCGGTTGTTTTATTTTCGATAACAATTTTAGGTACAAGTGAAAAAGACCAGTTCCTAACAAATCTGTACTTAAAGCCAACCAGCAGTGTTGGGTCTATATATACAACAAACAAAAAGTATGGGAACACCCTAAAATTTGATAGTCATGTACACATGAAACGTGTTGGTGGTCAGGTATACTTGAAGGTAAATGCGACGTTTTGTGTGCTAAATGGGCACTTTAAACACCATTGTCAAACTAGAAAGTAACATTTTTAAAAAAATTGTCGGCCTGTTTCAAACTTAGTGCAGAAAGCTGTGACTAAAAGACTGATGAACAACTTAAATGTGCGTGTGCGTGCGTGTGCGTGCGTGCGTCCGTGCGTGCGTGTGTGTGTTTTTCTGGAAAGTTATCTGAGAAAACAGTGCTCTGTTGTGGTGTGCCGCAAGGTTCAGTACTGGGGCCAGGTTTGTTTCTTATATGTGTCCATCATCTCAAATATGTCCTTGACAAGTTTGACATTCCTCACTTCTCATATGCTGATGATGTGGAACTGAAGAATATATTAAATATAGACTCTTTACTTAGAGTACCCTTGAAACATGCACGTCTGAAATATAATTAGAAAGTGACTGAAAGGAAACTAAAACTAAATGACGAGACAACTAAAGTATTGTTAGTGGACGGTAACACATCAAAAGAAGATTGCCTCTGCTCTCCCACAAGACGTGTCAATGATCTTGGAGTGCAGCTTCTAAATATGACCACTTATCTAAAATCTCTACATTCGCTTCTTGTTCCATACTAGTTGGTCGAAAAGTGTCTAAAAATCTTGCTCCTTTATATCTGCCATTCCTGTTAACCAAGTATGGTCCATCCAGGATTCTTCGTTCTCAAGATCGGCATCTACTGGTAGTTTCCCCGAAAAGTTTTCAACATGTTGCTCCACTCCTAAGGAACTCTTTGACACTCCACATAAAGTTTTCTGAAACAACCGATTCTTTCAAAAAGACTCTTTTCACTAAAGCCTTCCAGTGAGTATGCATTTTCCTCGTTCATAGATTCTTGGCGCCACGAGCATGCATTCTTGGATGGACACTGACGCTTTATAAACATCACTAATATTGATATGTTTCACAGAATGCAACGTAGAGGCTTCCTTTCATCATCATCAGCTCAGGGCCCTTGTCCCCTCTACACGCACTCCAGATAGTGAATGGGGCTTCTCACAGGAAACGCTACCTAGTCGAACCCACCAAGAACTTTCACTGTAGCCTCCTGCATTACCCTGATTGATAGAAGGGCTGTGCTCCCGGCAGAGAACCGGGCACTCTCCTGAGCTTCGCCAGGAGTTCGGGAGGTACCAACCAAGGACACCGAGAACAACGGGGAGCCTGACGACAGTGTACCTGGGATGCAAGCGAGACATTTTAAAGGCGAGGTCTGCATATTTTGCATGCTGTTCCTGAATCTTTCCAATCACGTTGCTGTCAAATTCAATGGTGTAAATAAATTCATTGGCTTTATCAAAAAGGACAACATCAGGTTTGTTGGCAGGGACGTTTCCATGGTTGTATATGGGCCTATTCCATAGAAGTTTGAGACCATCATTTTCTATGACATGTACAGCGTCGTTCCATGAATTGGCCTCGGGGTCAAAGCCACAGGTATGGCGGAGGCGGTAGTAATAACATCAAGCCATGCCATCATGTCTTTTAAGATATGCTGTTTGTGCCAAGGAAGGGCATCCACAGGACAATCTCTGTAAATTCATTGCACAATCTAAATTACATGGAAATATTGTCTTTTAGAATCACATTTAGGCGATTGCAAGTGGGAAGTGACTGGTTCTGAGCTTCGTCCATGTGAAGGAGTCGGTTGGATTGGTCTTCTGTTTCACACACTGCATGTACACACGATGCAATGGCTTCACAGGCAGCCTCTCCACAAAGGAGCGACTCTGGGCAGACATGGTGAACAACTTCACCTGGTTTACTCCCATCTCTGTACCGTTCATTGCCATCAACAAAAGCAACAATCTGAATACTCAGATTGTGTCCAACAGCCTTGGCACGCTTAAAACAACTTTGGAATTCCGTGCTTTCGTCGTGAGTCTTGATATGCATCACCAGAGAATCATCTGATAAATAAACATATGCAAAAGTACACATTCTGGAACTTACCTCGAACTTGCATTCCAAGATAAGTGTAAGCCTGATCTTCGACAAGATGTTCAATAACGCCTCCCCTTTGTAACCTGACCGATCCATCATTAGTTACCTTGCCACGTTTCAAATGAAGAGTATTACATTTGTCGAGTCTAAAGTTCATGCAAATATAATTAGAAAATGACTCGACAAGAGAACCTGTTCTTTCAAAATAGTATCTCCTTTGGCAAGGAGCCCGATGCCATCCATGTTGAGGAGATGAGTAAGTGGTGTTGGGGATCTGTGCTGAGAAGGTTCAGGATGCTAACCCGCCTCCCTATTGAGCTGAAAGCTCAAAGAATTTAAAGACAGAAAAATGTAAAGGACTGAAGGAGTCCCCCTGAAATATTCCCCTTATGACTGGAATAGATTCCGACATTGTACTTGGGATGCAAGCGAGACATTTTAAAGGCGGGGTCGGAATATTTATCATGCTTTCCTGAATCTTGCCTATCAAATTGCTGTCAAAAGGGAGAGAAAATTCAATAATATAAATAAATTCATTGGCTTTATCAAAAAGGACATTATCAGGTTTGTTCCTCGACTTCGCACAGACACTATGTTGACACTGTGTGACTATTTCATGCTGGAGGCATCGATTTGAAAATTATCGGTAAATATGGTTAGATGGTTTACTTAGCGAATTATATCCAGTGGGCAAAATATTAAGGAATTTAATCTCCTCAGTATACAATATCACAATGGCAAACATTACCGCATTTAAACAATAAATGTGCAGAATAAGAAAACTTTCCGTCCGTACCTAAAATAACATTGATTTCCGTTTAAACAAAACACACATTGCAGCGAAAGGAAGGAAAGAGGAAGAAACGACTAAAGTGAACAAATCAGTTCCTAAACTCACTTGAATGAATTTGTTTAAATGATACGATGTGTTATAGAGATTTAAAAAGTCCCTTTCGGAATAATGAATATAACATGCCTTAGTTGCAATCTGTCCTCAACTATACGCGAAATTCAAGAAGAGATGTGGCAAAAGATAACAGCACGACATGTGACTGTTGAAGTTTCTCTGGTAGACGATGAGCGCCGGTACCTTCAAGTCATTTCCACCGGCCAAACTCTCATAGTGTCTTCACTGAGGTCATTTTAACTGAGTCAAGTGTGCGTGTAAGCAGTCGGTCAAATCTCGGTCTGTCAGCTATTAATATATATCTTTTGTGCTCATATCTACGAACAGACGTGCTGAGCGGATTACCGCGGAATACGGCTATTATCGCCTCCGTCTACAACCGTCTTCATGCCGGAACTTCCTGCGCGTCGATGGCCGTCGATCCCTAGCGCTACCTTCTCGATATAACTACCCGGATGTAGCATGTCTCACACCTGCAGATGAACAGCGCCCCTAGCGGCCAATCGACGACCGGCTTAAAGTTCAGTAGGGATTTGGAAGAACACGTCTCATCGACCTTGGAATTATTATGTAGCATGTTTTTCAATATGCGATCAGAGACTTAATGCCAGGCTTCGACTGTCTAACTGTGGTGATGGATTTCAGGAACATAGATTCAAAGACAAACGAAATAAACTGCCTTTGTATCATTCTATAAGGAGGATATGAACCTAAAGATATAACGCCTGATCTTTGATATTTGGATCAACAGGTTTATGTCCAAGCGTATCTAAATCAGACTTTCCTGTGATGAAAGGGAAACTAAGCATGTCTAAGTATCTAGCTAGTCTGGGCCGATGTAATATGGTTTCAAGTCTCTTTGTTTCTTCTCGGTTCTTTTTAACTTTCGTCAGTTTAAAATTATGACCTTCCTAAAAGACGTCTTTAGCCCGCATCATCAGTGCAACTTCACAGCCAGTGTAATCCTAGTCAGTGAACTATATACCTGCAAGGCTTCTCGGACCGAAGGTGTCACATTTCGTATCCTTCAGAACCGGAACTACATTCTTGTTCCACATGAAACCGAGGTGAAGGTCACGTGACGACATATGTGCTCTACTTCTTGATCAGCATGCACGGCAAGCCAGGACCTCGGGGAAAATAGATGTCGCAAAGTAAGGCCTCGGTTCCTCACCATATGTGTCTATTTGTAGCGCTCCAAATATCCCCATAAATTGCAATGGCACGATGTGTTTTGCATTAAACAAACAAATATTTTAAAAAACATTCCATGCAATACTTGTCAAGACCTAATTAACAAGCGACCCAAGATACATTTTGATGGAATGTGAAGTCATAATTTAATCATGACTTACAGATAACAATACATAAAGATGAATGACGATGACATCGCGAGTAATATGTTGTGATCTTGAAAGACCGACCCAGTAACCCTTAAAGGTATCAAGGGCGGCGTCTATGGCGGGGTTTCGTCATGTGAATGGGCAAGTGAAAGAACAAGATTGGTCACTGGTATGGTTTCATTTTATAGCCTGCAAACCTGCTACTACAAGTGAGCAGGGTTGGATAAATATTCCAGCTACATCACGGTGTGTCGGTTTATTATGGGAGGAAAACCCAACGTACTAACTTCACAGGTTTCTGGAGTGCCCAAAGGACGCAACTGTGGCAAGTCTGGCAAATCTGGCCAGTGAATTCCAGTTGCGGATGGCCAAGCTTTCTGTGAGTCATACAAGAGTCGTCCCTGTAATGATGGTGATGTGTTTTGAACCAGTATATACAATGTAGGTCTCGCTTCTACGTCGGCACAGATAACACGTTCCTTATACAAAGGTTGCAAGGACTATTGACGTCCAATGGTTGTATGGACTATAGACGTCCTGGGATTCTATAGCCTATAGACATCGAGGGACTGTAGGGTGGCAGGTTATGATTCAGCTTCAGTTCTACTCTAAATCACGCCACACAGGTTGACGAAGATGAGTAGGAGCCCTCAAGCTGAGCGAACAAAAGGACATGCGGTCACTGGCTTTTCCATGGTTCACCCTAACCGTGTCGGATGTGGCCATGTTGTGGCTTCAGGCCATACGATGAGACAGATAATGAGCTAACGCCGGTCACTCAATCATTCACTTCTGACTGGGTATCACACATGCGCCTTTCGACATCTACCTGTCACGTGACTCGTTATCTGAAACCATTGCCTCCATGCTCTGTCATTACAACCACTCATTAGTCCGACGTCCTCGTTGTCGCGAAGTTTTATATATACAGCGATAAATTAGAACGTCCTTGTCGCTAAGTTCCGTATATACAGCGATCCCTTAGAACGGTATGTGTAAGTGGGGGAGTGCGTGCGTGTGCGTGTGTGTGTATGAGTGTTTTCTGTATGTAAAGTCAGACACTTTATAAACGTAAAGTATGTATGTATGTATGTATGTATGTATGTATGTATGTATGTATGTATGTATGTATGTATGTATGTATGTATGTATGGATGGATGGATGGGTGGGTGGGTGGATGGATGGATGGATGGATGTACGTGCGTGCGTGCGTGCGTAGGTAGGTAGGTAGGTATGCATTTTTCATTGTGAAATGTTTAAACCCATTGCAGGCTGATCAGTCGCTATGGTCGTCTAGTTAAAGTGACATACATGGAGCTCTCCTTGCCGCTATTATCACGGCCCCTTTAAACGTTGTACTGCCGCCATAATGTGTGCTGCCAGTGGAATTTCTTTGAAATAATTTATGTAGATTTGTAAACTTAATTTTCGTGTACAAATGCCAATGGTATATATAACGTTTCTTTGTTGTTTGTTGGCTTGACACTTTAATCTTTTAATTTGGAGATTTACACATACAATCTCTATTAATATGCAATACCATAGTTCAGGGTGTGCTCAACTGAACCATCACATTGTGCGTTTGTGAGTGTATAAAGGCTTTCTGTGACGACGTCGGAGGCCATGTTCTTGATGTGGTCATGCACTACCCGACCCATAGATAAACGATCCTAATTGGATAGAAATGATGCACTATTGTGCTAGTAGGTATCGATTTGATAGGTTGGTCTGTTGTGTTCTATTGTAGCTGAATCGCACGGGTCGCTGAACCTCATATACATGTGCATGTCTTCCATGAGATGAGCAGTGAAGTGGACGGACATCTACCGAACATATACATAAAGAATTTATTGACCTGTAAAGGCGATCAATGGCTATTTTATGTCCTTTTGGCTGTAAATGGTGGCCGGTTTTATAGAGGTGTAAGTGTGATATACTCGCACTGGGGGATCTGATACAGTTGACGGGTTGGAACATGTTAGAGGAAGACGCTACGTGACTGCGTCATGTTCACTTGCTCAGGGTGCCATTGCTCAAATCAAGCTTTCCGCTAAGACTGTCGTAAGTCTGTGTTAAAGAACAAATAAACTTTTGTTTCTAATATCCGATCACCTTGGCGCTAAGATCGCGACACCCAGAGGCCCTGTTGTATACTGTGTATCTCGGCGACTATAGATCTTAACGTCAAGGCTCTCTCAACGCCTCTGACACGTATACCTACCAAGTGAAGGACTCACCGTCAAGCCACGTATCAGTGGTTCTGGCAAGCCATGTGTCTTCACGACAACCTACAGATGTTAACGTCAAGGCCCTCTCAGCTCTTCCCAATAGCGCAGATCGGTGCTCATGCTGTTGGTCACTGGATTGTCTGAACCAGATTCGATAATTTACAGGCCGCCGCCATATACGTGTAGTTGGAATATTGCATAAACCGAAACTCACTCACTCACTCACTTTTCACGAAGCAGCCTTTACTAAGGCTAACAATAGCTCCCATTCTTTAACATTTCACTAAGGTTACGTTTAAATGACTTACAATCACCTTAGTAGGCCCTGGGCCTACCTAGATTTTCGAAGCTGTCCTAGCGCTAAGATCGTCGTAAGTTAAATTTAATGTATGGCACTTACGACTATCTTAGCACTAAGAGAGCTTCGAAAATCTTGGCCCTGAACGACAAGCTACCAATCTGTGACACAAGATACCAATCTTTGCAAGAAGTAACCTACCAGTGCAAGAAACTATCGAACAGCGAGACAGTGTCTGTTACCTATCTGCATGCGACGATATGTGGTTTCACACCTAGTGTCGATATAGTCTAAACCAAAAGCGCCATGTTGACGAAGGTACACTTGATGAACAAACCCAGGTTGAATAGAGCGCAACAAGCGCAGATGTGAACACCTGACTACCAACAGACATAACTCCCTTAATTTGCAATGCCATCGTATTTTAAAATTCGGACAGGAAATATACAGCACTCTTTCAACCTCAGTGACAAACGCAAGCACTTGTTACAAATCACCGCCATTGAGATGTTCTCCTAGACTAAATTCGGGTCATAATTTCATATCTGAGCCTGTCAGAATCACCGGAAATCGTAACACGTGGAGGTATGATACACTTGTTGCACGAAAAATTGGCGTGAAGTGCTGATCCGCTCTGCCATCGATTTCCTGTCTACTTTCTTCCGAGTCTGATCCGAAAACTCCGCCAAATCTCCGCTATTCCAGAAGCCAATCTAGAGTCGGCTACCGCGGCAGATCGCCCGTATGCGCCAACACGTGTCCTTGATCGCCACTCCACATCGTTACCAAGTATCTTCGTAACGTCATTTACCCAGAGGAAATATTAGCCTGATGTCGCGAGGGTGGGGGTGGAGTGTCATGTCTAATAAGATCAACAAATTATCGCGCGACACACACCGACTGTGTAGTTCGGTATACAACTGAATCTGTCATGGTAAAGGATACGGTTGTTAATCTTTACAGCACCCCGACTGATTTCTCAAATACTTGGCCCATTCTGGAGATTTCAAAGAAGCCCTGAGGTGACTGCATACTTTAAATATTTGTATTATTACTACTCTCACCTAAGATGTTCATGACGCACCTGTCTATTCTGAAGCCAGTATATATATATATATATATATATATATATATATATATATATATATATATATATATATGAGGTGACGCTTGTGGTTTTGTAGTCTCTATGGAAACTATTTTAAGGAATCTGACGACATGTGTGGAATTCAAGGAACCGCCCCAACAGGACATTACGCAAGTCCTAGTTCACGACTTGCGTAATACACGGCGAGACACACTTCATTGCGTAATCCCGCAGAATACGTCACGTGAACCGCTGGCGAATACATATCTTATGTTGGAAAAGATGAAGGCATCTGTTTACATGCTATTATAATGCAAGACTATAATTTCTGATATTACGTTCTCACATAGACTGGCCAACAACAATGTTAAAATTCCTCAGTAGATGCTAATATGTAGCGTAAACCATATATGGTTATTAGGGGGAAATGGTGTTTCGGGAATGTGTGTGTGTGTGTGTGTGTGTGAGAGAGAGAGAGAGAGAGAGAGAGAGAGAGAGAGAGAGAGAGAGAGAGAGAGGGAGAGAGAGAGAGAGAAAGAAAGAGAGAGTGAGTGCGTGTGTGTGAGAGAGAGAGAGAAAGAAAGAGTGAGTGCGTGTGTGTGTGAGAGAGAGAGAAAGAAAGAGAGTGTGAGTGCGCGTGCGTGCGTGTGTGTGTGCCGTACAAGTAACACGCACGCACGCATGCGCGTGCATGTTTCTCTTCTAAAATGGGTTTTTTCTTTCTCTCAATTTTGACATATGTCACAGTTACATATCGCCCACTAAAAGTGCCAATTTGGAAAAAACGCCATGTTGCACGTTTTTAAGTGTAAGTTAATTCTGTCCATAGAGCAGTGTATGTTGGTTTAGTGTGGATAAAATATTCGCTATACCTTTCCCCAGACGGAGAATTACCGAGGCGGTGGGGTAGGTAGCCCAGTGGTTAAAGCGTCTCCTCGTCATCCTGTTTCGATTCCCCACATGGGTAAAATGTGTGAAGCTCATTTCTGGTGTTCCCGTCGTGATATTGCTGCAATATTGCTAAAATCGGCGTAAAACCATACTCACTCACTAACGTAGGGTCACCCGAGAAAGTCTTTACGCTCTAGCCTCTAGCGCTTGGTCCAAAACTAAACGTCACGTGACAAATGAATGACACGTTTTTTCAACAATTAGTGGATAAATGTCATCCACGGGCTCAAGGGAAAACACAAAAGTTACATTTCTGACTTCAAATCTTGAAACAAAAGAGGCATCTTTTGATTGGGAAGAGTGACGTCACATGGAGGGTGCTTACAGCCAACTTTGGGGGGCCAGCTGCGTTATTAGGTGAAGTTAAAAATTGAAGACATTGTACATATCTTTACTACAAAACAAAAGAGAATGAAATTAGACTCTTGCGTACAACTGATTTGTTTCCTTGCATGTACATAAGAAGACATGTAACTCCGCCTTATACCTTTCATCCTGGAAGTCACGAATGAAATGAGCAGATCAGTCTGTGGGAGGCTACTATGCAACCAGGCTGTGTTGGCAAGGAAAGTCAACAGTTTACCACTGCTTGCCCATGCCGCAACATCATGTCACGTGACAAGTATTTACACTGTGTCGTGGACATTTGTTTGGTAATTCCAATTTCTTTTGAAAATGCGAAGATGTCGATTTTGCAAGAAAAGGGTTTAGATTTTCTGATCACCGGATTGCATTCATGGGGAGGATGTTACTTAAAAATTATACTTTTAAGAAACTACTTGACGAAAAAACTATGCTGGAAGGTTCAAGTTTATTTTTAGTCTGTCTCACAGTCCCTGAACCACATTATTTTCCCTACAGCCTAGCCCTCCATGCAATGCTAAGGCTCTAAATAAAGCAAGTCTAGATTTCCCCAGGTTCTGAATCTCTGGTCGACCTTGTACTCCTTTCTGATGCTTGGTTCCCCTTACGAGTGAGTGGGTGGGTGGGTGGGTGGGTGAGTGAGTGAGTGAGCGAGCGAGTGAGGTTTTACCCTACCGAGCATTGCAAACTAAAGCATAGTCTCTGAATATGTAACACATTGGTAGTAACAAACAAAGCCCCGCGTAGACCAGATATTCAGAAACAAAGACTTTTAGGGCTTTAGCATTGCAGAGAGGGCAAGGCATTAGGGAAAATAATGTGGTTAAGGGACTCTGAAAACCTAACTATTCCCCTTACTAAGAGGTACTATATAGCGTTTGTTCTGACAGTATAAGTAGCAGCAGCTTTGACCAGCACAAACATGTAGCTGCAGGACAAAGACACGTAAACTCTAGCCTCCGAATGTAACTGCGATCAAGAGAAACAGCGGTACCTGTGCTGTCTGTATTGTACCCCAGCAGGGTTTACAACACCCCTCCTGCAACTGGTGATTGTTGGCAAGAGTAAGTAGAAAATTAAATGAGCAAAACAGTATGGTTATTCTCAAATCTAACTGTGCAACTGACATCAGCATTAGTGAGAAAGATAAATATAATGTGTGATGAATTACACAGATTTGTGAACAAACGTTACTAACACACGAAACTCAGGATCTAATCTTTTATGGGTTGACCGTGAGTGATGGAGCTGAGAGTGGGTGCGTCACTGCTATGGGGTGAGGCGCAATGTTCAGTGGGTGGGATAGAGCAAGTGTGAATATCTTAGTGTTAATTTGTGGGAAAATCAGTGGGGATATAAATATATGTAATAATGTGAGTGAATGAAGTTTTAAGCAGCAGTCATCAATGTTCCACTAATATGGCGGCAGTTTGTAAATAATTGAGTCTGGACCACACAATACATTTGGATACGATGACATGTGTCAGCGAAACTTACCACATTAATCCCATTAGTCGTGTCTTCCGACAATCATGGGTTTGTGAAGACCAGTTCTAACCCAGATCTTCATGGCTGAGTGATAATGTGAACAGGTGTACTGATGGTGTTAGTTTAATGACTGAATGGTTATAAAAGTAGATGTACTGAATGTCTTAACGCATGTTAAATTGTAAAAGATATTTCTATTCCAAAGATAATATCATAAGTAATTGTATTCTTATATAAAAAGCAGCCACAACTGCTCTAACCACACATGCCTGAGTGACTATCATACTCCCAGGGCGCTGGGGTGGCCCAGTGGTTAAAGTGTTCGTCTGTCATGGCGAAGACTCGATTCCCCGTATGGATACAATGAATGACGCCCGTGTCTGTTGTCCTAGCAACAGCAAGCTCGGACTCACCACGGCAGAGAAACGTCTGTCATTTCCCTTTGTTTACAGTGCGTTCATGTATAAGACAATGGTGTGATTTCTTCGGCGTGTGATTCACGAGAGATCGGATATTGTGTTTTGTAGGGCGGTTTCAGTACACCAAAATAAAGGTACCAAATGTAATTTCTTCAGACTTCCAAGCGTAAGGACAGGTTAAGCGGGGAGGAAATTTTGGAAATAGCAATGTCTTGTTTTCCTTGCATTTTGAAAGAGGCAAACTAAAGAAACCTGGTTACGAAAATGCGAGAGCAATACTGAAAAAAGACGCCGTGCTGACTAAGTTTGGAAAGAAAACAAATTGACGGATGCGATTTGCCGACGGGAAACCGTCAGTCATTACCTTCAGGGTGAATGTATATGTTCATAATCAACCAGTAATGGTCAGCCGAAGGCGGATCTAGGTGTTTCCAATGGGTTATTGTAAGCATGTTACTGGACAGAATTCGAACAATACCACTTGGTAGTGTTACATAATAATACTGTGTTTTCCTGGACTGGATCCTAAACCCACCTCGAATAGCCTCGACGATACGGCGGTTATGATTTGTCTCCCAATGCTTCCGATTGGCGACCAACGGGACAGATCCTCCTTTCACAACCACTAAGGTGATCGTAAGTCACTAAGGTAACCGTAACGCAATATTAGCATGGGAGTTAAGGTTAACTTTAGTAAAGGTTGCTTTGTGAAAGGAGCCCCAGGTGGACTTTGTTGTCATCGAATCCTAATTGTGGACATCGACGTTCACGTTATCAGTCACCTGTCAACTGTCAAGTTTCAGGATTTATTAACATACGGCCTTCATATACACTGCATGCAGGATTAAACAACAATCCGCCATCCCATTTCATGAAATCAACAAACTGATTTTTCCCTTTAAACAGTCTTCAACTCCTTTGAATAAACGCATTTGAAGTTCTACGGTTTTATTAAGGGAGAAGACTTATGACAAGTGTGTCATCGCAGCCTGTTTACAAGACCACTTCTGTGACACTGCAATACGAAGAGTGATTGGTTCTTTCTTTAGGCGCTCTCGACCCGCGTCATTCCCATTGAAAATGCCATGTCCATTTTAGAGCGTTATCGCTATATATACACCGTGTTGACGATGTGCGGTTAAAGGAGTGACGTCATGAAGCGCTACGAGACCCGAAATGGTAAATTTCATCCTCTATAAATCTTACATGCGTCCACATATTTGTTTCAAGAAGACTTAAAACTTGAGAAAGATAGATTGGTGGTAATCCTCCATTGGACATCACACAATAATGAGATCGTACCAGTATGGTATCTACTCGAGGGTGAATCGGTAAACTCCGGAAAAGATCGCGTAATTACATCCATTCGTGATCAACTCGTGGTATTTCGGGAGCAGCAGTTAGGGAAAGGGTCAAGTGCTGACAAATGAGGTAACTCGTAACACGATACAACACCTTGAAGGACAATGTGGCAGTAGCAGTGTACTTCGGTTATCTCGATAACCGAGAAACATAGATGCAAAGGAACGTTTTTTTCCGCAGTTACCTCCCTTCTCCGGAATGTAGTCCGCCAAGATTTCCTGAGAATTTGTTCATGTTTTCTGACGAAGGCTATCAAAACGGCATACGCTAATATACAGATTTCTATCTGTACTGTGATATATATTGGGTTACCGGAACAAGGACAGTGTAATGGCTCCACTAAATATACATTAGCCAGGCCTGGATGGTACTGCATGAGAAATCGGTCTCGCCTAATTCCCCGCTTGAGGTTGTTAGTGGCAGGCGTGATCGCAGCGGGGAAGGTTAGACTAAAAACTAGTCTCTGACATGAACATTTCTTACAGAAATAAATTCCATACAATGACGAGGAACCTGAGACTCTTTTTTCATCTTCAGAAACTGTGGAAAACTAGGCTTTCCATATATTCTTGGGCTTTCTGTAATATGTGTGTTTCAGGATCTTTATGACAGACTAGAAGAATGCGACCAAGTCCAAAATGTCGCGTTGTCGCATTGCTGCGTTTTGGTTCATTTGGACAAGTTTTGCTAGTCAGAATCAGAGTGTAGACACATGTAGAGTCCGATACAAGAGAAGATGAGAGTTCGGCCAGTGATGCCAGGGGATATTAAATTCTGGTATTTCCTATTACCCTGACTGAAGTCGGGGACACGCACGCACACACACACATAGAGAGAGAGAGAAACAATCAGATGACCATTACTATTGTCTATGGGTAAACAAACAAATGACCATTGTCTGTGGGTAAACAAACAGATGACCATTGTCTGTGGGTAAAGGAACAGTTGATCATTTTCTATGAGTAAAGAAACAGTTGATCATTGTCTATGAGTAAAGAAACATTTGATCATTGACTATGGGTAAGGAAACAGTTGATCATTGTCTATGAGTAAAGAAACAGTTGATCACTGCCTATGAGTAACGAAACGGTTGATCATTGTTTATGGGTAAGGAAACAGTTGATCATTGTCTGTGTGTAAACAAACAGTTGATCATTGTCTGTGTGTAAACAAACAGATGACCATTGTCTGTGTATAAAGAAATAGTTGATCATTGTCTATGGATAAAGAAACAGTTGATCACTGCCTCGGAGTAACGAAACAGTTGATCATTGTCTATGAGTAAAGAAACAGTTGATCACTGTCTATGAGTAACGAAACGGTTGATCATTGTCTATGAGTAAAGAAACAGTTGATCACTGCCTATGAGTAACGAAACGGTTGATCATTGTTTATGGGTAAGGAAACAGTTGATCATTGTCTGTGTGTAAACAAACAGATGACCATTGTCTGTGGGTAAAGAAACAGTTGATCATTGTCTATGGATAAAGAAACAGTTGATCACTGCCTATGAGTAACGAAACAGTTGATCATTGTCTATGAGTAAAGAAACAGTTGATCACTGCCTATGAGTAACGAAACGGTTGATCATTGTTTATGGGTAAGGAAACAGTTGATCATTGTCTGTGTGTAAACAAACAGTTGATCATTGTCTGTGGGTAAACAAACAGATGACCATTGTCTGTGGGTAAAGAAACAGTTGATCATTGTCTATGGATAAAGAAACAGTTGATCACTGCCTATGAGTAACGAAACAGTTGATCATTGTCTATGAGTAAAGAAACAGTTGATCACTGCCTATGAGTAACGAAACGGTTGATCATTGTCTATGAGTAAAGAAACAGTTGATCATTGTCTGTGTGTAAACAAACAGATGACCATTGTCTGTGTGTAAACAAACAGTTGATCATTGTCTGTGGGCAAAGAAACAGTTGATCATTGTCTATGGATAAAGAAACAGTTGATCACTGTCTATGAGTAACGAAACAGTTGATCATTGTCCCTGAGTAAAGAAACAGTTGATCACTGCCTATGAGTAACGAAACGGTTGATCATTGTCTGTGAGTAAAGAAACAGTTGATCATTGTCTGTGTGTAAACAAACAGATGACCATTGTCTGTGGGTAAACAAACAGTTGATCATTGTCTGTGGGTAAAGAAACAGTTGATCATTGTCTATGGATAAAGAAACAGTTGATCACTGTCTATGAGTAACGAAACAGTTGATCATTGTCTCTGAGTAAGGAAACAGTTGATCACTGCCTATGAGTAACGAAACGGTTGATCATTGTCTGTGAGTAAAGAAACAGTTGATCATTGTCTGTGGGTAAACTATCAGATGACCATTGTCTGTGGGTAAAGAAACAGTTGATCATTGGCTATGGGTAAGGAAACAGTTGATCATTGTCTGTGTGTAAACAAACAGTTGATCATTGTCTGTGGGTAAACAAACAGATGACCATTGTCTGTGGGTAACGAAACAGTTGATCATTGTCTGTGGGTAAACAAACAGATGACCATTGTCTGTGGGTAAACAAACAGTTGATCATTGTCTGTGGGTAAAGAAACAGTTGATGATTGTCTATGGATAAAGAAACAGTTGATCACTGTCTATGAGTAACGAAACAGTTGATCATTGTCTATGGTTACAGAAACAGCTGATCATTGTCTGTGGGTAAACAAACAGATGACCATTGTCTGTGGGTAAAGAAACAGATGACCATTGTCTGTGGGTAAACACGATGAGTGGGAGGTCTTACCCCACTACTGGCTACAAGGTATCCCACGTAAGAGGCAGCTGGCGAGTAGCCACACATTTTAAATCTCAGATGTCTTTAAATATAGATATTGCCATGGTACTGATATCTACAACACACAGAGCTCCAAGCTATAGATGAACTGGGCAAGTCTTTGTTCGGTATAGTCCGATATGTGCTGAAACGCAGGTCGCGCCGTTCCATATCAGACCGTTCACAATCAATCCAGTGTTGCTGTTGACCTCCTAGACTACACAGTAATAAGGGAGTCATTACAGGTTTCACCAAAATACCTCGTTTACCATTTGTACGCAAACCACCGCACATAAAGTGGAGTTTAACTACTGGAGTCTCAAAAGTAGTAAAATATGCAAGTGTGCCCGGACAAAACGTGAATTAAAGACTGTACATAGCTATACTGTATGTTCATGTGATCTAGGGAGTCAAATCTACATTTTTGCAGTGACTTCATAGATCCAGACAAACACGAATGACTGACCCTCCCGACACCCTGTCAGCACCACGCTAATTTAAGACTCCCAAAACTCTGGGGGTGTCAAGTTTACTTGAGACTCCCAGTACCAAGTTTACCCGAGACTTCCAACACCCTGTGGGCATTGAATTTATCTGAGATTCCCAAGATAATGTGAGTATCGAGTTTACCTTTGACTCCCAATACCCTGCGAGTATCACGTTTGCCTGAGCCTCCATGTACCCTGTGGGTATCTTGTTTGCCTGAGCCTCCATGTACCCTGTGGGTATCTTGTTTGCCTGAGCCTCCATGTACCCTGTGGGTATCTTGTTTACCAGAGCCTCCATGTACCCTGTGGGTATCACGTTTACCAGAGCCTCCATGTACCCTGTGGGTATCTTGTTTACCTGAGCCTCCATGTACCCTGCGAGTATCACGTTTGCCTGAGCCTCCATGTACCCTGTGGGTATCTTGTTTACCAGAGCCTCCATGTACCCTGTGGGTATCTTGTTTACCTGAGCCTCCATGTACCCTGTGGGTATCTTGTTTACCTGAGCCTCCATGTACCCTGTGGGTATCACGTTTACCAGAGCCTCCATGTACCCTGTGGGTATCTTGTTTACCTGAGCCTCCATGTACCCTGTGGGTATCTTGTTTGCCTGAGCCTCCATGTACCCTGTGGGTATCACGTTTACCAGAGCCTCCATGTACCCTGTGGGTATCTTGTTTACCTGAGCCTCCATGTACCCTGCGAGTATCACGTTTGCCTGAGCCTCCATGTACCCTGTGGGTATCTTGTTTACCAGAGCCTCCATGTACCCTGTGGGTATCTTGTTTACCTGAGCCTCCATGTACCCTGTGGGTATCTTGTTTACCTGAGACTCCATGTACCCTGTGGGTATCCTGTTTACCTTAGACTCCCAAGACCCTGTGGGTATCTTGTCACCTTCCATCAACCTGTCTAGTCACCACCAACATAACCATTTCGAGTTAGACAGGTGCTAGTTAGTCAGCTTTGCGCCTCAACATTGCACTGATGCTCCCCAACTTTGCATTCACTTACAAAATCAATTTTAATTATTTATACCCCCAAGCATGAAATCATTTCACTATTGGTGTCCTACCATGATGAAATACTTTGAAACTCTTACATGCAGTGGAGCTTCTTAAGAGATCATGTAGGCAAACAAATTGAAGTTAACAAATTGTTTGAAATATTTGAAAATGCGTTCGTTTTCGTCTATTCCCCCACTGTTTCCAAAACCGAATATCTCGTGTATCACAACCACACTGATGAACGCCAATGTCATGTTCCTACAAACCCATTAAACCTCATTATTTGTTCCATTATATGATCACAGTGAATATTTTCATCTCATTATTCGCTTGTTTTATTTAGAATTAGTGTTCATAGGGAAGCGAATCACAAAACAGCGTTTATTATAGTATACAACGACGTGGGCACTACAGGGGCTTTGAGAGCAATAACGCTCGCCCTGCAGGGAGGCATATATAACTATAGAGGACTTGGTTGCGCAATGACGGCTCCCCGGAGAGTTTCAGACAATACAGTGCTCCGTATACGAAAGAATCTGACGTGATTAATGTAATGTTTCAATCTCCAGAGCTCATTGCCAGTTACACGACCACAGAGCAGATCTAACATTTAGTAGCAGATGAAACGAGCATGGTCGGCCATTACGTTGGTTTAAATGTCACTTTCTCGTGACAGGGAAAACGGAGATCCCAACCCTTTGCCCATCACGATGGGAACTCTGTTGGATGAATGAATAATGCTCGAGATATAGACCTTGATGAAAGAGCTCAAAGTATGTTAGATTCCTACTCATCTTCGAGAAAATATGCTTGTACATATGTCACAGGATTTGCATTACAAAAGGTGAGATTCTAAGAAGTTCACCAAAGCATCGTTTCCAGACCTCATGTGACGCTGTTACACACTCAAGTAACGTCATATGTGTCAGGTACCCTTTTCTTGGTTCAAAAAAGACGAGAAGGAGTAATTAACGGCATGGTGGAAATAGTCAGCGCGTGTAGTATGTTTCTGGATTTACACCAGAAGCATATGCATACGTCTGAAAAGCTGGAAAGGACTCCAAACACACTTCGACCTCAAACCCTCGCGTTTTACCCACCCAGAAACTAGTGAGTGTAATATGTTTCTACATATATTCTTTAAATATATGCATACGTCTGAATAGCTGGAACGGACTCAAATCTCGTCACGCTTCGACCTCAACCCTCGCGTTTTACCCACCCAGAAACTAGTGAGTGTAATATGTTTCTACATATATTCTTTAAACATATGCATACGTCTGAATAGCTGGAAAGGACTCCAATCTCGTCACGCTTCGACTTCAACCCTCGCGTTTTACCCACCCAGATGACCTTTTTTCCTCCAGGAGTAACTAGTGGAAACCTGGGAGGGCATCGAGACCAAGGAGCATCCCCGATACTGGGAATCATGGATGGTAGAGTGTTCTAAAACACCGCAATTCGCTGGATGTTATTTCCCTCATTTGTTCAAAGTTCGAGTCCCAAATGTCGCCCTTTATATATCATGCCATCAGAGAAATCGATATCGATACGGTAGTCTCCCGGGATCTTTCTACAGGGGTCCTTTGGGTATGAGCCTAGTCCAGCAATAACTAGACGACTTCGCACTATACCAAGGTGTGCTCGATGTTGGCCTTGGCTGGAATACGAGTTTATTCATATGAACTAGGTATGAGCCCAGCATGTACCCGATATCCCAAGAGTGACAGTACCGAATTCAATACCTCTCTCTGTATATATATATATGTGATACCTAGAGGAAACCAAGTAACTAAAGGGAACGTTGCTTTTTCCAGTAACCCGACCTCTTCCCTTCAGGATACCGCGGGGAATAGTAATGCCTCCAGACGCAACTTGTCTCTTTTGCAAACAGATAGATTAATTTGAATCCATAAACACATGATACTGTTTTCGCAAATAAGTCTAGAAGTCAAACACATCTCTCCAGTTTATGCTCTGCCAGAATGTACATAACCATTCGATCGCATCAATAGTATCACGTCTCCTAAAGAGGACTCCAGAGTGAGAGGGCTTCTTGCTCAGGAGAACCAAGAACCTCTCTACGTTCACGACACGGGGGGCAGCCGACCAGTGTTCCAGTCGAAGGATGTGTCAAACGCAACACTCCCTTACGTTCAACTCTTATTAAAATCATTAAATGTCCACGGCTTTCCTTGCATACATCGTACGTCTATGAGAGACAGGAATGTAGCTAATGTCCCCTAAAGCCCCTGGCGTTGAAATACAATGCCCCATTATTCTCGACACGTTCGCGTTAATGGCACTGGGATAGAAGCTATGCCAAATGATTAAAGTCATCAATAAATTCCCTCGGAAATGTATAGAGCCACTACAACAGTCACAGTCGACTGCTGACGATGATTTCCATTACCACTGGTGATGCTGTAGCTGTAGATGCAGCAGCCTTCCTAGTATGTGAATAATGGTTGACGCTTATCCTAATACCACGGTGTGCAGTGATAACAACGCCACATTGCCTGCAGCAGAATCCGTGGGATGGAAGGAAGATCAAACTATCACTCGCTAGGAATGATTGATTGTGAAAATGGGGATGAATGAGTGAGTGGATGAATGAGTGGGTGAGGGTCTAATATGTGAGTGAGTGAGTGGCGGTTGGATAGTTTAGTTAATGGGCGTATGAGTGATGCTTTTAAATCGACGATAGCAATATTTAAGCACTAGTGTGACTGTGAACAAATAAGTGAGCCTGCAAGGATTGAATCTACGAGAAGATCGGAACCCTGGCCTTCGGCGAACGCTTTACCCACAATACCATTGCGGACAAGCCAATTCATCACATAGTGAAAACAATTTTCCCATATGATGTCGTTGCTGCCCACCTACTCTGAGGCGGAGGGCAAAACCGGTAGCATGTTGAAGGACGATTTAAGCACATTATTAGCGAGTGAGAGAAATGAGCTTTACTCGTTGTACCCATATGGTGAATCGAGCCTGGGTCTTAGGCGAGACAGGCGAACACCTTAACCACTAGGCGTCCTGACCGCCCACTGTTTCTGAGTGCATGTATTGAGTGTATGACACTCTAAACTAGAAAGAAACCAGTTATGGTTATTCAGTGTTGATGAATCCAATACGGACATGATGGAAGCAATTTGGACCAATACCTGCCAGGCTGTTTAGTTTATAAAAGAAGGCAGATATGAAACATATACATGACTACATACATGAACGTGATCACGGAGGCATGACTGTCATTCGTGTATATTACAGACAGGTTACATTTATACAATATACGTGTTCACTAACTCCAGGATTCATTTAAATTTACCAAAAATGCAACTGTACAAACATTAAGAGTTTAAGTGCCATTATGGATGTGTTGTATGTGTGTATCGCCATGCTGAAGTGATGCCAAGCTTCTGACGCTTCGTCAAATTTGGAAGTAGGCGTTTCACACGTTTGACATTGTAATTGAGTACGCAATTGAAACATGAATGATAGTGATCCCCCGGGGTTTTAGCACGCACCTAGTGTGTAAAATTATGATACAGGACCACATGCATACAGTTAAAACAACATTAATATATGCTATAAATACGTTCGGCTTCAGTGATCAATAATTCCACAACTCTGTTGTAAATGAGGGCACTGTGCGGAGAAGTTGGTGCGATGTCCTGATCTGGCGAGGTAGTTAAAGGGACGACCGGTGCGTCTGTGTTCAGTGTTTCTAATTACTGAATTTCAAATGTGGCTTTAGTTCTAGTCTGCCTTCAAGAACCCAGAAATCACATCGTTATAGAGTCTCTGTTGAACCATATCATTTCAAATATCCTTATGGAACGCCCAAATTGAAACAAGTCTGAATCTCCAACTTCTTTGGCGCTCCTTTTCAATACAAATGAAGTTCTTTGAATGTATCAACTTTTTTTTGTATTTTTATAGGCTAAACTTTATTCTACTTTATTTTCAGAGACAAAACGTAAGTCTTCTTTATTTTCAAAGACTAAACATTAATCTACTTTATCACGCCGTGTCCGTTTCAGGCAGAAATACAGCTCCACACAGCCAACCAAACAACGTAAACCCTCCGTTGAGTAAAGTGGCTGGAAGAGTCACTCGTTTCAACACAGTCGGTGATAAAGTAAAGGAAGGTGAGCGTGGATGTTTTGTCATGAGCGTCAGTTATGACTCGGGCTTCATCATACCGATCGGTTCATTATCAAGTTCAGATCAGGAAATCAGACTTCTGTAACCATTTACCACAGAATCCACGTACAGTAACTGGCAATTTGTCACGTGAGAGCCTGAGTTTCTGCCTCATCCATTTGCTGACAATCAGGAAGTACTTTAAGAATAACCAATGAGTAATAATGAATTATGGATGATCTTTCCAGAGTAAGTAATTTTGAACATTAGAGTTAATGGAGAGTGTCTACTCAGCTGCAGTCTTAGTCCTTGACTTCGAGACGGATTTCTTTCCCTGCCAGAAAACGACAGAATACCTGTGACGCAGTTGTGCTTAATGAAACATAAAGAAATCATCAGTTCACGCTGAAGAGCATATATCAATCTTTGATTATTTAAAGGGCATATATGTGTGCGTGTAAGTGAAGGTCGGCACGGCCTTTTTCATTGTTTCATGTTGGCTATTTTACTGCAGTCACTGCTCATCAAGGAAGGAGCTTTATGTTTCTGGCTTGCACTTCCTTCTCTGTAATATGAACTGATCGACTGAATTGGAAAGATGAAGATTTTAGTGAGAGATGGAGTCCCGTGACGACCCGTTACGACAGCTGTTCGCATCCACATCTCGTGCTGAATTGTATATCTTTCTTCCAACTCCCTCCTGTTTCATCGACCGGTCCCCTCCTCTCTAACAGGTAGATATAGATTTGATACTGACCCTGACTTTGTGAGAGAAAACAGTTTTTGATGAGAACTGAGCGATAGTACATCTGTTGCCATTGCGTTGGACGAATTGGTGCACTAATGCAATACTTTGGAACAACGAAGTACTACTAATTTCACAGGTATGGGACACTGTCAGGGACATCTCGCTTTCCCGACACCTGAAAACCAGCTGAATACATAATTATACATGCTATAAGTGCGTGTATGCGAGAAGCCGGTTACATGTTTTTGTAGCGTTTTCCTTCATGCGTAAATTAATGTCGCATTCCCGTGTTATCAACCTTGACAAAAGTGCAATGATAATAAGCAAGGAGAATACGTCACTTTGGCCAAATCCCCCATTCTCTCAATCGTTCCATGTTGCCCAAAATCAAGTCAGGGAGCAGTGTTGAAAGTCTCGCGAGGCTCTTCTCCCGGTACCCGTTGCGATATACGCCCATGTTGCCAGCTTTATGCGAGACGGGGCCCAGTTTGCTTCGTGTGTAGAAGATTTCCGGCGACAAGCGTATATTCAAGAACCAGTTTTGATTGCAGCTTGCGCTACCGCCACATATGACTTTACTAGACCGGACCAAGTGTACATTGTTTGCCTCGGGGAGTACTAAGGTGTCGCGCGGAGTTACGTGAGCTGCTTTCGGACCCTATACATTTTTGGAAGATATATGCTAAACTGGTTCTTCGAAATGGGACAGAAAGTGAGCTGGGATACGTGCACATTGAACCCACGTGGGCAATCGAACCCATCCTTGGCATGACGAGCAAATTCTCTAACCCCTTGGCTACCCTACCGCCCCATCCAACTTCATGGATATTGCACCGGGTGTCTTCCTACCGGGTGTCTTCTGTGTATGTGAGATAGACGTGGTAAAATATTGAATACTGCGCCAACGATGCTAACAACATTGTATTATGAGATCATTTCGTCATCTTTAGCAAAGGGGATGGCTAGTCCGAGGTAACGCTGGGCCCCTAGAGTATGACTCAGATATCCTACTCAAACACGTTACCAATCCTGATTTCGCTCCAACCAGTCCTTGACTTATCTCCTTAATGTATGGTAACAACAAGTCCCATCTAAGTAATGGTGTGCAGTCGCCGGGGATTGAACCACCCACCTTCTGCCCACTGGAGAGACGCTGTACCCACTACACCAGAAAAACACATTTAATGTATATGTTGGCATTTGTTGACTTTCTGACAGCAGACCGTGATTCTGAATATATGAATATCATCATGTTTTAAATGTCATTGTTCAACCTGTGAATTGCTATAAATGCAATCTTTCTCCACCAGTGGCGATTCCTTAGTCCCGCGATAGAGCGGTATCGCAACAATTTTCGCAATGAAGCTCATCAAAATTCGTTGTACTTCCGCCATGGCGGCGTTTTCGGCACGCTCACGGCACGTGTTTCTTCTTGTCGGCGATGTATGTGAGGAAATGTCACCGATGTAATGGTGCAGCTTATTCACTCCCGCCGGCTGGTGGCGCGTCAAGGCGGGTATATTTCTGGACACGAGCCGGAACTACAAGACTTAATACCCATGAGAATGGCGAGGTGGAACAGCGTAGATGATGTTGAAGACGGTGAATGACATCCCACGATATAGTGTGACGGTAGATACGGCGCTGTACTTTCCATAGTGTAACGGTAGATACGGCGCTGTACTTTCCATAGTGTAACGCTAGATACTGTGCTGTACTTTCCATAGTGTAACGGTAGATACTGTGCTGTACTTTCCATAGTGTAACGCTAGATACGGCGCTGTACTTTCCATAGTGTAACGCTAGATACGGCGCCGTACTTTCCATAGTCTAACGGTAGATACTGTGCTGTACTTTCCATAGTGTAACGGTAGATACGGTGCCGTACTTTCCATAGTGCAACTGTAGATACGGTGCTGTACTTCAGATAGTGTAACTGTGGATACTGTGCCGTACTTTCCATAGTCTAACGGTGGATACGGCGCTGTACTTTCCATAGTCTAACGGTGGATACGAACCCATACATTCCAAACAACGTTCGTAACATGAATCCAATGTGCCATAACACTACATGTATGTTTTAATACTCTCACCGGCCCATGTGCTATAGTTTGACTATTGAATTGTACACTATGTCATGTGGCCATAAATACTAAATAAAGCCTTTGTTCTCCTTCCTATGATGGTAGCGACACAGCTAGCTGACTGTCTTGTCTTGGAAGAAATTTTGATGGTGGCATCTTGACATAGGACTGTATTGTTGAAGAGGAGCTTGTTGGTATCGAGACGCGATTGTTTACATACAGCTGGGGTACGAAAATATTTGATCCAGTTCACTTTGTTTATTCAGCTCGTGTGGCCTCCGGCCCATACTCAGAAGATACAAGCAGGTGGTTGAAACTTGCAAGATACAGACTTTGATGTCTCTGGCACCCTCAGAGTCAGGCACCTAATCGCCAGCACACAAGTGAGTGAGTTTAGTTTTACGCCACACTCAGCAATATTCCACCTATATGGCGGCGGTCTGTAAAATAAGCGAGTCTGGACCAGACAATCCAGTGATCAACAACATGAGCATCGATCTGCGCAATTAGGAACCGATTACATGTGTCAACAAAGTCAGCAAGCCTGACCAGCCGATCCCGTTAGTCGCCTCTTACACATTGAAACAAGCATAGTCGCCTGTTATGGCAAGCGTGGGCCTTTTCTACCCCGGGACCTTCACGGGTCGCCAGCACACAAAGTCCGCCGCCTTGCCCGCGACTTCCACAAAAATGGAAGTCGGACAACTGGTAGTCTACTGGTACGTCTGCTAAGTTACTAAGAAAGTGTAATCCCAAATATGACATATGTTACACTTGACCACTTTCCATATGGCATTGTGTAATCATAACTTTCGGCCGTTGAAGCCGTGCCAATTATTTACACTTATCAGAGGGTTACACAAAGTACGCAGTCTAGACTACCAGTTGTCCGACTTCCATTTTTTTCTGGAATTTGCGGTGACTGAGCGGGCTAGGCGGCTGACTTTGGTGCTGGCGATCAGGTGCCTGACTCTGGGGGTGCGGGTTCGAATCCCGGATGGTACTCAGACAAACAGATACTAGAATTTGTACTTTACTAAGAAAGGGAAACCCAAATTTTACATATGTTACATTTGACCACTACCTAACTGGCATCGTGTAGTCTTAGAGGTACTGCATGCTGAGGATATAGTGGTAGCTTAATAACGTTTGTAGCATTAGATGCCATTAGTTTTTATGTCATAGAATGTATGGGCAAACGGTAGGTATTTATATCTTAAGCTTTCATAACCTGGACATAATATAACAAAATGAAATTCATCTTCAGTAAATCTCCTTGTGATCGGGTATGATCTTTTGGATTTCCCACAACATCGCACATTATCACAAGCACCTGATTCTCCATTCCACCAATATTTGTCGTACTCTTTTACCATTGATCATTCTCTCTCTCTGACCCGAATTCCAAACAGTATTCGATCGATCAATCGCAGTATGCGCTCAGCGTCAAACAGTGTTGAGCGGAGGCCATGCAAGTCGACTGGGGTCACAATACAGAAAGACAATGTTCACAAACGTAAAATAAATTTCCCCTTTATCTTGTTTCATTACTCTTGACAGTTAACACGGCGAATAAGTGTCTTCGGCATGACCAGCGAAGCTGAAGCACATGGCTATCCCACCGCCCTGGATAGTGGAACAAGTAAACTGCAGCATCGCTAAAATGTATCTGATAACCATAAAATACTTTTTTCTTGAAGATTGCCTGGCAAAACGAAATAATTATTTGCCTATGTTTGATTTGAAATTAAACAAAAGCCTCATCGTGATGTATTTAATTCAGCTATCAGTGTTATCATTTGGACCGTAGGTTTCAGTATTTCGGCGACTGTTTACAACGTAGATGCTTTTCGTAGTGTTGGTAATAGTTTGGTAAAATTCAACTTCAAGCAAACTTTCTTTTCCTCGCCAGTGTACCTTAGTCGTCGTGGAAGTTGCTATATAGTAAAATAGTAAATGTGTGAAATGAATTGTGCTTGTTTCCAGGATGGTTGGAGGCCAGATGGATCAAACAATGAAGTTTTCCCATTTTATATTTTTAATATTGTAAAGATACCAATCGTAAAGATCATATCGGAAGGGGATCACGATGGAAGGAAAAACATCGTAAGTACATATGGGTGTTACGATGACCTTAACGCTAATATCACTTCGGACAACGGTTCTCAGGGTGGTTGGTGTGATGCGATGGTAATTGTCAGTCATTGTGTAATGTTTTTTGTTTTTGTTTTTTTTTTATTTATTTTTTTTTTTAGTTTTGAAGATATTTATGAAATATATTCTCTGGTCTGCTGCAGGTTACTTGTTCCGGGGAGGTGAAGCCTTGTGGTCACGCCGAAGACCCGATTCTCGAAATGGTCATAGTGGGGAAAGCCCATTTCTGGTTAGACTAACAGTAAGTCTCTGAAATGAACATATTTTACTGTAAAACGTTCATGGTAAAAAAAAAAAAAATATTGAAATGGAGCCCCGGGACTTCTTCATTTTCAGAAGCTAAAGAAATCTAGACTTGCCACATTTCCTAGATTTGTGTGGGCTTTCTTGAAAATATTTGCTTCAGGGTCAGTACGGCAGACTAATTTCTGGTCTCCAACAGTGATATTGCTGGAATATTGCTGAAAGCGGCGTAAAACCATACACGCTCATATACATGATCCACCATCTTAACTGTATCTGGTTTCCCTGACGAACACTGCCCATCTGCTATGTAACACGACGCCATATATATGGCGACAGCGAGAGAGCACTCACAAAGGATAATATTTCTGAAACACGTCAAGCGTGTGAAAAACCATGCTGGTATATAATGACAGCATCTTGGGAGGAATTCTTAATGAGCGAAAAGGAAATACTTTTGTGTAAAACTATATCTTAAGAACGCCAAATTAAACAGTCTTCTTCCCGGAGACCAACATCTACATCAAACATGAAAAAATGAATATGTCAAATAATTTTTTTTTATAATTATACATTGAAGGCTTTCTGAAAGGACAGATGATCAGAAAGGCGACATGATGTAAACTTGATAGTGACTCTAGGAACGTGAGTGTGCCATTAGATACGACATGAGATCATTTTATTAAACGACAATACTTTGAAATACATTTTTAGAGCCGTTTGAGACGCCATAATAACACATTGAAACTGTATGAAATTCACACCTTTAGAAGCGGTATACGTGATGTTAAGCCAGAAGATGAGGTCTGATACATACCAGTCAAATGAGGTAGGGGATTTTGGATTTACAAGACTGATAAAATGCAAATGATGAAGTCAAAGAGGATTATGATGAAGAGAAACTAAGGGAAACTGCAACCATTTATTTCATTTTTTTTAAAACGTATATTAACTGAGAGGCGGTTGGGTAGCTTAATGGTTAAAGCGCTCGTTCATGACGTCAAAGCTCTGGGTTCGAATCCCCATATTGATTCACCATTATGTCGCTGGACTAGTGCTAAAAGATGTTCACTCGTAAATATCTAAAACGGCAAGGTGATGATTTTAAAAGCACTGAAACTTGAATATGGGGCATGATATTAGGGAAAAGATTAACCCTGTTAGATCTTCATTGTTAGAAATGTGACCAACTGCTGAGGGGTTGCGCTACTATGTAACAGAACTGTTAGAGTCTTTTGTCAAAATATGTCACTTGACAGCAGGGCAACCGCAGAGTCGACTACCGGTGTGAAACACATGTCGGTGCGTCAATTCAGATAAAACTAGAAGTATATCTATGTTAAGCTATCAAAATAGTCGCCATAAAGTCTGGAGCCGTGACTCAGGTCGTAAATCATTGCAAGTATTTTTCACTTTTTTGTTTGAAAACAATTATATAGAAAGTGACTAGGAAATGTTAGTATAACATATGTTGGTTAGAATTGACCGTATTGTAATGTGTGTCCAAGCCACTGCCAACGAACCCATTTCCATAATAATAAGACCTCCGTGATAACATGGGTCAGTTGTATGATAACCGACTTCCTCAGAGGCGTCTGTTCCTGATTCAAATTCTAGTCAAATATACAGGTGTTAGCGAGAGGTGAGAGTAACTACCGTAACCATGGTAACCGTCACGAACACATGCAAAGCAATGTCAGTTGTTTACTGGTGACAAAAATGTTGTCCGCTGCAGTTCCTTATTTTGACTTAACCATACATTTCCGATTGTTTTCATGTGAACAGATGACTAGATTTAGTACATGTATATGGCGAGTGCCACTGGTGGGGCAGGATACAATGACCTATATTCGTGAACGTCTGGTATCATCATTATTTCATACTGATTCATACACACATGCCCTGTCATCTCATGGTGGCAATCACTAGATTGTCCGGTCCAGGCGCAACTTGTCTACGGAACAACCGTCACAGACACATAGAAAGGCTTGTCAGTTGTTTACCTGTACAAGCGGGCGAACACACGGTACACCTGTCACAGACACATGAAAAAGCATGTCAGTTGTTTACCTGTACACAAACAAAATTGTTTACCTGCAAACACATGGTACAGCCGTCACAGACACATGGAAAGACATGTCAATTGTTTACCTGTACAAACGGGCGAACACACGGTACAAGTCAGAATTCCATCATTTTCAGTACTAGTGCTTCAAATTTGGAATCGCCTCAAACGACCACCATATAACCTTTGAATGGAGTTTACACAGGAATGGAGTAATGTAACCTGGATCAAATAACTTTTGACGCTGTTTGAAAACCTTCGTAGACTACTTGAAAATATGGGATACCCGCCTTAACAGGCATTCAGGTAGGTGTCTTTTAGACACTCACAGATCTAAACGAGAGGTTTAGGTGGCGGCGTCACTGGTCTCTTGAATTTGCTTCGTAATGCTATGAAGGCTCTGTTGGTGGGTTTCAAGGCTACTTGACTTTCATTGAACAACATCATTTCATAGGTATATCTGACCCGTGAAGGTTCAGATTAGAATATTGGCTTTCAGTAGCCCATGCTTGTCCTAAGAGGCGACAAATGAGATCGGCCGGTCAGACTAATCGCTACTATCGCCGCCTTACAGGTGGAATATTGCTGAGTGTGGCTTAAAACTAAACCCTAACACTCACAGATATATCATAACCTAAAAGTGTAGTTCTTGCCTAATCTTTGTGTGTCGATTTCCAATCCAAGTGGACATTCAGAATCATATGCATAAGGAAACAGTACAACCAGAAGGTGAACACAATTGATGCTCAGGGGAGGATGATTAACGTGTGCACTCCCTAAGCAGTTCCGTACTGAACCCAGTACAGCACAAATTGTCTTTTTCTGTAAATTTGAAATTTATGACATACTTTCGAGCATGATATATATGTATAAAGGAATGGGCAAATTGAAGCATCTCACACAGGCTTGTGGAGGGGTTTTGTTACTCGGAGCCCTCGTGAATCGATCTGAATATGAAACTCCTGGCTGTCTCCACGGTCTCCTTTGTTCCAAACCCAAGTGGGGAAATCAGTGAAAGAGAATTGTAGATTTGATCGGTGTGCGAAATAGTGTCCACATGCCTGCATTTACTAGCCCCCCAAATACTTTATTAGCCAGAAATGTGAAAGTAGATACGCGTTTCATCATTAAGCTGCTAATATGATGAACGTTTCTATCTGGCCATAATCTTGCATGATTTAAGAGTGTATTAATTTAACAAGCTGGAGAGAGTTATATATATATTTACAAAATGACCCCATGAAAATTCACTAGCCCATACGGTACAGTTACTGTAGACTATTGGCCCGACTTAATTTTTACTAGCCATGGGCTAGAGGTCGAGTGACTATTTCGCTAGCTGATATCTATTGAATGACATGCAATACATAGTTCATCGACATACCTGGAGCTTATTAAATAGAAGCGACAAAACCCTTGTCACATCTGTAATAAATCTCTGTTGAAAGATTGTATAATTCTGACTATGTCGTAAGTAAGTGTTTGTTTGTTTGCTTGGACCCGTGAAGATCTGGGAAAGAATTTATCTTCAGCAACCCATGCTTGTTGCAACAGGCGACTAACGGGATCAGACATGTACACTTGGTTGACACATGCATCCTAAATGCGTTGATGGGTGTTCATGGTGTTGAAGAATGGAATGTCTGGTTCAGACTCGATTACTTACAGGCCGCCGCCATATAGGTTCGATATTGCAGATATATCGGCTTTTAACAACAAACACAATTTTTAATCAATTATTTGTTTATATGTCAAACGTCTTGGCCGAATTTCCTTCTTTCGAATTTGCCATTCTAAGAAGAAGTTCCATCTCAAGCATCGAAGACGAATCCACAAGACATAGAGACACCATATCGTAAGGAAAGCATATCGTTAGGTGAATATTGTGTGTGGAAAACATATTGTAGATATTATTATTATTAGGAAAGCATACAGTTAGAGAAATATTCTGTGTGGAAAGCATGTCAACTGGAACATATTTTGTAAGGAAACAAATCTTTAACCACATCGTAAGGAAAACATAGTGAAAGGAAATCCTATCGTTTGAGAAACCATATGATAAGAAAATCATACTGTGAGGAAACCATACTATCAGGAAACCATAATGCGAGTCCACGTGGGACAAACTGTCAGGCACGTGGGAAGCGCGTGCATGTCGGTCGAAGGAAACATACCGACCTTGGTATCAAAGAGTTTATATAATACACCATTTCCACTGAAATCTGAGAAGCTTTAAGACATTTTCCAAGAGTTCGGACTTTTTTCGGAAATAATACATTTTCATGTCAATTTTGACGCCAAGACAGATTTTAAATGTAACGTAATAGATGATGGCGGACACTGAGCAGTGTATAATGACTCAGAGACTGAGCCGCCATCCACTCAATTACCAGCTCTGATATTCAGCTCTCATTTGATACTCAACTGCCACTGGGAAAGTGAAAGTGCATACATAAGTACAACACATGTGTCACCAGTTGAGGCCTTGTTTGATAGACTCATTGTCACCAGATGTGACAATGTCCTCAGCGACCGACACAGGTCACATGGACTCATTCCGTATGCATACCCTGTTTCCAAAGACATTGCACTGGTGATATCACGATTTCACCATTACACGAATATGTTCAGTTAAGTCGACCCTGTCACACCCAGTCGAAGGGTTACAATCTGAAGGCAGTCAAATCTCGAAACATGCACCACAGGAAGGACCATAATCACCCACAATACGACAAGCGTTCCAGCACGGTCCATCCTATGGTAGCCCCTCACTATAATTGCGTTCAGCCGTCAGATCGATAGTCTATTCCGACAGACCCCATTATAACGGCTGACCCATATAAAGGAAGGAGATTAGCTTTACATAGTGGTGTGAGGAGCACAGAGGACCGAACCCTCCTGAACCAGATAGCATCTCCAGGAGCTGCTGAAGAGCTATCGTGTGTGCCGTGAGCCGCCTTTTAACAAGGATCAGGGGTCACGATGGGAATCAGACATGCATGTCCAGGACTCCTACTGCGTTTCCATATATTAGAATACACTGGGCACATACGACAGGGCTTTGATGAAATTTGGCCGCCAGAGAGCGTTGTTACTCCGTGGTTCTTATTCAAACCGGGAACGAGAGCATTCGAAGTTTTGAATCACATTACTTGCTGGGGCATGAGTAATACAGGACCGGTAGAGGCGCGTCAATAGATCGACAGAGGATCTATGGATTCCCTCGGCATAGACGAAACCGTATTGTTTAATGCTGTATTCATCTGTATACCAGATATATGGTCTGTAACCGCGTCTGAAACAGACAACCTAGTGATTGACACCATGAGCAACACCTTGCGCAGTGCGGATCATGTGACATGAATCAAATGAGTCCGGGCGCCTGACCATCCGATCCAGTTGTCACCTTTTTCGTCAAGTGCAGGGGCCATTTTCACAAAACGATCGCTACGACTGTCGTGAGTCTAATGTTAAAGCATGCGAGTTACGATCACTTCTATGGGTCGTTTTGTTAAACGGGTTCCAGGCTCCTACAGAGCAATGGTAACTCGGATCTTCTTCGTAGGGTACAGGGACATCTAAACGTTTGGCGTTAAATAAACTGGAATCATTTAACTTAATTAGACACTAAGTTAAAACGAGGATATATATTGCAATTGGTCGACAGTCGTCATATAAGTAATTCCTTTCCATTGATTTACCAACCTGAACGAGAAAGATCAGCGACCAATAAAACAACAGAACAGCCAATCTTCATATTTTTACCGCTATGTAGCTGGAATATTGCGGAGTGCGGCATTAAACAATCATACTTAGCTGCAGATGAATATTCAGAGTAGCCTGAAACAAACCGAAAGGATGCCAATAGGATGGCTATGTTTTCATGAGTAACTTTATGTCAAAGAATATTCCAACAACTCCAGTTTTAAGTGTCAGCTTTCCACTTCCTGTGACGTTCACCTGAACATACTCTTTCAAGGAATACATGGATACCAAGGGAGATCATAAGAACCTTGCTCAAAACATGTTACAGCAGGGTTCAGACATGCAAGGTCGTTAGAGTTGCTTTCAAATGTTACGTTAGGCATGTAGAGAAACCTTACAAATTGGGCGATCAGTGACAAAGGTAACATTCTTGTTCCCTATTCTAACTAAGCCAATGGGACGTGTTATACTCACCGTATACCCACCCGACACCATCACTAGATGATATTGGTTCAAAAACGCATGCTATTCATACTTTACGAATCTAAAAAAAAAACCCCACTATTTATGCTTGTGGAACTTATATGTGCCTTTACCTGCCTATCAATAAGCTGTGCCAGACTGATCTGTACTAACACTAGAATCAGTCGTGGATGGCACCCCTGTAGTTCTTAGATGTAAACCCCCTTTCTGCTGAAACAAAACAGACGGACCTAAAAACTTTCTGTTGTATTCTTAGATATGCTGGTTCAGTCATCGAAGCCCCTGCTGACCAAAAACATGCACGTGTCTAATCCTGCCTGTTATCCAAAACTAGCGGCTGTCCCGACTTTAGATACATCGCCCCTGTTATCCAATTTGAAAACATTCTAGTCCAGACCTCAGTTCACCCCTTTTCCAAGCAGAGCAACCTCGCTCTAGCATTTATTGTATAACAATGAGACATATACAACAGGCAGAGAGACGGGTGCTTAAACACCCTCCCAATGACCATAACAGAAGGGTTTGGACAGTTGATAAATCTCTCAGTAGGCTGTCAGATGCTTAAAACCACTGGATATGACAAGGATAATTTGAAGTATATCGCCTGTTTAAACACCCGTTAAAGAAGCTGATTGAATAGTTACAAAAGGTGTCGTCTGCCAGGTACAACCGTAAATCATGCCGTCTGCTAAACGACGGGAACTTCATGAGGCCACCAGACACCAAACCAGATACCCTGCCGGCCACCACATTCGTCCTCAAGCACAACACATCCCCTCCACCAACACGTTCATAAAGCCGATCTTTAGCAGCATGACGTCTTATACCCCGAAACCCACACCGAGTCCTGTTCAGTGGAGCACATGCAGTATATACCAAGATCTGACGACAACGGAAGGGCAAGCCTACGAGGGGGATGATCTTGATGAAGCTAAATGAGCTCATCATATTGTAGCTTCCAGTCACAGGCGCGCGGAAATAGACGAGTGTGAAATGACGGACCGCAGCCTTGTAATCATGGTTCAGAAGACGATACAGCTTCTGGGGTAATCTCACCGGTCGCTGTGTTTCAAAAGAAGCGGGTCGCGGCGAGCAGAATTGGTTAACTGACCACACTAAAGGGTCAAGTGGTTGCCCATTGAATCCATTCAGAGTAACCATCCTGTAAGTGGGTGAGGAAGATTTTTGTAAAACGAATTAAATGGTGATTATCTCTGGCACGTTAATGTCAAGACAGGTCCATATTGTGAGTTACACAGGGGCTTGTGACGCTAGAGGCTGCCATCAAGGTATATACTGTAACTAACTGAGTCTTAGTACTACATAAAAGTGGATATACTTTGATGGCAGATTTTAGCGTTATAAGCCCCTGAGGTTAACTGTTAAAAACTTGAGTAGTTGCGTGATAGTAATTTTATCATCAGTCGGAATCATGGTGGTCTGGTTTTGTGTTGGCTAGCTCAGTGGATAAAGCGTGAACCTTACACATCAAAAGTCTTGGTTCTATTCCAGGTATGTGTACATGTCGTAAAACTGACATAAATATGGGTTAGCGTGTTTCTTATCCTTTCATCGTTAAAATCGCACTTTCTACACGCCATTGCTTGGGGTAGAGGTCCGTACCGTTACAAACATCTGTCGTTGTATAGGATTTACAATGCCTCTACGCTGGGATAAACATCATAATATTTTAGCATATGCAAATTTCCAATATGTCAACCTTTTTTAATCGAAACTAATTTTTGAGATACTATTTCAGATCCAAAACTATACACACTGAACAATGACATAAACTCTTCAGGTTATGGGCGAGTGATCAATTAGTATAATCGAACTCGGGAGAAGTTTGATGTTCCAGACGTCATTGCTACAAGGCTGATCGTGTGAAGTATTTTGGAAAACAGCTTTACAGAAAGATGTATCTTCTCTTCAACTGAACCTATAGAAATATCAATTAAATTAAATATTTTATACAACTGACATATCATTTATCTGATTTGGTTAGATTTGATCTTCAGTAACCCACGTTTGTCATAAAAAGCGACTAACGGCATAGGGTGGTCAGCCTCGGTGACTTTGTTGACACACGTCATTGTATCCGCATTGAGTAGATTGATGTTCATGATGCTCACTGGACTGTCTGGTCCAGACTCAAACATAACACAATTATATCTTTCAGTGACAGACCGGTCAAGTAATCAGTCTTGTTGCGCGTGCTTTTTTCATTCTCTCAGGACCGCGTTTGAGGACAGTTCAGGAGCACATGTGTACTTCCTGTCCCTTGTCCCAATGCCCAGGAAGACATATTTTCCATCAAAAAGATAATTATTTAACGCATTCAGGACACGCTTGTTTGGGTCTCTGTTTGAAATATGGACAATGGAGCATCGATTGATTGGAAATTGATTTCAGGTCCAGGAACGGGACAAATCGGGTGTCAGGTTGGAGGTGGTCCCATTAAGCGACAAAACATTACAGTGATTTTAACGGAAGAGACCAAATCGTTTGTAAATGTCCACTGATGATAATTCCACGGCAATGACTCCGACGTATTCGGATCAGTAATTCAAGTGATTTCAGAAGAGATTTCTTATTCCCTCTGCAACCATTGCAGAGTAATTGTCATGTGACAAATGTTTATCGTCATTTACCCGATTACAAAAAAACATATCTAGTGGCTGCGGGCAAAATATAGATGTTAGTGTGTGTGTCACATGCCGACACATGCACGCAAACATCCCAGGTATTCTCGCTGCAGGCATTTCTGGAATACAATACGCATTATCCAGGATAACGGAACATACAACTGAGAACAAACTGATAATATTTAAATACAGGTGACAAATACAACTGAATTATATTTTAGTTTCAGTCACTATGGGCTACAGTCTTCTGCGATGCAACTCCATCAGTCTACCCTTCCACTATTCCACATCAGAGGAATCAATTCTAAACCCTCTTTCAAGAAATGGGATAAGGGAGGTATTCTTAACACAAGGAGAGAAGAAAGAAAGTCTTGACACTTGAAAAGAAAGTCTTGACACATGAAATGAGGGAAGAAAGGACCTCTTGACACATGAAAGGAGAGAAGAGGGGAATTCTTGACACAAGAAAGGAGAGAAGTAAGGAGTTCTTGACACAAGAAAGGAGAGAAGAGAGGAAGTCTTGACACATGAGAGGAAAGACAAGAGGAGTTCTTGACACAAGAAAGAAAAACTTCTGGAGAGGACAGAAATATTTTAATGCCTGTTACCACCGTGATCTCTTGTTGCCACTCAGCAACCATGCACCTCACAGGCATCGTGGTATTGCTTGTTAGAAAGCACTATATCGAAGAATCTAGACGTTGGAATTAATAAAAGACAGTTTCTCTAATTTCACATGATTAAGTAGCTCTGAAACGTCTTTAGCAGCAACGAAGAAGATGTTGTTAATAAACCTCTCATGTGTCTGATAGCACTACAGTGACCTATGTTATCCAGAAGGGAAAAACAGTACCCGTGAAAATGCGGATTAGAATTGGTCTTTAGTGACTCGTGCCTGTCGTAAGAGGGGACTTATGGGATCGGGTGGTACCAGCAAACCAACTAACAAACAAAACAGATGGGAATATGAGTGACGGAAAACAGTTGTGTTAACACATTGTGGACATATTGGAGGAGCCTAACTAGAGGAGGCAACAAGTAGGTTACTCCACCTTCATCACCTCTCACAGTGGATATATTGAATCATCGGTGTATTAATAGAGATCCTATTTGGGTTAATTAGTCTGTGGAGCGAGAGAGACATTTGAAGCACTGTAATCTTATCTGCAGCACACCCACCGTGTGTTGGCCAGGGAATAGGTGAATTTAACATAGAAAACGGGACATTGACAGGGGTTCCGTTACCTTCACATTCAAATCTCTTCCTTGGGGCTTTTATTTAGTAGAGTGGGTTAAGTGTTTGCTCCTCTTGATAATGAATTTTGATCGAATCCAGAGGGACAACGTTGATTCTACATGTGCTCTAGCAGCCTTCACGTAAACAGCTTATTAAAAATGACTTGCCTTTGCGTGCATTCTGAGAGGATACACTCAGTTCGTCGCAAAGACCTGGTTATCGTTACCATTCGATTTAACACATGTTCAGGGCCCGTGAAGATTCGGGTTAGAATTAATCTTCATTAACCCGTGCCTGTCGTGACAGGCGACTAACGGGGTCGGGTGGTCAGACTCTCTGGCTTGGTTGACACATATCATGCTCAGATAGATTCTCATGTTGTTGATCACTGGATTATCTGGTCCTGACTCGATCGTTTACAGACCACCGCCATATAGCTCCAGTATTGTTGATTGCGGTGTAGAACTACACTCACCCACTCACCCACTCACTCACTCACATGCTCATCACACAGGGTTTTCTCTTCGCTGTAGAATAAGATGTTGATCTCTCACAAATATAAAATCTAATAGACAAAAATCGACCCCAGAACATTGTTCAACTTGAGAACAGTAGCAATGCCAGACTTTGCAAATTCATATAGATTTGAGCTGGATCCACATTTAAATGTCTACACTAGGCACGTTTGTATGATGTGACTACTGAATTGTATGTGGTGTTTGGAAATAATGCATTGTCGCTTGAAAACGTATCCGCTCACACTCACTTCCATTGGAAACTTGAAATGTAAGATTTGAATGAAACATGTTATGGGTTAGCTCGGTGTCCCAGACGAGTGTATCTCGAGACGAAGGTGCTAGCTGGTACGTGACCTGTGATATTTGCAAGACAAAAGATATGTTCAGGTGTGGCAGGTCGTCAACAACACGCCTGACACAGACACAATGTGTAAAATAACCTGAAACTCTCTCTCTCTCTCTCTCTCTCTCTCTTACACACACTGACACAGACAGACAGACACACACACAAACAGACAGACAGACAAACAGACACACACACACACACACACACACACGAACGCCTATTCATAAACCGGACATAAACACCAGTGAACGAGTGAGTTAAAGTTTGTTTGATGCTTGTGCGCTGTTTAACGGCACACAATATTCGAGCTGTATGGCGGCGGTTTGATTACTACAGTGTGGTTCATACAACCCAGTGACTGACATCGTCCAAACGTAGCCCCAGGATGTGTTGTTGGCATACGTATCATAATGTCCGTTCAAGATGGTAAACGAAGGTTATGTAGACACATTCCATCAGTTGAAACATGCTGTCTCCCTGGCATTTCCCAAACACAAAATTTCGCTGCCACAGTTTATATCAGACGATCGTGCTGTCACAATACCACCTTCTCAAAGTTTCATATCCACAGTAAGTGGAGAAATCCCCAACAAAACCCCCCATCTCGTGTCATTCCGCCACATTCCGTCCGTTACGGAAAGATACGAATGGAGCAATGAGTGTCACGATCTGAACTGGGCAGTCTTGCGTGTCGTTAAAAATATACAATTTTGATCGATGCGTTGTGAGGGGCTTTCGTATTGCAGACAGGCCCTAGGGTGGACCGTATGGCAGAAAAGGTGTGGTTCGGGGACTGTAAGGCAAACTACCCGCTTGACTGCAGAACCTATATATAACCTAAATATATATAATATACATAGTCAAATATAGTCAAAGATTAGTTCCGCTATTCTATGCTAAGTGTATACATAGACATAGTGGAGTTGGGGATCAAAGTGCTTAGCGCTTAGCGCTATACGACAATCGATCTTCAATACTTAAAGGCAGACTTCACGACCGTCGTAATGTTAAGATCCCTTGATCCTGGGTCCCGTTTCACAAATCTCTCGTAACTTTTCTCGTAGTATTTGTACCTCCTATGTTACAGTATAGCAGGTACGATTGTAGACTAACAGCTAGTCTCTGAAATGAACATATTTTACTGAAAAACTTTCATAGTGAAAAAAAATAATATGATGAAATGGAGCCCTGAGACTTTCTTCATTTTCAGAAGCTAAGGAAAGCTAGACTAGCCACATTTTCTAGACTTGCGTGGGCTTTCTTGGATATATATTCTTCAGGGTCTGTACGACAGACTAGTACGATTGCTACGGGAAGAGGTATGACACCTCAGACTTACAAGACCTTGTGAAACGGGGCCTGGTCGTTCAGTTCTCCAGGGTCCATCTTTTCGAAAGATTTAAAACTCCTTCGTAACAATGGAAGACGCACTCGGACAAGCAAATCTAATTTCTGTATTCGAAAATGAATAGCTGCGATTTATATTAGTGTTAATATTGTACACCACCTGTCGTTAGCTGGAAAATCTTCATTGGGCCAGCAGTATTATTTAGCGTGCAGACCATAGGTAGCCCAAGCTTGTTAGGGGCGACAGAAGCTATCGGGTGGCCAAGGCTTGCTGATTTGGTTGATTATACATGTCGTATCTCATTTGCGTACATGGATGCTCATGAAGTCCAATACTAATTTATGTTGCCCAGACACGATTATTTACAGACGGGGCAGTCGGAATATTGAGGCGTTAACAGCTGTTTGTGGAAAAGAGTAACTTGATGCACTGACGGTGTGGCCTTAAGATATAAAGCTCCGTAATTGGCCGTGCTGAGTTGCGTCCCTTTGGCGCACCAAGATCCGATAATAGCGGAATTCCACCACTTGTTTAAAGAGATCATCATCTGCCAACATTGTGCTCGTGAAAACTAGTAACTGTAGACGACACCCGTTACACAACAACCCTCCTACTCGTGAAGGAGACGCACCGCCATACATCTGAAATACTGGTCACTTTTTTCACTCCAGTTGACTAGAATTCAGACTGGGAAATATATATGAGGTGAAATATGGTCGCTAATCCACCTTAAATATTAAATGTATAAGTTAAATATCTACAACTGTCTCATCAAATACCTTCTCAACAAATCACACCACTCTGCCCTCGAATAGGGACACGCTGCGATACATGCGGTTTGTGACCAGTCAGAGATATGAAACCCCGGAGTCAGTGAAGCATGAAACACGAGCCTCGTTGTGATGTCTTGTACACAATGCATGACAACGCAGCTTTCAGGCATTGGTCACAACTTTGTGGAACTGCTTTACTCGTCCCATCTCATATCTAACACACACCATACATGCGGACTGCAACTGTTGGGACTCTCGCTCCAACGCCGAGGCAAGCAGGAGGTATTAACTGCGTATAGAGTGGAACGATGCAACCTCGCGCCTGTTATAGCGCTTTATATATAGCACGGCTCTGCCGTGTTAAGGTTACAGAGAAGTGGGTCGTTTCGGGGTGAGACAACGGCAACCTCCTTTAAACGAATCATTTACTCGTACCAAGGCCGCCAGCTTCTGTGCTACCTGTTACCAATCTGTTTACATATAGGCCAGCTCAGGACATGATTCGACAGGTCGTGACCTGATCAGTTGTTTCATAAGATTCTAGTTATCAGTTGTCTTGAGAATGTAACAGTGATGCACGGAGCATGTGTGAGTGAGCTGAATGTTTCTACCATGTGATACACGCCCAATGTATGAGTTGATGTTTTTAACATGTGAAACACGCCTTATGTGTCACTGGGTTGAATGTTTTTACTATGTGATACACACCGCATATGTGAGTGAATTGAATGTTTTTACCATGTGATACACATCGCATGTGTGAGTGAGTTGAATGTTTCTACCACGTGATACACGCCTTATGTGTGAGTGAGTTGAATGTTTTCACCAGATGGTTCGGTGAAATGAGGTTGAGGAGTATTGTATACTAGTATATACTTCCCATCAAAAGTTTAGACTCACTTGAAACACTCACTAGTGTGCTGTGTGTGTGTGTGTGTGTGTGCGCGCGCGCGCGTGTATGTGTGTGTGTGTGCGGGTGTGTGTGCGGGTGCGGGTGCGGGTGCGGGTGCGGGTGTGTATATGTGCTTGTGCGGTTATATCGAAGGTCGATTTCTCCACTAAATTTGGGGAACCAGCAGCAAACTTTATGCAGATGAATTGCACGAAGATCATGCAGCAAATTGCTGAATAGCATGTGCATATACCGTGCATGTGAGCAGCTGCCTTTTAGTGTAAATATCGCCAAGAAATCGCCAATTTTCAATGATTTTTTTATCATTTACTGAACTTATGATAGTAATCTTTTCAACGTCATGAATTTGACAATTCACCAGTTAAGGTGTAAACGGTACCTTTTACGAGTATGGAATATTTTGCAAAATGCAATTTAGAATAGGTACCTGAAGTATGCGGCTATATTTACACTAATTAGTCTAAACTTTTGATGGGAAGTATAAACGTCGAGGTTCACGACGTGCTGCTTATGAATGAGTTGGTGTGGTTTTATGCGGCTCAATATTCCAACATATCACGTCGGGGAACAAAGAAATGGACTTTACACGTTGTATCTAGCGTGGTGCGAAATGACGCAGGTTCTCCAGCGCTAGCCCACTGTTAAAGCATGCTGTAGTCAAATATAGATACCTAAGTCACATCCAGTATACTGAGGCTGTACATGCGAAAAATACATCTGTTCAAGCATGTTAGGTATGTTGAGAAATATAAAAATACCGTTTAGAATAATTGATGTTAAAGTCAAACCAGTTCTATACTGTGTGCTGTGGAAATATGGGGGATGTACATATTTCCATAGAAAAGGTACGTTTATTTGCCTGCAAGAAATTTCTCTGGGTCAAGATGAGCACATCAAATGTTACGGATTATGGGGAATATGGCAGACACCCGCTCATCATATCTTCACAAATCAGGGCGATGAAATATTGGATTAGATTATTCATTATGCCATTCTGCCGCTACCCCGAAATGTTTTTATGTGATATCACTGTATGACAAAGAAGGTAAAAGTAATTAGATAACAGATGTCAAATACCTACTATTTTCGACTTGACTTAATTATTTATGGTATGAAAAAACGTTGAATGTTTCGTCATTGTTTCTAAGTACATCAACGTAAACATTAGAAGACATTTTCCAGCAGAAACAGTAGGAAAAATTTTCATTAGCAACAAAATGTGATTAATATTCTGTCTTTAAAGAGACCCATTAATACTGAACGTTATTTATCATTTGTTAATCTTAAGAAATATAGAATAGCTTTAGCTCGTTTCCGTTGTTCATTTCATGATTTATCAATTGGAAAAGCAGGTTTATGAATATCAAAAGAGAGGATGGAATCTGTAGATGTTGTAATAATGTTATAGAAGATGAATATCATTTTCTTCAACCCCGCCCGGCATATAATACTTTTCGTAAAAAATATATTAAAGAACTCTGTCTTGTCCATCCATCAGTCGATAAATTTTCGTTTCTGCTGAATTCTTCAAATGAAATTGTAATCTAAAATGTTGCGGTTTTCATTTATCAAGCCATGTCAATGAGAAAAGTGTATATATGAAATGTACTATAGACCTGTGGCTTCCTAAGTACTAAAATATAGATTGATCGATTGATGTACTGAATCCAAGCTGACCAGACATTGTTTTATCCTTTTAATGATGATACTCAGGCACGGAAACAACAAGTATCTTTGTCATACGTGACACTACTGGGGTATTTACCACTGACTTCCGTCTCTTTGAGAAGAAGTCCCATCCACTTCAACACGAGAACAGAGACTGAATCAGCCTGGTGGTAACTGAATCTAGAAACGATGAATAGGTGTCAGTATAACAGAAAATTATAATCATCAGAAATTATTTTGTGTACAGGTTTGTGTATTAATGGTGAATGATTGTATTCTGTAAGGTGTGTAAATACACGTGTACACGCATCAGCATTTAACAACGAACACTTACCCCATGGTCGGAGTTACGATCTGTTCTGACATACCTGGAAGATGAGATGTATACGTACTGTACACCTGATGGTAGCGACCCGTGAATATCTGGGTAAGAACTGATCTTCAGTAAACCATGCGTGTCAGAGGCGACTAACGGGATCGGTGGTCAAGCTTGCTGACTTGGTTGACACCTGTCATCATATAGCTGTTGCGTAGATCGATGGTCATGCTCTTGATCACAGGATTGCTTGGTACTAGAATCGATTATTTGTGGAAGGCGGCCTTTAAATTTTCCAGTCAGGTAATGTTGTTCACACTTTGTCAGTTTTGTTGGCTTGACATATCAGTAAATAAAGCCAGTCGATTTTCAACGGAGAGAAGTTTAAGTAAATGTCAGTTATGTATCTGGGCGGTAGAAGACGGAATTCACCTCCCATTTGTATGCCTACATTATGCTGATTAAAGTGAACAATACATGATAATTATCCGATAAAATATCCTTTAACTGCCTTTGTTTCCATTCTATCCTTCCAAAATGAACATGAAATACGTAGTCTAACGCTGTATGAAGTAATAATCTATCTGAACTGGAATTTATTTTGTGAAACGTCTGTAACATGTCTTTTATGTGTGCATGTATTCTTCTTTATGGGCCGGAGGCCTTAAGTACAACGAAGATCTTTGATTTTGACTTGATGCAAACGTGAAGTGATGACATGTTATAGTCGAATATCAACAAATCTGACCACAGAATCCCGTTAGAAGCCGCTTGTGATAAGTCTGGGTCTCTGACGACTATTTCCTACATGAAACAAGTACGCTTGTCCAGTCTGGACTCTCTCTGCGAAGTGTAAATATACTGAAAATACAATTCAGGGAATAACCTTGAGAATGTATCTGTGTATAATTATTAAACTCACCTTTCGCGATATGGCTGTGCTCAAATATTCACCCAGAGAGACATCGTCTTGAAGTGAAAGAAATCTTCACACATTGTATCCATCTGGGGATTCGGCCTTAGGTGTGACGAGCGAACACTTTAACCACTCGGCTACCCCATTTGCCCCTTTCTCTGCCAACAAGTGCCCGACTCTGGATACTGCGGAAGGCCCCTAGATGTATACTGCACGGAGTATGTGGGGACAATATAATCAGACCCAGAGAGTCTGCATATATATTCTGGAGGGTATTTCTAGATGTCCTGGAGGGAATCTATGAATTTTGGTTTTCATGGTCATTCAACTCTTCCACGAAAACCAAGGTGTTCTCTGAAACACTCACAATATTTCCCAGAAATACAGCAATACAGGGATATTGAACAGACGCTGTACTGCAAAACTCTTTGTATATGCATCCCATGCACGGATTCGCGATACTTAAGGCAAGCACGTTTGACATACATGTCCATGGTATAATCTCTGTATGCACTTGCAAATACATATATGCACATTATGTTGCATGCCCATTGACTAAACAATGAACATCCTCGTCACAATAGGTAATGTGCATGCTTTGATTTGAAATTATTATAAGTGCAATAACAACCGTAACTATACAAAGTGAGTCAACTGTCCTTCCATTCATACAATGACATCACAGGAACGGTACGGATCTCCCCCAATGTAAGTAATCAGTACTATGAGCCCAATGAGAAGATGACAGTTGATGGACTGCGTCAATTTGACAACTTCTGTCGGGTATTGAACATACTCGTAGTGTGGCTAATAGGAGTGTATGAGTGAGTTGAGTTTACGCCGCATTCTGCAATATTCCACGTATATGGCGGCGGTCTGTAAATAATTGCGTCTGAACCAGGCAGTCCAGTGATCAACAGCATCGATCTGCACAATTGGGAACCAATGATGTGTGTCAGCCAAGTCAGTGAGTCTGACCACCTGATCCCGTTAGTCGCCTCTTACGACAAGCATGGGTTATTCATGGCCAATATTCTAACCCGGACCTTCACGGGTCAGCAGTCAAAGGATGGCGTTCACTTAGCCAGGGGGAAGGTCATCTCTGAGGGAATCAACTGGAAAAATACGGAACCTCTAGACAAGAGATCCGGATTAGAATCTGACTTGGTCGAAGACCTGCTGATTGCGGGCTGTCATACGCCACAGAGCTAATTGTTTCAGTCGATAGATTCGATGGACTATTCTTAGTCACAAAATCACTGACAAACACAAGCCATTACTACAAACCGTAGTACTGACAGAGACCATTCGCCAACCGTGACACTATCACATATAGCTGCATATATCTGTCCGATTCTAAATTATCTATACAACCGTGCGTGTGTACCACCGCCGCTTACACACGTGATACACAAGTGCTCAGTGTGCCTGTGGTAGCCGCAGAATCAAAGAAGACGGAGTTGTTAAAGTGCTAACATTGGTCAATGTTGTACTGGGAATAACTGTGCTTATCAAATCTCTTTTCGATCACAACAGCTGATGGTAGTGTCCAGTATATATCTTCTCCAAAGGAACAGGTAGCTGTTGTCAACAACATATATAGTCAAGTATTCGTTTTAAGTGAAATTCATCGGTACGTTTTCACTGCAAACAGACTAGTTCATTTGTACGTTGAACAAGCTCTTGTGAAGTAAGTGTTTATCACGTTACATTGAGATGCTACGGCGGAGGGCACCAGGAATGGACTTTACACATTGTGTAGGCATATTGGGAATCGAACCCGGGTCTTCAGCGTGACGAGAGAAAGCTCTAACCAAAAGGCTACCCCCACCGCCACTTCTTTTCTGACCTTACCAACGTTGAATATTCATTTGTCGAATGTTTAACCACTTAATGGGTACATTTTCCGAAATCCAGTCACACGTCTGTGGCGTTTTGTGATAGCACTGGCTGCAATCATACGGTATGTACGGTCCGATCCTGTTGCTAGTGACATTAACAGTAAGTCTGGAGTTGTCACGCATACTGAAGGGCACACGTATACTGAAGGGCACACGTTTTAATCATAACTTTCCAGACTGCATAGTATTACACCTTTGAAGATACAAAAGTCTGTTAATCGAACCAGTTTTTAAAATATCTACATATGAAATTAATCTAAATATCATAAATGACTACGGTACATCTCTTCTGGTGGATGGCGCAATGGTTTACAAAGTGTACTCTAGTCACGCCGAGGACCTGGGTTCGACTCTCCACACTGGTACCAGTACAATGTGTACAGCTCATTTCTCATATTCCAGAAGTCCAGGCAATATGTACATTAAATTACTCTGCACTTTTGAGGCAGTTACGGAGTGATAGTAAGTCTGTGAGACGCGGGCACTCAGGAACGGTTTGATCTTTTATCAAGACAATACGTCTGAGTGGAAATCAGATATAGAGACTGCCTCAGTCCACGACCTTCCTTTTGTCATGTCCTTCAGGATCCATTTTATTCTCTTAATCTAGCTTAGTCTGTCAGACTCAATCTAATAACAAACGGTAACGAAATGTTTACGACTTGACAACATGTCGAATATATCCAACGAGACAATATGTCGGATATATTCAACGTGACATTATATCTGAAACATCGAAGGTGACAATATATCAGAAATATCCGACGTGACAATACATCGGAAATATTCAACTTGGCAATCACATGGGAGGAAAACTTAAAGTGTCACAGGTCTTGTACGAAACGAGCAAAGACCATAATCGACAGGGTAAAAATACAAGATTCGAACCCATTCCCAAATGAACAATGGTACACACTACCAAGGCACGTACATTCCACTGACACATCAACAGTGGTGACTCAGACTTCATATATACATGACTAGACGCTAGAACGTCCTTGTTGTATATTTAGAACAATTTGCTGGTGATAAAGTCACAAAATATAGATGGTGTCTGGGAGTTTTAAGTTTCCAGACAGCTATATTGCCTGGATATACCGTAATTGCCGTGACATATCCCTTGCTTGCTACATAACATTCTCGCTCTCGCTGCATCAGGAAGCACTCCGGGTTGTATTGAAACACGGTATCGACAACATCCTCGTGTGTCCGGGGTATAATACCTCCATTTTGCGGCATAAACACCCTGGGCCTATTCATCATCAGTACTCTATTTTTCTATCTACCGCATCAATACCTTTTCGACTTTACCAGAAGTGTTGTTATCATAAAATATTTTGGAATTATCCCCTTTACACGTTGTCCTTTTCCGGTTATATATATATATATATATATATATATATATATATATATATATATATATATATATATATATATGGCCGAAGACCCAGGTTCAAGTCCTCGCATGGATACAATGTAAGAAGCCAAGGTCTGCTGCCCCCCGCCTTGCTATTGCTGGAATAGCGCTAAAAGCGGCGTAAAAACATACTCATATACCAGTGTATGAGTGATTAAGCGGAATAGGTATTACCCTCTATTTGAATTAAATCATGGCATGTTGTCGTTTTGTGGGAAGAAAGCCCAATCAAGGCTGGACTTAGGTATTTACTACTTTGGTCAAACTACGAGTATGGACATTGACTGAGGCGATCCGGAATTCGAACCGATGTGCCCAAAGGAAGCAACTGAAAACACATACAAACAAGTAATCAGATAGTGATTACGGCTACAAGTTTATCATATTCCCGTCTTTATACTATACCTTCATTATATCTCCCCCATTGTCTTCATAACGACACTAGTGCAACACCGCATGGTGTTGATATATAAAGGATCGTCTCTGTTTAGAATCGGGTAATCGACTAGCCGATCCTGGCATGTGAAAGGGAGGAATCTACATTGGCCACACTTATTTTCTTGCACGTAACTGCAACTGTCGGGAGCCAAATAGCACATACTGATAATAGAATCGATACATTTATACTCACGTCAGGACACTATGGCTCTTTTGTGTGAAGGACCTGTTGGATAGCCTAGTGGTTAAAGCGTTCGTTCGTTACGCCCAAGACCCGGGTTCAAGTCGCCAAATGTGCACATTGTGTGAAGCCCATTTCTGGTGTCCCCTGTCGTGATATTGCTGGAATATTACTAAATGCTAAGCAGAACCATACTGACATTCTCACATGGTGCATGACAACCAACAACTGTTATCTGCGAATGGGGCGCAAATGGTCAGGTCCTTAAAGACGTTGCTTGCCACCGTGCAGATATGTGTCTCTTGGTTACGCAATGAATCGTTGATCGTACCATATTCCATGCGTCTTGACTGTGGTCTTCGGTCTGTAGGTATTACACCCGTTCTCGGGGGTTTCTCGAGTAATAAAAACCCACGAACTCCATCAGCTGAACTTTCCTTGCAACCCTGGTCGCACACATCTTGGACGTAAATACGGTGCCAGATACCTTTAAACACAAGTCTCTCGCCAAAACGAGACCAAGCTGGTTCAGTGTGTCCCAATTTATACAATGACGTCAAATGATATCACACAATAAACAGATGATTTATCTGTCCCGAGCACTGTTTCATACAATTGGTCGACATGATTCAGCTATATTTTTGAAGTCGCGTGTGATTCTACTAGTACTCTATAAATAAATGCCCACCACACTCTCGCTTTCCTGCAGTATGCAATCAGAGTTACATGAGGGTATATTATTCCAGCCCCCATGATTCTTTTTAAAACGAAAAAAAACCACCCCAAAACATAACAACCCCAAAGGATGAAGTAAAGAGTTACTGCACTGGAATAATGAAGTGTTTCGTGATGGAACCGGCCAAATCTTGTATCATGAAAAGAAGCACGTGTAGCCTACTCGGTTACTAAGTCAAGAATATTTTCACTCCCGATAGATTTCAGCCAGTTTTCTCGGCTCTGGTAGGGCTGACTGGCCTGATCTCTGGTACAATAAAGGAAGTGATTGATTTGTTCACAGCAATAGCATCGATCTGGTTGGAACCGGTTCCAGTATACAGTCTGCAGAATATGCGAGGGGCTGCTTGCCTCAATAACCCCTGAGTCTTCTGCACTCGTAAAAAGTAATTTGCCAACATGAAAAAACAATAAATAGATAGAGCTTGGAAAAGATCGCCATATCGACTGTTCAGTTGACTCCCAAGGAGCTCCACACTACGACTCACTGAGGAGGACACAGGCGTCCACGTGCATCAACTATCACTTCAGGGCAAACCTATGCTTTATTAAATAACACATGGGGGTAGAGGAAACATTACATTTTTGACGTACAACCTACTTGTTGTTTGAACGCAGACAAGTTCAGTGAATCTCATTATTTCGTTTGGCTTGCCAGATTATGTGGTGGTATCGTGCGCTCTAATAAAGCCTGACCGTGCTATATTTGAAGATATAGAATCCCAGAGTGTGTTGCACTTCTTTGCCAATTGGTTTCATTCGTACCTCCGATCCTTGTAATTACTGTGGTCATTATAGCAGGGTGTGTTCAATACTTCTGTCTGACTATATCAAAATCAATTAGATATGGTCACATTTCTGACAGGCTGGTTCGTCAGTTCTCTGAAAGGTCTTTGTGCTTGGTGGTCATACTAAGCCTGACGCCATCACTTCCCACAGCACCACGACAAGCGTGCAACGGTTTGTCATCGGGGAGTGGTTTAGAGTAGTCGATCAAAATGGACACAACGACACAGAAGTAGATGGACCAACATACATAGACATAAGCTCACTTGATTTCATTCCCATGAAATGAGCTTATGCACACTTTCTTTCGCAGATTTAACATCAGCTGTTTCCTTCTTCTGGCAGCGGTACCAATTATTATCACTAACACACATCTATAAGCCATCTCTATAAGTAGTAACCAAAATACGACTTATTCCTTTTATGAGTTTATTGAGCATGTGACAATAAAACAACAAGCGAGCACAATGTTGATATGTTTCCTTTCTGCGAATACACTTGGACTGACTCTAGAACAATGGGAGTAAGCCAGACTGGACCTAACCTGTTATCAGTACACTATACTAGCACTGGGGGTTCAATATCAAATAAAACACATGTCAGAATTACATGTTACATTAATAACATTTCAACTAAAAAGGTTATGATAGAATATCAAAACTGAACATAATGAATGCAATAAGATCCCTGTTCTAACAATGCTGGCATTGTCAAGAAAACAGAGCTCTGAATGTGACACTACTGTAGTAAGCATGATCATAAACTCACTTTGTACAATATAATCTGGAGTCTTTTAGACCAACACATACTACACATCCTGCTGGTGCCTCACAGGAGTGTAGGAGTCAAATCTCAACATGCCTATGATTTAGTTACATGAGGAATATCTATAGCTGTTCTACATGGTACTTAATCACATGAACATCCCACAGAACAACATTCCTCAAACTCTGCAAACTGAACAAATTATCATGTACATTGTACGCAAAAATATATTTATATATATTCATATGATATACTGTGTGTTACGACATGAGAAGGGCATCATCTTTCAAAAGACTTCAGCAAATGCCCAATATATAAAGAAAATAAAACAATCTCTCTATGATTTCAACAGAACACTTAAAATCTGAACTTGATTTCTAAAATATCACCAAGATAAAAGACATGCTACCATTTTGATAGCAATGAAAATATGACTTTAGTTCTGATACAATCAATTCACAAACTGACTGCAACCCAAACAATGCAAAAGGACAGCTCCAGCATGAATCAGTTTACCCCAAACAAACAAACAAAGGGAGACAGACATCACTCTTAAATTAGCTAAATTTATTCTTTAACAAATGTTCTACTGGTAAAAATGTTTTAACTTCCTTTCAATTAAACAAAGGTAATTTGGTTTAGGGAAACATGCATGGAGAGCAGACCTGTAGCATATACACCATCAAACAATTGCTAAAGGTATCACTGCCTTGAAATTTTCTAATTCAACATGACACCATATGTGATAAAATCAAGAACAAGGCACTAGGTATTGATTACCTATCACATTAATGGATTAAAAACAGAATAAGGTGTCTATTACTCAAATGATCGATAATGATCAAATGCTTAATGTTAAAGGCAGTTGTCATGTCCTGAGATAGTGACCAAACAGATGAAATCTAACAGCAATATGAAACAACATAATTTCAAGTTATTTCTATAGAAAGAAACCTTTCACACGGGCATATAGTAACGCCTTTAACTGATTATTTACTATAAACCCCCTTCCTCCACAACAAACATTTTCCCAATACCTAAGGCATGACAGAGGAAAATATTTTCACAAAATGTTAAAATGGCCAACAGAAACTGTTTGAAATCACTTGCCATTAAAGAGTTTGGCACTACCAGAATTCTTTACGTATCTGCAGCTTTTGGAAAAAATGCACTTCATCAGTAAGCCCACAGTTCTGTACTGGTTAAGTCATTAGTCTGGAACAAGACAGTACAGCAGATAGGATTATGCTAAGTTACTGTGTGCAGTTGTATAGACAAGGCACAATCTTAACAATTTTAATTCAAGACCACATGTACTGTAACAGATGGAGACAGAATCTCCCACACAAATGCCGAATTCACTAGGACTATCAATGCTGGTCGTTTATGGAAACAAAGTGACATCTACAGTAGTAGAACCATGACAAGAGTTAAAAAAATAACTGAAAAATTGAATTGCAGTGTTAGATACTTTTGGCATCCTTGGGACCTTGAGTTTTTGGTTATTATTTGTATCTGAATCCCAACAATGTTATTATTTACACTGGGATCATCATAAAATGGACATCTGTGATGTTGAGAACTAATTTAAAATAAATAAACAGCAATGGATCAAGTGGCACCTGACTGTCTCAATGAACAATATTTTTTATTTCATTTACATTTCCATGTGCTGAACAAATATTAGGCCATGATCATTGACTGACAACTGTTACTTAACTGGCTAATAATAAAATGTTCAGGACTTGCATTGCATTATGGAGCTTAACAATGTTGCTGAACAATGTTGTGGTGTCTAGTTTTCTGTGCATTAAAGTACCACTCTGTGATGTATTTATTGTTGACACATTTAAAAACAAATGGCTTCAGAACAGGTTTATCAGTCATGGAGTCATAACTATAAATCTAGTAGCACACTTTGCTGTGAGCACACCAAACTGATGCCAGTGATCTTATACATTAATTGAGACTACATGTTAAGTAGAATATAACCCAAAGACTATGTAATTCCATGGCTCATGGAAAATACTGCAGACCTAATTCTGAAGTATGCAAATGTTAAAGTGTATGCATAGACAGCGATTATCATGTGTCTAGTACTTATCAGGGTCATGGACTGGAACAGACAAATGATAGACCATTTGAATGTCTACATTCCTGGTTTGATGACCTCAGCAGAATATTTTCATAACCATTGTGGCTATTATAGCAAAAAGAATATCAGCTCTGAAGCAGTAGAACAGATTTTACCAGTTTGGTTAATATTATAAAGATTTACAGCCATTGGAAATTCAGCCTATCAACTGACAGCAGGATTGAATGTTCAATTCATACTGAAACGGACATGTAAAAATCACAATGACACTATATACAAGTCTGGAAAGCCATGCCTGTTTTATATCATGATACCCTGAATGAAGAAGACATCCCCTACTGTAGCCAGGAAAACAAACACCAAGATATTTATCATGCAGTACAGAGAAAAAAGTACAAGAGAAGAAAGTGAAAATGTAAATTCCAAAGTTTGGCACAGATGAATCAAATCTCTGGGGTAACCCAATTTCTTTCCATAGTTTCAGTGTTAAAGATGTCATAAATTTGTGATGCCAGGGCATGTATTAAGCTACACTGCAATAGATATGAAATAAAACTACAGTAAAACTAGAGATACTAGGAAAGCACTCTATGTGAAAGCAGACACCACTGGGCAACATTTTCATATGTTGATGAAATAAAGTCTTCAACAATAACAAAATGCATTTATTTCATTGCAATCCTAATGCAACAAGAAATCATGCTCATAACAAACATTTCAGAACATGAGCATTCAGGACTTGCAAGCCCCAGTGTCTGTGTTTGTAATGACATTAAACAAGATTTGGTATAAAGAGGAAAACGTGAAAACCATGTTGCCTCAGTCAGTGGAGGGGAAAGGTTTCCATCTATCACAATGTAATTTCATGACTACAATTAGATTTGGTGAATTCTGTTTAACCAACCGATAGTTGTATACTAAGCACACAGGTGATTACTATTCATTATTCATCTCATGTAAATTAATTCTCAACTGTCCTGAATTCTGGAGTATGTGCAAGACCAGCATAGAAATGATATATCAACCATGTTTTTCAAATAACTTACCTATTTAAGCCATTGTTTATAAAATGTTTATTCTAATGTTGTCATCAATTTAACCTTAAACAAAAAAAAAAAAAAACCCTCTCTTTAACCATGGGGTGGAAGGGAGGATACTGATATCAACTGTGCAGCCACTGATGGCATGATTAGGATGGGAAAAACAGGAAACTTGCTGCGGAATATCACTAAATACTGACCATCTTGGTATTAATATCATAACATTATAAGGCTTTAAGAAGTCTGGTACCATTCATTCTATTGACAGACACTAAGATAAAAGACACTTACTATATTACGTGCATTTACCTTCCTCAATTTGAATGGCAAAATGACCTAGCACTGCATTTTCTACATGAAAACAAAAACGACAAATGAGTAACAACTAATAATAAATTTAACTAATGAATTTGTGATAAGGGTAGAAAAGCCTGGCTATTCCTCTCAGGTTAAATAACAAAACCATATAAATATATACTCACACCTCATTCAAATACTCAAACATCACAGGTAGGGATATTCAGTCATGGAGCTGATCCACCATTTAAACAATTATAGCTATGAGTTAAGAACAAGAAGTCGGAAAATCAACTCACTTTAAAAATGTACACCTTATATACACTGATATACAACAGACAAATCAACAAACAACGTTTTCTTGTATTCAGTAATGAGAGAGAAAGGAGAAGAGTCAATAATTTTCCTGAGAAATATCTGAACCTATCTGCATTTAACTCAACACTGGTTCCAACATACTTACGTAAGACATGAATGTCCTTAAAAACTTAGCATACCCATTATCTATACTTAAATCAATTGTGTTCACTCATCAGGAATCTTTCCCCCCTTCCCTACCAGATCAGTTATTCTCGAACCGTTCGTAGACCTTTGAACTTCTTAGGCCCATTCTTATCACAATAGCTATGATCAAAGTCAAGAATTCTTCAGGCAACGAATGTTTCGAGAATAAGGGCCCTGATTAAGTGTTAATTCACTCCTGGAAAAGCACCAGACCTAGACAATATATCAGTGTCATGAGAGATTGACAGACTGACACCGCAGGTGACCTCTTTGTCCTACAGCTACATTATGTTGGGAGACACAAGGTACAAGCTCTAACTTTGGCATCTTGAAGATGCTAAAGAAAGCTCATTTTGTGGATAAAATAAGAATGGCCCTAAATCCATTTAACAATATAACAGTATGGGCTTGAAATACTTTAGAGCAGCTATGTAGTTAGATATCCAGTGTTAAGCCAACTGCTTCAGGTTCAGCTGACCTCAGTTGCAACATGGTATCATGGAAGCAGGTAACTAACTCTGTAAGCTAAATCAATTGAGCATCAAAATGTCATTATGTTGAATTCAGCAAAAGTAATTTCCAATTTGATTCTTCTAAATGTCAAAAATATATTTTTCAATGAAATAATTTCATTTTCACTAATCCAACAAAACTGGCAAATAATGCTCAACTATTTGAAATGCCACCTGTTATTCTAGTTGACTTCATTATGCACAATGAGCAAAAGCTATACTGATTTCCAGGGCGCTCTTTTGTTGATGTCATATCCGAGTGACAACAATGAGGTATTATGGTCAAAATCCTTAATTCTAAGGAATTAACCCCCTTTCAAAATTACGTCTGATTAAATGTTTGGCAACTATTACAACAATTATATACGAGTGAATATTTGTAATTGTGATCGCTTTTGAACGACACAAAATCCTCCAAATCATATTAATTTCTCTTGGCACAAGTCTCTTGTATTGCTAAATGCAATAAACTCAGTAACATTAGAGAAACATTCCTTCATGCACATGCCGACATGGCCCAATTTTCTGCGCCTTGCTTGTCACCTTCATAAATGGTTTTGAGATAACAGAACTGATGCTCAGTCAAAACATTCAATGAAAAAGAAAATAAATCCCTCAAAACACTGACAATGGCAACGAATTTTTTAACGTTCTAGGAAAGTAATTTTTTATCTAGAATCTCATTTAGTTTATCCAGTCCACAAAACATTATTAGTAACTCTGAAATGGTTTGACTCGTATGTGATTTATGATAATATTAGTAAAAATCCATTGACACTTTAAACAATAAAAGTCTGTATAGGCAGGAATGTTCCTCCATAAGAGACAGGTTGACTATCACATCCAATATTTCCATCCAGCAACTAGCTTCCCTGTTATAATTCAGGACATCGACAGACAGCACTATATAAGACACCAATGCAACAAACACTTGGTTGCTTAAAATTTGTACATGTAACAAAGTATGTATACACTGAATGCAGACTTTCATATATTATCAACAAGCATCAACCATATCACAAACTGTTTCAATATTACCTTAAATTGTAATTCTTTAACAAACCTATTTTCAATAGAAATGTATTTTACTGGTAAAGCATGTCACCTTTGCAGTTTCATGCCAATGAATTACCTCATATTGGCTTTATTGGCAGCCTTGTACACAAACCAATTTCTTTAGAAGATGTATTACAAAAACTGACTTCCTACCTAAGTATCGAATCTTTGCAATACTGCAAAATGTCTTTTACTCTTGGTTATACAAAATGAACACATACTTCAACTGACTGTGTACAGAGAGGTTCTTGTTTCAACACAGTGAACATTTACAAATATTTCAAATGAAAGTGGAAAGCTACATGATGATATGAACATTTTCATTTCTGAATAGGGAAGTTGGCTGGAGCAATGATGACAAGGTCCACTTAATGTCTCATCTTTAAGACAAGCTACTGGCAAATGAAACAGGAAATTCATCAAATATATAAATTAGATGTCAACCACAATATTATGAAGGTGATCACTTCATTATGAAAAATGCGTGAATAGTCTGGATGCCACATCCAAATTCTGCTGATACATGAATGAAGGTGTTCTTTAGTCACAGGCAGATGTATGTACATTGTCTAGTTTATAGTGAAATAGTATATCCTATAAAATATAGCCACCTTCAGCTATTACACGAGGTAAACACTGCATTGGGCCTGGCTCCTGACAACACTTGATACAGAGGTCATGGCCTGTATTTCTCAACATCACTATATCTTTGACACGCAAAGGGAACAATCCTTGTGTTCCTGCTTCATATGTAATCCAAACATGCACTAAATATACATGTGATACAACTGTAAGTTGTGCATGTAATCTATGAATGTATGTTCACTTGACATTTGTAGCAGTAGAAGTTGGTTTCTTGTATGTATCCACCTGTAATATCAGTCTCACGACTGACAACCTCCCGCATCTCCTAATGTCTCTGCTTGCCTGCTAGCAAACAGGCATGCTGCCCTATATAGCTACCATTGCCACACCATCCTTGTGCCACAGAATCCATACTGGTTTCCAATTGGCCATGGTTCCTCCTCATACATCATCACATCACAATACATCACATCACATAAGTACAGCACTAAGATGTTATAACGCCACCATGAGTATCATCAAACAATATTCTTGTTTGTGGCTGGAGGAACATTGGCACTCCCATCAAAGTTAAAGTCTAATTTGCCCTCTAAAGACAGCTCTTGTTTAATGATCTGATCAAGATCACAGTCCAATCCAAATATCAAGTTTTCTATATCTATATCAATAGGTACATCTCCCTCAACATGTCCAGTGTTCATGTTGCCAGAGCCTGCGTTTGGAAAGCTTCCTGACGGTAAATTCGTTTGGCTTCTCTGGTTGTTAATCTGATGGCCAAGCTGAGTAGCAAGGACCTCATCCATGTTGGAGTCTTGACTGTCCATATTGTTACATGTGGTTGAAACTGGGCCATTCAGTTGGGCACGAGAGTAAGGCATGTTCATCTGAGAGAACTGAGAGTGACTGGCAGTCGTGGTGGGAAGGGTGTAACTCATGGCTGCCCCTCCCTGCGTGAGGGCTGCTCGCAGGATGGAGTCACTGGAAGTTTGGAGCTGCTGTTGCAGCACCGTGCGGGGCTGGGCAGTTGCTGAGCCAGATGCTGGGGAGCCTGGAGCCTGCTGAGGAGACATCTGCTGTGGCTGAGGGGAAAGCTGGCGCGGTTGAACTGGGTGGGGCTGAGGGGAAACACTTGGACTAAACCCATTCCCATATCCAATTGGGCTGGCCTGTTGTGGAGATCGAGAAGGTGATGTCATCTGAGGCTGCGTGTTGATGGACAGCTGATTGGTTGTGTTTAGTTGGGTTGCCAAGTCCTGGCTCATGCCAGAATCCTGCTGGTACAAGTCTTGCTGCCTGAACAGATTCTGCCGCAAACCCAAGTTGTTGAAACGACTGTTAGAGATGGCTACACGTTCCAGGTTGCTCATCACTGTTTGAGGCACAGGCTGCTGGGCAGGTGATTGAGTGTTGCGTTGCAATGACTCAGGGTAAGGTGGTGGGGCTGGGAGGTTACCAAACTGACCACTGAAACTTCCATTTTGACTATAATTTGAATTTTGATTGAAATCAGACATAGTCAAATCATTGTTAGAACCATTCTGCATGAATTGTTCTTGTATCCCATTCCCTACCAAATCTAAACTTTCAGAACCTGTCAAACCTATGTTATTTGGTTCTGCTAGTTTCATACTGTCCACTAGAGTGTCCACTAACTGATCTGTAAATCCATCAGAACTATAACAGAAATTCCCTGAATCCACTTCAGGTCCCCATGGTATTGGAGACATTGGGGGTACCTGGTTGTCGTGTAAATCTGGTTCTACAGCAGCCTGAATTGGAGAGAGACGGCCACAGCTACTAGCATTAGAACTAGCTCGTGGTCGAAAGTCAAAGCCAAAGGTTGTATCTAAAAAGTCCTCTGAAGCTGATGATGGGCTGCCACCCGCTTCCAAAGCAGCTCTTAGAGCTTCCACTTTCTTCTTAACACGACCACGCTTCTTTTCATAGTTTTTGGTTTCCATGCTGCCTGCCCTCCGTCTGGGGGTCTTCCCTGGCTTGGCATCTGGGTTGATAACCCACCAAGAACTCTTGCCTGTTCCTTCATTCTGAATACGCATGAAGCGACTGTGCAAGGACAAGTTGTGCCGAATCGAATTCTGGAAACCAAAGAATACAATGTGTAAGTTAAACTTCAAATGCAAGTAACAGTGAAAACATTGAATGGATGCAATGATATTTGAATGTTGTTTTACTTTTGAAGCCTTGTGCATAATGCAGTCTGGAACAGAAACAGTTGGTCAATAAACATATCTATGATTTATCTATGACTGAAAATGCCTTGGTAGGCAAATCTGGGAAAAATTCAGCACACTAGTCAAAATTTGATTCACAATAATGTCCTTTCTCTCATTACACGTGATAATCAACAAAACTCGTATTTGAATTGGTAATATTTATTACTCTTTGCGGTAGTCTAAGTTTGAATATCAACCTCAGAGACCTATATAAATCCCATTGCATGCAGTTCTGGTAATTCTGTGTCTTCCCATTATTCGGTTTCAGCTTTTTCTTGACAATAGATCTTTCAACCTTTGTTACATTAATAGTTTCAACAGTATCAAACATCTACTTATTTTATTTGAACATGCAAACACTTATCATAAATCCAAGGACTTTATCATACTCATACGTACGCAACCACAATATTTCCCTATACCCTGGTATAGATAATAGACATACACAATATCCTGGTCTAATATTCTGTTAATGAAAATTAATTACATAACCATGAAATGCATACTTAATGTAACTACTGAGTTGTCATCCAGATAATAGGAGATAAAAATATGATTAAAAATAGTACATCAATAAAATATGATGAAAAGGAATCCAGATACTTTCTTCCTGAAAATGTAGACTTGCCACATAATCTAGACATGCACTGGTATTTTGTTTCAGGGTCTGTATGATAAATTGTATGACAGTTGGTTTTCATGCATATTTTTATCTCCTACTATCTGAATGACAACTCAATAGTTACATTCAATATACATTTCATGGTAATGTAAATAATTTTCATTAACACCAGTGGTGAATAGTGCTGTAGTGATGAAAACTGGTAATATAAAATGGAAGGCTTGTGTTTTCCTGTGATCCCTTATTTCTGCTCTCAGGATACTTATCTCTGAGCACACAGTTTGTTAAAAAAGATAATTGCTAATAACTGTCAAAACATAAAAATATTATTACAACAGTAGAAAATTACAGCTACGTTTCACTCAAGATAGGAAAATGAAAAGGTTCAATAAAGAACACTTAAACACATTCTTAATCATTGTCAAGAAAGGACAGGAGACATTCAGAAACATAAATGATAACACAACAAAACGTCCAGTCATACTTCCTCTTCAGCTATGAGTGAATGCTGTAAAAGTACACATCTATTTCATGAGACTGTTTTCCTTTATTGGCCCAGTGCCAGCTCACAGCATGAATATTCAACTTAATTCTCTGCCTCCTCCTTTGCCCAGCGATACTATAAGCCTTCAATGGCCACTCTAACAACAGTGGCCAAAGCGAGCATTCTATGGTCAATGTACATTTGCATTTCTCACACATCTATATACTGGAATAACAATATGCATCAGTAATGTCAATACCAAATGTTCATTCCTAGAAAGTGGGTTAATAACGCTGACCCAAGCCTGCTACAATGTCAGCCTAAATATAGCAGCCTGACTGGGAGTGCTCTCAAACCAGTATGTGTGTGCTAACACTCAGCTCCACACAGGGAGAAGTACAGCAGGATCATTCACAGAGTACAAGAGGCACTGAAGTCTTATGCAATTATATAATACTACCATAAAAGACATGCATGTGAAATTCAATGCAAGTCTGTCCCTACAAAAATCTCTTTACATTTCTTTCACAACAATTTTCACCAGCTGTCAACAGTTGTTTAACAGAGACTACTGACACCAAAAACATTGTACACAAGAAACCACAACAGGTTGTTGGTGATCAACAGGTGAAGGATGTCTTCAAGATGCATCATTCATATCCAAAAACCTCTCGGGTTACTAAACAACAACAAATACTATGGAAATGCGATTGGATATGTAACGACAATATAATCTTCTCTCAAACCGACCCTTTGTCAGTCATAGTTTTATTTCCCCCAAAAGTGTGTGTTTCTTGTGAAGGATTTATAGCATGATGTATGTCCTTCAGATACAACCTTAAAAGTAGATGCATTAATGTTGACTGGCTTGTGTCCCAGCAAGATTGATTGATGTTGCTAACCCAGACAATGGCACCCACAGCTGTTACTGAAGTCTTGTTTCTTTTTCCTCAGCACTGTGTACGTGTCCCTCATTGGAAGCTACTTCACTACTTGTCATGAAACAATCCTTTCGGTGCATATTATAAGATGTTCATTAACATCAAACAATTTAGGGGCTGAGAGGTATTAAGCCATGAAAAGGAATGAACTCATCAAAGTTGCAATATTTAAACTATGAAAAGATCTACTTCATGGCCTTCCCAGCATGCCTTTCACACAGGGAAACTGCCTTCAGCAAAAATGCTCGAGTTCCCATAAATCCCATATCTCTCAATTCACACTTCAGAAAATGCTAAGAATTTGTCACAAGACATTAAAGATAAAAAAAGAGAGGGAATATAGCACTTCTAATCTAGTCAATCAAAAAATGTCCAGTTGGTGTAAACTGACATGTAGGATAGACGAATCTAATTCTTATACTAAAAAATACACCTTAAGAAAATATGTCCTTTTTCATCTGGTGTTCATATGAAAAAGTACATCTACAGGGACAACTTGTGGGCTTAGTCCAAGACTTTGGGGGATACCAAATTCTTTATTTGTTAACTACACAGTTTCAGTGTTAATTTTAACTCCTTCTTCAGGAAAATTTCAAGTCTTAACAAATAATAAAGTTGATATCCAAAATATCTCTAATCAATGTTCATCACTTCTAAGGGCTCTTCAAAGAACATGTTATCTATTGCATTAGCAATGTTTTAGTGTAGCTTCTTATACTGTTCTTAAGCCAGAATGATGCCGACAAGTAAACATATTACTACCTGTTTGACTGGCAGTCCAGAAAGTGGTTAGTCATGGAGAAAATATATATTACCAAAGCTTAATGACATATACTTTCTTAATTACTCACTGACATTTAGAAATGCCAATCAAAGTGTTTCAGTGTGTTGAACTTACAACTATGTCTGCAGTAAAATGAGAATGTTTAGAGCATGCTACTCACGTACACAACTGTTCTACTTTAAATGTTCTTTTGTAATGTGATTACTAACTTCTGAAGAAAATGATGTATACTTGTTGAAAATTTGTACTTGAATGGGACATCAAGAATTATCTATTTAACTGGCATGTCAGAAGCTGATGACCAATAAAGTATCCTACCTTTCTGATATTTTGCACCTTGAAATTCCAACACTTTCACAGGTTTGAAAAATTCCCTTGGGTAGCTGCACCTTGTAATACAGTACTGAAGTTGTGAATTGCCTCATAGAATGTTTTTAGAAGAAAAGTAAATTATTACTTTATTGTAATTCAATAACAAAGTTTGGACAAACTGACCTGGATGTGACAAGTGTTTTTTTATGCCCTCATGACTGTAATTTGAACCAAAGTGTGTTTATTAAAAATGAAGAAGAAAGTATTCCTGCAAAAGCATACACTTACATCAAAATATATGCAAATGTGCCTTTATGTACCAAATTCTAAACAAAAAAAAACAGACAGCAATCCAAGCAAGAATCATTCATGTGTGCATCTATCGTGATGAATACTTGATCACAGTTTGGAATACAGCAGGGGTAACTTAGGATAAGGGCCATAAAGCACATTGTTACCACTGACAAGATCAAATTACTGCCCACTGAAATTATCATTTGGAGAATTTGAATGCAAGATTAGTTGCAGTCAAGAGCAACTTCATTTTGATACTTAGTAAATAAGACAGCTATCAGTAATATTTGCGGACAGATTAGGGTAAGTGTTTTGCTGGTGTGGAGTGAACTGTACTCTGTGACTTCTGTGGGAGTGTCTCCTATTCCTGCCTAGCAGCACCTCTCACCTTGCCTGTCCCTAACACTTGAATGAGGACAAAAACGTAACAAATATTCTAAATATCCACATACATCTGGCAAAACTGGTTTGTCTTTCACCAATATTTTAGCAAAATCACAAAATAAACGTTTCACTTCAGTTTGACGTAAAATCTTGTATGCTTTCCACAACATTCAGTTACATTATCAGCATGTTTAATTCGCATATGTCCTAATTAGTATGATACAGTTGCCAACTTTCACTGAGAAAAATTGAAGGGTTTGACATCAGTATAAAACATTACCCTAATTTGCACTTACTACCTTGGTAAGAAAACGATGCAACTAAACATATCACTGATGCTGCTCCAGAGAATACATATTTCCAGCTGGGTGTAGTGCAGGTCCTAACCACAAGTCACGGGAAATAACCCATTAACATATAAATTACCACTGTCGGATTTTGACAGCCATCAACATATTCCCTTAAAACTATCTTTATATTCTTTACAGATAAATAAAAAACTTTTAACAGGTCACTAGTATTAGTAGTAACATCTGAGTAAGGATAAACCTACTTCTCACACTGCACTTAGTCGAAGTGGATAATAACTATTCTATTGGTGACATAAATTCCTTTGAACCACATACACTCTGATGAAAGTTGTACTACTTTTGAGCGACTCTTGTGGGGAAGTAATTGTTGAAACATTACAGGAAACGCTTTCACTCCAATAAAAAATTCATTAGTCTTATAGCTACTCACTTTAAACAGGAACAGCTACCAAAACAAACGACACAATCCAAGTAACATCTACATTACAATGATAAAACCCTCCACATTCTTAAAGAAACCAAACACACTAAATCAAACGTGAGTAAGCACTGACGATATGGCAGGTTTTAATCATGATGCAATGTGTATGGGGACTGTACGGCTGTAGTGATGCATCAAACTATCAATGGTTTGTAATTGTTACAACTCCAAAAGCAATTAATTGCTGGTATGCACAAAAACACTATCAATGCGTTGATTAGTAATTGACTTCTGTTAATAAATGTGTATCACAAAACACAAGATGTTTTGGTGTAGACTTGCAGCTTCAGTGAGTTTATGTTTTACCTGTATGCTTGATCTGGGTTTTAAAGTTCCTTGTCAGTTATCAAAAGACACTCAAACTAATTCAACTTGTTCTTACAGCATTGTAAACTATACATTTATTTGGGAAATACTTCAAATGAGAAAAAGAAAAAACTATTGCAATAGTACTGCAATAGTTGGTTGCAATAGAGTATTGCTATCACAGTTGTACGTAGCAATAGACTATTGCTATCACAGTTGTACGTAGCAATAGACAGTCATTATCACAAAAGTTGTTTTCCCCTCGATAGTCACCCCGAGTAATTTGAGAGAACACATTCCATAGTTTGGTGGCTCTCTGCTGGTTTTCTTCAACAGGCCTCTAGAGGATGTTTCTGATCTTTTAACTTCACATTTATTGAACAAGGATTCTGCCAGGTTAACATCTCTGGTTCCAAAAATTTAGAGATATCTCCACAGTACACTAAGTTTGTAACAGGAACTGATGATGGTACCACGCTACAGTCTCATCCATACCTTAGTGAACAATGATAGGAAACATTACTTCCAATGGCAATGATTCTTTTAATGTATTTACCAGAGCCCAGATAGGTTGTGTGTCCCGGTAAAATACACACAGAAAATGTCCAGTTACACATTTAAAAATAATTGTTGTGAACCAATTATGTATTTAAATTGTTAGATACTCAAAAGGTTTAAAGCATGAGTACGCTATGACCCTATAAAAAATCATTTGCGTAATGAAAAAGACATCGGCTGCTATAGAGTTATACTATTAGTGTAGGACTATTGTTGTACTGTCTGTAAAGGATGGGTAATGTTTTGTATGAAATCATTTCCATTATATTTAAGTTGGTTCTGATTAGTTATGACGTAAGGCAGTACATACCTGCTTTGTAAACCTACTCAATGACGTATACTTATCTGAGTAAAATCACTGAAATACCCAAATATTTAAAAGCAGTGGGTAATGGAAAACGAAATACCCACTCAACATTCATAATACCCACTCACAAAAATACACTGGGTACAGTACCCGCATGAGCTAAATCTTATCTGGAGCTCTGGTAGTTCAGTATACCACAAGGGAAACCCAGAAAACCAACATAACATATTTATGTACACTTAAGTGAGTCAATAAACTTGAAAATATATGTGCATACACTTAATTAAAGAGTAATAAGACTTCATAAATTAATTATTATACTATAGTTGCAACCGACATGTATGGCAGACTGATACAATATGTATAAATATGCATGTTCAAAGGCAAGGAAGTATGTAGCTCAGGTATACTCACTGTTCTACCTACAGAGATGTACACATCTCTGAAGTAGCCATGACCTCAGGCGAAACCAGCTACTTTCCAACATCTATTATAAATTATCATTATTCTCAACGTAAAAGGAAAAGAGGTCAGGTGTTAGATCAAAGTTGAGTCAAGGGGAATGCTGTGAATTATGTACGATATCAAATCACTGGACTGCAACGAAAGTATATTGGGCATGCTTGAGTGATTTAAGATGTTCATGCAAACGACCTAGCAAAATACCCATTAGTGCCAAAAACATATGCTGGAAACAACTCTCATAGTCACTGACTAAACTCAATTGTCACATCGTAAAAAAGCAGTTTGTTATTTCTTTTCGTTCATAACAGTATGTTTGTCAAAACACTGTTTATAGTATTTTAGAGAATCAAAAAGTGTGATAGGCTCTTTCATGATACAAACTGTCAAAAAATATTAATTAAATTTAACATGTCAACATGGGGTTACTCTTTCTAAGTATAGTACAGATTTTAGTAATCTTGGGAGCTTAGTCGTGAGATGCCTAATTCACAGCATTACAAAGCACTATCCAGTGTCCCTGTCATAATGTTACTGTAGCTCTGTAAACAAAGTTTTCAGGTATCAATGAAAAATTGGAACATATATCCCAAAACAACTTGTCAAAATGTCCAATCCCTGAATTACAGTTTCTCTGCAAATGACATTTAACTGTACCATCACATGTTCGTTACAAGAACAGTCATCCGCAGGTTCCGTATCATATCCCAAATATGAGAATCATTAAAATCAGTTGGTCATGTCAGTTCATATACAGTAACAGCCGCCCTCAATTACTTCACATTTCAATTACTACACTGCCATCCATATGATAAAATAAAAACAAAAACAAACCAAAAAAGATATGCGGTTTCATCCAGTTATTGAATATGAATCTAATTTTAACTACTAAATGAAGAAATAATTTACATCAACCTGTTACCATATAATTGAAATTCACAGCTGTGGTACAAATGGAATGACTCATTCGGACAAGTGTTCCTAAAAACTGTCATATTACGTATTGTACAAATGTAGGTTAAACCTGCTAGCAGTTGAGTGAAAGGTGGGGAAAAAATGGATGTCAACAACCCTTAAATTTCAGCTGATAATTCTGACACATGTACACAAAGCTATTATGCTTTCACATGTTATATCTTGGACAAGCAACAAAGTGTTGGACAACTTGACACAATAAGTGTTTCTAACTGTTAGCCTATGTTATGTTTGCTTACAATTACTACATTGTATACATTGGGCACCCACGTGACTTATTCACGCTAATGTTTGTAAACAAAGAGATGGGAATTTCCATGTTAGTTTCACAATAGGAGAGATCCCGTTAGCCCGTGCTGTTCATGTAACGAATTGTTAACACAACTGAAATCACATATTAATTACAATCTGTCACGGCTAATTAACGGGCAGTGTTGCAGGTGGCGATCCTGACAGTCTGAACGCATTATCTCCAACGTCTTGATCTGAGTAACCGACATGATATAATCGTTAATTAATGGGTGTGACAAACGATCAATTATAACTTAAGAGGTGTCTTTACAAAGGGAAAGTTAATTTTAGCGTTTGAGGAGACCTACAGCGAGCGAGGGGCGTTCTCTCCAAACATTCTGCTCACGTAAACTCGTCTCCTGCAAGACGTGACCTTTAACATAATACGGAACCTGAAAAGTGACGCACATCCCCCAAATCGGAAGCAGTGGTGACAGAATGTACGCTACTGTTGTTTTAGGATATCGGCTATAACTGTCATCTGGGCATTCTTATAATATACACACATGAAAGTCACTGGCCTCTTAGCAAACCGTACGTTAGCTAATTAGGTCGGATAATATTGCACACAAAACTAACCTTCCAGCCAGCTGAGCTCGTACTGTCGCCTTTATCTTTGAAATAAGGAACATTTTGTACCATCCAGTCGTATATTTGAGATAGAGTCAAACGCTTTTCAGGTGAACTTTGGATAGCTTTCGTTATCAAATCCGCATATGATAAGTTTCCCCACGCATTTCGTCTTGACCCACTCTTTTTAGTGTTTAATCCTAGTGGATCTTTCTCCTTGTGATTTTCAGTGGAAGAATCCTCTGACACGGGGCTATTCTGGGCATCAAGAATCTCCCGATTCGGTCGTAGAGGCCAGGTGTTGGATCTTGCCCTAGTTTGAGGCTCAAAATTAGGATCTATGTCTGCAGCGTCCATCTTGCGTTTTGCAAATGAACGTAACACTTAATATCTAGAACACACCGTGGTATTCGTCCTCAGCCCACATATTCCACACTTCTGACAAAGTTAAACATCCATAGGCTCACGTAATGGAGCTGCCAACAGTCACTGACACTCCAATCTGCTATGTAATATGGTATCCTAATGCTGGCTAGTGAGCTATCATCCAACATACCATACGGCCATTACTTTACTCTACTACCTCGCTCCAGATCTTGGGGAGACCTGATGACGTATTTGTTGTCACGGGTGATTTGCATACATGTGGTGGTGATATCATGCGCATGTGCGCAGTCGGTATCTGCGCAGACGGGAAACTTCCTCGCTCCGAGCTTGTCCTAGTTTCTCTCGCAGCTAACGTGACATTGGCAAATCATAACAGTACGTTGGCGCGTGTTGCATGCACAGATTTATGCCGCCAAAATGTGTAAACGTTATTGGCCGTGTGCTGCGAGGGGTAGGGTTTTTCTATAAGCACACGTGATAGCCCTTTTGGCGATCATGTTAAAAAAAAAAAAGAAAGAAACTTGTTGCACCCAGACTTAGTACCTTTTAAAGGGAATATTATGTTAATGATTTACATCTACCAAACTGTAAGGAAGAACGACAAAACTGTTTCGGAACAAGGATACGACAAGCACTGTTAATTAAGTAAATTTCAAATTTTTACTGGTGTACCAGCGGTATACAGAAGTGAGTGAGTTATTACCAAGACCGCGTTGGCAATTTTTCAGACATTGTGCCACTTGAACAATTTTAACATAAATAACACTTTCAAAAGTCAATTTACGGACAGAAAAACAACCTGTAGTTTACCACAGAATTGCATATAAAAAAAGCTGAAATGCTCAAGACAGGTTAACATGTATCGATCTACATCAATACGTGGACTATAGATAGCCAGGCAACGACATAGTGTCATTAAAATAACCAGATATGTGTAAATTCTCTTAAAATGTGTGATCTTGGATTATTTCAGGTGTTGTTAATTAAAACTGCAAACACACAAAGATAGGACGAGACTGCTATAAAAGACGTAAGAATGTACATGGACAAAGAAATTGTAATAGATATAACTATTAGGCGCAACGTGAGGGAGTTAAGTTTTGCGCGGCATTTTTTTTTTTTTTTTTTTTTTGCATTATTCCAGTAATATCTCGGATGAGGACACCAGAAATGGGCTTCACACATGTGACATTGTACCCTTGTGGGGAATCTAACCACAACCTTTGGAGTGACGAGCCAAAGAAGCAACATGACCTCATCCGAGTACTTGTTAGATACATGGCAGAAGGAACAGCTCTTTTGATACGGAAGGGGAACTTTTCTCCCAAAGTGTTGTATTTTAACTTGGAGGGATGGGTGTCTTTATACTTACAAGGCATCTTCAAACGTGGATTTACGTTTTAAAGTTTAGACTCACTTCACGCACTAACCATGTATATGTATATGGTTAGTATTTGTTACATAGATGACTTGGGGGAACCAGCTGTAAACCTTATGCCGATGAATTGCACCAGGATCATGCATTAAATTACTGAAGGGCATGTGCACATACGGTGCATTTGAAGTTGCGTTTTGGTGCAAAGCTCTATTAACAATTCGCCAATTTTCACTGAGTGTCACTATTTATTCAACTTATAACAACAATCTTTTGAACCTTACGAATTGTTCGTCTGTAAAGGGAACATATAAACAGTATGGAATATTTTGCACAATATCTTGACTGAAGTATGTGGGTACAAGTAAGTCTAAACGTTTGCTGGGTAGTATGCATGTGGGTATTCTTCACTCAGTGACCCCAGGATATATCAGTATATAGCTGATACAGAATCAAGTGTTACAGAAACAATACATTACAAGAGTAAATAATAATAATTATAACATAGCATATGCACAACGTGTACTCTATATTATCACATTTGGGATGACAACGATTTCCTTTCACGCTGGCAAACCTCGTCCCACCACAAATGAGAAGAAAACCAACAAAAACTACTTAGACAACAACACCAACCGAAACACACACCCGACAATATCACGCTGCAAACAATTATATGTTAGCGATATAAACATAAGAATATGATATGAACATTGGTCGTTGATTCAGAAAGATCGTGCAATGACAAAGCAAAGCACTTTCAGATATTTCAAAAGGTTGGAATCACTATGAATAGTGTAAAAAAAAATGTAACATTTCATATCAAAATGTATCAAACATTCCTGTCGTAATTACATGTACAATAAATTACATTACATTCCTCTTCTGTGTTTTGTAGTTGGTTCATGATGAAATTATATTTAATAAGTAATCACACACAGAAGTGAAGTGCCAGGCAAATGACATTAAACACTTTGGGTAAAACAAGAAACAAACACGAAATGGCTATTCAGTGGTGATGTATCTGATACGGGTATCGGGTATCGTAGTTCCGTTTCTGGGGGATTGTTTTGAGAAAATTAACATCTTGAAAATGTTTATAACATCTGGGTACATCGCATTTTCAAGTGATTACTTCTTCCTGATGCAGTTAATAAGAAATGCGATCGCATGTTTCAGAAGGGCACGTCTGTGGTAGTGTCTACCTGCGTTAGTGCCCGTACGTACTAGATCTAGTTTACACAACTATAATGTTCAAGATGTAGATCGCATGGTAAGCTGATATGATGCTCATCTGATACTGTTTTGCATCCTCCTGTTGCAAGGTGGTCTTGTTGAAAGACACGTAAAGACATGTTGTCTTAACGATTGAGTACGCGATGGCTGATGCCGCGGACAGAAATTAATTGAAGATTATACGTTCGCTTCACGTAACACATCTCGACACTTTACAAACTTATTGACCTGTAAACATTTGCTTGATTTAACTCCACTGTTATGGTCCATCAGTCTGTACATTCTGGTCCAGATAAGTTCAGACAAGACAAGTTCTTTATTGTGAATAACACTTCATCAGGTGATGAAGGATAAGTTCTGAAACGTCCTGTTGGTCACTATAAAGCTGACATTATAAATCTTGTGTTTTTACCCTTTTCTTGAGTATTCCACTTCTAAATGCTCTCCAAAGATTTAAAAAAAATTGTTTTTGTTTAATTCAATCTGTGCATCAAATACCCATTGCCAAATTCTTAGAAGGAATCATGCTTTGAAACTTACTTATTGAAAGTTGTACAAACTGCAAGTGTGCTGTGGAGTGAGAAGCAGTACCAAATACAATAGGCTGTCTTTCTGTAAATGTAGGTGTTGTTTAGATCACAGTGGATTAAGCAATGGCTGTAGTCGATCAGTAGTCTGACTGTAAAAACTTTCCTTGTCACTGAAGACTTGGGGTCAATTCAGAAATGTGTGAAGCAAATTACTGAGGTAATTTACTGAAACCTCTGTGAAATGAAACTCTCTCAATCAAAAGCCCATTGGGATGCTTAATGAAACGAGGGTTTGCAGTCTTAATACATATCAATCAATTACTAATAAATATTGCAGGAGTAACTTTGTGGAAAATGAAAAAAAATGTGAAAAACATATTTCAACATATATCACTAGTGAGTGAGTGAGCTGAGTTTTTTATTATTTTAACAATATTCTAACAATATCATGGTGGGGACACCAGAAATGGGCTTCACACATTGTACCCATCTGACGTACTGAACCCAGGTCTTCTGTGTGATGAGCAAATGCTTTAATGCTGGGATATCCCACTGCCTCACATATCACTAGTGAGTCCCAAACAAACTGAGAAGCAGCCAGTAAAGAAATACATAGTTGTGGAAATTCAAAACATTAGTTCATCACAATACTTTTTGTGACATAAGTTTAATATTGATAATATTGATGTAGTACAGATAATTCCCTACCCACAATAATTCTGTTATCAACATTTTAAGCAATCCCTATATGAACCAGTACTCACCATTATATTTGATCTGTCTGTGGAATTAGGCTGAGAACTTGTCTTGATGTAGTAGTGATGACAAATCACAAGACAGGGACAGGAGTTCAATCAGAAACTGAGTTCTAACATCATTGTTGAAATGGCACTCATTACCCTCATTACTGTAAGACAAGAGAATAACTGATGCCTAAATTTGATACCATCAGCTTTTTTGGGGGTATTAATTACTATGTAATGATTCTATTGTGTTCACAAAATGCTAGATCTCTCTCTATATATGTTATGATGTAAAAGGTTCTTGATAATATACTGTCTTCTCAAAATTTTCATAAATTTAAGACATGATAGTAGTAACAGATTATGAATAGCCAAGAATGTGAACATCTTAGCCCAAGGAATAGAAAATAATTCAATACTGAACTTTTTGACAGAAAGTTGGGGATAACATGAGGGGCCATAACCAAGTATCTTTTCCATGACGTGTCTATAAAACGGTCAACTTCAACAAGAGCTACATCATATCCAAATATCTTTTCCATGACGTGTCTATCAAACGATCAACTTCAACAAGAGCTCCATCATAGCCAAATATCTATTCCATGACGTGTCTATCAAACGATCAACTTCAACAAGAACTACATCATAACCAAATATCGATTCCATGACGTGTCTATCAAACGATCAACTTCAACAAGAGCTACATGCTCTCTTTTGAGATTATCAAATTGTCTCTTTGTTTTAAAGCTCTGTCATGTGATATTTTAGCATGAAATGCCTTGTTGGTTTCATTATCACACCTAAAAGAGTAAATTCAGTTGTATCTTGAATCCTAGGTGTAGGAACATGTTGCCCTGTCAAACTTACTGCATATCCAATACATCTGTGGTAGATATCAAGGTCACATCTGCAACAAAGATAAAGTGGGAAACGATTTATAGGAAGTAAAACTACAGGTGTGTATGTTTCCAAAACAAATTGGCATAATTTTTCAAAAAGAAGTAAGTAGCATTTGATTTGTTTCACAGACATGTGAAGGTTGCATACAACTTACACACAAGATATAACATAACAAGACTGAATTGAAACTTTACCACATGTTCAGTTCTTCTGATTCCAGTTTTCAGCAGATCAGTGTTAACTTGTTTCCACAGGAGGCTTTTTTTTTGATACAGTATGTGCCAATGCTCATACAAAATCCATGAAAGTAGAGGCGTAATTATTGATTTTTCAAACTGATTTGTGAAAATGGATCATTAATAGTGTTTATCTGTTTACACAACATAATTTACACTGAATGCACTGACAAGACTGACCTTGCTCCTCCAGTTCAGGAAGTAAATCTCCATCCTAAAGAAGAAATACACATGGGTGTGTCACAAGTCCATTCAGATTCTTCACTTTCTCTATAGTTTAAGATATCATAAATCATCGGTTTATTTTCAAATTTGTAACTGAAAATGAAGAGTTTTAGATATTTGAACTGAAACATCAACCAACAATACATAAATAAACATTAATAAATATTATGTGGAGGAGCGTACCTGGTACTCATGACCATGAAATGCTGAATTAACAATTTGTCGGACATGGATCTGTTGCTCAGAAAACATAATTTGCATAGATGTAGTAAAGTCCTTGACATGATGATCAAGCTTTTCTCTGAAAAACTTTTCTGAAAATATACAGACAAACTATTAGATTCATCAAATGGAAAGCTCATACAATGAAATTGTTGGCGTTATTTGAGACAAAGCTATACACAAGTATTCTTTAAATGATACATTTGCACTCCTCTTCAAACACATATATCCTTGACAGGCCACTGTTAAGAATACACAAGGGCATCCTCAAGTCAAGGTTTTATTCAATAGTGCATTAGTTTAGAGGTCCCATAGAACTAGGGCTTTCCATGTTATGCCGAATAAGGACGCTCTGACATCCGTACCTAATTTCAAACACTGTGGAGGTGGACTGTCTAGAGAAATTAATATCGTTAAATAATGAAAACATTTTCAGCACTTTAAGAACCTGCGTGACATGAACCAAATAGAAGACGTCAATTCCTCTGGCAGAGGGTGAAATCTGCCCTTGGGGAGCCCTAGATGAAAACACATAAAAATGAATTTGTCAAATGTCATGCCAAAATGATAGAGAAGGTCCTCCACTTCATCCACTCCTTGCATGCTGTCATCTTCATTGTAGTTGCAATCTATGATAGGCTCAGATGGAGAGTCCTCACAGCTAGCATCCTTTGAGACACCATGAGGATTCTGTCTCCAGGATCTCTCAGACCCATCCTCTTGAAGACAACTACTGTCATGGCTAGAGTAGCCTGTATCGTTGTCAAGCTCAGCATCACAAGATGAATTCATAACCTCACTGATTTCTGGAACTTCATGAAGATCAGCTAAAAGGGATGACTGTGTCTGAAAATGACAATAGTAAAGCACATCAGACTGACGACAAGAGTATCTGGATGTCAACTATTTTGAGGAACACAAATTTTGGGAATACACTCTTACTCCTTTATCCAGCGAATGATTTGGTGATTAAACAACACATTTATTTTTATAAATTATCCAGAAATATCTGCTCTGAGGTGGTCTCAAAGTTTATGGTAAAAGTGTTATTCCATAAGGAAAAGTCACACCAACCTTTCCTGATTCTTACAAGTTAGTGACTGAGAGACTATTTATGACATGGTGGCTGTATGTGTATTAGGAGTGAAACTTTACATGTCATTATCAAAACTTATTTTTTCAAAGAATGAACATTTAGAATAACAAAGATGTCTGGTAAAAAAACAAGATAACACATTTTTAAAAGGAAATCTCAAAGTCTCAACATGCCCTCTATTTAAAGACACCAATAAACCCTTAACATTATGTAATGAAGAACACTGAGGCTAAGTTTACTTAGACAGGACGTTATATGTTATGTAAATGGATACAATATATATTGTACGCTGGGTCTAGCTGTTGTCAGTACACTACAACTAACATCTGCCCTGTAGACCACAATCAAGATTGGGAATCATTGCAACAATAGCTAGGTGTACAAACTAAAAAGTAAAGAGCTCATTCGTGCTCTCTGCAAATTTCAAATTACCCATAACAAATTTAACGTTAACATCTCTTGTCATCAGGATGTACCTATTAACAAGCTCTACTGTACACTCTGCAATTCTCCACAAATTGAAGACGAAAAACATATTTTCTCTTTCTGTAAACCAGGGATTTACAGGACCTGGATTCCTGCGTCCTATACCCATAACAATTGATTGTGGACCCAACACAATTTATCAGCACATCCACAGGAAGGCAGGAAAGTCCAAATATTTTTGTAAAATTTCTAATAACATAACAATTAATTATCACCATGTTTGACAATTGCTGGGTTATGGTATCATTTGCAATTTCATTACTGTAACAATTAATGTGTTGATCATGATAGACAATACTATAAGAGTATAATAATAATTAATAATTGAGTGTCTGGGACCACCATTTTGTTGTCCTGGACCCCTGAAAATTAGACACATGCATCCCAGGGACCCTCAAATACAGGACTCAAGGTAAATCCCTGGTAAACAATACCAACTCTTTCATGAAAGATATCTTATCCAGTTTAGAAATGTATACAGGGGCCCACTCTCACTCCATAATATTTCAAGTTTTAAACATCAACGTGTTCTATTCATTACTGCTTTATTCATACACCTAATAATTTCATGCAGATATAAAGCAAGGTAATGTGAATCACCACGTGAATCTGTACCTGATATTAGGTAACTTTATCATGGGCCTCTAGGCCGACACTACAAAATAAAACCTGCCTGTACAAACATAGGGTGTGGGCAATTTTATTCATTCAAATAATGAAAACATTTTACGTACCTAGTAATTTGAAAACAGACCTAACTGTTTTATATATACTTTTCGATATCAGGATTCAAAAGGTTGTGCTAATTCGCACGTTTAACTTTTCCCAAGTCTCTTAACTGATGGCGGCTTTCTAAGTAGACAAACGGTTTGCGTCTATTTCTGTAAAATACCTGATAAATCGTATTCTGTCGGCTACTGTAACTTTCTTGTGTCATTTTCCTTCCGGTTGAAGTATTGTCTGCGAACATCTGTCAAAAAATCGGAAAAGTATATTGATGGTGCTAATTACTAATATAATGCACATGGGACGTAAAACAGTTATTAATGGAAAACATGATGAAATCTACGAAATCTAAAAACATTAAAAGAACATCAGGATCTAATCATCTGAGCAGCGCCCGTCCAAGTAGATTCGTCTGCTATTCGTGACCTTGACTAAGTTCATTGGCCAAGTTCAAGGACCTTTATACTTGCCGAAACAACTACTTACAATTTGTACATACCTTATGTCGAAGTATTTAAAAACGCGAACAAAGCTATTGTTAGTAAATTTAAACATAGATATCTAGATATAATAACGCGTAACTTTGTGAATACAGACCCGGAAGTGTATCAAGCACCTATTGCACATGCGCAGTAGCCCAAGTTGCAGTGGCGCTAAATACGATCGTCTGTTGCTAAATGAAAACCATTAATTGTAAAGGTACTAGATTACGCGACGATTATTTTACACTCACAGTGTAGTAGTTTTCATTCAGTAACATGTACTTACATAGTATGAATTTGAAGCATATATTGTATATTTTTGTATTGATTATAAACAGCCCATGATTCTGACGTGGTATTCGCCATCAACCCCCCTCCACCCCCTCCATGTAACATGATCTTGACCTGCATAGTGGTGGTGAGAACCTGACCTTGCTATCATTCGTATATATTCATGCAGATCAACATCGAACACAGAAAGGAAAGTTTCAGTCTGGTTTCTTGTGTAGTTCTGTCACTGTTCCACATATTTTAATCAGATGTATACTTTTCAGTTGATGGACATGTCAAACACAGCTGATGAAATCATTCGTGAGTAACAATATAAAAATTCGTCAATATTCCTTTTGTGAAGAGCTGTCTTTATTTAGTTTCATACAGAAGAGTAGAATGTTAATGTCATTATGAAGAATAAAAAGCCACATGTATGATCTAGTGACAGTCTGATCCACTTTCGAATCTACATGTGCATCTACAAGAGCTTTTAGAATCATTTCCAGTGGATTACAATGTTATGATGTGCATTCAGTGGCCCAGATAGGTAAAATACCCATAGAAAATGTCTAATTACTGAAATGTCTGAATGTCTAATGTCAAATGTCTGAAAAATAATTATGTGTAATAAATTCTAACATACTTAATTCATAACAATCTGTTGTGTACTTGAAAAGATGTTGATTGCAATCTTGTTGTACTGTTAGTTTAGGACTAGTGTTGTACTGTCTGCATAGGATGAGTGATTTCTTATGAAATCAACTGTTTTAGAGGCATTTTAGAAGTTGCTGAGCTAAAGGTGAAGGAACAAGCTTTATTTATGATCAACTTCTTTATTTTCACAATGGTATGGATTCTTATACCGTTTTCAAGCATATGGGAAGATAAGGTGTAACATTTTATATACAGGTACATGAGCTATGGCTGAGGAGATTAACAATAACAACAACATAATTGAGGCGATGAGATAACAAACATCAAAGGATATAACTAGAGTTGTTGATATAACCAGTGATTAGGGTGAAGCTAGGGGTGGGGGTGAGGGGATTACAACCTTGAGGGGACCAATTAATGGAGGATTAGTGACGGAAGCCAGAGATTTGGTGATGTGTTCCAAAATTTCCTGACCACAATATCAATTGGGACACTATCAAAACACTCTCCAGCAACAAACATGATTACAAGCAGAGAAAATTGGCAGAAGCTATTCACATCCGCAGACATATCCCTTCCATAAACAGGGATCAGGGTATATTTCTACCTAATCACTTTAATCAACAAATATTAATCTCTGGCTTCCATCACTAATCCTCCATTAATTGGTCCCTTCAACACTGTAATCCCACCCCCACCCCTAGCTTCACACTATTCACTGGTTATATCAACAACTCTAGTTATATCCTTTGATGTTTTTGTTATCTCATCTCCTCAATTATGTTGTTGTTATTGTTAATCTAATCACCTAAAGCTCATGTAGGTGTATATAAACTGTTACACCTTGTCCTCCCATATGCTTGAAAACGATATAAGAATCCATACCGAAATGTCGCCATAGTGAAAATAAAGAAGTTGATCATCCATAAAACTTGTTCCTTCACCTTTCTTATGAAATCGTTTCCATCATATTTAAGTTATTTTTGATTAAGTATGACATGAGGCAGTGTATGGCTGCTTAGTAAACTTACACAATGATAGTGTACTGAGCTGAGAAAAAAATCACTGAAGTACACAAATATTTAAAAGCAGTGGGTAATGGAAAATGAAATGCCCACTCAACATTCATAATACCCACTCTTAAAAAATACACTGGGTACAGTACCCACATGAGCTAAATCTTATCGGGAGCTCTGTCGATTACTGTTGGTTAAGCTTACCAGACTAAACTTAAACTATGATCAAATGACATCTAATTTTACAGAGATAGTTGATGCCATACTCAAAAAGGAGAATACAGATGAAGGAGTGTGGCTACAGTGGCTGGATGAGACATTGAGACTGATTAGTAATCTCCATTCAGATTACCTTGGGGGAACTGAAAAAACAAAGTGCATAACTGTAGGTACATATCTTGTTTCTTCTTGTAAAGCTTCTCAAATTTAGTGTATCTTGAGAGCTAGGTATTTGATGTTCTGTGAAAAAGAGAAAATCTTTTGATTTTACTGAATAAAATAAATTGTTAATGAGAGATGTTGTAAGTTTTGAAATAAATGTGTTCTGAAACACTTAAACAATTTGGCTCCTTTTCGGTGTTTTAAAGCACTGACAAAAAACAATATACTATCTCTAGTGAAAAAATTCCATCTCTTGCAAGATGTCAGTATTATACACACACTATTTCAAAATTAGGCATTAAAGTCAAGGGAACACTCTCATAAGCCTAACGTTTAAAGGTTTTAACTATTCCAGGTTGCACAAATGTGTAAGAATTATTTTTTTCAGTTTGTAGTGTATTTATGTAGAATACAAGTAATAATATACTCATTATGCTATGTTTCAGTTGGAAACTAAAGGAGTGTCCTTGTGGAATCATGCTGTTGGGCTGAAGACAAAAGGTTGTCTATCCACAGTTACCAGTGCCAAGCGTAAGTTCTTTCTACCATTATTAAATTACTAGTGCTAAATAGCATTATTTAGTGCAATATTTAGTGCTAAATAGCAAAATTTCAAAAACATTTTTTGAAAAAGAACATATATGGATACAAAATAATAACCTTGTTGATTTATTTATGCCACAGATAGGATGGTTATGTAGCCCAGTGACAGCCTCATCCGCCTGATTTTCCTGGTTTGATTCAGTGTAGGCATGCCACTCTGTGATAAAACTGGAATTTGTTGAAAGCAGACAGCCTAAAATTCAAATAGTTCATTGACAGGAAGATGTTTAATTTTGTTTGAAAAGGCGTATCCCCAAATTAATCTCTTCCAGCATGCAGAAATATTAATGAGTAAATGTTTATGAAATGAACTGTGCAGTACTAATACCTCATTTCATTCTAGTAAATGTACATGTATTGCGGACAAGCTAAAAATATGCACTTCCTGACATCATTCATTTCAGTGAGGCACTTGTCCTTCATGATAGTGGCATTTGCCAACCAAGGAGTTAAGGATGAAGAAACGCTGAAAAAACAAATTGTGGTATGTGCTAAAGACTCAGTCTTCTAATTTTATCAAATTTTAACAATATTAGACACTAGTTTCCTCCATGGGCATCAAATGTTATTGCCATTAATGAAGTTATGCCAGCATGCTTTCTTTCTTCACCCGGAGGAAGATGCATATTTTATGAGTGCTTGCCGCATTTATTCTTAATCTTGTCTCATGCCAAAATACAGCTTTAGTAGTATCTATGATGTCTAGAATGCACCCAAATATTGTGCCCTATGAACAGCAAATAGTTTCTTGTGTGTGTGCACACATGCACACACACATTTTTACAATGCTGTATTAACAGAAGTGTACGATTTTCAAAATTCAATTCATGACAAATTACTTCTCTTTCACAGATGGGGATGAAAACAGGAAGAGCATGGATAGGTAGTAACATGGAAACATTGCATGTGTAGTATTAAATTGATAAATTCTCCACAAATGTTCTCTCTTTCAAATCTGTAATTGGAAAGAGTGCAACAAGACAACACAGCAAAAACAAAAATCTATACCAGATGGTAGGCAGAACATGTTTGAATTAGTGCACTTTTTATAAATGAAACATTTGAAAGCATTTAGCAGCAGTCCTCTGTCAAAATTCAAGCCAGTTCACTGTGTTCTTCTAAGGATAGGGGAGTCAATAAACTTGAATGTTTTACTGTATAAATAATTTTTTAGTGTTTATCTGATATTATGGTATTATACACTTTGATGTTTGTTTTCTTTACATTACATTGCTACATTACAGATGCATGTCAACCTGAGCAAGCTGAAATTGTTCTGAATATTTCAAATCAGGTACAGTAGTATTTGTAACTGTTTCAGATGGGACTGTAAATCACACAGAAAATTACAATATGAGTATTGCATCACAAGGTATGAATGGTGCAGTAGGACATTTATAACCATAAATTTATTGACACATGCTCATAGACCTATTTATTTCCAAGTTTGTAGCAAGTGTCAGTAAAAATTACAAGCCAAAACTTATGTTTATATGTTCATAGTGTTTTCACTTTTCGTTTGACTGATTACAGGACCAGTACATTACAATAATTATTACATTTTTATATGAATGGAGTGCTAAAATACGGTGTGTAAATATCTCAGAAACTCTTAAATGAAAGGTTAAGTGCCACTTTCTAATATGTGACTCAGACATCCCCTACATGCTCTGAGAAAAAGGTGTGAAACATTTCTCTCTGGTATGAGGCTACTTGGAAAATCAAGATTCTGAATTGGATTGCCATTATCATTGGCTGTGAATCCTAGAGATTCACACACTAGGCTTCAGATTCAAAAGTCTCACATTCATTTCTTGGAAAAGGATATGTCCTGATTTTACTTCATTTTAAATATTTAATTATGTGCATCATTTTCACAGGCACAACCAGGGCTCCAGTTTTTTCTTTGTACACACATCAGTGCAGTCCTTATCTGGAGCCCAGCACAACAAATATCTAGAGAGAGACACATACAAGTTGCAGTATCAGTGGAACATATGTAGATAAGATCAACGTGAGAGTTAACCCAGTTTGAGAACATCACATTTTAAAGATTTGATATCATTGGATAAATTGTACAAAAACACAAACAGTTTAAATTGAAGTGTATGTTTTGATCACCATGTGGATACTTTCTTCCTTTGATACAAGTGTGCCCAGAAGCTGCATTCCATTGTAATAGAGAGAAAGAATGAAACTGGTGGGGGAAATGAGGTGATGGAGAAACAGAGGATGGAAATAGAAAAGGACATGTTTAAATTGCTGTGCTATAGGGCAGAAGTGGTGAGTGATATAGACTTCAGACTGCTGTAGGTAGAACTGTGATATATCGTAGTATCGATAATCGTGATACTTTATTGGACGATATATATATATCAATACTTTTTTTTGTATCGTGACACATACTGTTGGCCTTGAAAATTGAAAATTTTTACTTTTCACTAGAAATTGATGGTTATGTCAAAATTTACACTGTTACTTGATATCAAAATATACTTTTTTAAAGAAAATAACTAAAGATAGCAAATTGTGATGTGAAGTCGTAAAGTATCGTTCCAAAATGCTGCGATACACATCGTATCGTGAATTTTCTGTATCATCACACCTCTAGCTATATTTATGGTGAGTGATACAGACTTCAGTGACTTTACACTGTCATCGTTTTTATTTTATGTAATGAGAGGTTCAACTTTTTTATTCAAAGGCCACTTGCCACAGGGCCACAGGGCAAGTAAGATACTGTAATTTGATTGCCCAAAATGAAGAATGACTTGTCTGGCGATGGCATTTTTGAACCCCTGATGTAATATTAATGAACAGACAAGTAGCAATGTGCATAGGAATAGTTTTGATGAACAATTTATCAGGCTTTTGTTTCATGTCAGTGTATATAAATAAAAGCTGTTGGTGCTAAAATGGGATGGACATTTACAAAGTATATCAGAAAAGAGATGATATTTACAAGGAAACTTTCTATTTTAGGAAATGTTGCAGTGTAGAAATGAAGCAGCTGTAAACTTGGTGCAGATGGCTAAACAGATGCTCACAAGATTCCCACAAGAGGTATGTGCGAACAAATCATTAGGCCAACACCAGCTAATTTTGGTTGCCTAATTAGGCCTGTCATTTCTCTCAGTTCAATTCACTGTGACGTTTGGTATCCCTTGATACTGTGATTACAGGCTGAGATCCCAGATTTGTTCTAGCTACATTTCCCGTCAGTCAGGATTATACTCATGCTAAAATGGCTGAAATGGCAACTGTATTGAAAATTTGCATTACTCTGAGCCCCCTTCCAGTTAGATATCCCCTGTAGTATAACTGGATATCCTGCAAAGATCCCCTTCCTGACTGATCAGCAAATGCTGATGCACACATACACACTCACAGTATCCAATAAGGCAATTAAATGTAATGGTCACAGGTGATATATATATGCTTATGTGAATCTGTAATATTCACTTATCCTTTTTCATGACAACTGCTCAATATCAACATGATGTTTAGTTCCAAATTTTCAAAACACGATCACTATGTTGTCTCTCTAAGACTTAAAATTATTTTTTGCATTGTATTTTAAATATGAGTTATATGTGTCATGTTGTTAACACAGAGCAGGTTCCTCAGCATGCTGTGTTACAACTTTGGAGTAGACCTGTATCAGAAGAATATGCACGATGATGCCATCCACTGGCTCCGAGAAAGTTTTGATCTCAGCAAGGAAAGAAAAGGAGTTATGCCTAGAAACCAGGTGCTACAGGCTAAACTTGAAAACATGTTTACATTTTACGGCTAGAATGTTTTCTGTTATTAGTTAATGAACAATTGTTTTAGTTGGTAAAGGGAGCCCCAAGTAAGTACAGCATTGCCTGATAACATATGTAGTGTCACAAATATTTGGCATTGCTTCATTGGTAATGGGTCATTTCACCCCAGACACATTCACCCAAAGTTATTTTACCCGGGTTGTTTCACCACAGGTCGCTTCACCCCATGTAGAGACAATTTCACCCCAGCAAAAAAATAGCATGATTATCAATTATAAAATTGTTTCAGTATTTTATTCATATATGTAATGTGTCATTCGGATATACAGCACATTCGGATATACTATCAACAAAAAATAAGGGAACTAAGAAACTGAATGCAGCAAATGCTGAAGCGAAAGGGTGCATTACCGTAGCGTTGCACCCGAACGCAACAGCCAATGACTATGAAATTTACATGATGCAATACCAACATGTGATGCTTGTGCATTGGTAAACGGTTTGGAGAACTCAAAGTCACTACTGCAATACAGCTGAACACATGCTGAAAAATGTCTCAATGAACAAACAAAATTGAGAATTGTGGGTATGACAGAAGGGGGACATCATTGTGTCAAGTTGCCCGAAAGTTGGGTAAAATCAAAGAAGTGTAATTTCTTGCCTGTGAGACAAGTACTGTCAAACAGGTGGGATTGCAAAGAGGCCTGGGCGTGGTAGACCAAAATCTAGGACACCATGTCAGGATCATCTCATTACATTAATAGTTCTTCGTAATGGGTTCTAATCAGCACCTGCCATCAATAGGGAATTATGTACACTCACTGGGCGACAAATTTAACACTCAACCATTAAAAAACAGCTCTGTCAAGCCCATCTGAAAGCAAGGCAACTTTTCAAGGGTGTTACCCTTACTGCTCACCATAGGCACCAAAGACTGGTATGGGCTAGGCAGCGTCAGTGCGCCACTGGCATTACACCATGTTCTCGGATAAATCAAGGTTTAGCTTCAGATTCACAGATGGCAGGAACTGTTGTTGGTGCCGTAGCAGTGAGTGGTGTGTCAGAGCGGCAATTATTGACCATGATCGCTGTAAGGGTGGTAGTGTCATGGTGTGGGATGGAGTTACACCTGACAGGCGATCAGAACTGGTCAATGTTAATGGATACTTGACTTGTCAGTGATACATTGACAAAATTTTTCATCCAATTGTGGCTCCACTGGCTAGAATCATCGGCAGGAACTTTGAATTCCAAGATGATAATGCCACACCACATTGGGCCCAAACTGTCACAGCTTATCTCCAACAAGAGGGCATACAGAGCTGGACTGACCATTTGACCCTGTCCTTAACTGGACATTTATAGGATATTCTTGGTTGAAGGGTGTATGCCAGGGACATGGTACAGGTCAATCTGGCCCTGCTTGGTTCAGCTCTTCAGGAGAAACAGCTGGTCATACCACTGGCAACCATCCGGAAATTAATCAACAGCATGCCATCAAGGTGTCGTGAATGTGATGCCCAACATCGTGGACACACCAGATATTGAACTTCATGCCCAAATTTGATTTAGTGAACATTCAGAGCAATTTCAAATTCACTGTCATTTTATCAGTTCTTTTATTTTTTCACCAGATCAAAAGTGAAAAAAAATGCTGCAAATCATGTAAATTTATTGCCTTTGCACATGGCGACCAAGCTAATTTTTTGACATTTGGGCCATCTCTCAACACTCTCCTATCACAATAATATGCAATATGCAAAGTTTACCCATATTCAGTGTGGTCTTGGATCTATAATGTTATGACATTGTATTATCATTAATCAGATATTATCACTAGTCAGATAATGATCACTGTACACTTTCATGATGTCTGTGACTAGAAAGCTGGTTTGTATGCATGTATCCAGTACCATGAGCCTGCTAAATGCAAGTCTATCTTGACCTAATGTGGTCCCACATGGAATAATTATATGATGATGTACTGTTATTAATCAGATATTATCACTAGTCAGATAACGATCACTATACACTTCCATGAAGTCTGTGAAAGGTATTTTGTATATATGCATGTATGTATTCAAAAAGAGCCTGATGTATGAAAATAGAAACTTTTAAAAAGTTGCTTTGTTTTGACATGTTAGGCCATTTGTAACAATAATCACTACTAAAAGAAGAACGTTCATTTGCCAATGCTTTACATGTAAATAAATAATGGAATTCATACTGGATATACTTATCTTCCTACTCCACTAAATATTCTTATGAGAACAGTCGATCAAGTTCACTATAGGTACGATGGATAGTCGACTCATGTGGCTTAAAATGCATGCGCTGCCAACTGGTGCAAGGGTTTATCTCAAAGGTATTGCGTGCTTTTTCATGTATATTAAATATGTCTCATCTATTGATTAGCATCTTACATGTCTTTCTATAATGAAGTTTAAGATACATTATTAAAAGAGTATGATACCTGATACCCATAGAAAAGCATCGTATTGAACATCTCAAAATATACAGGTGGCATGACCACCCGGAGGTCGACATGACTGGATATTTCCCAGTGTATTTCCCCAGTTTAATTCCCCTAAAGGATTATCGTATCTTAGCTGATATCACTATCCCCCAGCCTGACCCCAACCATCGTCTGCAACATCCATCCTGGTTTTGCTGTTGAGACAATCCCTCCTACCTGTTTCTTATTAAAGTGATAGTGAGACTCCATGGTATCTACATCCTTAATAGTTTCAGCATGAAAGTTACTATTTATTACGACTGCTGTCGTTTATAATGAAGCGAAGACAAATTCAAAAATGGACATCTAAAAATGTCCAGTCTAAGTAAACTTATCCTCAGTACATTCAAGTTTACTTAGACTGAAAAATGTCCTTTATAATACAATATCATTGCTCACTAATTTGCATAAAGCTGTAGTCTGTCAGCCTAAGAAGTCGCTTTAGACTTCGCATTGCTCATTTCTGCACTAATCTCTCCTTTTTAAGTCCTTTTTAACATTTCCAACCATCCTAAAACTGGAACTGTAGTTAGACTGAAAACTTATTTTAACAGGTATTTCACACTTGCATATCAACTACATAATTTGTAGAGATAAACATGAAAAATCAGAGTTTTTTTTTCTATTTCCAACAGTACTTTAGTTTGGAGTTTGGATGAAAGGACCAGTGTGAAACAATTTGTTGTGAAACAAGCCAAAAAACGCTTCATTCACTAAGCAATATCATATTAATCCTCACTGAATATAAGGTATTTGGTGCTTTGTAACAGAAGGATAATTGTGTAGATTGAATAGACGAGTGCCTTATTCACAAAGACCCATGAAAGTCCGGGTTTGAATAGGCCTTCAACTACCCATGCTTGCCATAAAAGGTGACTGCTTGTCGTAAGATTTGGCTAATGGGATCAGGTGGTCAGACTCGCTGGCTTGACACGTCATCAGTTCCCAATTGTGCAGATCGATGCTCATGCTGTTGATCACTGGATTGTCTGGTCCAGACCCACTATTTATAGACCACCGCCATAGAGCTGGAATATTGCTGAGTGCGGCATAAAGCCAAACTCACTCACTCACTCACAAAACTCTCTACGCGTCAGTATAAAACATCACTGCAAACCCAACAGAATGATCATTATTTGGATTAATTCCATTCCAGGCAAGAACTCTAAGACTCTTAGCAAATGCCTACATTGAGAGTAACCCATCAGAATACTTTGAGAAGGCCTTGAATGCAGTGTCTCTGGCAAATACAGTCAGTATATCTCCATTTTATACCTTTTGAATCTGTTGCCAATTACATATCGTTAATTACATTTCTTGTTCAAACATTTTACTGGACAAAAGGCAGACTACATCCATGTTTGGTGGTGGGTACAGTTATTATACAAGGAGTAATTGTTGGATGGTGATGTGTGTGATATACCATAGGTATCATAGTTTAGCATCTGACCCAACATTTGCAGTGAATCAGTAACCAGAAAATTTGTAACTTTTGGGTCAAATCCAGTTTTAAGTGTATGCTTTTGTTTGCCAAACCATTCTGTTAATTTATCAGTTTGGTAAAAACATATTGTGAATTTGTAAAATGTCACATTCGAAACTGACTCCTGATTCGAGTCCATCTCCATGCAGTTTGCGTGTGTTAGCTGGCTGGCTAATGTTGAATACATTTATGCGAGGGTTACAGGAGCATTGCCACTCAGCTGGTCTCTACCTGAAGCTCAGAATACTGCTTATAGGAGGAGAGAAGGGGGCACCTGTCTCTGCAGGTGAGGCACAAGTATTCTCTTGTGTATTGTTCTTAGGTTGTTACTGTTGCTGGCCTCCCTGTTTATCCAGTGAATCATAGTTACATTCACCTTTTCCCCAATACCTTTGTATTGGACCTTGAGGTACATCTTCTGTATCACTGACTTTACACAGAGCTTCAGTGGCATGTTGGCTTGAAATCGTCAACCTATCAAACTGTGCTCTTCCAATGCCAGTCATAGTCAACATACAAAATTCAGTTCTGCCCCATTATTATACATGTATCTGAGCTCAGCATTTAAAGATAAGGCTGTATCAGCATCTGTATGGATAAATAATATCCAAGATATGGTAGGAAATATTTTGGAAAATGTAAGAGATACACATCTCAGGTATTGTGTATGTTCTTAGAATCATTTACAGATGTATCTGTAAGTCTGTTTATCTGCATATGGTACGTTTATCTCTGCATATGGTATGTTTTTCTAGCAATGATCTCCTAGTGATATTTAAAAAGTTTGATATGTGATTCATGACAATGTAGAAAGATGATCTACTTCATATAAAAATTGTAGTCAGACTTGCTTGTCAGACTTGTAGTCAGACATGACAGGGGACATCGTAGTAAAAAGTGCATCATACATACAATTTTGCATTAGCTATTTGCCCACTTTCTGTTTATCTCCATATTATGGTATCACTTGTGACTAACAAGGAGAGATGGGAAGATTAAAAATGCAGTTTGTATTGGAAAAGATATATGTAGTCAGATCAGAGGGAAATTACAATCACAGAGATTTCCTAACTTCATAGAAATTCATATGAAGCTAGGGCAGTATGCAGGATGAGTTAGTGATCATACATGCAAACATGCATGCATACATACATACATACATACATACATACATACATACATACATACATACATACATACATACATACATACATACATACATACATACATACATACATACATACATGGTCATTTTTTATGAGGGTTCTTGTGCAACAGCAATATTCCAGCTTCATGAGGGTGATCTGTAAATAACTGAGTCAGACAGTCGGTTGATTGAAGCTGTAACAATCCATGCTGTCAAGGTATTATGATACCTCATTTTACAAGACAACTGTAAATCCAGCCAATCTGCGTGTCTTACAACTAGACAGGTTCTCTAGACACATACACACACTGTAAATACTTGTCCAATCTACAAACTCTTTTCCAGTGTTGGATGACATCATTAAGCACTCAGACTGCACCTTAGAGCTAGGACTGAGCGTATTACAGCTGTTAAAGAAGTACAAACGGTAACAAAATGTTTTTTCCCTATTTCAAACAATATGTCAATCAATTGTACTTTTGATCGCACTCTCCTAGACCAGACAAAACCGATGGTTCTTGGTATGAGCACCCATTAACATTTTGAAGGCATAGAGCACACAATCAGACATGCCACGTATTGTAAACCCAATCAGTAGAATTAGAGAGCCCAGTCTCTGTTCACATCTTAGGGTGGTTAGTGAACAATTTCATTATTTTAGAGCAGTGTTTATTTCTCTTAAAACAACACAAGTTACACTGTTTACTACATAAAGGGTGTTTCATTGGAAATCAAATACCTCCTTCATGGATATACAGCCAAACTACTAAGGACCACTTGTTCTGCTCAAGAATCCTTACCAACTATGACTCATACACACATTTCTGTATATCATAACTTGAGATATCTCTCCTGAAATGCTTTACATCAATATGTATTACAGTTTCGATCATTCTATGGACTTCCCATCCAAGCTAAGGAAGAGGTTTGAGCAGTGTCCCGATGTTGGTCAGCTCTTCATCGCTCAACTCCAGGCCTTGCTGGAGAGTGACCAATGCCAGCAGGCAAAGCTCTTCTCTGAAGAATGCATCACTGGTATGTGTTTGTGTATGTATGTTATTTAACACTGCATTTAGCAATATATATAGTGGTGGCTATCATTAAGTTCGTTAGGATAAAATAATGTTCTTTCTTGGTGACAACTAACGGGTGGTCAGACTCGCTGACTTGGTTGACAAATGCCATTGGTTCACAGTTGCCCAGATTGATGCTGATGCTGTGGACCACTTGATTGTCTGGTCCAGACTCGATTGTTTCCATACTGCCACTATATAGCTGGAATATTGCAGAGTGCGGCATAAAACTAACCTCACTCACGCTCTCTAACCATGCCTGATCATAGTACTCCTCCTGTGGGGTGTCTGCAAATGTGGACAGTTATATTCTTTTAATATGGTATTTTGCTATTGAGGTATGAACAAGAAAATCTTGTATCCATACCGGAAGGCATTAATCTTGTTGATTTTATCAGAACAGTAACTGCCAGGATTTAATAGTTTCACAAGTACTAGTTATCACTCACATTGTACAGGTCAGTGATATGAACTTGGTAATAGATCGTTATCAATATTTGTTATAATAACCCCACCATAAAACTCATGTGGGCAATAACTGGACACAATCATAACATTTTGCATTAGTTGTTCAAGTCTTGATTTGATGAACATAGCAATAAGAAACATACTTTCTAAAGTTTAATTTGATGTTTCATTGGTTATAATCATTGCATAGTTATTGTCACATAAGTAAAGGTTTGTTTTTTCCCTCACTTTCTAATAGGATATTACCTTTGCTGTTATTATAAAGATCATATTCTTAATTCAGTATTTAATTGTAAGAGGCGACTAACAGGATTGGGTGGTCAGACTTGCTGACTTGGTTAACACATGTCATCAGTTACCAATTGTGCAGGTCGATGCTCATGTTGTTGATCACAGGATTGTCTGCATTATTTACAGACCGCCGCCATATAGCTGGAATATTGCTGAGTGTGGCATAAAACTAAACTCACTCACTTACTCAGTATTTAATATCTAAGAAATGATACCATTGTCTTCACCGATGTATGTAATATAGACACAGTGGCGGAAAGACATCAAAATATTCAGTCACTTACCTACCTGTCACACCAGAAATAACATCATGGATGCATGGATCAATTTATTTACAAACCCTGGAAAGAAACTTTCAAAATTTCCCACTAGACCAAAGAACTAGTGTGTGGACAATAATAAGTGGTCATCTCTTTACTTCTCTGGTTCAAAATGACATTTATACATTTACTTACCTTTTAATACAAAGTTCACTGTGGTGAATTTTTAGTAGCCACGACCACAGGACCAGTGTAAATTTCACACACTGCAGACCACTGCAGTTGGAACTTGGCTGAGTTTGACATTGAGCAACAAACAATCAATCAACTGTTTCTTTGTATAGCTCACAACACAGGAAGGCCACTGGACATTAACACAAGGAAGCAGTTCCACCTGGTGTTTTGGGAGAAGGGTGGAGCTGCTTTTGAGGTAAATATCATATCTTACCTCTTCAACAAATTACGTCTGATTGTATAACTACTATTGTGTTGTAATTCAATACATGTACAGGTACTCCTTTATAGTCTGTAAAACCTGCATTTGGATGATTAATAATGGAGAAAAACTGCCCATAACAACTGCCGTCATTCAGATCAACTGTATATATTCTGTCTAAACTTCACCTCACTTAGACCAACACTGTAATTATTCTTTCTAAAGAAGACTTCAACAAAACCAGCAGAGTCTGTGTGTGCGTGCGTGCATCCGTGTGTGTGCGTGTGTGTTTTTCTGTCTAATGAGACACTTGAAATTTTAAAGATTCAGACTTCTTTGGGAAGTAATATTGTGTCTAACTATACATCTGGGGCCTACAATGTACCCAGTCTAAAATAGACTTCTTTGAAACTAACAGTAAGATCTGTTTCAACAAGAATTGTTCATGTCTGTAGATCACATTTTTGTGGGGAGCAAATTTTTAACACTATTCATTTAGCTAATTGTCAATATTCATCTGCTTGTATAACTTGAAATCTTTCACACACTGTATGCAGGGTTTGCACAGGGGATTTGTTTTGTTAAAACTAATATTTTATACCTGTATTATAACTGAATCCTTATGCATTACTTTCTATGGATCTATGATCAATAACAAACATTTGTATTAATGTCACTGCATGATAGTTGCTTCTGTGTTCCCTGAGTAAAGAGTATTCTTCATCAAATCAGTGTGTTCCCTGAGTAAAGAGTATTCTTCATCAAATCAGTGTGTTCCCTGAGTAAAGAGTATTCTTCATCAAATCAGTGTGTTCCCAGAGTAAAGAGTATTCTTCATCAAATCAGTGTTCCCTGAGTAAAGAGTATTCTTCATCAAATCAGTGTGTTCCCAGAGTAAACAGTATTCTTCATCAAATCAGTGTGTTCCCTGAGTAAACAGTATTCTCCATCAACACGTTTCCTTGAGTAAAGAGTATTCTTCATCAAATCAGTGTGTTACCTCAGTAAAAATATTCTTCATCAAATCAGTGTGTTCCCTGAGCAGAGAATATTCTTCATCAACTCAGTGTGTTCCCTGAGTAAAGAGTATTCTTCATCAGATTAGTGTGTTCCCTGAGTAAAGAGTATTCTCCCTCCATCAACAGTGTGTTCCCTGAGTAAAAATATTCTTCATCAAATCAGTGTGTTCCCTGAGTAGAGAGTATTCTTCATCAACTCAGTGTGTTCCCTGAGTAAAGAGTATTCTTCATCAAATCAGTGTGTTCTGTGTTCCCAGAGTAAAGAGTATGGTGAGGCCCTGACGTGGTACAACTACTCCCTCAGTTTGTTCTCTCCAAGCGAGATGATGAGCATCAACATGGCCAAACTCCAGAGGAACAGGGCTTCCTGCTTTGTAAACCAGGGACTCCTACCACAGGTAGTTGTCTCTAGGACTGTCACATCCGAAACCTAGCAATTGTTTTGCACATATAATTCACAAAAAATAATATTCACAATTTTAACTTTGAAGAATTTTATCCAGTGATTTGAAGGAACTGTACAGAAATAATATATTCCTATATCGAGTTGGTTTAGATGATGGTATATATATTTGAAATATGAGGCAGGGGCGAACTAGTTATTTTGCATATTCTTTGTCAGGTAAACTGACAGATTAATGAAGCATCAGTTACACTGGAGATTTTTAACAGAAAATTTGGTTCTCAAGAAGGAAGTAGTACTAGTTATAGTTTATCAAATTTGCCTGAAATATATGGGTCGTTTCTGCTCTGACTATATAAACTGAAGTCCATTTTCACAAATGTAATGCATAAACATATTTTCTGTGTGCTAAACTACATGATTGTACATGCAGATACACAAACAGCAACAAGTTTGCAGTGTGATACAGTTTGGTATCAATCAAATGTGGGTATTCAAGGGAATTCCCTACCTATGTCATGGTTCCTCAGAAACCGGTTGGAAGCCAAGTTGTTAATGTTAATAGGCATTTGGTGATTGGTGTTTTTTTTTTTCAAAACGTTGCAGACAAGACAACATGGTGGTGGATTTTGAATGCTTTCCATGTATATATTGCCTTCCTAAGATTTTAGGTCTGCAATTTATGTATACTCAGTGTTGTATTTGTGTTTTTATGAGGAAGTTTTTACGAGCAGATAAATGTGTAACCCCTGTCTACTGACTAACTGACATATATATATATACTACAAGCAAAAAAGTATGGGAAGGCCCTAAAAACAAGCACTAGAATCTGTAGTTTACAAAGGAAGTGTAATACTACACTGTATGTATAAGATATGTTATGTTGACCACTTTCTAAATGGCATTGTGTTTTCACAGCTTTCAGGCATAAGAGCCATTCCAATACAGAGAAAGTACAAGAATCAGTATTTTACAATAGGTGCAATCCCAAATATAACATACAAGATGTATACAAGGCAGTTTAACAATAACTGTTCTGAATATATACTATGAACAAAAAGTATGGGAACACCCTAAAATTTGATAGTCACATATAAAATTAAACGTGGTATGGTTGTTTGTACTCTAAGATAAATGCAACTTTTTGTGTGCTTAATGTTCAGTTTTAATGTCATGTTAGAACTGACAGTGAACTGATTCAACTGATTCAATATTCGCTTACTGTTAGTGAAATGAAACATTGTCAAAAACACCTAAAAACAAGTCCTGTACTCTATGAGTAGCCTTGAACCTGTCCTTCAGTCTGTGAATTACAGGCGGAGACACATTGAGACAGCGAACGACACCTCTTATGGATTCATCATCCTGTAACCATACAATGGCCTTGCTTCTGTCGTGGGCACTTAACGCTCTACGCATATGTTGAAGAAGTTGTGAGGTTTCAGTACTGTCTGTAGCTTTATTTACAGGAAACATTGCCAGAAGCTGCTTGGGAAGTCTGCCTTCAACATGTGCTAGTCTGGTACATTTGGGCACTTGAATCAAACATGGTGTTGGTGTGTTTCAGCACTCTTGTTTTTTTTTCTTGTTTTGTTTTTTTTTAGATGTTTCACTTTACTCAAATTAAGCGAATATTGAACCAGTTGCTTCACTGCTAGTTCTGACATGGTGCTTAAAGTGTCCATTAAACATAAGTTGAACTTATCTTACACCACGTTTAAATTTATGTATGACAATCAAATTTTAGGGTGTTCCCATACTTTTTATTTGTAGTATATATTCAGAATAGTGATTGTTAAATTGCATCATATACATATTGTATCTTATATTTGGGATAGCACCTTCTTTGTAAAGTACTGATTCTTGCAGTACTTTCTGTAGGTTGAAATGGCTCCCATGCCTGAAAGCTATGAAAACAAAGTGCTATTTAGAAAGTGGTCAACATAACATGTCTTATGCATACAGTGCAGTATTACACTTCCTTTGTAAACTACAGATTCTAGTGCTTGTGCAGGGTTGAGTCTTGTCCAGAATTCAGACCCAAACTCTCAGAGTGAGACTACCACTTGTCAGACTTAAATTTTTGTGGAAACAGTGGTGGCTGAGTGGAATGATACTGATAAGATTACAAACTGGTACACAAAGTATACATACTGGATGTTGCTGTGAATTTAAGTGTATCCATTATTGGTAATTCACATTTTATTCCCTTATTTTTTCATGTGTAAAACTTATTTCTGTTAGATACAAAAGATCCATTTAAAGTCAAATGATATTTTTTCCTCACACAGGCAAAGGAAGCGATCCAGCAAGCTGAGAAATGCAGCCCAGATGAGACTCACACCCAGTTTATCATCTACAAGATAGCACTGGCAGAAGATAATCATGATACAGGTGAACCACACTTATTGTTTAGCTAATGTGTTATACCTGAGAGGAAGAATAGAGAGAAAAATGACTGAAATAATAGTTTTATATTATCGCATTGAATTGCTATCATGCCACTGAATAGCATATGGATCAAAATCCCTGATATTCAAATGGAAATGTTAAAATCTGTTCTTCACTTCATAACTAAAAGTAATCGATTTGCAACATATGTCATATTTGGGATTTCACTTTCTCAGTAAAGTACAAATTCTAGTACGTTTTTGGTTGAGTCCCATCCGGGATTCGAACCCACACCCTCAGAGTCAGGCACCTACTTGCCAGCACACAAAGTGGCTGAACAGGCTAGGCGCTTTGTGTGCTGGCATACTTACTTATAAGTAAGTGTGCTGTGTACTTACTTATAATACGTTATTTATCTATGAACATATGAGTTGTCTGTTATTTTCATTTATTTGTATCCATCATGATCTTGAAATTGTCATGTTGCTGGGACTTCACACATTTTATAAACATGGGGAAACGAACCTCGGTCTTTGACATGAATGCTTTGACCACTATGCTACAAACTACAGGTATAACACACACAGAGTTGCAGCTCAGATCCATCCTTATGTAGTGGTACTTTAACGCGTGTATCAGAGTGAACACACACTTGCACCTTAGATCCATATTGCCATGATGAGCTGCAAGTCCATGGCTTACCTGGTGGTTATGTTTCAGCAAGCTGCAGTCTACAGAAGATGGTAGCAGCGGGGAGGGATGGGCCAAATGTTAGCCAGTCTCAGACCTTTGGTCTCATCTGTCTAGCAGCTCAAATGGCTTTAGAGGTAATGTAAATAGCTCACCATGTTTGTTTGATTGTACTATGTCTATAGTATTAAAGTTTTTTGGTTCAAACGTGTACCTAGCAAAACACCCTTACTCCATAATACTGAGAAGTCATTTAGATATGTTTATCTACCTTATTAATATTTTGTGGACTGTATGCTAGTCCATTAGGTATTAATATCCCCATCTGGTTGTCTGACTGCAGCACAACCACTGTGACACGGCCTGTGTGGCCCTTGACTTCCTCATCACACACAGTGCTGACCATCAGCAAACCCTCACAGCACTTCGCTGTTTGGTCAGGCTGAGGCTTGGACAGGCTGACAAGAAGAACTACTGCAGGTATTCCCTTGAATTGGGTTTTAGTCTCAGGTATAAAGGTTTTTGTTGTTTTGTTTTTTGTTTGTCTTTTAATCTCTGTATCTACAAAACAGATCCAAATGGAGGCACGAGCAATCCTCAGTTGCTCTTGAGTTGAGATAACCATCTTGACATGCCAAACCATTCTAGGCCCCTACCTAATGCATTCTCCATTGTCTGATAGCAAGTCTAGTATGTAGAAAAGGACAACTATAATCTGATATTTTTCTTTCTACAAAATACATATCAACTGTATGAGTAAATAATTTGCAATGATACTATGACTTCACACATTGAAAATCTGCTCTCAGTCTTGCCATTAATAATTGCCAGATTTATTCCTATTAATCTGTCATTGCAATAAATGGGTGTCATAAATAACTTATGAATAGCATATATTGATGTTAGAAATAATAACAAGGCAGTTTGTCAGTGTTCAAAACTTTGAGTGTGTAGTAACATTTTTTTCTGTTTCAGTGAATCCCTTCAACCTATCATACCACTGATCAGGACAGGTAAAGTTTCACACATCTGCAGTAGTTTGTGAAGTCTGAAACATCTTTAAGAGGAAATTTGGATTAATAATTTTACTCAGGTGTTCATCTTTTTCAAAATATTGTGATATGAGTTTCATGCTAAAAGCAACACTGTAACTATATGAAATGTCACAAGCAAATGAGCATTAGAACAGGAAGACTTGTTGTTACATGGTGATTACCAAACTGAAACACAGTGGTAACCCAACAATTGCTTTGCACAAAACTAAATTTAGATGTGAAATCAGTTAATGACCACACAAGATCATTGAATGCTCAATGGATAATATTAAAATACACAGTTAACAATAAAAAGGCAATATAAAGGATGAGAGAAGTAGCTGTAGCAACAAGATAGAGGTTCTAGAATTAATGTTCCAAATATTGTTCTTGTTGAATGTCTTGAAGGAGACACGATACTGTTCTTGAATGCAGAATTGTTTTGACAGCTTGTAAGAACCCAATCTTACTAAATATATATTGAAACTCCAATGGGCAAGAAAATAAGAACATTTAGGCAGGTTGATAAAGATCATGAAGTTTCTTCCAGCCATGTAGGTACTAGGTACGAGGTACCAGGCCCTTTTAGAATCATCAATACTGTTCATCACAAGAGGAAATGACTCTAGTTCTAGTACATAATAAGTCGAAAGTTCTACTTTCGTCTGTACACTGCTGTTCAAATCTGGCCATGAGAGCACTTGGTATATGCTTCAGTTGTGGTTAATTGAATTTGTGCCAGTGATTGTTCATACAAAATTTATAACATTTTCTTCTGTGTCCGACATAACTTACACACATCACTGCAGCTGTCAAAGTGTAACTGGGGAAGCTGGGAAGCTCAGTATTTGCATGTTACATGGTTGGTCTGGGTTCGATTCCCCATACAGATCCCTTGTGTAAACCCTGTTTCCTGTGTCCTCAGTATCCTTCTTAGAATATCACAAGGTCTAACCTTAGCAACTAGCAAACAAAACACAGGTTTACAGAGGTGTTCCAATGCTATAGCTTACAACAAGCTGCTGATTCTTGGAAAACAGCCATCAGGGGAGGGAACTCTGGAGGAGGCCATGTGGTTCATGAAAATAGGTAACTACCAGTAGATGACATTTCTATCTATGTACTCTCTATTATACGAACAGAATAATAGAATAGATTCTCTATTATATGATCTCTGATGTAATACACCTGCTGTTATTACCTAATCAAATGAAAAAAGTGACGACTGTGTTTATCAATTTCTCCAAGATGTTTATCAATTTTTAGTTTCATATTAAAAGATGACAATATCTTGAAATAGAGGCTTCAGTTTTTCTTGAGTCCAGCTTTAATGAAGAGCAAACATATTCTGTGTAAATCAGCATGGAATCTAGCCCTAAAGTGTGAGGATGACCCATTCAGCTTGAAGGATCTCTTCAGTCTATGTTTAAAGGTATGTGGCTATGGATAAAGCTGTCATGTTTGTGAATACCTAGTGAATTAATGTTCAGTGCACATTAGCACTTGTGTGGCTATGCACAACTGGGAGAACACATCAATAACTATAATTAATTCTAAATTTGTAAAGCAAAAGAAAAACTAAAAATAATACATCCTATTATTTCAAAGTAAAGAAGTTATGAAAATGTATTTGGTGTTTTCACTTGGTGTACAAATTTGAGAAAGGTCTCTTTTCTTACCTCTGATAAGTTTCAGTTAAAACATTTCAGTTATCACTGGTAAATGTAATAATTTGTAAATTTGATAAGTAAAAAGAAGAATTAAAAACATAACCCCTAATGTCAAACTAAAGAGTTATGAAATATATAGTGTAAGAGACCTTGGTAGTTTTGCTTAGTTTCTTACTTCTGAGGCAAGTTAGATATAAATATAAAGCCTTCAGCTAGGCTAATAAAGGAAGGCCTATATCTTTTTCACTTTGATTTTACATTGCGTTTCTATGACCATCAGTATTTCCACGGGATAGTTTCATGTTATAATTCTTATAATTCGCGTGACTGTTGTGTGAGTGTAGGTTTGTATATATTTGTAAATGCTGTAAAACTTAAATGTGTTATTGAGTGTTAAATTTGATGCATGAAATAGAAGAAAAGATTAAAATGAAAAGGAGAGAATGCATTTTCCCTATGAGTTTCTCCTCCCAGCTGTTGTCCCTGCTACCGTCAGACAAAGTGCATTTGTGTCGTCAGAAGACATGCACACTGATGGCTGTTGCGGGATGTCTGCAGATGGCTAGAGCTCACCCAGATGGTGATAATATGGTAAGATGGAAATTCATTCTGTTCGTATTTGTTCATCTGCTGATTCTTAAACGTTTTGTGGTAAATGTATTAAAATATCACTGGAATAATCACTTTACATAACTGTTAATGGTTTTATGACATACACAGAACTCCTGGTCAGTTTTTAACCAGTGACTACATACTCAGATTTATCACTGGGTTATTCATCTTTTTATATGGATATTCAGTACGTATAACTTAACCTTTTTTATCCAGCCTGCCATGTATCTTTTAACTAGTGCTTAGATTTGTTTTCAAAAATTCTGTTTTAAATATGCTGTAAAGTTTATATATGCTCAGGTAACTTATAATTTTATTTTTTTCATGTTCTGCCCAATGTGGCAAGGTTTAGAATGGCAATGGAGGTAACCTAAAAGTATCACTTCTGTGTACGGCTATTATAATTCACTTTGCGATTCAAACTGTATCCCTTCATGAATTCAATTAATTATTTACAGATGCTAGAATTGAGTAATCATAAATGGTTTCCAAAAGTGGTATTTGCACGGTCTTGTTATCGTGTTGTTTTTTCTGTAAATTTTCTGTGTGATTTGTATGCAAGCTTCACAATAACACAGGATTAAATGAAACTCCTCGTACACCGGTATGCTGCAATATGTTTTCCAAATGATTCATATTGAAATATTTTTTGTGAGAATCAGTATATAGGAAAAAAATTAAGTTTTGTAAGATATTTATGGAAAAGAAATAGAATATCCCTAACTAGCCAACCTTGTGTTGTGATTGTTGTTTTCAGAACAATAACATTTCTGTTTAGCGCCTTAGTATGTCATAGGAAATAGGATCTGGATGTACAGTCAGTGTCCCTCACTGTCAAACTTTAGCCCCCAATATATTGCAGCATGTGTTGGACTACAGGTACCTCAACCTCAACATATTACAATACAATCCATTAACCAATACATAGCTATGTTCATAAGCCAGTACATCATGTGTGAAGTTTTGTATTTGGTATGAGAAAATTATTAACAAAACCTTTCGAAATAGTTTAAAAACAAAACGAAAATATCTACCTAACAGGTTTTTTTGTAAATTGTATGTGTTTACCAATTTACCTTGTATGTTCTGTACATCTAAGAGCAAATACTTCCTAGATATATCATTCATTACAAACAAGTCATTTCAATAGTCATTTTGCATAAACGTCGTCACAATGTAAAATGTTCAAAGTACATGTATTCAAACTCTTGTGAAGCAAAACATATAACATGTTTTATTACTGTCTCTGCTATTAACAAACATAGCACTTGGTTATCATTGTTTGCAAGAACTGTTCACAAATGTTTTGCAGTAGGGCAGTGGGGTAGATTAGTGCTTAAAGTATTGCTGGAATAGTGCTATAAGTAGGATAAAACCAAACTCACCTATGTATCTTTTATAAGTATTGTTTATTGACCAGAGAGATGCTCTGGAGGAAGCCCTGTGCTACACTGAAGAACTCCAGTCACTCCAGAGGGATCAGAAGCATGTTACATGGACACAGATAGGTACCATCCACCACATTTCAATGACAATAGTTTAGGAGTGTATTACATTACACAGACAAACATCACTACTGGGTAGGAGTAATTAATTACCATCAACAATGGGAATTATGCCTAAACCAAATCATCAACAATGTTCTGAACCAGAGGGGCAGTGGGGACTACTAGCTTAAGTGCCTACCTAGGTTCTATTCCTTTCATGGATCCCTACATGTGTGAAGTCCATTTTCAATCCCATTTTAGTAATATTATAGGTATATTGCTAAAAGCTACATAAAACTTCACTCACATGCAGATCCAAAGTCGATACAGTTTAAGAACAATCTAAAATTTTGAAATCATTACCAGAAATCTAAGTATATTATTTTGTGACATGTTTTAAATAATGAACATGTTCACCCAATGGAAATTGTATTTTATATGACACTGTAAAAGGGGATGACTGAAAGAGGCCTATATTACAGAACACAATACATTTGAGGTAGCAAAACTTGTACACCTCTCATGATGGTTGTGATGACCTTTCCAAGCATCATAGTCAAGGGAATGTTGCCCAAATTTTAACACATTTTGACAGAATAAACTCAAGAGTTGGAATTTTTGGAACAAACCCTGATTGGTCAAATGAGGGAGCGCAAGCCTGACACTGAGAAGTATGAATATAGGTTTGGAGCTTAATACAATAGGGGGTTGATGTGCTACATCCAGATATCAAATTTTCAAGATTAGACTCATGATGATTTGAAACATTATTGACCAAAGCCTGTTCGTTTCCCTATGTCGCCATCTTTGACAATATTTATACCTTTTTGGGATGCTATGAGACCTGATAAAGCCAACTTGATTGCTGTTTTTGAATACTATGACTGCTGTTTTGTATGCTCAGCAACCGTTCACGGGCACTGTTGTAGCTGATACAAGCGTTTTGTGTCCATTTCAAATGATTAGTTGTCTGTTATAGAAGGTTTGTTTTGGTTTAGAGGATATTGTTGCAGTTTTGGAAGTTTATTTTCCTATTTTGGTGATTTTTGTTCTGTTTTTGTGTATATGAGTTCAATTTTGATGATTTGTTGACCATTTGTTTGGTAGGCCTGATAATATGTAATTTATTTTGACAGAAGACACAAAAGGTCTTGATACCACCGACATGCTGCTATTGCTGTATGAGTTTGAAGCTCGTGTTAAGTTGCAAGACAGTGGGGCTGAAGCATTGCTGGAGAAAGCTCTTACCTTACCTCAACCAGAACCTAAGACTTTTGAGGCTTTTGCAGGTTTTAGTTTTAATAAATACATGTATACGTGTGTTTCAAAAAACGAAAGGTCAGGCAACTACATCAGTTGTTTATGTCTTGATATAACAACCATAACAATAAGAAGCATATGTTCCAAGATTTAATTTGATGTTTCAATTTTTATGAATATCAATTAGTCTTCTGAGCCTATCGTTCAATGCTGACACACACAAAACTGGTGGATTGGCTAACTATCAATCGCCTCAGCACTAGATGTAGGCCTATTTCTATGGTGTCTCGTTGGTAGTATAGTAGTCAGAAGTGTGTAATATGACCAACATTCAAATTTCCACATGGATGTGTGAAGCCCATTTTCACTCCCATTTTCGTGATATCACGGGAAAAGCTGCTCAAAACTTCACTCACTCATTCACTCAGCAACGTATGCAATCACACACTCACTCTCTCTCTATGTTGCAGCCCTTGCTGTGGAGCCACCTGCCTGTAACAGAGGTTTAAGTATCCGGGCACTCAAGGTGGCCATCAGAACACACCTGCAGATGGACCGACCAGACTTCCAGAGATGCAGGTGGGCAATGCTACTAGATTCTGTCAGCACTGAATTGCTTGGTGAATAATCCCTACATGTGTATGTCCTGCGAATCATTTTATGATTGAAAGACTCAGAAATAGATGTTAACAGCTGACCCAGCCATGATATACGACAGCTGTTAATTTTGTTGTCAGAAGTACTAAGGTTGTAGTTTAAGTGTAAAGCTAGGTATGGGGTTGTTGGTAGGATGTGGTAGAGAAAAACAAATGTGACAGTTGAGTGTTGGTCGGGGTACTATTTGATCAACTGTAACCAAGCTGTTTAAGAACTGTGTACAAATTAACTGTAACTGATGACTAATCAAATAATATCTGTGTTTCACAAACTCTTTTGACTTTGTGCATGTTTCTTCAGCAAGGCCATACACAGCCTCATCCAGCTGTCGATGAGCGCAGGCCAGCCCTGCAGTAAACAGGAGACGTACAACTACTTCAAGGAGACAATAGACGTCATTGAAAAGAAGGCAAAAGTATGTATATTCCTCACTGGACTGGGCAAACTGAATTTCTGCTCCATGCTCAATTACCATTGGTATTATTATTCAACCTGTGAACATTTAGGTTTAGTATTGATCTTCAGCAACCAATGCTTGTAAGAAGCGACTGATGGGTTTGGGAGGTCAGGCTTGGTGACGTGAACAGGTCTTTGTTTGCTACTTGCATAAAATGAGTGAGTGAGTTTAGTTTTACGCCACACAGCAATGTTCCAGCTGTATGGCGGCGGTCTGTAAATAATCAAGTCTGGACCAGACAATCCAGTGATCAACAACATGAGCATCAATTTGCACAATTGGGAACCAATGACACGTGTCAACCAAGTCAGCTAGTCTGACCACCCGATCCTGTTAGTCGCCTCTTACAAGAAGCATAGTCACCTTTTATGGCAAGCATGGGTTGCTGAAGGCCTATTCTACCCCAGGACCTTCACGGGTCTTGCATAAAATGATGCTTGAGATGTTGATCATTGTATTATTTGATCTAGATTACTGATTATTTACATATAGCTGAAAATTTGCCAAATGCCCCATTACATGAGAAACAAGAGAAAACTTCATTACCTGTAATATTTCTGTTATGTGTTGCCCAGCCATGCATCTGTTTGATGACTTCCAATGCCTATTATGACAGAGCCCTCTGTGCCCTAAAGCCTCAATATCTGTAAGGATATAACATTTCTGTAAATTTAGGGGCATTATCCTGAACTGGAGATTGTTTGGCTGATGACAAGAGCATGGAACTGTGGCATACAATTCTACAGGTAATAGCTGGACAAGTGTACAGTGTGACTATTGAGGACGGGGGAAAAACAATTGCAATGGCAACAGTTATCTTTTCCTACTATTGTCTCACGTGAAGTAATTTCCCACACAAATGTATAGTTTATATGAAGGAAAAAACAAGTTGAAGTAGTTTCAGTTTCTTTTAATAACTGACAAGAAACTTGAAACCCAGATCAAGTAAATAGTCCTGTTGGTTTAGGAGGTAAGGAGCAGATAACTCTTAAACAAACTGAACAAATCTGGTACTTCCTGTATATCAACAGATGCAAAAATATGTGTATGCTCATTTTTCAAAAAAGAACAAAAATTGTTTGGTTTAAAACTGAAGACAAATATTACTCTTTCATTGCTTAGTAATTATCTACACTGGTCAATGTCCAAATATTAAGTGTTGTGTTAAGGATCACATTTCACATTTACCCCAAGTTCCACAGAGTATGATCAGGCAGAGAGATGGTGCAGTATGAGTATGGGACTCCTCAAGTACTTGACAACCATGAGGCCCAACTACGAGGATCAGGTAATCAATAAACAGTAGCATTCACTGTGGGCAGATGGTCCACAAGGACACAGTGATAAGAATTGTTTCTCAACAAGGTTTCATTTCTTATCACGCCACTAAGATACTGATCTGTTGTAATAAGAAAGGAAGGCTAGTTTATGGATGACAACTTCTTTATATTATTATGATGTGACTTTTCATTATAGATTTTCATACCATTGCCACACTCTTCTTTGACAAGAGTTACTTTACTGTTGTCTCGATGTTTGTCCCTGTACATTCCTTATTCAGTCATCTTTAGAAAAAGTAAAAAATTTGATTTGATAACTCCTTTCAACTCTGACACAAATGGTGACTGGTCATAGATACAGGTATCATAATTGTTTCCTTTGTTAAAGTGAAGTTGTGTTTCCATAGTATTTGTAATTTGAGCGTCAAATCCAGTTTCAATTGTATACTTCTTTTTCTTGGCAGTGGATGTCAATAACTCTGTTGTAGATGAACTCTGTGTATGGGGAGATTCTGGACAGGATAGAACAAGCCCGAGGTCAGCCATCAATGGAGGAATAGAACACTCACTACAACTGGTCACTGGACAAGCTGAAACTACAACATTTGGTGCTAAGCAGACCAGGTTCATATGACAGGCTAATATATTCTTTTTCGTCTTTCTTGCAAACAGTATTCAGTGTTTGTGCTGCAGAGATAAAACCTATCATAAACAAACGCTTGTTTTTTGTTTCAGAACTGTGTATTGGCAAATAAACAGTATTGCAACATATTGAGATTCAGGTACCCATATTGCCATATATTGGTACCTTTAGTGTTTTAGAAAGAGTGACACTAATTGTGGATGTCAATCCTATTTTCTGCATTAAAAATCCTTAAACATATGCTATGGTTCTCATTACAGCAATCTCAAAATAAGGTTGTATAGTTACAGTAAAGCGTTTTGACATTGAATAACCATAACCATAAAGATCATCACACATACTTCATATATGTTCTTTACCCAACATACCAGCTCTCAGAAATAATACTGCAAAAGTATTCTTTGGAAAGCGTATTGCAATATATCTGTAGACCGGTAATACTGTGCAGTCCTATTCATTCACCTTTTCCCTTAAAGTTCACACGCAATGTAATACACAACTACTTACCAAAACATATCATCAAAAATGCCAACTCAACCTATAAAGATATAAAAAAAAAAAAACTTGCGATGAAAAAAAGCCCACAAAATCGGAGTTCAAACAATTCACTATTTTTTCCCCAGCACTGGATTACATGAGTGATGTGTGCTACACTCATAACACCTGTGCAATAAATAGGTTCGCAGAGCATGAAACAGTTTGCCTGCCTGCAGTGTGCAGTAATCTAATCTTGCCTGTGTACACAAATAAGTAAATAATCTACTCGTTACATAAAAAAACATGTTGATTCTGATAAGCAGACTCTGTCACAGAGAAAAGTCAATGTCTGGTTTATTGACACCTATATGTCTGCCTGCCTGTCTGTTAATGACAATATGCAATGCACAACTTCAATCATTGACCACATGCAATTTGAAATTAACACCTATCAGGCTTATAAGCCATAAACAGTGAGCCGACAAAGCATATCAGCAAATGAATCAGTGGCCAATGAAAAGGCTTCATTACACTTAAGTGCACACCGACTGGCTCTGACTGGGTTTGGTATCATGGCTGCTTCGTTTCAAGGGAGGTAAGCCCAAGTACAAAATATTGCACTTTTGATTTGCGATTATATGCTTATAATTTTGTTGATTCATTATTTCTTAATCAGCAATGCATTTCACATATCATGAATAAGTGATAACTGTGTTTTAATTGTTTTTGTTTTTGGTTGCTTGCAACCTTAGTTGTCAAGTTTATTATCATCTGACAAGTGAAAAAGTAGATCATAAAGACGGTCATCTGGGATGGGAAAATGAGTTTTGGAATGTGCAGATTTGTCCATGGAGTGTATTGTACTAAGTGTTGTGTCTGTCAGAAGAAAAGAGTTGAGCTAAATGCTGCTTTGACCTCAGTATTCCAGTTGAATCACAGTGTGTCCAGCAGATCTCTAACGTATCCCACTTGGGGAAACACAAACAAGCACAGGAATGGTGCACACAAGCCCTGAACCAACAGGGGAAAGTCAGCTCAAACCCATTGTCATATGTTCCTGGCGTGCCAAGGGATGCAACTCTGTTCAGTGATTTGTTGTACCTATTTTAACTGAGCCTCCTAAACAACTAGTCCATGTCAGAAGAGTGTTTAGCAATTTTTAGTTTTTTAGCAATACTCCAATGATGTCACAGCTTGAGACATCAGAAATGGGCTTCACACGCTGTGCCCATGTGGAGAATCGAACCCAGGTCTTTAGGTGGTGAGCATATGCCTTTACCACTATGCCACCCCTTGGCTCCTGTATGTCACAGATGATACATGTTGAACTACTGTGCGTCAAAACTGATGCTGTTAATTGTTGTGATTGCTCCATTTCCGTTCCTTACAGAGCCAATTGTCAGTGTAGTGTAGAAATGTCATGTTCAATCAAACTATCAATGCATTTGTCTCTGGCTTGGTGTCTAATTATCCAAGAATGTCTACAATGTACTCATCATGATTATAATGATCTTGCAACACTGATTCAACCACTGCCAAATTATCTGTAGTGTTCTGAACCACTGCAAATTACGTAGTACTGGCTTACACGTGAATGTTGCTATAACGTTGGGCAAGTCCTCAGTACTATCTGAATATACAGTTTTGCAACTTAAGAGATTTACATGAAAAAAATTGTTTGCTACCCGCCTGCCATTAGTATCCATTAGTCAAGGGGCAACAAGCATAACCAAGACTTGAATTGGGAGAGGGCGATGTTTCATGTAATGATAGAATGAAAAGGAAGCACAAAGAGAAAAAATATAACAGATAACTACTTATGGTTGAACATTTTATACACATTCACAGCCATATAACAATTATGTAAAAAAGTGAAATATCAACACAAATACTATAAACTAAACTAAAATCTCATGTATCACAGATCAACAAGTTTGGCAAATACCTCTAAACTGGCTCCATATAACAACACACCATTCACAACCGGTGCATACAAATACTACCCAAAACTGCTATTGTGGGTATTTTCATGTTCATGTTACAATAATATTCAGGAGTAACAGAAATTTAGTACTCCATTTCATTTCGTGACGCTTACTGCACAGACTTTGCTCTGTTTACAAGTCACATCCAAATATCTAGAGTTTATGGAAATCACAATTACCAAACTCAGATTGAGAGAGATGTAACTTACACAAAATGTCAAATATCATCAAATATGCATATTTTGAAAAAAAAGCAAACCCAGAAAATGCAGACAGGAATAGCTATCGTTTGATTAGACCAGTCATCCTGCAAACACAAAATGACTTGATAACCAGATAGTTCCAAAAGTGCTGATTCAACAAAACTGATTGTTCTAAAGGTGTGAATCCATCAATACTGATTGTTTAAACAGTGTTGATCCAACAGGACAGATTGTTCCAACTGTGTCAATCCAACACTGCAAATGCCTTCACGTATATCATAATAGACTCCATGAACTGTTTGACACAAATTGCCTCCTGTAGTAAGTCCCTGACTCAAGAGGATGATGTGAGGAAGACGTTTCGGCCAGCATGCATATAGTTTGGCCAGAATGAACTCAGAGCCTTCGCCTCCTGCAAGAAAACAGTTAAGGGGCAGTATGATGAGATGGAACTCTTGATTCTACTTTGCTTTAAGTGGGTATTTATTGACATAAATAACGGTATCTAGATTTATCAAGAGCTGCTCAGAGTCTGATAAATGACAGTAAAAATTACCAATTTCAATATGAAATATTCCCATTTTGTTAAAAAGAAAAGAAAATTACAAATTTTCCTGACATTTGCCCAAGTTGCCTTCTAGGGATAGTAGTATTTAGTTTGGAATCCTGTAATTCTCTGATAATACTGAGATGTAAATTAGCTGGCTTGATTTATTACTCACAACAATCCTGCTTTTATCCCGAACTTCTTCCATAGTGAGTGGGAGAGGTTTTGGTGGTTCGTACACAACAAGCTGCTGCTCTGCTTTCTTCTCCCTGTAAAGATAGAGATTTTCATTAAAATTCCTTCCTTCCAAATGCGAACAAAACTCCACAAGGTTACACTTGACATGTCACAGCTCATTCAGTTATCGCACATTCAATTAATTAAGTCACATCCACCATAATGTCATGGCCTGAATATGAGCCATTGAAACTATACACTGAATGCATAAGCCTTGATCTATGTAGTCTGGGTTGTATGACATGCATTCAACCTGGAGCTTGATTCCCATGTAATCAGCTAGTGAAAAACTGGAGGTACAGTAAATTCTCATCATGAATTATACTGAGAATGAGGGAGAGTTGTGCCCCTTGGGCATGACAGAAATCTGTAACTAGTTTGATTATATTTCTAGGGTTGTCTGTTCCAATACAAGCGTGTGGGTTTCAGCTATATGGTATGACTAGAATACTGTAGGCAGCATTAAACCAAACCGCACTTGTTTATTATCTGTGAGACAAGAGTAACATAGTTTAGTTTAAACACAAATTTAACACTATATAATGACACTATTTCTGACAAAACAACTTTGAGTTTCTAGATCATGTTCCACACTGACATATTCCCACACAACAGGACATTGTAGTCTTGTGATAAATATATGTCTGTCTAATAGGATAAATATGTGATCCACATATCTGTATTTTAGGATAAATATGTGATACACATATCTCTCTTGTAGGATAAATATGTGATACATATCTCTCTTGTAGGATAAATATGTGATACACATATCTCTCTTGTAGGATCAACAGCCTGGTACTCACTGCCTTGGTGTTGTGGAAACTGAACTCCTCCTGCTGTGTGTGCTCTGCTCAGTTTCTGACTCAACCATCATGGCCTCCTTGGTCATTGTCGGCTCACCCACTCTCGCAGACTCCTGACCAGAGATAGGTGGGAGGCGCTGGCTGGCCAGGGCAGCTGGCTGGGATAGGGACGGGGCAGCTTCGTGAGTCTCCCAGTAATAATCAGATATCTGAGCAAAAAAGCATATCAGCTGGCATGAAGGCGACATGATATAACATCCTCACACTGTCCTTACCCATTTTCAAATTATCATCTTTGAATACATTGCTTCTGAAATATTTTGAAAAAATGAACATGAAATATGAAGGAGTCACCACTGCATTCAATATTATTTCACTTGCATAGCAATATGCATGTGTAAGTCTGGCAGCTTGTACTATTCAGAAGTATTCTCCTTTATTCTTTAGTATGAGGATCAGGAGATCACGCCTCCAATCTGATGATCTCAGCGAAATGTATTCTAGGTTTCAGTTGATGACAAACATGAAGTGTGCCGGACTGTGAAATTCAGTTATACCTCAATCCATAAACATATGTATATCCAAATACAAATAACTTCAAACTCACAAGATCTGTTAAATCAGGTCCATCCAGCAAGAAAGCAAGGTCAGTGTGCTTATCTAAGATTCTGAAGACAAAAAATTACAAACAATAATCAGTATGAATAACTTCAGATACATGTGTATACTGAGAGAAACAGATAAATGATCACATGGAAATTCAAACAATCCTTTAATTTTTTCCAGTTTTCATCACCAGCTTTGAATAGTGCTGTGGTGATGAAAACTGGAAAATAATAAAAGATCACTTGAAATTTCCTGTGATCCTTTTTTTGCCTCTCTCAGTATATTATGCCTAAGAAGCAGAAAAAAAGTTTTTAGTTTTCTTCTTTACATCAGCTTTAATCCCATGTATCTTACCAAATATAGGAAGTTTTAATGATAATTAAATATCGTCATGGTAATACTGCTATTGGATATATTTCTCCATTCTGTTGGAAGTTCTTTGAATATAACTGAAAATATAATATAAATATGAGTATATATTAGTTCTTACAAATTGAAAATATAATTTAGATCACATGTAGACTAGATTCTACAGAACAACTATACCCATATATTTGACCCTGCACTTTGTTACAGTAAAACGCCTCTATTTCCATGTGTTAGTAAAGTCTACAACGCTCTGTTGCCTGTACCTTGCATACCCTCTTGCATTACTGCAGCTGACTAAAATAGTTCTCTCAGATTAACACACAAGAACTGTCTACCAGTCACTGGTGGAATCAATCTAAGAAATGTCTACCAGTCACTGATGGAATCAATCTACCAGTAATCAGAATTTCTTGCATTTTAAGGAATCTGCTACTAAACGATAGTCAGTAAAGGAACGTGAGAACAGAAATGTCATACTTCTCATGTGCTTTACGAGAAAACTGTTTACATTTGTAAAATAATATATGTCACTCCACCCCCATTCTCTTCCTACAGAGGGTACTTGTCATATCTTCCTATTCCTACAAACCTCTGATCTAATAGGCCAGTATAATGCATCCCTTTCATTGTGCAAGTGATCACGATTTGTGATTGGTTGCAACAAGATTTAGTTGTGCAATCAGCGATGTTGTTTAAGTGATCATTCGCAAGGCCTTGGCAATTTCCGTATGTTTCAGGAAAACTTCTTCTCTCGCAGATACGCAAATATTTCAACAAGACAGAATTCAGTCAAGTAATGGTGGATCAATGGTGTCTACATCACCCTCACTGACAACAGACATGCTAGTTTTTAAATGTCTTGTCTGTCATATCAGATGAGGGATATTTGTGGCCCCATATTTGCTTGCATTAATCAAGTTGGATCTAAGTCGATGTAAAGCATGTTCTGACTAAATGGAAAAAAGAAAGATATTTTGTGTTGCGACTTTATGCCGCTAGGGGATTTTACAAGAACTGAGAAATATGGCCGTATCAGAACAGAGTTTCATAGGAAGATATGACAAGTAACCGCTGTGGGATGATAAAGTGTCACCCCATAACTGTCATTGCTTTCACCAATTACAGCACTTATTTCATGAATTCCACCATCTAGTTCTTTGTTGTTAGTGAACTAGCTTTTTAGTCTAAACACAATGACACATTAACCAAACTAATACCTACAACAGAATTTGAATCTTACAATTCAAGCTAAGCAAGGATAAACATGATCTACATCTATTCAGTAATAAAGCAGGCCTGACTTCACTGAGACTTATGAATACTCCTAACCACTGGCAAATCCAGCTTGTTAGGTGTCTTTTTCTTTCATTCCTCCCATCCTCTTCCATTCTTTCCAGACACCTCACATGCTCATGCACCCACCCATTCTCAAATCCTGCATCTGCTCTACAAGTTCTTACAAAAGTAAGGACAAGTTATCAACTATGCTGATCTAAACTTCACCACATGGTACAGGATACCTGAGATTCTTTAATGAACTGAAACATGGAACACACTTTGTTAATTTCTTACATTCCAAATACTTTCAGGAATGCTCTGTCAGCTTTAGGTTATGAATCTTGCTGTTGGCATGTCTGTTAAAATAATCTTGGTATAAATACAGAGTATCAACATGACTGAGTATGTAACTTGTATGCCACATGTATGCCACTTTTAGCAACAATATCATGGTGACACCAAAAACATTGTACACACTGCTGTGGGCAATTGAACCCGGGTCTTCCACATGACAAACAAACACTTTAACCACTAGGCCATCCCAGTGTCTCACTATGGACAAAAAGACCACATTTTTCTACCTTATTGGACAAGATATAGTTTCACAAGAAGGAAAAACATTCATGCCACGTTCCCATGCTACATTTGGAGACAAAGTCAGAGACTAGAGTGTGTTGTTCAAACACTGCTACTGCCGTCATTCCTGTTGCATTATCGCAGTTTGGTGTTTCATGCTGCACTCAGAAATACATCAGCTATATAAGAGATGTCTGTAAATAACAGTCTTGACCAGACAGTGAGTGAGTTTAACATCATGAAAATCAAACCACACAATTCGGCAGTGCTGTAAACACACCAAACTTTCAGTCAGGCAACTGATCTGGTAACACTCAAAAGTTACCTGACCGGTTAGAAAGTTGCCAGTCCAGAATTTAATGGATTAAGAAAACAAATAAGAAGGTAAATAAGAGGAACTAATGTTTTCAAATGAGTTTCAGTCAAGGTTTAGTCATTATGCTCGAAGTCAGATTTGTCCAAGACCACTGGGCGTGCAACTTTTTAAAACGGACAGTCCGGGACAGTCAGGCAGGTGGGAGTTTGCAACGCTGACTTTGGATAAACAATCCCGACAAACGACCCCACACGGTGTGTTTGAGGCTGTGTTCCACTTGTATTTGCCTATACAAAAGCACCGGGGAATGTAATACACCTAATCTCATCTACAAACACATTTTATATGACACAGTAGCAGAATACTCAAGTTTAAATCCTCTGGTAAAAGTTGAGCATCTCATCCATAATTGCCTATTATATGACACATTGATGGAGGTTGCCATGCCACCTGCATTTACCTGGTTGCTGCAGCGCTGTTGGCCATGGCGAGCTGGTGCATCTTGTGTAACTTCTTCAAGAACTTGCGCCTCTGTTTCTCCTTTGCCTTCAAGTCCATCTTCAGTTGTATCTGTAATGTGGAGTTGTGTGAGTGAGTAAGTTTAGCTTTGTGCAATATAACAGCAACATAACACTGTGGGACAGCACAAACAAGCTTCACACATCACACATGGGATCTGCGAATGCTTCAACCACAAGGCCACCACTCTGCCCAGGAGGTGGGTAAATACACTAGATACATGTATATTGACAAATATTGTTGTGCTTAGCATAGAAGCCTATGGTGTGATATTTGTGTGAATTGAATATGTACTTATAGACCAAAGGAACATTTCTACAATTTATTGCTTGGGTTTCAATATTTGCTGCACTAGTGCCAATTCCGTGTGGATTATCTCTTTCACCATTAGGTGGATGGCAACTTGTAATTGTTTTCAAACCCTGAGGTGGTAGACAAAAACTGTCATCAGTACATTCCAAGTAACCGTCAGCAACCACTAGTCTAATGCTGGTGCAGACCTACACTTTTCTCTGATTATAGAGAACAGGAGTGCTCAGATCCGCTTTTGTCTTGAAATTTTAATATGAAACTTTCCTAGAAACAGGCAAAAGGGAACTGCACACCCACCCCTACCTCCCACCCCTTCTCAAAAAACTTTATCAGTCCCTAAATCAAAATATGGTTCTGGGACTGTGAGACAGACTATTGCTGCAGCTGCAGTCAGGTGTACCTCTTCAGGATCTGGTGGCTTCTTTCCCAGGTCCATGGTGAAGCAGTGAAGGGGCGGCATCTCCAGCTGTGGGACAGAAGGAAGCAGACGTCACTGAGTTACAAGTTCTTCATGAATATACAGAAGGTTTAACATCCCTCATCAGACCTGTCTATCTAACACCTTCCTCTCATATTGGACCTTTCAAACATTATTCAAGTAATGCAGCAAAGACACTAAGAATGACTTTGTACTGTAAGGACTGAAACATGTTTTCTGGAGACACCAAAGCTTTTGACCACTAAACCTCAGAATTATGTCCTACCTTTGGGAACCTCTTCTCCAGCTCAATGGCTGCTTGTCTGGAAGGGCTGATTGATACTCCCCTCAGTGATGGAGACTCAAGGGCCTGGCAGGGAAACACAATATAGCACACCATCAAACAATTAGACATATAATTGGTCAATTTAGCCATATGACTAACCAATCACTGTCTTCTAAAAAGCAATATAACTCGACTGCAAGACTGTACTGATTTCAAGACATCGCAATGTTTGATATGACATATATCAGTTAATAGGATATATCAGTTAATAGGATATATCAGTTAATAGGATATATCAGTTGCCTATCACTTCTCCACAAACGTTTCGACATTGACTTGTTACTACATTGTGTAGCTAGATACGAGTCAGTATCAAAATCTTTCACATCAAGCATTATAGCGACAATGTCATCAAAGCAATAAAACACTCTGTCTGAGCTTTGAATTTCAACACAAAAAGTCTGATGGCAGTCACAATGGATCTAACTGTAACACAAAAGTAGTCCACCAAAGTGATTCCTTATAACTTGGGAGTGATCACTTTCTGAATGTGTCTAAAACAAGGTGTACAGTGTTTTGGCGGCTGAAAGTTTTCATACATGTGTCAATTGTCAGTCTTGTGGTGTTAGGCCTATTCAGCTGGTAAAAACCTGTACATCTCAGGACACTATCCCAACAGATAGTGATAATCTGATGACTCCCGATGAAGGAACTGACAGGTCCTCAGACAGGAGTATATACCGTAAGTGTAAGAGATATTTTTTTGGAAAAAGCACTATACACAAGAAAATACGGAGGTATACAATCCTTCCAAGCGGATCTGCTGACCTGGTGTATGTGGCTGTATCTCTGTGTGACAGCCCAGGTGTCATGAGTGGTGGGTCGCGACGATTCCTTTGACTCAGCTATTTGACTGAGAGAGCGAGACTGTTCCCTCCCTGGGGACTGCATGGCAGATTTCACAATGTTCTGGTGGAAGCTGGAGGTGGCAGCAAGTCCGTCTACATTCAAAACAGAAACACTTACACGAGAACTAGCTTATAGAAATGGCAGGACCTATGGTGTTTTAATCAAGGCATAGAAAGAGTACCATGTGTGATGTCTGTGATGGTGTTTGTGTATCATCAACACAACAGTTGGTAATTAACTAGGCACAAAGCATTAGCTCCAATATCTGGGAACCAAAAATGGTCAAATTTCATAAAGAATTTGTTTGTAACCATTTTTGACCCAGGAATCAAACCAGGTCTTTGAAACCATCGGCCTCCTTGCCACTCACTGCCATTAGTCAAAAACCTGAGTATGGAAATGTATGTTTGGTCTACTAAGTTCAACTAATAATATTTAATTTAATAAAACATATTTAATAATAGAAGACAGAAAAGCTTGCCGGACCTGGAAAGTGAGCGAAGAAGACTTGTGGCTTTCTCATCTCCATCCAGAACCTGTCAAGGTCATCCTGACCTCGCAGCTTCCCCTCCTTTAGCATCTTCTCTTGCAGTCCAAGGATCTGGAACAGACATGCACTTATCTTAACAGCAGGTGTGAACTTACAAGACAGAGGTCTGACTTGGGTATATTCCTGATGTAACTGATATCACAATGTGGAGCTATGTTAATAGTAGGCACAAACTTACGAGATAGACGTCAGACTTTGGTATATTCCTGATGTAACTGATATCACAATGTGGAGCTATGTTAATAGTAGGCACAAACTTACGAGATAGACGTCAGACTTTGGTATATTCCTGATGTAACTGATATCACAATCTGGAGCTATGTTAACAGCTGGTGTGACCTTACAAGATAGACGTCTGACTTGGGTATATTCCTGATGTAACTGATATCACAATCTGGAGCTATGTTAACAGCAAGTTTGACCTTACAAGATAGACGTCTGACTTTGGTATATTCCTGATGTAACTGATATCACAATCTGGAGCTATGTTAACAGCAGGTGTGACCTTACAAGATACAATACAAGATAGACGTCAGACTTTGGTATATTCCTGATGTAACTGATATCACAATGTGCAGCTATGTTAACAGCTGGTGTGAACTTACAAGATACAATACGAGATAGACGTCAGACTTTGGTATATTCCTGATGTAACTGATATCACAATGTGCAGCTATGTTAACAGCAGGTGTGAACTTACAAGATACAATACGAGATAGACGTCTGACTTGGGTATATTCCTGATGTAACTGATATCACAATGTGCAGCTATGTTAACAGCTGGTATGAACTTACAAGATAGACGTCTGTCTTGGGAATATTCTTCATGTAACTGATATCACAATGTGCAGCTATGTTAACAGCTGGTGTGAACTTACAAGATAGACGTCTGTCTTGGGAATATTCTTCATGTAACTGATATCACAATGTGCAACTATGTTAACAGTAGGCACAAACTTACAAGATAGACGTCAGACTTTGGTATATTCCTGATGTAACTGATATCACAATGTGCAGCTATGTTAACAGCTGGTGTGAACTTACAAGATACAATACGAGATAGACGTCAGACTTTGGTATATTCCTGATGTAACTGATATCACAATGTGCAACTATGTTAACAGCAGGTGTGAACTTACAAGATAGACGTCAGACTTGGGTATATTCTTCATGTAACTGTCATCATGTTTGAGTTTGTGATGTTCATGGCGTTTCTTCACATGATGAGTTGCTTCACGCTGCAATAACAAAACAATCTCTTTATGTTTAATTCTTGAAGTAAGTCAGACCTATGGTGCCACAATGCAGTACAGTTAAGATGTAACCCAAAATAAGACACCTCAAAATACAGCTTAGTCCTTCCTTGGTAAAGGAACATCTTCCCCCAGCTTCAACCTCACATCATGCTACACCTCCTTATTCTTCTACCCTAGTCCATGTCATAGCTACAGTTTCTACTGACTTTGGTCTGCCATGTCACAGCTACACCTCCTCACGCCCCCATCCACCCCCATACAGTTGCTACAGCCTTCAGTCAACTTGGTAGAGCAATGGCTCCCACACACAATCATGGTTCCTGTTGCTACAGCCTTCAGTCAACTTGGTAGAGCAATGGCTCCCACACACAATCATGGTTCCTGTTGCTACAGCCTTCAGTCAACTTGGTAGAGCAATGGCTCCCACACACAATCATGGCTACTGTTGCTACAGCCTTCAGTCAACTTGGCAGGGCAATGGCTCCCACACACAATCATGGCTCCTGTTGCTACAGCCTTCAGTCAACTTGGTAGGGCAATGGCTCCCACACACAATCATGGCTACTGTTGCTACAGCCTTCAGTCAACTTGGTAGAGCAATGGCTCCCACACACAATCATGGCTACTGTTGCTTCAGCCTTCAGTCAACTTGGTAGGGCAATGGCTCCCACACACAATCATGGATCCTGTTGCTACAGCCTTCAGTCAACTTGACAGGGCAATGGCTCCCACACACAATCATGACTCCTGTTGCTACAGCCTTCAGTCAACTTGGTAGAGCAATGGCTCCCACACACAATCATGGCTACTGTTGCTACAGCCTTCAGTCAACTTGGCAGGGCAATGGCTCCCACACACAATCATGGCTACTGTTGCTACAGCCTTCAGTCAACTTGGTAGAGCAATGGCTCCCACACACAATCATGGCTCCTGTTACTACAGCCTTCAGTCAACTTGGTAGGGCAATGGCTCCCACACACAATCATGGCTACTGTTGCTACAGCCTTCAGTCAACTTAGCAGAGCAATGCCCCCATCCACCATCATGGCTACAGCCTTCAGTCAACTTAGCAAGGTTTTAGTCAGCTTGGTAGGTCAGTGCTCCCCATACACCATCAAGGCTACTCTTGCTACAGTCTTCAGTCAGCTTGGTAGGGCAATGCTCCCCATACACCATCATAGCTACAGCTGCTGCAGGCTATGATCCCCAACTACACCTTATCTCCTCCCTCTCCCCATCAACCATAATGGCTAAAGTTCCTACAGACTTTTGTCAGCTTGCCACAACAATGTCTCCCCACCTCCTTGTCCTCCTTTAACTGCTGTTTCTTCAGCTGAGCCTCGTTCTTCAGCCGGATGTCTTTCCGTTGCTGTGTGACCTTGGTGTCTAGCTTGTCTCTGTACTCCTGGTAGTAGTAATTCCTCAGCTTCTTCAAGTCCTCCAGCACCTGCATGTGCTTCTGCAACACATACACCTCTAACATTACACCAGTAGCCTGTCAGGATTATTGAGCTCCCTCGCATCTCTAACATTACACCGACAGCCTGTCAGGATTATTTAGCTCCCTCACATCTCTAACATTACACCAGCAGCCTGCCAGGATTATTGAGCTCCCTCGCATCTCTAACATTACACCGACAGCCTGTCAGGATTATTGAGCTCCCTGGCATCTCTAACATTACACCAGCAGCCTGTCAGGATTATTGAGCTCCCTCACATCTCTAACATTACACCAGCAGCCTGTCAGGATTATTGAGCTCCCTCGCATCTCTAACATTACACCGACAGCCTGTCAGGATTATTGAGCTCCCTCACATCTCTAACATTACACCAGCAGCCTGTCAGGATTATTGAGCTCCCTCACATCTCTAACATTACACCAGCAGCCTGTCAGGATTATTGAGCTCCCTGGCATCTCTAACATTACACCGACAGCCTGTCAGGATTATTGAGCTCCCTGGCATCTCTAACATTACACAAGCAGCCTGTCAGGATTATTGAGCTCCCTGGCATCTCTAACATTACACCAGTAGCCTGTCAGGATTATTGAGCTCCCTCGCATCCCTAACATTACACCGGCAGCCTGTCATGATATTTTCCACACTAAGTTTCATTATGAAACAGACAAAAGAATATAGTGTAAAACTCTGTCAAATATTTTTTTGCTTTATGGTCACACTAAAGGTCACAAAAACTGATAGTCGATAGATGCGTATACTTTAACGTATCAAAGATGAGCATAAACATACCTCCTCCTTCAGTTTTTCCTTCTCTTTATCCTTCTCATCATCATTGTAAAATGTGGTTGATCTCTTCCTCTTCTTTTCCTTTTGTTCCCTTGCAGCTCGCGCCTACAAATAATATAGCCAATCTGGATCAAGTACAGCCCTCCTAGAGTAGGTGACAAGGGGTATGAAATACTCCTATATAGCCTTGCAGCTTGCGCCTACAAATAATAAAGCCAATCTGGATCAAGTACAACCCTCCTAGAGTAGGTGACAAGGGGTATGAAATACTCCTATATAGTCTTGCAGCTTGCGCCTACAAATAATAAAGCCAATCTGGATCAAGTACAACCCTCCTAGAGTAGGTGACAAGGGGTATGAAATACTCCTATATAGCCTTGCAGCTTGCGCCTACAAATAATATAGCCAATCTGGATCAAGTACAGCTCTCCTAGAGTAGGTGACAGGGTGTATGAAATACTCCTATATAGCCTTGCAGCTTGCGCCTACAAATAATAAAGCCAATCTGGATCAAGTACAACCCTCCTAGAGTAGGTGACAAGGGGTATGAAATACTCCTATATAGTCTTGCAGCTTGCGCCTACAAATAATAAAGCCAATCTGGATCAAGTACAACCCTCCTAGAGTAGGTGACAAGGGGTATGAAATACTCCTATATAGCCTTGCAGCTTGCGCCTACAAATAATATAGCCAATCTGGATCAAGTACAGCTCTCCTAGAGTAGGTGACAGGGTGTATGAAATACTCCTATATAGCCTTGCAGCTTGCGCCTACAAATAATAAAGCCAATCTGGATCAAGTACAGCTCTCCTAGAGTAGGTGACAGGGTGTATGAAATACTCCTATATAGCCTTGCAGCTTGCACCTACAGTTAATATAGCCAATCTGGATCAAGTTTTGATGGATGAGACCATGAAGTGAAATAAGATGAAAACCAATTAAATGTATCAATCAGTATTATTACACAGCTACAACCATGTGCATCCATGTGTATATGTACCTGTGAGTACTAGACCAGGCTAATGTCAGGTGTATTCATAACACTGACCCTGGACTAACAGGTGCCCTTTTGTCCCAACATGGAGACAAGTTTACAGTTACAGAATAATAGATAAAAACCAGCCATATTCTTTAGTTTCACAAGCACTTCTACTACTGCTAGGGAAGCATGAGCTATAAGTGTAACATTAAAAAAAATATGTGAGTATCAAATGATATTTTCTGATTAAAATTGACATTTTGTACTTATCCTGGTTCATGCATATTATGCTTGTCTCCTTCTTCTATCTTTACATAGTGGAACACTTGAATCCCTTGAAGTTCCCTTCATTGAAGAGAACGTAAAATCAACACTTGCCCACAAGTAGTCTTCCTTTAGCCCGTGCACTGACACGCAAATCAGTCACATGACTGGCCATGCTTGGCACTCTCTCCAAATCAAACAGCCCAACAGCCGAATTTACAGTGAAATCCAGAGTGTCCTGAGAGGGAAGGATGGGAGGGCTGACCTCAGGAGTCAGGATAATTATAAAGTATCGATTTTAATCAGAAAATTACATATTAGTTCCTTATCCTGACTAATGTTTATTATACTTGGAAGAATCCGACAGAATCGATGGTGGGTCATGCCACTTCCTGGATTCTCTGGTTGTCTTTATTTTATGTCATGTAATCCAGCAATGGAACTTGAAAACAGCGCTGTAGACTTGCAAACTTTATACTTTCATCCTGTATCTTGGGGGAAACACACTTGACAAACTTGTCAATGAAAGTGTCATGTGACATCGCCGGGTGGTTTTAGATATACTAGTGTCCTACTAGTAATCTTATGGCAACTTCTTTGTTTGACCCAAGTTATCAAGTTATGATGCAATCCCTTCGTCAGGTACAAGTATAGCATACCAGTACAGGGATACAGTCACTCATGCTTGTCTGCTCTGACACACGCACATGGGCTCTCAACCATTTAACTCCGCAGGGTGTTTGGCATCGGCATGTCAGTGCCTTTGTTCTACAACTAGTGGACTGGTGAATGCCAAGAACGTCTTCGTTGGTAATATCTCTGGGGTAGTGGTTTGCAACACCATAGTGTATTTCTAAAGGCATCCCTCCAAGACTGTTGTTACCAAGCAGTTTCTATGAGGATGTTTTCATTGTGATGACTGTACTAAGTGCTGCTAAGTAAGTCCAATACGCCGAGCCTTTAAATGCTTTATGTAGTAAATAACACAAGAAGTCAGGCACTTGAGGATGAGATGCTTTACTCAACTGTGGAGTTGTCTGTGTGAACACTGAGCTTGGCGTTCTTGAGTAGGCTTGACCAGTGTTGTACTGAATTGATTACTGCTTTCATCTCTAAGAGTTTGATGTGTTGAGCTTGATCTTGTCTCGACCACTTCTCCGAAGCTACTTCATTGTTGAGGTGAGCGCCCCATTCTTGGAGAGATGCATCTACATATAGACGCAGTCCGGCTCACTGTGAGTCCACCAAAGCAGATATGGAATGAGATGATCTGGTAGAACAAATGGGTCGGTATTGTTCAGGTGATCATTGACAGTAACAGTAACCTCCCCCTGCAAGTCATGTCTCGGACTGATGCCAGTAGACCAAGAAAACACTGCCAACTGTGATGTGTCCGCGGAGAGAGTATTGCTTGTGGTATCATGGCTTGAATCATATCTTAACATTCCGGTAATAAGATGTCATTCTATTTGCAGAATACTCGTTGCTGCCAAAGTGCTCCAACCAACTGATTACTCATGTAAACAGTCATATGGTTGAGGTAGAATCAACTATGAACATGCTTCATCTGTAATGAAGATGTTGTTACTGGAATCTCAACAATATGCAGTGATGCTGCATCAATCTTCGACTTCAGATCACACATGATCCATGATGCGATGCTATTGATGGAAGTCTATTTATAATAGACTGGATGGTGGTGAAGACTGGCTTGGGTGAGCCGAAACCCTGTGATACTTGTTGTTTCAAGTCTCAGATAAATAACATTTAAACTGCTGACAGAAGACCTCTATGACCTGTGAAGATATCGAACAAGGCTGTACACTGCTATCTGGACTGTAAGTAAAGCCTTTCCCACGTTAAAAGGATTTTTACATCTGTAGATGAATTCCTGACACATGAACTATGACAGAGTTCTGCGCAGGGCATTGTCAAATATGGACCAATCAGATTCCAGGAAAGTGATGTCACTGGTGTTGCAATTAAATGATCATCGTGGAATCTTGTGCAGTCACTTTTTTGTTGTTCGCCAAAACTTGGCCTTGTCTGTAATTTCACTGTATGGCTTGTCCTGGAGTTATCGAACAAACGTGCGTGGGTGGCTGAATGGAAGCATACAAAAAAGCTTCACAGCATAGTATTGATGTAACTTGACTGTCTCCCTGGCAGTTGTGTCTGATCTTCCACTTTTAATTTTTTACTGAAATCTCTTGATCCATATGTGTTGTAATGAACAAAAAGGTTATTGTAGAGTTGATATCTTCACCGCAACGACTATACATGAAAGACTGTTAGTCTGATCTTAGGCTGGTGACGACTGCCACACTCTCCTCTTGATCTCTGTAGACTGTACAGGAACAATGTAAATGAAAAAGATCTCTATGTAGCTGCAATCATGAGAAGCTGACACCATCTTTATGCAAGATCATAAAGTGTAATCATGTAATCTATCTCCCATGGATGAATGTGGCATTTTCAACAGCCTATGTGATGAGGATCCAACTTTGGTGTTTTCTCGGACGTTATCTGGCATCGTTAATTTCAGATGTGCACCTCTTCTGTTAGCCACACATTGATCCAACATAGCCAACATCTATGTTGTAACATGCTTCATGAACATGTCTGGGACTAAGTTCTACATTGTGGGCCGAACTTGACATAATCTATAATGGAAGTGCTCCGAGATCACTAAGGTGTTGTCTACACCTTCCTGAGGCTGTATTTTCATTGAACCTCCCTCGATGACTGCACATGCTTTCATGGAATGTGCATACTTGGAACGTGCCTTCATGGAACCTGCACGAGTAAAACTTGTTGCATTCATGGAACCTACATTCCTGGTGGCCTCCAGACTTCTATAGTCCGTTTGGCTCAAAAGCGGACTGATGAATTGCAGTCTAGCTCAAAAACAAATAAACATAACATACTCAATGAAACACTAATCATAATCAGAACATCATACCAACTCTGTGAGGTTTTTGCAGAATATTTTTCATTAAATAAAAAAGTTCTTTAACAAACTATCATCAAAATATTGAGGGAGGAGTGCAGAGAAAGGGACAGCCTGGTGTGTGAGAAAGCATAGGTACAGCATGGCACAGGTTAATGAATAAATAATTTTCTTGGCACTTGTGGACATGCTTCTAAAACACCTGAATGTGCCTTTCTCTGCACTCCTCCCTCGTAATAAACAGTGAACTGTGTCAATATTTTAATGACAGTTTGTTTAACAACTTTTTTATTATTAGGAAAAATATTCTGCAAAAACTTCACAGGGGTGGTACGATATTTTGATTATGATCAGCGTTTCATTAAGTATTTTGTTTCTTAGTTTTCGAGTTTTAGTTTTAGACTGCAATTCATTGGTCCACTTTTGAGCCAAACAGATTATAATAGTTGAGACGACAAACAAACATGAGTGTTCATGCAGGTCCTCCTCTCCGAGAGATCATGCTTGCATGCATGGTTGACTGCTGAATAAAGCCTGAAGATAGGAAATGGTTCGCGCAGGTCTGCATGCAGGTGAACGATCTTGATACATTTGTGGGATCTACGAGGGTTGGCTGAAAAGTTCTCAGCCTGAGTGGTTTTTCCCCACCAGGTAGAGACAGGTGTTTGCCACCAATGAGGACAATCATTTAGTGAATCATAGACACAAGAACTACAAACGTACTAATAGTTTTATCTCAACTACAGCTCTTTTGGTAAACCTACCCTCTGAAATCATCAGAAATGGACAAAACTGAATACAGGGCAGTCTACAAGTACTTGCTAAAGAAAGGGATGTCCCCAACACAGATACATGCTGACATGGTCTCCACTCTAGAGGATGATGCTCCTTCATTTTCCACAGTAAAGAAGTGGGCTGCAGAATTTAAGCGTGGCAGACAAAGCCTTGAAGATGACCCACGCTCAGGAAGGCCTTCAACAGCAACCACTCCAGAAAACATCACGTGAGTGCTCGATGTGTTGATGGATGATCGACGATTGACTACTCGACATATTGCTAGTGTAGTGGGCATCTTTCATGAGAGGGTTGAGCATATTATCACCAACAAATTAGGAATGACGAAAGTTTCTGCAAGATGGGTGCCAAAGCTCTTGACAGCAGAACAGAAATGTGTCAGGTTCCAGACGTCCCTTGACAATTTGCGTTGTTTTGAAGCAGATCCCGATGATTTTGTGGCACGATTTGTAACCATGGATGAGACCTGGATACATCACTTTCAACCAGAAACAAAACTACAGTCAAAACAGTGGAAGCATCCTGATTCACCAGCTCCGAAGAAAGCCAAGTCTGTTCCTTCAGCTGGAAAGGTGATGGCATCAGTCTTTTGGGATTCCAGGGGTATTCTGCTCATTGATTATCTTGAAAAAGGTCAAACTATTAACGGCAGATACTATGCTGATCTACTGAACCAGTTGCGAGAAGCAATCAAAGCCAAACGATGAGGGATGATCGCTAAAGGTGTCCTCTTCCACCAAGACAATGCGCCTGTTCACAAATCGGTGGTGGCCATGTCAACAATCCGCGATTGTGGCTTTGAACTCATTGACCATCCTCCTTATTCACCTGATTTGGCTCCTTCTGACTTCCATCTGTTCCCCAAAATGAAAAAGGAACTTGCAGGTCGCCATTTTGCAAGTAATGATGTCATTTCCGCTGTGACTGATTTTTTTAGGGTAGCTGAAGAAGATTTCTTCCTGACCGGGATTCGGGCCTTGCAGCATCGCTGGCAAAAGTGTGTGAACTTGGAAGGGGACTATGTAGAAAAATAAATCACAAACGTGGACTTTGTAATTTTTTTCACAGTGAGACTTAGAACTTTTCAGCTAACCCTCGTAAGGTAAAAAACTTAAAGGATATCAGGACCCAGGCGCCTTCACATCCGACCTCTAGGGTGATGAAGGAGAGAGTGGCAGGCATGGTCGGTCATGTGACTGATTTGCGCGCCAATCCATGGGCTAAAGGGAGGCTACTCTACTCATGGGCAAGTGTTGAATTTACGTCCTCTTCTGTGAAAGGAACTTCAAGGGATTCAAGTGTTCCACTATGTTTGGATAGAAGGAGACAAACATTACAAGCAGGAATCAGGATAAGGAAAAATATAAAAAATAACCGAACAAACTGAATTATTTGGGACGACTTTTGGTTAGTGAAACTAACCAACAATTTTGAAAATATGATGTAAGTTATTGCACACAAAAAATATATGCATGTTTGAAAAATTGGAATTAAGGAATGGAATTCTGGGACTTGGAGCAAATAAAAGTGGGAAAGTTGCCCAACCCTAAACCTAATCTTACCCTCTTACCCTAACCACATTCATCAACCCACCCTAAAGATATGAGCAGGTATCCAAGGGCTAAAAAAAGAAAGTACACTATCATTGCAAAGTACTAAACACTCAAGTCAAGTTGGTTTTTTTTGTGTAGTTCTGAGGTTTTCAAAGATGGTGTAAGGTATCTGGTATTCTGCAATTTTTCCTAGACAAGCATGGATGTTGCCTGTGCAGGTGCCCCCACAGACAGGAAAGCAGGAATCTACCCTATCATGGGGTTATTACCTTAGCTCGAGCCTGTTTTCTTTCATCCAACCCGTATTCTGTGAGGGGCGTGGGGAGACTTGGCTTGTGAGGAGACGGCCTTCTTTTCACTTTAGACAAATCTATCTGTATTGCTGGTCTATTTGACTTCCCTCTAGAATGCACCTTGAAGCAAAAAAGGAAATACATGTTGTAGAAAACAGTTTCCAAATACTACTAATTTACAGGAAAGTGCATGTCATTGAGTATTGATCATATTGGTTCTTACCAACAGAGAAAAACTTTCAACAACTTCTACTTCTAAAAGAAAAAAACAATGTTTCATTCAAAGTTATTTTGACCAGGATTTGAATGATATCACATGGACAAAGTCCATAAATCAGATTTCCCAATGCATGTTTACAAAGTTATAATCAACATACATTGTGGCTTTGTACACGTGATAAGTATTTTACTTACAAAAAGATTTAACAGTGAATTAAGTTTTATCGCAATTCAGAACACTTTGCTTATTATTGCACTACCTCCAATTTAAAAACAGATTCAAAACATTCTAATTAACATCTACACCAAAATGCCATATCTACTGCAATAAAAAAGTTGTCTAACCCTAAACATTGTTCCTCCTTATTTTTAAGGAAGTGAAGAGTACAGAGTGTAAATGTTGTTATCGTTCTACGTGAAACAAATGATCAAATTAACATGTGTATACTCAAAGTTTACATCTTCACACGAACATGATGAATAATTATGGGACATCATAGGTTTCCTATTTCTTCCTACAGAAGAAATAATCATCAGTAACCATCAGATATAATAACATATCAAATTCTTTGTAGCAGTTCCAATATTCCATAAAAATCATTTTGGTTATGAACTCATACACTGAGATTACAACAATTTTCCATTAACCTCTTTTCAAAAGAAACCTATTCAGAATGTTTACATTCTTATCATGCTTACAGTATAGCCATATTTGCATCTGACGGATAATTTGTATTGTACAATATACAATGACTCATCCAGTTTTCAGAGAAATTATCAAAAAACTTTTTGGTCAATTGATTGATTTCCTTTAGGCTGATGAGCATAGTTGATTTTGATCATTATTTGTAATTAAGAAGGAGCAATAATGCTACTAATGGACTTGCAAGAATCAAGGCAAGAATAATCAAATGATTATCGATATGAGCTGAGGATCACCCAAAATATCTCATATATACTAAAGTGATGTCTGAAGTTTAAATTTACTCACACAAAACACATTACATCTAAATTCAGATTATTCGAATTATGTTCTGATAGTTGTCTTTTTTAGCAATCACTCACCTGAAATTGGAAAATGTTGATTTTTAATTTAGGACTTCTTTTGCATTTTAGCAACAAGTTATTTCTTCGATATATATCTAAAATAACTCTATACTTAGTTAATGATACGATATAAAGTTTATCATCTATGCAATCTGTGATCTATCATCTGTATCGACAGCTAAAGTAGCCGGTTCTGGTGCATGTGTTTGTTTACGTTTACGTTATCTACAGGTTAAGTTTTGCGAGTCCAAGAATCGGTTCGTTCCATATGTTCGTCTTGCGTACTCCAAAATATCAAACACAAACAAAGCTTCAGATTACCTTCTTTGGCAATTGTGGTTTCTGTCTTGATGTTTCTGCATTCGTGTTATTTTCTGTGTCTGGTGATAGATTTTCATCGTCTGTTTTGGCTAACTCGTCCTCTGAGTCCGCCATTTTAGTTGATACAGTTTCCCGGACTACAGCCTCATTCTGAAAACAAGGGCCATAACTACTATGCGATTGAAATTATGATGACTTGAAATTACAAGTCACGTTATTAACAGTTCGAGCCTTTGTGTCCGATGCCTCTGTAAGAAAACATTGTGTTTCTTTATATTTGAAAATATATGGAAATACGTCATCAAATATTTCAGTAAATAAACAGTGACGATCAAATTTCGCCTGACCACAAGGAAGTAATTGATTATATTGTCTCAGATTAATACGTACTGTGCTGTATCTACAGTTCTAATCACCCACTTGAAATATAATCGAAAGGTTTGCATGAACAATACTAGTGAGGTGCGGTGATTATTAACAATGCAAACTCTACGAAGAACTGATTTGCAGTCGAAATAAAAACAGTTTACGCGGTTTCGCCTATTTGAAACATTCGTAAAATACCCATTTCGCGCCGTCTTTTAGCTACCACTGTGGTTTCTGAAGCGTATTCAATGAAACAAACATATTTTTTATTCACATCTATACACATTCATGCACAGAAATGAAATTGCAACATGGATTTCCCTTTTGATTTTTTCACCTCGCCGACACCGTGATAGATGCTTTTGGTTCCTTCAGATTGCATGCTTCTCTGTTTGATAAGACAGCGTTCCAAAGAAAGTGCTTCACGGCCTGAACAAACGCATCAAACATGATAATATCCACACTCTCATTGACTTCATATTGGAAATGTTGTTCACCTATGACGTTCTCAAGTAAAGGCTCTTGTCCAACGTTTATCCAAGCTTTCTTCCATAGCGAAGATAACATTCAGCGACAATGAAGCAACCATTGGTATGATATTGCGTGCTTTATTGTTGCAACTAATTTGTAATTACCTTGACGTTGTATTAAAAACTAAAAAGGAAACATTTACATTTAAAAAAATATATGCGTCAACCACTTTATTATATTCTGAACCGATCAACTTACTTTTGAAACATCGTACAATAACAGCCTTAAAAAAGCATACCTTTGTGATAATCTTGGCTTTCAGACTGAATGAAAGAGCCAATATCTAAGTGGTGTGTTTAGTTATGCCCATAAATTTCTCCCCAAGATATCAGTAGCATTAAGCCCAGTAAGACACAACCTGAGTTCCTTCAAGCGTGACCACGAGGCTGCGCCATATCACTGTGTATACGCGAGATCTGAAGAAAAGCCATGCACTGACACCTCTGGCGCTTATTTTATGAGTGTTTAATTTCTCACATAATATATTCGATCAGCTTGACAAATTTAACCCAAGAAGCATGACAACTGCATCTACCCAACGTTGCCATTTATCAAGCCTTTTGCTTGTCACGTTCTTCAACGTTTTTTACGTCACACGATTGGGACATTTTAAGAGCCACGCGCCGTTGAATTGCTATCTGTCAGGACGATAATGACTCTCGCCCATCCGAATGGTTTTATGCGCGAGAAATGCCTTTTGGAATGCTTGGCTATCATCACTGTTGTTGTCAGTGTTCGACTTAGCGAGAGCATACGGCACATCTGGGTCAGCGAACAGCGGTTCCCGAACACAATATTATTACTTAGATTCAAAAGAATCTCTCATGCATATATATTGAGATTTTCATCTTTCATACGCTGAGAAACATAATCCGTAAGAGTTATCTTTCTTCGGTTCATTTTGTGTACAAACCGCTAGAGGGCATAACATGATTGCGTCGTCTGCTCTTTCCCGCGCGTGGACTTTGTTGCCCAAGGCATCCTGAGTTATTAACACGATTTATGGCAAAATTTAAATCAAGTTCTAGTTTAAGAATTATTTTAAAATATACTCCTTTATATCTCAAAGCTGCTGTTACATGATTTTGAACAGTTGAATGAAGAACTTCTCCCTATGACGCCGCCTAACAGCACGTGACTGTCAATCTAGTTATTGATTTTGAAATCGAGGAATAGCGACAGTAGGCTTGTTGGCAAACAAATAACTACGAACGATACATCTCAATTACATATGTATCCAAAACAAACACCTGCTCCTGGTTGCACCATATATCGAATCAACGAGAAGGCAGCGTTTGCTAAGAAGTCTGAAGTTTCAAAAGTTTTGGTGAGCCGAGCTGTTGGTTGGATTATATACTTGTCGTTGGGAGTATGGCTGTAATTTGTCGATTAGCATTTAGAGCGTGGAAGGTTGCAGTTGTCGTTTTGTACACTGTTTGTGCTCATCTGATGCCGGTATAGAAGTTTGCGCCTCCTCCAGAATAGAAGCTGTGGACACTTGTTTGTCGTTCTTTGACTCCAGGTTCCTCTTTCATACCAATCGCCCGCCGTAGGACGAGCAAATAGGTTGCAAAGAAAGAACCGGAATGGTCCGCCTAAATGTGAACAAGTTTGAATGAATACGGCCATTATTACGATGGAAGAATGAGTCCCCGGTTGATCAACGATTGAAAGGCGGTAGTCGAGAAAAGTGGACAGAAGCAGTGATTGACACATAACAAGGTGAGTGATGGGCCTGGCTGTGTACGCTGAGAGGGAAGGGGGCGGAGCTACCAAGAATAACACTAACGCTTATTGGCTCACAGCCGTGTGAAACCGAGCACTGATGAATCCGACAGTGTAGCCTGTTTTCAATGCATCCACGAATGATTCTCTCACAGATTTCATGTAGCCTCGGTCGATGCGGTGCGTGTTTTGTGTCCCGTCTTCATTGAGAGGGAATCCTAAGTTAAGGACCCGATGCATGGATGTACCCTAAACTCCGTGAGTACCCAGAGACCATCATGGAACTCGCCATGACAGCGTTAGAAGAAGAGGTCGGGAGCCCCGCGGTCTGTTAGAGAGAGACACAGTGAACGAGGCCCCCTCTCTTTACAGCCGCTTGACTAGCAGTTTATTATTGCGTTTACGGAGTACACTATCAGCAGAAATGGGCACTTACTTGGCAGTTTACGTGCTGTTAGTGGTCTTCCTGGGCCCGGTACTACTGACCAAAGTGCCCGGAGTTGCTACCTCGGAAGCTGTGAGAACGTGTGAGCCGATCAAGTTTGACATGTGCAAGGGCCAGGGGTACAACGTGACTGGCATGCCCAACTTGGTAGACCACAAGGACCAGAAAGATGCCAGCCTTCAGCTACAAACATTCACCCCTCTCATACAATACGGGTGCTCGAAGAAACTCAAGTTCTTCCTGTGTTCAGTGTACTTGCCCATGTGTACTGAGAAAGTTCTAACTCCGATCGGTCCCTGTCGACCTCTGTGTGAGAGTGTTCGGAAGCGCTGCCAGCCTGTTTTAAATGAGTTCGGCTATCCCTGGCCCTCGGCTCTCAACTGTTCCAAGTTCCCAGTCCGTAACGACCAAAACCACATGTGTATGGACGGTCCAGCAGGGGAGGAAGATGACTACCCAGGGCAACCCACGAGAATGAGGACCGAGACGAGTTCGAATTACCCCCCTCAGCATACTCTAACACATGGGTCAAGGAACTGCCAGCACTACAGACACCCCAAAAAGTATATTTATATAAACAGGACAGAACGATGTGCTTTAAAGTGTTCGGAGCATGATGCCTTCACAACAGAGGATAAGTTTTTTGCTGACGTTTGGATGGCCATATGGGCCGGACTATGCTTTGTGGCCACCTTGTTTACCGTACTTACCTTTCTCATAGACTCTCAGAGATTCCGGTACCCCGAGAGACCTATCATCTTCCTGTCCATGTGTTACAATATCTACAGTATTGCCTACATTGTCAGACTTATTGCAGGACGCCAGTCTATATCCTGCGATAGTACCGACACAGAGAGTCAGAGTGATCACGGAATTCTCATACAAGAAGGACTGGAGAATACTGATTGTGCTATTGTGTTTTTGTTATTATATTTCTTTGGCACAGCCAGCTCGTTGTGGTGGGTTGTGTTGACGTTTACGTGGTTCCTGTCGGCGGGGTTGAAGTGGGGACACGAGGCAATCCAGCTGCACTCTAGTTACTTCCATCTGGCAGCGTGGGCCATCCCTGCCATCAAAACTATCGTCATCCTCGTCATGAGAGACGTTGACGCCGACGAGATCACAGGTATATGTTATGTAGGGAACCAGAACACTAACACACTGATGGGGTTCGCCATTGCACCCCTGATCGTCTACCTCTTAGTCGGAACGTCCTTCCTTGTGGCTGGGTTTGTGGCATTATTCAATATCCGGAAACAGGTGCGTGGGGATGGAGTGAAGACTGACAAGCTGGAGGTCCTAATGGTCAGAATTGGCATTTTTTCAGTACTGTACACTGCCCCTGCCACGTGTGTGATCGGGTGTCTGTTGTACGAGTACACCAATAGGGCCTCGTGGTATTTTGCTGACAGTACCAATACCCCCAACATTGAAGTGTTCATGTTAAAACTGTTCATGTCCCTTGTTGTTGGGATTACAAGTGGCATGTGGATGTGGTCAGCCAAAACAGTCAGTTCTTGGAGAAATTTCGGCAAAAAATTGTTTTCAAGGAGAAAGGACCGTAAAAACTGGGAATACGCTGTCCCCGTTCACCACTATCACCAAATTCCTCTGAAACCCTCGAATAACAGGACAATACGGATGCAAGAAAAAGCCAAGAGAAATATGAATAAGTCTGACAATGAAACTGTGGTGTAGTTGGAACTATCCGCGTCACCATCGTCGTCGTCGTCATCGTCGCTGCTGTTGTTGTTATTGTTGTCACAGTCGTGCACGTCATGACGGTGACGGACCAAGCTCCCAGCGCCGATAGTCCCATGTGCGTGTGGTGTATGTGCTTTTCATAGTTGGCGAATACTCGGCGTATGAGAAACCTTCTACAGCAGGCCAAAAGGACCAACTTACATTTGTATAGCTCTGTGAAGGAAGTGGATTACGGGTAATTCTTTATTATTGTTGTTGCTGTTGTCCCAAAGAGGGATGTGTATGACAGGGAAAGGCGTGCAAGGTTCAAGATATCTAAGTCCTTACTAGCAAGTATTTTGTAGTGATTGTTATGTGTGGGGTCGGGAGGGGCTGAGGGGCACCGAACCGTCCTGACCCCCAGCTGAATGTTGTACTTGTACACGAGAAACTGAAATCCTCAGTACATATGCCCGAAAGTTCACTGTTGTTGATACTGAAGCGATACCAAAAAAATCCTATACGTTCATTGTTTTCCGTCATGAAAATAGATTTGACTGTTTTAAGACTATGAAATTATATGTACTTTTGTTTTGTACCAACTACGGAGAGTCCCATATTAAATGGCCTACATCTGCGAAAATGTGTACATAATTTTAAACTGAATGAAAAATTGAAAACTATGTCCGATATTTGTCTTTTGTCACCATGTAGAGCGTACATCCTAAGCAATCTGGTTCATTGTGGTAGGCGATAGGGAGTGTTGACATGGTGGGGTGAGTGACAGAAAGTGCTTCCAGTCCGTGAAGTGAGCTATTTCAGCGGAATTCCCGTTCCGCGAATTTCAAGTAAGTGTTTTCGTGTTAGGGACTTGAGCTTTCAGACATCGCTATTACCCAACCTAAAGTTAGCAAAACACATGGACATTTGTGCCGAATTACATGCACTGGTCTCGGCGTTGAGCGTTAAGCCCGGCCTTACAGGGCCACGCCTGTGTTGAAGTGGAGGGCCCAGGCGCAGATGTGGTCCATCCGACACCTGATATCATTACAAGCCAGTCCACCTGAAATTCTACAAGGGTTCCCTTTAGCGAGGCGAGCATACTCTAGAGAGGTAGACAAATACCCGGTTATTCACTGATGCAAACACTTAGCGTATATCCCGTGTTTCCTCCGTCCTAGCTTCTGTCAATTACATTATGGCTGTGGAGAGAGGTCTGGACATTCCGTCCGGCCCAGCTAAACAATTTAGCTATCTGTCTGCCACTCACATGTGTGATAAAAGATTAATTTCCAGATGAAGTTGTACAAACATTTGATTTGGCGCGTGTATGTGTGGAACAGCAGCCCGATCTGTGAATGCCGGACCTCCATTTACACGGATAGTGGAGCAAAAGGAAGATGTTGATAAAGGTTTGGGACTGGTTTATGCTGCAGTAGCCCGCGCATGTTGAAGAGAGGGAGGGAGGGAACGAGCGCAATCACTTGTACTCACGACGCTAAGAGTAGTGAGAGATAAATCTTCCCCGGAAAGGTTAAAGGGGGAGATTTATCAGCCATGCTTGACAGCAAGGCGAGCAGCTAGCCCGATTTTCTTATGGCGGGAGCTTCGACCAAAATATCGTCTGCTCTTGAAAGGCTATCGTTTTTCAATCCCCTTCTTTAGGTCCTGGGTCGCTTTGTGGGTTTCTACACCAGGGCAGGCAAGAGAGTATGCTTGATTGCTACTGGGAACAAACCGGTAGTTATTCTGCGTGGTACTGTTACAATGAGGTTGGGGAGAACGTGAGGATTCGGGACCTACTCGACCATGGCATCGATTCATATCTCTAAATATTGACAAATTACTTCAGCATAAAGAGCAGATCTAACGGCTTGTGAGTGTGACTCTCCACTTGGCGTGTGTGATAATGAGCGATATCATAACCCGGCAAATCTGAGTGGTGTAATTAACTCTACTTCTATACAGTTAGTCTGACGATGAATCCACAGCATCGTACAGAAATTCCCTCCAACATGCTTGTCGTCTGCTGTGGCGGCTATGGTTCAGGTCCGTGCTTAAAGGGAGATTGTACTAAATATAAGCCGTGTGCTAGCAGGCGGGCAGGCCCGGGTCGCCATAAACATTTATTACCCTTTATTTCTTTTCTTCTCCTTCGTACTCCGTGGCTACATGAACTGTATTAATGATCTGCATGCGACACCTTTTAAACCATCAAACATTCGCCAGGATGGTCTGTTGATTTGGGCTGAAATTTACATACTGTGTTTGGCGTTGTCTAAAACAACGTGTTGTAGCCTTGGAAGGCAACCTGCTTGCAAACGTGTAGAAATGAGTGCATTTATTTACCACTGTAATTTTGTATGGATGCAAGGCGCCTAAGTGGATAAACCGCGCCCAAACTGACTAATAGATAGGGACGGATACAGGTATGTCTGTATGCCAGATATACACGGCCTTATCACGATAGGAACAACGACACTGTCTGTGACTCTCGTGAAATGCACGTGCATTCTGACTTTTGTTTAGGCTGAGCTCCTCGCGGTCCCAGTGTCCCAGAGGGTCGCACATACACAGCACAGCTAGCGGCCTTGAACGCATAGCGGACATTACTTCCAAAATACCTCTGTACCGTCAGTAGCGTGGACGAAGGAGAGAGCGCAACCGCATTTCAAATTGTTCTAATCGAACGGCGTGGGTCATGCTTTTTTCCAGCTTGTTAAAACCTCGTCATCTACGAAAGTAGTTTATGGCTGCAAAGCATATGGTAGACATTTTTATTTTTAAAAAATACCAGTCTGGCAAACTCTTCTGTTCAAATGGCATTTGCCCTACATAGTGGAAGCGCTGTTCCACAGAGACAAAAAACTCTGAACCTTCCCGAGGAAGTTCTAAATACATAGCTGGTTGTAGGCGAGTCTCCTCATGCCCCGCCTGGACGGTGGGGATTAGTAGAGAGGGGTGAGCAGAGTAGGGTAGTGTACTCAACGGCAGGCCCGGGGGGACGAGTCGGGGGACCCATCTGCCGAAGAAGGCTGAGTCCATCTGCACCGTTATCTACTCGTAACGGCTACAAGCACGTCAGTAATCCCCCTGTAGATTCCCCGAGTTTTAATCATCTGTCACTATTCATCGCGAGAACGATCTGAACTCACAACACTGGTGAAAAAAATTGACACCAGGGACTAAGTCTCATCCTGTCCGTCGGTTTAAATTCACTCGTGTTTCAACAAGGGATATTGTAATCACATTTCACCTTGTCTTGTAGTTCACGGGATACATGTACACTAAAGTTGAAAATCGCCATACAAACAAATTAATTTACATTGTTACAAATAACGAACGTCGGTATGCGTTATCCCCAACAAGATGTATGTCGACATGCACTGAGCAGATTATTTTGTCCGCTTCATTCCAGAGGTACCCAGAACGATAGAACGTTGTACTGTAACCACCTAGGCGATATATTTTATGTATAATCTATTATACACTGTTGAGAAAGTATTTTGGTTCTAAAAACTGAAAAGATTTCCTTCGGCATTATTTACGTTTTTTTAACCCTGTAATATAATACGTTACTCCGACCCGCTGCTGAGTAAACCCATGGTTTCAGAATATCACATGCCCAAATACACTTGACAGTTGTTGCCAGAGCTTATTCCACGGAGCTGTAACCTGTTCAATGTCACATAAATCACGGACTGTGCACATGTCGCGCGGATTGTGTTTGTGTAACTGTTTAATACTACAATGTGCATATTGGTGCATGATAACGCATTATCAGCGTTGGAATATGTGCGGTGCACACGCTATACAGGCGACATTCACAGACTGTAGATCGGTGTATAATTGTAAGTAATAATGTCATACAAACTGTACACCGATGTTCAGTTGGAAGTCGTAATGGTATACTGATTGCACATCGGTATATTATTGTAAGTCATTATACTGTGCAGACTGTACACCGATTCACAGTTGTGAGTTATGATGGTATACGGATTATACAGCGGTGTGTAATGGTAAGTCGTGGTAGAGTAACGTATGCGCATCGTTGTGTAGTTGTAAGTCAAACTATCGTACAAACTGTTCATCAATGTACAGTTGTAGGTTATGACATATTAAAGTACATAGGTCTATTGTAGTGAGTGAGTGAATTTAGTTTTACGCCGCACGTGGTAATATTCCAGCTATATGGTGGCGGTCTGTAAATAATCGAGTCTGGACCAGACAATCCAGTGATCAACATCATGAGCATCGATCTGCGCAATTGGGAATCGATGACATGTGCCAACCAAGTCAGCGGGCCTTACCACCCGATCCCGTAAGTCGCCTCTTATGACAAGCATAATGGCCTTTTATGGCAAGCATGGGTTACTGAAGGCCTATTCTACCCCGGGACCTTCACGGGTTCTGTGTATTGTAAGTGATGATACAATACAAATTGTACATCGATGTATTGTAGTGAGTTAACGGTACAAATTGTACACCGGAGTATACCGAATATGTTACCCTCCGATTGTATATGTAAGTAAGCCATTATTACATTTCATGATGTACATATCTATATTAATGAGTTATCATAGCAGGGTGTAAATTTGTGTTTATAAGAGTATAAGTTGTACATTGGTATACAACAAGGCAATATTTTATGCACAACACATTGTACAGCGCGGAATAAGGTTTAGTTTCCCCCGGAGAGCACGTTCTACGCCGGTGTTAATAATGTTAATAATTTATAGCAAGTAATACAACTATGTAATATATACTGTGACATAAAGGCATACCGATGAATGCATATCATTCAGCTTTGATAAAGAACAGGAGTGATAACAGAGTACAAACTATTTACCAGTGTATACCAATGATTACTATCAGCGCGGAAGAATGCGTTGTGCATCGGCATTTATAACTGTCTCTTTCTGGAGAACAAAAATGTACATCGGCTATGAGTTTAAGTCTAGTCTACAGTCCTGGTTTATTTCGCTGGTTATACCCTAGTCGATACAACGTTATCATGTTTTACGGAATGTATAGCAAGGCGTGTTAGTTTTATAGCACAAGTTGTAAGTCTTGACTGTAGTATAATCTTAATACGTGTACATGATGATAAGGTATCTATGCTCGGACCATACATTTTGTCTGGCAACATTACTGCTTCATTACACTGCTCTGCACCGGTGTCTGAAGCCAAATGTAAAACAGCATTTATATTTACATACATATTATTTCTGATGTCCTTCGCCGCAATATTGCTGTAAAATTGCTAAAGGCGGCGTAAAACCATACTCACTCACCCACTAAAGAAGGAATCGGGTACCTGGCATTAATATCACATTGTTTTATGCGATAAATAAACAATATCATCTGGTTCACTCATACACACACTAACTAACACTACATACACGTGTTTACGTTCTCAAAAGCCCAGATTCCAAAGCATATCCTACCTCATAATATTCACGAGAACTGAAATACCTTTACCTAACGTATACCTCTTACTCCACCTTTCAACGATGACGGTAATACGATAAATCATTTGGTAACAAAACTAATAATGACTGTACAACTAAATAAAAACAAAATGTTGTGATTTTACAGAAATAACACATTTTGACAAGTTAAGTAATAAAATTAATGATAAACTGAATGTTGTAAAAGGAAATGTCAGACGCTATGATACTTGTGTAACGCCAGCGATCAATACCTGTTTTACTGAAGGTCTGAGACACTCTCGACGTCTTAGCTGCGACGAGATCACACAAAACCACTTCCATGAATTTGGGGGTGCATTTTGTGGGAGTTTTTTTTCAATTCGTGTGTTGTAAGTGTGTAATTGTGCTACTACCGGGGGATTGGGTCATTGCACAGATAGATAGATAGAGAGATAGATAGAGAGATAGATAGATAGGACAATCTGGAGATCTAGATTTGTTTAAAATACCTGGAAATTCAGTCAGGACCAGCTGATTTAGTCAGTGTTGTACTGTCAGCACAGGGGATTCGGTCAGTGTTGTACTGTCAACACCAAGGGATTCGGTCAGTGTTGTACTGTCAGGACCAGGGGATTCGGTCAGCGTTGCACTATCAACACCAGGGGATTCGGTCAGTGTTAGTACTGTTAACTTAACAGATAACTTATTATCAGCACGTTCGATAATGCGATAGAACACCATCACTTGACCATCACCTCTTCCTCGTGTTGGAGTGTGCGACATTCCCACGCTAATTCCCTACTGCTAATGTCCCGCTTTATCTACTGCCGGTCAGTTAACCATCTGTGATAGTTCAATCAACTCAATCCATTCCATGTCATCTCATGCTGTGTGAACTGGTCAGTGTCTGACCTCGCCGACCCTTCCCATCAAGCATTTCTCATACACCACATCCGCCCCACCATATCAACACAGCTCTTACAGCTTGCCCCCTCAAATATACTGTTAAACTTCAACTCTAACCTCGACCGACCCCGATACGCAATGTGCTTCGTTAAGTCAAGGCAACAAAGGCTATGGTTTGTTAGTTTGACTGTCATAAAGCTCGTAATTCTTCATCCAGAAATTCCAGAGTTTCATCTTTTGTATCCGGCGTTCGTCCCCCATTGTACTGCACGTGCTTGTGTTAAAGGGCACGCGATCAGAATTAATGTTATTTGGTCGGGAGTGGAACAACTATGATCTTTACTCCCGCGGACGGCGTCAGCGTCTTATCACAAACAAACAGGATGAAAATCTACCCGTATACACACATAATTACGAAAACCTAATCATGTCTTCCTGGACCCCGGGCTCGGTCTGGGGCGTACCCTCGGCTATAAAACACTACTCTTCAGTGGCGGGCTGGCCCAGCGTCCAACAATCCGACATACAGGAGAAAGTTTATTGATGATGTCGGTATTGATTTCTACATGGTCCACTGTGCTCTGTAATGCAACACGACTGTGACTAACGCCATTCATGGTCCTAATTTCTTATCGCGGATCTCTGCGCCTGACAGAGGCGTTTTGGAGCTAATGGTTTTCACCGCATGGAGTTCCTTATATTCCGCCGTCCCTGTTCAATGTATAACCAAATTCATATGATAGCCATTGTCCCATTAATAGTTCAGTGTATTATCGGACTGAGATAATTTGAGGAATGATCACTACGATATTATGAAGAGATCTCTTTAACAGATTACAGGAGACAAAACCAGTTTGGCATTTAACGCACACATGGAAAGACAGAGAGAGACAACACAAGATGCGGGACACAACACCAGATGATACAGCACCAAATACGGTACACAACAACGGATACATGACACAACACCAGATACGGGATGCAACAACGGTTACATGACACAACACGTGCAAGACACAACACCAGATACACAAACACGGACTGTGTTTTGCTGCTCACTATTTTACACTGGGTGGAAACAACAGTGGAAGACGGCTACCACTGGGTGTGTTTCATGCTTATCATCGGTCACAACGAATTATTTGCAAGGTCTGGACCAGAAATTCCAATGACTGACACGAAGATTGGGGTTCTGGAGACAGGTTCATATGATAACTGGTTAAACGGCTTGGAGGGGTCGTCAATCGGTAACTTACTTGTCGTAATGGGGACGGTGGAGTGGCCCTGTGGTTAAAGCGTTCGCTCGTCAAGTCGAAGACCCGGGTTCGATTTCCCACATGGGTACAAAGTGTTAAGCCCGTTTTTGCTGACCATTGCCCGGATATTGCTGGAATATTGCTACAAGCGGCGTAAAACCCAGCTTACTGTCTCTCTTCAACCAATCAACAATACGAACTAGACCATTTGGTCCCTGATACAACCAATAGAGGATCCCATTCCAGCTTGGAGATCCCATGGAATGAGTGAGCGAGTGAGTTTAGTTTTACGCCGCCATCAGCAATATTCCAGCTTTATGGCGGACAAGACAATCCAGTGATCAACAGCCTAAGCATCGAACCGATGCCGTGCGTCAACCAAGTCAGCGAGCCTGACCACCCGATCCCGTTAGCTGCCTCTCACGACAAGCATGGGTTACTGAAGATCAATTCTAACACGGACCTTAACGGGTGTAGAACCTATGGAGATTTGTCACCATCCAGTCTACACACACGCTATAGTAAAGACTTATGGGAACGGATACACTGGAGATGTCGATGATGTAAAGATCCGGGTTAGAACTGATCGTCAGTAAACAGTGCTTGTCGTGAGAGGCGGGTGGAGATCGGGTGGTCAGGTTCGCTGACTTGGTTGACACATACCATCGTATCCCTGTTGGGATTGTCTGATCCAGTTTGAATTATTTACAGACCCCTGCCATGTAGCTAGAAAATTGTCCATAGCGTCGTAAAACTAAATTCACTCGCACACTCATTTATATTGTATGCTCGTTACACACATTAGAGTGAGTGAGTGAGTTTAGTTTTACGCCGCTTTTAGCAATATTCCAGCAATGTCACGGCGGGGGACATCAGAAAATGGGCTTCACACACAGTACTATACACATTAGATATACAGAAGCAGAGTTAATGAATCTGAACGGTAGATTAAATGCAACTGATGAAATTCTATAACATGCCATGCAAGGTTTAGATTATTACAATCTATATATACCATCAGACATTGACGCAAGTCAAATCAAGTTGATAGCCTCACAGGTATTGTGTTGCGTCATGTTTCTTTCCATAAAGGACTCAAAGCACACTAACATGTTAAATCTGTACGTGTTTGTGAAAGAAATACAAGCATGTCTAGACTATCAGTTACACATTTGCCAACAAACATCTACTGTGTTACCATACACACAGGTACTGAGACAACTCGCCGTATCTTCCACTGCCGGCTCCCTGATAGACTGATAATCATCGATATCACACTGTACATCCATATATACCGTAATATAGAATACACAATCATCAACAGGAGTTAAAGAACAGAATAATCATTTACTTAAATAGTTGATATGTCTGCGTTACAGAACCATTGGTTCTTTATATTCTTTTATTACCTTGAGAAGAACATGCTTCTAATATTTCAAGTTTTTGTTTCTTTACATAAATATAAATATGTGCACGTGGGCATTGTTCTTCCACCCACCCGGATGTTCTTCCATCCACCCGGATGCACGGGTGCCAATTGCATACATTGATAGCTAATCTGTCCAAGGGATTCGGAATTGACAGCATCTTGAAAATAAACGGATGAAGCTGCAGGACTGACGTCACTTCCTTTACTGCGGTGGTGTAGCCAAGTGGTTAAAGCGTTCGCTCGTCTCACCAAAGTCTCGGGTTTGATTCTCTTTATGAATACTAAGTGTGAAGCCCATTTGTTGTATCTTCTGGTGATATTGATGTAACACTGATAAACCGCACTCACTCACTCACTCATTCTCATATATTTAGGGACAGTGTGCATGTCCGACGTAGCTGCGAAGAGTGTGACCGTGACAGTGGGAAGGCCCAACAGGTCTGTTGACTGACCATTGCTGAACACAAGGCTGTCGTCATCAAAATCAATTTATGGCGATCGTTTCCACCCTGTTGGTCATCACTCTGCAGACATGCAACAGCCACCTGTCAACCTACACTTCCATTTGTTAGTTGTAAAATGTCCTCAAGTGTTTACCCGCTGTCACAGCCGCCATCTTGATTTACTGCGATCTATATTCTCATGACGGCGGCCATCTTGACATCTCTTGTGCCCTCAACTCGGAATGCTGTTTAGGGTATGGAACAACAAGATACTATTCTATTCCAACGTGATTGGGTATTTGTTCTACAATTGCTTTATTTCAACCTGATGGAAGTGCTTCGTTTGTTTCTACATGCTATACGTACGTGGAAGTTGTGATGGCTGCCCTGTCCCCTGCCAGACCACATGCCCTGTTTCCCGACTCTAGACAAACATCCCTTGAAGCAACTGTTTACAGGAATTGACAGCCTTCAACATCGTGGGCAAACCACGAGAACCAAATGCAAATATTTTGCACCTAAATATTTGAGCGGATTTGCTGGACTTTGAATAAACAAAATACGGTTGCCTGAGCAGGCGGTATCGGATGTGTTCGGTCGGAGTCTTGTGTACGGGGACTGTCGTGTTCTCGGCTGACCTCTATCCATGACGCCACGTCACTCCATCAATAAGTGCAAGATTGCTGAGTTTTGTTAACACATCCACCGTCGTCAAATTAAAACCATTGATGACCATGTGGATGTCAACAGCACATGCTTTAGACGACCCTTAATGAACTCACATATTGTTGAAATCAGCGTCTTTACTATTTTCTAAGCTTGAATTAATCATCTTTATGTGTTTCGCATGCTCGGTTTCGGGATAGTGTAATATGCTCATGTTGTTGTATTTAAATAAAACCGAACTATTTTCCCTGCGTATGTGTAAATGTTGGGATGTGTGATTATGGCATGTACACATCCGCGGATCATGACCGAGTTCTCTATCATCATTACACTTATTACGTGTGAGTTATACATTCACAGGCCGCCCTCGTGTCATTGCTTTATTCGATTTCACGTTGCTTATGTTAAGGTGAAATAAATATCTAGTACCGACCTACACGAAATGTCACTCTGCTGCATATAAATTCAAATTGTAAATCAACAGTCCCTGAAATAAAGTTAATATCACTATATTCGAAAACTTACACCAAACAATCCTACGTGTATCTTTCTATCTGTTCTTAAAGATATATTATAGCCTCTAGTTATATTATAGTTCTGGTGCAGTCTCTGGTATCGATATCGATTAAGCAACAACTGCTTTTCTGAAGTTTCCAGCCTATTTTATTCAGTACGGATAAAGATCTTGCCAAATCCCATATATTTCCATTTACAAGAAATGTATATATGTTGACCAGAGACTTACCGAAATAATTTATGTGAGTGTTTGGAACTTAATGCTAAGTATAAGTCTGTTAATCTGTAGCCGAGATATATGAGCTTCCCACGGTGCGTGCCGAGAGAATTCCGAGTGAAACTAAAGGTAACGCGCGACGGTTATATCTACTCTGCCATGTTCGGGACATTTGATTAATGACGAGGACTGTATCTAAGTCATGGACAGCATGAAATATATATATTTTCAAAACATAGTTTGACAAAGCAAGGCTGGTGATTCAACAATGATATATTCATTGAAAACCTGAAGATTTATTACTTGTAGTATAGAAATGGCCATTTGTTTGATTTGTTCCATAATAACACTCAGTTTTGTTTCAGCGGTATTGTTCCGTCTGGCCCAGTTTCACTGTGAAACAATGTCCAGCCTTGAAGCTGCGCGTCAAACCTTCGCAGCATGCCCGCCTTTCTTTCACTGCCACAAATCGGTGGAATTTTTAGTTTCCATTTGCTGCCATTGTCGTGGAGTCATTGACGACGATGTATATCGGGGTTGTGCCGGTTTTAAGGTTAGATATGGGACACCAGCACGCAACCTCCTGCTAATGGCCAGTGTTGATGTGACTGGAATTACTGTACACACTGGTTAAACTACCAACAACCTAATGTACATACACATCGCAGCTACGAAATATGCAACAAGACAATACAATTCTCTATAATAAGATCCATTTGTCAATGACGGTGTGGGCAGGGGAGCAACTTTTCGTAACACTTCTATACAAGCGACTTAATAAATCTTTATCTTGATACAGAGTCATAAAATTGTATTTAACAGAAAGTTAGGTAGGTGTAATGCATGTTGAATTGTTTGAAAAATATTTGAACCAAATTGTAGATAAAATATTATTTCAACAACGCATTTATTGTCTGTGGTAATCACAGCGATTCGTCGAAGATGCTCAATATCATAAATAAATGTACGGTATATCCTCTATTAGCCCCCTTGTATCTGTCCAACCTTTTAATGAATTTATGACTCCGCTGACTTTAGCTCACGGTGTGTAATGATTCCTCTCTCGATGGCCATTTCCTGCAAATATACCATTATTATGTCTGCAAGAGAGTTTGGAATTCAGTATGGTATGTTGTCAGTGTACCAGAATTTAAAAGCCCATTTGATCAACGTCTTGCGTCGTCTAATACATGAAACACGGCTACAACCAAACTACTTCCATGAGACTGCAGGTCCTTCAATTAGGAAAGTACAAATTAACACAAATGTTCTTAAGCTTTTAATAGTCAACAGTCTCGTTGATATCACTGGTGAAATATCACTTCTGCATTAACGCACACCTGACTGTATAGTTGCTGCATACACCTATAGAAACAACAAGTCTGTTGGAAAGGGGCCCTAGTAAGGTGGAAGCACATTAACGTTTCCCCTTACGAATAACCGATCATACGTCTCATTTGATTACCCGTCATGATTTCACTGAAAACAGGGGGCGGTGCATTAAACAAGAGATTAAAGCGTTCACTCGTCACGTCGAAGACCCAGGTTTGATTCCGCACGTGGGTTCAGTATGTGAAGCTCATTTCTGGTGTCCCCCTCCTTGACATTGCTGGAATATTGCTTAAAGAGACTCAAAGCCCAAATCACTCTCTCAACGAGGCCGAAACCTTAAACACAATGAGCGCCTTGACGTCGGTATGTGGTCAGGGAGACATTGCTGATTTTTATCCAATACAGTTGCCCTAACGTGTACACCACTCTGGACATTAGTTCCGTTACTTACAGGAATGTGAGCTTTGTGTGAGCGGACTCCAGTATGGTCCAGACAACCCAGACATCATGAGCACCGATGTAGGTTTAGGATAAGATAACATGCATCAAGGAACCCTGATTCCAACACCGATCCCGTTTCTCGCCTCTAAAGACAAGCGTGGGTTACAGGAGGTCAATTCCAGCCGGATCTTCACAGAATCACTCATCCAATTGTATTCCTTGGGTGGCCAGATCTTCACAGAATCACTCATCCAATTGTATTCCTTGGGTGGTCAGATCTTCACAGAATCACTCATCCAATTGTATTCCTTGGGTGGCCAGATCTTCACAGAATCACTCATCCAATTGTATTCCTTGGGTGGCCAGATCTTCACAGAATCACTCATCCAATTGTATTCCTTGGGTGACCAGATCTTCACAGAATCATTCATCCAAATGTATTCCTTGGGTGACCAGGCCAGCTATTCTCGAAACGTTCGTAGCCCTACGACCTTCTTAAGCCCATACTTAACACATTGGCTACGACCAAAGTTAAGAATCCTTAGGGCTACGAACGTTTCGGGAATAAAGGGCCTGATGCATTGTCTTGAATGCAATACGATTATTTGGTTACAGTGAATATGAACCTATATTTATGATTAAATAAGTGGAAAACAAGTTTTATACAGAAGATGAAATTAATAAATCTCAGGATATGTTTTTTCTTTTCTTAAATAGCTCCCCAAATAGCTCCAACTGGTAACCCTTCTTAACCCACATCTTTTCAGTTTGCAGTGAGGAAATATCGGACATGTTGGGTGATGTAAACGGGACTAAAACATCAACGATCTTTAGTCATACTTGGTGCATGCAGATTTTCAAAATTGAAGAACGAGATTTTCATGCAATGAAATTTTGATCAATCACCCCCGAGTCTACCTCCGTGTGTTAAGCCGTCATTGCATGAAAAGACTGGGAGTCGAGGAGAGGTGAGACCAGTCTTGACGGGGTGCCAGTTGCCTAACGCCGAGACGCACGGGACAGGAGGTGTTCCCAGCAACCGGGCTGATAATACAGAAAACTGCTTCATTTATCTTTTACCGCTGAATGGATGTATTGTTAATTGGGACCGCAAAGAAAGGACCGTAATCTGGCCGGTGTGAGCCACATCCAAGCCGTGCGTTCGTTAGCCTGTGATAAATGGGAAATCGGTTTGTTCCTTTTGGAAGAATTGAAAGAAATGTCGAAAGGAGGATATTATTTTATCCGCTCCTATACAGACGTCTGATAAAATTTTATCCGCCAACCGAGGTTTGGAGATTGGCAACGGGTGGCATACCTCGTCTGTCATAGATCCTGACAGTTGGAGACGGGTTAGGCTTCTCTATCTAAGGCCGAGCCCAGAGAACCTATTGTATGACTGTTTGTCAGCTTCAACAACTTACAGCTAACTCCATCTGCACTCTCGCCAGATTACAACGGCGTCTCGCAAATCAATCCCCCTCCTATGACAGGCTGAAAACATTTTAATTGAGAAATTAATTATCTGTTGTGGGATCCAGCAGCGCTTCTCGTCCCTGCCCCCTTCACGGCTCCTCTGCCTTACTCTCACCTCTATAGGAATGTTATCTCACTCGCCGCCCGACACCAAAGCTTACCTGTCGGGGAGATCAAAGCCCCTAAAACAAACGTCATCGACCCTGGGTTAGCGTACAGGCAGGTAAACAACCCAGCCGCACGCTCCTCGTTACTGCTATCTACAGGCTCACTGCTAAGTAGCTGGCGCTTCAACTTCTAATGTTGGTGATATTCTAAACCAAACTTGGCGTGGTTTCTCCCTCCTTCAAGATAAGCACCCTCAGAGAAGATACGCAATGTCACAGACGGGGGGCGTGGCCCTGCTCCTGACCCCCAGCTGCTTTCTTGATTGAACCTGCTTGGCGGCTTTCTATATACCTGGTAAGAAGCAGATGCCCAATGTCCTGAGTGTTGTTACTTGGACCCTATCATACGTCATACCTGTTGGTACATTGCCCACTGTCATCCGTCATACGTGTTGGTAAGCTAGGCACTGTCATACCTCGTACGTGTTGGTACATTGGGTACTGTCATACGGCATAGTCATTAGTCATATTATGTTTGTACATTGGACCCTGTCATGCGTCATACGTGTTGGTACATTGGACAATGGCATACGTCATACATGGTGGTACATTGGGCACTGTCATATGTGTTGGTACATTGGACACTGTCACACGTGTTTGTACATTGGACACTGTCATACATCATACGTGTTGGTACAATGGACATTATCATTATTGCTGGTACATTGAACATTGTCATACGTGTTGGTACATTGAACACTGTCATACGTGTTGGTACATTGAATACTGTCATACGTGTTGGTACAGTGAACACTGTCATACGTGTTGGTACATTGAACACTGCCATACGTGTTGGTTCAACGAACAGAGCCACAAGCCATACTTGTCGGTACAATGGACACTGTCTCATGCGTGATGGTTCATTATAAGCCATACGTGTTGTGTTGGCACATTGTCATACGTGATACGTGTTGGTCCAATGGACACTGCCATCCGCGTTGGTACATTGGACACTGAACTCTGTCGACGTGTTGGTACACTGAAAACTGTCATACGTCATACGTGTTGGTACACCGCACACTGCCACACGTGTTAGTACACTGAACCCTATCATACGTGTTGGTACACTGAACACTGTCATACATGGTTGTAGACTGAAAACTGTCATACATGTTTGTACATTGAACACTGAACACTGTCATAAGTGTCGGTACATTGCACACTGTCATACATGTTGGTACATCGCAGACTGTTATACGTGTCTGTACACTGGCCGCTGCCATACGTGGTGGTACATTGAACACTGAATACTGCCATAAGTGTCGGTACATTACACACTCACATACGTGGTGGTACATATCACACTGTCATACGTGTTGATAGACTGGACACTTTCACACGTGTTGGTACATTGGACACTGTCATAAGTCATACGTGTTGGCACATTGCACCCTGCCATACCTGTTGACAGACGTGTCATACTACACGGTGGGCGCTTGACCTTCTCCCATGTGCTGATAAACGCTGATATTATCATACCTGTTGACAGCCGCTAGGTATTGTCTCTCTGGATGTCCGACCACTGAAGTAACTGCAGGCGTATGCCCTTGTCTTTCTGCCTATGCACACTTGTCATTGTCTTTCTCTCTGTGTTTGCTTGTCATTGTCTTACCTGCCTGTGTACGCTTGTCATTGTTTTTCCTGCCTGTGTACGCTTGTCATTGTCTTTCTCTCTGTGTTTGCTTGTCATTGTCTTACCTGCCTGTGTACACTTGTCATTGTCTTTCTCTCTGTGTTTGCTTGTCATTGTCTTTCTCTCTGTGTTTGCTTGTCATTGTCTTACCTGCCTGTGTACACTTGTCATTGTTTTTCCTGCCTGTGTACACTTGTCATTGTCTTTCTCTCTGTGTTTGCTTGTCATTGTCTTTCTCTCTGTGTTTGCTTGTCATTGTTTTTCTCTCTGTGTTTGCTTGTCATTGTCTTACCTGCCTGTGTACGCTTGTCATTGTTTTTCCTGCCTGTGTTTGCTTGTCATTGTCTTTCTCTCTGTGTTTGCTTGTCATTGTCTTTCTCTCTGTGTTTGCTTGTCATTGTCTTACCTGCCTGTGTACACTTGTCATTGTTTTTCCTGCCTGTGTACACTTGTCATTGTCTTTCTCTCTGTGTTTGCTTGTCATTGTCTTTCTCTCTGTGTTTGCTTGTCATTGTTTTTCTCTCTGTGTTTGCTTGTCATTGTCTTACCTGCCTGTGTACACTTGTCATTGTCTTTCTCTCTGTGTTTGCTTGTCATTGTCTTTCTCTCTGTGTTTGCTTGTCATTGTCTTTCTCTCTGTGTTTGCTTGTCATTGTCTTACCTGCCTGTGTACGCTTGTCATTGTTTTTCCTGCCTGTGTACGCTTGTCATTGTCTTTCTCTCTGTGTTTGCTTGTCATTGTCTTACCTGCCTGTGTACACTTGTCATTGTCTTACCTGCCTGTGTACACTTGTCATTGTTTTTCCTGCCTGTGTACACTTGTCATTGTCTTTCTCTCTGTGTTTGCTTGTCATTGTTTTTCCTGCCTGTGTACACTTGTCATTGTCTTTCTCTCTGTGTTTGCTTGTCATTGTCTTTCTCTCTGTGTTTGCTTGTCATTGTCTTTCTCTCTGTGTTTGCTTGTCATTGTCTTACCTGCCTGTGTACACTTGTCATTGTTTTTCCTGCCTGTGTACACTTGTCATTGTCTTTCTCTCTGTGTTTACTTGTCATTGTCTTACCTGCCTGTGTACGCTTGTCATTGTTTTTCCTGCCTGTGTACACTTGTCATTGTTTTTCCTGCCTGTGTACGCTTGTCATTGTTTTTCCTGCCTGTGTACACTTGTCATTGTCTTTCTCTCTGTGTTTGCTTGTCATTGTCTTTCTCTCTGTGTTTGCTTGTCATTGTCTTACCTGCCTGTGTACGCTTGTCATTGTTTTTCCTGCCTGTGTACACTTGTCATTGTTTTTCCTGCCTGTGTACGCTTGTCATTGTTTTTCCTGCCTGTGTACACTTGTCATTGTCTTTCTCTCTGTGTTTGCTTGTCATTGTCTTTCTCTCTGTGTTTGCTTGTCATTGTCTTTCTCTCTGTGTTTGCTTGTCATTGTCTTACCTGCCTGTGTACGCTTGTCATTGTTTTTCCTGCCTGTGTACACTTGTCATTGTTTTTCCTGCCTGTGTACGCTTGTCATTGTTTTTCCTGCCTGTGTACACTTGTCATTGTTTTTCCTGCCTGTGTACACTTGTCATTGTTTTTCCTGCCTGTGTACACTTGTCATTGTTTTTCCTGCCTGTGTACACTTGTCATTGTTTTTCCTGCCTGTGTACGCTTGTCAGTGTCGTACCTGCCTCTGTCCGCTTGTCATCGTCTAACCTGCCTGTGTTCGTTTGTCATTGTCTTACCTGCCCGTGTACACTTGCCATTGTCTTATCTGCCTGTTTACGCTTGCCATTGTCTTTACCTGCCTGTGTACGCTTGTCATCGTCTAACCTGCCTCTATGTGCTTGTCATTGTCGTACCTGCCTGTGTACGCTTGTCATTGTCTTTCTCTCTGTGTTTGCTTGTCATTGTCTTACCTGCCTGTGTACACTTGTCATTGTCTTACCTGCCTGTGTACACTTGTCATTGTTTTTCCTGCCTGTGTACACTTGTCATTGTCTTTCTCTCTGTGTTTGCTTGTCATTGTTTTTCCTGCCTGTGTACACTTGTCATTGTCTTTCTCTCTGTGTTTGCTTGTCATTGTCTTTCTCTCTGTGTTTGCTTGTCATTGTCTTTCTCTCTGTGTTTGCTTGTCATTGTCTTACCTGCCTGTGTACACTTGTCATTGTTTTTCCTGCCTGTGTACACTTGTCATTGTCTTTCTCTCTGTGTTTGCTTGTCATTGTCTTACCTGCCTGTGTACGCTTGTCATTGTTTTTCCTGCCTGTGTACACTTGTCATTGTTTTTCCTGCCTGTGTACGCTTGTCATTGTTTTTCCTGCCTGTGTACACTTGTCATTGTCTTTCTCTCTGTGTTTGCTTGTCATTGTCTTTCTCTCTGTGTTTGCTTGTCATTGTCTTACCTGCCTGTGTACGCTTGTCATTGTTTTTCCTGCCTGTGTACACTTGTCATTGTTTTTCCTGCCTGTGTACGCTTGTCATTGTTTTTCCTGCCTGTGTACACTTGTCATTGTCTTTCTCTCTGTGTTTGCTTGTCATTGTCTTTCTCTCTGTGTTTGCTTGTCATTGTCTTTCTCTCTGTGTTTGCTTGTCATTGTCTTACCTGCCTGTGTACGCTTGTCATTGTTTTTCCTGCCTGTGTACACTTGTCATTGTTTTTCCTGCCTGTGTACGCTTGTCATTGTTTTTCCTGCCTGTGTACACTTGTCATTGTTTTTCCTGCCTGTGTACACTTGTCATTGTTTTTCCTGCCTGTGTACACTTGTCATTGTTTTTCCTGCCTGTGTACACTTGTCATTGTTTTTCCTGCCTGTGTACGCTTGTCAGTGTCGTACCTGCCTCTGTCCGCTTGTCATCGTCTAACCTGCCTGTGTTCGTTTGTCATTGTCTTACCTGCCCGTGTACACTTGCCATTGTCTTATCTGCCTGTTTACGCTTGCCATTGTCTTTACCTGCCTGTGTACGCTTGTCATCGTCTTACCTGCCTCTATGTGCTTGTCATTGTCGTACCTGCCTGTGTACGCTTGTCATTGTCTTACCTGCCTTTGTACGCTTGTCATTGTTTTACCTGCCTCTGTCGACTTGTCACCGCATTACCTGCCCGTGTACGCTTGTCATTGTCTTATCTGCCTGTTTACGCTTGTCATTGTCTTACCTGCCTGTGTACGCTTGTCATTGTCTTACCTGCCTCTATGTGCTTGTCATCGTCGTACCTGCCTGTGTACGCTTGTCATTGTCTTACCTGCCTGTGTACGCTTGTCATTGTCTTACCTGCCTGTGTACGCTTGTCATTGTCTTACCTGCCTGTATACGCTTGTCATTGTCTTACCTGTGTGTACGCTTGTCGTAACTCATGATAGTTGCTTGACTTCACCATACCAGCGGACCGACGTCTCACATTGTCATACTGACATATGTGTATTTAGGTTTTTTGCTGTTCATCACTGTACTCTGAAACTAATCATCTGTACGACACTTGTCTGTCTGTGAATAATCGAATCTAGACCAGACAACCTAGGAAATGAGAGATAATGGGCTTGGAATCACGCATTAATTTATAGCTTATGCATCCAACAAATTGACGAGCCTGACCCACCAGATTACGTTAAGTAGGGATTGATGAAGATAAGTACCAATCTCAAGCTCATTGAACAGATGCCAGACACTGTACCCGACGACGAACACATGACACGTTCGTACGTGCCAACATGCCTCTGGCAGTGTAATACAGAACTATAGACGCTGGACATTAACCCTAAAGCAGGTGTAAATGTTGTCATATCTGAGTGAGTGAGTTTAATTTTACGCCGCTTCTTAGCAACATTCCAGAAATATCACGGCGGGGGACACCATAAATAGGCATCACACATTGTGCCCATGTAGGGAATCGACTGTTTTGATATTTAACAATACATATCACAGACACAATCCAGTGAATGACTGTCATTGTTTTAACAATCAAAGGCTGGTATTGCTTTACCGATGAATGGCTGGAACTGCGTTCCCAATCAATGGCTGGTGTTGGTCTACCAATAATCAGTGGCTGACATTGCTTTACAAATAAATGACTGCCATTGCTTTATCGATGAATGACTGGTATTCTCTACCAGTCAATGACTGGTATTGCTTTACTAATGAATGGGTGGTATTGTTTTACCAATGAATGGCTGGCTTTGCTTTACCAATGAATTGCTGGTACTGTGCCAGTAGACTAGACTACTTGTTGACCCCAGATGGTGCTTGAGTTGACTATCCACAATTACCTCGTCATGTCCATACCAGAAAGACAGCGCCTATCATTATGACCGAGGAATATTTGAGTCGTACAAAAAGTCCACTGCGGATATATTAGACTGACACTGAATTATCTTATTTTTTTAAATATCTGCAATAAATACCAAATTCTACCGGATCTTGGAAAAAATCAATTTTAGGACTGAGAGCGTCAATGCCAAGTAACTGAAGATTTGATTGAAACATATTTATTTCTAATACGTTGTACAGAAACAGGATCGGCAAACTTATATTAATACTCCTCCAGACAAAATAACATTTGTGCGGCTTGCATTTCATTACATTATTACAGAAGTACATAATGTCACAAATACCATTAGACATACTACATACATGAATAAAAACATTGATACAGCAAAATACTTTCAATTCTGCCAAGGGCTGAATGATAACTTAAGATTGATTAAATCTTCTTGAAGTGTTAATATGTATGTGTTGTGTACTGATTTGATAATATTATGAATTATATATCTAGGTAATTCTAGGTTACTATACTGAGCGACATTTATATTATACACGTGGTTGAAATATAATGAAACGTTTCTTAACACAGCTAGGACATACAAAACGATATTGGGTTATCGGATATAAATCGATTTATTTCATGGGCATTCTAATCTGACTGAAGATTTAAGTATTATTTATTATAATATATTCTCGAGGCAAATCAACCGTCAGTGAACACTTTGTCATGAAAAACAATAAGTGTTTGCATGTTCAACCATAATGAGACGCCAATAAAATAAAATCAAACCATGTTTGTCAGTTTGATTAGCATCGGTTGATATAAAAACACTTATATATCATCATTAATGTACGAGTGAAGTACAGATTCAAGATAATTACCTCCAGTTATTAAGTAGTAACAGTTGATTATAATTATGATTTGGCTAAGTGCAATTTGATTGCACAAACCAGATTCAAGGGCATCAGGTATCTACACTACAACTATCACGTACATGAATTTCGCATGCCCCAAAGTATTACAGCATGTAACGACACAAGTAGATAATAGGTAATTAATTAGATAATAGACAATTTAAATAGATAATAGAGCATCAGGTTATAAATTAATGGAGGCTGGTCTATCACAACATATCATAAATAATGTTACAAACATGCTTTACATTCTTCTCACTACAACCGCAGGTACACATTTTACATATAAAAAGGTAACCGCACAAAATGTTTTAGTATGATAAGATCGTATTCGACAGTGTCATACCCTATGTAAAACCATGACCATTGCTACAGATGTCTGACAATGTACGTGACTGTGGATGACAGCAAGTGGGCGGGTGAGCGTAGTTTTACGCTGCTTTTAGCAATATTCCAGCAATATCACAGCGGGGGACACCAGAAACGGGCTTCCATTGAACCCATGTAGGGAATCGAACTAGGGTCTTCGGTAAGACGAGCGAACGCTTTAACCACATGGCTAGCTCACCGCCCCTATTATATCACAGTCACGCGAAGCCACTAATGTTTGACTGTAATGTGTTCCAATCGGAAGTGAGTAAGCTGTGTATTACTCTAACTCATGACTAACACGGGTTTAGCTCCAATAAAGCTTGATGACGTTTCCCCATTTCTCCACGGACCTCCAGTAATACCACTTGACGTCCTACACGAACTCCTGAAGTTAACCCACATAAGACCTGACATTCGTGTTCAGCCACACCACCTCAACGACGACAGCTACGAAAAGAATGTTGACTTTTACGTATTTCAAATGTGAGCCTTGCAAGAAAGTAAATACAGTTTTTTGGAACTTGCACACATACATCAGTCATTGTTGGGTGTTCACTGTTTAAAGACGGACGTACGGACGGACATCGCTATGGCTACCGACAAACATGGCATAGAATCAGGGCCATATTGACAAATTGATCTTTGAAAACGTTTTAGAAGAGAAAACGTCTGTCACGCGAGCTTGCGATGTTAATTGGTCTATGTGAGGCAGGCATGACAGCGAACTGGAAGACGGTTTCAGAGATCAAGCTTTTAGACAGCCTCCAGGATTGCTGTCGCTGTTAAAATACATTTTTTACAACTTTAGTAGATCCTGTTGCGTGCAGACTGCTTTTTGTATGGAGGGACATCGATGTTTCCATTTTGACATAGATCTTGATATGGATTAATATTGAATTTAAACCCTGCTGTGGGAATCTGGCGACGTATGAGTTCATTTAAATTGTCTGAACTACGAAAACAGTGAGAAAATCTTCTAAAACAAAACGGCTACGCAGAACGATACCACATGATTAAACACAGAGATACAAGACTTAATTACGCAGATACAACACAGTTACACACAGAGATAAACAGCTGATTCTCCTACACAATGACCCACAACCATCACTGCCACACACTGTTCCCAAGGGTGGCAAGGACCCACAACCATCACTGCCACACACTGTTCCCAAGGGTGGCAAGGACCCTACTACCATCACTGCCACACACTGCTTCCAAAGGTGGCAATGACGCCACTACCATCACTGCCACGCACTGTTTCCAAGGGTGGCAATGACACCACTACCATCACTGCCACACACTGTTTCCAAGGGTGGTAATGACACCACTACCATCACTGCCACACACTGTTCCCAAGGGTGACAATGACGCCACTACCATCACTGCCACACACTGTTCCCAAATGTGGCAATGACCCTACTACCATCACTGCCACACACTGTTCCCAAGGGTGGCAATGACACCACAACCATCACTGCCACACACTGTTCCCAAGGGTGGCAATGACGCCACTACCATCACTGCCACACACTGTTTCCAAGAGGGGCAATAACCCACTACCATCACTCCCACACACTGTTCCCAAGGGTGGCAATGACACCACCACCATCACTGCCACACATTGTTCCCAAAGGTGGCAATGACGCCCCTACCATCACTGCCACACACTGTTCCCAAGGGTGGCAATGACCCTACTACCATCACTGCCACACACTGTTCCCAAGGGTGGTAATGACGCCACTACCATCACTGCCACACACTGTTCCCAAATGTGGCAATGACGCCACTACCATCACTGCCACACACTGTTCCCAAGGGTGGCAATGACGCCACTACCATCACTGCCACACACTGTTTCCAAGAGGGGCAATAACCCACTACCATCACTCCCACACACTGTTCCCAAGGGTGGCAATGACACCACCACCATCACTGCCACACATTGTTCCCAAAGGTGGCAATGACGCCCCTACCATCACTGCCACACACTGTTCCCAAGGGTGGCAATGACCCTACTACCATCACTGCCACACACTGTTCCCAAGGGTGGTAATGACGCCACTACCATCACTGCCACACACTGTTCCCAAATGTGGCAATGACGCCACTACCATCACTGCCACACACTGTTCCCAAGGGTGGCAATGACCCTACTACCATCACGGCCACACACTGTTCCCAAGGATGGTAATGACGCCACTACCATCACTGCCACACACTGTTTCCAAGGGTGGCAATGACCCTCACGACTGTTGGTTTATCGAGTATAAACGAAGCTAGCAGTGGAGTAGTAGAGTAGATTTTGCCATCTCTTAGTCTGAAAGTTCCTGAATAACATTTTCCGTACTCCCTAGCCCTCCCCGCAATGCTTCAGCCCTAAATGAAGCAAGTCTAGATTTCCTCAGGTTCTGAATCTGTGGTCACCTAGGGGCTCCTTCTCAGTGTAAATGGGTTGTTTGTTGCCATCAATATCATAATTATTATATATTCATGGACTACGCGTCTAATCATCCCCTTGACTTGAAACATAAAAAGTAGAACACAATGAGTTCATCATTCAAATGGCCAACAGCAAAAATGACACACATAACCAATGACATCCCATGCTTTTCTTGAAAGGTTCTGCTTTAAAGAAGAAGAAGGATGAGAAGACTAAAAGGAGAAAGGGAAGACGAAAATGAAAAAGAAAGAAAGAAAAATGAAGAAAGAAAAGAATGGAGACAAAGAGAAGAAGAGAGGGAGGAGGAGAAGAAAAGACGAAAAGAAGAAACACTGCCTACTTCCAGACAGTACATGCATGCATAAAAATCGGTTTTTTTTATACATTCGAGATCGGACATTACATAAATGAGATATTTATCTCTTAAAATAGTGAGTTTGAGACAGACTGGTTCCCGGGGTTAGCTGCTCTGACACTACATACTGGGCGTGAAGCGCCGATGCATCGGACCCCGGGAACCAGTCAGAGTTGGAGATCGCATTTCCCACATTACATATTTCAGTAACAGCTTGCAATGATTTCGTTTAGTAAACACTAACGTTAGAACATCAGATAGTTGAACACATTGAAGAAAACCCTAATTTTATTTAATTTTGAACTTTTGTAAGTTTGCAGTTTGTGACAGGGGTTAGAACTCCCCATTTCACCGTATGTTTTATCACATACCTTATGCATACCACTTAATTTGTCGTGGCAACCAATTGCTAAGGCCCCTTGAGTCATAGCAGAGTGCGCAGCTGGTTCAATTAAATCAGACTGGGATGCATCGCCCTTCTAATAAGCTGGGGGCTAAATATTTCGTTGCTTTGTCACTCGTTGAAAAAGAAAATGAAGACGAAAAATAAATACATGTCAAAACTGACACGTTGGCATCCATGCCCCAGATGGACATATCCTGATCCAACATACTGCACTGTGGCATCCACGATGCCAAAAGGGGGCAGGCACCCTCACGAATAAACTAAATTGATCTATTTTAATCCTGTGCAGTAATACTTATTACAGTAATAATCTACTGATTCATGTACAACTAACCTAGTAAGATCAAACGTTTGGTTTTGAAACGTTTCAATGAAATATCCCAATATCTAAACTTGTGTCCGGTTCTTTCAACGATTGCCTTGAAAACTGGCTTTGCACGTGCCTCTGTGTTGATCTGATACTTCCGGACATGCGCAGGAGAACAACCCGCATGGTCATAATCGTAACATTCTTCATCGATTGAACATAAAGTCTGTTTATTAGGAGCCGGCACTGTCAGTTTTATGTGGACGTTTATTTCTGGTGTCCTGACTAAGTGTGTCAGGGTTTAATTTAAGAGAAAAAATAACGTCAGAAGGAAATAAGAGAATTTAAACAATGCATAACTGGGTTTATGGCAACCTCACTGATAAGTCACGACAGGGAAACGATCCAGCACCCGTGTTTCATCACAACGTTTCGTTTAATTTCGTTCGAGTATTATGCAAGACACACGCGGGTCAGATTGGGAGGTTACGACCAGACGAGATCATTTTATCGCCATGAGGTCGAGGTATCGTATAGGCGGCGTTAGACAGGGTCAGCGTGGCCAGCCTGGAGCTTGTGTCGCGGCGTGGTGCAAGGGGGATATACACGCAACGCTCGGGGGATCGACATGTAAGATGTGTGCTTTATGTGTAACCTAGTGAGTTTATTTCCCAACCCTTCATCATGGCGTGTCGTTCAACAGTGTTCCGATAATTTTTCTCTAATGTTTACAGGTTGTTTTGATTACAATAATTTCGCTTGCAACAGGGACTTGAAATTGTATTGAATGTGTGAGTGTGTGCTTCTTTGTTGCTTATCGCCGCATATAATGACCGTCTGTATTAATAGCGTCTGGACCACACAATCCAGTGATCAACAGCGTGAACAACGATCTATACAACTGGGACGCGATGACATGTGTGAACGCAGTCAGCAGGGCTGAATACCCAATCCTGCTAGTCGCCTCTTCCGACAAGCATGGGCTGTTGAAGGCGAATCCTAGCGAATTGTTTTCTTGGTGCCGTTAGTTATGCAGAGTGTGTATCAGATCATGGTGGAAATTAGGTGCCGACCAACAGAGCAAATGGTTTGTTGGAATACTTCATGAAATTCCGTAGTCTTGTGGGTTAAGCGCCCATCCGTCACACCAAGGATCGACTCTCAATGTGGGTACACTCTGTTCAACCTATTGCTGGCGTCCCTTGTGCTTTTGTGGAAAGCCAAATAACACCATATCCACTCACATTACTTAAAGATATATGCTCACCTCGGAGGAATACGGTTTGGTGTACACAGACGAGATGTATCGGTCGTTAGATGGGACACACAGCACCTTCCCCGAAGGGTAGGTAAACCAACAATGAGTTTATCTTGCTGCCACTTACAATAATGAAGAAAACATTGGAAGACATATTGCAAGATGAGCTTCCTTTGACAATATGTGCCTGGTATGCTCGGTGCACTGCGTACATGAAACGTCAACGTTAATATACATTACTCAACGCAGGTTCCCTGAAAGGAGTTTAAAGACGACGGGTATATAGTTCCAAGTTATTGTACACGTGAGGTAAGGTAATACGTGATATCGCTCTGTTGCATCGTTATATCGCTTAGAATGGCAATAAACGAGCGACCCTCTCGGCCACCATAAGAATTGGTATGACAAGTATGCGGAGACTCAGGGGTTGAACGGGTTCGCCAAACACCATATGATTGTTGCAGACCGACCAATTCCTATCTTATTGCCACAATGTGTAACTTGACCGGTATAGTTGGTAGAGCTGGCTGGAAGGCATGGATCGTTGCTACAAGTATCATTGTTATTGTATTATTCAATATGGATTCAAGACCTTTAACGATGAATTCACAGCACTTTTCATTTTCAAAACAGAATGTTTCTTTTTATTGATGACATAAAATGTACATACCTGGAGGAAGAGATAGGTTTGTAGTTTCTAAAGCAAAACATTTTAAGGATTCTAGTCTGAGCGTATAAAGCACACTGTTCAGTGCCCTAAGACTTCGACATGCAGGCCACAGAAGTGACTACCAAGACAACGAAAAACAGATGGGGTATACCTTAAGAATAACAACAACACGCACAGGCACGCACGCACACACACACACGCACACATTTTCTCGCTCTCGAGATCGAGATCGAACGCACACACTTTTTATCCTACCACCACTACCTCTCCCCCTACCCCTCCCATTTGCCTAATTCGTATGCATTTTGGCTTTAAGATATCTTCACAGTTATAACAATTTGCTTGCGCAATGTTTTGCGCGTTTACAATGTTTTGTGCGAATTCGTTTTCTGCGGGGACATATAGACCGGCCTCGAAGGCCCACTTACTGCGGTCATCGACTGGAATGGTGGTCAGATGTATCCGGACAGGCTAATGTCGCAGAGCCCAGCACAACCTCCTGTCGGGCGCAGCAACAGTAGCGGCAGCATCAGCTGGAAACACTTCCGGTCACAGGGCCCCCCGTGCACGTGCGTCAGGATGGTGTCAATCAGGTGACAAGCTACCTTTCATTTCTCTACATATACTTTTTACCCATCAGACAGGAACGCTGTAATATAAATTAAATCTAAACTGTCGGGGGCGATCCGTTAAGAGGTCCAATATTACAAGTGTAGCATCTATATGTTCTCCCAGTGACACAACAATAAGTGTATTTATTTGAAAGGACTAGATTATGTTTATATGTGCATATTTAAATATGAAATGTACCGCTTCTGCATGTGTGATGTATTTGTGTGGTTTGACCTTAGTCTCCATATGTCTGTAGTTTGAAGGTTATCATCACTATTTCTTCTGGAATCTTACTAAATGTTAAAACCTTCCTCCCAACCTTCTCTGCCATCGTGAGTGAACAACAAATACACGCTGATCCATACAACCACGTTGGCGTCCCCCGTTGTGATGTTGCTGGAATATTGCTAAAAGCCAACCCAACTCACTCAATCACTCACTTTGGTGGAGAGACCTATAGCGAACACAAGCTGGGAGCAAAACAAATCATAGCTAAACCAGAGCTTATCCAACCACTTTTTCAGACACTCCTCCCTCTGTCGTCAATTTACACACATTTTAATTGAAAGAAAGATTCATTCAGTTCGAATCGACGATATCACTATTCAGCGTCGAGAAATAAAGACTTTCAATAATTATTATGTTTGCCCGCAATTTAGTTGGAATTTAGAATTTAGTTGAAAAATTGCGTGCAAGCCACTTTCCCTGGTAAATATTTACTAGCCTCAGTCCCTTCAGCCAGCGTGTATATCGAACCACAGCTGCCCGATAGGGACAGAAAGTGTGATACGTCGCTTGACTTTACCTAATGCATAAAGAACGCTTCGCTGGGCACAATGACAAGTGGTTGTGTAGTGTCATTGTTGTTGGGAGTGGACTGCAAAGCCCCGGGGTCGATAACTGCCAAATTACAGTTCGAGTTCAGTTATAACTTACGACCATGGTTATTGGGTATACGATGCTGTCAATAATGCGAAAATCTGTCGTGACTTACTGTATTTGTGTGAGTGTAATGAATTTTCATTTAACTTTCGTCAGTGTTCTAATTAACCTCAGTTATCGAACTCGTAAACCCGACAGGTGGCGCTCGTTCAGTACGCGTGCACGTGCTGATGTGCATATAGCACGTCATTGTGGGTTTCGAGCGGTCAGCTTGGCCTCTGAATAGAAACTGGACGCAAGAAAGTAGCAAGAATCAATACTATTAATTCACAATTCATAAATTATGCCGGGACACGACGTGAATGGCGGTGTCTAACAGCTATTTTCATTTGGTTGACAGTTGTGACATTTGTGAAGAGTACTGTCACTAAACTGAGTGTTTGTCCGCCGGTTTTGCCTTTGTCTAGGGACTGAGAGCTTATGCTAGACTCTGTGAAACAAACTTAATATTGCTTTTAAAGAGCCGTTCTGTTCTGACCTCTGCCTGCTCGTGCTCACTCATCTAAACGCCGGGACATTGTGTATTCAATTATTACTAGACGATTGTTATCCTGAAAGATTCTGATGGAAAGTACAGAAAGAAAATAGCCTTATACAGACTAAAGCGACACCGAAGACAAAGAATGTATGGAAGGGGGTGTGGGGTATAGGGTGGGGTGTAGGGGATGGACCACGGATCGATAAGTGATCAGAACAAAGGGGAGATAGGAACGGCTCTGATCAGTCAAACTACTGCCCTCTTCATGCCTTTGTGTGTACTGACTTAACCAGTGCATATCACTGCAGGTCATGTATTCATATGCTCTCATTCAAAACTACACACAATATTTACTTAAATTCCAAACAGTTAAAGTTAAGCCTTTCATAGGCATGTTAAAGTTGTGGTGATATTATGAAACAGTTCTTAGCAATTTTACTATAGCAATTAGTTGTTTTTATTTTAATGTGTATTTTATAATATTTTTATATATAATGTTGCTAATAAATTCCACTTTTTTCTATTGTTTTTGTCTTAGTTGTATTCATCTGTTTACGGTTGTTGGTTTTCTTTGTCATTTTGTCTCTCTGCCTTTCTGTTTAATTTTCTGTGGTCTTCAATTTCCCAAAAAATTGTGTAACTATGTAACGAAAATACACGATACATGACGACACAGGTAAATATTTTGACAAGAGTATGGAGAAGGTGCAACCTCCTCTGAATCAGAGTGTCCAAGTTCTAGAGCTTCCGTGTGTGTCTCTACATTGGTATCGATCCGTATTGCACGGCATCAGGAGTCTGTGGCACCGTCTTCTCCCTGGGACATCCACAGACTCCCATCCGAACTGTTCCCCTCTGAAATGGACTCGCTCCAAATTGTCTTCGGAAATAAAAGATAGCATGCACCGTGTCGTCAGCAGTTTGACATCTGTAAATGTTTTATGACATTAATAACACAGAATCAATGATCAAATTCGATAATTGCGTTCGTTAATACAAAGGCGAGGCCGTGTTGCTGGCATCAGATAACATGGCTCCCTGTCGCAATGCTTTAACAGCGCCGAGCACTAGCAAACACGGTACACGACAAGGCGTCTTACAATTATGAACTGATTACTAAGCGATGTTAGCATGGAAAGAAACTAATATTATTTCTCCGGATACTTGAAAAAACTCGAGATCTTCGCATGTGACGTCATACAGCATGACGTGAGATTTATGGTTACATGGAAACATACACTATTACTGCCGGTTCGATGCCCTGACTCAGGAGGTAGATAACTGCACAAGAATGAAGTTGGTCCTCTTCAGGATTGACACTAACTCTCGACAAGGGAGACACAGAAATGTTTATTTCAGGATATGTTAGACTTAGAGTCTCTACTCTACAAACATATGCTCTAGTCTTACTGTGAAATCAGCAGTTTCCTGAAACTACAACACTATTCTGGAATTTTATGAATTGGCTACAAGATTTGTTGTTTCATGAAAATTAAATGAATTTCAGTTGTTTCACATTCCACAGCCAACGGAAAACTCTGTCAAGGGTTTTGAGACAGGCGTCATTGCAGTCATAATGTAAATGTTCCCATTTAATGTATCCGTGTGAATTCGACTATGATAGATCGAAGATCTATCAAGATCTGATAACTTCATCGTTGACAAAATATGGGTTCTAGAAGCATTAAGGTGCTGCAGTATTGTCCCTCGGCACTTCAATTTTAGCATTTGGGTGGCCAAATGGCAAAGAAGTCAATTTATAAATAGAACTCTTCTAAACATCCATGTTTAAAACTGTGCCGCATATATATCTAACATGAAGGGCAGCATGGTACATGTATTTGCTAGGATGGGTGCATTTAGTATACTGTATTTCATTTGAATGGCGAGCTGAATATCTACAGACCTACATGCGGAAGGAAATCACAAGAAATCTGTTAAACTAACGATTAGTCTCTGAAAACATATCATTTGGTCACAAACAATTGTAGGGACCCCAGTCAGCGCGGAGACTCAGGTGAATACATCTAGTTTGGGTTCATTTAGGACTCCTTGGGTGCAGAAGGGGTTTGACGGAAGGGGAAATAAGATGGTCCAGGTACTATGAGACAGACTTGAATCTGTTCCAGACTTCCAGACTACCTCGTAACGTTGCTTTGTTACACTGGAAGTAGACTTCCAAACCGGAAGTTACCATCCATACACCAGAAGTTGTCATCCATAGTTATCACAGCGTTGCAAAAACGCCGATTCGACACCAAATTAACTATGCCCGTTTTGAGATCCCAAGGTCACCGTTACCTAACTATTTAATTAATGGTATGTATTCATCAACTGGCGTCTTAAAACATGCAGTTCCTGTGACAGGAGATTCAACAACATGCCGACATCAACTAAAACTTAGTTCTGTTAGTCTGAGTGATTGTCATGTGAACAACTCCGAGGTCAGGTGGTACAGTGTAACTTTATGACAAATACCCACAAAAATGTCAGGCCGGGGACGAATATGCGAGGCATTAAATATTAATTGTTTAAACTGAAATTCTGGAATGTTGCACCACAGATGTGATAACAAACAGCCTCGTTTATTCATCCTCAACGTTCACGTTTCAGGGTATAGATAACCTTCCCGAGCTAGTCGGGAAATGAAACCAATTTGACAATTACTGTGTTTCTACCGAGCACGTTAGGCTGCCCTCACCTCGACTACAAGCATCCCAAAATACCAGTGAACCCATTTGAGCAGAATTTTCCTAATATCTCTATTTATTAGATAATTTATTAGAGTGCGTGTGCCCAGCTTTGAAGACTTTATCGTGTTAGTTAGAACACTTCGCTCAGTTGTAGATTCGAAATCACTGTACAAGTTGAGGGTACATGACCAGTCACGTGACCGCCCAGCTCGGGCCGAGTAAGAGAGGGGTCACCTCTAAGAGTCGCCGGGAGACACAAAATCAATACGGGGAAAAAAACGGAATGTAAATGATTCAGCTGTTGTTGGGGATGGATCGCATTACAAGTGGAGCCCAGCTCTTGGAGGATTTGAATTATTCATAGAAAGAGATTGAAGGAAAGGAACAATAAGATTAGGCACCCTTTACTCTCACCGGCTCTTTCCATGCGGGGCACATCCACCGCTCGCATTACACATTACATAACCAGGCAAAACTTCAAATCAATTTATATCTAATTTAAGATAATATATTTTCTTAATATTAGAGATAAATGTGATATCATTTGAATATCATTTCGTCATAAGGGATATTTACATGCGTTACTGTAGTGCCGAACAGGTCGGATTACTCACTACACTTTTTAATTATTTGTATATGCTCGTTCAAAAAAGTTTGTTTTTTCCGTGTTAGTTTTTAGAACTGCGCTAATATATTGCTGAAATAAAGAATGAAAGATTGTCATACTAGCATCAGAGAGACACATCTCGTTTAACCACCAACTCCGCTCGGTTTTCACAAACGTATGGTACGGACAATTACTTCAAGGTAGAAAACCTTGCGACTCAGGTGACATTTACCAGAATCTGTTAAACACACTCGGGTTTTTAGCTATACCTTGGTTTTCTTAAATCTGTCCTTTGAGCGTTTTCAGAATGTAAGCTTGATTTGTATTGAATGTACTCGCTGGGACTGGTCCCAGTGATTACTACTACCCGCCAACGGAGATCGGTTCAACCGCCCAGTATAATTCAACACTAGCAACGTCATTATACCTTCTCGAAATTTCAAATTAAACTTTTCCCTATAAGCGACGTGAGTTAAAAAATCGAATTGGTTAGAGAGTAAAATACTTTTTATGAGAGTGTTGAGACCGAGAACGCTGCGAGAGTATAGAGGCGAAAACGAGGCTGTCCAGCGAATAACCCACACGCTCGTTTAAACGAAACGACCGACGGGGGACTGAAATCGATTTCTTAAACCACTTTAGAGCCAGGTTCGGGAATTAAATTTTGTACACTAAGAATGCTGCAGAGATTGAAACATCAAGTTTGCCTGACAATTACCGTACTTTAGAAGCATCCTCGTTTTCATCTGTCAAGCTCTATACACGGGTATTGGATTACGCGTCCCCATTTGGCGGCCATTTTTCTTTACAGCGTTCGCCGCACGTGCGTGCATAGACGTCATTTTGGAAGACGCTGCGTGCGAAACTGTCGTCCCGTCTGTTGTCGAGAAACAAGTCGAAGAAATTTTATGAGCGACTCTTAGTGGTTTTCCAACAAGCGTCTCCTACCTACACACGTTTTGCTGTGAGTATTAAGCTCCGATACGCGGAGAATTACACTTACATAAAATGACGATCTATAAATCACGCGCAATTACATTTACTCACGTAAGCGATCTAGCGGCTGGCAGGAGAGGAAGGGTATATGCTCTGTTCTGTTCCCTTGCTGGCCAGCGACCTGTGTAGTACGCTATTCATAGACCTCTACTTTCTTCACACTAACGCGCGATAGCTGCTCTAGACCCTCACACAAAATCAATGTATTAGCCGATTTACGAATCATTCGGGTTTTCTCGTAAACTTAAATCGTCCGTGTCATGCGACGGGGAGAAACCTGGTCCTCACCGACGTGCTTTCCTTATTCAGTGGAAAGGGGCCTTGTTGATCCTCATCCGGAATGGAGGGAGTCGCCCCGGGGGGCGGGCAGAGGCATCTAGGTCTGGGGATGAGATTATTCATCTTTAAGTTTTGATGGACAGGGAGAATGAGTTTCACTTGAGACGTCAGGAAGTGTGTAACGTTAACCCTGAAAACTTTCCAGTGAAGTAAGTTTGGTTCTGCCTCCGTTCAGGATGTTTGGATATATCCTTTAACACCCAGGAATGGAGCTGGGGGCCGGGGGTAGAAGCCTAGGGTGGGGTAGGCGATGGTGGGATGAGTCAGGCAGCATCGACCACGGTCACTACATTCCGTCAGGCTTACAAAGATTACGAGGGCAAGGAGCTGGCCTGAGAAAGCGAGATCAGATATCTGTGAGCCTGACAGACTCGAGGGAGAGCCAGAAGACAGCAACACGCCTGGCCCCTAGGTCTGGTTAATATCACCTCATGGGCACAGTTAACTTGGCAGGTCTAAGAGGCCCAGTCACTTCCCTCCCCGATGCCGTCTCGACCAACTGTGCATAGGCCTGACGACTTATCGATGCCAGTCTGCCAAATTCCTCGTTTCTCTTTCTGCAAGAAAAGAAATTCCTCAAACCAGAAACATTCTCCTCGCATCTGCCACATCAGTTATAGTTTACATAATACCTGTCAAGATTGCCTGCGTACACAAGCAGCCCTCGCTACACACACTACGAGGGATGGCTCGGCGTGCAGTTTACCTACTTCCGGAACAAGTAAACGATATATTTTTTTAAGTTGCCAGCCCGGGTAATACGAAACTCGGGTGTCGGGTGTCAGGACGAGAATCGTGGAATAAAAAACTGTAAAAACAAACAGCAAAATGCTGTTGAATCAATAAATTGCTCATCCACAAATAACACATTAAGGATGTTCCGTTGGATAAAAGATAAACACATTATGCAAAATATTAACCTTTTTCCAGCAAATGTCTGGAAACTGTTTTTTGTGATGCTGGTTCTTCTGATGTGAGAACCGAACACAAGAAAGCTTACAATTACGTTGTTAACCTCTATCTAAATGAGGCTAGAACTAAAAAATACAGGCATTCCGGCATCTGCCGTGGTTAACATCAACTGGTTTCTCTGTCCGTGAGCGCAGCGAGCTTTGCCCTAATAGCTAATAATGATTGGTGTAGACGGGAGCTTAGTTTAAATCTGAGACGGGGGATTGTTGGGGAAGCGTTTCCATCAAGTTTAGACTTGTGTGAAAACCTGGGGGACAATTCAGAGCGAGAGACATTTCCTTAACGACCCGAAAGCCCAGCTGATGAGTTAGGTTCGCCTCGTGACTAAACCACATCCCAGAAATGATTTGTTGGTGTGCACACGCACGAGGGCGAGGTAGCGCGACTACAGCTATCGATACTGTGTCGGATCGGGCAGTCTGGGCCCAACCATCTGATCTCCGACAATCTCACTCTCAGCCACAACCCGACAAGACGCCAACGGGAGGATGGTCTCGTCTTAGGCGATCAAACTTTTTTTCTGATTTTAATTCAGATCTAAAGCTTTCCGTTTGAACAGAAATTGGAATTGAAATTGTTCTTTTTTGCATGTTTCGCTCTAAATGCAGACAAGAGAAAAATGTCTGAAAGCCTGAAGCCTGAGTTGTGTCTCCGTGGAGTGTTGGACGGGGACGCAGTATATGGTATTTACTGGCGGTAGCCCAACGTTCGATCGGGCAACACTGAGCTCTTGGTCTGCAGGCTAGGTAGCAGGAGAACACGCTCAAACCATTAATGGCACTTGGGGCAAAGAATTAAAGTTTATGTTATTTTCTCTAGCCGGTTCTGTCTCCGACTAGATGATGCAATTCCCTCTAATCGCTATAGCGACTTTCTGGATAGGCCATTACGGTGAATTAAGACCAACACGAAATGCCCCTCTCTCTCCTCCATCCCATAAATACTGAGTCACGGCCTCAGGGTCTGGCAAGTTATGAAGGTGAGCAGCCTTTCCTAATGGTAATCTTGAATATAGGGGATACGCTGCACTTCCTCGCTGTAAATCAATTTTTATTGCAGAAATTCGCAGCCAATTGTAAGATGGCCGACACCCCTAATTATTCCTTACTGTCAATAGTTTCGCCCTTCACTGGCATGAGCGACTCCTAGTCGACAGCAGGCTTCGATCTCCTCTAATGGATCGCGCTTAGCTAAAATTGCTTGAAGAAAAAACCTAGAAATTACAGACTTGGACTTGAGTTTTCACACGAGAGAAAAGTGTGGATGAAATCCTCACTCTGTGATCATCTGGATACAAGTCCACGTTCTGTGATCATCTGGGTACAAGTCCACTGTTCTTCACTGTATGGATGAAGTATTCTGCTCTGGGGGTGGTTGGGTTAAGTCCATCTCTCTAGGAATGTTTGGATCAAGTCCTCTAGGAATGTCTGGATCAAGTCCTCCTCTCTATTAATGTCTGGATTAAGTGCCCCTGACCCGGGATGTTTCGATCACGTTCTTTCCCCTTTAGGAATGTCTGGATGAAGTCCTACCCTCTAGGGATGTTTTCATCAAGTTATACCCTCAAGGAATGCCTAGTCCCTTCAAGGAATGTTTGGATCAAGTCCTTCTCTCTAGGAATGTTTGGACGACGTTCTCTCCACGAGGAATGTCTGGACCTCACGTCCTCCACTCTAGGAATGTTTGGATCAAGTCCACCCCGCTAGGAATGTCTGGATCGAATCCACCCCGCTAGGAATGTCTGGATCGAATCCACCCCGCTAGGAATGTCTCTCTAGGGATGCCTGAAGTAAGTCTTATTCTCAGGGAATGTCTGAATTACGCCCATTTCTGTAATAGTGTCTGAATAGACACCTGCATCGTCCACCTGTACGGCGAACCAGTATCCCGACCACCAGCTACGCTGTTACATCAACGCTAGGTAAAATGGTAACTTTTAGCCATGGTACTTTGCCCCCTTTAATGCTTTGCACTGATGGGACTCCAGGGAAATGGCAAATCAAAATTGTGTCAAAATCCCGTCTTCCAATTTCATTTCCAGTTGCTTCGCTCCAATGACCATAGACAAAGTGATCACGAAGTGCGCAAAAACACAAGAACTTAAGTCGAGAAGAGATTCATATCTACTCGCGCCTGTCGTGTTGCAAATAAAACATTGCTTGAAATCACGCAAACTGGACCTCGGATCTCTGATCGCCCATTGTGTGACTAACAGTGACTAACAAATCTCCCTGTCTCGTGAGATCTCGCCATACACTCCAGCAGACGACAACCCATGTGGAAGTACAACTTGGAACCGGACCTTCCATGGGTGAACCACAGATGGTGGGCTTCGCAAAATGTCACCTACCTTATCACGAAAGGTAGCCCGCGTTAGGCACGTTTGGAGCATGTTATGCGTTATACCCGCATATCACAATAACGCTGCTTCGTTTTCCATACGTCTGGGGGAAGATTTACAGACTTTAAATTTATATCATGGGTTGAAAGTGGAAAGTAACTGCCAAGATTACGGTCGCCATTGCAACGGGCATACCACAGTTTGTGGTACAACATACGTGCTTTTTGCTGTTTTACGTCACACTCAGCAATATTCCAGCGTCGTGGCGATGGTATGTTCACACTGAGTCTGGGTCAGTGCAGTGAAGCATTCACTCTAGTGAGTGAGTTTAGTTTTACGCCGCACTGAGCAATATTCCAGCTATATGGCGGCCGTCTGTAAATAATTGACTCTGGACCAGACAATCCAGTGATCAACAACATGGGCATTGATCTGCGCAATTGGTAACCGATGACATGTGTCAACCAGTCAGCGAGTCTGACCACCCGATCCCGTAAGTCACCTCTTACGACAAGCACAGTCGCCTTTTATGGCAAGCATGGGTAGCTGAAGGCCTATTCTACCCCGGGACCTTCACGGGTTTGAACTGAAATGTGGGGTGGTGATCTATCATCGTGGTGTAAGATTTCGCTCATCACATCGAAGGTCCAGGTTGGATTCTTAACATGGTGAGTGCATGTCCCAAAGCGAAAGCATACTCGCTGCTACGTTTCAATATTGTTCTGAATATTAGACCATGGTCACTGTAAAATGCAACTCACTGGATCAGGTTAGGAAGACGGCATGTGAAATTCTAACTCAGTGACAACCACTCGATTGTCTGGTGTCCGTTTCGATCGTTTACAGTGCGTCGTCTAAGAAAACGCGCACGTGTTTGACTAGACTAACGGTTAGTCTCGGAATGGATAAACTTTGATTTTAACCGATAACCCAGTTCATATTGAAAAGAAACCCTAGAGAGACCAGGGATTCAGAACCTGATCCTGAGGAAATCTAGAGCGAGTGAGTGAGTGAGTTCAGTTTTACGCCGCACCCAGCAAGTGATCAACAACACGAAAAGCTATCTGCGCAACTGGGTACCGATGACATGTGTCAACAAAGTCAGCGATCCTGACCACCCAATCCCGTTAGTCGCCTCTTACGACAAGCATAGGCCTATTCGACCCCGGACCTTCACGGTTCAGGGAAATCTAGACTTTCTCATTTAGGCTGTAACACTGCAGGGAAGGCTAGACTATAGGGAAAATAATATGGTGCAAGGACAATGAGACAGATTAGTATTTGACAACAAGTCTCTGAAATTAACATGTTTTACAGAAGAAAGGCAGTTCATAGTGAAAAAAAAAAGAAAGATGATGAAAAGGAGCCCTGAAACTTTCTTCATTTCTTGAAACTGGAAATCTAGTGTTGTCACACATTCTAGACTTGCATGGGTATTCTGGGATATACTTGTTTCAAGGTCTGTAAGGCAGACTTGTATCAGACCAGCAATGGCCAATGTCTGTTACACTGCTGAGTCACTGTTGGACAGGCAATCAAAGTCAATTGGCCACCGTTCTCTCTAAATGATTTAGACGTGCAAAACAAACGAAGGTTTTTTTTATATGTGTGATAAAAGCTTTGGTTGTTTTGACCGCTGCTTGAGTGCAGTAAATGACGTCATACCCGATCTTACACACAGCCAAATCGTACAGATAAGTAGGCCAAGCTGTATACTTTACATCGTAAAAGACTCAAGTTCTAAATCCACATCAAATAACCGTATTTGTGAATGTATAGTCATGTGTAAATTAGACAACACTTGAGATTCAGAATATTAAATCATAATTAATTCACAAAAACAGCAGACGAACCATAATGATTCGTGAATGCAATATCATAGGTACTTCGTGGTAGATATGAGTAATTGTCTAGACTAGACACTCTAGCGGACGCTAGAAAGGGGCAAACATCCGGTGCAATGGTGGGTGCACTATCATGCAGGTGAGACCGTTACCCAGAAGTCTTGGTTCCCTGGGTCTGTTGTGCCTGATGAACGTCAGCGCAAGCGCAACAGACCCAGGGATTCGGACTGGTAACCTTGATGATCAAAGTGGTTTGTCCCCGACTCCTCTGATATCAGACAACCCTGTGTTGACTGGCAGTCGCAATACAGGTTGACGTGTTTGTGCATCTCTGCAGCCGCAAGCACCATAATGTTTGAGTTAAACAGATCGGATTGTAGTATTATTGGATCAAGGGATTGATACACCACAACTCACAAACACTCAGTTGTGCTATACAGGGTGATTGTGACAAAGCGTATTGTTTCCACTCCCCTGATCTCGAAGGGGTCTGCTAACGCATAACAACCGTCAACGTCTCTCGCGTGAAGAAGGAGGTCGAAGGTTGGGAAACCTGATACCTTTTAGGCAGGTTTTTGACACTCAGGACGTCGCTACACACGCGATGTCAGATCCAAACTTCACCTCTCACATTACAAGCACGCCGTATTGTAAATCACGTGACATGGGAGAACTAGCAAATCGTGCTTGCGGATCGTTCATACATTGTCGACATCTCTCCCGAGATTCCACGCACGACAGCACGTGCATGCGTGACGTCATTCGTGAATTAAACTGTTTCATCAACTGATGAACTAATTAGATTTATAAAACAACGGGTCGCGTAGAGTATATGGAAGCAGAGCCGAAACAGGATTTTAGAAACGGTGTGGTGTGGTGAGAGTGTGGTGTGGTTGGGAGTGGGGTGTAGGGGTTGGGGGGTGGAGATGAAAGGAGGTATGGTGTGGTATGAGGGTGGCTTGGGAGGGTATGTGGGTAATTCCATGTTCCCAAAGCAACAACAGAACATCTCCACCCACCCTCCAACACTGACGCCAATGAATAGAGACGCTCGAAGGACCACGGCCGTGGAAAACATCTATTTAAAAATCCGTTCGTTGATGCAGATATCTCTTCAAATTGAATTTCAATTAAATCCATGATGTAGCATCGCCGTATTGATTAACAAGGGACAGTCTGCAGCACATGAAATACACCGAAATCACGAACAGACATTGTAACAGCGAGTTTCGGGATGGTTAAACTTTGGATCAGTTTGCATTCCCTAAATCTGTCATACAAAGTGAATTGATATCAACTATTTAACCCGCGTGTTCAACCGACCTAATCAACCTGAGTGCACTTATGGCCGCTCAGATTCGGTTATACTATGATCGAACGAATTCACTGACAGCACAATGAGTGAGTGAGTGAATGTTCCAAAGTGTACAACGGCAGCCGAGTGGAGGCTCAACATTAGGATTTGCCAAGTTTGTTTAAACTGGGTTTCGAACGAGACAGTCGATGTGACGAACACAGGTTCCATTTGTCCATGCAGCAGCAGAGCTTTCACAGTTTTGATGACTTTTTGAAAGTATTTAAATATCCAGCAGTAACTAACGAAGAGCATCGCCGAATTACTTTTTAACCACACCTATATATGAACAATGTGTGGGCACGTGAACAATGTGTAAACATTATGGTGAAAATATGACGCAATATGTGAACAGTTTGTGAACACTGGTACACTAAATATGCAATGTGTGGACAATAAACAATATACGGATAATATGTGAAGTATATGTGAACAACATGTGAGCGATATACGAGCACTGTTTAAAGAAAACAAAGTGAACAACATGAGGTCAACCAACAGTTGGTAACCATACAATTCTGAAGCCAACAGACCAGTGATCAATAACGCGAACACAATGCCACGCTATTTTTGTCAAGATAGCATGAAACAACCTGTTATAGGCCAGTTCGGACACCGATCGTCGCATGCGGACACAGCCAAAGGAGACAATCTGCACAACTTATTGCAACACCTTAGATGGCTGTTTACCTGTACTCCAAGGAGCTTATGCAGCCTTACCAAAACGTGTTTTCATCTGTAAGTTTCTCTGTAGGGCACGCATGTAAAACAGGTGTATATTCGATTCGAGAACGGATATTCAAGCTCAAACGTGTACACTGTACAGAGGAGAGGAACCCTTATCAGAGCACACATGAGTGCCAATCACAGTCGTCACAAAACCAGACCTGTTCCTGGACAAGACCTTGTACTGTACGGAAGGTGCGAGTCTGGCGACGAATATTGCCTCCAGTGAGGAGGAATAACCCGGATATAACGCTGTATCTTCTGATGTTATATCCTGATTGCGATTTTCCACAACAATTGCACCAAACTTAGCCGGCTGTATTAAAACACAATAATCAAGTTGTTGCACAAAGTGGGTTCGTGCTGCCTGCCCGGCTCGTGACTCGCCTATTGATTGCCCCAACCTGCTGCTGATCACAGACAAGTTTGTGGGGTAAATCTCCCCCAATAAGTCCTCCTTTGTACAAAAACTTTTATTCCCACTCTGTAATATTCTCACAAAGGTTGCATTCCTCTCGTTTATATCCCATGATAAGCCGGGAAAGCAATTCAATTTGGATAAGATATTTTTTTCAATGAATTAATGGTCACCCATGATGGCATGGCGACCTTCCGTGGTTGTTTTGTGCTGGTGTGTGTCACCTCTGGCTGACGAATCATCAGTGTGCTGCCTCTAGTCAGCGTAGGGTATCCCAGTTAACAGTGGTGCGGAGCTGGATAGCAGGGTGGGGGTAGGCATGTTGACAGTGATGGATGGTGTGGACTACGATTCAGTCGTTTAGGTGGTTTATGGGGTATGGTATGTTGATGGTGTTACTCCCAGGGTGAAGCCTACCACACGAGAGGTGAAGGGTGTCTTGTAACGAAATAACTATATAGACGTAAAGGGTGCATATGCAGATGTGATTAACTGAGTGAGTTAGTCAGTTTAGTTTTACGCCGCATAACAATATTCCAGAAATGCTACCGCGGTTGACACCAGAAATGATCTTCAGAAATTGTATCTATGTGGGGAATCAAACCCGGGTTGGCTTGACGAGTACTTTTAACTACTGGCCACCCCACAGCTTCCGGTGCTGATAAGGATTACGGTTAAGGATGGGGACGGAATGCAAGACAGGGTAGAAGGGATGAGGTAATACGTGGTGGGGGAGGAGAATGGGTATTTGGGAGCGGAGGCTGGGAGAAATTGAGTCTGCGAGAAGACAGGGAGTTATTGGTGAAGACTGGTTACGCCGGTCTTGCTAAAGTATAAACTCGAGGGAACATATAGATCAATCCAACAATTGATTCTCGCAACTGCCAGATACAGCTAAGGCGGCAATGATGCACCAGATCTTCTGAAAATAAAGTCAGTCAATATTTTCTTTACGGTCCAGGTTGGAAATGTTGGTTTCGCAGTGTTGGAAGTGCACAGCCCTGCCTAGCCAAAGCTCAGATTGTAGCCTCGACCCACAACCCAGACACTTAGTTCCATCCAACAGACCCTCCAAAATCAGTGCCGTCCCACAACCCAGACACCAAGTCCGTCCCACAACCCAGACACAAAGTTTCGTCCCACAACCAAGTCACGTCCCACAACCAAGACACCAAGTCACCTCCCACAACCAAGTCTTGGACGAAAGCCACGCAGATACGACTGTCAGCCCCACCCAACAGCCGTCCAGGCACCCACCCTTTCAACACCCAGACACAGGGGAGTCCAGACTAAGTACCCACAACAACACTAGTGTAGCGTTAATGTAAAACCCTCGTAAAAATCGACCCAAAGTGCTAACAAATGTGACCACTCTGTACACACTACAACGCTCCCCAATACTCGGAATATAATCAAATCTCACCTCCTGAATAGCCCTGGCAGTTAATGACAGATAACTTGGCTATAACAACACGCATATACACTGACTTAACGTTTCGCGTCACTGAAACAACAAATGGAACGAATCCATATAAAATGACATTAAAAATGTCGGCATGTTCCCTGGCAGGGTTTACTGGCTGTGTATGTTTGAAATAAGCTGCGGGGAGTCGAGGTAGCTGACTGTGATGGAAGCTCCACAACTGTCGGCCAAACAGATTATCTAATAGCGTAGAAAAACTTCCAGGCCTATAGATGATCGGTAGACCATGGTCTCCTAAACATCCGCATTTGTCGGTAATGAATACAGTAACACTCAAAATGTGTACAGGAGATTTTTATCTGGTCTGTCAATAGTAATAAATTCGGGTTGGTAAATAAACAAATAAGCATAGTAAATCATGGCATTCTTCTGTCAATTATCGCGGGATAAAAATCTTTAAAAGCTCTTGCAGCGTCTTATTGGCCTCCTTCTTAGCATCTCTCATAGCTTCCTTTGCTGTCAAAATGTTTCGCATCAGATATGATTCTGAAGAGCCTCTTGCAGATATAATGTTTTGAACTGGACAGCAGGGTCCCGCCCTATTCGTTTGATTATGACAGCGTAAGGATTCACGCCACTTTATACAGAAAACAATGTTTCAGTAAACGTCACGGCTTGGAGCCCTTACGATCACCTCCACAAATTATACGTTGAGGGAATCGAACTCACACATTCGGTGCGATGAGCAAACGCAACGCAATTCGCCCCAAATCATTTCCCTACTAAGACGGAGCGTGTTTTGAAACTGAATTGTCAGCATGTCTTCCACAGTTCCTCAACCATTTCCGAGTTGTGTACAGAAAACATCATGCAACCATAAAAAGAAACATTGGAATTGATCTTCGGTAAGCCATGTTCGTCGTAGGAGGCGACAAACGTGTTTGCCTACATCGATGATTTTGATCACTGGATTGTCTGGTACATCATGTAAAGGCCGCCGTCATATAGCTGGACTATTGCTGAATGTAGCATTAAACAACAAACCTGATACCTAACGTGACTGCCATGCAGACTCTGGAACAAACATACCCAGTACAACCAATGCAAGTCTAGAATACTTGGCAAGCGTGGACAACTACAGATACGGGGCTGATAAAATGAAGAAAAACCCATGGGTGTTTTTATTTCACTGTGAGGTAATTTAAGACGGTTTTTTTTTTTGTAAAGCATGGAACTAGTCTAGAGCCTACCCAGTATAAGACTCACTGAGTTTGCATCACAAACATTTTGTATTCACTTTAAAAAAACAACACAGTCTAAAATGACCTGTTGTCTAATGAACCGCGACAGGCACTGGCTCCAAACAACACACAGCTATGCGATCGAAGAGCTTAGTCAGGGGGTATTAGATAACTTGATTTTCAAATATTTTTTGTTATTTTCATGGCAATATAGTGAAGGGGAAGGGCCCTCTGGTCGAGGAGTCGGTTATGTTATCTCATCTAGCTTACACCTCTACCACAACCAGCTGACTAGCTACAGTCAAGGTCCGGACGTATTCACTGATTTTCGCATTTACCTAATAGGAATTTTGCCCATCATTTGCGATGGTTTTCTCGACTGACCTCACCTCGTCGCCCGCTGCCTATCTACGCACAAGCCATCCATCTACGATATCAGAATCTGTCCGGCTAATAATGATTACGGTGATTTCGTCTGTGCCCTTTGACTTGGTAATTACCAGTTGCAGTGGCGCGCTGCGGCTTGGGACACAACTATAGGGGAGGGGCCAAAGGTCGCCACATTGGCAAATGAGGAGAGACGAGACGAGTCTCCCTGTTAACCTCTGACCTGTCATCGACGCTAACATCGACGTTTCAGAGCGTGCAGCCCTCGCGAGGTACTTGTATCTGCTATTTGTTAAAGTGAAGTTAAATCATTAACAACACGATTAGCGATATCACGTATGTATTAGGTAATCTTATCTGTAAGGCGGTTCATGTCTTGAAAAGAGCTGACAAGATACTGGGGATGTACCTGAAAAAACAACAACGTAATTTACCAAGAAGTTTTCCTATTTTGGAATATGTCTCCAAAACCACAGTCCAAAAGGGGTCCAATACAATGCAAATGAAACTAATATAATTCAAGAATGTGAGGAATGGGTAAGTATGTACCTACTGGGCATATATTTGAAGTTGCCAGTGTTCATCCATCTCAAATGCTGTGCAGTGAAATATATTCCGAACTTCAGCCTAAAGCTGAAGCAAGCTAACTTACCCAGACCAACTGGTTTTCAGCAGTCCACGCTTGCCGTAAAGGGCGACCAACGGGATCGGGGGGTTCAGCCTCCCTGACGTAATTTACACACATCGTCGTACTTTAACTGAGTGGGTCGATGCTCGTGATGTTGATCACTGGATCGCCTGGTACAGTGGAAGCTGTCTAAATGGGCACTCATCAATACTTAAGAAATAATCCGGTTTAGACAACATACATAGACAACATAGAGCTGACACTGTTACCTATTACTAGAACTGAACCAGTTTTGTCATTTCCATATACATTGTTGTATCAGCTGGTTCTCTCAATTACTGCACACACGGATTCACCTCTGTAGTTACATGCACAAGTATGCTCATACTGAACTAATATTAACTTAGGCTTGTCGGCAGCTATGTAGTTTCAGCAAAGGATCAAATGGCTGACTTCTTTCACGTGTCAGTTTAGAATACTGTATATACTACATATTCAGGTGGTTCATTTCATGCCATGATCCGGAATTAACAGTTGTCGGATTGCAGACCTTTTAAATGATATACAAGCCACAGACATGACTGATATTTTGTGCCGGTGTTGACAACTTGCCGGACTGGACAGCTGCTGCTGTTGCCAGCTTCCTCTGTATATACATTCAGATGCATGTGAAATATGCTGAGTGCGTTAAACAACAACATACCCCTTTCCAAAATTCTTGATCCGGTCCTGATGCAAGCTCGACAGTTGGTGATGGGTATTTTGGAGATAAGCACTAATGTCAAGAACAACTCCGAATAATGGAATCTGATTTGAAAAGCATGTACATCGATACTCTTAAAAAATATTTACATCGTGTTCACTTAAGCTGCTACGGTAATTCACCATTGTTTTGGCCACCCAGGTAGAATTCGCATTCTTTGTTAACACAAAAAGGCAAATAAATGTTCACGGGTAGTAATTGCTTCAGTATAAATTTGCACTGTCACCGAGCCTTTACCGTTTAATGCCTACCGCCCAATGAAATAGCCGAGCCATTTCAATCAACAAGAAACCCAGTGGCGCTGATTGGCAGGCCGTGAATTGGAATACCTTGTAAAACACTAGGTCGCTTGTGACAGGTAATCAGGTAAGGCGGGACATGCCATAGTTCCCCAGGGGGATCCGGGGCATGCAGGAGGGTGAGGTCAGATCTTGATGCAGGGTCAAGGGTGGGATGGGTGTGGGTGGTTCGATGGGGAGAAGAGACTATGGACGACGTTGCACTGATGGGATGTGCAGGTCTTAGAGTGCTAAAACGATACCGTAACATTCAGCGCTGAAAGGGCGATCATAATTTCAAGGGTTGACCGTTCTTGTACGTTTTGGATTACGTCCTACGTTCTTCAACGTTCTAAGTTGCTAGGGCATATACGCCCTTGTACGCTTAATTACAGTGTTTCTGTACGGTGATGCCCACGTGTATTACTATGTTCTTGTACGATCTTTCTCCAGTATATTACTATGTTCTTGCACGATCTTTCCTCAGTATATTACTATGTTCTTGCACGATCTTTCTCCAGTATATTACTATGTTCTTGCACGATCTTTCTTCAGTATATTACTATGTTCTTGCACGATCTTTCTCCAGTATATTACTATGTTCTTGTACGATCTTTCTTCAGTATATTACTATGTTCTTGCACGATCTTTCTTCAGTATATTACAATGTTCGTGCACGATCTATCTCCAGTACATTACTATGTTCTTGTACGATCTTTCTCCAGTATATTACTATGTTCTTGTACGATCTTTCTCCAGTATATTACTGTGTTCTTGCACGATCTTTCTCCAGTATATTACTGTGTTCTTGCACGATCTTTCTTCAGTATATTACAATGTTCGTGCACGATCTTTCTCCAGTATATTACTATGTTCTTGTACGATCTTTCTCCAGTATATTACTATGTTCTTGTACGATCTTTCTCCAGGATATTACTGTGTTCTTGCACGATCTTGCTCCAGGATATTACTGTGTTCTTGCACGATCTTTCTCCAGTGTATTACTGTGTTCTTGAACGATGATGCTCCAGTGTATTACTGTGTTCTTGAACGATGATGCTCCAGTGTATTACTGTGTTCTTGAACGATGATGCTCCAGTGTATTACTGTGTTCTTGCAGGATCTTGCTCCAGTATATTACTGTGTTCTTGAACGATGATGCTCCAGTGTATTACTGTGTTCTTGCACGATCTTGCTCCAGGATATTACTGTGTTCTTGTACGATCTTTCTCCAGTATATTACTGTGTTCTTGAACGATGATGCTCCAGGGTATTATTGTTTTCGTGTACGATGATGCTCCAGTATATTACTATGTTCTTGAACGATGATGCTCCAGTATATTACTATGTTCTTGAACGATGATGCTCCAGTATATTACTGTTTTCGTGTACGATGATGCTCCAGGATATAACTGTGTTCTTGTACGATCTTGCTCCAGGATATTACTGTGTTCTTGTACGATCTTTCTCCAGTATATTACTGTGTTCTTGAACGATGATGCTCCAGTATATTACTGTTTTCGTGTACGATGACGCTCCAGTGTATTACTGTGTTCTTGCACGATCTTGCTCCAGGATATTACTGTGTTCTTGTACGATCTTGCTCCAGTATATTACTATGTTCTTGAACGATGATGCTCCAGTATATTACTATGTTCTTGAACGATGATGCTCCAGTATATTACTGTTTTCGTGTACGATGATGCTCCAGTATATTACTGTGTTCTTGCACGATCTTGCTCCAGTATATTACTGTGTTCTTGAACGATGATGCTCCAGTATATTACTATGTTCTTGCACGATCTTTCTTCAGTATATTACTATGTTCTTGCACGATCTTTCTCCAGTATATTACTATGTTCTTGTACGATCTTTCTTCAGTATATTACTATGTTCTTGCACGATCTTTCTTCAGTATATTACAATGTTCTTGCACGATCTTTCTTCAGTATATTACTATGTTCTTGCACGATCTTTCTCCAGTGTATTACTGTGTTCTTGAACGATGATGCTCCAGTATATTACTGTGTTCTTGAACGATGATGCTCCAGTGTATTACTGTGTTCTTGAACGATGATGCTCCAGGATATTACTGTGTTCTTGCACGATCTTTCTCCAGTATATTACTGTGTTCTTGAACGATGATGCTCCAGTATATTACTGTTTTCGTGTACGATGATGCTCCAGTGTATTACTGTGTTCTTGAACGATGATGCTCCAGGATATTACTGTGTTCTTGAACGATGATGCTCCAGTATATTACTGTTTTCGTGTACGATGATGCTCCAGTGTATTACTGTGTTCTTGAACGATGATGCTCCAGTGTATTACTGTGTTCTTGAACGATGATGCTCCAGGATATTACTGAGTTCTTGAACGATGATGCTCCAGTATATTACTGTTTTCGTGTACGATGATGCTCCAGTGTATTACTGTGTTCTTGAACGATGATGCTCCAGTGTATTACTGTGTTCTTGAACGATGATGCTCCAGTATATTACTGTGTTCTTGAACGATGATGCTCCAGTGTATTACTGTGTTCTTGAACGATGATGCTCCAGGATATTACTGTGTTCTTGCACGATCTTTCTCCAGTATATTACTGTGTTCTTGAACGATGATGCTCCAGTATATTACTGTTTTCGTGTACGATGATGCTCCAGTGAATTACTGTGTTCTTGAACGATGATGCTCCAGTGTATTACTGTGTTCTTGAACGATGATGCTCCAGTATATTACTGTGTTCTTGAACGATGATGCTCCAGTGTATTACTGTGTTCTTGAACGATGATGCTCCAGGATATTACTGTGTTCTTGCACGATCTTTCTCCAGTATATTACTGTGTTCTTGAACGATGATGCTCCAGTGTATTACTGTTTTCGTGTACGATGATGCTCCAGTATATTACTGTGTTCTTGAACGATGATGCTCCAGTATATTACTGTGTTCTTGAACGATGATGCTCCAGTGTATTACTGTGTTCTTGAACGATGATGCTCCAGTATATTACTGTGTTCTTGAACGATGATGCTCCAGTGTATTACTATGTTCTTGCACGATCTTTCTTCAGTATATTACTATGTTCTTGCACGATCTTTCTCCAGTGTATTACTTTGTTCTTGTACGATCTTTCTCCAGGATATTACTGTGTTCTTGCACGATCTTTCTTCAGTATATTACTATGTTCTTGCACGATCTTTCTCCAGTGTATTACTGTGTTCTTGAACGATGATGCTCCAGTGTATTACTGTGTTCTTGAACGATGATGCTCCAGTGTATTACTGTGTTCTTGAACGATGATGCTCCAGTGTATTACTGTTTTCGTGTACGATGATGCTCCAGTGTATTACTGTGTTCTTGAACGATGATGCTCCAGTATATTACTGTGTTCTTGAACGATGATGCTCCAGTGTATTACTGTTTTCGTGTACGATGATGCTCCAGTATATTACTGTGTTCTTGAACGATGATGCTCCAGTGTATTACTGTTTTCGTGTACGATGATGCTCCAGTGTATTACTGTTTTCGTGTACGATGATGCTCCAGTGTATTACTGTGTTCTTGAACGATGATGCTCCAGTGTATTACTGTGTTCTTGAACGATGATGCTCCAGTGTATTACTGTTTTCGTGTACGATGATGCTCCAGTGTATTACTGTTTTCGTGTACGATGATGCTCCAGTGTATTACTGTGTTCTTGAACGATGATGCTCCAGTGTATTACTGTGTTCTTGAACGATGATGCTCCAGTGTATTACTGTTTTCGTGTACGATGATGCTCCAGTGTATTACTGTGTTCTTGAACGATGATGCTCCAGTGTATTACTGTGTTCTTGTACGATGATGCTCCAGTGTATTACTGTTTTCGTGTACGATGATGCTCCAGTGTATTACTGTGTTCTTGAACGATGATGCTCCAGTGTATTACTGTGTTCTTGTACGATGATGCTCCAGTGTATTACTGTTTTCGTGTACGATGATGCTCCAGTATATTACTGTGTTCTTGTACGATGATGCTCCAGTATATTACTGTTTTCGTGTACGATGATGCTCCAGTATATTACTGTGTTCTTGTACGATGATGCTCCAGTATATTACTGTTTTCGTGTACGATGATGCTCCAGTGTATTACTGTGTTCTTGAACGATGACGCAAACGTGTATTATACTGCCTCGTTATAGGGTGTTGTTTCTCCATTTGACTGCATTCTTGTACGCTGTTGTCCATGTATATTACTGCATACTTGTTTTACCTATATAACCTCAGCGACATGTAAAGGGTGTTGCACTGTCATGAATGTTACTGCAACCAAGACTAGCACTAACGCTAGGGGACAAAACAATAGCTGAATATCTCTTAATTGCCAAGCAACTGAAGTCAGACAGGTACCATCTCTTCTAGTGGCTACAGACAGGTCAGCAGAAGCTTCCAAAAGCCGATCAAAAGGGTCGTATTTCCAGATCCCTTCATACTGGTCAATAAACGTATTAAAAGGTGGCGCTGACACTGTGGAATGCTAACCTGAAGCTAACATAAAGCTGGGCCATGATTATACCTACTGGAAGTACATTACATACATTGGTTCGACTAGGCGGACTACAGGCGAGATGGGGTTGTGTGTAATGGTGTGTAACGGTGCGTTCAACGTTATTGCATTTACAGAGAGGAGTGCATGCGTGGCTGCCAGTACGAGTCCATACTAATGTCGGGGTTATAGTGTTAGGACATTTAGATACCACAAGCAGTGTTAACAGTGACACCATGTTCTGATTCAGTATACCGACGTGCAGTCGTGCAGTTCTTCTTTTATCCCATTAATGTCGAGCGTTAATCCGAGAAACAAGGGGCGGTGGGAAAGTCTGGTGAGTGAAGCGTTCGCTCGGGACGCCGAAGACCGGGTTCGATTCCCCACATGGAAACAATGTGATGCTCATTTCTGATGTCGAGGAATATTGCTAAAACAGGCGTAAAAATAAACTCACTCACTCACGGGGAAACAACAAGAACCATCTGTTAACGATTTTTGGTAGAGAGTGGCCAACTGACCTTCCGCTTCAGGAGAAACTCCCTAGCTGTACACAGATCAGTCTTGGCTGTTTGCAGTGTCCGTGTGGAGTATTGATGGGGTATGGAGGTTCCGATTGCAAGACACACTGGAGTATCAGACGTCACACTTGAACTGGTACTGCACTTGCTTCGTGCCTGACGCCGAGAGAACATCCGGATAGACGTGTCTGTATACAACACCCGGACTGTTCCGAATGCTGAGAATGATTGCGTCGGGATATAAACATCAATATTGAACTGAAACAGCACCCGACTGCTTCCAATTACTGAGTGCACAAGACATCGTGGACATGAGTGCAAATATTGGAAACTGCGCCCGATCTATGCCGAATGCTGAGAAGGTAAACGGCCCGGTACATACGTGTCAATATTGCATTGACACATGACCTGATCGGTGCGGAAGGTTGGGTAGGTTGTGTGCTGTAAGTTCGGGGATATGTGAGTGATAATTTTGTTCAGTCACACATTAAATCCGCCTCCCTTATTTGCTATACCTTTGATGAGTGTCTGAGGCTGTGGGGGTAATGTCCCCTACCCCTACATCACCGAACACGAGACGGACATGGTAATGTCAGCCCCCACTGAGCCACAGAGCCATCCACAAAGGGTGCGTCTCATAACAACCGTGAACATTTTCCCAAGAATACTGGCTCAATACTACAAATACATACAGCTTTATAAGAAATCACGGGTTTTTTATGCAATCACGGTTTCAATGGCCATGGTAATATCTGCCCATAAGGAGAATCATTGTTAAAAGAAAATCTTACCTTTAAATAACTGAAATGTATTATTTAACCAATATAACCTGGATATGACATTGTACACCAAATACGTTTTGTACCTATCTTTAAACCAGTGTGCCAATAGATTTGTGATAATGCACGTGCATTGCAACAATAACTCGAGAAAAAAATATCCGTATTTTTTTACGAGACCGTCCCTATACAGATGAAAATGTCGGCATTTGGGTAAACCTGATGGGCGCTGTCGCGGTAGGGGTCGGGGACAACCTTTGTTGTAGACACTCCACGACATCGTCGTCTCTCTGTACCGCACTATTGGAAGTAAAGATGATTTACGTCTGTGAATCAGTAAAGAGGTGATTCTTGCGTGCCGGGTATTCCTGAGCTGTAATCGCTTTCGGTGTGATGCATAAGCAGTGTTTCACACTCGCCCGTCAAAAAGGGCGTTTAAAGAAACGTTCTGTATCAAGAGAGAAAACTTGATGTTTTGTAAAAGTTCCCTCACACCACACATATCCACATGATGCGAATGCTTCAGTATGTAAGAAAGCGGGTAATGGAGTGACTTGGATAAAAATTAATTTTGCCCGCACGCTCGGGTTAAAGATTAATGGTACATGTATGTAGGGTTTAACGTTATTATGCTATAGACAGCAGCAGGTGTTTGGCGGATCATTGATTTCCGCTCACTTCCTACCTTCCGCCACGTCACTCTAACAGTTCCCCTCTTGATATGGGATAACATATGGCAAGTACCTGGATTCACTGGCGTCAAGGTGTAACTCGAGCAGGTATCGGGAGTGTTGTTTCAATGGTGTCAAGGTATAATAACTTGATCGGCTGGTGTGTGTGTTGTTTCATTGGTATTAAAGTTAACCTGATCAGGTATCAGGTGTGTTGTTACTTTGGTGTCAAGGTATAACTTGATCAGGTATCAGGTGTGTTGTTTCTTTGGTGTCCAGGTATAACTTGATCAGGTATCAGGTGTGTTGTGTTATTACCGTACAGTGTATCACAAACAGTTGGTACAGGGTATCACAATCTGTTAGTACAGTGTATCACAAACGGTTGGTACAGGGTATCACAATCTGTTAGTACAGTGTATCACAAACGGTTGGTACAGGGTATCACAATCTGTTAGTACAGAGTATCACAAACGGTTGGCTGTTGGTATTGTGTATCAGATTCTGTTGGTACAGTGTGTCACAATCTTTTGGAACAATGTATAACAAGCATGCACATCTTCCATTGAAACAGAAACATACTGCATATTGTGCACATGAATGCACCAGGGATCATTCTTATTTCATGAATATTTTTTCATCCTTGTTGATGTATTACTGTGTTCCTGTCGTGACATATTCTAGATTATTACATATGTATTTATTCATATATTTTTTGCTCATTCTGGAATTTCTCTTTCTCTGTGTGAAGGGTTGGTTCCGCTTATTTAGATATGGTTTTGTTTGAGACCAATATGAGGTGAATACAAATGAATCCTCGACATGCTACATTCGATCCTAGTTTCAATAATTAATGTTAATTCAGTAGCTTTCGTTCAGCGCATAAAAGATTCATAATTGAAATACTGATGACAAGGATATACTCGAAGATCGATCGATGACAAGTGGAGTTTCCTCATTTTTTAACGTTTGGTAACTAATAACACAATGTATATACAATAACATCCATGGTAAACGGTTTATATATCTGGTTGCGGTCAGATACATGATGTTGGAGGCGCAGGTACGTACACCGACATGCGAGACGGCACGGAGAATGGAGGCTGCTTCGGATCAGCGTGACACCGTACACTTCCCCGTAAATAAAACATTGACAAGCTAGCCAGGGATCCGGATCGCATGAAGTGGCTGCAGTCCGGGCTATGACGACTTGTATAATTGGTCGCGAAAACAACAGCACCGTCACCATAGGCCCATGTCACTTTATCATCGACTCAATAATTCAGCGAGGTATGTTAAGGGGTTAGTTTCTTGTTGATTGTATCTCTGTATACTCGTCAGACTGCGTATAAACAGGCTATAAGCGGTGTTCATTAAAACATGACTAAATGGGGTCGCGCCGTAAGAAGTCGTTGCTTGGCCTTACAAGATTGTATCAATAATGGACGCTTTGGGACACACCCTTGTAATGGCTGACCGCACGTGAGGGATGGTCAGGACCACTGTACCTGTTTTTTTTCATACTGATTAGAAAATTACAAGTGTTCAGTTTATGTCGCAGTTTTAAACAATTAATAAAACTGATTATTTCAGAACAACCCTTATTGAATTCCAAGTCGGAGTGGGCATCTGACTACCTGGCTTTTTTGACGGCAATTACGTTAAAGTAGACTTTACTGCTGTGGAAGTAAAAGTGCTTGAAATAACTCTTTTGTTCTTTTCTGTCAGGAAATATGTTTCGTCTTCTCGGTAGTTCTTCTTCGGAGATCGTATATCTTTGAAAAAAACAGAGAGAGAGAGAGAGAGAGAGAGAGAGAGAGAGAGAGAGAGAGAGATGTTTTGACTGCTACCACTGAGGGTGGAAGGGTGGCCTAGTGGTTAAAGCGTTCGCTCTTCACGTCAAAGTCCCTGGTTCGACTCGCCACATGGGTTCAACGAGTGAAGACCATCCCTGGTGTCCCCCGTCGTGATATTGGTGGAATATTGCTAAAGGCGGCGTAAAACTAAACTCCCTCACTCACGTATCACAGACACGTCACCCGTCAACTCACGAGTAGTGTGAAGGATCACCATTAGCTATTGTAGTAGAAGAACTGCATTACACATACTTATATAGAGGCGACGTGCACGAGTCTAAGTAGCACGTGTGGACTGAACATTTATATTATCGATAAACATTAAATGTAAAAAACAACAACAAAAAAACCCAAAAAAAACCCACACAAACTGCATATGCGATATGCCTACACACGAATTCGCTGAAAAGAATGAAATAATATTTGGACGACAAATTCCCGTAATTCTGGAACAATCTGCACGGCGCATTCACTAATGGCATTTTGACACACTATATGCAGTGTTAACATGCTATAGCAACATTGTTTCCTCTTTGGGAAAACAATGAAATCTAATTTTATGGTTGTACAATACACTGTCTCTGTTTACTGAAAAAATATACGTGTTTTGAAAGCGAGTATTTGTTTCAGTATTTTTTCAAAAAATATATAGCTTATGCATATCTTGCAATGAAATATATAGCTTATGCATATCTTGCAATGATATGAATTATTTATCAGAGTTAAATAACATCATACATGTATGGTAAACGTCCGTGCTCGGCAGCTGTGCCTTGCATACAGAGAGCTGCGATAGATAGCCCTGTGACTGTGTGGTATTCTATAGTATTAACGTATACTAATTCCAGCTCCTGTAACTCCAGCCCCCAGAACCGTTACCCCCGCCTTACCGTTATCAAATTGTTTGACCTTGTAATTGATCTTTCAATCTGAACACTCATTACTCAAGTGATTACGGCAATGATACGCCTAAGTGACTTCCTAACTTAAACTAACCCGCAACGAACACTCTGCCTCTAGCCCCCTTCCTGATTACCCTAGTGATAGACCAATCTAAGAATAGATTTCTCGGGATTATTTCTTTCCTCGCATTATACAGTCAGTTAATGCTATGTGCAACGTGTAAGTGACGGTAATTATGTATAATATAGTGGCAACCTCCGCATCTTATCGGCGTCATAAACCCAGCCAAGCACGTAACGGCAACAACATGCCCCAGTGTTCCTAGTTACGTCACTCAGGCCTCAACAACCAGTCACCGTAAGAAAGGTAGGCTATCTCAACCAGGTTCCGTACAAGGGGAGGCTATAACAACCAGTCTCCGTAAGAACGGTAAGCTATATATCAGTCGGTCTCCGTAAGAAGGGTAGGCTATATCAACTGGACTCCATTACAAGGATAAGATATATCACCAGTCTCCGTCAGAAGGCTACGCTGTATCAATCGGTCTGCGTCAGAAGGGTAGGCTGTATCAACCGGGCTCAGCCAGAAGGGTAGGCTGTATCAACCGGGCTCAGCCAGAAGGGTAGGCTGTACCAACCAGGCTCCGTCAGTAGGGTAGGCTATATCAACTGGACTCCATTACAAGGATAAGATATATCACCAGTCTCCGTCAGAAGGCTAGGCTGTATCAATCGGTCTGCGTCAGAAGGGTACGTTGTATCAACCAGGCTGCATCACAAGGGTAGGCTGTATCAACCGGGCTCAGCCAGAAGGGTAGACTGTACCAACCAGGCTCCGTCAGAAGGGTAGGCTATATCTACCAGGCTCTGTCAGAAGGGTAGGCTGTATCAACCGGGCTCAGCCAGAAGGGTAGGCTGTACCAACCAGGCTCTGTCAGAAGGGTAGGCTATATCAACCAGGCTCCGCCAGAAGGGTAGGCTGTATCAACCAGGCTCCATCAGAAGGGTAAACTATATCAACCAGGCTCCGTCAGAAGGGTACACTATATAAACCAGGCTCTGTCAGAAGGGTACACTATATCAACCAGGCTCCGTCAGAAGGGTACACTATATCAACCGATCTCCGCCAGAAGGACAGGCTGTATCAAATGGACTCCGCTACAAGCGTAACCTATATCTACCAGGCACCGTCAGAAGGGTAGGCTATATGGACCAGGCTTCGTAAGTGGGGTATAGGGTATATCAACCACACCACTGTTCAGTGATAAGTTATATATATCCACAAGCCTTACATCTATGATACATGGGGGCTAAAAATGAAACATACAAGACATGGCTATAGTATTCGTAGGTGGTGTTTCAGATACGACTATTTAAGGCAGATTTTGTACCATTTTCATGCGATCATTCACAGTCTGTATTTCATCGGAAAAAATCAGATTTTCAAGTATTACTTTCTCTTTCTCCAGTTCAGTCGAGTTGGCTACCCTGGTGGACTCTTCCCTCGTGTGTGCGCATTCCACACCACACCACACCACACCACACCACACCACACCACATGCTAGCATACTATACCACACCATACCACACCACACCGCATGCTAGTATACTATACCACACCACACCACACCACACCACATGCTAGCATACTATACCACACCACACCACACCACACCACACCACACCACATGCTAGCATACTATACCATACCGCAGAACAACGAATATCAACAGTCGGCAAGAATACCGATGTAAAATGCAGCATGATACTTTTTAGGGCAGGAACACAAAAAAGCGCACATTGCAATATATAGCAACCCGCAGCTTGATAAGAAACAGCACAGCACAGCCATATTTTTCCTGTCCACAGCAAAGTTGTGGGAAGATGGGAGTCCTCCGAACGCTCAGATTAGTACCCGTCAGTCCAAGGTCATCCTTCACCACTGTGGATGGCGGTACAGGTGAATGCTGTCATAAGAAATGAGAATCAACGGGAGTGTAACTCTTTCCTGCACAACTTTGAAATGATACCTGAAAATATTTATTACTTCTCGAAACTGTGCAGACAAACTCCAAATTCGTGAATTTTACACAATGCGTGCATTCCGACCTGGTGATGTTGTATTGTTTATATTTCTACTTGTCAAATAGCACGCATACCAATGTAAACATGATCTCCTCGCCACAAACACATGTAGGTATGTCGGTGTCACAGAAACAGGAAGTAGAATCTCAGGTTTGTGCTTCAGGGGTCAATACTGACGATACAGACACACCGGAGATACCAAACACACCAGAATTATTATATAAATTTGCAGAATGCAGATACGCTGACAACGGCTCAGCGCCACCTACGCCAGACGCCAACACTTTCTTTTTAAGGCTCAGCTCGGCGTGCATCTAACTTGCTATATCAGCTTATAGACACTAACTAACTCGCATACTAAACTGAGAAAAAATATTATTCATTTTATTAAAACCCGTCAAATGTGCGTACAATGCTAATTTCATGCTTATTCATGTTGAGAGTTTAACATTCATTCAGACTACGTGTTCAAGCCCTGGGTTCAGCAATGTTTGCAACAGGTGAGCGGGCTAGGATTGTTTTTCGGAAACTGTTTTCTAGAACTGACCAGAAGCGTTCAAACTTTTATTTTGTATGAAAATACGACAAATGCCTGTCTACTGATTCAGCAATTCATATATTTTATCAAACTGTGGAATTTCACTCGCCATGGAGTACAAGCCTAGTACTACTGACTGAGTATGCTTTTACGTTGCCTTAATTTAGCGACATTCCACATTGTACATGTGTTGATCTAAAGTCAGAAACTCGGCTTGACGGGCGCTCTAACCACAATAACAAACCACCCCATCCTTCATCTATTGCATTTGTATGCAGTGATTTTCTAGACTGCAGCAGTTTGATAATTTACTTACCTTCCCTAAAAATAGACCCTGATTAATTAACGCTCAGTAAAAGTGAAGAAAATTAAATCCTAAACTCAAAAATCAATCTCTATTACCGACGGGGGACGGGAGAATGGACGTTTTAATTCTGATGTAAAAGCTCAATGGGCATCGCCACTTAATGGTTACCCGTGGGCATTGGATTGTTTGAGTAAGCTTTTACGATACAGTTCGATATAATTGTTATGTCACGCCGTTCTATTCTACACAGGACACCAGGAAACAAGATAAGCCATATTGAAAATAATGGAAACGATTGTTATCTGTCAAACTAGGACATAAAAAGGACAAATCGCAGAAATATTCAGTCAGTACCACACCTACATCGTCATACGTCCGGCTTGCGCCATAGCAAACTAAAACTATCTAACTGTATGTATAAATGTATCCGAGAGGCCATAAAAGTTTTGAAAGAATGATGGTTGGTTATTTTGTCCGTCGTCAACATTATTGCATTTATTTAATTTAATTTTGTAAATAATTTAATTTGGACTATCCAAATCAGTGATTGATATCGTCAGCGTCGCAGATAGGGTACGATGACATCAACCACATTTGCGTCTTAAGTCGCTTCATACAAGAATGGGTTTCTGAGGTAAATTCTGACACATATTTTCACAAGACTCTAAATAATGTAAGTAGTAAGAAAATAGACCTACTCAAGTCTAGAATGAATTGATAAGTAAGATTAGACTGCAACATCACCAAAATTAAGCACGCACGTGGAGTTTCTTTTCAATGTGCAGGTATACATTTGTCAAATAGGTAATCTATTCTTACACGAAATATTCCGGGATTGTGATGTATGTACAGATATAGTTATATGGTAATCAATGTATATATATAATTAAGCAGACTGGTGTCTTGGAGTGCATGTGCCTTAATTGTATGAAACTTGATGTCTTTTCGTCCAAAGAGAAGAATTGTTCATTGTGGTGACAATAGTGACAGCAGCAGACTGGCTACGCAGAATAATACATAAACTCACCCCAGCGAAATTAGGTTTAACGCCACATTATCTCATCAAGATACTCAGCTACTCCGACTGACAAGTGAGTTGTTGTCTGTATATCCGATATGTGATTTAATTATGTATGCAGATATAACGACCAAGTTTCCCTGGTTCGCCTGATCCCAAGGTTCGTCCGTGACTTTCTGTTCGTTATGACGTAAACTTTGATATGTTCACAAGTACTCAACAATACCTGCTTCTCCAATACACTAGCATGCTGTTTTGACGTTCCAGGCTCCGTTAGTTGTGGGTTCGAATCCAAGGTTCTCCATGCTAATAGCCGTTGACACATTAACACACGTGACAGTGGGTTTCACGTCACGCATGCGCATCGTCTTAGCTCCTCGTGCAGGTCGTCCACAAGATGCCATACTCCATGCCGAAATCGAATAATTGAACGTTATGCGTAAACACCAAAAACAAAAATTGTTCCATCTGCTTTGAGAAAGTTTTAGCATTCTTCATAGCTCATCAATATTCTCATGAAAAAAGAGAGAAATCGTTCAAATAAGCTGTATTTTTTTCTTTTTTTTTCTTTCTTTTTTTTTTTTGGTGTTTATTTTTTTCAAAGGCAAACTTTGCTGTGACTGGACTGACTGGTTACGGCTGTGTGTTATACGTGAGATGATTCTACAGGCGGAACCTTTATGTCCAATCTTGAAAAAAACGGAACAAACTGAGTTGTGAAAATATGCATTAGTTCAGAACGTGATTATAATGGCTTTGCAGCGCTGTCCCAAGTCGGGAGCGTGTGCATTAGCTGCACATCACACCTCGCTGCAAGTACCATGTTGACACTTGGCGTAAGCGAGATATTTACACTTGTCATTTCACACCTGTTGGATCCCATAATAACGCTTGTTTATTTATCAAAGTGACCTACAGTGCTTCCCGTCAGGTAGTAACGTCTGCAGAGTCCCGCCTATAGTAAAGACGTCGAGTGTGGCCCACTGTGCCATCTCTCCCGCCCCGATTGTGTGACCTTTAGCCCCTGCTCACTACACTAATGTGCGTGATGTTTACCTACTACAAGCTCCGCTCTCGCTGTTTATTTTTATGATTAAGGGAAAACGATGTTAAGGGAAAACTATTGTCATAACTATTTTATAGCCACGACAAGGCTTCCTTCCTCACGAATGCTAAATACCGGTATGAGCGGCCCATACCAGGCGTAGAGCTTGTCGCAGGAGCTATGCATAGTACATATAGCTGTTTTATGTACGGGATGATTAACCGTTCTGAGTCGTGTTGCTCCCTGACGTGTTCCATGCTGCATGATAGCCCCAGCCGACCGGCTACCATACGCTCAACAAAGACGTATAACAGTGTAGTAGTATTCTTTCTTAAGACGAGGGCTGCGGTCCCCATTCGCTGTAGCCATGTGCAATACAACACGAGTGCATGCCTCTCCTTTGCCAGTGCGGATCTTGTTTCTAGGCCTCGGAATAATTGGTCCATATCATACGACAAAACGCCTCTAGAATCACGTTTTGTCCCCCGAGATGTTTCCAATGAACGCGGACAATGCACGGAAATCTATTCCCCCATGTGATGAAGTAGGTAGACTATCGGCCCAGCACTGTGGCGCCTCTCCTCCGTCCCAACTCAACTAACTGCAAATATTTGAGACCGTCATGATGGAATTTCGTCATTTTTTTGGCCCGGCAATATTTATTCCTTGATTCCATAAATGTAAAAAATGTACAAGCAACCTTTTCCAAGTACACAATTGCTGCACTGGCGTTTCTGGAGATCCATGAAATGGAGGAAATACTCGCGAAATGTAATCCATTCTTAGTTGTGTCAGAGCTGTTTCCAAGACCTTCCTGTCGCACGTCCTCTACAGTATATTATATATATATATACAATACGTTATATATGTCACTGGGCCCCCAGCTCAAAAGACGCAGCATGGTTTATCATCAATACACGAGGAAACACATGCACGCGTGAACTAGACACAGACACAGACAGACAGACACACACACAAAATAACACACAAAAACACACATATGCCATGTCTATATTTCTGTGAAAATGAATCAATCTATTAGCCTTGAGGCTCCCGGATCACATGCTTAACGAATGGTTGTTTATATTGCTCCAAACAGTAAATAGACTCTCTACACATACTGTGTTCCTTTCATGAAGACTGTCGCCATTGTGAAAAGCATTTATCACGAAAATGGAAAATTTTTCAAAAGCAAACTGAGCTGTATATCAGTTTTTAATATTTTGGCTGCATTGATCAAAACGGAATAAATAGCAGTTATTCCGTTGTCACTTGGAAACAAATTCGCGTTGAACGTTTCAACACAACGCTAAGACACGCACGCAAGGACAGTTGTGTTCCCCCAATGCGTCACTGGATATCATCGGGCAATTACTGTAATCTCGCTGATTCCCAGTCTGTTTCAGTCAGTCGTCCATCCGCCTTTTGGTCTGTGGCCGGGTAGATCTACACCCACCAGTGTGTGGTGGGGATTATACGTGTTCTGCTGTGACAATAACCAGTGCCTTTTCCATGAGCCTGTGTGGGGAAACCACAATATAAGGACTATCCAATCAATGTCAGCGTCTGTACCAAACCGATTTCATTTTACACAGGGGATCATCGAGAATGGTACAACCCCTGCTTAGTGATGGTCTTTTTAAGCCTAAGTACAGTCTGTTTTGATTATGATAAAACCTAGGTGTAAGATGACTAAAATTCTTCGTAATTACCTAAAATCAAGTTTCAGCTTTTAACGGTTTTGATCGGTGGGTGGTCTAGTGGTTAAAGCGTTCGTCAAGCTGAATTAACGGGTGGCAGTGGAGATAGTAGTAGTAGTAGTAGTAGTAGTAGTAGTAGTAGTAGTAGTAGTAGTAGTAGTAGTAGTAGTAGTAGTAGTAGTAGTAGTGCCATTACTAGTATTGCGAAAGTAACATGCGAATAAAATGTTCATTTTAACGATTGGCGTCGCCTTGGGATAACTGTCCACCATTTTCCTGACACAAGGCAAATATGTCACGAAACGAAGAAGACATTTTTTAATTTCATATATGTTTTATCTCTTGTTTCGCGTTCGTTTAGCCTGTAAAACCGCGAAGTCACTCGGGTCGCCTGAAAGTAGTTCAATCATAAACTCAACGACTACTCTGTCGCAGGAATAAAACATCGATTTTATTTTTGATAAAAAACATAATAGTTCAACACTGATTAAAAAAACAAATAAATACACTCCTGGATCATTACATCTACAGAGAACTTCATCATTATTTTGTCGAGCGATGATATGCAACAAGACGACCTGACACGTGGGATTAACAAAGTAACACGATCTCTCTGTCGTCAATATTCATTCATTTCCACTCCAACATACACTTGCTTTATGATCATTTTGCGGACCCGGAATGCTAGTAGAGGTATGCATACACACGCCTGTGCCTTTAATCAGTGTTTGTGTCTCGCTTTAATCAATCAATGGTTTTGTATGGAAGGCCATCGGGCCATCTAGAGGCAAGTTCCGTGGAAATACCGTTACGATAATATACACTGTAGCACAAGGAATGGCAAGACCATAGCAGATGACCAAAACTAAAATCAGGTTGAACGTATGAAATACCTGTGGCGGTTAGCTATAACAGAAGAACTTTTCTGTCTGCAAATAAATATGACTTTCACAAGTCGGTTTTGTATTACATTTCAATTTTGTTACATTTAGGGAAAATAAAAAATAGGTAATTTCGTCCGTATTACCATGGTAGGATACGGGGGAAACCATTCTACAGTTTTATGTTATCTCGTAGTACCCATTAGAAATGACCTAGTTCATAAATATCTTATGAACTGGGATAAGAGAGTAAACCAGTAAAACGTATAATGTCTCTCGTCGGCGCATGATTAAAGTACTGTTGATGTAATTTGATTTGATGTTTTGCTACGAAATGTTGGAGTGATGTGACACAAGAAACGATCCACATATCAGGTTTGTTGAAGACATTTCAAAAGTGTTCAAAGGATATATTTGTTTGTTTATTTATTTGCTGTTTATCATGCACTCACCAATGTTTCGTCTATTGTTGCGGCGGTCTGTATATAATAGAGTCTTGACCAGACAATGCAGTGATCAACAGCATGACCATCGATCTACGCAGCTGGGATACGATGACATGCGTCACTCACGTCAGCGAGCCTGACCACCCGATCCCGTTAGTTGCCTCGTACGGCAAACATGGGTTACTGAAGGCCAATGCTAACCTGGGTTTTCGCGGGTCTATAAACGCTATAAAATCCCCATCCTGGCAGTAATCATCACCTTCGTGGTCTGAATGTTAGAACGTCTGCTCGGAGAGGGTTCGATGTTTCGATTTTCTCTCGAAAGATGTTGAGGAGACGTCATTAATCTCACCCTGTCTGTCGCTGGGGTATAGAAAAGGAGCAGGTCACAGATTTTCGAAGCTCTCTTAGCGCTACGATAGTCGTAAGTCAATGTTAATGTATGATACTTACGACTATCTTAGCGCTAAGAGAGCATCGAAAATCTAGAGCCTGGGTCCCGCTTCTCAAAACGACCGTTGTGTTACGACAGTCACAACTCCCATGCTTTAACATAGACGTATGTTGAGCCCTTAGAGGCCGCACGGACATTTGACTGTCGTAGCTCTATGATTGCTTTGAGGAACGGGGCCCTGATTGGTTCGTGGGTCAGCAAAGGGTTTCCGTACAGGATCTTTGGTAAATTACATGTATGTGAAAACGCACACGCACGCACGGGACAACAAAACGTAATCTGTTAGTCACTCCATGATAGCGTTAGTGTACACGTGTACAATGTGCCAAAAACACGTCATAAAACATGCTGAAAACATTATTACCCACGTCAGCGGATCAGCGAGCATCCTGTTTTCATTCTCTTTTCGTTCTCTCCCTACACGCTGTGTCTACTATAAAACTGTGTCTACTGGAGGTTGACAGAAGACAATGCACCGCATCCAGGTAAAGATATCGTGCAAATACACAGTTAACTCCTCCAGGTTAATGAAGAATGTGTCATGACGGCACTTTCTGACAGTCGTGCGAATTCCGTCTCCTTAACGAGCTATTGGGAGTAAGCGAGTATGGGTTTAGCTACAGTCTAAATGGGTTTAGCTACAATCCAGACAGGTTTAGCTACTATCCAGACGGGTTTAGCTACTGTCCAGGCGGATTTAGCTACTGTCCAGACGTATTTAACTACAGTTCAGACGGGTTTAGCTACAGTCTAAATGGGTTTAGCTACAATACAGACGGGTTTAGCTACAGTCCAGACGTATTTAACTACAGTTCAGACGGTTTTAGCTACTGTCTAAATGGGTTTAGCTACAATCCAGACGGGTTTGGCTACAGTCCAGACGTATTTAACTACAGTTCAGACAGGTTTAGCTACAGTCTAAATTGGTTTAGCTACTGTCCAGACGGGTTTAGCTACTGTCCAGACGGGTTTAGCTACATTCCAGACGTATTTAACTACTGTCCAGACGTATTTAACTACAGTTCAGACGGGTTTAGCTACAGTCTAAATGGGTTTAGCTACAATCCAGACGGGTTTAGCTACAGTCCAGACTTATTTAACTACAGTTCAGACGGGTTTAGCTACAGTCTAAATGGGTTTAGCTACAATCCAGACGTATTTAACTACTGTCCAGACTTATTTAACTACAGTTCAGACGGGTTTAACTATTGTCCAGACGTATTTAACTACTGTCCAGACGTATTTAACTACAGATCAGACGGGTTTAGCTACAGTCCAGGTGTATTTAACTACAGTCCGGGTGGGTTTTGTCGATGTCGATGATTTTTAACAAAATAAATAATCGAATCTGGACCAGATTATCATGATCATCGATCTAAGCAACTGGGATATGATGACATGCGTCACTCACGTCAGCAAGCCTGACAACCTGATCCCGTTAGTTGCCTCGTACGGCAAACATGGGTTATTGGAGATCAAGAGAGGGAAAGGAAGCAAAATGTTCCGTGTTGCATGTACTACACAGTGAGTGAGTGAGTGAGAGAGTGAATGAGTGAGTGGAGAGGAGTGGAGAGAAGTGCAGTCGGATTTCTGGTTATATCATACCGAAACAAGGGTCTCATTAACCTATTCAGACAATGATCGACCTACTTTTCAGCCGATCCGAATTTTCTCGTGTGAAAGTGAAAATAGACACCACAAACAACTCTGGTTACACTGAATTACAATTCTTTGTTTCATAAGAAAATGGTATTTACAAATGAATTTTACTTCAACCTTTGACACTACCGTATTTCTATAGTGTATGTGGAGGTTCAGCAGCATACCTGAACTAAGAAATCACAGACTTGATGAGGTCGTAAAATGGTTCACAATGCGTCTGGCTCACTGGTTAAACCTGCTATGTATTGTTTGGGCTTGATCGGTGTAGTTCTGTAACGCATAATGAGATTGATATAATATCAATTCCGTACCCGAATCATTTAAATTGAAATGGAGTCCCAAGGAAACCAGAGATTCAATCTAGACTTGCTTAATTTAGGGCTTTAGCGCTGCAGGGAGGGCAAGGCTGTAAGGGAAATAATATGGTTCGGGAACTGCGAGACAGACTACAATGTTTAGGGAAATGGGTGTCGTTTTTGAAGCGCCGTACATCCTACTCACTCACTCATGCGTGCGCTGTGAAGACGTGGAGGTTTCTGCGGGGATGTTGATCGGGATCACACAGTTGGTCGAGGACGTGAACAAAGAAGGGGATCGGCGCGCTGAAAGCAAATACTGTGTTGTTCGATGTCGATCGTCACGCAAGTTGGTGGAATAGATTTCTCACGACCGAGTCACACACACAAACACAATTCAACTGAGCTGTCGTCCGAACCCAGTTCTCACTCGATTGTTGAAGCTGCACAAACTGGCGTGGGACATTCCCACACTCGGGCAGTCCATGTAATTTATACCTGTATATCACATGGAAATAGCATTTGTCAACTACAATACACTCCGATCAAGATACTCATTTAGAAAGCAATTGATCACTTGATGCCATGTGCCATTCATTTCATATGCCATATGCCAAACATTCTCATGCTCCCCATTACACTGCAAATGTATGCACATGCATAACGAAAGTAACTTCATCTGAATACTTCTAATATTGTTTTTGTCATGCGGTACGCATGCTGGTACATATATTTGATCTGCCACAAGACAGCTAATATATCACATACGTCTGTGCAGCGTAAACACACCAAATATCAATAACAAACAAAGCAGTATCTGAAAAACTTCCAAAATGCACCAACATTATCTCTTCTCGGGTATTTAAACGTGCATGGAATGATATGCATTTCTACAACATTGGCAGTGTAACAACAGCCCGTACATCAGCTTTCATTATTTGATCCAAGTTTTTCAAACAATCAAACAAGTCATTTAAAGCTTTTTTCAGTCTGTGTCAAATACTGAGGACTTTTATGGCGATGTTATAAAATGATTAAAAGCAACAAAATTAACAAATTGTAATAAGCTGAAAGCTAAGTGATATGTATGACTGCATACATCGGTGTGTCCCATTTTCTGGGGTTTTATATCACCAAACCAAAGTCAATAAAAGTGGAAACGTTGAAAACAACGGTTATAAGCAACAGTGTGTTTGTTGAAAATTTTTTTTAGACTTTTATCACACAATATATGCATTATGTGGTGAATAATCATAGTTGTTTGTTTATTATTGTCATAATGCACATTGTATAAAGTGCAGCCCAATTACAGGTGATTGGGCGAAATATAAAGACAATAAATTTCGTTTTCACTGACGAGTTTACCACGTCTGAAAAGTTCATACATAATACAGAATTTGCGATTGTACTTACTTCTAATATTTCTATGTTTGTCTATTTATCCTCGAGAGAATGATGTAACGAAGCAATGTGCATGTACTGCGTTTCATTTCAAACCATATGTTTAAAAAATCGATAGCTCTCATTTCACAAGAAAAGGATATTCCAGAGAAATTTAATCAACATTGATTCACCTTCTCCTTATTTGAGCCCGCCTCGATTCAGATTCATGTCAACATGCCTCGAGACGTAAGCAGCACGTGGATTTGTTTACAGCGGAAGTAGGGAAACTTTTCCCGAGGTGAATATTTACCGTACTATAATTGGTGAAAACTGCGTGAGAACCAACATGGCGCTGTTCAGTAAACCCATAGTTGTACATAATACTTGTTATGAAATTGGACATGCCTGGACACCGTATTGTGTTCAGGCATCTTTGGATGTTTCGAAAATCGTGTTTCAAGAGGCCTTTAAACTCTACGGCTCTCTTTACTTGGTGAGTTCTAAAAAGGGGTCACAAACGCTCCGAAAGCGAGTCGTAAACAGCTCGCTGCACTCACTTGACAAATGTTTTCATTCCTTAACAACAGGAAAGCTGTTTTATAGTTCGTTGGATTTAGAAATGGTTGTTTGTTGCAATTGATTAGATATACACCCCCAGTGTATGTTGATATGCACGTACATCACTGACTGTGTATTCGTGAATCAACAGCCGGACCATGATCAGAGAAGACATGCATCGGAGGCATGTTCGTTTTGGACTTTGAACACCATGTAGAAACATCATTTGGTGTCACACTCAAATTGTCCTCTGATTAAGTTTGTATTATTTATCACACATGCAATAAATACATGCACGACATTGTTACTAGATGTCATATCACAGATACATTTTATGCCAGGTGCCAAACTGTGATTGTGTTCCTCTTCAATGTTCATTTGTGGATTATTTTTAAAATAATAGACAATTATGAAAGATGGTACTTGAAAAACGACCGTCTGGCCCAACAGACAAAGAATATGTGGAAGAACAAGTGAAAAACAGTTTCAATCAATCTTCATTTCAGTACTTAAAAGGCCGCAGTCTTTTAGTACATTTAGAGTTTACATGAGTAGACAGAAGGCATTTATAGTATAAACTATAAACTGATTATAGTATAAACATTTTGTAGATAGAAGTAGTGATTCTGACCAAGATTGAAAATGCATATCTTTCATTCTTTGTATAGATGATATGATAAAATTTGTATGTAACTGAACACTGTGATCACACTGCACATAACCATAACCAGTTTTTGTGCAGCAACTCTCAAATATCAGTCACCCAATTTCTTTTCACATTTTCTTCATACAATTTCATCATATCATAACATTTTTTCAGAAACCTAAGGCCTGGCATATGCAATCTTACCCAATACTTTATTGTTTTAATGGAAGAGTATATAAACATAGGGCATCTACCTAATTCACCGAAGAGCATCATATTACATGCGTTCGATTTTACCCCAAAAAATAGTTTAAATCAATGCTCAAATGTGCCCTGCCATGGCTGTTTTTCGTGTTTGTGAAAATCTTTATTTCTCTGATAAATGCCATGAATTATTAGTGACTGCTTGGTATTAAGATTAATTAACTTCATCTTTCACTCCAAAGGTAATATGCATTTGTCATATATTAAATTGTCAAGTTTAGGCCATTTGGTGGAAAATGAATCATTATAGTGTACATTTTTTATATAATATATGTATTTTAGTTATTGGTTAAATCAGCATAATTGGAAAACTGTGTATCATTGAGGTATTGAATTTTTTGGTTCTTCTAAGCACTGCATGTTAAATATATGTGTATTTAAACATCATGTACATGTATTGTTAGACATACGTCAGGGACCTCTTGCTGTTGAAGCAGCATATGTAGCTGGATCCTGATAATCTCCATGTTTTCACAATAATCATTCACTGACTATTATAAATCTAAATGACATGATAATGATAAATGCTTAATTCATGACACACACCAAATGGCACACATGTCATGAGTTTTTGGAAGAAATTATGAATAGATCTGCTGATTTTGATGCCCTGATTACAGAAATGACAACTTTGTAACCGTAAAAACTAAAAAGAACGAAGTAATCAATACATAGTTAAAAGTAATTCTGCAATGCTATTTATACAGCAGAAAGTGCAATGTAATAAAACCATCTAATAAAGCTGATATCCCACATATGCGAAAATGTCTTGAGAAACTTGATAAACTACTCTAACAGGCTCTATGAATTAGTGCAATATCACCTCACTGATGCTTTCTTGATTGATATTCCCCTAATAAGAATTTTTGCTCACTGGATTGTCTGTTCCAGACTCGATTGCCGTCACATAGCTTGAATACTGCAGATTACAGTGTTTAACTACAACTACAGTCTGAACATTTGTCAGCACATGTGACAGTATATAAAAGCTTTATCATATTCCTACCATGTTCTAAAGATACTTCATTGAATGAAATTATGTCTTAACTGTTTACTGTTTCCTATCACAAGGAGAGCAGAACCGTCCATTTCTGTAGTCACACCTCCCTCCTATCATTGTGAAGTTGCTCAGTCTGAAAAAGAAAATATCATGTGTTGAGGTCTCCCAAATCTTGCTGACTCCTCTTTGCAGAGAAAAGAATTACATGCATGTAAGGTCAGGAAAAAGCACAAGTAACTGGAGAGCTGACAAGAATTGGTATTTGTAGTAAATGTGCAGGAGGTTTTGCATTAGCTGATGAGGGGCAGTGTTGTCAAAGCTGTCCCTAGTCACATGTAAGGACTGGGTTCCTTTCACAACTTGGGAATTGTGTGTGAAGGCCATGTCTGGTTAACCTTGCTCCAATGCTGTACTGAATGCTAAGCTCACAGGTATATAGTAATTATGTCCTTTCAAGAAGCAAATCTTGACAAGTGGAAAGTACAGTATTTCATTGCAAATCTGGATTTCACAAATCTCTAGGGATGACAGCATGTTGTCGGAACAAGTTGTTCTTTGTATTCATATTTTCAAGAAATAATCATTTAACTAAAAATAATAGCCTTAGAGACTCATGCAAGTCTATGTTCTGGTTTCCCCGCTTGATATTCTGGAATAATGCTTGGGCAAAGCCATGCACATATACACACTGATGAAACATTCAGTTTCAAAGAATACTGCATGATCAGATTTTCAGAATATTGTTATAGTTAAATACATAAATGAAAAGGGATGCATTGATGCAACCACATGCCATTTTATCGTATTCCTTAAAAAAAACAAAACAAGAATACAAAATACATTATTACGATAGCAGTAAGAATAAATTGAGTTTTTTAAAAAATACATTAAACTTTAAAAAAAGTTATCAATTAAGATACATACCTTACAGAATAAATTTCAACGACATTTTATTCTTTATCAAGCTATATGTGCATTGTTACTACTTTTTTAGGTGAATTCAATGTTATTAACCAGTTCTTAGACTATCTATATATTTGTTTATTTAATATGAAATTTTTGTGGTAAAATGTAATGCTAATTTTGTCCCAATAATACTAAGGGTTGATATCTCTAGGAATGCTTCATAAAATGAAATTTCATATCCTACATTGTAATACATGAGAATCCTCAACTTGGTGTTTTTATATATATACTAGAGTTATCTTACTGCATTTGAACTAACCTGTATATTAATGCTGAATGTGCAGTTTATGATTTGATGGTTGTAGCAAGGACATTATAATGCCTGTGCTAAAAATTAGTAATGAAGGAAAACAATTGTGTCACAAAAACTAGGTTAACTGAGTGTAAGCTGATCACAGAAATCTACACCTGAAACAGTAGTGATGTCAGGACTGAATGATAATGGCAGACTCCAACAATTATCCAAAGCACCACATCAAAAACCTTTTTCTTCATGATACCAGTAAATTCAAGGTATATATGTTGTTTAATAATTTCTTAACAGGATGATTTCAAGACCATTGAAGTATGAAGTTTTGAGTGTTAGAAATATCTGATACCCACCGTCCAAGATGGACTCTTTTCTTCACAAGCAGGAAATTTCTTTCAAATATGTTATTTTTAAAACCCTGACATTTGTTTAAAAGTCATATCAAATATTATGTTACCTTCAGGTAAAATACTTTAATTTCATTTGATAATGGGGCTTTCATTTTTCCAGTTGTCACCCTCCTTGGTAAGGTCACACCGAACAGAGTGACAACTGGAAAAATATTACCCTTGCCACGGATACCTGTAAAATCTCCTTCAAGAAGCTGTATTGCTAACAATCCAATGACATCATAATGTGACACATACCATGCCCAGAGTTGGAAAACTGTTGACTTAGCTGTTTTTTTTGCTCACCATGTAGATATTGGATTCACATTTGATTTGACTTTCACTGCTTTATTTAAGGGTCACATACAACCAAAAAATCCAACATACTTAAAACACAATTATCACTTATTCATGACATGTAATATGTATTGCTGATTATGAAAAAGCAAATAAACAAAATTATAAGCCTACAATTGCAAATCAAAAGTGAAATATTTTGTACTTGGGTCTACTATAGCTATGCTCGAAATAAAGGATCCGCAATACAGATCCCAGTCAGAACCGCTGAGTGTGCACTAAAGTGTAACAAAATCTTTTCATTGGCTGGTTCATTTGCCAATATACACCTAGATGTCTCACTGTTTATGGCGTATAAGCCCAATAGGCGTTAATTTCAAATTGAATGTGGTCAATGATTGAAGTTGTGCATTGCATATTGCCATTAGCAGACAGGCAGGCAGACATATAGGTGTCAATAAACCAGACATTGCATTTTCTCTGCTACACAGGCTGTTTATCACAATCAACATGTTTTTTTAGGTTACAAGTAGATTATTTATTTGTTTGTGTACACAACCAAGATTACTCTACTGCTCATGACCTCATACTTCGGACAGGCATACTGTTTCAAGTTCCACAAACCTATTCACTGCGTATGCATATGGGCACAGCGCAGCACAACTGTTGAAACCACTTTTCCCCCAGTGCTGGGGGAAAATTTGTGTATCGTTTGAACTCCGATTTTGCAGGCTTTTTTTCATCGCAATTTTTTTCAAATTTATAAGTTGAATTGTCTTTTTTGATGATTTGTTTTGGTGCATGCTGAAAGGTGTCAGAATCTGTAAAGTTGTGTTTTATGTTGCATGTGACCTTTAAGCTTTTATACATTGAATTGTTTGCACTTTCAACTTAAACATAATTAGTCATTTTTATAGCAGTTTTAAGTTTGACAGAATATGTTTCAATGGATTTTATAATCCAGTTGAAAGGCAGATGCCATTTTTGTGTTTACGTGTCATACAGTCAGGTGCGCTAAAATGAAATAATATTTTGTACATTTAACTTGGCGGTATGATAAATACGTTGTATGCCTCTCACTGTGGTAATACAGTCTGATGTAAACCTATTTGCAGCAGTGTCATACATTGGCAACCAGCTCGGGTAACACAAAGAGCTACATCAGACGGTATTACCCTCGAGAGAAACATACAACTTCAAATATCATGGTCTATGATTACAGCCAAGCAACATGTTTGTAACTGCATGAAATATTTTGGTATGTAATTCCAGCAGTCAGAAACATTGATGAAGATTTAACATGTATGCCCACAATCGTGCTAGAATGCATGGTACCTGTGTGACATAACAATGAATGGAAACAAAAGTGTGTGTTAACTTTAAACTATTAAAGTAACTGACTTTGCATTATCATTGACAAAAATTTGATTCATGAATTTACAAAATCAGGACTATCAACATTCTATGGTGAGGAGCATTTTTTGCTGGGCCAGCTGTCTGTCAAGGTGTTTTGTGAATATTCAGCTCTGTTTTGTGGAAATAGAAATTTTGTGTATATTGCAGCTGCTTGTGTAAACACAAAAGTATTCCTCTAAGGTGACTACATGTGTTTAAAGACTGTATTTTTCACTGTATAAACTGGAAAAAGACAACTATTACATTACTTTCAGACACCCTGTGGAGAAGCACAAGGAGGGCATTTTAATGTGGTTTGGAATGAGTGTATCACAATCTTGTCAGTTGTATATATGGGGATACCTTTTTGTTTGATTTTATTGTAAAGAAATTAAAGCCTTCTTTTGTAACCTGTTTGTCATATTAATACAATTACCACTGGTGACAGCTGAGTCTCCTTGTTACGGAAACATTTAATCAGAAACAAAATCCTGGAATACTTAAAACGGGAGGCCAATGTAATTATTGATAGTCATAACGCCATTTTGTGTAACCAAATAGAGAACTATCAGGAATAACGTAGCATCCCATTTTCGGTTCCGGATGTTTGTTAAATTTCTTTCGGTTTACTTGATTACTTAACAGGTGTTACATGTCATTTTGTAGTGTTTGCGTGTGACATGTTTGTTTGATGTTCCTTGTTCAGTTGTCTTTGCTGGTCAGAATGTGACAGATCCACCTGTAGATGTGCACAAAACATAGAGATATAAGTTCATAAGACTTTCTACATAGGTACCAAGTATGTTTCTACATTGGTACAGTATTAACCTTTGCATATGTACTTGGTCAAATTTTACATGGGTACCAGACTCATGAAGATCCAATTAAGAATTGTGCTTCAGTAACCAATGCTTGTCGTATGCGGTGACTAACATCATGGGGTGCTCAGGGGCATAGATCAATGTTCATGCTGTTGATCATTGGGTTGTTTTGTCCAGACTTCGGTATTTACAGACAGCAGCAAAATATACTGAGCAGCAAAAGAAATGCAACTGCTTTTTTTAGTCAAGTTTTCAAATAGAAGCCATACACATGGATTCATTTTTCACAAGTTTCTTTTGCTGTTCAATATAGCTGTAAGATGGTGAGTGCTGAGTCTAACTACAAACAAACATAGGTACCATGTTTTTACAAAGATAACATGTCATTTTCTTATTGGTACCATGTCAGTTGTTTCATAGGTACCATGTCAATTTTACAAAGGAAATTTGTCTATCTTTATCAGTACCATGTCAATTTGTCTATCTTTATCAGTGCCATGTCAATTTTACAAAGGAAACCTGTCTATCTTTGTCAGTATCTTGTCAATTTTACAAAAGAAACTTGTCTAACTTTGTCAGTGTCATGTCAATTTTACAAAGGAAACTTGTCTATATTTATCAATACTATGTCAATTTTACAAAGGAAGCTTGTCTAACTTTATCAATACCATATTGATTTTACAGAGGAAACTTGTCTATCTTTATCAATGCTATGTCCATTTTACAAAGGAAACGTGTCTATCTTTGTCAGTATCATGTCAGTTTTACAGAGGAAACTTGTCTATCTTTGTCAGTGTCATGTCAATTTTACAAAGGAAACTTGTCTATCATTATCAATACTATGTCAATTTTACAAAGGAAACTTGTCTATCTTTGTCAGTGTCATGTCAATTTTACAAAGGAAGCTTGTCTTAATTTATCAATACCATATTGATTTTACAAAGGAAACTTGTCTATCTTTATCAATACCATGTCAATTTTACAAAGGGAACTTGTCTAAATTTATCAATACTATATTGATTCTACAAAGGAAACCTGTCTATATTTATCAATACCATGTCAATTTTACAAAGGAAACTTGTCTATCTTTGTCAGTATCATGTCAGTTTTCCAGAGGAAACTTGTCTAACTTTGTCAGTACCATATTGATTTTACAGAGGAAACTTGTCTATCTTTGTCAGTGTCATGTCAATTTTACAAAGGAAACTTGTCTATCTTTGTCAGTATCATGTCAATTTTACAAAGGAAACTTGTCTTTCTGTGTCAGTGTCATGTCAATTTTACAAAGGAAGCTTGTCTTAATTTATCAATACTATATTGATTCTACAAAGGAACTTGTCTGTGCTTATCAATACCATGTCAATTTTTGTTTGTAGTTGGCTGCCATACTTCGGAGGAGGGGCAAGTCATACTTTCTGAAGAAGCTTCTTCCTGAGACCTTGCAGTCCAGCATCTTCCTTACTGTCAATGGAACATTGTTCTTAACGTTCTTATGTTTGTGGAGGTAGGAGAGTCATCACTTTGGGTTTTATGCTGCCGAGGCTGCCATCATACACGTTATTCCTGCCCAATAAATTCATCTAGTTTTCTAGTGTATTGAACATTGCATGACTATTTGTAGTTAAGTCGTTTAATAAAGCAGAACATTTTAAGAGGGAAATAAGAAATATGTTTTCCAATTTCATGACTATCATGGCTTTTATATGCAAAACACACAGAGCCAACTGGTTAGTGTCACAGTATATCTCACATGTTATTCATCATCAACTGAAGTGATAGACCTATGATATGCCACTGACATTCTGGGCCTTAAGGACATGTATAAACATTGTAGGTGATGAGATATGTAACCTGTAGTCCACTAGATACTGACGAGGTATTCCAGTACAGATACACTGTGTAGGCTAGTAGATATGCATAGTGAGTGTAGGCTAGTAGACATGCACAGTATAAGCACTAGATATGGATAGCAAGTGTAAGCTAGTAGATATGCTCAGTATAAACACTAGATATGCATAGTGCAAGCACTAGATATGCACAGTAAAAGCACTAGATATGTGTAGTGTAGGATACTAGACATACACACTGTAAATACTAGATATGCATAGTGTTTGCACTAGATATACACACTGTATCCAACTAACATACACTGTAGCCCACTGCATACACACACTGTATGATTCAGATAGACACACTTTGTCACTAAATATGCAGACTGTAGGCCCTTGGTAAACACAGACCCTTGTAGACAACTAGGTATGCATGTTATAGGTATAACATATACACCTTGACAGTGCTAGATCAGCACTTGACAGGCCTCTAGATATATATGTTAGAAGTCCAGATATTTGGACAACAAGCTATTGTCGAGAAGTGTTGTTCTTTGTATGTATGTGCATCTTCACACTTGAATCACTCAGAAAGCAAGGTTTCAATAATAGCAAGGCAGCCCTATTTTTCAATTCGACAGGACATTATTTACTCCTTGTATTTGTACAATAGCTCTTCTGGACTTAGGACTAGCAGAGCTTGTGTTGTGTCCGTTGCATGTCATTATCAGGTATCAAAGTAATGGAGTGGTTGAGTGGGGTTAAAGCATTCGCTTATCATGCAGTAGACTGGGGTTTGATGCTGCACATGGACACATGTCTAGCCCAAAACACACTCACTCACCCCATGTAAGTAGGGACACATGGATGTTCTTTGTCAGAATTTGACCTCAGCTGATTTGTGAATCTTCATTTTTTTGCAGTTCTTTTTTACCTCTACTGTCAAAGACTTGAAGAGTAAATGGTTAACTTGACCATATATGTTGCCGAGGTAGCTTGTAAAATTATGACAATGAGTGATAAGCATGCGTCACGTCGAAGTTGCCAGGGTCAAATCATATGCCTGGTAAAAAGTTAGTTTAAATTACTCAAAAAGTGTCTACTGAAGGTCATACTGAGAGCAGTTTTTAAAGTCAAGGACTTCCTGTAATGGTCAGTGGCACAATGAAGGTCATTTGTATATATGTGCTATTTCGATTGCATTGCTGCTTTATGTACATAGTGGTTAGATAATCTGACAATTTGTATGACTTGTGATGACAGTGTTACGTTCAGGTCATACAAGTCATGATGACCTGCTTTCAATGAATAGCATTTTGCATCTGGAAGAACTACTACTTGCAGATGGTTTTCAAGTTCTCTTGGCAGTAATTTGCTCACATCAGTCTAATATATTATGTGCCAGACTGGCAGCTGTTGAACCCTATATCTACCAATACATGCAGTCTTCTTTCACAGTATTATACATGGGTCAATGTGGGCCTTACAAAGCCATGCCATTCATCATCTGTTGAGTCACATGTCATTAAATGGTCTAAAACTTTACAGGGTTAATTCCAGCAGATATGATTTTAAGAAAGATTTTAGATTCCAAAACAATGGCAGCCATACTGATGGTTCCTTATGTATTATATGTACCATTGTTGTATCATTTTTAAAATTTTGTATTCGAGAAGTATTTACTGAATAACAAGGGCTGTTGAGTTTGAATACATTTTTCACATTTTGTGTTGACATGTGTTTTTTCATGACTACTGTCTTTTTAAAGTTTACATGGTCTGATATTTATTTCAAATGTTAAGATATTTATATAAAAAGGTGAGCTACAGTGTTAAGAGACATTTTTACTTTTATATTTATGCAGAGGATGAATAATGCTTGAATTTTTCTTTTCTAAGACTTGCCAGATTTCAGAATAATGGAGCAACTAAATTGATAATTGACCAAAAATTGCTATACATGGAGAATTTTCTGAATCAGTTTTGCCTGATGATGGGTCCAGAACAAGCCATTGAAACTTTGTATCAAAGAATAACAAGAAGATAAAATCCAGAAAATTCCCTGTGTTCATCTTCTGAATGCAAATCAAGAATCCAAAAATCGCTTTAAAATTTATGTAGATTTCTTGAGATTTTGAAAGCAAGAAGTATGAATAAATCAATATTCCATTAATGGCTCACAGAGGTCTAGGTTTGTGTGAGCTAGTGTCAGGGCATGTTTGTGTGTTGTGAAGTTTCTTCACCAGTTACACCAAGGTTCTGAATGGTCTCACAAATGACGTGACCCACAACGATCAGGGTTAGCAGCCCATGGTTGTCCTAAAATACACCATTGCTAGTTGAAGAGGTGACTATACTTGTTGTAAGATACGACTACCAGTATGCTTGTCATAAGATGTGACAATTCTTGCTGTAAGAGGCTTGTTGTTGACACATTGTAATAGCTTTTACCCAGCAGTGTATATCTTCCCACTCAGAAATTTAAAGACAGGTGAGCTGCAGAACCCAGATTTTGTTTACAGAAGGTCGCAAGTTGTTTACATGCTCTTCTGGAAACCTCCTACCATTTCTTTACTTTTTGTAAAAGTATTTTGGGCATGTTAAACTAATGTTGTAATTAAATGAACATCATCTTCAGAGGTCAACCTAACTTGATTGTCCACTGACTTCATTTGGCATAAATAGCAAGCTTGCAATCTTACAGTTCAGTTTTGAACAATCCAGGAGTCTGTTCATTTATATTCATTCATTAAAACACAGCACACTTTTCGAATTGATTGAAACTGAATCCTGTTCAGATATTCAAAGTGACCAGAAAGTTATTTTCTGTCTCCAAACTTGAAGAGCATGCTATCAATTTGTAAATAACGATCTGCTGAAATGAAATTATTTGTTTCAGGAAATTAGCTGGCTGTTACTATTTCTGCAATGCATTTATTTGTGGAATACCTGCGTGCACATTGTCGTTACTGATAGAAAGAAAAGACAGGTATCATACCCTCATTCCATCATTACATCCTGTAGCCAGGTAGTGTCTGTGTTAGCAGAACACAGGCCACTACAAACAGGGGGCAGCTCATTGGTGGCACAGTTCACTGACCGTGTCTCGCTCTGGATCCATCAGAATCTGATTGAAAGTAGATATTGGAATGATAATGATTTGATTAACATTTTTCAATTATTTGGGTGGAGGTATGTCAGAAGTACCAAATTTCATGGACAACACGGTAGTACAGTGGGTTCTGCTTCTCTTGGTGTGCCCCCCCTGTGTGTTCTGTTCCTGATGCTTGTGTGATGTGGCTTCTGATGACAAACCAACTTGCCGTTGTGTAATACAAACATTCCATATAATATTGTTTGGTCCTAATGATCAGTGGAGATGATACAGATTTGTGTTCATGCAGTTGGTTTGTTGTCACTTCAATTTAGGAATGTTGTTTCACATATTTTTCACCTCTCTTTGTAATAGAAAACTTATTTTGTTTCTTTTGACTCTCCAGGAAAATCTTGGGCGGTTTTTATTTCATCAACTCCTCTTTTCTGTCGGCGTATTGTGGCGCCTTTATAGCTATTCTATTGGAACGGAAATCCAGGTATTGTGAATGTTCAAATATTTGGAAATGATTGGCACACACAAAAATAACTGCCAACAATGTTTCGCAAAGTACAAGTGTGACATAATCATTAATAAAAATAAAATCATTCCAAGATTACTGCAGCTTATTAATACATCATGCAATGATAAATGTTTAAAAATTTGTAGTCATGCATTTTAGGGGAACAGTATGACAAATCAAAATTGACTTTTCATGAATGTTTGGCTTCGTTGACAAAACTGATGCTTTCAAGAGATGCTTACCAGTGTTATGTTGATTGCCTATCTATATAAGATGTTACAATTGCCAACAGTTTGTTTATTCTTCTGATAAGATGAACCAGAGTTTGTGGGTTTGTAAGATTCAGTTATCCAACAAATCTCCTCTATGAGCAACACACCTTGCGATGAATACTTTCGGGGGGTTTCACATGTATTGTAATTAAGATTTAATAGTCCCATCACCCCTACACAAGCAAAACTTTCAGAAAAGATATTTTGATGCTTGAGAGTGGCAATAAGCAGTAATACTCATGTTCAGTTGACTTTCTTACATTGCCTGTTTGCAAATTTTATATTTATAACGTTTCGAATGATAGTCTTGGAATATTACTTGGAGACACTTGCTTATTCACAGACTGACTTGGGGCAGTAGGGTAACCTAGAAGTTAAAGCGTCTGCTTGTCACGTCAAAGACCTGGGTTCCATTCTCTAGATTGGTACAGTGTGTGAAGCTCATGTCCCCTGTCGTGATATTGCTGAAATATTGCTAAAAGTGGCATAAAACCATCCTCAATACCTCACTCACTCATTCACTCTATTCTGAAAACTGACAAGAAACAACAATTTTGTGGGTTATTGGGATCTTTTATTGAACTATGATTTTTGACTGCTATTCGGTTTTTTAGTGTTACACACTTTCGTCATCTTCTGTAAAACAAAGTAGCCTGTGACGATGAAACATTACATTGTATCTTAACATGACAGCAACTCTTACAAATGCTAGCCACCTTCTTAAAATATAGAAATTTGGCATGGTTGTTTTTGTCAGTACTGGGGCCAAATGTGCACAACCAATTTCTTGTGATGAGTTATGACATCTATTCACCATTTACTGAACAATGACTGCTGTCATGAATTTGAGAATACCTGTCAAGCAGTATAAATGAAGGTGTAAACACAACAGGGAATCATATGCAAGATGGCACCATACAATAGCCTTCCTTTGGGTTTCTACATGTTGTACACATAAAGTTCCCAAACGCGTATTTCTGTGTGAGTCAAGTGAGCTAGTTTACATATGTTGTACTTTCATTTACCGTTAAGGCACTCTTTCACACCACACTTCTGTAAAAAAATAAATAATGTATTTCCTTTTCAATAGTACTGACTATCAGTCCTCAGGGAAACTCTCATATGATTTATCTCAATGTTTTGATGTATGGAACAATTGTTTATGTTCCATGTATGGCCAGTGTTCTCTTTTTGGAAGGTGGTCACCTCAAAGTTTCAACTATCAATTTCAGGCAAGTCATAATGGATAATAAGTCTTTTATTGCATCAGTGGGAAACTAAAGTGAGTGCCTGTGCCCAATATATAATGTAGACCAAAATATTGTTGAAAATGTGTGAAATTGTGGATTAAATGATTTGTCCCAGATTCTCTCCTTTCCCACCTTTATAATGAACAGCAGCCCTATAAATCATATCAGTTTTTTTACTACACTTTAACCTTTTTTATATTTTGCAAACTTATTAACACTTCCTTACCCCTTTCATATAACACTTGTACTAATAGTATTGGACCTGTGTGTTAGAAATGCCTGTCACTATAAAGATACAGTATTTACATATTTAGATGTATGTTTGTTTCATTGGAATTACTAGTCACTGTTTTTGTCACTCTTAGCACTTTATCCTTCATTTGTTATTTTTGTTTGTTTAACATTTGATGCATGTGTTTTCAACATCTGTGTTTGATCTAATTGGTGCAGGATGGGTGTACGTTTTTTTAAGCATGTTTTTCTATATGTTTCAGTCATGCCAAATATACTACTCAGTTTTTGAAAGGGTAAATCAGATGTGTCATATTTGTAACTATACTCTTAACGTTATGTGATCATTATATTTATTCCTCATGAAAAGAAAAAAAAATGTCATAATGAGTAGTATATGTTTTTATGTTGGCAGATCATGGAATATAATTTTATGTATTTTATTAACATGTTTCTTAATATTATTGATCACTTTGTGATTGGGGTAATATGTCTTGCCACATGATTCCAGCAGAAGCTCCCCTCGCCTTCCATGGTTACGAGGTTGAGTATTACTGTAACTACATAGTATGCTTGGAGAATAAGTGTATGTGTTGGTTATAGACACACAAGAGGGACGTCAGGTGTAGCAAAGGTAAAATATGTTGATTATTTAGCCATCAGATTTGGCAGCCTGTCCAAGTAGCCTTGTCACGTCCACACTGGTACCACTACCAGTGAAGATCGGGGATAAAATTGTCCTAAGCTTTGACTGACAGGTCTGTTTAGTTGGTTGATGCATCATGTCATCTTATTCCATCCGTGTAGATTTAATGGACTTGTGATGGCAATCACTGGATTGTCTGGACTCATCGATTTACAGACTGCTGAGGAGATGTTAAAATACACTCACAAAATCAAAACACTGATGGTACCATTTACTTCCATTTCATCTACGTTGGCACCACTTCCATCCATTCCAGTCTAACACTGGTACCACTTCCATCCATTCCAGTCCAACACTGGCACCACTTCCATCCATTCCAGTCCAACACTGGCACCACTTCCATCCATTCCAGTCTAACACTGGTACCACTTCCAGTGCAACACTGGCACCACTTCCAGTGCAACACTGGTACCACTTCCTTCCATTCCAGTGCAACACTGGTACCACTTCCATCCATTCCAGTCCAACACTGGTACCACTTCCATCCATTCCAGTCCAACACTGGTACCACTTCCATCCATTCCAGTCCAAACACTGGTACCACTTTCATCCATTCCAGTCCGACACCAGTACCACCCAGTACCAAATCCTTAGAGGTACAACACCCTATCTACACCCAACCACCCTGCCTCTATGGCCTACCCACACAGGTACCACCCAGTACCAAACTCTGTCCTGAGAGGTTCAACACCCTATCGACACCCCATCCACCCTGCTCTATACCCTGCCCACCTAGGTGCCACTCAGTACCAAACTCTGTCCTTAGCAGTACAACACCCTATCTACACCCAACCACCCTGCCTCTAAGTCCTTCCCACCCTGGTATCATTTAGTACAAAAGCCTTTCCTTAGCGGTATACCACCCTATCGACCCCCCAACCACCCTGTCCCTATACCCTACCCACCTATGAACCATTCAGGACCAAACCCAGTCCTTAGCGTTCCAACACCCAGTCAACACCCAATCACCCTGCCTGTATAGCCTAGTTACCCATGAACCATCCAGTACCAAACCCAGTCCTTAGCGTTCCAACACCCAGTCAACACCCAATCACCCTGCCTGTATAGCCTAGTTACCCATGAACCATCCAGTACCAAACCCAGTCCTTAGCGTTCCAACACCCAGTCAACACCCAATCACCCTGCCTGTATAGCCTAGTTACCCATGAACCATCCAGGACCAAACCCAGTCCTTAGCGTTCCAACACCGAGTCAACACCCAATCACCCTGCCTGTATAGCCTAGTTACCCATGAACCATCCAGTACCAAACCCAGTCCTTAGCGTTCCAACACCCAGTCAACACCCAATCACCCTGCCTGTATAGCCTAGTTACCCATGAACCATCCAGTACCAAACCCAGTCCTTAGCGTTCCAACACCCAGTCAACACCCAATCACCCTGCCTGTATAGCCTAGTTACCCATGAACCATCCAGTACCAAGCCCAGTCCTTAGCGTTCCAACACCCAGTCAACACCCAATCACCCTGCCTGTATAGCCTAGTTACCCATGAACCATCCAGTACCAAACCCAGTCCTTAGCGTTCCAACACCCAGTCAACACCCAATCACCCTGCCTGTATACTCTACCCACCCATGAACCATCCAGTACCAAACCCAGTCCTTAGCGTTCCAACACCCAGTCAACACCCAATCACCCTGCCTGTATAGCCTAGTTACCCATGAACCATCCAGTACCAAACCCAGTCCTTAGCGTTCCAACACCCAGTCAACACCCAATCACCCTGCCTGTATAGCCTAGTTACCCATGAACCATCCAGTACCAAACCCAGTCCTTAGCGTTCCAACACCCAGTCAACACCCAATCACCCTGCCTGTATAGCCTAGTTACCCATGAACCATCCAGTACCAAACCCAGTCCTTAGCATTCCAACACCCAGTCAACACCCAACCACCCTGCCTGTATAGCCAAGTTACCCAGGTAACATTCAGTACCAAAGACAGTCCTTAGTGGCACTGCACCCAACTGATACCCCAACCACCCTGTATCCATACCCTATCCATTGAGTACTACACCATGGTACTATACCCTGTCCAACCCCAGTAACACACCCCCAGGGTTGAACTAACACCCATTATCACATGAAGCACATGTTGAACATATTCTGCAGTGCCTTCCCTGTACCTGCCACACCTCCAGCCACACCCAGTTACCTGTATATGATTCTCTAACATTTACATTTGGTAACCCAACATCTAGCTTTGGTTTCTCATATCTGTGTATGAGCTGAGAGTGTTCATGTGCACATGATAAGTCTAGCAGCCGGGACTATACCATGGGATGTGTTATTGCTGAATCTGCCTATGATTTGCTACCGATGTGCAGCGAACAGAGCCAGATAAACATTCAGCGCTTGCACTATTTTGGGAACATATCTTTAAGCCTATGACCTAAAGCCATATTTGTAGTGACCAAATGATTTGTGGGAGCAGTGAGTCAAATGCCATCTTGTATTGATAGACAGTTGGTATTCTGATGGAGATGGTTATGTGCCAGACTGGCTGGTTTTTCCAAGATAGGAATTTACTTGTGTGTAAAAAGTCAATCATGTTTTATAAGTGGGATGTAACTGAGCGTCACATTACCTGCCTGTGATAGACGACACTGAGTGATGTGCAGGATAATGTTTCTACGGTTACGTCCATCTTTTGTGATATACCATAGTTTCATATATTTATATACACACGGTTTCACTTTGCTGGTGTACAGTTCTATCAGACTCTGGTGTTCTCCCCTCCATGGCAAACAATTTTCTGAGAAAATGATCATTATCTTATAACCTTACTTGAAATAATAAGTATGCAGACAGTTTGTTGGTTTAGCTATTATATAAAGTTTTAAAATATTCATCAAAACTGGTCATTACAACTGTCAATGAACTGTTATTGCTGAAGCTGAAACTAACACAGATCTCAGGTGTATTGTTATGGACAGTGCATGGATGCACTTGGGTGCTTAAGGAATTTGGTAAGCAGAACAATGATATCTGATATAAAAATGATTAGGCAAGGCTAGTTTGGGTATTTTAACAAATATTCTAGATTGCTCTGTCAAACAAGAGGCAAAGTAAAAGGAAATATTTTCAGTATTTATGTAACATTGAATGAGAAAAAAATCTGAAGTTAAAAGTTATTAAAACATAAAAGTTAAATAATGCAAAAACTGATATTTTCAAATTACTTTTAAATTTAAAACTGTTTGGAAAGGCAATTTATTATAAGAAAATAAATTGGAACTGGTCTAAGCCTACTGGTAATGTTTTCGCCACCAGAGATGTGAGGTCACCATTAGCACACACACATAGCACTGTGGGCATAGATAAAAATGTGTTGTCATCAGAACAAAGGACTTTCAAGGCAACAAATATCCCCAGTTTACGACATGAATTACTACATTAAAAACTGTTACGTTAATGGTGTGAGCATCCCATTTCCATGTGATCTGCTGTAAAGTGGCAGAGCTGGCTACCAAGTGGAACAATGTGACATACGCTTTGTGACGTTTATGCCTGTTTCTGTTAAACAACACCAAAATGCTAATATGCATTACACACTTGGCTGGGTTTGTTTCAGCTGGTGTGCTTGCTGCAGTGCATTGTGCAGTGTGTTATACAGTCTCTGCCCACTAGAGCATGAATGTATCCTGCATGTACATGTTTGCTTGGTTGTTGTGGAGTAAGAGGGACATGCTGCACATGAAAAGCAGGTGAGATGCAGTGAGGGTTTAACGTCATTTTCATGACATGGTGACATGCATTCATGACAGCATGAGTGTGTGTTTTTCATGTACCCATTCGGACTGATGTAGGTTTTATGGTGATAGCTCACAGAGATACCATAATGCAGTGTAACATGGAAACCCAACTCGGACACATATATTGACACTAAGGTAGTCTCTGCTTGTCTCCTTGCCATCCCTTATCCCCTGAAGGTTAAGTGGGGCAGTGGGTAGCATAGTGGTTAGAGTGATTGTTTGTCCCAACAAAGATCTTGGGTTAATTCCTCACATGGGTCCTATGTGTGAAACCCATTTCTGGTGTCCCGTCCGAGTTATTGCTGGAATATTACTACAAGTGGCATCAAACCAAATTCACTCGCTCATTCAGAGTTAAGTGCTGGACAGGAAGGTACTGACTGTTCACAGTTTTTGTAGGTTGGGTCTGGGGATCAAACCACTGACTTCCAGCTCTCAGTTAGACTCTCTGTCAGTTATGCCAATGCCACAGTCTGTGAGTAGAGGAACATGTCATTACTACTGGATGTTTTCAGACCAGATGTAGGTGGACAGATGCAAGTTACTCTTACACCAGATAGAAATGTACATTGTGTGAGTTGATTGTTCCTCTTTTAATGCAGCAATTACAATGTACCATATAATCCAGTGATTGACATCATGAACATCAATTATTTGCCATTACATCCATGTAATCCAAGTCAGTGAGGCAGACATCCCCATCCTGCTTTTTGCCTCTTATGGGTTAGTAAAGAGCAGTTCTAAATTGTGTTTTCAACAGATTCTGTCAGACCACTTCAATGAATAATTACAACAAACATTAAGAATGTGTTACCCTCATTATTCAAGAAAATAGAACATTGCCTTGTATTTTAGGAATATATTAAATATTATGATTTGTTAAGTCCTAACCCTTGATGCTGTTGCTATACCGCTGCCTCAAGATCAACTGAAACCTGGCCAGGCATATTCTCACTTCCTGTAATGTCATCAGTGCAAACTTAAAAATCTTCAAAAAAGCACTTTATCTCAAAAACTAATTTAAAAAATAAATTTTGAATTCCTAAGCAATAAAGCTTTGTCATTTTGGTCCAATACTTCCAGACTTACGAAACAGCAGTGGGTTAAGTTTATTTGAAATTGTTTTCCCTCCATGGGGAAACCTACAGAAAGATTATTCAGTCATACATTATGCTGTCAGACCAACGAGATCTGCTTATCATTACACTACATCATAGCAACATTTTCCCGTGAAAAATTTTGAATTTCTTCTCAATTTTAGATCTTTCTTCACTCAATGAACTCGAAAACATTAAAATGAGTGAATTACTTTTCACAAGAAAACTGAATGGAATTATTTACAAAAATCAATATTTGGATCCACTTGCCTGTGTGATTCGATGCTTTGTTGATGATAGTTGAATTTTGTCATCATCGTATCTGTTAGTTCAGTTCAATACATATACTCTACAAAAGTTACCTAACTGTCCTTTAACATGTTCCAGTGAATCTTAATTTCATGGCTGCATTTTGTATTTTGAAATGTGTATCATGCATACAAACAGCAGAACATTTGTTAAACTATTTCAAATTGATATTATCGTGATAAAAATATTTAAGTTGTTGAGATAATCATTATTGTAACAGGGACATTATTTGTGATGAGAAATAATTTTCAAATGTAAAAATATTGCAGACAGTTTTTGGATTAAATAAATTTTTTAAAAATATCAAAAACTGAATAATTATGGCATGTAACATGTTCAACACAAATGAAGTTTATAGTTACTGTGAGAAATTGTGAGACGATGTGTAGAAAATGAAGCAAACTGTATGTTAGTTTATAGGAGAAATATACATAGTGCTAGAAATATTACCCAAATACTTCTGTTTAATTTTAAGAGAATAATTACTGTTTTGGATATTTAACATGATTGTGATCAGTGCACAGTTGGGATGAATGGGACATTATATATTTATATTAATTTTATGGAAGTATAGTTTTTTTAGAAGAATTAACATTCAAAGTGCTGAGACTATAACAAAAATGTTTAATGCTGATATTACCAGAATAATTATGGCATTGAACATTAATGAAGATTGTAATCAGTGGCCATGTTGTGTAATAGAGCTTCACTCTGCAGGAGATATTACAGCTGCCTGTTAGATACAGGCAGCAGAAGTTGAGGACATGAAACTCAATTTAATGTCTCATGGAGAATGGAAGAAACAATATCTGAATGCGGTTGTCTGTTTTTCTGTGACAGTTTTCTGTACTGACATTACTACTGCTGTATGTTGATTACATTTGCCATAAACGTATTGAAAGTTTTTTGAATACAACAAAAACTCTGATTCAGGGAGGTATTTATTACCTATTTCTTTTAACAGTTTTCACAGCACCATATGGAGATTTGCTTGATAAGATGAAGTTGAAAATGGGAGATTTATAGCAGTTATGATAAGTTGTACTAGTTGGGAGTGTACAAGCAGGGCTGATTATATTCAGGTAATGCATTCAGCATGAGAACATTCCGAGGGCTGTATTTATGTAGGAATATTTAAGCGAGGTAAAATTGACAGTGACATATAGGGTCGTTTTTTGGGTAGTGACAAGAATGCAGAGGTAGATGATATGTTTGTTTTATTTTCTCTGTGATAGATGATCTGCAAGAAGGGGTTGGAATGAAAGTGTGTCTGAGGGGAAATATTACAGTTATTTGCTGGTAATATAAGTGTTCATTTTATGTCTGTTGGTCCTGCTTCTCATGGCCATATGTAACAGAGAGAAGGATTGAAAAGATGACTTAAAGTCTATGAGATGCAGGGATATATACCCAATACTTCATCCCCTTGTTATCCTTCTACCATCCTCTCTGTCCCCAAAATGCTTGCATGGAGCATGCTGTGTATGAGTTTTATAGTCTGAAAATTTAATCGAACTTGACACAAGCCTAATGCTCCAAGTCACAGAATGCATTAAATCCTGGCCTAAATGACTTGTTTTATTGAAGGCTTCGGCAACGGTTAGCCTGCATGAGACTGATGCAGATCGTTGCTCCTGTTGCAATACCAACGTGCAGTCATCCTCCCCAGACCAAAACATGTCGTGCCTCCATTCGAAACACACTGCATTAATCTCTGTCATAAACATTTAGTTTCAAGCAGAGAAGACGAGGAATAGGGCTCGTTGTTGTTCATCATTTTCAAAGCATTTGGAACAAAAAAGTTATGATATATTGAATCACAAATTAAAAATTGAGATAAATGCAGTCCGGAAATGTGGAAGGGTCTGGATTGTATCAAGATTGTGCATGGAGTGATGGTAGTGTATGCTGTCGACAATCAGTGGTAACACAGACCGTAGCGTCTGACTCACCCTCTTCCCTGACCCCACGCAGCATCAACACCAAGTCGGGTACTTTGTGTACATGCTGCAAGAGTTTGGGAAAATCTCAAAATTATATTTCACATTGTTTACAATCAAATGATATCAGTTGATTTATCATATTTATGTTGAGAGATTGTGGTATCTTCATTGCAAACTGCTTTTGGTTTGATGTCAGTCTTGGCCATACAGATAGTGAGTCAGGCTTTCTGTAATTTGTCTCATGGATGATAATTGTAAAATTGGATCTGGCAATGAGCGATCATGTAGGATGATGGTTTTAGAAGACAACCCAGGGTCAGAGCACAGACACCTTCACCTCCCTTCTCGGTCCTCCTCTTGACAAATCAGTGTCACACCAGCAGTCCCAATTGCTCAGTGTCACATCAAACACAGTCATGTCTCTCCTGTGCAGTGTCATCTCACAGTCATTTATGTCTCACCTGCTCATTGTGATATCAAACACAGTGATGTCTCTCCTTATTGTCTCATCATACACAGGGTGTCTCACCTACTAATTTTCTCATCATACAAAGTGATGTCTCCCCTGCTTAATATCTCATCATACACAGGCTGTCTCACTTGGTAATGTCTCATCATACACAGGCTGTCTTACCTAAATGTCTCATCAAACAGTGATGTCTTACCTGCTAAATGTCTCATCAAGCACTGTGATGTCTTACCTACATGATACAGAGGCTGTCTCACCTGATAACTGACTCATCATACACAGACTGTCTCACCCACTTATTGTCTCATGCACAGTGATGTCTCACCTGCTTATTGTCTCATCATACACAGGCTGTCTCACCTGCTTATTGTCTCATCACACACAGGCTGTCTCACCTGCTTGTTGTCTCATCATACACAGACTGTCTCAACTGCTTATTGTCTCATCATACACTGACTGTCTCACTTGCTTATTGTCTAATCACACACAGACTGTCTCACCTGCTTATTGTCTCATCATACACAGACTGTCTCAACTGCTTATTGTCTCATCATACACTGACTGTCTCACTTGCTTATTGTCTCATCATATACAGATTGTCTCACCTACTTCTTGTCTCATCATACACTGGCTGTCTCAACTTATAAGTGTCTCATCATACATTCATACATCTGGATGCACAGGTGTCCACAGGACCCAGACAGCACAGTTTGGTGTATAGAATTACTTCCCTTGAGCACATTAAAACCCAATATTGTGGGTTTGAATCCTGCTTCTGATTATGTTTCTATTTGAGTTGAGTTGGGTTTTATTTTTCCTGCCATATATTGACAGGATCAAGCTTGCGTTCATAAATATTTGAAGCACAAATTCCAAATGAGTTTCATGTTAAAACATGTATTCATTACATTATTATGTACAAGCAGAAATGTCAAATTCAAATGATTCTAGTTTTGCCCAAACCACTCATCAACACTGATTCACCCTGTTTCTAAGGATAGTATGGATGTTACAGGATGTTCTTTATTATCAGATACATGGACATCTTCCTTCTGTAGTCAGTTTTATTGGAATCATACAATAAGACATCTTCTTGAAAGTAACTGTTAATGTCAGATACGAGCTACATGTTTCCAGATATGCTGAACAAACAATGGATATATTGTCAGAGAAAACTAAACTTGACAAGGCATCCCAGAAATTCCCCAGTATAGGATAAGTCAAGATGCTGGTATGGTGATGAGACAATGATTTTTAACACTAACTGCTTGGGATGAGGTTGGGTGAGACATCTGGTGTGTTGTCACTAGATAATCAATTATTTGTCAAATAAATCAATAAACATCTTTCATATCAGAATATTGCTCCAACTGTTACCTGACATAACTGATGATCTTGATACAGCCAGATGATAGATAGTCTTCAGGGGACATGTGTGACTGTTGTTGTCAATAGCTGTCCTTACAGCCATTATTGACATAACTGATGATGTGGTACCTGTGACACTGATATCTAGTCTTTAGGAAACATGTATAAATTGTGTCGTTGATAACTGTCAGTCAAACTGACAAATTGTAGCAGGTCACAGTGATAACCAGTGTTCAGGAGACATGTATCACTGATGGTGTCAATTAATGTCATGCCAACCATGACTTGATGTAAATATTGAATTGTAAAATACCAATCATGTAACTGACATTCACTTATGGGCCACTTTGTGTACACTTGTCCACATTAGAGATACATTACTGATGGTGTCAGTAACTATCTCATTTAAGTGACAATGAATGATGACTTGTTTTCAGGAAACATGCATCGCCCTTCTCAATGCTTGTCACTCCCACTGGTGTATTGTCTGTCATACAGACTCAGAAGCAAATATGTCCAAGAAAACCCAAGCAAGTGTAGAAAATGATTTTTTTTCTATGATTTTTTTTCTCTGTATGATATGTTCATTTCAGAGACATGTTAGTCAAACTGTCATACCTATGACCCCTTTTTACACGAGATACATACGTACCTTATGGAACAGTGGTCTTGGGCTTTGTGTGTGAACCACTGCAATTGTCATCCTCTATAGCCACTGTATATTAATGCAAATATATTATGCTTAAAAATATAGTAAGGTTAGCATACCAGAAGCAGATGTAGTGATTGCTATACTGAATATCCATAAAAAGTATCATCATTCTTCATCACCTCAACTTCTAAAATGCCGGTCAAATAAGTCATACCAGATGCAGTCATCGGAGAATATATGGATGTAAGTGCAACAAGACTTCTATGGTATTCCTGCTACGACTGCTATGCAAGGTCCTATATTTTCTCTTCATAGACATGCTGTTTTTGCAATGGCTTGTATTAGTGGTGCTTTGTTCAAGCCAAGCAGCTGTGTTGAATTTCACGTGAGAGAATGCACATTATGACCAATATTATGTCCATTTGAAATAAACGTTGACTTCAGCGTGATAAACATGATTTTTTAAATACTTTGAATACTCTCATTCTTCAAATCTTTTGAAAGAAAATATTGTCACTAAGATTTTCTGAGTCTTTTAATACAACAAAGCGGACAGTGTACATTTCCACAGTGTCTTATTTTAGAAAAGTGTCAAGAAAGCGCTTATTTGTTGTGAACAGAATTTAAAGCATTGGTCAAATATTCTGTAAGCTGTTGTGCCATATACATGTAGAGGCATTCTGCTGTGGTTGACACGGGAATAAAGACGGGCCAAAATACATGGATGGGGGTGGGATTTCACACGCAAATAAACATTTATTTTTGGATGTATTTGAGTTAGGGTTGAGGGAGGCCGTGTGTGAGCGTGGAGAGACAGGCAGGTGGGATAAAGGTAATTAGTGTTAAGGCTTGTGTGAACACCGGTACTACACACTGGTACAAGGCATGCCATACACTCATCTAGGGACCTAATAGATGTTTTCTGTTACGAGAAAACATTTTTGTGATTTTATTGAAAACCTCCCTGACTCAATTCAAAATTATCCAAATAGACACTGGACCATAAGGATATTAGAATATGAGACATTAAGGTAGCACAATTAGGATGTTAGATATGAAAACACCATTAGGATGTTAGACATTAAGAAGGCACCATTAGGATTTGAGACATGGTAAAATGTGATACATTAAGGTAACACCAGTAGGATGTGACACATTAAATTGGCACCATTAGGATGTGAGACATTAAGGTAGCATCATTAGGACATGAGACATTAAGTTAGCATCATTAGGATGTGAGACACTAAAGTAACACCAGTAGGATGTGAGACATTAAGTTGGCACCATTAGGATGTGGGACATTAAGTAGGCACCATTAGGACATGAGACATTAAGATAGCATCATTGGGATGTGAGACACTAAGGTAACACCAGTAGAATGTGAGACATTAAGTTGGCACCATTAGGATGTGGGGCATTGAATAGGCACCATTAGGACATGAGACATTAAGATAGCATCATTAGGATGTGAGACATGAGAGTAGCACTATTAAGATGTGATGCTTTACAGTAGCACCATAGAGACATGAGACATTAAGATAGCGCCATAAAGAAATCACAGGTAATACCTCTCGTATTTCATAGCTGAAGAGATACCTTAAGGGCCTTTGAGTGACTCTTGAGAAACAATAATGGTGGGTAATGAAGTTTCAGATGATTCTGCCATTTTTCAATGAATCTTCACATGCTGAAATTGAGTGTTTGTTGTTAATTGTAATTCACGCATGTCAGACTGGCCATCTATAGTTCTACATTAAACTTAGCACATTGTTCTGACACAGACTGTGTACAGTTCTCACACTGGGAAGGAAGGGAGTCTGTGAATTGGTGTTTTTGTCTGTCATGATGTCAGCGTGACACAGCATGTGAGCTACCATCTCCAGGATGGAAGGCTTCAAGTCTAGACCCAGGTCAGTGTCAGTCTGTCAAGTTGAAAGGCAATCCATGCACCAGTGAGACATTCAAAATTATACAGATTCATTGGAAAAAAATAATTTAAGCTTTGTAGTCTGATTACCACAGCCAGGTCCTTCTCTGTGTCCGATAAATAATGTTGATGCGACAAAGTAATCTGAATGAGACGTTACTCAGAATGTTCATCTCCAGTTTGAGATGCTGCTTTTCATTAGCTGATGGTTGAGTCAAAGAGACGGAGCCTGGGCGTTAACATGGTATTGTAAGTCTGCTCAAGTTCTCTTGTGTTCTACTGTAGCTGCAGGGTAATAGCTGTACAATCACTGATTACTGAAAAACATTTAAATTCTGGTGTTTGAGATGGGTGCTGGAAGGGATAAAACGCGTGCTGGAAGGGATAAGAGGGGTACTGGAAGGGATAAAACGGGTGCTGGAAGGGATAAGACGGGTGCTGGAAGGGGTAAGACGGTGCTGGAAGGGATGTAGGGTTTATTAAGGACACTGATGGTGGTGATGGCTGTGGTTGTGAGTTGTGTTGTCTTGAGTGTTGGGGCAGGAGTGGTGGTCATGGTGATAGTTTGGGGAGCAACTGAAATATTTGTAGATATTAGTCTGTTAGGAAGGTACACAGACCATACCTCTAACATCCCACTTCCAGCAGGCACCTGGTCATCCCTCCGACATCCTCACCCTACGTCAAGCAGCAACCACCCATATGACCAGTCTCCAACCATAGCCCCTCCCTCAAGCCCTGTCCAGTCCCTCCCCTAACACTGTGTGGTCCAGCTTCATCTGACACAAGATTACAGCCTGATCTGCACTGCTCCCTGAAGAATGTTATGTACCACAGATGGCCTTGGTAAATAATACTGACTTGTTTGTCTGTTTTGCTATTTATAATGAGGATAAGGGTTAGATAGGCCTCCATGGGGCCAGGTCAGTGGCAGGGGATATATAAGTGAGGTAGATAGGTGTAAGATAAGCTGGCAGATCGGGCAACATGGTGACACCAAGGTGAACATTTGTTTGTAGGAGGAGGGTCAGTGTCAGGGAAGAAAAATACTCTGAGAGGTTTGGTGTCAGATGTTACAGTCTACCTAGGATCATAGCAGATTTAGATGGCAGCTGAAAGAACTGTACACTTCTACCTGGCCAGATTAAAGACAGGGATTAACATAGCCTCATTGACTGACTCCTGTTCTGGTTTCATGCTAGTGTGGTTAGGCTGGATGGTGAATGTGATAGGTCAGCAACTGCCATGTGCCAGCTCACACCTGGGAAAGGAGGGCCTTGGTTGCGTGACATCTACCTGTCATACCAAGATTATGCACACCTAAGAAGCCTGGATTAACTGGGGGGTCAACTCAGGGTCTGCACACCTGGATGGTTGTGTTGACCAGGGATCTAGTAGTGTCATTTGGGGTCAGTGAATCGGATGGAAGCAAGTAGAACTAACATAGGGGATCAGTGATTCTAAAGTGGGGTTATTTGTTGCCATCAGCTGAAACGACATATAATTACGCTTGTCCAAAGGCCAAGTACGTTACTTCTGCCTCTTCATGTCATCTGGTAATATTCTGCTTGGCTATTTCTCTACCCCTAACATTACATGGCCATTAGAATGAAACAGTCACATTAGCATGTGCCACCATTATAACATTAGTGTATGTTGTAGTGTGTGAATGTTTGTGATGGTTTGGATAGCCTGAATGTGGCTGTTCTGTATATACAGCGTGACAGATTGTTATTTACTCTCCACTGACATGCAATCTGTGACATTACTCACTATGGTAAGCCCCATGACTTAATAACCCGATGACAAACCTCTCTAACCCACTTAACCTCATGACCACCCCTCTTAACCCCAGGACAATTCTCCTAGTGTCTTATTTGACCGTACTGTCCAGCCCACACAAAAACTCTTCTAGCCCCATATGAACTAACCCACAAACCCCCGTGACCTCCCTCCAACCCCGAAGACAACTCTTCAAGACCTATATATGACCAAACCCTCCAACCCCCATGACAACTCTTCAAGACCTGTATATGATCAAACCCTCCAACCCCCATGACAACTCTTCAAGACCTATATATTACCAAACCCTCCAACCCCCAAGACAACTCTTCATGACAACTCTTCAAGACCTGTATATGACCAAACCCTCCAACCCCCAAGACAACTCTTCAAGACCTATATATTACCAAACCCTCCAACCCCCACGACAACTCTTCATGACAACTCTTCAAGACCTGTATATGACCAAACCCTCCAACCCCCATGACAACTCTTCAAGACCTATATATTACCAAACCCTCCAACCCCCACGACAACTCTTCATGACAACTCTTCAAGACCTGTATATGACCAAACCCTCCAACCCCCAAGACAACTCTTCAAGACCTATATATTACCAAACCCTCCAACCCCCACGACAACTCTTCATGACAACTCTTCAAGACCTGTATATGACCAAACCCTCCAACCCCCATGACATCTCTTCAAGACCTATATATTACCAAACCCTCCAACCCCCAAGACAACTCTTCAAGACCTATATATTACCAAACCCTCCAACCCCCACGACAACTCTTCATGACAACTCTTCAAGACCTGTATATGACCAAACCCTCCAACCCCCATGACAACTCTTCAAGACCTATATATTACCAAACCCTCCAACCCCCACGACAACTCTTCATGACAACTCTTCAAGACCTGTATATGACCAAACCCTCCAACCCCCACGACAACTCTTCATGACAACTCTTCAAGACCTGTATATGACCAAACCCTCCAACCCCCAAGACAACTCTTCAAGACCTATATATGACCAAACCCTCCAACCCCCATGACAACTCTTCAAGACCTATATATGACCAAACCCTCCAACCCCCAAGACAACTCTTCAAGACCTATATATTACCAAACCCTCCAACCCCCACGACAACTCTTCATGACAACTCTTCAAGACCTGTATATGACCAAACCCTCCAACCCCCAAGACAACTCTTCAAGACCTATATATGACCAAACCCTCCAACCCCCAAGACAACTCTTCATGACAACTCTTCAAGACCTGTATATGACCAAACCCTCCAACCCCCAAGACAACTCTTCAAGACCTATATATTACCAAACCCTCCAACCCCCACGACAACTCTTCATGACAACTCTTCAAGACCTGTATATGACCAAACCCTCCAACCCCCAAGACAACTCTTCAAGACCTATATATGACCAAACCCTCCAACCCCCACGACAACTCTTCATGACAACTCTTCAAGACCTGTATATGACCAAACCCTCCAACCCCCAAGACAACTCTTCAAGACCTATATATTACCAAACCCTCCAACCCCCACGACAACTCTTCATGACAACTCTTCAAGACCTGTATATGACCAAACCCTCCAACCCCCATGACAACTCTTCAAGACCTATATATTACCAAACCCTCCAACCCCCAAGACAACTCTTCAAGACCTATATATGACCAAACCCTCCAACCCCCATGACAACTCTTCATGACAACTCTTCAAGACCTGTATATGACCAAACCCTCCAACCCCCATGACAACTCTTCAAGACCTATATATGACCAAACCCTCCAACCCCCACGACAACTCTTCATGACAACTCTTCAAGACCTGTATATGACCAAACCCTCCAACCCCCAAGACAACTCTTCAAGACCTATATATGACCAAACCCTCCAACCCCCATGACAACTCTTCAAGACCTATATATGACCAAACCCTCCAACCCCCAAGACAACTCTTCAAGACCTATATATTACCAAACCCTCCAACCCCCACGACAACTCTTCATGACAACTCTTCAAGACCTATATATGACCAAACCCTCCAACCCCCAAGACAACTCTTCAAGACCTATATATGACCAAACCCTCCAACCCCCATGACAACTCTTCAAGACCTGTATATGACCAAACCCTCCAACCCCCAAGACAACTCTTCAAGACCTGTATATGACCAAACCCTCCAACCCCCAAGACAACTCTTCAAGACCTGTATATGACCAAACCCTCCAACCCCCAAGACAACTCTTCAAACCCATATCATCAAACCCTCAGATCCCCCATCATCACCCTCCAACTGCCCATGACAACTCTTCTAACCTTGTATGACCAAACCCTCTGACCTCAGGACAATACTTCTAGCCCCATGTGACCAAACCCTCCACCCTCATGACAACTCATCTAACCTTTTATGACCAAACCCTCTAACCCCAGGACAATACTTCTAGCCCCGTATGACCAAACCCTCCAACCCCCATAACAACTCTTCTAACCTTGTATGACCAAACCCTCTAACCCCAGGACAATACTTCTAGCCCCGTATGACCAAACCCTCCAACCCCCAAGACAACTCTTCAAACCCATATTATCAATCCCTCGGATCCCCCATTATCACCCTCCAACTGCCCATGACAACTCTTCTAACCTTTGTGTGACCAAACCCTCTAACCGCAGGACAATACTTCTAGCCCCAGATGACCAAACCCTCCAACCCCCATGACAACTGTTCTAACCTTGTATGACCAAACCATCTAACCCCAGGACAGTACTTCTAGCCCCATGTGACCAAACTCTCCAACCCCCATGACAACCCTTCTAACCTTGTATGACCAAACCCTCTAAGCCCAGGACAATACTTCTAGCCCCGTATGACCAAACCCTCCAACCCCCAAGACAGCTCTTCTAACACCAATGACCAGCCTCCCAACCCCATAACAACTTATCAAGCCCTATTTGACCAAATCACCAGACCCCATGACATCTCTTCCGGCCCCAATCCAAGACTGAAGGGTGTCACTTGATTATTGTCTACATGATATTGATTGGGGTAAGGGCAATGGAAAATACAAAATTCTCCAGCTATATGGAATTGAGTCAGCTGGAGAGGAAACATATTTGATGATAAGGTGGCCTTGTATATCAGAGATTCGATCAGATGTGCCCATAGAGAATAGTTAAGAGATCCTGAAACATATTTTGCTTTTCCGTATGTGGTGTTCTTTGATTATTACCTTCATGTAATGACAAGTGTTGTTTGACAAATTTTACACTTCAGTTCCTATGAACTAGTACAGTGACTGGTATTTGTTCATCAGGGAATATTTAATCAAGCATTCACTTGTCCTTCCATAGGAATCAAGTGTCCTGGCTTAATCATTGTACATGAAGTGCTGTATGCATACACCAGGACCAGAACCACTGTCTTGTCATGTCATCCTCAGAGACTCTCTGTTCCAAGCATTGATCATGCCCTGAAACAAAGACCTGATCTCCTCACTGCCTTTGATATTATTTGAAGGACTTGGTTTTTTAGCAAATACTTCTGGGGCAAAAATAGTCGTCTATTTTCTGTGTCAGTCACATCAATGTCCACCAGTTTTTCAGATGGAATTTTGTTTCAAGGCCAGAGCTTTTTCTGTAAGAAAAACAAAAACGTCTTTTTAGGTTCTAGTAGACACATTGTCACCACCAATCTAAATAGCCATGTTTTGTTTGAATGTCTCAAATGGATTAACAGCAAAAGGGATTATAAAAATCCTGAATGACAGGAGAACCTGATTTCTGATGTGAACATTATCAACTTTCCTCCATCAAGATATCAAGGATGCAACTTTGGCTGGGAATGAGCCTAAGTGGCAGAGAGATGTAACCCATTGATTTCCCCCACGTTTTGGGGGAAAAAATACAAGTATCCTAGCAATTTTGTATGTTCTTGATTTGCAAGCATCAGAATTTGTTTGATATGGCTAGAATGAAGGATGTAAATAAAACTCTGGTTAAATATAGTGTTGTCAGTAGAGGGAGGTAGAGGTGTTTGGCCAGGCTTTACCTGGAATCTCGTGGCAGGTACTTGTTTTTGTGGGCAAATTACACACTTCCCGGCAGTTATTTCATGAATGTGTGACAAGCTAGCAAGGGAGAAGGGTGTGGGGTCTGATTGTCACGATTACAACACTATATCAGCTTATCTGTCGAAATTCAATTAGCATCGGTTGTGTGATTGTTTGTACATTTAATGTTGATTTGCTGTGTCACTTGTAGTCTGTGGGCTGTTGCGTCATGTACTGCATCCTGTCATTGTCCCTCTGTCCACAGATCGACGTTGTACCCCATGCTTTGTGGACAATGATGAAGACATGTTCGCAAATACTGGGGACGTTTTATTTGCTGATCTGACGTGATTTTTGGTGTTTCTTTTTTAGGCGGGGACTGCTGGCTGTTTACCTTACAAACTTGGTGAGTTGCTTGCCCAGTGATGGCGTCGCTGCGCGTCTGCTTCAGGCACAGTTTGGAACCACATGCAAAACACAGCACATGACTGCAAAATTCAACATGGCTGCCCCTGCTGGGTTTCAGCAGGCCACAATATTTGCTTTGACCCCTGCCCATTTGAGCCAACATTTGGCAGTAAGGCTACTGACCTCTCCCAAACCCATCTAAACAAAGCTCCCACTTTCTGTCAAATAATTGCTTCAAACTGGCAGCCTGTAGAAAATTGCCTAACATTTGTCAGCTTGTTATTTATAGTGTTTTCTCTATTTGTCCACAATCAATCTGACATCTATTTCCTCTCTTGGTGTGGGAATGTGGAACAATTTTAAAATCCTTTAGCTTTTACTTCATGGCTTGCTGTTTGATAGTATGATATAGTGTGTTTCATGTCAGGCAGACTCCCCATGTGGCTGGAACCTGTTGCCCACTCTGGCTGAAGGGGTTGTTGTTGAGGCACAGGTACTATAGTAGTCTGTCTTACAGACCCTGAAGTATATATATCCAAGAAAGCCCACGCAAGTCTAGAAAATGTGGCAAGTCTAGATTTCCATAGCTTCTGAAAATGAAGAAAGCCGAAGGGGTCCATTTCATTATATTATTTTGTTTCACTATGAACGTTTTTTCAGTAAAATATGTTCATTTCAGAGACTAGCTGTTAGTCTAGTACTATAGCTGAAGCCAGTATAGACAAATGTGCGCAAGATATAATTGCAATACAGAACAATACCTGATGACCCCAAATCCTCAATGAGTTTACATTCCTCAACATGAAAACAAAACTAGTCCTTGAAAATAGAACTAGTTTCTGATAGTTTCACAGTGCATGGTATATAATGCTATTCACTGTGTAATGTGAGAGTAATTGAAGATGCCCATTTCCTTTTATTGAGGCTCATTGGAAAGCCATTCATACAACTCCATGTCCATGTCTGGAACTTTGTAAACACACTGCACATTGAGGAATGGACACATTGAGGGCACTGTTTGCATTGTAATTTTAGTTAGGGTATGTTTTGTGTGTATAGAAATATACCTGGAATGCATATCTGTTGTACCTGTGCTGAAAAAATCTCTTCAGCCCCACTGTGGCCACTGTGTAATGCTGTTGCCTGCCGTGTCTAGCAGAATCATTTGTGTAACTCTCCTGGCATCAGCCAAGTTTATCACACAGATACTGATGTTGCAGACCAACTGAATTGAACATATCTTACAGAAGAAAGTTCATAGGAAAGAAAAGAAAAGAAAATGAGAAGGAACCCTGAGAATTTCTTCATTTTCTAAAGCTGTGCAAATCTAGATCTGCCACATTTTCTTGACTTGCATGGGATACGTTTGCTTCAGGGTCTGTATGTTGATTTCACTGCAGTATTGTAGACATGGTGATGTGTAGAGTTCAGGATCCTTTTAGTTATCCTTTTTGCACCACCAAATGGAGCTGAAAAAGTGAAACTTTTTCAGCATTGTACAGACACAACACCATGATGTAGACTTGCTCATACAGACATGATTTTTTTCCTTCCAGCGACTCATCCTCACTCAAACGTGGTACATGACAACTGTTATGAATACATATTGATTGGTATTGTCCCCCGCCGCAATGCGGAATGTGGGACCATGTATTCAACATTGTCTGTATGTACGTATGACCGCTTTTCAAATCCATGTTAACATAACATCTCATGAACTGTTGTACCCAAAGACTTCAAATTTGTGAGAATCCACATTTGGGGATTACATTAACATCAGTTGATTTTGGTGACCTTGATCTTATTTTCAATGTGACCATGACACTTAGTTCACTTTTCAAACTTATGTTAACGGGATCTCTCATTAACTGTTGTACCCAATGTCTTCAAGTTTGTTGACAGCCTACATTGGAGGATCACACAAACACCAGATTATTTTGGTGACCTTGACCTTATCTTCAAGGCCCACCCGACTCCTTGACCACTTTCCAAACTGTCAACTTGGTATCTCAGGCACTGTTGTACCCAGTTTCCTCAAATTAATGAAAGCCAACACTGGAGGATTACACAGACATCAGTTGATTTGGGTGAACTTGATCATATTTTCAATGTGACCATGACACTTTGTCCCCTTTTCAAATTTATGTTGATGTGGTATCTCAAAAAAAAAATTGCAACCATTGTCTTCAGTTTTGTTGGCAGCCTGCATTGGGTGATTATCCAGACACCAGTCATTTCACGCAGCTTGTGTGTGACCAAAAAGTAAAAAGTAGGGAATAAGTTATAAATACTTCATTCTTCTTTAGTGGCACCGGACATTGCCACATTAGTGGCAAACACTTGTTGAATTAAATGTTTGAAAATATTTAAAAATCCTATCTTAAGTCAGTCGTCTTTGTGTAGACCTTCAACATTTTTATACAGATGTCCTTCAAGAGAACATTTTCTTATCGTGGTTGTTCCAATGGTTAAAGCTTGTCAAGCCAATGACCTGGCCCCGATTTCTCGAAACAAACCTAAGTTTTTACTCAAATCTCAAACTGAGTTTCACAATTCAAAACAGCTGAACTTTTAACTCAACTGTATTTTTAAATATAGAAGCCCAAACAATTTGAGCAATCTCTATCCACCAACCTCAAATTTTCTACTATAGTTTGAGTTTTATACTGATTCAGTTTGTTCTGTGAAATGCATTTTCTCACATACGAGTGAAAACCCAAACTTAAATCAAAACTCAGACGACTTAAGTTTGTTTCCAGAATTCAGGGCCTGAGTTTTCTTCTGGCATGGCATTGATTTAATGGTTTTGTTTTAACGTTTGTTTTGTTAGCTGACCGTTTGAAAAACAGGTATGGCCTTATATGTATGTCAGTGAAGAAGCCTCGTGTTCACACTGCTAGTCAAACTTTTGCAATGCGTTGTTTGATTATGTTTATGTTCATAACGACTAAATGTTAGTTTTTAATGAAAAAGATGTATTGGGATATTTTGTTATTTCTTTAGCATTCATTTTAAAAAGTATATATTCGAAAAAAATCTGGCCTCAAAACATGTTTTAGCAAGAAAGCAGTGAAAGATTTTAAATTTAAATTATTCCACCTATTGTTATTCAACAAATCTCCATACTGTAATTAGAAAGTCTCGGGAGATACCAGGTGGGTTGTATCTGGTTGACAGTGAGTGCTTCCTCCAGTGATTCAACAGAGTGCAGTTTTCTTCCCTCAACAACCCCCACCCCCAATGGCAGTAGGCAGCACCACAACAAAGTGATCTTTCCATCCCTATAGAACCATAGCACTGTGCACTTTTGCCACTCTCAAAGTTTCACAGGACACATATCTCCAATCAGTTGTCATTGTGTTCTTCTCCGACTGTACCCTCCACCTCCAAGAAGGGGAAGGTCTCCTACTCCACAGTGCCACAGTGTTGACGTCTTTTCCGCACCACCCCATCAGTACCGCCGCAGCATGCTCTACTCTCCCAGTACAGCCCTATACTTTCCTCCCATGACAACCACAACACCACTTCCCCTTCCCTAGGGATTGCAGCTACAGTCCTCCAAGCACCTTGTCTCGCTGTTGTGCCCATACTCTCCCCTATAAAACTTAATTAGAATGAGACGAAACTAAAATCATTGCTTTAATGATGGGTTATTGATAAAAATAAAAAAAGTAGCTAATCTTCCCCCTCGTAAATCTGTCAAGTGAGTTGCAAATTATGTGGGAGTGATGATTTTCTCTTGTTACCGTGGGTACAGAAGGGTTGAGGAAGGGTAATATTTCTGTGTGCTGATTGTTTCATGGAGGATTTAATTACATAGATGCTAGGCTAAAGTAGCATATTTAGACTTAGCCATCATGGGGCATGTTGCAGGCAGTATCCCATAGGTGCAGGGCTGTCAGGGCAGTAGAGACGGGTGTGATGGTAAGAGGGGTCAGTAGTAGAGGTTTAGTAGTGGAGCGGGGACGATGGGTCGTAATGATGGAGTAGATGGGTTTGGATGGGTAGTCGAGATGGGTAGTAGATGTTGAGTAAATTTGGAGTAGATGGGTAGAAGAGGTGTGAATAGATGGGTAGAAGAGGTGTAGTAGATGGATAGTAGAGGTGGAATAGATGTTTGGATGGGTAGTAGAGATGAGCAGTAGATGTGTAAATGGGGAGTAAATTTGGAGTAGATGGGTAGAAGAGGTGGAGTAGATGGGTAGAAGAGATAAAGTAGGTGGAGGTGGATTGAAGAGGTGGAAGTAGTAGAGATGGAGTAGATTTTTTGAAGAGCTTAAGTAGTAGATGGATAGCAGAGGTGGATCAGATGGATAGTAGAGGTGAAGTAGTAGATTGGTAGAAGAGGTGTGGTATATGGGTAGAAGAGGTGAAGTAGTAGATAGGTGGTAGAGTTGAAGTAGTAGATGGGTAGAAGAGGTGTAGTAGATGGATAGTAGAGGTAGAGTAGATGGATAGTAGAGATGGAATAGATGGGTAGAAGGGTGATGTAGATGGAGAGGAGAGGTAGAGTAGATGTATAGTAGAGGTAGAGTAGAAGGGTAGAAGGGTGATGTAGTAGAAGGGTGGAAGAGGTGAAGAAGTAGATGGGTAGAAGAGGTGGAGCAGATGGATAGTAGAGTTGAAGTAGTAAACGGGTAGAAGAGGTAGAGCAGATGGATAGTAGAGGTGAAGTAGTAGATGGGTAGTAGAGGTGGAATAGATGGAGAGTAGAGGTGGAGTAGATTTTTTGAAGAGCTGAAGTAGTAGATGGGTATAAGAGGTGAAGTATTAGATGGATAGAAGGGGTGAAGTAGTAAATGGGTGGAAGAGGTGAAGTAGTAAATGGGTGGAAGAGGTGAAGTAGTAAATGGGTGGAAGAGGTGAAGTAATAGTTGGGTGGAAGAGGTGAAATAGTGGATGGGTGGAAGAGGTGAAGTAGTAGATGGGTGGAAGAGGTGAAATAGTTGGGTGGAGGAGGTGAAGTAGTAGATGGGTGGAAGAGGTGAAGTAGTAGATGGGTGGAAGAGGTGAAATAGATGGGTGGAGGAGGTGAAGTAGTAGATGGGTGGAAGAGGTGAAGTAGTAGAAGGATACATCAGGTGAAGTAGTAGGTGGGTAGAAGAGGTGTAGTAGATGGATAGTAGAGGTGGAATAGATGGGCAGAAGAGGTGAAGTAGTAGATGGGTAGAAGAGGTATAGTAGATGGATAGTAGAGGTGGAATAGATGGAGAGTAAAGGTGGAGTAGATGGAGAGTAGAGGTGGAGTAGATATTTTGAAGAGCTGAAGTAGTAGATGGTTATAGGAGGTGAAGTAGTAGATGGGTGGAAGAGGTGAAGTAGTAAATGGGTGGAAGGGGTGAAGTAGTAGATGGGTGGAAGAGGTGAAGTAGTAAATGGGTGGAAGAGGTGAAGTAGTAAATGGGTGGAAGAGGTGAAGTAATAGTTGGGTGGAAGAGGTGAAGTAGTAGATGGATGGAAGAGGTGAAGTAGTAGATGGATGGAAGAGGTGAAGTAATAGTTGGGTGGAAGAGGTGAAGTAGTAGATGGATGGAAGAGGTGAAGTAGTAGATTGGAAGAGGTGAAGTAATAGTTGGGTGGAAGAGGTGAAGTAGTAGATGCGTAGAAGAGGTGATGTAGTAGATGGGTGGAAGAGGTGAAGTAGTAGATGGATGGAAGAGGTGAAGTAGTAGATGCGTAGAAGAGGTGATGTAGTAGATGGATGGAAGAGGTGAAGTAGTAGATGCGTAGAAGAGGTGATGTAGTGGATGGAAGAGGTGAAGTAGTAGATGGATGGAAGAGGTGAAGTAGTAGATGGATGGAAGAGGTGAAGTAGTAGATGGATGGAAGAGGTGAAGTAATAGTTGGATGGAAGAGGTGAAGTAGTAGATGCGTAGAAGAGGTGATGTAGTAGATGGGTGGAAGAGGTGAAGTAGTAGATGGATGGAAGAGGTGAAGTAGTAGATGCGTAGAAGAGGTGATGTAGTAGATGGGTGGAAGAGGTGAAGTAGTAGATGGATGGAAGAGGTGAAGTAGTAGATGCGTAGAAGAGGTGAAGTAATAGTTGGGTGGAAGAGATGAAGAAAATGGGTAGAAGAGGTGAAGTAATAGATGGGTAGAAGAGAGGTGAAGTAATACTTGGGTGGAAGAGGTGAAGTAGTTGATGGGTAGAAGAGTAGCTCAGTAGTAGAGAGGAGAGAGGGGTAATAGAGGTTGAGTACTGTAGCAGAGTAGTTGGTTGTAAAGATTGGTAGGTAGATAGCTGAGGTGGATAGTTGAGTGGAATAGTTAGGTGGGGTATCAAAATGTTTAGAGGCAGCATAATCATTCACTTTTAACCTGTTTATAAGCAAGAGCCAAGCATCTGTTTATAATAGGCCTGTCATTACCATGTTTGTTGCTATTTATGCTACACTGATTACACATGCTATTCAAACATGAAGGAGCCATTACTTGAAGAATGCGCGTTTTTTTGCATCCTCATTCATTTGAATGAGAAATGTGACATATATATCCTGCAGGGAATCCCTGCTCACACACTCAGAGGATGTAGATAAAGCTGTCAGTATGTATAATACCTAGACACATAGGCCAGGTGGGGGAGCTCACATTAACAACATGACCAGCTGAGATGAACCCTCATAAGTGAGGGTTTATGGCAAGGTAAGCTGACTGCATTTCAAACACTGGAGACTTATGTCGTTTTGATCCAGAAGCAAGCTCATGTGTGTCCTGTTCTGTATTATCCGATTGGAAAACAAAGACAAAGTGGTTTGTGATGAAAGATATTGTAATGCATTTTGAAAATTCTAAAATAGTCAAGGTGTTGTTTTCAAACCTGAAGCACATGGTAGCAGCTGTAAAATTGAAGCTGAGCTTTTTGTAGAACTATGCATACATATGGCCAAGGCGTGTACTTTGAAATGGTGTACATGCAAACATTTCTTTTTCATGATAGTAAGCAATGTACATTTACCTGATCTAGAAACACACCTGAGCACTGGTAGATCAGACGGACAGGTGAGCTTGATATCCTTATAGACTTGATGTGATCAGTTATTTTTGTAATTAGAATGTTTGGCTTTGAACTGGCTCTCATGTTCCATTTATTCAGTTTCTTTAATTGTTTCAGGAGTTTGATTAACTTTTGTAACTTTCAGATTTTTTGTTCAACTTTAATGTCCTTGGAAATTTGTTGAATTCTTTGTACAACACATCTATATTCATCTCAGTTGCTCTGACATAGTGCCTACATTTATCTTTTCAAACCCAACTATGTGATGTGTCATTTAGAGAGATTCTTTGAGGTTATTGCAAAACATGGTTTGTGTCATTATTCATTGCAATTTGTTTCACAGTTTTGCTTGTTCAGTCCTCAGAATTGTTGGTTGTCTTGATTGAGTTCAAGGCTAGGACATAAGGTTTCAGAATGAAAGAACACCTGTATATAATTGGTGTCTTGGTTCCGTTTCCTCAAAGAATATGATGTGCCTATTGTTTTTGGAATAAGGGTTAGAAAGTGTGTATATATTGAACGTTATTAAATCTCTGTGTGACTCCATCTAATCCCAACAAAGGGTATGTGCCAGGTGACAGACAGATTCTTTTGTGCCACTAACATAAGCCATGGTTTGCTTTCTTGTTCACCAGTTGCCCCACAATTGTAGTCATTGAATAGCTATTCTTAGAGAGTGCCACATTCATAGGAGGAGATTATCATATACTGTGTCGGAAAGAATTAGGAGAGGGGGACTTTCAAAAAACAACTGCTAGGTATTTGTAACAGCCTGTTTCATCCTTTGCCAATGGAGCTGTCTTATATTAGTATAAGTGTCATACTCTTGAGTTACCTGCCCTTCAGTTTTAGTGATTTCATAGGTACTGTTTTTCTTTACCTATTCCCAGGTGGAAATGCATGTGTTTGTTGCCCATTGTGGAAGGACTGTAGTGGTTCTATTGTACTTTGATCCAGCTGTTGTCTCCAAAGGTCACCAGGTACTAATATTCAGTCAGATGTGGCGGAGAGATTGGTATTACCAGATCTGATCAATGGCAAGCCAGAGTGTCATTCTCACCTCAACAAAGAATGTACTTTGTTACTTTCCCAGACCTTGGTTAAGGAGCTGAATTACTTCCTAATTCCAAATTAAAATCTGATTATACGTGGAAATTACAAAGACATATCACATCCGATTTGTATGTTGTCTGTGGATAACTTTGTAGTCCGTGACTTTCACCCGCAGTCCCTGAGTCAAAAGTCCTTAAGTAATAATTTGCTTTAGTAAGAGGTATGGACAAGCACGCTTCTTGTTTATATGGTAAGTACCTTTAAATGCGCACAAGGTTCAAGGAAATTCAAGGGGAATTATTTATGATTAGGTTTTTGTGAGATTGCATGGACTGTGTAATTGAATACATACTGATGGGTGCCTGTTTCTCCAAATAAGACAGGGTAGTATTCACCAGGGTAGGAGTCAATCACAGCCTCATCAGGGTGCACACTTGAATGTGGAACTCTTTCATGTTCTCACTATTGATCCCAATCCCAGCAGACTGAAGTAGAAGGTGTGTGACACCAGTCTCTGAATCTGCTACTTTCAGTCCTAATCCATTCTCATTGCTTCAACAGCACTTTTAGAATGTAATTTAGGGGATTAAATGTTGGATAATCATTCTTTAAGGAAGTTGATCAGAATGTTGGGGTCATACGCAAGGAACACCATCACCAATGCGGACTCCGGCTTTGAGGACCGCAGTATACTCATGTTTTCTGGAACTAAAGACGGCAAGCTGTCAACTTCACTCACGACGGGGGAATGAGCTTGCATATATTATAGACAGAAGAAGGAGAAGGCTGTCAGACATCAAAGTTAAACGATCATAATCTGCTCTGTGAGTGCCACCGATTGAAGAATGTGCACTTTGTACTGTGGGAGTGATCTGCTAGACCTCTCCACCTCCTCCTGTTGTTGATCTTGCATCAGACTTAGCTACAGACTGCTTGTTGTCAGTATGTGCTGCTCCGAGCAATACACACTGTTAGCTGCATAATAGGATTGCTTCTTTCTTCTTGTTTCTTTTTTTTCCTACTTCATATATGTCTATAGGAAACCGACCAATACCCTGAGTTTTATTTTGTTAAAATTTGTAGCATAAATTGTAGAGAAAGATTTGAATGTTATAAAGTGTCATACATGTTGGAGTGAGTGAGTGAGTTTAGGTTTACATCACTATTAGCGGTATCATGGCAGCGGACACCAGAAATGGGCTTCCCACTTTATGCCAATTTGGGGAATTGAACCCAGATCTTTGGCATGATGGATGAATACTTTAACCTCTAGACTACCCTACTGTCCTCATATATGTTGGAAGTGCACAGTTTGACATTACACTTAAGTGTAGGTCCTGCATGCCAAAAGTGTGTAGAATGGATGTTGAGAAATTGCAAAGTTTATGTGTCAAGGGATGGACAAGAGGGAAGGGAATTTGTTCTTTTCATTGTATTAACATCTTTAGCTGAGGTAGTTATCATATCACAATGTACACAGTATCACCATTTCGTAGGGACCCCTGTAACTGCACCCATAGTTTTGTAGGTCAAGGTCAAACCCCCTTTTACTTAGCAGCATGGTGATGTAAGTTTTATGCATGTTATGATACAGCACTTTTCATGCTTTGTGCTGTTTTGCCAGACGATACCCATCATTGACATATTATCAGAAGTATGAAGTTTGGTATTTAATACACATGAGAAAGATCTTACAGTAGTCCATATCATTAACTGTTTGATCACACCACCTGGTGATGCTGGTGTCCTAGACGTCCCATCAGATGGTGCTGATGATGTGACAGGGTGACATGACAATAGCAGGTCATGCTGGTGTCCTAGACGACCCATCAGATGGTGCTGATGATGTGACAGGGTGACATGACAACCAGCAGGTCATGCTGGTGTCCTAGACATCCCATCAGATGGTGCTGATGATGTGACAGGGTGACGTGACAACCAGCAGGTCATGCTGGTGTCCTAGACGTCCCATCAGATGGTGCTGATGATGTGACAGGGTGACGTGACAACCACCTGGTGATGCTGGTGTCCTAGACGACCCATCAGATGGTGCTGATGATGTGACAGGGTGACATGACAACCAGCAGGTCATGCTGGTGTCCTAGACGTCCCATCAGATGGTGCTGATGATGTGACAGAATGACGTGACAACCACCTGGTGATGACACAGTTTGTAGGTAGAATTTTGATGGTAATAGTGTACTGGATCAATCTGATATGGTTAGAATCTGGATCTTACAGTAGTCCATATCATTAACTGTTTGATCACACCACCTGGTGATGCTGGTGTCCTAGACATCCCATCAGATGGTGCTGATGATGTGACAGGGTGACATGACAATAGCAGGTCATGCTGGTGTCCTAGACGACCCATCAGATGGTGCTGATGATGTGACAGGGTGACATGACAACCAGCAGGTCATGCTGGTGTCCTAGACATCCCATCAGATGGTGCTGATGATGTGACAGGGTGACGTGACAACCAGCAGGTCATGCTGGTGTCCTAGACGTCCCATCAGATGGTGCTGATGATGTGACAGGGTGACGTGACAACCACCTGGTGATGCTGGTGTCCTAGACGACCCATCAGATGGTGCTGATGATGTGACAGGGTGACATGACAACCAGCAGGTCATGCTGGTGTCCTAGACGTCCCATCAGATGGTGCTGATGATGTGACAGAATGACGTGACAACCACCTGGTGATGACACAGTTTGTAGGTAGAATTTTGATGGTAATAGTGTACTGGATCAATCTGATATGGTTAGAATCTGGAGGATACTGTGGTACATCTTTTGATGTTAATGTAACTGTTTTCATCCTTTTAGACAGTCTGTCCTCAGAAGGAGTTTCATGACAGTCTGTGTGTTGGTGTCCTTATAAGCAGTTTCATAACAGAGTGTTAACATCCTTAGAAGAGTTTCATGACAGACTGTGCTGGCGTCTTTAGAAAGCGTCTCAGGACACAGTGTATTGTGGCATCCTTAGAAGGGTTTTAGGACACAACACAGCATACAGCAGGTGAATGATCATGCAGCCTGACTGTTGGTACATCTCTTACCCAGCCAGAGCTGATGACTGGGTGAGAGATGCTGTAACTGTACCCAACCACATTCAAGTCTGAGGTGGTATGGAAACTGGGTAGTCTGATGACTTGTCACATATACTGTTCACTCTGTGATCAGATGACACTGGACCTTCTAGTGACAGGCGTCATGAGCCATGCACTCTATGTCAGATGAGACACTCCATACTGGGATGTTCTAGAGATCTGGAGACTCTGTCATCAGAATGGCAAGGTGTCTGAAGCAGGTAATTGCCAAACCCAAACCTGACCTTCAACTCTCCAGTTTAGCTTCAGCAAATAGGAAAAGTCCACCAGCAGAATTCCAACAATGGCAAAAGGTGTTGAGGAATTTGTTCTTTCAATTGTCTCTAAGGTAAACCTGAACACTGAGCTGTGCCAAGTATAAGCTTAAATCATTGCGCTGAAAATGCTCAGTAAATGGCTGTGTGTTTGCGTGAAGCTTGCCACATTGTCCCTCGCTCTTTCACTGAGGCCAGGCAGACCAGCCTCTCAGATTGTCACAGTACTGCTACATGCACTCATACACAAGGCTGATCTGAATGTCCAGTGGTCAAATACATGCATATGTTACAGTCAGATTGTGAAAAAAAAATCACTTATTTCGTGAAATGAATAAGAGTCAGCCACTTTACTACACTTTGTGTACCAACAATCACAATACTTCAGTCATTTCATGAAATTTCACTTAATAACTTAATCTACAAAAGTGAATGAAGTTTCAACGTCACTTATTGTCACTATCAGTTGAAACTCTTGTGGCAGCCACTATTGTGACGGTTACACTTAAGCTAGGCTTTAAAGCATTTACACCTGTTTGTATGTGACACTTGCTGTGTCCAGAGCAGCCACAATTCACAAGCCCCTGACCATCACTTATAGATAAAATGAAATTTCATGAAATGACAAGTATATTGATTGTTGTTACACAAAATGATGCGAAATGGCTGCCCCTCTTAGTCATTTCACGAAATGACAAATTTTATAATGATTTCACAAAATTTCTGATTTCACAATCTGACTGGAACACATACATCAATAAAACAATGTATAAAGTGTACTTTGTTATTAAGATCTAGCCAAAGAAAGGTTTCATATTCCCACATGGGTACAATGTGTGAAGCCCATTTCTGGTGTCCCCTGCTGTGATGTTGCTGGAGTGTTACTGAAAGCAGCGTAAAACCAAGGTCAGTCAGTCAGTATTAAAAACTATGACTGAGTTACGATTTATGCCACCTTAAACAATATTGCTATGTTAGAAATGGGTTTCAACAATTGCACCCAATTTGTGGAATCAAATCTGGGTCTTCTGAAGAGAGAACCTTTAAACTACGAGGCCACCCCACTGCCCCATTTATGAACTTGTATTTATCTTGCTACTTAAAGGACATCAAAGAATAGTCTCTTTATATGATTGTAGTTCACGTGACATAGTATATCAGATCTTCTAATGTAATCAAGGAAACTCATGGTGTTTTTTAACTTCCTTTGATGAGTGGCATAGTAATTCATTCATCATGTGTTTGGAAGTGTGACCATATTTAATGTAAATGTTTAGGACCATTTTTGGTGTCCCTCACCATGATATTGCTGGAATACTGATGAAAGCAGTGTAAAACTACACTCACTCACTCACCCACCCACTCACTCATGTCAATGTTCTTCAGGTCCAGGATATAATGACTGGTGATACAGTACACAGTGACACCACAACAGTATCAGTACTCTGTCATGGCGTGACATGCCCTGCGCCAGACAAACCAGTTCCTTAGTATAAGAGAATCAATACCAATGGCATTATGACAACATTCCATCAGCAAAGTTTACAAAACTCGACCGGTTGACTGTTGTGATAAGCATGAGGTAGTGAGGCCTTTCTGGCCTTGAACCCCTACAGGGTGATCAAGTGTTTGAAGTGAGTGATTAAACAGGGTGTTGTAAGTGCTCATGAGTGCTGTCTTGAACACTGACATGTGGTTGCACTCAACTATTCCGCATCTCACAGTGAAAGAAAACATTTCTGTACTAGAATGTCTTCTTCCCAGACAAAATATCACCATGGTTTGGTGCTGACAAACCATGGCACCCTGGGATAAAACCCAAGACATACCTGTGATGGTATGGTAGAGAGTGGTGAAGGGGCTCGTTTGTTCCACTGAGGTCCTGGATTTGATTCCCCACATGGATACAATGGATGAAGGCCATTTCTGGTGTCCTCAGTTGTGATGTTACTGAAATACATGGCCATAAGACCATACTCATTCACTCAAGAGACATAGCTTTGCACTGTCGTATCTTGAATAGACTAATGCTTAGTCTCTGAGTATATATAATTTTGATAGTAAGAAATAAACCTATTCAATTTGAAAAGGAGACCCAGTCAGTTGGGAAATTATAAACCTGTTGGAATCTAGACTTGCTTTATTTAGGGCTGTAGCATTGCTGGGAGGACAAGGCAATGGCTCAAATAATGTAGTTCAGGGACCCTGAGACAGACTGCCTTATCTCCTGTGCAGCAGAGGAGAGAGATAAGCCAATATGTCACATAGCCAATGAAGTATGCACTTCTCATGAGAGTGTTGAAAACTTTCTGCAGAAAGACCTCTGCGACAAAATCTCCAACACAGCCAAGCCTGTTATTATAGCTGATCCATAATGCTTCAGGTTCTTTCTTTCCCTAGCAGTATACATAATTTTGAAGCAGATCTGGCTGAGTTTGTTTAACAAACTTTAAGCATGGATGACTCTTTGAGTCACCAGACCTGTGAAGGTCCGAGATAGAATATCGATAGGCCTTTAGCAACCCATGCTTGTCATAAAAGGCAACTATGCTTGTCGTAAAAGGCAACTAACAGGATCGGGTGGTCAGACTTGCTGACTTGGTTGACACATGTAATTGTTTCCCGCTTGCTCAGATCGATGCTCATGCTGTTGATCACTGGATTTCCCGGTCCAGACTCGATTATTTACAGACAACCATCGCTTTGGAATCAGTATAATGCTTAACTATGGCATGGTATATTGTTTGTTTTTATCATATTTCATTCATGAGAAAAGCATTGGGTACAAGTTATGCAACTTAAAACACTCTCTCTGCATGGTATCTCAGTGAGCTAGCAAAAACGAGTAAGTTTGGGTTACTAAGCCACACATACACATGCATACATGTCATCATATGAACAAAATATTCTCAATTATCACATTAACCCTATTTCACCTCGCCTCACTCACTCACTTCATCTTACACACTTTGTGTCCGATGTGATACTCTTAGTAAATTATGGGATATAGGACGACCTCCATACTGTCCCATGTTTTACATGCCAAAATATTGCTAACTGTATCAGGAATTTGCTCACAGACACATTGGTTAGTCATATTTGTTGTGTTCTTTCCAAACATTTCATTTTGACGCTGTCATAGCCTTTACATGGCAAAAGAGCTCCATAAAGAACTTAATGCTCTCTGAAAAACCACATGTTCGACAAGAGAACTGAAACCTGTTTTTCATGATGGAGCAGATAAAATCGTCAGACAAGTAAAGTTTGTATGTCCATTACCAAACAAAAATCCTGTATTTTGTGTGTGTGTGTGTGTACGAGTGTAGTGGTTAAATCATCATGAAAAACAAACAACAGACAATCTTTACCCAATGTGAAATGTTATGTTCCATGCTAGGCAGTTACAAGCATGGTGTTACATGAAACAGGACATTGAGGATGGGAGCAGTGGTGGAAACAAACAAACCAACTGCGTTAGAACCATCTTGGAGGCTCACTTATTTCCTTGTATCATACTCCACTATATGCTATGTTTAATATCTTTCTGTATAATGCTAAGGTATGAAGCTATGTTTCCTTGTATGAAACATGTTTTTGAATTCCTTTTGTAAGACTTCAGCCATATGCAATATTGTTTGTGTCTGGCTCCACTACTGTGTCATATTTGCCTGAATTTTGCGTAACCATATACAGTATTTTCTTGCATCTCTCTGAAACCATATTTATTATTATCTTGTATCAGGCTCCAGCTATACATAATATTTTCTTCTATCAGGCTCCAGCTGTATGCTATATTTTCCTATATTAGGCTCCAGCTATATTGACTGTTTCATTATATCAGGCTTCACCTGTATGCCATATTTTCAAATATCAGACTCCAGCTATATATGCTATATTTTCCTGAATCAGGCTCAAGCTGTATGCTATATTTTCCTGTATCAGACTCCATCTATATAAGCAATATTTTCCTGTATCAGGCTCAAGCTATATGCTATATTTTCCTGTATCAGACTCCATCTATATATGCTATATTTTCCTGTATCAGACTCCATCTATATATGCTATATTTTCCTATATCAGGCTCCAGCTATATGTGCTATATTTGCCTGAATCAGGCTCAAGCTATGTGCTATATTTTCCTATATCAGGCTCCAGCTATATGTGCTATATTTTCCTGAATCAGGCTCAAGCTCTATGCTATATTTTCCTATATCAGGCTCCAGCTATATGTGCTATATTTGCCTGAATCAGGCTCAAGCTATGTGCTATATTTTCCTATATCAGGCTCCAGCTATATGTGCTATATTTTCCTGAATCAGGCTCAAGCTCTATGCTATATTTTCCTATTTCAGGCTCCAGCTATATGTGCTATATTTTCCTGACTCAGGCTCAAGCTATATGCTATATGCTCCTGTACCAGACTCAAGCTATATGCTATATGCTCCTGTACCAGACTCAAGCTATATGCTATATGCTCCTGTACCAGACTCAAGCTATATGCTATATGCTCCTGTACCAGACTCAAGCTATATGCTATATGTTCCTGTACCAGACTCAAGCTATATGCTATATGCTCCTGTACCAGACTCAAGCTATATGCTATATGTTCCTGTACCAGACTCAAGCTATATGCTATATGTTCCTGTACCAGACTCAAGCTATATGCTATGTTTTACTGTATCAAGCTCAAGGAACATGCTATATTTTCTTCTATCACACTCTAGCTGCATGCTATATTTTCCTGTACCATACTCCCTCTGTGCTGTATATTATCCTTATCAGGCTGCCACTATGTGTTGTGTTTCCTTATATCAGACTGACTGTCAGTGTGATAGGAGACAGGTTGTTGGTAGACAGGCTGGCTGTATCTCTTGCCTACAGCTCTGCCACCAGATGTGACACACTGGTGCAGGATGAGTTGCTTTATGATGTCCCTCACCCCTCTCTGCCACATTCATCTTCGTCCCATCCCACACCAGCCAGATTTATGATGACATACCTGATAATGTTCTCAGAAACCATTAATGCTCCTTTTATTGCTCTTGTATCATGAGTTTAAATATAACTTTTCACTTGAGACACCATGCAGGAGTTAGCAAGATTTGACTGACGCCTTCCCTAGCATCATATATGTTAATGTAGAATACCCTATGGCATGCAAACATATGGTATAATGAAGTCAAGTCATTACCGCACATAGTTCTACTTATCCCACAACAGAGTATTAAGAAGGTATTTGAATTTTAGTAATTGGTTGATAAAGAAAGGTTGAAGGTGTAGAATCGAGAACACAGAGACTTGTTCTCAGTGCTTTTATTGTTGAGATTCTGCCAGAGAAGAGTAATACAAGTTGGAGGTTTTAGTCCAGGAGATTGGCAGTACAGCTTGCCGCCCCTGTTATCAGGCGTCTACCAGAGCCACTACCAGAGCCTCATGGTCTTTCCCTTCACCAGCACCACCTCCTTCACTCAGATTCACATTGTCAAAGGGAGGTAACCCTTGTTTGTCTCTTGTTTCAGGCACTGGAAACGGGCTACAGAATGGCCAAATACAGAGGCTTGGTGAAGCCAGTCACACATGGAGAGGTAGGTGTTGCTGGCTCTCTGAAGAAGAATTTCAATAAAATAAAACATATAATAAAATTTCTAAAATTGAAGAAATAATTATTGTTTGCATTCAGCAACACTCTCTGTTGTTACATTGTCATTATAAAATAGATAAATAATGAAACAGATACGCAGATACACAATATTTGGAAAGCAGTGGTCAGTGCTTGCCAATTCTGCTTCTCAACATTTGACCAAAATAGTCAGATAAGTTTTCTTCTCATTCTCTGTTGAGAATTTTATTTTAGTCTTGCTGTATTGGATAGATATATTTCAGGGTCGGTGAGACATTCTACATTGCTTACACATACCATATTCATTCACTCACATGTCTTACATGTGTGTTATTTGGTTCATTTTTCAGAATTGTATATGTTTTTGACACATACCTTTAGTTTTTGTTTGTACGGTATTTGCTGGATAATAATCACTTCAGTATATGAGTGATCTGGTTTTTGTGTCACTCGTCATCTTATCTCTTTCACATATTTTTTGTAATATTTTCTTGGATGCTTTAAGAGATTTATTTCCAAAGATACAATCTATAAAAATAATCCATTAAGTCAGTGTTACAAAAATTGTGGTTCTTGAAGAATCAGTTGGCAGCTGAGCCTTTTGTAAGAGAAGATGAATTGATGCAGATGTCTCCATGATGTAAAGGCCCTCTAGGAGTGGAGCTGTACTCTAAACAGAAAAACAACTAGTCTCTGAAATGAACATATTTACAGAAAAAAGTTCATAGTAATAAAAATAAAATGTAATGAAAACAAGCCCGAGACTTTCTTCATTTTCAGAAAGTGTGGAAATCTAGACTTACCACATTTTCTTGACTTGTGCTTTTTTGGATATATTTGCCAGAGGGTCTGAATGACAGACTATCTGCAAAACAGCCAGGTGGTCCTACTCATTTACACAGAGTAACTGCAGTCTGTTACACAGAACCAGTATGTACAATACATGTTAGTAAGCAAGCGGTTTTCATGCCACACTTAGCTATACTCCACCTGTATAGCGGTGGTTTGTAAATAATCAAGTCTGGATCAGACAGTCCAGTGATCAACAGCATGAGCATCGCTCTGCATAATTGGGAACTGATAACGTGTGAACCAAGTCAGCGAGCCTGACCACCCGATCCCGTTAGTCGCCTCTTACGACAAGCATAGTCGCCTTTTATGGCAAGTATGGGTTGGTGAAGGCCTATTCTTCCTCAGACACTCAGAGCTTCTGTTCTTTCCTAAATCACAGAAGCATATTGTTGTAAGTCTAGTCCTTATTGTAATGAATTAGTGACTGACTTAGTTTTATATGTAGTCAGCAATATTACAGCTATGTGATGGTGATCTGTAAATAATGGAATCTGTACCAGACAATCCAGTGATCAACAGGTCAAGCATCAATCTACATAATTGGGATACAATAACATGTCTCAACCAAGTCAGCAAGTTTGCCCACCCAATCCTGTTAGTCATCTGTTACAAGCAATTCTGACCTAGATCTTCACAGGTTCTGATTTTAATGCTGTAGGTCTAAATGATTATTTACTGTAGTATCTATATTTTCAACATGTTATGAATCTAGCTTATCACTGGGTTTCCTTTTCTATGTTTATTTAGTTGTTTGTTTCTATCAATGTAATATATGTTTACACAGACAGAGAGTTAGCATGTTTACACTGAGGGGGCATTAGTCTATCTAAGCATTCTCCCAATGTTATAAGATTGATCCCTCTCACAAACCGAAGAGGAGGATGTTTTACACAGTCAGAAATGTCAGTCTATTCTCACCTATTTGCTTGCAGGTTTCTTTGGAGAATTATTTTAAAATGTTATATAATACATTATCTTACCTAACACATAAATGTCATGTTCTGATTGGCTGAGCGCTCTTCTGTTATTTTCAGTTTATCCCACTGACAAACATGCTACATTGCAATCCACCCCACTGCCAATACCAACTCATTTGGTACTTTGTGGTAGTTACTCTTTTAGCTCAAATAACTTTAACTGACGCATGATGCATGGACATTACTGATGCTTTGTGAATGGAAATCGGTGAACAGGAGGTAACTCTAACTCTGTTTTCTTATGTCATCCACTAAATCTAGAGATGGCTACGAAAACCCTTTCCAGTGAATAAATTTTGACAAAAACGTGTGAATATTAAGAAGGGGAATTACATCATGGTGACTTGACTAAGACAATACCTATGGGGAAAAAATGGCAAGATGCAAGATTCGAATCATTTGATTCACACAGGATGGCTGAAGTATACAATGTGAGACCCATGCTTTAAACAGTTCAAACTTAACACTGAGGTGTTCCGTAAGATAAATACTATTGTTTATGTTCTCTGAGCCCGAACATAAACAAACATTGAGAGTACCTCAACCCACAGTCCCTTTGTGACCAGTGAACAACTTGTATTACTGGTGTGACCATTGTGGTCTATCCACAAATACATTGATTGTTCCACCGTCTCCATCAGGCATAGGGAATACATTTCACATGCACAAGTCTCCGAGGCAGTAGGCAATAGTTCAAATGATAATTTCTAAAACTGATAAATATTGCTTTAACAGACTATCATCCTTATTGTACTGTCCGCTTATCTAGACTTGCCCCTTTAAATGATGATAGGATCACAGCTAATCATGGACGTAACATTCAACCTTGGAACAAGGCTGGGGATACATGCATAACAATGGTTGTCATGGGGCTTAACAAAGTATTGTTTGTTTTTAAGATTCAGCAGTTCCTTTTCAGGATCCCAAAAGAAATATGATTGAGAGTGCTGAGTAATGTCTTAAGACAAAATTTCTGGCTACGTCTTTTTTTTCATATATGACAATATTTTTTTCAGTACTGATTAGAAATCTTCTTGCACCAAATAGCCTCATCGGTTTTTAACTCTCCTGGTCTGAAGTAATTTATACTGTCAGACTGTTATTATCTGCCTGTCATAAAGTTGTACAGTTCTGACAACAACTGGACTCTGCTGAATGTTTCATGAGTGAGTCTGAGTGTAACTCTAATAGGTGCTCACAGAAAGGAGAACTGAATAGAGATATATTGCATCAGCCATAATGAAAATGAAATATTTATAGTTATTCATCTGCTTGGTAATGTCTTTTTTGTTTGAATGGAATCCAAATAAATAATGTTTTTATCTTAGTTGTTTATTTGTTTATTTGGAATATGGTGGAAGAATTGAGATGTTACTGCAATGAAGATTGGTTAACATACAGACATGATTATGAGACTGTCAGCGAGATGTGCTTGTGCCAGGGGTACAACATTATAATTTTGATAAACTAGTGTAGTCCACCTAATATTTTGAAAGTGAACATCAAAATGGAAATATGTAAACAGACCAATTGACATTTACCAAAGAAGAGAATAATAGATAAAGTAAGAAAAACAGTTTTGTTTAGATTGAAAATTTATTTAATAAACCATTTTTGCTTCTAAAATTTCCACATATTTGAACTTTTCATATAAGACTTGAGGAACATCTGAAGAGAATCTAATTACCCTGACATTTATAGAAGATCGTGAAGTTAGTGATTACCACACAAATGGATGTGTTCCTGGCTAATTACTAGAAATATATTGTGCTCATAAACTTGTAATGACGTACCGGCTCATCACAGAAATGTCAGGATCATACGCAGATGTGACTGGGGGGTGGGTGGCTGGGGGTGGAGGCTGTCTAATTAATCAGCTGGCCACAAGCCTCATTTGCCACAATCATCATTTCCTCTGTAAAAAAACCTTAAGGATGTTTTACTGGTCTGACAGCGTTGACAATGGTGGGACGTTTCCATTCAGGGCACTATGGCAATCTAGTAACAAGATCATGTGGAAATAGCACACATATGGCTTTAGATACAGGAAGGTCTACACAGCTCAAAACAATAAGGATAACTCTTTTAACTGCAGTAGTAATGAAGAATCTGTGCACCTTAACTTCTTTCTGTGGCATATGTGAATATTTGCACATCATACGTTATCTAGTTATGTCTCTTGATCATCAGTTGTTGTCTAAATTAGTGTTATCATATACTTTCTAATATTTGTTTAAGAAGCCATTGTTTTTTTACGAGATCTGTTTTGTCCAATAATTCATTTTCTAAATCACATGTCATAATGATGTCCTGCATGTGAAGAAAATGATGTTCCTTTTTACATTTAGGTATTATATGAGAATTGTTGAAATTAACACACAAGATTATATCAAATTGCATTCCATAAGTAATATTTAAATGTTGTTAGCTGAATACTAAAGACATTAGATATGAAATGAGATAATTATGCCATGTTTGTGTGATTTAGTTCCATGATTTACTAAATATTCTGTGACCAACTTTTGGAGAAGTCTGTAAGTTGTCTCTTTAACTGTACTAAAGCTGACAATTTACCTCGCAGTCCATATTTTCTTGTGTTCATTATAGATTCTTTTTACATAAACTGCAGCATCATCGATATCTGAATTGTGTTTGTTTTTGACTGATCTCAGAAACAAATTGCTGTTAATAGCATTGCTTTGACTTTGTTATTAATGTATTGACTATATAGAGTAATCCTCGGCGCTGTCTCTGACATCTGTCTTATATTATCGTATTGAGTGTATAGCCAAAGACTGGGAGGACCAACCATCTCTGGCTGTTATTACCTACATGATTTTGTATGTGTGCATGTAGTGAGAGGACTTAGCATGATAGAATGCTGATTTTCTCTTAACACCATTTCCAGAAACTATGACATATGCCTGGTATATATCCAAACTGACTCTTCTCATACACTCAGAACTTAAGATAATTTTGGGTTGTTTTTTTTCAGCCTAAACCCAAAGTATTCAAACTATTTACAGATGTGACATAGACATGAAGCATGATTAGGCAGGTCAATAAGTAATTATATTCCCCATCTACCAGGAGGAAACTGTGTCATGTCCATCATGTTTATGACATGTGTCTAATGGATACAAATTTCAAACCTCAGGTGCGAAAGGTCCATAACATACACATGCACCCAAGTCTAACACAGAACTTTTAACTTTGAGGAGCAGCAAGAGAAGTTTTCCTGGCCATAAACGTACATTTGGGTTTATAGCTACTTGAAGTGATCTCAGCAGTCCCAGCCATTATGTACCTCCAGTCTTCTCCCAGTCGTGAGGAGAACCTGGTGGCATTGAAACTTATTTAGTCGTCATTGGCTTGATTTACAGGTGCACTTTTCTCCTTTAGACATTCTAGCATTTTAAATCTCATACTTTTTGAGGAAGTGTGTCTACTTGTAGCTCCTGAGTAGGTGGTATGGGAAAAGGAGTGTGCCAGTTACCTCCCCTGACAAACCTGTTTTATTGGCCATTTAATGTTTTAGCCCTAACATTGGACCAGATCAAAGGTAGTTCAGTAACATTTTTCTAAACATTTGTTTTATCTGATGCCTGTTGCTTCATGTGGTTCACAGAACTGACAGGGAAAGTGTCGATATTTTGAACAAATTAAATAACAAAGTCTAGAGATTATGTGCAAGTGGCGCAATTGTCAGTGTGGCTTACATACACACAGATAAAATAACATTGTTGAGGAAGGTCACTCTCCTAAACATGGTTGTAGCTCCTCTTGTAAAATTTCAGTGTTTGTTGAAAGTGGTTGGACATATCGTTTCGTTAGGAACATAGACAGGGTTTATAGTGAGTGAGACTGAGTTTAGTTGTACGCCACTTTTAAGCAATATTCAGGTGGACACCAGAAAATGAGCTTCACATAATGTACCCATGTGAGGAATTGAACCCGTGTCTTCAGTGTGATGAGCGAACACTTTAACCACTGGGCTACTCCACCGCCCCTAGACAGGGTTTACATATGACCCTTTTTGCGTAATCTATGTACATGTCTTTTGTGTATTACTGATATCAAATATGTAGATTTAAGTCTCACATGATCTGTGGGTTTGAACAATATAAAGGATATGGGACTGTGTGTTTTTAAACGACAGAATATATATATCACCTTATGTGTCTGAACATCAGGCTTGATATTCCAGCCTTAGTGTCTGAGCAATACATTTAATATACCAGTCGGTGTGTCTGAATGATATACTAGATATAACACGCTGTGTGAACAATACACTTGATAGACCACACTCTGTACCTGGAGAGGGTACGTAAGTCTCCAAACAACAAATGTAAATTTATGTTTTCAAGGTTTTTAATTGTAGCATTATTGACATTTTAGTGTATGGCTTATTCTCTGCATACAAGCCAATGGCTGATGGGATGGTGTAAATCCAGCTAGCGTCCATGCAGGTAGCAAAAGTAATGTAAGTCCCCATGGTCCCTAGTGTGGTGATCTACCCTCAGGTGTTGGCAATCTATAGCCCAATTTTATGTTGTTTTGTCCTCTATAGTTAAACTGTTTTAGACCTAATTACTAGTGTTACTTTCATATCTGTGATATTCTAGTTAATTTTACTGTCCTTCATTGACAAGTTTTTACATGCTGTTGATTAATATGTATTTTTAATTAATCGTTCTTGTCACGATATGGCTTAAATATTGCTCATGTGAGGTTAAATTTTAACTCACTGTATCTGAACAATACAGAAGATATACCAGCCCCTGTGTATGCACAATACACTAGAAGTACTACTCAGTGTGTCTGAACAAACCACTAGATATAACAGAAGGTTTATCTGAACTCTATATATACCACCCTGTGTGTCTGAACAATGCACTAGATAGACCATCCTGTATTGTCTGAACAATAGACTAATTATAGCACCCTATGTATTTGAACAATGCGGAAAATATACCACTGTTCGTCAGGACAGTAAAGGTATACCGCACATCTGTAGGATTCCCACGTGTCTGGGAGTCCACTCTCTCACAGTCTGACAAAGATATATAAGTAGATTTCTTTACCAATTTTTCTTCCTAAGGAACACAAGAAAGTGAAATGGTACATGTGACACATTCTGTGTATTTCCAAGCAGTGTCATGTTCATAGGGATAGCACATACATCACACGTAAGCTATCACTCCCTGTGTGTAATCCTTGAGACAAAATGTGGGAACCATGTTCATTTTGCCATAGGTCAAGGAAGGAACATCTCTTAAGAGACGTAAAGAATTTCAAAACATTGCTGAAATTTTGAATATAAATCACCAGAACCTTTTTTACTGACATGGTTTCAGAGGTGATGATTGCTGCAATTTTTTAAAAATTTTCCTGTATGTAAATTTTGAAGATGGGAAATGAAAGAAGCATGTTGTTAAGTTTTCACCATGTATGGCGAGAGAGGAGGTTCAGTGGAGGTGTAACACAAGCCAGTGTTTCCCCTCCAGCACTGCACACAACTGGCAAGATGTGCCTCTTCAGGCATATTTCTGTAGCAGCTCCTAATTAACACGGGAGAAATTTCACAATGTATATTAAACACAACTTTTATGTATTGAGTCAGTGTTTATCTTACAACATAGTTTGTGATATTGGATTTGGGGAATTTAATCTACAAGGCAATTTGTTCTCTCATTTCTGTAATGGTGTTTTGGTCTGCAGTGCTGAGAGGAGCCTTGACATCACGTCCAGCCGGAAGTGTGTTTCGTGGGGCTTCACATGTAATTACACCAGTTCAAAGACTCTAAAAGCAGGCTATTCTTCCCCTATCTGTTCAGTAAGTGGGGGAAATGTAATTCCAACAGGCCTTACATTACCCTCTCAATCATGTGATGGATAGCCTTAAGGATACAATATCCCATAATACCCGTTGCACACACAGATTTTCTGCCATGTATCGCTAAGTAAACGGCATTATTTGCGTTCTGTTTGTTCTAGTGCATGTTAACATGCATGGATGCTTAGTGATTTTCAATATCATCTTTCTTTTACTGAAGTTTTATTGTCAGATTAGTTTCAATGGTAAGCACATAAAATTTTAATGCATCATTGTCAGAATTTTATGTCGTTTAAAATGTTTTCATTGATAATGTTTATGTTTGACGTAAACATGATAAATATGATGGTTATTGCATTGCAGTAATTGGTTGTAGATTATGTGTATGATTGAACTCATTATGATTGAAGGATTATGTAAACAACTGGGGTCGCATGGTTAATTGCAGTATTTCATGGTTGGTAATAACAGCTTTTAGCGGGATGATATGGGTTGTATCCTACTGGGTGCATATGGGCCCCACACACATACCTCTGTCAAGGCAAGCACAGTCACCACTTCCTCTACGGCTACTTTCACCTTGTAATGGGAACAGACACACTGTTAACTTCTGAAACTGTTAGTAATGCTTATTGGTTCTTGGATCTGCAGTTATTCTGTGATACAGACCCAGTAATATTGTCAAAAGTGTTAAAATAAACAATCTCAAAATGTGATTTATCACACTTTGCCAATTATTTTTACATTTGCACCCTAAGTTTGTGATTGTTTGATAACATGTATTTTCAACATGGTTTTTTTCGTACTTGCTTTACAACTAAGCATAATTTAACCTTAGCGACATTTTCTTCCCTATTCTGGTTCTACTGGCCCACTGAGTGAATCTTTGGAACTTAATGCTATCCTCCTGTGGCATCAATAATTATTCACAGCCTCTAAAGATCCACTTTTGTAATCTGATGTATTTAACTTTAAAACTCCAAGTATTTTTTTTAAGGTTTTGTTACTCTTTTTCAACAACATATATCTTGTCGTTATTGATACTTTGGTTTTGACTAGTTTTATGTTCTGAAAATATGTTTTTACAAACTGTTCATAGTGGTTGTCGCTGTGATTACAAAACTCAGATGTTTTATAGTCAGTATTGTCAAAGAGAGGGTAGAAGATCATTACCTGATCTTCATACAGTTTTACTGACAACTAATGGAAATTTTAATGTGTATTTCCCCCCAAAATACACATGCTATCAGAATTTGTAATTTTGGCACATATAGTTTCTAAACTGTTTGTTTTTATATGTATATACAGGGTGTTGGCAATGGACACTAACCTGATAATCAGTTTATACTGGACTTACAATCATTCCAGATGAAAATATCTAATCTCAGTTTAGAGTTTCCCCATGAGTTATAGTATGGTGAAGAGAAAGTGATATCTCTCTCTCAACGTGGGCACCTAATATTCATGATGTCACTGCTTTTGAACTATGCTGCTGTAGAGAATTTTACATTGATTTGTTGTCGTGGTTTCGGGAGAAAAAGAAAATGAAGAAAAAAATGAGCAAATTTCCAGCCCGAGAGTTTCAGCTGCATTTAATGAAATAACTGGTGTGGAGGTGCTTTAAACAAGCAGTTTCCTCTAACATAATAGGAAATTCATTTGGTGATGTTGTTATCAGGGAGAATTTATAGTGTTAGTATTGACAAAGTGTCACAGTGCCCACATTGTATAGTGCTTGCTGTTCTAGTGGTACGTGCCTTGCAGAGTAGAAGATGTAGTTTGCCACAACACTGTTGTCACTGGTGCTGTCTTTCCATCTTCAACCTCATCCCAGTTCTGGATGCACATAAATTAACGTTCCAGAAATGAAGGCAGGAAATTGAGCAATACTACAGAATGTTATCCTTGCTCGGGACTGTCTTTTGTCAGAAGGGATGATTTAAGTCCTCGTTATCCCACTGGTAATTATCAAGTGGAATATAAAATATATGACTGCTGATGCACTAGCCATGGAAGAGGGGTCTGTTTATGATTTTAGACATTGCTGGGAGCAATGCAGTCAGAGTTATCTCTTCATCAAGTCTATTTCACCTCTTATTATCCAAATAATAGGATCACCTTGTACTTCAGTTGTATTTTTGTGCTGTTTATTTTTTAAAAAGAGATTTGCATCTGCATGTGAAGCATCAATTCTGAAAAAAATTATCAAGGATTTTGTGTTGTTGAAGGTAGTCTGTGTATGCTGCTAAATATAGACATGAAGCATATATGATTAGTTTCAATGGAAACCTATTTTATTGATGCATTATATTTGGTGATTCATTGGTCATTTTGAAAGCAGAAATGTCATCATCAAGGAAACAGCATTGTTAATTGTTTCAAACAGTACATATATATTATTCTTTACAGGAATTAAGATATGAAAACAAACAACTATATCACTGTACTTCCTCTGATGCTGTGAGTTTCAATTCCATGACAGGGAATTTGCCATATCTAGATTTACAAAGAACCATGTTGTTCTCCATTTTGATCATGGACTTGAAGTATATCTGTACTGTAGCTGTGGAGTGAAAGCAGGTGTAGATCATTGAAAAGGTATTCAATGTTTTTGTTTATATTCAGCATTAGAAAAAATGTGGTTGTGTATTTCATGATTACAGTTTTAGTTAAACCAGATTCAAATATGCCGAAAAGAAATAAAATGATGTGCAACTCACTCACTCACTCATGCACCCATTCACTCGCTCACTCTTCATATTGTTATGCTCTTAACTTAAGCAGTGGAGAGCCCAGTTGTTGCCATCAGTTGTCATGCCACCAATTGTGATTCAGTTTCTAACATGGGTATATTGTGTGAAACCTTTTTTAGCTAATAGCTGTAGTATTTAGGACAATATGAAGCTGAGCTTTTAATATTCCTTCTGGACTGAGCTGAAAGGTGATCTTTTCTTTGATATTTGTGTGCAAGATCTCAGAATGGAAAAAGTAGAGGCATTTGTACAGACAAGTAGATATTTGAGTGAAACAGCTCAGTTTCAAAAATTAAAATTTAAGCAACTAGAAATCAATCATTTTTTTCTGACTATCACAGTACATATTTTATTCCAAATACTGATAGATCCACGACTTAATTCAGGAAAACATGAAGCGTCACGCTCTGTCTTAACAGGTCTCATCTTCAGTCGTTAAAAAATCTTTTGTAGTTTCATCAAATTTCAATTTCATCATCTATTCAGTAATTACTGTCACAGTACACTTCATCATTTTATTGATTCGCCTCATGTCAATATTTGTTTCTTGCGGATTCTGGATGTATAAATATTTTTGAATAATTGATCTGAACAAAGAAGTTACTTCATAGGTTTCGATCATGTTAAATCCTGTCTTTGTGATGTGTAAAGTGGCAGAGGAGCCACCCAATGCTTGGAGGAAGCCTCTTTGAAGTTAGTTTGATCTTGTGATATCTGTTCGATGATGATGTGCTGATCAGAAGGGACGAGGCCGAGGTACCTGGAGGGTGGGCAGGGACTCGAAGTCCTCAAGTGGCGATATTACCAGGGTTTCTTATGCAGTCAAAGCTAGATGAAACTGTAGGATTTGATGAAGCATGGAGCTTGAATAAACTAATTTTTCCTTGCCGCTCTTGAACCGTTTTTGGTTGAATATGTTCACGTTTTGCCCATGGCATTGTTTGCCTGTGCTATAATGGCAGGCAGTGAGCAAACAGCATGCGTGATGGTGTGTCATTGATTGCCTAATTGCCAATTATGAGATCGTCTCTTTGATGTCTGTCTGCTTCAGGACTTGTAGGCCACAGAACCTTGTCCAAAGTTGTTTGCAGATTTGCACACCTTGCTTCTTGTTAGCTGAGTGATTCAGACAATTGTTTTCATCATCGACCTAATAGATCATTGACACAACATTCACAGCCACATGACATCACATGGTTGTGTAGCAAAAACACACTGGGACAAAAGCTGCATTTTAACCAGCATTTAAGTGGAGTTGGGAAGTTTGTGAGATGCAAGAATAGGGATTGTCAATACACTGCGTCACCATCACTCAGGTGAGGGTGTGTTTAGGCACAGAAAGCTCAATACTGGTCCAAGTGTTTAGTTTTCAGGAGGCGTAGACACGTCCATTGTGGAATTTGCGAGCAGACATCCTCCAGGCCATGAGGGTCTGGCACCTCTAAACACTCGTTTACCACCCGATTTATTTTAAACTCCACCATTGTTCCCTACCTGTGCCTTTACAAAACCCATCTTTGATGTTAGGACCCAATCATATAATCCAATCACCATTAAAATGACAGTGTATAATTACAGCCTTGTTGTACCTTGTTGTCAGCGATGTCTTCGACTTGTTGGCAAGGTTATCCCGCTTCAAAGGTTCCAGTGAAAGGAAGTTGATTTTCCCCCATAATGGGATTCTGAGCTCAGGTAATCAGAGTCTTCGAGTCAGGAATTATCTTGGATTGAATGTTGTCCAGATGCCCTGCATCTTACGATAAACAAAACAAAATTCCAAGGCTTTGCTTTTATCAAAAATTACTTTTTCAACATGGCTGATTAGAAAAATAATTGAATGACGAATTGGGCAGCATTATAAAGGGCTGTGATGTAGGTCTTGTTTGCAAAGTCCTATTTCAGGGATATCGCCAGCACTCAAAGGAAGGATTTATGTTCTGGGAAATTCCCTCTCTATACAGTTACTGGCTTTCATGTTACCTGTCCCTTCATTAACTACCATGATATATGTTAGATAGTTTTCATTATTTAGTGACTGTTGACTTTTAGCATCCATAACCTTATGTGTAGATTGAAAATGAAGTGAAAGGTATTCTTGATCACTTAACTTCTGAGTTCACGTGAAATGGCTGTGGGGTTTGAGTGCCATGTTTAGTAGCAAACTGTTGTGAACATTTCTTAATCTTGATGTTGTAATAATTGTCTGTTGAACATCTTACGCATCCTAGGCTATCCATGCCTACCATATTTGCAAACACCTGGTGTCGTCACTGATTTTCAGTAATGCATTTACATACTGCTCACAGCAGTTTGTTCTTTTATGTCAAGTAAACATTTTTTAGCAGAGCATTAAGACTGCTACACATATGTCATTTGTTCAGATTTTATCCTGATGAAGTAGATGGTAAAGTATGCATGATATTTCAGATGGGATATGCAGGTTTCTATAAGCCAGGATATTATAATTTCTGTTAGCATACACAAAGCACATAGTAAGGCAACCCCTGACATTTCTCATGACTGAACGAGCCCCAACCTTAACTCTTTGGAGCACATCTGGAACATGATTGGTCGTCATGTACAACAATGGGATGCTCCTCTACAGAACTTTGCCCACTTTGAAAATTCTTCTCATGAGGAATTTCATAGACTGCCCCTACAGAGGATCAGGAGGCCTACAGAGGGTATGAGGAGGAGAGTGCTGGCTATCATACACTCATTAATGACCTTGAATCGTGTAAGATGTGCAAAATGACATTTTAAATGTTCACCTTTACCTGTTTATTCAGCATTAAACATTTCAGGACCATACTTGTACAGATATGGTTCTGTGTGAAAATCAGTGTTTTTGTTTGTTTTTTGTTTATTTTTTCAAAATGAGCAGTTATTATAATTAATTAACATCGTAAAATCTCAGATGATTCTAAAGAGTAATATCCCCTGTGTCTTGTTAGGTGTTACAACACATTGTATCTCAGATGATTCAAGATTGTGAGATCCACTTTGTGTCATTGTCAGGTGTTTTGGAGCATTATGTCCCAGATGATTCAAGTGTGATGTCCACTTTGTGTCATTGTGAGATGTTAGAACACATTGTATCTAAGGTGATTCAAAGGTATGATATCCACTTTGTGTCATTGTGAGATGTTAGAACACATTGTATCTAAGGTGATTCAAAGGAATGATATCCGCTCTGTGTCATTGTGAGATGTTAGAACACATTGTATCTAAGGTGATTCAAAGGTATGATATCCACTTTGTTGGCTAGTTAGGTTGTCGTTTAATGCTGCATTTAGTAACATTTCGGCTATATGGCAACAGTCTGTAAATAATTTAGTCTGGACGTGACAATCCACTGATCAACAGCACGAGCATCATTCCAGGCTGTTGGGATGCTATTTCATGTGTCTCTCCAAATTTAGTAATTCTGACCACGCCTCTTACAAGCATGTGTTACTGAACACCAGTTCTACCCCTGATCTTCACAGGTCATATCAACTTTGTGTCATTGTGAGGCGTTGTAGAGGTTATGTCCCAGACAAGAACATGGAATCATTAGCATGAGGAGGAGAGTGAATGATCCTGGTAGACTGTGGATGTTGGACAGAGGTGTCAGTTTTATCAGTCTGTGATGATGATACTTCAGCTTCCGATGTTCAGATACAGTGTACCGTTGACAGATAATGTCTGGGTTATCATGCTGTCTTCATCCCATGAGGGGAGAGACCCCTTTTTACTCTGGAGCATAATGTTTCTGCCAGGCCCTATCACTTGATCAGCTGCCTGCCCATATCATCCAAACAAATATATGTGGCCAAGGTTTGAATGGTGATAAAACATAACCTTATCAGTAGTTTTCTTTTCCTGAAGTGTAATTTATTTACCCAAAGCTAGGCTGACTAGCATGAAGATGATAGGAGAGCCAGCCCACGACTTATCTGGATGTTGCTGGAGCCTTCTCCCTGTCCCTAACCTACGCTGCTAGGGGTCATAGCCCTTGGAGATGTATACTTGCAACACCCTTACAGACCTTTACAGATGCAGGGCTTGTTCAACCTGTCAATCAATGTCAGTGGAGAGAAATGTATATTCCAGAGTTTTCAACTGGACTGATTGAGTGCAAGACTAGTGACAGGGTCCTCTAGAACCCAGTTACTATATGCATCTTGCTGATCACCTGTGTGCATCTTTCTGATCACCTGTATGCATCTTGCTGGTCACATGAATGTGTCATGCTGTGTGTAGTTTTTATCAGCTGGATGTGTTTTGCTGATCACCTGTATGCATCTTGCTGATTACCTGTAAACATCTTGCTGATCACATGAATGTGTCTTGCTGTGTGTAATCTCATTACCTGGATGTGTCTTGCTGATCTCCTGTGTGCATCTTGCTGATCACCTGTGTGCATCGTGATCACCTGTGTGCTTCTTGCTGATCACTTGTGTCTATCTTGCTGATCACCTGTGGGCATCATGATCACCTGTGTGCATCTTGCTGATCACCTGTGTGCATCTTGCTGATCACCTGTGTGCATCTTGCTGATCACCTGTGTGCTTCTTGCCTCACATCTTGCTGATCAAATCTGATAAGAAAACATAAGCTCGCACAAACACACAGGAACCCCAAAAATGTAATTGAGAAAAGCATATAATTAAGCTAATTAAAATGATTATACAAAGGTCCAATCAGCAGTTCTTTCCATATTATCAATTGTACTTTGTGGTTTAACTAGCACATTCTTTTGACAGGTTCATGATTATTTTCAGACAAGATTTTGTTTGCTACGTGGTCAGGAGTTTCATGAATTTAAAACATTGTATGTCACTGACTGTAACAGAAAGGACATGTCCCTCAGACTGTGTCCACCTCAATTAGAATATGCATCATAAGCAACAGTGATATGTACACCTTCTTCCCAGAAAGTGTTGATGCACCACTCACTCTCACTCACTCACTCACTCACTCACTCACTCACTCACTCACTCACTCACTCACTCACTCACTCACTCACTCACTGTCCCTGTTTGTCTATCAGCAGAACATTTTGCTCCTATTATTTTTTTATCACAAGACATTATTATTACTTTTCAGATCAAAAGAATCCAAAAGAAGTAAACTACCAGAGTAATTATGATTGCAATTGCGAATGATGATTTTACAGGTATTTTTTTTCCCAAAAAATGCAGAGTAACAGTTGTTTTTTAGATGTATTTATATTGGTAACAAAATTAAAGTTGTCCTGTTGATAAGACAAATTATTTATGTTCAAGCCCTTTAGCATTGGTCCATGAAAACCACAGGATTTCTTTGCAGACATACATGCTTACAATTAAGAGATGTAATTTCTGTCTATTTTGCGTTTTCAGTAGCATAGAAAACTGGAAAAAGCTGACTTATTTTAGCTCGATCAATTATCAAAGCACAGTCATTAATCTGTCAGCAGGAGGTTGGCAGTTTTCTTACTCCTGGTGCCAGACTGATCCATGTTTGCTGTCAGAATATTCTGGTTATAGTTTGAGTTTGCCGTAACACAGTCAGTCAGTTTTACAAATAGTCCATTATCTCTAACTAATATAATTGTCATATATGGACATTTCCGTTTGTGCAATAATGGCATTTTTTGCATCTACTCATTGAAGACGTAATTTTGAAACTGATATTAGATTGTCATCAGATACTTCTCTCAGTGAATGAGATCTAGGATAAATATTTCTAATGCACAAATGCAAAACATCTATGAAGACAATATTCTCTATGTCTGGATAAAGTCTGGATAAAATATCAAATACTTAATGTTCTTTGAATTATTATGATATTCATTTCTTAAAATAAAATATTTCTCATTTGTCAAGTAGGAATTGTTTAACAAAATTGCTGTATTGGAATGTCAGCTCCATGCACTCCCATCTCACTTGTCTTGTTTTCTGGTGTCCCCCGCCGTGATATCACTGGAATATTGCTAAAAGAGGCTTAAAACTAAACTCACTCACTCACTCACTTGTTGTCTTGCAGCATAATAGTGATATAAGATCACATACAACTGATGAAACCCAGTGTTAAACTCTCCTGATCAGAAACTACAGAGTGCCATCATCATCTTCTGACTTCATTTCTCAATAACTTTTCATCAGTAAGTGAAAAAACATTATCTATGGGGTGTTAACAGTTAAACTTATGAAAAGTTTAAATGTGTTTTTGCCTTTGACAGTATTAGGGCCTGTGTTAAAGAGTTTCCAATAGCCCAGTGTTACAGTTGTGTGAGGTGATGGTGGTGTTAATTACGGAAATATTTAAAGAGACAATAACTCATCCATCCTGTGACTCAGAGTCCTGCAGGAGACAGTAACAGCCGTGGTGTGGGAGAGGTAGTGGTGGATTCATCAATGCAGGACGGACACATAGTAACCAGATCAATCTTCAACCTCCGGAACAGCTCCTCTTATGCTTTACTAAAAAATGAAAATGCAGGATTTTTTTGTTAATTTGCGTGGTATTGAACAGACGTCATATCTGCTATAATTTCGGCAAGCCAGCGAGGTCGTCCTGCAATGTTTGGCTATAAATCACACACCATTGTCATTGGATCATTCTCTCTGCCAAACTGGGGATATTGTTATCAAAAGGTTGCTGTCAGAACTAAACTCATGTCATGGCCTCTCTAAAACTTAAGTACAGACTTGGGACATATTTGATACAGCTAAAGATGCCTGTATGTGCATGGGTGAAGGGACCGGTCTGCATCAGACAACAGGATCATGTGCATCCCATAGTCCTCATTAGGACTACAGGCACACATTCGCCTCAGTGCATACTTCACCCATGTTTTCTTAAGAGATGAAAGCAATATTGGGAAGGTTTCCTGTAGGGCTCCAACCCATAATAATATGATCGCCAACAACTGGCAGTGTTAGCGTTAAACATTGCTCAATTTTGACATGGTCCGTTCGTGGAAAACTATTTATTTAGGCTTATAATGAATTATTAATATTCAGAGAGCTCCACTAATGCTCTCCTGAAGTGAGTCATAGTGTTAACCTTAAAATGTAACTTTTAGAATTGACAGTAAATCAATTTCAGTCAGAAATAGGAAATTTGAAATATGATAAAAATGTGACAATCAGCTAATGAGCTGGATGTTCATTGTGCTTTTTGTTGATTGATGTCCAACTTGAATTAAAACATTATTTTGAGTGAATATGTTCCATATCCTCTATATCTGCTGCTTGAAACAATCTCAGCCAAGCACACCCAGCCACTAACACAATGTTCGTCAGCTGGAACATTTACTGTTACTACTTGTGCTGGAGAAGTGTCACCAAGAGCTGATTACTTCTGGATACGTGTACTGTTTCGACAACACAAAATATGTACTTTACCATCAAACCTCATTGAGTAATTATTTTTGTTCTGTTTGTTAAAAATAATCATTGAAGAAGAAGAGGAGGAGGAGGAAGAATATTTAAGTGAAAGGGAATTTATTGTGTTCATAGATTATTCTGATACATTAGAATGTTGCCACTGTTCCTTCATGAGCAATAAATATGTTATCTATAAGTGTGTAAGGGAGGAAATAACAGAAATTGCCTCAGAATTTTCAGGAATGGTAATTGTGACATATTTTTGAAATGAGAATAAAGACTGGTTACAGTGTTTGTCAACACCGATGAGGCAGGTTGTGTGTCATTATGTTGGGTAGGACTTAATTTGGTTCATGTGACTTCAGATTGACTTCAGAGTTGGCTACTCTGTGAAATATGTACAACTCAGTCCTGATTACGGAATAATGTCCTGATTAATGTTGCTGAGCTCTGACTTTTTAGCTATCCACTTTCAAACATTTTAGAAAATATTCACAATTTTTCATATTTTCATCAAGTTTCATCAAGGTTAAGATGAATAGACGATTTGGTTCATCATGTGAAAAACATGAATCTCATCTGCATTCTGATCATGATTATTTTGTTGATATTCTTGAAGTCATTTAATTGATGCAAAAGAAAAAGAGGGCCTGAGTTTTTCTGATTTTCCCAGGGTTCAATGAATCCTGCCACTGCCAGTCATGAATACCCCATGGAAATGCTGCATCACTTTTACGTCAAAATTAAGTTACTTTGATTGCGATGTTTATACTTAGTTAGGGATTGTATTGAGACAGCAGTTTGGGGCTAGTTATATCAGATACACAGTCCAACCCTGGCAGGCTCGTATTGGTAAATTTCATTTTATTGTATTGTGGTCATGTCTGTTCCCCATGGAAGGATATCTGTTTAAGTGGAAATTGGAAAGTTTAGATAATTGAATCACTTGGTGCTGGGTTTGTCACTTGTGAACTACTGACTCAAGTTATTTGATTAAAATGGCGTGATGTCAGAGAATTCATCAAGTCCATTGAATTACACCGACTTTTTGTGCGTTAACTTAAGATTACTTTTTGTGGCTGGACAGCTCCAATGGTGTTTCGCCTGCTGCTGATAACTAGAATGTTTCTCTCGAGGAAATATTTTTAAGGTGAAGTTTGTTTTATTATGTGTTTGTAATACTGGATCATCCCCACCCTAAATAATGATGCCTTTCATCTTCATGCTACTTTAAGCCAACATTAAACTTTCGCATGCTCTATTTCTGCCCAGAAGCTGTTCTCTCCTAAAGCAAAACCTGTAATATAGATATAGAAGAACTTGTGAAAGCGACTTCTTTCCTAACAATTGCTTTTATGGCTTGAATAAAATTGGATCCCTCATATGCATGGCATGATCTGTGCAGCAGAATTTGATATTGATGAAAGTGCCCAAGTAGACATAAGACTCAGAACAAAATGGTAGAAATCATATATTTCTAATATAAATGCAAAAAAGTACCGCCACTAGAGTATTTTGTTTCCACAGATTACCCTTATGAATATTCATGATATAAATGCCCAACTTGAGGGTACAGACGTCTATCATGATGATTGGAGGTGCAGTTTTCAGGAGAGCAGTACCGTTCTAAAATTGAGTTACATGTAGAGGATATTCAGTTCCCTGTTATTACCTTGTCTCAAGAGCATTTCAATAGTCTGGTCACAGACCTGTGTACAATGCTGCCCCCTTGCAGTCTGCAGCAGTGTCTCTTTGGTGTCAGTAGTCCATCACAGATCTGTGTCTCTGACACTTTTCAGACATTGCAGTGATGTGTATGGGACTCTATAGACTATTACAGATCTGTCTCTGACACTTCTCAGACATTGCAGTAATGTGCATTGGGGTCTGTAGTCCATCACAGATCTGTGTCTTTGACACTTCTAAGACATTGCAGTAATGTGCATGGGGGTCTACAGTCGATTACACTTCTTTGTCTGGGACACTGTGGTAGTGTGTTCGGGGTTGTGTAGTCCATCACAGATATGTGTCTCGGATGCTGCAATAGTGTGCCTTGGAGCATATATAGACCATCACAGGTCTGTGTCTCAGACACTGTGGTAGTGTGTTTGGGGTTGTGTAGTCCATCACAGATATGTGTCTTGGACACTGCAGTAGTATCTCTTAGGGATCAGTGACCCATTACAGGTCTGTGTGTTGGACACTTTTCAGACACTGCAATTGTGTGTTTATAGACCATCATGGATCTATGTCTTGTACACTGCAGAAGTGTGTCTTGGGGATCAAGAGACCATTGCAGATGTCGCGGACACTGCAGTTGTGTGTCTTGAACGATCTATAGACCATCACAGATGTGTGTCTCAGACATGGCAGTAGTGTGTTTTGGGGTAAATAAGTTCATCACAGATCTATGTCTTGGACACTGCAGAAGCATGTCTTGGGAGTCAGTAGTTCATCACAGATATGTGTCTCATGCTTTGCAGTAGTGCATCCCTTGATGGCAATAGTTTTGTCAAACCATTGGACGGATGATAGAAAGAAGGCAGTAAGGAAATAAAAGGTCAATATGGTACAGAGTTGCAAGGAAGATTATCAGTGGCAATGTGATAGAAAGAAGGCAGTTGGGAAGAGAAGGCCAATATGGTACAGTGTTGCAGTAAAGACTACCAGTGGCCATTTAGATGGAAGGCAAAATGTGTAGAGAAGGTTGCAGAAGAAATGGAAGTCTGTTGCCTGGGAGGAATCAGGGCAGTGGAGAGAGGAAGGAGAGAATGATGAACCATGGCACCCCTGCCTGCCTAAGTTGTGTTACCAGATCCTTTGTCTGTCAACACAGAGATTGGCATAGTTGATGTTTGGAAGTCAGGCCCTAAATGAACAGAGCCCATGTTGATGGCTGATGCACTGTACACCCCTCACTCCCCGGATCACTTACCACAAGACCAGGCAGGAATGTTCCCCAACTCAAACTGTTGTGCCTCCAGTATTCCATGAATGTCAGATGGAATACACTGATGGGTCACTTTTCAGAACTTTAATGGATTTCATCCCACACTTAACATCTGGCTCTTTTTAACAAGGAAATCATGACTGAACAGTGGATTTTGAAAGTTTTGTATTTGAGTTCTGTATTCGATATCTGATGCATAAATATTAACTAAAATGGTCAAAAACCAGCACAGCAGAATATATTGTGTGCTATCCTTTCAAAGTTAGCTGCCTTATGTCTGTGATCATGTTCAGATTTTCAGGTTTATGGATGGTAACTGTCACAAAATTTGATGAATTGTGACAATAGTTTGTGAACATAAGTCAGGTTTCAATTTCTTCCTAATTTACCATGTCCGTTTGATTTTTAATGCAAAGGTCCAATTATTCAAACTAAAACGACTCCAGAGACACCTTCTTACCCTGATCTTTTATGACTGAATTGTAAAGGTGCAGTTCTATCTCCAAGATATCTCCGAGGGAATGAAGGTCTCCTGTTCATCTCCAATACAACACTTAAAAGATGACTGTCTCTTTGTCTGTTATAGGTTCGTAACACACAGAATGTGATTGTAGGGTCATGCAACTGTCACCAACCCTTGATGTCAGGTTAAATTGTTTATACATGTGACATTATTCATGAATCAATATTCTTCATGAATGTTTCACAATTTACAATGATTTAAGCATGACATGCATAACCCTGAAGCTTTGGCACCAAGTCTCATGTATAACCCTGAAGCTGTGACACCAAGTCTAGCGTATAAACCTGAAGCTTAGGCACCAAGTCTCATGTGTAATCCTTAAACTCTGGCACCAAGCATGTGTAACCCTGAAACTCTGGCACCAAGTCTCATGTGTAACTCTGAAACTCTGGCACCAAGGATGATGTATAACCCCCAAACTCTGGCACCAAGTCTCATGTGTAACCCTGAAACTCTGGCACCAAGTCTCATGTGTAACTCTGAAACTCTGCCACCAAGGCTCATGTGTAACTCTGAAACTCTGGCACCAAGGCTCATGTGTAACTCTGAAACTCTTGCACCAAGATGATGTATAACCCTGAAACTCTTGCACCAAGGATGATATGTAACCCGAAACTCTGGCACCAAGTCTCATGTGTAACCCTGAAACTCTGGCACCAAGTCTTATGTGTAACCCTGAAATTCTGGCACCAAGTTTCATGTGTAACCCTGAAACTCTGGCACCAAGGATGAAGTATAACCCTGAAACTCTTGCACCAAGGATGATGTATAACCCTGAAACTCTGGCACCAAGGATGAAGTATAACCCCGAAACTCTGGCACCAAGGATGATGTATAACCCCGAAACTCTTGCACCAAGTCTCATGTGTAACCCTGAAACTCTGGCACCAAGTCTCATGTGTAACCCTGAAACTCTGGCACCAAGTCTCATGTGTAACCCTGAAACTCTGGCACCAAGGATGATGTATAACCCTGAAGCTTTGGCACCAAGGTTCATGTGTATCCTTTAAACCTGGACCATAAGACTTGACTTGGCAGTTTCTTGCTGAATCTAGTTGAAGTTATGATTTTAGTTGCATCTGTTTAGAGTTGTATGTCTTGTTTATTTATCAACATGTTGTGCACATGTCAGTAGTTTCTTATTTTGGTGTACACAGCCACTAAGTCACCATTTCAAATAAGTTCAGTTTGTTTTCACTTTTGCTTTGCTTTGCTTCACTTTTGCAAACTAACTAGATGTGATTTCCCTGCAAGATGTGCTGCAATTTATGTTCATCAGGATTGATTATGTACAAAACAACACAACAGAAAAATGTGCACATGAAACTTTCAATGTTTGTGTATTTGTTACTGAAAACAAACATGCCGACATTAGTAGATAATATATACTACTCAAAAGAAGTTAAAGAACACAATTTTTGCATGTTACTACAGTCAGTCTGTCATGAAATCTTCAAGCCTGGACTCAAAGACGCATGTACAACTCATGGCATACATGGAATATTTGAGCTAATGACAAAAAGTTGAAAACCAAGCTGACAACAGGAGCATGTTACATTTCACTAGCACTTGGCAAGGGTTACTGGTCTTCAGTCAGGAGTACAAACCACAATTGGAATACTAACCATTGTTGACAATTCTGTGGGTGTTACTGTAGTCTGTCAAACAAGTAGAAGATGCCATAATAATAATAATATAGTTGACACCAAATATAACCAGACACATATAATAAATTTATTATATGGTCTCTGCTCTGACCAATCACATATTCAATCCTTTTTGAAGAAATGGGTGCCAGAGGTGTTTGTAGGGTTTACAAGGGGAGGTAACCACATGTTAGACAACTGATGTTTCCACTACCAAACAGCATGTGAAGTCAGGGTCTGTACCTATGGCAAATGTCAAATGGCACCAGCACTCTGCCGAGAGACTGGAAGGAATGTGGCATGTTTATGGGGGAATTGTTTACCTGTGTGTACATAGTTAAAGGTGACGTGCTGTTATTCAAGAGCAGGCTTGTTTAATATTTTATGACATTTCAAGTACCCGCCCACCACCTCTGTCTCCGCCCTATACAGAAATAACACCATGTTAACTCCGCTTTATCATTAGCATGTGTTTGTAAACATAGAAACCCTGCATACTTTCAGTGACACTTTGATTGTTTTTCTCTGTTTATCTTAATCTGGTATTAGCAGTCAGCTGTGATATATTACACCTCTAAATCTTACTGCTTTGTTTTCTCCAAATTTGCAGAAAATAGATGTCATTATGAATGCCTATCAACTGGTTCTGTTGATGGCAGAGTTTGGTTTTGCTATCTGTGTATTTTTCTTCCTTGTTTAAAATTGTCAAATGCCAAAATTAGGCAGTGTTTATTCTTCTGAATTGATATTCATGAAAAATATCAGTAGAACTTTTAGAATTGACAAAACAAAGTTTAGCGGCATTGAATGGCATGGATTAGAGAGATATGGGGACATGACCTCCATGTGCGACCTTGTGTCCTCGTATGGCACTATTCCAGTGTTATGACAGATGGTAAATATCATTATCAGCCTCCCTCCCCAGGCCCCACTCCCCCCTTCTTCCCTCCCCCTCCTCTTCCCCATGTCTTGCTGCCACTGTGATTCAGCTTCCTGTGCCACAAATTAGCTCCACGTCCCAAGCAGTACAAACAAAACAATGCTTTTAATGCATTCATTCCCAATGTGTTTGTTTGGAGTGAAAATCTGAAAAGTATAGAATGTCATGGAACATATTATTTCTTGTGTGGCTTCTATAATTTTGTACAGGCTTTAGCCCAGATCATGTAGCCCATATAAAGAACAAAAAAAGTTATGGGTCATGAATAATTTGGGGGATATTTCATCGTGGTGAAGATTGAGCATGCAATGATCCTGAACTTGTATTTCTATGTGTACATGTTGATTCTGCATATTTAAGGAAATAGAAACATGAATCCTTACTGAATACGACAGACATATGCTACTTCACCTCTCAGAATAACTTAATCAGCATCTTCTTATTTAGTTTTCTGCCACTCATCAAGCATATGCTAAGAGATTTACTGTTGTTATATAAAAGAATCAGATGTCATTTAGTTTTGTATATGTGAGAAAATTTTTTTTCATAAAACTGTAAAATGATGTGTCCCACAACTCATAAGTAAACCTATGAAATATTTCCTTATATACGTTATACTTAATTTGCGTTATGCATCATTAGGAAAACGGTTGCCGATAATGTTTTTTTAAAGATATGTTTTTGTAATGTTATTACACATCCAGCTGTTGCTAAGGTCAAACCCAATGATACGAAAATGTTTTTGGATTAGGAGACGGCCCTTATCACTTGCAGGATATGCGCCGTGCTATCCACCTACTGCATGTAGCAAGTGCTAATTGAATCTTAACGAGAGTATTAATGAATTTACAGTCATTATCTCCCCTGACAGATAGGATAAGCTGCAGTAGAGCAGCAGACGTGTGTTGGAAGAAGGATTACAAGTATATCATGTCTGCAGCAGGGTCGTTAAAATGTCGGCACATCCCAATACTTCTGTCAATGTATTAACAAGTTAATTATCTGTCTGAAATAATAGAATGTGGCGAATTAAGAAGTATTAGGCATGAAATGCCATGTTGTCTAGATCAATGCGGCACACCTCGGATGTATTTGGAAGTAGTGGTATGGATTTCCAGGGAATTGAGAAGGTTGTTGTAATGTTGGAGTGAACTTGGCGAGATGAATTGATGTTGAATAAGGCAGAAAGCCAACTGTGTCAACGTTGGATACAGAAGAATGGGTTTGAGTAATAGATGGGACGTCGAAAAAATTGTGACATTTGCACTTCATAGAAAAAAGAGTAAACCTAAATACAACATATGTTACGTGATACTTTTATCTGAAAGCACACAGCTTATATATCTTCATCAAAACATGGGCAGTGTACAAGCACAACTGTTTGTTTGGTTGCTGTGTAAAGTTTCAGTATCATTGCTGCTGTTGTAATTACTTCATCATTCGTCGTGATAATCATAATAATCAGCAATCTTCAGTGGTCTTCTGTGTCCAACTGGTTTGTTGGTTTGTGGTAAAGTTGGGATGCTTTAGACTAACTGAAATAAGTGAAATGTTTCTAGGGCATCGGCGCAACCCTTTTATTTGTGCCCGTAACAATTTTTTATCGCCATTATAAAAAAATAATTTTGAGTTTGCCTGTCCCGATCATCCATTTGTCCACTATAAGAATGAGTGTCTCTAAGAGCAAGTGTGATTGAATCTCCAACTCATTAAGACATGCTAAGCTGTATTTCTTAGAAAAAAAAAAGATAAAAATGTGTTCCTCTTTGTCACTTTTTTTCTGTCAAAAGTTTTTTAAAAAGTCCTACCGCCCATGTTACCTTTGTTAAATATGTGCCTGAGAAACATTTAACTTATTATGCAGCTTTAGGTGTCAGTATTACAGTGGTATGACAGTATTGTTGGAGAAGCCTGATGGTTAAGTGTTAGTATTACAGTGTTATGACAGTATTGTTGGAGTAACCTATGATTTAAGTGTTAGTATTACAGTGTTATGACAGTGTTGTTGGAGTAGCCTGATGGTTTAAGTGTTAGTATTACAGTGTTATGACAGTATTGTTGGAGTAGCCTGATGGTTAAGTGTTAGTATTACAGTGTTATGACAGTATTGTTGGAGTAACCTATGATTTAAGTGTTAGTATTACAGTGTTATGACAGTATTGTTGGAGTAGCCTGATGGTTAAGTGCATATATGACAGTATTGTTGGAGTAGCCTGATGGTTTAAGTGTCAGTATTACAGTGTTATGACAGTATTGTTGGAGAAGCCTGATGGTTTAAGTGTTAGTATTACAGTGTTATGACAGTATTGTTGGAGTAGCCTGATGGTTTAAGTGTTTGCTCATCATCCTGAAAAACCTGGGTTTGATTCCCCTCATGGGTACAATGTGTGAAGCCCATTTCTGGTGTCTTGTCATGATAGTGCTGAAATAGTGGCGTAAAACCGTTCTCAGTCACTCATCATTGCTTATTGCAACATCGGCTGGAAGAAACATCGGGAACAGCAAAAGGGAATCTTACCCAAGTGTCAGTTGATATCATATATGTCACAATAAATCAATAAATGTTTAAAACCAAAGCCAGCCAAGCATCTTTGATACTGACTGATAACTAGCCATCTTGGTAACAGCTTCATTAGTTTTCAAGAAGTTGTGAGTTAATATGTAAATCTACAATTGTATGGATAAGGTCTGGGTATTTGTATCAGCTACGGATTCATGCAGAGTTTAATTAGGCTTGCACATGTGTCTAAGGTGAGTGAGTGAGTTTAGTTTTACGCCACAGTCAGCAATATTCCACGTATATGACGGTGGTCTGTAAATAATCAAGTCTGGACCAGACAGTCCAGTGATCAACAACATGAGCATTGATCTGCTCAATTGGGAACCGATGACGAGTCAACCAAGGCAGCGAGTCTGACCACCCGATCCCGTTAGTCGCCTCTTAAGACAAGCATCGTCGCCATTTTAGTCACCTACCCCGGACCTTCACGGATAATAAATAATAGTTAATATGATAATTTCTTAAAAATATATAAATAAAAAATATATAAATAGAAATAATGCATGGTCCCATTAAGAGTGTGGCATCCTTTCACCACTTTTGTAGACTTGCATATTTAAAACATGTTATTACCCTACATGCATTTAGTACAGCCTTGAAGCAAGGCTAATCCAAATGCAAAGTTTTTCAAGATCAAATGCCTTCAAGAAATCAATAAAATAATAGGTTCCCTGCTCTTTCTTTTATTGCAGCATGATCTGTACAGAAAAACATCGTCCACCATGTTACAACTTATCTCCAGTTGCTATCTTCTGTTTGTCCACATGAATTGATGTGATGTTTTTGACTGTAGGCCTTCTGTTCTGAAACTTGTATCCAACACAATGAGATGCACAGTATACTCAAGAAAATATGGTTGCCAGAATATCTGATTGATAGTTGCAGACTACTTGACAGATTCCAAGCAGTTACAGAGTAACTGGTGCATAAGTGGAATGGCTGTCTAAGCTGAGACAGTACAGAGTTGCAGGTTTCGGTCATGCACCAAACTTCCTCTTGTGTGATTTGTGTGTTTGAACCAAATTATATTTCTAGATATTTCACAATAACCTTTCTCATTGGTTTTATCTTGATGGTCAGCGTCTGACACCTGAATGACTCCCACATTTTGCTGGAATATTGCTGAAAAGCAACATTGAGCCTAAGTTCACTCACTCACTCACTCATCACAGATTTACTTACAGAAGGAATGAAAAGAAAACTTCATGCTGTTCAGAAATGACTGAAGAGGTTCTTCTTTTAGTCATACATCACGTGACCTTCTTCAAGGTCACTTTCTCTTCTTCTTGATTACCCCAATAAAACACTTTAGTTCTATTTTAGTCATGGTTGGTCTTCTTGAAGTCTTCAAGTGCCCTCAGACAGCCAGTAAATTATGTTTCTGCTAGCATTTATATGGCTCTGGGCTTCATTCATTCATTGTTAACCGGAGGAATGTTATCCACTGTTGCATTATGGGCCATCAGTATTTCACTGGTTGAAGTGTACTGCCCCAGGATTGCTGAGACATCGAAGATCAGGACATTGTGTGTAAGCATCCTCACGTTTTGATGTAGTGCTGTTGGACCATTGTATTTCATCATACCCAATAAATGTGGAGGTACCCAACTGGCCAATTGATCTGCTTAAATAGCAGATAGGATGCCATAATCCTTTTTTTTCCAGCTGAGTTCAATGATGGGTATTGAACATGACATGATATTCACACAATGAAATACTTATTTGCCTGATGAAGATTTGCTCACCATTAATCATCATTTTACCAAATTAAGATCTGTTCACACCATCAACCATTGGTTTGCTTCATCTAAATCTATTCACTCCACTGACTATTTCTTCACCAGAACAAGATCATTATCCATTGTTTTGATAGATCCTGATCTTGCCAGGCCATCAATCATTGGTCTTCTGCTGTTTATGTCATCAAGTATGACAAGGTCCTTTGGAAAAAGTTCGAATTTGGGTCCATATTTGTAAGTTCAGAGTCCTCATGCAATATCTCAATCATGTTCCAAGAACAAGAGTGAGGTTGCTACAGTGGTTCAGAAGTAAACTGTAAGGTATCCTTAAAATGACTGCAAACATAAAATAACTTTGATGTAATCTGCCTGGGTATGCTGTTTACTTGTATATACCTTGTTCCCTGTTCTGTAGTGTACAGCTTGTGGTTCCAAGTGACAATCAGGGTCTAAACAGTGTCCAATACATGGGATATAGTGTTCTGCATGTGTCATTAGTAATGTGTTCTCCTTGGAAATCTATTGTGTTGTTCTCCCATCATTCCTGACGCATTGTTTCGTTTAATCATGTGTAAAAAATCTTCCACTCATTTGTCTGGTTGTAGATGAAAAAATAAATGAGGGTGTTGGATTTTGCATGCAGTAAAACAAGTCCCTTTATGTGTAGGCCATGGTTAACGAGTGAATATCGTCATCTCTGATTGAGTTGGGGAAGATTTACTGCAATACAATCCTCCATAAGGCGCATTATAATCCACATGGCACAAAAACGCCCACCATTTTGATTACAAATCTGTCATCCATTCTCTTCACTGGAATATCATTGTAGATATATAGCCTGTTAGCTAATAAATTTATGATGTTAATGAAAATTATGTCATCAGTGAGTGAATGTAGTATGTCACAAATAATAAGGGCTGATTAGAACCCAGTAAGAGATATTCCATGTGGGATTCATGGGTCGAGTGGGATCCCTGACGGGGCATGCTTCATCAGACGAGCCTCCTTCACGAGGCAAACACTGAGACATGATGTCGAGCTGGTCCGCGCTTCGCTGCCTTTGCTGATCATTCTTCGTGCTTCTGTGTATCAATTTGGTTACGTGATTATAGTCAGACAGAAAAGGCATCAGTCATTCACATGCGATTGTCACAGACTAATTGATGGAAATCTTGAAATGTCTGTATTTTTCTGACAATTACCATTTATAAAGTTCAATTTGAATTGGAAACTACTCTCTTGCATTTCTCAAAGACACTTTCTGCCACCATTTTCCCCAGAAGGATGCTACCGTCAACTACTAAATGAGTTTATCATTTATCAAATTTAACGTAAAGAAGTATAATCTCTGGGAAGCTCTGTCTGAAATATGACTAAAGTATGACCATCCTTCATGAGGCGAGGTCAAAAGGTCATAATCTGAGTCTATTACATCCAAACAACTAACGTACAGTTGGGACGGAAAATGGATATTGATGAGGAAAAAAGGTAAACAGGCAGAAACTAAATATATATACAGCTAGACAGCAAGGGTGACTGTGGTTGAATGAATGCAGATATTGATGAGGTCAGATCTAGAGATATCTGTCCAATACAGCAAAACTAGGTCAAAGTTTTTCTGAAAAGTTACTCAATTGTCAGGTAATCAACTTTTGGTATTGTGAGTGAGTGAGATTGGTGTGATGCAGTATTTCAGTTATTATTGGTGGTCTGATCAATTGAAATAATCAAAGATTGGTTGCACTGACCAAACGACCAAGCAATTGTTCACATTTTCTCATAAACGAACACAAATAATTGTTCAACTACTATTGTAGTGTTTGAAACACTTGATGATGGAATATGTCTTAGAAGCAGTCAGGAACTGAAAACATGTTCAGTTCTTAGAAACCTCAGTGAAGAGTCATGATTGCATATTTATTGAAAACTCCAGGACGTTAATGTTCAAGATATAATATATTAGTCATCACTTTGAAGGAGCAAGTTGCATCATTTTTCATTAGATGTGAAGTTTGCAAATGCAATTTGTACAGTTTCTAAATAAAACAAAAGAGAACCACATTATGCATATCTGCAATAACAACCTGAATAGGAAGATTTGAAAAGTGACACCAATTTTTTTCGATGATTGCTCATTTGTAATGAACCTGTCATCAATTGTGACTTTTCAACCAATTCCCCACACTATCAGTTATATCACAGTGTGTGACATGGCCAGCAATGGACAGTCTTGCAGGAGTTAAGCATGATATATGTGGTCCACCATTGAATCTTGATCTTGTTGCAGCTTCACCTGCATATACTTATTTAATCAAAGATATGAACTCTTATTTCATTGTTTATAAGAGAATTATGGCTGGCCAAGTGGTGGACTGTATGGACTAATCATCAGTGAAGTCTTTGTGGGTGTGCTTGTCTACCCTATCAAGTGTAGAGACAGAGGATGTCTCTGTGGGTGTGCTTGTCTACCCCATTAAGTGTAGGGACAGAGGATGTCTCTGTGGGTGTGCTTGTCTACCCTATCAAGTGTAGGGACAGAGGATGTCTCTGTGGGCGTGTTTGTCTACCCCATCAAGTATAGGGACAGAGGATGTCTCTGTGGGTGTGCTTGTCTACCCTATCAAGTGTAGGGACAGAGGATGTCTCTGTGGGCGTGTTTGTCTACCCCATCAAGTGTAGGGACAGAGGATGTCTCTGTGGATGTGCTTGTCTACCCTATCAAGTTTAGGGACAGAGGATGTCTCTGTGGGCGTGCTTGTGTACCCCATCAAGTTTAGGGACAGAGGATGTCTCTGTGGGCATGTTTGTCTACCCCATCAAGTATAGGGACAGAGGATGTCTCTGTGGGTGTGCTTGTCTACCCTATCAAGTGTAGGGACAGAGGATGTCTCTGTGGGTGTGTTTGTCTACCCCATCAAGTGTAGGGACAGAGGATGTCTCAGTGGGTGTGTTTGTCTACCCCATCAAGTGTAGGGACGGAGGATGTCTCTGTGGGCGTGCTGGTCTACCCCATCAAGTGTAGGGACGGAGGATGTCTCTGTGGGCGTGTTTGTCTACCCTATCAAGTGTAGGGACGGAGGATGTCTCTGTGGGTGTGCTTGTGTACCCCATCAAGTGTAGGGACGGAGGATGTCTCTGTGGGTGTGTTTGTCTACCCCTTCAAGTGTAGGGACAGAGGATGTCTCTGTGGGTGTGCTTGTCTACCCCTTCAAGTGTAGGGACGGAGGATGTGTAGGAAGATATCACAACATTCTTTGAAACAAATATGATACTGCACAATGAGTGGGTGTGGATATCAATGTGTCTCCAGCTATTGTGGCCTGGAGTCAGGGCAGATTGGTTTGTCATTCAACACTGCAGTTAGCAATATTCCAGCTATATGGTGACAGTCTGTGGCTATGTGAGTGTGGAGCAGATAGTCTTCTGATCAACAGTACAAGCATCAATCTGTGCAATCATGATACGATAACATTGGTCAACCAAGTCAGTGAGCTTGACCACCCAATCCTGTTCGTTGACCCTTATGACAAACATAGGTTACTGAAGATACATTCTAACCTGGATCTTCACAGGTCTGGGACCAAGGAGACCGGCTGATATTATGATCAACATCCCATGTGAGGGTTAAGGTGACATTCTTGTCAAACAAATGGCTCAAGCGACATGATTTAGTGGCCTCATGTCACAAGGAAAGAGAATGATCTTGGGATATGACATCAGTTCTGTGGTGAGGATGGAGTGCAGGTAATCATGCAGAAAGGAAAGAATGCATGTAATGTCCAGTTGTAAGTACAGGGAACGTGTGTGTAGAGAGGTACAACCTGTTGTTAGTACAAGCAATGAAGAGTGTGTGTGTGTTGGGGACGGGGGGAAAATCACTTCCAATTGCAAGTATAGGTGATGTGGGTGTAGTGTGTGGACGTCCAGTTGTTAGTACAGGTTTGATCTGGAGGAATGACAGGCAGTCATTAGTGCAGGTACTACAGGTGAGATGTGGAGGAATGACATCCAATCGTTAGTGCAAGTACTACAGGTGAGATGTGGAGGAATAACATCCAATCATTAGTGCAGGTACTACAGGTGAGATGTGGAGGAATGACATCCAATCATTAGTGCAGGTACTACAGGTGAGATGTGGAGGAATGACATGCAATCATTAGTGCAGGTACTACAGGTTTGATCTGGAGGAATGAGATGCAGTCATTAGTGCAGGTACTACAGGTGAGATGTGGAGGAATGACATGCAATCATTAGTGCAGGTACTACAGGTGAGATGTGGAGGAATAACATCCAATCATTAGTGCAGGTACTACAGGTGAGATGTGGAGGAATAACATCCAATCATTAGTGCAGGTACTACAGGTGAGATGTGGAGGAATGACATCCAATCATTAGTGCAAGTACTACTATTGAGATGTGGAGGAATAACATCCAATCATTAGTGCAAGTACTACAGTTGGGATGTGGAGGAATGATATGCAATCATTAGTGCAAGTACTACAGGTGAGACCTGTAGGAATGACATCCAATCATCAGTGCAGGTACTACAGTTGAGATGTAGAGGGATGTCCTCCATGCAGGTAATCTGATGTGGAAGGTGAGATGAGGTCCAGTTATTAGCACAGGTATTCTGGTGTGGCTTGAAGGAGTGTCAGTGTATGTACACATAAATCAGCCCAATTACGGACTTCTGTTAGCTTGGTAATGAGACTTTAATAGCTAGTGTCAGAGTGGGGAATGACTTTAGTATTGTGGCTGTCTCTCACGCATAGCCACAATCGTAAAATTAGCAACAGGCAAACTGAAGTGCATGAGCGTTGCATCAGACTGCCTGAATAGGTGGTGTTGCTGCTGCAGCCGTAGATGAGAGCAGCGGCCGTGGTGGTAGCACGCTTCTGTATGTTACCAGATTTCCCCTCCGCTGTGGAGGTGCACTGTTTGCACACATTGCCATGTTCGCCAGAGCTGTAATTAAACTGAAATTTATCAAGCATAGTCTGTCTGACAAGCTACACTGCGAGGAAGCAAAGCTGTTGGGGATAATGAAATTCTTTTTAAAAAGTGAAAATAAAGACTAAATTTTTAATACTCATTTAAAAAATCAGTTCAGAAAATTATTTTTTCCAGCTTTATTGCATTGAATTGTTTCCTCTTTCCTGACCATTGTTAAAGAACATGTCAGATGTAGAAGATTGGAAACATGTATTTCAGAGTATGTTGTATATTTAGTTCTTGTGGTTTTAGTTCTGCATGAACAATTCTTCGTGAATGGGACACATGCTGTAGCTCAGTTACATTGCTCTGTATATTCTGACACTAGAATAATGACAAGTATTCAGCTATTCCAGATTATTTACAGTATGAGATTGCAGGTTCAGTTCTTCAACCTTGATCAGTTTTAGTATCAGAGTGAGTCAGCATGTTTTTACACTGCTCTTAGCAATATTGAAGCAATGTCATGGCGGGGAACACCAGAAATGGGCTTCACACATTGTACCCATGTGGGAAATCAAACCCAGGCCTTTACCATGATGAGTGAATGCTTGACAAGGCTACCCAACCACACCTTCAGTATCAGAAACACACTTGTCAAGTGTAAATGACAGAAAGGTATCAGTATTACTCTATGACACATCAGCATCAGAAATACAAGCAGTTACTTTAACATGTAATTATTAGTTACCTGTATACAGGCAGCTTACTCTTATTCTATGTTAGTATCTGTGTGCAGATCAGTATCAAAGGTTCTTAACATTATCTCAGCACAAATAACCAGTAATTCTGTATCAGAAAATAACATCAACCATTTTAGATGTTGATTCTGATTGGAACTTACAGGCATTTCTGTATGTAAAACATTTCTGCATGTTATATAAGCAGTAGACAAAAGTATGTCAAGAGAACCCTGGAGAAAGGACCATGAATTGATGGCCTGATAATTAAACGTTGTATCTGTATATTAAACACCCTTATCTGAGCACCACACTGGGGTAGCCTAGCAGAAAAAGCTTTGACTTCAGATACTGAATACCCGGTTTAGATTAGCCATGTGAGTACAGAATTTTATGTCCATATCCTGTATTGACCACTGTGATATTGTTTGTCTTCCTGACAGACCATTCTGTAAGTTATCTATAAACACCAATAAGCAAGTCTGTATAATTACGTGGCAGTCCAGTGGTTCTTTGTGTACAGGAAACAGCATGCTGCATCTAATTTGCTGGGCACTTGTTTTGAAAAAAGTCAGTTTGTTATTCACTACTGCTTTTACTGTGAAAACAAAATTTTGTATTAGTAAATGAGGTGATGTGTGATCTATGGCCAAAATGGTATGTGGAACAAGTACAGTTGGGATACTTTAAATGTTAGTATGTCAGTGAAATTATGGGATTGTTGGATTGGGAGGGGTGATTCTACGGAAAGTTACACACCCACCTGTTGAATTCCAGTCTTCTAGGGTATCATTAGTCCCAAACCTCTGAATGTAAACTTAATAAGATCAAAAAGGCTGCATGTCTCACTTTACAGCCCGTTAAACTAAGAACACACACAGATTTACTAATGAGGCAGTGAGGCAACCAAGTGTTTGCTCACCAGATCTGTGTTCTATTCCCCACATGGGTTAAATGTGTGAAACCTGGTGTCTCCCTGCTGAGTTGTTGCTGGAATATTACTGAAAGCATTGTAAAACTAAACTCACTCACTCATTCACTCACTCACTCTGTTATAGGATTGTTACAACCAGTGTGGTTGTCATCACAGCAGCCTATCCTGGAGGGTGGCAACCTTGGCCTCCTGGTGAATTGTTTCTCATTCTTCTTACCTATTTAATATAATTTATAACTCTCATTCTGTCTAAGATAACTACAGCCAGTTGTGACAGAGTTTACAGAATTCTGCCCAAAATATTATCTGCCAAAAATTGGTTGAAAAAAACAGGTGTATGGTGATTAAATAACACATCACATCCCGTTTTTCACCAGTTTTAATGATAGATGTTGGTGAGGTGTTTGTTTTTGAAGCAGACAGAACATGAAGCTGTTTTGCTAGGTCTCTCTGGAGGCCATTCGCTCATCACCAGGCTATTTCTTGTCTATCTGCTGCTTACTGAAGAGACCCCCTGGGATCTAACATGGGAACCCCACGGTCATTGCAGGTCCCAATCCACCCATACTCCCCTACTTGTGTATAGAGTTATGTATATAAGTTACTGTAAGCAGACCAATCAGAAGGTATATTTCATGTGGGATTTCATTGATATGTTGCGTATGTTATTATCGTATCTGTCAGATGCTGATTATTAAAATTTAGCTGAGATTTATATGAATTCATGATGAATATGTGTGTTCTGTTTGGAGATGTCTCTCAACGTTTGTATTATTTTACTGGTTGTAAAGTTACCATGTATGTTTTGTTTTCTATTGTTTCCACAGTAACTGTAGAAGAATATTTGCCTCCACGTGCTTTGAACTCCACAAAATACTCCATATTGTATTACAGCCCACCATTAGGGTGCATTACTAGCACCACAGGGAGAAAAGTATAGAAGTAATAGGGTTTGAGGGGAAAAAAACATTATTATTTTGTCATTTTGTCTGAATTTTCCATGCCATGTAAATCATTTAAAGGACTATAAATAGATTGTTTTCTCCCATTTGGGTAAAGTTTCACTCAACTTTGTTGAAAATTTGAATCTGATACCAGTTTAGGTGTGTAAAAAGTGTGGTTTGGCTTCAGTAGGAGGCTTCTGAGGTTTTTGTACTGACACAGGAGTAGTGCGTCTGCCTCGTGTTTTTGGGTGAGTTTGTGGCAGGGAGGGTGAGTGATTGCTGGCCTGACACGTCAGACAAATGTAATGTCACTCTCGTGAACAAAAAGGAAACTCAATTTGCTTCAGGAAAATATTGGGAATTTAAAGGAAGCCATTGTTTTATCAAGAAAAGTTTGAGCGATAACAGGACAGTGTGTTTGTATGTGTCAGCTGAAATGTTTACTTTGTTGAGGTTTTGCAATCATGAACCAAGTCTTTGTCCATCATTATTCTTAATCTAGAATTCTTACCATTTTTCCTTTCCTCTAAAAACTGTTTGGACAACTGATGTCAGTTTGATTAAGCCAAACACTTGTGTTTGCTGATTAGTGAGGTTTTCATTGCAAGAAGTTGGTTTGGACATTTGATCTGGAGACATATTTTTTTGATCTATCATCATTCTTAAGTATGCTACAACTCCTGTTTAAACAGAAGGTGATTGTTATTGAAGGGCTGACTCAGGGCTTCTTCAAAACAGCCGTTCACTTTATCCAGCCAATTTGATCTTTTCCATTTCCAGCCAGAGGGGTAGAGATAATATTCCCTCTTGATACAATTGACTGTATGCTGTATGCGTTCATTCCGTTCAGTATGGGAGATTTATCTCATTACTTACAGGTAGCCCCTCATTGTTTGCTGCCATCTGGTTTACAGAATTATGTCCCTTGCACAGGCCAGGATCTGCTGATTCAAATTTCCAAGGCACACTGATCATGTTTGTCTGTCTCACAGTCCTTGAACCACATTGTTTTCCCCCATGCTTAGCCCTCTCTGCAATGCTGAAGACTGAAATGAAGCAAGTCTAGATTTCCTCCGGTCCAAGCATGAATCTCCCAACTCGCTGGGCTCCTTTTTAAACAAAATGGATGTATTTGTATCAAAATTATAAATATTCTAGGACTAAGCGTTAGTCTAAACAAAATAAAAAAACTCTACAATACACCATACTTTTCACACAAGACCACCTAATACCTTTAAACAACCCACAGTATGATGCTCATTTGAGTCTAGTCTGTCTCACAGTCTGTGAACCATATTATTTTCCTTACAGCCTTGCCCTCATTGAAATGCTAAAGATGCTAAATAAAGCATGTCCAGATTTCTCCAGGTTACCTGGCCGTTTTCAGTTTAAAAGGGTTTATTTGTTACTATCAAAATTGTATATATTCAGGAACTCAGCATTAGTCCATGATGATGTCTGTCAGCACAACCCCACACAACACTAGAAAACACCATGCAGCAAAATGCAACCCAAAAAAACCAAAAACCACTACAAAACTCCCTAAAACACAACACAACACAACCCCACACAACACTAGAAACCACCATGCAGCACAATGCAACCAAAAAAAACCCAAAACCACTACAAAACTCCCTAAAACACAACACAACACAACACAACACAACACTAGAAAACACCATGCAGCACAATGCAACCAAAAAAAACCCAAAACCACTACAAAACTCCATAAAACACAACACAACCCCACACAACACTAGAAAACACCATGCAGCACAATGCAACCAAAAAAAACCCAAAACCACTACAAAACTCCATAAAACACAACACAACCACACACAACACTAGAAAACACCATGCAGCACAATGCAACCAAAAAAAACCCAAAACCACTACAAAACTCCATAAAACACAACACAGCACAACCCCACACAACACTAGAAAACACCATGCAGCACAATGCAACAACAAAAAAAACCAACACCACTACAAAACTCCCTAAAACACAACACAGCACAACCCCGCACAACACTAGAAAACATCATGCAGCACAATGCAACCAAAAAAACCCCAAAACCACTACAAAACTCCATAAAACACAACACAACACAACCCCACACAACACTAGAAAACACCATGCAGCACAGTGCAACCAAAAAAACCCCAAACCACTACAAAACTCCATAAAAGACAACACAACACTAGAAAACACCATGCAGCACAGTGCAACCAAAAAAACCCCAAAACCACTACAAAACTCCATGAAACACAACACAGCACAACCCCACACAACACTAGAAAACACCATGCAGCACAATGCAACCAAAAAAAACTCCAAAACCACTACAAAACTCCATAAAACACAACACAACACAACCCCACACAACACTAGAAAACACCATGCAGCACAATGCAACCAAAAAAACCCAAAAAACCACTACAAAACTCCATAAAACACAACACAACACAACACCACAAAACACTACAATTAACTTTATGAAAAAAGATTTTGAACTATTTTTTTTGGATCTTGAACATAACTAACCTTACTTATAACTTTGTCTACTTAGATTAAGCTGGAAAATGAAATGTTTATTAACCTCATATATCAAAACTAACATTCTTCATGTTTGTTCAGAGAGATCACATATGTTATCATTTTCATTTCAATATTCTCCTTTAAGCTCTGGCTGAAACAAATCTTCAACATTTTGAATTCTTTCCGTTTCTCACATGACATTCTAATGGACAATAAAACTGTAAGTGAGTAGCCTCGAGATTGATATCAAATTCATAATGCCAGCTGATGATCACCAGCATCTTCTGGCTGATTAAGTTCTTGATGTGCTGGGGTCCATTTTCCACATTATATACACTGCCTGTAGATGTATGCTTTATTGATATTGGCAATACAAAAATCAAACAGTAATGTGGATACCATGTTTTTGCAGACAGTGAGTTGGGAGCGCGAACAGTCTATGTTGCCCCAGGCTTTGACGAAGAACTTTTATTACCAAATTTGCTTCTAAATTACTGTGTCTTCCAATTTTAATGTGTTTTTTACCTGCCATTAATGACAGTGACATTACAACACTGCTGGGGGCTGTTTAGTGTAAGGGAATACTCCAGGAGGAGATGGGTGTGGAATCCCATTTCAGAGAAGAAGTCAATTATTACTCGATATGAGAACTTTCTAATTTAATTGCAATTATTAACTTAAAAACATGCATTATAATCATTCCTTTTACAAGATTTCAAGTGTGATGTTTTGAAATGAGGATTTAATATTTTCTTCGAATAATTTGTAGAGTTTAGAATCAACAAATGTATTTTGGGTATCAATATTGTCAGCTGATTGGATTGGTTATCATTCTGTATGTGTTTAGGCATATACTGGTGTATAACATATTTATTCAACTTTTTCCATTGTGGAACAGTATCTGTGAATATGGGGAGCCAGTGAAATGTTCATATTGCCCTTCCTGCTCTGTCCACCCATTTCAGGGTTGGATATCAGATAAAACTGGTACCAAATTGTCTGCTGGTCTCCCTAGAGATTCTTAATGACTTTGACTTCCTCGGTAAAGATAGGGATAATTCTGGCCCCAGTCACCATATTTCTAAACATGTTTGACAATACAAGTGTATCACTGTGATGGGAGAAAGCTCCAATGGCTGCTACTCCTGGTCATCTGTGATGCAGAACAGCTTGTATTGTAGAGGAAATTATGGGGTAATATGGTGATGGCGCCTGCACCTTTCTCACAGTGTAGCGTTCTAAAATCATCCTTATTGATTGTCTGCAACATCCCATCCAAAGTCCTGACATGTCAAGGTACTGAAGTTCACCTGGACAATGCTTTGTTTCCAATTCAGAATCTTGTTCTGAGGATCTGTTCCTGTAAGCCGTAGAGGAAGTTATTTTTTAATCAAAAGCCCCTGAATACATCAACTTGTTGTGTTCCATTAGTTTGCTGTGCTTGGCACTGTTAGCCCCAGGTACATCCCACAGTGTCTGACTCGTATGACAGACAACATGTAACCAGTGTGTCTGTATACACAGTAGAGACAGGTGCCCTGGCATCACATGTGTCCATGTGTCAGTGTACCCAGTAGAGACAAGGGCTCTGGCAGCCCATTGTCCATGTGACTGTACCCAATAGGGACCGAAGCTGTGACAGCCCATGTGACTGTGTACCCAGTAGAAACAGGTGCCCTGGCAGCCCATGTAACCCATGTGTCTGCATACCCAGTAGAGAGAGGTGCCCTGGCAGCCCATGTGATGGTGTACCCAGTAGAAACAGGTGCCCTGGCAGCCCATGTAACCCATGTGTCTGTATATCCAGTAGAGAGAGGTGCCCTGGCAGCCCATGTGACTGTGTACCCAGTAGAGAAAGGTGCCCTGGCAGCCCATGTGACTGTGTACCCAGTAGAGAAAGGTGCCCTGGCAGCCCATGTGACTGTGTACCCAGTAGAGACAGGTGCCCTGGCAGCCCATGTGACTGTGTACCCAGTAGAGACAGGTGCCCTGGCAGCCCATGTGACTGTGTACCCAGTAGAGACAGGTGCCCTGGCAGCCCATGTGACTGTGTACCCAGTAGAGACAGGTGCCCTGGCAGCCCATGTGACTGTGTACCCAGTAGAGACAGGTGCCCTGGCAGCCCATGTGATGGTGTACCCAGTAGAGACAGGTGCCCTGGCAGCCCATGTGACTGTGTACCCAGTAGAGACAGGTGCCCTGGCAGCCCATGTGACTGTGTACCCAGTAGAGACAGGTGCCCTGGCAGCCCATGTGACTGTGTACCCAGTAGAGACAGGTGCCCTGGCAGCCCATGTGACTGTGTACCCAGTAGAGACAGGTGCCCTGGCAGCCCATGTGATGGTGTACCCAGTAGAGACAGGTGCCCTGGCAGCCCATGTGATGGTGTACCCAGTAGAGACAGGTGCCCTGGCAGCCCATGTGACTGTGTACCCAGTAGAGACAGGTGCCCTGGCAGCCCATGTGACTGTGTACCCAGTAGAGACAGGTGCCCTGGCAGCCCATGTGACCCATATGTCTGTGTACCCTTGCAGCATAAGTGACCCATGTGTCTGAATCCCTCCATGTGACCTCTGTGTTTCTATATGTAACCCCAATGTCTCTCTGCCCATGTGGTTGGAATTCCATTTGATAGGAGCCACTCTGGCTTCCATCTTGTTCCCTGATCTGACACCCTTGCCACCAAGGTGATCTTTTCCTTTCTGCCTTTCTAATTTGAAAAAGCTTGGTTAGTTGGTGATTGGCAGGAGCTGACATATGTGATCTTTCTCTTCTGTCTGTTTGTACATGAGAAAATCGTGATGTCAGGAAAGTGTGTATGAAAACCATATTCCGTTATGAATCCAGAGCACCTTTGTCAGGAGATAGGCTATCTTCCTCTAGACCATTCTTCATCATGTTGATCAAAAGCAGATCCACAGCATCGCATGCCACACCAGAGGACTTCCTCCTCATATTCAAGCAATATCAGGACTTTCTAACCCCAGGTTCAAGAAAATAGTCGACAGAGAAAGCAGCTCTCTATTCACCCAACCTCACATTTGTTTGATGTTTACATCTAAAGCACTTCATTTACTTCATGACCGATGAGTATGTTATTCCTGATATTACTTTGCCAACAATCATACCCTGTACTAAAGAAGAAAGTCACATCATGCTAGCCAACAGCAGACAGAAACAATCAACTGGATCTTCTCAACAACTCTTTATATATTTATAATGGTTGTTTGGTGTGACACTGTCTAACAGATATTACTTTCTTTACCACTGATAAAGTTTGTATTATTATATAGCTTATGTAGATGGAATGACAGTGATGGATGTTAGAGTAAATATCTAAATAAAGTGGGTGTATCAACATAGTAACTATTGGGGGGAAATGGTGTCAGTCTGTCTGTCTTTTTCTGACAGTTCATCTGTTCCTCTCTCTCTGTCTGTCTGTCTGTCTGTCAATATTGGAAATATATAAATCGATACATGTCAGTCTTGAAATCGAAAGAGGCAAATTTATAGAGCTCTGAGCAGGTGATGCAACTTTGTCATCCTTACTACACAGAGTGAGTGAGTGAGTTTTATGCAATACTCCAGCAATATCATGACAGGGGACACCAGAAATGGGCTTCACAAGTTGTACCCATTTGGGGAATCAAACCCGGTCTTCAGGTTGAAGAGTGGATGCTTTAACCACTAGGCTACCCCACTGTCCCTCTACCTTCTCAGAATATAGAGCCCACACTACACAACATATTCTGTGGAAAGTTATCTCCTTTTCACTGCCATAAACTCAGAAAACATGATTATTCTAAGCACAGAACCATGCCAAAGTCAATTAGTCATGCTTTGCATCATACTGCTTCTCAAAGACAAAGTTCAGGGAAAATTGTCTTCATAGTGTTCGCTCATCACAGAATTAATTATCTGAGGTTCAGTTTCCCAAAATGTCATATTGAAAGAGTATTGCTTAATGCGGACCCAATTTTGGTTGAGTGAGGGAGTGAGTGAGTTTATGTTAGCAATATCATGGAGGTTGAAATGAACTTCACATATTGTATCCATGTGGAGATACGAACCTGAGCTTTCAGTATGATGAGTGAATGGAGTAATCATATGATCATAATGATAATTTGTAAAAAGTGGAACGGTATGTCACCATGTTACAGACATAGTTTTGTAATCATAATTGTAATGCCAAGTTGATTTGTCATACTAATTGTACTGCCAAGCTTTGTCATAGTAATTGTGAAGCTTGGCCCTTTTCAAGCAGAGGATTTGTGGGTTGTATTATTCCCAAGCAGCTGAGCTGTCAGACCCTTTCACTGCTGACTGGCAAGTTGGCCAACACATCTGAAGCCATGATCTGACCAACCAGGTTGACACCTCCTATCATCTTTATCAGTGGAGACCCACATCTTTCGTTACTTGCTTGTTTCCACAGGTTTTTTCTTTAAGTGAAGTCTTCTATTGCTGTCATAGATTTGCTCAAGAACTAGCTAATCTTGCAGCCTATCAGAACAGCAACCTACAAAAACAGCTGAAAAAGAGTGAAGAATTCAGATTTGCACATGATTTGTGTGTATGTCGACAGCGAGCGACTGTTATATCTATCTGCTGCTGGTGAGATCTCCTGCTGTACAACTGCCAGCAGCCTGGCCTGTCACTTGTATCTGCCACAAGGGGGCAGCACCAACATCCTCTACAGAAAACACAGGTACCCTGCCTAACAGACAAACTGGGTGTGATCGCCAACCTGTCCCAGCCAGGCTTTGTAATCAGCTGAAACTCAAGAACCGAGAAGAACTTTTTTACTTTCGGTAGAAGAAGATGAATTAGTCCTTCGTAACCTCCTGGTAAAATCTCAAGAGAATGCGGCTGGATACAGAATGTATGTGGACTTGGCAGTCAGTGCTGAAACAACTCACTGTGTTCCATCTTCAGCTGGCATTTCCCATTCTGACAACATGTCAGCATCCCACACTTGCCTGAACCTAGGAATTAATGATGGCATCACAAATGAAACTATTACTTCCCCAACTGATACTGGGGAACCTAGCTTCTCTTACACGTTCTGCCCCCACGGCCTCCAATCATTAATCAACCTTAAAACCCCTGTGTTGATTTATGTGCCAAGATTCTGTATCAACTGTTGGGTCGATGGGGAGAGTGTGATGAAAACATAAAGCTGTTTTGTTTGGGGTTTCTTTTGACCAAAGCGAGAAGACGATTAATCTGTAGAAGAAATAGTATATGTCAGCATGGTTTTGTTTCCTAATCATTTTTCTGGTTTTGTTAATGTGTCTTCAACTGATACAATATCAGTGAACAGACAGTATGTTTGTAGAAATAGACAGCACTGTTGATTACAGAACCCAGTGCCCACGAGTAACCAAGTACCCATGTGACAACTACCCATGTGACCAAGTAGCCCCAAGTACACTTCTAACCAAGCAGTCCCAAGTGCCATCTGACCAAGTAACCCCAAGTACCATGTGACCAAGTAGCCCCAAGTACCATGTGACCAAGTAGTCCCAAGAACCATGTGACCAAGTAGCCCCAAGTGCACTTCTAACCAAGCAGTCCCAAGTGCCATGTGACCAAGTAGTCCCAAGAACCATGTGACCAAGTAACCCCAAGTACCATGTGACCAAGTAGCCCCAAGTACCATGTGACCAAGTAGTCCCAAGAACCATGTGACCTAGTAACCCCAAGCACACTTCTAACCAAGCAGTCCCAAGTGCCATGTGACCAAGTAGCCCCAAGTACCATGTGACCAAGTAGCCCCAAGCACCATGTGACCAAGCAGTCCCAAGAACCATGTGACCAAGTAGTCCCAAGAACCATGTGACCAAGTAGTCCCAAGTGCACTTCTAATCAAGCAGTCCCAAGTGCCATGTGACCAAGTAACCCCAAGTACCATGTGACCAAGTAGCCCCAAGTACCATGTGACCAAGTAGTCCCAAGAACCATGTGACCAAGTAGCCCCAAGTACCATGTGACCAAGTAGTCCCAAGTACCATGTAAACAAATAGCCCCAAGTACACTTCTAACCGAGCAGTCCCAAGTACCATGTGACCAAGTAGCCCCAAGCACCATGTGACCAAGTAGTCCCAAGCACCATGTGACCAAGTAGTCCCAAGTACCATGTGACCAAGTAGCCCCAAGTACCATGTGACTAAGTAGCCCCAAGCACCATGTGACCAAGTAGCCCCAAGTACCATGTGACCAAGTAGCCCCAAGAACCATGTGACCAAGTAACCCCAAGAACCATGTGACCAAGTAGCCCCAAGCACCATGTGACCAAGTAGCCCCAAGCACCATGTGACCAAGTAGCCCCAAGCACCACGTGACCAAGTAACCCCAAGAACCATGTGACCAAGTAGCCCCAAGCACCATGTGACCAAGTAGCCCCAAGCACCATGTGACCAAGTAGCCCCAAGCACCATGTGACCAAGTAGTCCCAAGCACCATGTGACCAAGTAGCCCCAAGCACCATGTGACCAAGCAGTCCCAAGACCCATGTGACCAAGTAGTCCCAAGACCCATGTGACCAAGTAACCCCTAGAACCACGTGACGAGGTAGCCCCAAGAACCATGTGCTCAAGTAGTCCCAAAAACCATGTGTCCATTTAGTCCCAAGCACCATGTGACCAAGTACCCATGTGACCAAGTAGCCCCGAGAACCATGTGACCAAGTAACCCCTAGAACCACGTGACGAGGTAGCCCCAAGTACCATGTACTCAAGTAGTCCCAAGAACCATGTGTCCATTTAGTCCCAAGTACCCATGTGACCAAGTACCCATGTGACCAAGTACAACGTCCTTGATAAATATAACTGATCCATTTTAAGTTGAATGACTGTCATCCATGCCAATGTGTGAAGTTCATTGTTTGTGTCCAACTGATTTGACATTTTGTTAGAAGAGCCACTTTAGTGGGTTTATCTCACCTAAAGCAAATTTGTTAAAGTCTGTCAATGCTGTAAAATTGCTAACTTCACTCACTCACTCACTCACTCACTCACTCACTCACTCACACACACACACACACACACACACACACACACACACACACACACACACACACACACACACACACACACACACACACACACACACACACTTGCCCCTTCTAAAAGCAAGTGTTAAATTTCATTTAAAAAAAATAAAAAATGCATTTCCATTCCACATGGGCCCAAATTACAATACACGTCTGGTGAACATGATATTCCTTATTTGACTTGTGAGGCTTTCTACTGCTCCATGTTGAATTATGTATCAATGGGGGAGTCCGTTTGCCTGGATATCTTGCATATGCCATCCAATTACTGTGGCCAGCTCAGCATCTCGGTGAGAAATGAAGGAAGGTGAGAGTCTTGTTGAGAGTGTGATTAATCAGACCTGGAGCATGTGGGGCATGTTCCTCTAAAAACAATATGGCCACCTTTTCTAATGATGTTTAGTTTGGGAGATCCATGTTCCATGAATAGTTTATGCCTTCACTGGAGGAATCACTCAATTAGAGACGAGGGGGATCTCCTCTTTTATCCGGATACATATGAGTTTAAACTGTTTCAACTTTCAAGTTTGACATGTGTAAGTGACTTGTCCCACAGGGCGCAAGTGACAGAGCTTTTGGAGCTCCACTGAAATTAGTCTCATTCCTGCTTTCTAATTTCAACAAGGTTTGTTTTTCAGCTTGTCAGCAAGATAATTGAACATCAGCGAATTGATGTTTTTGGAGGTGGTGTGTCTGTGCCATGTCTAGGTAGGGTAGTTTCAATCCAAGGCTCTTGTGTGCAATGTTGATTCAGCATGCCCTGGGCCAAGGCTCAATTGCACACGTCCCTGTGTACCATCCATCACTGTGACACAGTAATTGCTTTCTCGTTATGTTTCTGCATTTCTCCACATCATTACGCCACTAAATTGCCACTAATAACACACGGGCTGCAAGTTTTGCCTGCCAATATCATGATTTTGATTAAAGTGTCAATCTGCCTGATTAATGGGGGGGACGGGGCCAAAGACAGGTAACTTCAGTCCTGTCACCTTGAACTTGTTTAGATAACCAGATACAACCAATGAGTCTGATTGAAAGCTTTCATTACACCTTGGGCAATGTTACGCCAATTTCAAACTAAACATGGGATTACCTCCTTACACAAATGTTTCATACCTGATTACCCATAATGAGCTAGGAATGATTGTAGGCTGCTGCTGCTGCTGCTGCTGTTGGTGCTGCTGCTGTATACTTGATACATCAACAGCGATGTTCCTCTTGTTCATGATGCTGTCGATGATGTTGTTCAGATTTCTACTGATAGCAATATATCCTTCCCCTTTCACGCTCCAGCTTGCACCGCCCATGTCGATGTCATCACCAGGTCCGTCTTTGTAGATATGTACTCTTCATTTAGATCTCTAGCAGATATGTATGCTGTATCTGTATTTCACACTGCTGTTATTTGTAGAACTGAGTGAGGTTGTGTATGTGTCTGAGAGAGGGAATCAGGGGAGTCATGCAGACTAACAGAGAGAGAGATATAGATAGACTGACAGACATCAGATGGACAGGATGGATGAACAGACTGACTGACAGGGTAAAATAGGAAAGAGATGGATGGATGGATGGATGGATGGACAAACAAACAGAGGGTAAGAGAGGAAAGAGAGATACTGGTTTCAGTAATTCTTCCTTGACTCAGAGATATAATAAATCTTTGTTAGTGAGTAACTAACATTTTATACCACTTTTTGCAATATTGCAGCAATATCAAGTTGGGGAAAACCAGAAATGGACTTCACTCATTATACCCATGTGGGGACTTGAACCCATGTCTTCAACGTGACAAGCAGATGCTTTAACCACTGCCCCTTTCAGTAGTAAATTCTAATGAGTCTGTGTTTCATGGACTGTTGTGTCAGACATTCAACCACTTTTAAATTTCATTAAGTTTACAATCAGTGGTATTTTAGCTTCTATAGAAGATTCAGCATTGAATGGAAGGGGTACTACTTTAAACTCGTCCCAACCCCTTCCAACCCCACCCATCCATTATATCAAGCACGAACACCAAAAGCGATATTAAAACTCAGAGATGGAACACACCTGGACTGGTTAAAACTGATTGTGTACACTAGTGAGTGAATTTAGTTTTACACCACACTCATCAATAATCCAGCTATATGGCGGTGGTCTGTAAGCAATCAAGTCTAACAGTCTAGTGATCAACAGCATGAGCATCGATCTGTGCAATTGGAAACCGATGACATGTGTCAACACAGTCAGCGAACCAGACCACCTGATCCCGTTGGTGCCGCCTCATACGACAAGCATGGGTTACTGAGGGCCAAAATCACAGGTCTTGTGTACATAAACAGTTATTCCCTGATACTGTTTTGTGATGCATGATGTTTGGGGCAGAAAGCAGTTTATCTGTGCAAGGTTGATTACGTGACTGTTTGTAATGAGGATAGATGTTCTTGCTCAACATTCACATCTCATCACTAGTCGCACATCAGCTCTGTCTCAAATGCTGCTTTCCAATTAATTATCTAAATTTTGTACGGCCTAAATTTCAAGCCTTATGCAATGTCAGGCATGCCATTTTTATTGAGTGTATAGTTTGTAAACCATGTTTTTCTTGCCAAGTGAAATGTGACAGCATGTGATGAAAATTTACAGTTTGGTTCAAGGTACATCGGTTGTGTACATGGAGTATATTCTTCTTTTATTCTGGCAAAATCATTCATCACGACTACCGTGATTGTTCTTGTACCAACTACTCTGTAAACACAGTTTTCCTTTTTTTTTACCTTCCATTTTTCAAATTAATATTCATACAGTCATAAGCTATCCAGGAATCATTTCTTGTCATTTTCACGAATGTCCACTGGTTCCCTCAAGATGGTTGTTTGGTGTAGAAAGAGAACTGTTTCGCCACTTTGTGATAGTTTGATGGAAACAGCTGTTTCAGCTTGATGTTTGACTTAACTTCTTTGAGACGTTCAAACTTGTACATCAAACGTGGCCTTGTCTTTTTCTGCCGCATTCAGCTTATATTTAGGTAATATTGTGACAGTCTGCAAACACAGAGACTGGTCTGGACAATCCTGTGATTGACATAATTTCTGATTTGTATCAAACTGATGAGTAAGTGAGTTTAGTTTTACGCCGCACTCAGCAATATTCCATCTATGAGGCAACGGTCTGTAAATAGTCAAGTCTGGATCAGACAATTCAGTGATCAACAACATCAGCATTGATCTGCGCAATTGGGAACCGATGACATGTGTCAACCAATCCCATTAGTCACTTCTTACAACAAGCATATAGTGACCTTTTATGGCAAGCATGGGTTGCTGAAGGCCTATTCTACCCCGGGACCTTCATGGGTCGTATCAAACTGGACAAGCATTGGAGTCTTCTGTTGAACCTTCACTGCTTCTGAAGTAATTCAGTGATTCTTTCTCTTCTCCTTATCCAATTTTAAGGATATTACATAAAATTTGAACAATATTCATACGTTAATCTGTTGTTGTGAAACAAGTGACAAATCATATTCTCTGCCAGCTGAGATTAGTATTGTTAATCATTGCCTTCTGAACATGAACCTTTTTCACACTGTATTTTGGGACAGAACACAGACTCAAGCATCAGTTCGAGGTCATGAGTGAGAACCAGATTCATGTGTTTAGACATCCTTTCTTTCTTCTTCCTTTTCACTGATGACTGCCATCCATTACAGCTGGAGTCTGGCAGTTCATTTACATTAATACTGACCTTCAAAATTGAAATATTCAACTTTCCTGGTGTATTGTTCTTCTCCCAGACAGATCAAAAATGAGTTTTTTTGGCTTCAGAATTCAGTCTATCTTGAGTCTGGTTGATGCTGATTTATCCAACCTGGAATAAAGACCATTCAATTTAGTTGGGACAAGCGGAATGAGTGATGTAAGGGACGATGGATGGATCAGGGCCACTCAGCGTAATATATCAACATCATAGAAGAATTGATAATAGGGCTATGTTTGTTTACACAGGGCTTTCTCATTAGTTGAGGTTGTCAGCAGTGAGTGAGGGCAAGGCAGACACCCGCTTCACTTAACACAGCACCCACAGATCAGGCGGCCATCTTGTGTCTTCGGGAGGTTGGGAGCAGACGTGGATCTGTTGCCTCATCTGTCATTTCCGAGAGGAGCTTAATTTAGTATGTTTTCAAACATCTCCTGACCCTGGTTCCTGGGTTTTAGGTCAAAACTCTGCTCCGCTAATGAGGGTCACATACTCTTTTTAGCTATGACAGACTTGAAATTCTGGGCCTGGAAGAGTTTTGTGGCTGTGTTGGCAAGTGATTGATGAGAACAGGGCCAAACTAATACTATTTCTTACCTCATGTCTACGAAGTTCAAGATTTATTTTTACTACACACTTCAGGTTTTCCTGGCAAATCCCAGTGATAATGACTTTTGCAATTTTATAATATGCATATTTTCTTTGTCGATAACATTAAGGGTGACCCCTGACATAATTATATACAGATTTTATTGCATAACATTCCATGAAAAAATATTGTTAATATTTTGTAAGCTACAAGAAATAGAAATAAAACATATGTATATACACAGTTACAATTCTCATATCAAGAAGCTACATTTTCCCATTCAGAGACATGTTCAGTGTAATGTCATGGAAACAACATGCAGAAACTCTCATAATATAGTACATTTATTTAATATTGTAGGTATGATGGCATGTCTGGGTGATTGTTTCTTGACATCTGTTTTGTAAAACTTCTCAAAAATTGTTCTTTTTGCAGATTGTAGCAAATGCTTGACTACGATTAAAGATTATAAATGGAGGTGTTTCTCTTTCTTGTACATAAAAGTAGTGTTGCTCATCTTCTAAGACGTTACACGATTCACAAAGACATTATGTAATAAAACTGCCAACTGAAAATTGTACAGTGCAATGTACTTATCTTTCTTGTTTTATATGGATTTTGTCTTTTGGTATGTTAATTATTATGTTTTGTTATACAGTATTACAGATAAATGAGCTGGGGATATTGTATTGTTTATCACATGTGTTCCCATGTATTAACAGGATGAACTGGCTTAGTTGTTTACTACATGGTGTAAAAACAATGTCTCCTTGTAAAAAGGAGTGTATATATTTTGGGGAAACCTAATTAATGTCCTACCTTTTCTAATTAAGGAATAAATTTTTTAATAGCAAGGAGACGTTGTACAGAAACGGATCTGCCACTTGTGTCGGTCATCTTGGACTAAATGTAGAGAACTTTTTAGTCATATTGATGAGATCAGGCGACACTCATCACAGGTCCCTCATGCATGCTGTGATTTGTTAGTGTCAGTTGCATTGTTGGACAATTAGAGTGTACACTGGCACCACGCTGACCTTCTAAAGGAAGGGTAACTCTTCAGAATATATCAGTGTCTTTTAACATCATGCATAGTCTCATCATGCTGGCAAAGTTTACATTAGTGACAATATGAATTGAAGTATAACCATCAGAAAGTTTCCTGTAATTGATGCACACCACCCTACAAAGTAACTACACCATTGTCAAAAATGCAGAATTTGATGTAAAATTAAAGTTAACATTCTAATTTGAGACATTGTGACTGTTTTAAGGATAGTGGTGGTTAGGGGGACCATAAATTACATAAAGCACCATTGTCTTCGAACAATATGCTCTAGTTCCATAAGAAAATGAGAATTTATTTCATATATATCATTGAAGGAACAACAGGACAAGGTGACATAGTGTAAGATAAGGTGACTTATTTTATTGCATAGCATTCCACGAAGAAACAGAGACAGTATTCTATCAACTACAATTTCAACACAGTAGGTACAAAGATATAGAAATGCACATACCAATGATCCATGGAACAATTTCACAAATCATATGCAGTATAATGTCTTGGAAACAATATGAAGAGATTCACACACAAAATTCATTTGAAATTGTAATTATAATGAAAGATTTTTGAATAATTAGTGATACATTCAATAAACCTAATCTATTTTTGGGTGTTTTATTCCAAATTTAATGCATGAACATTTCAATATTTGAACAAGATAACATTTGAAGCTCCTAATAAAATTAGAGTAACTTTTTGACCATCCTGATACTATGTTCTACCTTTATTACTCATTAAATAATATTTCCCATATTACCATCACAGCATCAGAGAAAACATTATGGCAGACATGGCATTCCCATAATGCAAGAGCAGAAAATATGAAAAATAAAAAACCTGTGGCAACTAGATTATGTTAATTATGTCTCAACAGATGCCTGTGTTGTAACACATCGTAATGAAGGACTGTGTAAAATTATAGTACAGGGGTATAACACATCATGTATATTCCATGTAGTTTGTATAAATTCCTACTTTTCGTTATGTGTTGGAATTCCCGAAAGTCTAGCTACTTGATTTGTTTATGACAAACATGACAGATAATTGCATGACAGGAAGAGGACAGAACACAGGAAGTACATTACGCGGAACAAGGGGAGGAAGGGGAATGGAAATAAACGAAGACCAATTTGAAAAATACAAAAAGGTGATTGCTTTGGTGTGTCCATGACGAGCTGCATGAACAACCTGAGGAGTATGACAAGGAGTCATCATGTGTCAAGGACTAAACAAAGAAGGTCAAACTCTGTTGAATGGTAGTTTATGAAAGCTTTGGTATCAGCCCATTTGCTTCAAAGAGACCCATGTAAGCTTAATTGTGTTCACTGCATCCAATAATGAAAGCCTCCTATAAGTCTAGTTTTGTTCAGCCCGTCTACTCAAAGAACCTCATGTGAGTCAAGGTGTGTTCATTCCATCCATTTCTGGGAGCCTTAAGTCAGTCTAGATGTGCTCAATCCAGCCACTTCTACAAGCCCTATGTATAGGTGTGCACATTTCATCCACCAAATGTTGTGCCTGATACTGGGACATGAAATCAATGGAGATTCCTGTTCCCAATGGTTACCTTTCATAAATCACTAACATGGGCTTCAAGTTGTAGAGAGAAAACAAAGTATTAACAGAGGCCATATACCCATATATGGTCTCTGGTATTAATAACAAGTAGAGAGAAAGCTGAAATGAACTAAACAACTGATTGTCTACAGAGTGAAGGCAGAGGTACACAGGAAAAGCTACAGTGTAGACAAAATGAAAAAGGGGGACCTTGGTAGTGTAGAGTGTGGAGTTACGATTTGGGGGCGAGAAGCAGGGGGTTGATTGGTGAAGTAGTTTTTTTTGTCAGTTTTATGCTCTAGCAACATCTGTCGGTCAGAAGTGGCTGAGACTGGTCTCAATGGAGTCTGATAAACCACTCCACTAACATACTGACACTTTTATGGCACAATTTGCTGAAAAAGGTCGTAAATAGTCCTGATGCTGAATAGTGTAGGCAGACTGAAGCATAAATCATGGGGTTATCATACATGTGGAGTAGAGGCACTGACCACTCAACGCCTCACTTGTTCCACCTTCAGTTGGGACATGGAAGATACGCCGCTGCTTATGTTAACATGCCTTCTGAAGAGGGAGCCCTGAAGATAAACGTTAGTCAAATTATCTAGTACAAACAGGTATCAGAGAACAATACAGCTGAAATGTCTGAAGTAGGGCCTTTGTCACAAAGTTCTTTTTTTTTTTCATTCAGTTGTGACACTAGAGCTGAGATATTGGTACCAGTGGAGCAGCGAGAATTAATTGATAAATGTGTCATTTAGGACAGGAAATATGTGTGTGAGTGGTATGATTAGTTTTTCGTTCTCAAAAGAAGTTAAAGCACACCCAGTTTGTTCTTACAGCTGTTGTCTGTGATAAAATTGCAACACACAGCCTTTCAATTGTTTGTGTTAACTTGCGTTGTACAGTATATTTTCAAAAATTTGAAGTCTACCAGTTGTAAAGAACATTGTATAAACCTTACCTTTAACAGGAAATACATTTAGTTAGCAGAAACGTTAAAAATAGCTTCCTTTTGTCCTTGCTAATTTTAGGTCAAGATGAGGCAGGTCTGGTATCTCGTAATGGAAACTGTTAGCCTAATCACCAATCATCACTCTAGTTGTTGATTGGAATGAATAAAGACTTTCCACTGCTGGTAGGCTGAGGGAGTCTCCATTTATAAAAAGGATGAAATATATTTATAATGTATAGCATTTCCAAATCTAACCATGAAATATATTTACAAATTTATATGAGAAACTGAGAATTTAAGCAATCAAAAAACTCACTGAAGTAATGTTTCCAGAGTTCTTGAATTCATTCATAGCACAGCAGTGACATCTTGTCTTCTTTTATGTTTTTAATGATATTTTCAAGATAACTGCTCTTAGTCCACATTGCTGGAGGAATAGGTTGATTTGATGTTATAAAAAAGTGTAACATATTTTAGAAACTCCTGGGAACAAAAAAATGTTACCTCGTTTTATAAAAAAAAATAAAATTGTTAGTTGCTTAACCTTCAGGATATCCTAAACACATGTTTGTTTTGAAGAGGTAAACGCAACATTATCCTGTCACTAATACAGACACCAATCCAGTCCCTGGAAATTTAAATGGTTAGATTAAAAAATGACAGGTTTCTCCTCAGCTAATGCTTGCTTTTGGTGTTTATTTTCCGAATATGCTTTACAATGTATGACCTGTAAATAATCACTGACACTGAGCACTGGTGGGGTTAAATCCTTTTTTTTTTGCCCAAATTTGTTCTGACGCTTGTTTTTTTTTTCAGTTGCCTGAGTCTGTCATAAAATATCCATTAAAAAATGACATCTTTCTATGAACAAACACTGATATCCAAATTACATTCACATCCCAAATTGTTTTTATTTTTACAAATTATTCATGAACATTTTCTCGTCGTTTCTTTCACTTTTAAAGTAATGATTAATAAATGAAAGAAATTCCAGAATAATTCAAGACAATGATTCATGGCATGCCAAACATTGTTTAAAACTTGCTCCTGCAATCATGGCATGATATAACGGGGACATATCGGCAGTATTGAGTTTTTGTGGTGATGAAAGCTGCAAGGAATGTTCACTTGAATGTGTTGTAATTGGTCTGTCCCTGTTATAGAGTCCATTACAGGTAGTCGTACACGAACACGTCACTATTCTACAATCCTGAGCACCTGATGGGTTTACCAGTTATCAAGGCAAATTAGCTTTGCTATTGAACAATGATAATCTGCCTGCCATTCATGGAAATGTTTTAAACAAATAGCCCAGCGAGCATTGATTTGTCATCTCAATGTATTAGACGGGTACATTTCTGTCAGCACACACACTTGAGGCTTGTTGTAATTACTGATCAAACAAGTCCCATAAAAACTCCATTGCAGATACCATTAATCATCAATCTTAATGCAGGGAGAATGTTTTTTATGGTAATTTTTGTGAATGAAAGCATGCGAATATGAACGCATGTATGGTATTTTGAAATGGGGTTAAGTGCACTGGCAGAGTATAACTCAGTTTTATTACTGCCCACATTCACAGAATTGTGGCAAGGGTTAAGAGGAAAGTCTGACAGAGAACACTTGTTATTTCGAGACAGGATACCTGTGTTTAGTCCATGTCAGCTGGGCTTTGTCAAGGTGTAAACACAGTGGCTCAGCCCAAGGGAGACAACTCCACACCTGCCAATACCACTGTTAATAGGTGTGATTTATGTGAAGGCAGAACCAGGGGGTGGGGCTAGGCAAATGACGACCTGTCAATCATTGAGCTTACAGCTACACTGATAAGTCAGTTAGAAAAGACCATATGGCTATACTCCTCACGATAACTGTGGCTATAAATCTTCACTGTCACCTGCCAAAACTGGCCTGACCTTGTTGTGTTTAATTCCTTTACATGCCATTAAATAAGACTTGATATAATGTTTTGATTTTGATAGAAACGGCATGAGTAGTACACATGGTAGCTGTCCCTGTAGTCTATGGTAATGAAAACAAATCAATGTTTCTGAAGACTCTGTGTTAAATACCCAATACCACTGTTCTTAAGATTTTGTACAGGAATTGGTACATCAACATCAACATCAACATCTAGGGTATCTTCATGCAGGGTATCTTCATTTGATGTCTTATTCTGAAGAATTTATTTATTTCTGAAATTATTCCTCTGCATAGGAATTTTATGTGTGAATTCATAAACATGTTTGTATGCCGAATACATGTAGCTGACAGTAACGTATAGAATCAACTTTGGATTTGAATACTGGAATGGGATTTGGCATGTGACAAATTGAACATGCTGTGCCTAAATGTATGATAATGAATCAGATAGGAAATGAAATGCAGATCATGCATAGAAGATCATGTTTGTGTAAGTGAGGTATTTGTAGTGATGCGTGATAACAAGGTCCCTGGCTGTATAGGGCAATAAGTTACATACAACCGGGATGGTTTTATGGCAGACAGTCCTTCCAGATCACTAATAAATGCCAAGTAATTTAACAAAAACTACCCCAAATACCTTATTATTGAAACTGGAGTCATATGTACTTAGCTGGAAACTCCGGAGTGTTCTTTAAAAGTGATGTGTTAGGAAATGTCTGTATCCTGTAGCTGGGAGTGATGGTCAGCCCCAGGCTGGTTATTTCATTAGCGTGGTTATCAGCGGCAAACCGACATCTGTAGGGATCACTCTGAGATTTATGAGCATGTCTGCTGTATGATGTTATTTAGGGTTAATAGGTATCAAGGTATTTCACATGATGTCGGTAATTCTGTCAGTTATTGTACTGAGATCATCTGCCATAGCCACAGGCAACATATTTTTCTCTTGGCTCGCTTTGTTATCTTCTGATTTGTGCTTACGTTATCAGTAACCTGATTGCTGGTGTGACGTTAAGCAATGATAACTCACAAACTAACTCTTGTGAATGTACCTGCAGCAGTGTGTAAAGAATGTAAATAAAACAATAGATTCATCAATTCAGACTTTCAGTGTAGAATATGTCATAGAAACATGTAATTCAATAATAGTAAATCAGAAGTAGGAGATCAGACTTGCATGTATGTAAAGACTTTGTATGAACTCATAGTAATAATAATGAATAATAATAATAATTAATTTATAGAGCGCCTAGTTTCCAGGCATAGCCTGCTCAACAGCTGCATAATGAAGTTGTTGGAGGAAGATATTGAGATTTAGAAACTGACAAGGTATGTCTTGAGGAGTCATTTGAATGATGAGATGGAGTCAGCAGACTTTATGTTTAAATAATCATACAGCAGACATGCTCATATATCATTGTTGTCACAAATATAGTTATGATTAAAACATAGTGTATTATGTAATAAATGTAGTTCTAGATGCTGGTTTGATGCTGTCATGTGATACTGATTGTGTTTTTCACTTGGGTATGTCACAAATAAATGATGTGGTTGGATGTGCCATATCAATGCTACCTGTGAAGATCTGGGTTAGAATTGATCTTCAGTAACCCATGCTTGTTGTAAAAGGCAACTAATGGGATCGGGTGGTTAGGCTCATTAACTTAGTTGACTCATGTCATGGTATCTGAACTGCACTGATCAATGCTCATGATGTTGATCACTGGATTGTCTGGTCAAAATTTGATTATTTACAAACCACTGTCATATAGTTTACAAATTGCTGAGTGTGGTGTTAAACAACAGATAAGCCAAATGATGTGGTTGGTTGTACCAAATGGTGGTTTTACCAAATGGGGTGGTTGTTTCTACTAGATGGTGTGGTTGGTTGTCTACCAAATAGTGTGGTTGGTTGTACCAAATGGTGGTTTTACCAAATGGGGTGGTTGTTTCTACTAGATGGTGTGGTTGGTTGTCTACCAAATAGTGTGGTTGGTTGTACCAAATGGTGGTTTTACCAAATGGGGTGGTTGTTTCTACTAGATGGTGTGGTTGGTTGTCTACCAAATAGTGTGGTTGGATTTACCTGATGGTAGGTGTTTTGTTTTTGTTTTAGTTTTTACTTCCAAATGGTGTTTTTGTTTCTACCAGATGGCATGGTTAATTGAAACACTAAATGTTTTTACGGATAATTGAATAATTGATAATTGAAAACCAAACATTGGTCCCACATATGCTGCCATGTCAAGGACCTGCAGTAGTTCATGGCTTCCCCAACCATCACACTGACTTACTATGGAATGTTCACAGTCCTTGTCACAACAGGTACAGACTAGATAAACATGATATAAATAACGTATGTTTATTTTTCATTAACATTTCATCTTAAAAATAAATGTACTAATATTCTTCATATAAAGTAGAAAAACCTAAACAGTATTTTCCAATTGACCATCAGTTGATTTTAGGTTTTATCCAAATTCGAGCATGGATTATTTAAAAAATAAATACATTTCTCATACACTTGAGTTATCTCTCATTACAGTGTAATGTCTGTTTGCATATGTTAAAATAGCATCTAAATGGTGTGCATAATTATAGGTCACTTTGTTGTCAAATTCTCACTTTCTCTGAAGCATTTTGCAAATGACTGAACTAATAAATGTTGTTGGGGGTAATTTTGTTAAGGTTCATTTACTAAAATTGTTATGAATATATTTTTTGTTGTTTGTTTTGTGTATAAAAGTTAAATCAAAACATTTTCATGCCATATCTTTTTAAAAAATGGGGTAGGCCTATTAATCAAATAAGTCAAGATTGTACTACACTGTACATATTGTACTACATTTCTCTCCTCTGTGAACATGATTTTGTTTGTTGTTCCCCACCCCAACAGCGTCCATCAGTATGTATGTAACTCCATATTTTGCTAACGCGATATATCTCATGAACAGTTGTACCGAATGTCTTCAAATTTGGTAACAGCCTACATTGGGGGAATGCTCAAACACTCAGTCAATTTTGTTCACCTTGACCTTATTTTCAAGGTCACCATGGCTCTTTGACCACTCTCCAAACTCTTGTTAATGTGACATCTCATGAACTGTTGTACCTAATGTCTTCAGATTTGGTGACAGTTTACATTGGAAGATTACGCTGACACCCATTGCTTTTGTTGACCTTGACCTTATTTTCAAGTCTCTTTGAGCACTCTTTAAACATGTGTTAATGTGATCTCATGAACTGTTGTACACAACGTCTTAAAATTTGGTTGCAACCTACATTGGGGGAATGGGTGACCTTGACCTTATTTTCATGGTCCATGATTCTTTGACTACTCTTTAAACTCTTGTTAACACGATATCTCATGAACTGTTGTACCCAATGTCTTCAAATTTGATGACAGCATACATTGGGGAATTAGGCAGACACCAGTCGATTTGGGTTACCTTGATCTTGTTTTCAATATGTCCCCAACACTTTGTTGCCTTTGCGAACTTTTGTTAATGCAATATTCCATAAAACATTGCAACCAATATCATCAATTTTGTTGACAGCCTACATTGGGTGATTTCCAGACAGCAGTCATTTCATGCATCTTGTGTTTGAGCAAAGAGTAAAAAGTAGTGAATATGTTATAAATATTTCATTCTTCTTTAGCAATGGGGGATATTTCCATGTTAGTAGCAAACTCTTGTTTTGCTGATTTTCCTATACTAGACTTGCCAATGTTTGTGATTAAGATTCGTTGTATGGTCTCCGCATTTCGCAGTCATGGTGCTGTTCTGCCCAGTTTTTACGCTAAACACAAGTTTTTATGTTGCAGGTCCTTCTCTTCAGTATCGCCTCTGCTGTGTATTTCTACTTCTTCAGGTAAGTTGGGTGTTTTTGATATAACATGTAGAGTATGCCTGCCCTGGTGAGTGAATTGGTGAGTGAAATTAATGTTCACAGCTTTGCCGAAATGGACACTGGTCAGAGATCTACCCCTCAATCCACCCTCTTGAAGGATACAGCAGCACACTGCAGAGAAATATATTTTTATGAAGCTAAATTTGCCTTTAATAAGGACGATGGTTAACTGGTATAGTGTCTTCATCATACAAAGACCCAGGTTCAAATTCCTACTCAAGTACAATGTGTGAAACACATTTCTGGTGTCCCCAATTGTCGTGTTGTCGTAGTATGGCTAAAAGTACCATACAGAACAGTAGCTTACAAGCAGGAAGAGATATATTGTGTCTTTAATATTGTACTTTCTCCCAGCACTCCTAGGTTAGCCTCATTGACTGATGGTGTTGTCGGGCATAGAGGGGCAGTAGGGTAGCCTAGTGGTTAGAGCACTCACTCACTCACTCACTCACTCACTCACTCACTCACTCACTGTGCTATGCTAGTGTGTGATATCTACCATAATTCCTACCAAAGATTACTCTGACTAGCTTGCTTCAAGACAGCTACAAGATACAGTTTGAATTTTGGCACTCTACAATCAATTCAGATTAAATTCTGAGTCATGCAGGTGAGCTTCAGCCCACAAATGTGTGAGGTTGTTAGAATTGGCAATGACAGTTTGTGTAGCCACCAGAGGTAGTTGTAGGGAAATAGCTGCAAAGTAATTGAGACTCATGACTCCTTGGGGAAATAAGTTTTACAAAAACACACAATTCCTTTCTCAACTGCATAATTTAGTGTTAATTGGAAGTTGCATGTGGTGCTTTTTGCCTGTGTCTAAAACATGAGCGGGTTGCGTTAATTGTGGCCAGTTTAGACAGAGATAGTTTTACTGTCCGGGAAGAACGATGGGGTTAATTCCACCTGTTACATTAGCAGTGTGTGAGAGATGAAGCAGCTCCAACTGCCCAAGTAATGGATGATCCTCTGCGTCTGCTCCTCAATCGTGGTGGCGGCCATGGCAGGGAACCACCAACCTTTAGTTTAACACTGCACAAAACATTCGTTGTCACTACCACCAACACAAACGCTGTGAAATCTTATTTCAAGAAAGACATATAATTAAATTGCAGATTCTGGTTTTCCTCAAGAAAATTACATTTCTTTAATTATGTTGCCTTGCATTGGCCACTGACATTTTGTAATGAGTTATCAAGTCAGTGTAAGCATTACCTGAAGTAATCACAAAGTGTTCTATATAAAGTCAGTAAGACTTATTATTACATCTCAATCGAATTTGAGTCTGTTCTATGCTCAAATTGCTCATATTTAGCCGGTAAAATGATACAGTCATGAAGTGAAAGGAGATCTGTATGAGCTATTGTGTTTGGTATGGAGGCAATCTTTAATTACAGGCTCAAAAACGCAGGAGTTAAATCATTGTGCTGCAAAATTGAATTTTAGAGATTCAATTATTCTCAGAAAATTGAGAAAAGTTGCATGAGCCCCTATGAGTTCTACAGATATGGCTAGCGTTTTCTACAAACATTCTGTTTATTGACTTCATCCATGCTACACTGGAGGCAGAGGACATTTACCTATTTTCCTAGAAGTGCTGTATGCAATCAGGTTGAAAGGATTCACAACACATTTCAGTGTGTAGATTTGGTTGTGACATGAAAACTGATTACCTTGTCAAACAGGTTTATTACTCTTATTGTTGACCACTGGTTTGCCTGGACTGTCCTGTATTATACTGAACAGCAAAAGAAATTCAACTCTGGCTTTATGTCATGTTTTAAAATAGAAGACACAAACATGAACATTTACTTCTTTTCTTTCTCATATTTTTTTTTTTTGGTCAAAATCTGCTCAAAAGCTTCCCCAACACTGAAAACTGATGAATGCTACTTAAAACATTTACATTTTCATCCAACAAGTGAATTGTGTAATTTGTTGAAAAACTTTGTTAAATAGGTTATTGAAAATATTTCAGCAATACACAGCATATGAATACTCTCCTTGATTTTCTTTTTAACAGTCCTGTATGTGGTGAAATAAACCATTATTCTTGGTTAAATGAATCTTCACTAGTGCCTGTGGGTCCTGTCAAATTTAGACATGTAAGTTAAGATATTCACCATATTTCAGGATAATAAATGTATTATCAATCCACTCTTAAATCTTAAATGAACAAGTAATTCTTTTCTGTCACGGTCATTGGTTTTTTCAATATTGTACTATTTTTTAATTTAATCATTCTAAGGAAATAGATTTTTTATTTTTTGTAGGCAGGTCAGTTTTGGTCGAACCAGCCCTATGGTCTGGCTGATATTTTTTAGAGTTGCAGACCGTGATTACGTGTTTTCAGAGTTGCACGTTGCATTAAGCAAGAATTCATTGCTTGGAAATATTAGTTAAGAGTTAAATATTCTTTCATCAAATGCTTGTTAAAACAGATCTGAAAACACAAAATGTCTCTGCATTGAATGACTGTGGAGATGTCGTCTGTTTGATGTGTGCAGGGCAAAATGGCGACAGTGATAACTGATTCATCTATAAGCTGCAAGGTAAATATCTGAGGCAATGATCAAGCAGAGCTGTGAATAACAAGCTGTTAGTATCAACTTATGGCGTATTGTGTGAGACCAACCAATGTACTGTCTCTGAGAAGGACAAGGAGAAGGTGAAGATCGACTTACACTTACAACAAAGATTCTTTTCAGACAAAACTTCTTGTATTTCTTTAACTCGGGGCTGTGTTTGTCTTTGATCAGAGATAAGGGCTAACTGATATCTATTCTTCTAACACACCCAGATCGCCTGGTGTCTTCTGTGATTGGGCAGAGCAATGCCTGGCTATCTGTTTATGCAGGGAATAGCCTTGTTTTCATATGTAATGTCTGTAGTCTTTTTAGTTTGTTTACTTTGTAAGGAAACTGGATAAAAGGATATAAATTATACTCCAGATTACACCTGCCTCTTTTTAAGAGTTGAGAGTCAGATAAATCAATAAATCTGTAAGTTCATGTACTTGTGTTTATAACTTCTATAAACACCAGCGGAGTAATGTACCTTTGTTTATATATATAATTCACTATAAACATATTTTATTATCCTCCTTGAATCAGTTCTGTTTTCCAATGCAGCTTCATCTTAATCCTGTCAGCTACAATTTCATATGCTGAGTGCAGAATACCAGCCTGTCAAGGATCATTAAGCCGCGACAGTTCCAGAAATTACTCAGTTGTTAATAAAGCACAGATTTCTTTGAGTGTAAGAAAGCCTTGTGAGATTCTCTGATGACTCAGAGGAAGAGACCAATCAAGCATGGAATGGCTCCAGAAAGCAGTTGTATGGAAGAAATAGTTCCTTCATTCCAACATCACCCTTGAAACTGTGCAGTGCCAGCATACCAGAAGTGGTGTCCTCTCTATAACACCTCGGGACAATGGAGTCGATGGAAACCATGAACACCAATGGCAGCGGGCTGTGGGAAGATGGCAGGATGGATGGTTCCATTGTCTGCAGCAGCCGGACAGTTGTCTGTGGCTTGACTCTCTGGTCTTCCCTCGTCTTTGTTCACTAACTCACAGAATGGAGGACAATTGCGCATTTTGATTGAAAGACTTTGTTTCTGGGCGAAGGGATTGGAGTGTAGCCTTGTCTGGTTGATAACCAGCACGACAGTCTAATTAATTAATTAGAAATGGAGGAGACAGTAAGTGGTGCAGGCTCTCAGAACAGTCACACTCGCCAAATTAGAATTTGCACAATCAGGATTCTGCAGAACCTGTGCGACTTTTCCCCAACAAAGAGAGTCTCTGAGATGTCAAGTCACATCACTGTTATTGAAGTCACTCAACTGGAAATCTTGGGGCACAAATAAACTGGGATTTGAATCGTTCTTCAACAGTTTTGTGCTTAAATGATTAATGCCCAGGTTCCATTTTAAGACTGAATAAAAGCTGTATTTTTCAAGATTTGATTTGTGAAAGATTAGTGCTGTATCCCCCGCGATCTGCAACATTGAGTAATTGTCCCTAGAGTAGATTATGGAGGGAAGAAAGTCATTAGGAGTTGAAGTTTATCACCTTCAAAATCATTAATCATTCTTATTAAACTGAAAATATTTAGTTTGTATCTCATTCGTCTTTATTAAACCTGCAATTAGCCAGCTCACAGGAATCCACCGTGGCAAATACATCTTCCAGGCTCATTCCAGATGCCTTGAGGGCATTCTCCATCAAGGTTCAGTTGAATGTAGTGGAAATATTTTAAACTATTGCTTTTAGAAAGGAAGAATGAATTTCATGAATAACTTTCTGATGTTATGGGATATTGTATTTGTTAAAGTTTCTTTATGAGATATTTTGAAAAAAGGTATTTTGAATGAGCTGCACTTAAAGTGATATTTAAGATGAGGTCAGTATATTGATTCGATCTATCTTTTGCTGTATGGAATCCCTTGGGTTCAATAAGTTAATTGGTTTTTGGTAGTGCTCAGTGGTGATATTTGTTTGGCATGTTGCACCTTGATTGAACTGAGATCAGAACATCTGTCTGCTTACTGGATGTAGTCCTGATGTGGGGGAGGTACAAAGGGGATCACAGTTAATAGTCCTTTGAGAAATTCTGATCAGTTCTTGACTAACATTCCAGAGATTTCCATATCCCAAGAGAGTAAACCCGATGGTCCTATGCATTGTAAGGGAGTTTCCTCAAAGGTTTCCTGAGTTGGCACATGTGTAAGCCACAATAAGCACATGGATGTTGTAGTGTTGGAACAGCCATACTGAGGAAGAAGCAGACGCAGGCATTGCCAGCAGACACAAGAATCTCACTGAAGATGATCCCATACATGTATGTGTGATTTAGACCAGGTGATGGGACACAGGTTATTATTAAGAGCCTTCTATCAAAGGTGCTAATATTAATTTGATGGCGAATGTTTTGAAGCATTATCTGAGAGTGGAAAAGTGGTTTGTAGCTGACGGATTGTCTTCAAGTGGGAGCTGTCAGAGAAGCATTATTGTCACTTTGATATAGCACCCTTGGGCTAGCCATGTTGCCCGGCTTTGACCGTCTGCTGTAGCAACAGCGATGTGTTGAGGTATGCGCATGCCCCACACCAGCCACAAGGCACAGGAAGGTGGCCGCTGGGACTACATCCAAACACGATCCCTCCAGACTGTGTGCCCAAAGTGTGACATTGTCAACAGTTGTGCAGCAAAACTCCTCCAAACTCACCTGCTAAGTTAATGCTGTTATGACAGATCTGTAATTTTGATCTCTCGTGTGGATGTAGACAGTACTTCACATAATCGACATAGTCACTCCAAGGGGCAGCATTACATACAGAGCAAATTAGACCTCTTGAAATAGCAGGAAGAATACAATGAATCATGCTCTTGTTTACAGATATTATGGTTTACATGTCCAAAAATATTCAAGCTGATTGTTTGTGGTGTTTTATTATTCTGTATGACTTGCAGCAATTCAGTGCAGGTGGTCTGCTGGCAACTGATGTCACCTTGCTTCCATTATGTACACAGATTGATAACTGGGGAAAATGGACATTTTATTGTAAATGTAAAGTGCTTTTGCATTATGCCTTTTTGGGGGAGAGTCATGACAATAATGTACATGGGGCAGTCATTAAAATCTATGATATGCAATCGTGGAGGGTCATTTCTTGCAGTAGACTAGTTAATACATAATATGTTCTCACCATCATGTCATATTGACCAAGAGCCTATATTAACACCATCTTCTCTTGAAGGAAGCATCTGCCCAGAGAGCAGAAGGTCATGGGTTCTATCTCCAGAAGCATCATACCGAAAAATATTAAAATGTGGCACTTGTTGGTCCCAGCCTGACGCTCGGCATCAATGGGTACTAGAAGGACTGGTTGTATCAGAGTCAGTATAATGTGTCTCAGTGGCATAATCATACTCAAATGTGCTATGATATCTCATATGTTGATATGATATTAAACCCCGTTTCATCTCAGCTGACATCTTCTTGAAAAATATGACCATAAAGATGTGTCTGTATATTCCTACAAGTGACCAAGAAGGATGTTACCACGTGTTGACACCATCAGAAGCATGTGACCAGATGCCCACACCAATACACTCCCCAAGAAGCTAATGCAGTAAGCACACCTTGACTCATCACTTCTTGTAACTAGCTCAAGTTGAAAAACACCACCTTCCACTGACACACTGTCAGATTCATGCTTTTCAATTGTGTCAGATTTAAAGTGTTAATTTGTAACATAAGCCTTCATTGAAAGTCTGCAGTAGATTTCCATTACAAGTAGTTGATAATTTCATAACACAGGACTGCCAGAATTAGTAGCGTATTGATGCCTCTCCGCAGGCTCCTGGTGTAGCCGCCTCTTCAACAATTGATGGCATTGTAGTGTAGTGTGTCATCTGATGGCGCACATCCTTGTCCAAACACAGGTCCACCTACTTCTATACTGACAGCCCTCTTATGCCTCCTCAATACCGCCTGTCATAGTGGGAACATACAGTCACACTGAGGCTGTCATAATGGAGACACCCACAGTCACACTGAGGCTGTCATAATGGAGACACCCAAAGTCTCACTGAGGCTGTCATAATGGAGACACCCAAAGTCTCACTGAGGCTGTCATAATGGAGACACCCAAAGTCTCACTGAGGCCGACACTAGGGAGACACCCACAGTCACATTGAGGCTGTTATAATGGAGACACCCACAGTCTCACTGAGACTGTCATCATGGAGATACCTACAGTCTCATTGAGGCCGACACCAAGGAGACACCCACAGTCAGACTGAGGCTGTCATCATAGAGACACCTACAGTCTCATTGAGGCTGTCATCATGGAGACACCCACAGCTATAGAGCTGAGGAAATCTACAGTTACACTGGTACAGCTAGAAAGCTGAGGACACCCACACTTGGAGTGCTGAGGACACCCCACTGGCACAGCTAGAGAGCTGAAGACACACATAATTACATTTGCAAAGCTAGAGAGCTGAGGACACCCACATTTACACTGGCACAGCTAGAGAGCTGAGGACACCCCAATGGCACAGCTAGAGTGCTGAGGACACACATAATTACATTTGCAAAGCTAGAGAGCTGAGGACACCCACATTTACACTGGCACAGCTAGAGAGCTGAGGACACCCACACTTACATTGGCACAGCTAGAGAGCTGAGGACACACATAATTACATTTGCAAAGCTAGAGAGCTGAGGACACCCACATTTACACTGGCACAGCTAGAGAGCTGAGGACACCCACACTTACATTAGCAGAGCTAGAGAGCAGAGGACACCCACACTTACATTGGCACAGATAGAGAGCCGAGGACACCCACACTTACATTGGCACAGATAGAGAGCTGAGGACACCCACACTTACATTAGCACAGACAGAGAGCTGAGAACACCCACATTTACACTGGCACAGATAGAGAGCTGAGGACACCCACACTTACATTAGCAGAGCTAGAGAGCAGAGGACACCCACACTTACATTAGCACAGATAGAGAGCTGAGGACACCCCACTGGCACAGCTAGAGAGCTGAGGACACCCACACTTACATTAGCACAGCTAGAGAGCTGAGGACACCCACACTTACATTAGCACAGATAGAGAGCTGAGGACACCCACACTTACATTGGCACAGATAGAGAGCTGAGGACACCCCACTGGCACAGCTAGAGAGCTGAGGACACCCACACTTACATTAGCACAGATAGAGAGCTGAGGACACCCCACTGGCACAGCTAGAGAGCTGAGGACACCCACACTTACATTAGCACAGATAGAGAGCTGAGGACACCCACACTTACATTAGCAGAGCTAGAGAGCTGAGGACACCCATGGTTACTCTTGCACAACTAGAGACTGAGGACACCCACACTTACATTAGCACAGATAGAGAGCTGAGGACACCCACACTTACATTAGCAGAGCTAGAGAGCTGAGGACACCCATGGTTACTCTGGCACAACTAGAGAGCTGAGGACACCCATGGTTACTCTGACACAACTAGAGACTGATGACACCCATGGTTACTCTGGCACAACTAGAGACTGAGGACACCCATGGTTACTCTGGCACAACTAGAGACTGAGGACACCCATGGTTACTCTGGCACAGCTAGAGAGCTGAGTACACCTACAGTTTCACAGACACAGGCAGTCCATGTGAGGACCACAATGATATGCCTGGAATAGAGCTAACATAAATGTGCCCACTCTAACCACAGTGCAGCAACACCTGTCTCCATCTATGGTCACTGTGAATGGGGTACTGTTTGTTCCTATTCTCAGCTGAGTTTTTACCTTCAGGGGGAGCAAAACAGGTCTGGATAAAGGTACACATTTTTTTATTTCACATTTTCCCAGAGGGGATGAAATCTTTGAATAAATAGAGAAAATCAGCTCACTATTAAACAGTTTGCACTGGTGTTCTTTGTACACTGCTCTCACATATGTTTGTTTTGAGGCTGTCAGATCTTTAAAAAAATTAAGTGATTATTTTTTAAAAAATCAGAAATTGATGTATTTGTTTTCAAAAAAGATTTTTATTGCGATAGGAAAATATAAAGCACCTTTAGCCTGTCATAATGTAAATATGAAGACTTTCAGTTGTTATGATAAGGACCAGCTGTGAAGAAGCAGATTGGGTGTTGATCTTGGGTACCGAGTGGCCTTTCAATCTCACCTCATGGAGAACTCCTTGCACAGTTCATAAGTACAGTGCTATTCCTAATCAATTACACACAGACATTCACAAAATCAGGAGTTTTGAGAGGTAAATTTGTGTGTTGTCTGTATTCATATGTATATGTGTGAAGAATTGCCAGTGTATACATGTTTCTGTACAGCCTACAGCCAGACAATGATGGAGTTATCACTGGCACAAAGTGGCTGAATTGTGGAGCAGGAAACAGCTTTAGCATTTTCCATATATCTGCTTCCTGTTTACAATCATATTCTCAATGTTCAGTTTTGTCAATAAACAGACATTCAAGACAGCATGGCTCAGAACAGTAGGAGTCTCAGATTGTAGGATCCTAGCATGTGGGTTAGCAGCACCTCACCCAGGCTTACCACATGTACAGGAACTGTGGGAGTCTCAGATTGTAGGATCCTAGCATGTGGGTTAGTAGCACCTCTCCCAGGCTTACCACATGTACAAGAACTGTGGGAGCCTAAGATAGTTGTCTTCTTAGGATCCTAGTATATGGGTAGTACAGAGAATAAAGCTCCTCACCCAGGCTTACCTCAAGTACAAGAACAGTGGGAGTCTCAGATAGTTGTCTTCAAAGAATCTTAGCATATGGGTGATACACAGAATATAGCATCTCAAACTGTCTTGTAGGATCTTAGCATGTGGGGTAATACAGAGAATAATCCTACCTTACGCTACCAAGGGCGTATGAATACATGCTTCAGTTATGGAAAAGTCAGTAAATTTATACAACAAATTATCTCTTCATTTGGGTCCATGTAACTGGTCAGTAAAGCTGAAAGATCCACCTTAAGCAGCAGTTTAAAAACCAAAGAAGTTGAAATTCTGACCACAGCATTAATCAATGCATATTGTTCAACATTAAATAGAAAAGCGATGAATGAAGTCGAACTCACTCATAAGATGGTTTTACTAAATACAGAGCTGGCCTTCTTCAAAACATGTCATTTGAAGAAGAGGGATTTTGGATGCTAGATTTCAAGTCTTTACAGTTCCTTGTTTCTAAACTTGGTATGGAGGGGGCGGCAGACAAAATTTAATGAATTATTCCGTGACTCCTTCCATTGAGATGTCAATGGGATTTCCATCTAAAAGATCTGATTGTTTTACAGTCTCTCTGAGCACCGTTAATGATCTACTGAATGCCCGTCAAAGAAGTGTCTGTGTTCATTTTCTGTTGATTCTGTGACTCCGTTACCTATAACTTCATGAAGAATCAGAACGTCCTTTGAGTGGTATATATTGAAAGCAAACAATTCTGAAAAGGTCTGTACCATAATAAGGAATGAAGCAAAAACAACACTATTTATGAGTGTGTCTTCAGCCTTATTGGGCCAAATATATGACACCTTTGGAATGACACCATCTGTCTGGTCTTGTAAAACATCTGTGATATCTAGCTCTTGTTTCAAAAGGTTATGATTGACACTAGTTGTTATATGTACATTGTTGAATACCTTCAGAAGATGCTGCCAGCTGACTGGTAGCAGTGAATGTCCTCGGTGTCTTGATCGATGTGTTTTTACTGTAATAGCAGGAATATGATCTCACGAGAATGTCTCATCTCCACAGACGTCTGGGGCTTTACTGACATTTTGTGACAGACAAAACTTCCATTAGATCTTTGAGGACCACATTGGGATTATTGTTTATTTTGTTAGTGTTTGTTGAAATCTTGAAATTGAAAGTAATTTTGTCCATAGATATTCCGTATATATATCTTGGATTTTTCTTGCTGGGGGAAAAAAAAGACTGAATCTGATACTAGCAATTTGGGCAGTAGGGCACCCTTGTTGTTAAAGCATTCACTCCCCATGGTGAAGGCCCAGGTTTATTTCAACACATGGGTGCAATGTATGAAGCTATTTAACCTTTTTGGAAGTTCTACACTGTGGTATAGTGCTGGCATATTTTTATTATTTTATTATTTACAAAATTATACAAAACCATACTCACTCACTCAGTCCCTCACTCTCTCACTCAAAAAGCGATATATTGTGTATCAAATATTGCTGTACTTTCACCCAGCAGTTTCGGGTTAGCTTCACTGACTGACGGTGTCAGTCAGCCACATGGAGGGTAGCCAAACAGTTAAAGCGTTTACTCATGCAAAGGACAGGGAAGAAAAGCCTAAGGTGATGTAAAAACCATACTCACTCACTGTTCAGATATGTGGATTGGTTCATTATCTTATCCCAATCAGTTTGGTTTAATATTTGTGTTTAGCCAAGCAGGTTTTAATGTGGATCTCTTGACTGATCCCTGCTATTTTTAGACACAGACTCAAACTCGTGACTTGAGATGCAGACTGGCAGGGTACAATGAAAACTCTTAAGCTTAAGGTTATTTTTTCTAGATCAACAATTTTGACATTCAAACCTCCTCCTATTACCATTACCAAAGCATATGCTACTGAGGCAAGTTAAACATACTTAGGCACATGTATTTTTTGTGTTTTTGTGCATTTCCAGATGCATTTTAAGAAGATTCAAACCTAAATGTCATCAGTGTTGTCTTTTTTTAACTCATACCTTTATATTTCAACTTCATTTGATATTGCTGTCCATTTTGACAAGCTTTAGAAAAGTTGAATTTGCGTGTTCCAAGTGGTTCAATCAATACACTAGGCACACATGCTGAGTCAAGGGCTTCTAAGAAATATAAGAGTTTACCATTGTCAATGCTGAAACATTGTACCAGCAGGAGCACCCAGCTGAGCAGTGCTCCCTGTGATGGAGCATAAAAGCCTAGATCACGACAGTACCAATCATGCAATATTCAGTTCTGCTCTTGCAATATCAAACCGATTTCATAAAAGCTTTCAAATTTCAAACTTGAAAGTTTAAATTAAATTTCTGAAGTTGAAGTTATCAACATCAATGAACTGTATTGATTTTTCATTCTTGTGCAGTATCTATTTTCCAACACTACAGTGATTCACCCTGATGTTGCTTTATTGGCTTCTTGTTCCTCACCATGCATATGCAGCAATGGCTTGCCCTGTTTGATAGAGGGCACATATTGTATCCTAGCAAAAGTATTAAAGACTGTTCTTGGTATGAATGGAAAATTAGCTATTGTATAGACAATACATATCCTGATGTAAATGGACTGCAGGCTGTCTTAAGATCACATGTAGCATGATATGATTTGGTGGGTATGATCTTATGTGGATCATGGTATCAGTGACTGTGTATCTTGTTGATTTTACGTGTCACCATTTCTGTAAATGTGTCTCAATGATGGTGTGGCTGTCCCAGTGATGTTGGGTCTGATCCCAGTGATGGTGTGGCTGTCTCACTGATGGTGTCTGTTCCCGTGATGTTGGGACTGTCTCAGTAATGGTGGGTCTGTCCCAGTGATGGTGTCTGTTCCAGTGATGATGTGGCTGTCCCAATGTTTATATGTGTCCCAGTGATGGTGTGGCAGGCCCAATGATGTTTATGTGTGTCCCAGTAATGGTGGGTCTGTTACAGTGATGGTGTTGCTGTCCCAATGATGTTTATGTGTGCTTCAGTGATGGTGTCTGTGCCAGTGATGGTATTTGTCCCAGCGATGGTGTGCCTGTCCCATTGAAGTTGGGCCTGATCCCGGTGATGGTGTGGAGGTCCCACTGATGGTGTCTGTTGCAGTGATGTTGGGTCTGTCCCATTAATGGTGGGTCTGCCCCAGTGACAGTGTGACTGCCCCAGTGATGGATGGTGTGGCTGTCCAAGTGATGGCGTGTGTACCCAAGTGGAGGCATTTATGTCTTCCATAATATGAATCAATGTCCCAAAGAGTACAGTCCCACCTCACTCGCCTGTTAAGGTAAACTCCCATTAATAGGTTTTTTGTATAGTGAAAAATAAATATCCAGTATTTAAATGATATTTTCCTAACCATGTATGACTCAGGAATACCTCTACATAAGAGGTATTTATATGTCAAATGCCTTAATTATATACATGTATTTTCCAGGGATTGCAAGTTTGTTTTTGATGCCATTACCATGGAATTAGTAAAAAACTCTTCTGCAAACATCTTAAATCTAGCAGCAGTATTAGGGGTGTGAGAAGACATGTTTATAAACAGTGACTTATTTAGTGATCATTTATCACGCTATGGGGTCAAATACAAAACTGCCTTTATGGACAGAAGATTCTGTTGTCAGCCAAATATATAATGACAGAGAGATTCTGAACAGCTGTCGTGCATCTTGGATAGCGAGGAATGAAACCCATTATGACATGCATGACATTAGGGTCATGTTAGTTTCAGCTTCACACTCATTGATGTGTCAGTGCACCTTTCCACTTGGTATGGCTATGCTCTTGGTCATGGCAATATGTCTGTGCTGTAGGTCATGTAAGATTTTCTGAGCTCTTTGTCATGTTAGTCTCATGCTCTTGATCATGTCATTAAGTCTATCCTCTTGGTCATGTTGGTATGTCTGTGTTCTTGGTCTTGTCAGAGTCTGTGCTCTTGGTGATGTCAGTAAGCCCATGTAATTGGCCATGTTGGTAAGTCGGGGCTCTTGATCATGTCAGTGTCTGTGCTCTTGGTCATGGCAACATGTCTGTGTTCTTGGTCTTCTCAGTAAGTCTATGCTCATGGTCATGGCAACATGTCTGTGTTCTTGGTCTTCGCAGTAAGTCTATGCTCTTGGTCATGGCAACATGTCTGTGTTCTTGGTCTTCTCAGTAAGTCTATGCTCTTGGTCATGTCAGTGTTGCTATTCTCTTGGTCATGTCGGTAAGTCTATGCTCTTGGTCATGTTAGTTTCAGCTTCACACTCTTCGGTGTGTCAGTGCACCTTTCCACTTGGTATGGCTATGCTCTTGGTCATGGCAATATGTCTGTACTGTAGGTCATGTTAGTCTCATGCGCCAGATCATGTCAGTAAGTCTATCCTCTTGGTCATGCTGGTATGTCTGTGTTCTTGGTCTTGTCAGAGTCTGTGCTCTTGGTGATGTCAGTAAGCCCATGTTTTGGCCATGTTGGTAAGTCTATGCTCTTGGTCATGTCAGTAAGCCCATGTAATTAGCCATGTTGGTAAGTCAGGGCTCTTGATCATGTCAGTGTCTGTGCTCTTGGTCATGGCAACATGTCTGTGTTCTTGGTCTTCTCAGTAAGTCTATGCTCATGGTCATGGCAACATGTCTGTGTTCTTGGTCTTCTCAGTAAGTCTATGCTCATGGTCATGGCAACATGTCTGTGTTCTTGGTCTTCTCAGTAAGTCTATGCTCTTGATCATGGCAACATGTCTGTGTTCTTGGTCTTCTCAGTAAGTCTATGCTCTTGGTCATGTTGGCAAATCTATGCTCTTGGTCATGTTAGTGTATGTAATCTTGTCAAAGTGTCTATGCTCTTGGTTATGTCAGTGTCCATACTCTTGGTCATGTCAGAATGTCTGTACTCTTGGTTATGTCAGTATATCCATTCTCTTGGGCATGTCAGTAAGGCTATGCTCTTGGGTATGTCATTGCTGTCTTCTATTTTGCATGTTAATACAGCCTCTAACTTGATTGTGACAGTGGAGATTCCTTGTGGAGACATAAAAGAGGCTGATGACTGGCAAAGGTTCAGTCCAACATTTGTTTTATGTCTCTTCTGGTTTTCATTTCTGTTTGCTACAGTTCTTTCAACAAATTGTTCATAGTAAGAATTGTTAATTTTAGAAAACATTTTAGAAAGATTGCTCACGTAGAAGTTTAATTAACAAGGAAAAGCCAATTTATCACGTTTATTAAACATCCAGTGCTTTGCTTACAGTTGTAATTAGAAGTGAAATGTAATTTGTTCAGGTTACTTGTTCATTTATCACAGCATTCTCGTGATGCCAAGACAGGCGTGAATTGAGTAGTGTATACTAGTCCACAGGTGATGAAGGCGCAGTCCTTAGATAACCAGTGATGAATTCACTCAGACTAATGAAATAGTTGTAATAGCTTTCTTCTCTTGTCTAGATTACAGATGAACTGCAAGGCACTGAAGGCATGGGCTTTTTCTGAGCAGAGGCTTGTCTCTGTCAACAATAAATACTGCAATATCTTAGAAACGTACAACTGTGGTATTTTATTGATTTTGAAATGATTACCTCAAATAGATTTTGATTCTTGACATATTCATGAGATAGGAGCACCCCCCTTGATGGACTGTGGGAGGACATACCATTATTGCCTGGACGAAGGTTATCCTCATTAATAGTGAAGTGTCTTTAATCTACCCAGGTGGGTGGATGAACTGGGTAGCCGTTGTCCTGGCTGATAAGGCTGTGATATGAAGAGGCATGGAGAGTTGAGTGGGCTGCATGTCAAGAGGACCCGGTGTAAGGCAAGGAGAAAAGGAACAAGCAGAATGGGGAAGGTGCTCACGAGGGAAGCAAGAGATCGGAAGACTGTCCCGAGAGGAAGATAGTTCAGGAAGAACCACTCTCACATCTTGACCAACGGATTATGGAATTAAGATACAGCCATTCTTCTGTAGTCAATTGATGATCTTTTCTTCCAACCAAAAGAGAATCCTTCTCCGACATTTAATCAATATTAGCTATCACTACACCCCATTGACAGGATATTGCCTTTCATGTCATTGCAGGTATATCCTGCATGTGTTCAAGGACAGAAAACAGAAAGCTTAAAATATTACCAGGTTTCCTGCATATTCTTTACACTCTTGCATGTCAGGCAAAATGGAGAAAAATGTTCTACTCTGTCCGATATGTGTGGTGTCATAATGACAATCAATAGGACGCTGTCTTAGTTTTTGAAACAAGTACGGCATTAGTGTCCGTGTGCGATCAGTGTATTGATCAGCAATCAAGCCAGTTGCCTGTCCCTTGTGCTTCAGGCAGATGAACGTCTCCCTGCTCGGTTCGATGACATTTTGTTGTTTACAGCTCCCCTCCTCTAGAAGCTGCTCTTACAAAGTTCAAAGAACTAATGCTAAATACCCCTTTTAAACAGCATGTGTGCAAATGACTACTTAGGTATGCTACATTGATCTGAGACCGTGCAGGATGTCATCTTTCATTGAATACCACTGACCGTAATCATTGGAGCAAGGGTTGTTATTACTGACGAAGAGAACACTCCTTCTCGGATACACATTCTGATAGAGGTTACAAATATTATCTTCTTGTGTAGGAAAGGTGTTGGGATGCTTGTCAAGCTACCCTTTATCTCACACATTTCCTAGCCATTATTAAGTATAGACATAAAGCATCTAAGAATATGAAGATGTTAAGAACAGTATCATGATGCTGAGATGTTAACTGAAAACTAACTCCCGCTTTACTAAAAAGCTGGAGATTTTTTGCCCCCTTTCAGACTCATGATCTGATTATTTTTATGGTCGTTTTGACTAGCGTAAGTAAGACTGTTTCCGACAATGGTATTGAAGATGCCCAGTAATTATGGTCGATATCTCTCACACAGAAGGGTGTCGAACTGTGTAAATGTGTCAGGCAGGTGATGGAGCAGGAAAATTTAATATAATCATGATTGTACAATATCAGGTTTCACATGAAATATTGCAGAGATAGAAACTTAAGTAAGTATCTGTTTGGGTATTTCTAGTGTCCATTTTACTCAGGTGTTTTGTCCTGTAACCATGGCAACAACTTATTATACGATACTTTACCAGCATTAATTTCCCTCTTACAGCCAAGTAACACACAAAACAATATTTCCCTGAGACAGTAAACATGCTTTTGGCAATGATATTTATTCATTTTAGGGACTGTTATTTGTTTTATTTGTACATTAATTCATTTTAAAATTATAGGGGTGGGGGGTATTATTGATTTTGTACATAACATACAGGCGGTCACTTATTTTGTACCTAAATTTTAGAGGGGGAGGGGGCATTCACATTGTACATACTCCTCCATAAAAATCGTCATCAACGCTTAGCCATAAATTTAGTCCCTTAGTGATGTAGCAATGCTCCTAGCTCATGATACTTCACTCACTGCAGCCTCTGTGACATATAGTTGGCATTTCTCGCCACTAGGATGTATGGCTGGCAACAGTTGGCAGTGTCTACCACTAAAATACACAGTACGCATCACTAGTCACTCAAGACTAGTAGACTAGACAAGATATCCCGTAGGCATCTCGAGTCACTAAGATCTACAGCAGGCATCTCCAGACATTGAGGTATATAGCAGGCATCTCCAGATGCTAAGATGCACAGTACGCATCTCCAGTCACTAAGATATACAGTTGGCAACTCCAGTCACTAAGATATACAGTAGGCAAATCCAGCAACTGAAATGTGCAACAGCATCTCCAGTCACTGAGATATACAGTACACATCTCCAACCACTAAGATATACAGTAGGCATCTCCAGCCACTAAGATATACAGTAGGCACATCAGGATGCAAAGATGCACTGCAGGCAGTGAGCTGCTGAGGTTACAGAGACATCACGAAACTAAAGTAGTTATATAGGTATGCATTGGTGGGTCAGCCACCATTCCATTCACTGCCAACTTTTTCACACGTTAAAAATGATAACATATGCATGATCTTCCTAATTTCCATGAAAGATACATTTAGATGAACCCATTATTTCCCTAGTAAGTATTCATTTGCTTTTTAATTCAAATAAGATTAGAAGTCTGAATGTGACTTAGTCTGAACATCTTAATCATTGATGACAAGATAAGGCTTCCAACGCTAGACCTAGCCATTGGCAGGAGCTGGGGGTCTTCCTCCCTTGTGACAGGGGATGGTCTGCTCTATCAAACATTCATTCAGGTAGACAAACATCTGCCATTCTTGTTCCGTCCCACACCAATCAACGCTATCTACATGATTGCTTGCCTAATCAATTTTCCACCTCTGGAGCTACCTGTAGAGAGTGCTGGGGTCTTGGACGGCCAACTGGCACATGGCATCTATAATTCACACCCATGTGAATTGGCGGCTATAAGGAAATCACAGGACTTAAACCATCAGCCTTCATTTCTCATGTGGAATGTCTACTGAAAGATAGGTTTCTGGAGTGTACAGATTATTTGCTTGACAGGAGTGCGAAAACTACAAGAGCACTGATGTTAGGGGCCCAGTGGTTTATGGTACAACAGGTCATGTATGAGATATGTCCCTTAGACATACCAGGCTCTGCTTTTCATTTCAAGAGAATGACATATCCATATTACACAGAATTGGAAGGGAATGTGATGTACTGAAGTTGGTCTGTTGCACTCCAGGGATATGCAGGGTTCATAGAGAGTGACTAAATCTGAGTTTTAAGTTGTGAAGCAAGTTTAGACTGGAATGGCATATGCTGGAGTTGAAAGTCTGCACAGTAGGGGTATGCAGGTGGGTCAGAGAGGTACATTCCGGACACATACTCCAGCATCAGGTGTTGATACCTTTCACCCAACAGAATGAGTTAGCAGATTAATTTGAAGTGACAGTGTTATGTGTCCAGAAGCTGTGTAGAGCCCATTGTCTGCCTGTCACGGGTAATGGAGGTCTCTTAGTACAAACTGCCAAAACAAAACTTACACCTTTCAGAGTTCATTTAGCTCTGGTGTTGACTTTCTGATGAATACCAATGTCCCCAGCTTCTGATAAGGGTCAGTTCAGTTTGATTAATGGTGACATTTGTGCCATGTGTTCACGTCAGAATGCGGGGCAGACTTGAAGTCCTGCTTTCTATTATGCACTGTTCAGCTTTTATTACAAAGACTGGTCGGTTATTTCCAAGCCCTTCCCAATAAAATTTCACTTTATGTCTTTGTTATGATGGTGGTATTAATTCATTCCTCACCTCATCAGGCCACTGTCTGGACACAGGATGATTGGTACCTTCCATCACCCCTATTTTTGTGAATGGCACCAACCATTCCTACAAATTTGGATTATCCTATTTGGGAAATGGGTGTTTTGATGCTATGATCAAGTTTATTTCAAGGTTTGATGGCCTCCTGGCTTAATTTGGCTGGTCATGGTGATGAGGTTGACATTTATAGGGGTTTGATGTGTCATTTACAGTCTGTGTCATGTTGTCAATTGATAGAGTAATTCGGACCAGGTCACTTCCCTTGGCCTTTGCTGTACAATGGCTGCAGTGCAAATAGCCACACTTTGTCATATTGTGAGAAATGTATGCACGCTTATTTTTTTTCACATCAAGCCACCTCAATCCCCAAATTGCATTTTCAAGCGACGTAAAAGTCAGAAGCAAGCTGATGGCTGTAGTGGCTGCCTTCTTTAAGATATATGTCTCATCTGTGTCTGTCTCAGTTTTCACAGCTGATGCTAATTCATGTCTCCACTTTGTCAATGAACAGTTATGACAACTTTTGAAAATTACAATGAGCTTCCCTCCAGCAACTATATGTTTTTGTGCACCCCAAATACCCAAAGAACTCCAATCTCTGAACTTACTGAGGATTAAGATAATTGTCTTCTGCTTTTATTGGTAGGAAATACTCATATATCAGATTATTTGTCTGCTACGAATAAAACAGAGATTCCAAGAAAGCTTGAGGTCCCTTGAGTCCACAATGAAGGAAAGCGCAACTGCTCTCCATATTTCTGACCATTTGGTGGCACTGGTGTTATCAAGGCGTATCCTGATTGGCCAGCCTCCAGGGCATTTTACATACTCTCTGACCCATGTGTGCCTGTATAAACATGCACTCTGATCGTATGAATACACCCAAGAGTAAAACAGCTCTGAGGGGGGCCTCTCAATTTGCTGTAATTGAATGCATGATGACTTAATTCAAATATTCTAATGATTGATAGGAGAAAAACTCAGATGTTTGTTCACCTTTTTCTTTCTGAGACTATAGTTTGTGTATGGTGTTTTCCTGTTGAGTGTGTTCAGGGGATGACTGCCCATGAGCTATATGGCCCAGGTTTGGAGTCCAGGAAACCTAATGGTGACTGCTCGTCACTCTGGAGAGTATGCAGCCCTGGCATGGAAGCTAATCTTGTTGTCAGACGTTTTTGACACATTACACTATGATCATTCCATTTAACATTTAAATTATTCATTTGGTCCATGGTAACATTTTTTTCTTGGATATTGCAAGTGTCAAAAGACTGCAATACGGAAAAGGCTGTCCGATTATTCGTCAGGCTGGGCATTTATGGGCTTTCAATCATGGCTTACATTCCCAAGAGTCATTAAAGTTAGAAATGAATCTGACGGAAGAAACCTGTTTGTTTGAATTTTGAAACTTATGTGCTTATTAATATCATTTTTGCACAATTTTAGGTATTATATGTTATTTTCCTTAGGTTTTTATTGTCTTCAGCTTTTAATTTAAAACTTAACAGTGCAGTTGATGCGTGTAGTTGAAATATTCAAAATATCTTGCATTCTTTTTATGTTTAATAGCTCTCTTGACAGATGTAAATTTTGAAATACCAAATACAAATAGAAGGTACAGGTGAAATTAGCATAGTAGTCTGGTTTTTGATATTACTGATGCTGTCTTATAGTTCGTGTGATACTTGCATACATAACTTGTTACCCTGAGAAGAGCTTGGTTAATTCTGATTTGTTCAGATGTATTTTTTCCTTTTATGAATTTGAACGGAGTGATTGCTTTTCATGCAATATCTCCCAGTGCCAGAGCACATTCATGTGCACATAATATTGTAATATCAAGCTTTGACATTTGTTGGATGGCACACAAAAATCAACTGTTTTTCAGTCTCAGAAACCATTATGCCATCTGAGCTGGCTGACAGTTGTGGTCATCATGTTACATTCCTTATGCTGAATAAACCTACAGCTGTTAGAACCTCTATCCCCTGTAGAAACTGGCTCTCAGTTGTCATGAGAGGGCTTATTACACTCATTCCTTCATATGGATGGAGAGCACACCAGGGTGCTGTTGTATAAAAAACCTTACTGCTAGGACTAACATAAGTATATGTTCAGGTATGGGAGTTATGATCACCTTAGCACTAAGACTAACGTGAGTATATGTTCAGGGATAGGAGTTACTATTACCTTGGCACTAAGATGAATGTCAGTATATGTTAAGGTATGGGAGTTGCAATCACCTTTGCGCCATGACTAGCATAAGTTTATTTTCATTAAGATATGGGAATTACAATCACCTTAGTGCTAGTAAGTGTGTGTTGCGGTATATGAGTTACAGTCTTCTTTGTGGAAAGACTAATGTAATTATATATTAAGGTATAGGAGTTGCAGTCACTTTAGCACTAAGGTCAGTTTGTGCACTGACATTCTCCAGGGCACCATGATCAAGTGGATGATTATATGTCATCATGATGCTCATGTTATCAACCATCGGTTAATGTACCTGTGAAATGCTCACTGGTTCATGAAATAACACCCAGTCTATTGCTTATGGACAGCAAAGGAAGGAAGCGATCCGTTAACATGTGTTAGTCAGCATGCTGACTACCCACAAGAAGACATGCTGAAGACACAATGGTTTACCTGCTTCCTCCTCAGGGAATGAGAACCTCATATGTAATGACTTCATTTATCAGACCAATACAATTGAAACATCATGTTACTGAACACCTGGTGTCTTAGTCCTGTGGTAGGCGGGGTATGTCTAGGATGATATTTGAAGGGATGTTTATTCAACTGGGCAGATGTATGGTTGACGCATGTTGGAGAACCCCACACCTACCTCAACATCTGCCAGCTCACAACACTACCCAGGGGGTAAAATACACACGTTTGCCCATACAAATGTTCTCCAGGCTGGGAAACGACTGTTTAAAAAGAGTAAACCCAAATGACATGGATAAGAATATTGTCTTTATGCAGAGTTTATTTTTTCTATTACAAGGATGTGTATATATACATGGTAAAGAGGCAGCATATGATATACATACATTGCCAGATTCTTTAAAAATGGTTATAACTGTCCATGCAATAGTTCTTCATGTGCAAAATTAAATGAATTTCTAGTGGAAGGTTGTAGTTAGGAAAACAGGCTTGACATTAAATCCCTTTCTATTGCTATATACCAAAGGTGAGGTAGGAGAGGTATGTAGGTGGAAGTGGTGGTATATTGCTGATACCATAACAGTTAGGACGACCCCCCTTATCATGCACATTATGTCATTCCTGTACCACAAGCCAGAACAAAGACATCCACAGCATGAAGTTGAAGAAAACTTTAGTCCAGTTCTCATCTTCATCCAGCTAGCAAGAGGAAGCCAGAGGATGTAAAGGCAACTGAAAATTCAATTACTTGCTTTGGCAGTGTTCTAAACATTGGGCATCTGTAGTGGGGTGGGATGAGCGTCATGCTGGGGAGAAAAGTTGATCTTGGGATGAATGTCAACTGAGACAAAATTGATGAGCTGTCAATCATTGTATTTCACACAGAGGAAGTCTGCCACTAATTAAGAAGCAAAGAGCAATGTGTCAATCCACGAGTGTTATGGGGTGTTTAGCTGACCCCAAACTTCTTTATTTTGTAGATCACAGCGCCCTCTAGTGTAGCCTCATTCAAATGACTGTCTGTGAGCCTGGTTGCACTGGGTTCCACTACAACACTATCAAATAATTGATCATGATTACGTTCATTGATTTTTATGTCCACTTTCATCAGATAAAATTCAAGTAAATGGATATTTTCGTCTTGAATCAATCTTGTTGAGAATCTTCATCAGATTGCCAATCCAAATTTTTGTCCGCCAAGTGATGTGAAAAAGTTAAACAAATGTGAAAATACAAATAGGGAGTATGCATTCACATTTCTCACTCACTATCAGCCAAGGTTTTCTTATTGGAAGAGATTTGTTTTGTCTTAATCATTAGGTTGTGTGAATTGGTGTCCTTGTGGTTTGTCAAGCATGTAGTTCTATTCCTCTACAGTTACAGTGGGTGAATATCTTGTTAATTTCTTATCCAATATGGCCACAAGTGGAGATAACAAACTGTTTAAAAAGTATTCCTTAAAATTACCTCTGTGCTAACTGTATTTTTTCCAAAGTTTAATTCTGGATCAGTCTGACAGTGTGATGATGTGGACTAGGATAGTATTAATAGCTGCACTCTCATTTCAAGGACAGTTTGCCCTCACAAACCCCTCAACATCTCCACCAGAACAGTCTCAACACACACTTCAGTTGTTCTTCAGCGTGGCTGCCATATAGTTGGAATATTGGTGAGAGCGGCATAAGGCTAAACTCACTCTTCAGCATGTTCCACACAATCTATGAGTGTTCTTCCTGGAGTTTCACCCCTTCGTGGGCTGCTCATCAGACCTGGGCTGTTCTTTTGAGGGTTCACAATGTTAAAAACTCACTCCATGGCTGTTCTTGTCTTCAGAAGGTTTCATCCTTCCATCTTAGCTGTTCTTTAAGACGTTCCACACACAAGTGGGGTGTTCCTCAGAGGGTTCCATCCCTTCCTTGACTGTTCTTGTGAGGGTTGAAGCCCACCTGCTCCTGGGCAGTTCTTTTCTTCAGAAGTTTTAAGCCCCACAGCTGTTCTTCAGAGGATTAAGAGTCTGACCTGAACCTGACCTGTTCTTCAGAGACTTCATTCCCTCCTTAGGTGTTCTTCTTAGGATTGCCAACGAACACTCTGGTTGTTGTGTAGAGGGTTTCCAACACCAGTTACCAAAACTTTCCATCCCCAAACTGTATTTTAGAGGGTTTCTTACCCACAACCTGGGCTTGTTCTGTGGATTTTTTAACCGCTCTCCTTGACTAGTTTATAGAGAGTTTATAACCCTCAGGTGCCCCCACCCTCCACCCCATCCTACACACCACTCTTCACCTGGGCTGTTCTGTAGATAGAAATGAGTTGGCCACAGATGAGAGGGCAGAGAAAATAGTCCCAGATGGCTTGTCAGAATGTTGTCAATGGAACAGACAATGGCAGTGTTATTGGCCAATCACACAATAGACGGGATAACAAAACACAACTAGTCCAGGGTCACTGGAGGTGATGGAATGACAGGAAGAGTGTGACTAGAAGATTGAGCCGCAGATTACTGGCAAGAAATGCATACACAACCCAAATTGCATTTAATTCATCAGTGTTGATGAGTAATTTGGCTGCACGCTAGGGGATCAACTGAAGATGGATTAACTGCAAGTGATATCAAATCTTGAAGCCCTGCAATAAAATTCATGTCATCCATGAGACAGTGTGTCTATTCTTAAGTGGTGTCTAAAACTAGGATGTTTTCTTGAAAAGGAAAACACTCTGGAGAATATCTGTTTCAGAGCTGAAAGCACTGAAATGTTTTCAAAAGTAATTCTGCTTTGCGAAATGTACTTTTGTGATTTTGAGGTGTGAAAGTTTGTCTCCTGAGTAAGGTACAATTTCTAGGCTCTTGTGGGACTCTGTTGCTGTCGGTGTTGGCTTGCTTGCACGCCAATGTGCAGAGCTCGCATTGTTTGTAGCTTCCAACAGGAAGACATTGATCAAGATACGGGAGAAAATGCAGTTTATAAAAAAAAGGTTTAATGAAATTTTCTAAAAGCATTGGCTGTTTTGAAAAATGTGTTTGTGATAAAAGTATATGGATGTTTTCCTCTTTGTATTTTGAAACAAAATGATATGGCAAAAGTCTAGTAAAGAAAGGCCATTATGGAGAAATTAACTTTAACTCTCATGTGGTCTGTTGCAGTTTTCTCTTTCTGAGCATGGTTTGAGATTAGACAGACGAACGTACATAAGTATTAACGTAGTTAGAAATTCCCACAGTCCATCAGATTGTCATGAACCAAACCTATCATCTCAAACCATTTCACTATTGAAACTTATTCTTGCTGCTTGATCGATCGGCAGATTGTCCTCCAAGTTTGAACTCAGAGGATTTGTGTGTAAATTTCTTCAGGAAATAACTTCTCAAGAAGGAAATGTCTACCTCCAAGGCAGTTCAAATGATGTCTCTGGCATGTTTAGTAAATTTATTTGTCCCTATTGGCCTTCCTCTACGCAAGTTGTCCTTCCTGTGCCAAGTAGCCAGCAGAGTGCTCCACCCCATACCACATGCCTGTCCCTGCCCCCCACCCTGGCTTCACCCCCTCACCCTGGCTTCACTCCCTCACCCCCAGTGTCCAACCTGGGAATGTATAAACATCTCAACATCATGAAATCACCTTTCCAAGAACAGCAGTAATTACTGCTCATTCCTTGAAAAACTCAGTTCCAGGTATTGTGATTAGTACATACTTTGATGTAAATCATTCCCTTTTTCTATTCTTTCAAAAATTAATATTATGAAAGTTTAACCATAACAGAAAAACATTTATTTCCAAATAGTGAACCAGGTTACAGAAATGATTTGTCAGTGAAATCTGTAATAATCATTAAATATCGTCTTACAATCAATCAAACAAAAATAATTTGTGCTATTATCATGACAGAATGTGCCTATATAGTTAATAGTATACTACAGTTTTAACATACTTTTGTGGTATGATGTGGAAGGAATGAATAAGTGAGTTTAATTGTATGCTGCACTCAGTAATATTTCGGCTTTTTGGTGGTAGTGGGGAAAATAATCAAATCTGGACCAGGCAAACCAGTGAAGAACAGCATGAGCATCAGTGTACACAACTGGGAACCGATGACTTGGGTTAAGCAAGTCAGTAAAGTGTGATGTTGTGATGTGGATTAGTGAAGGGGAAGTGATTGGACTCGTGGCTTGTCAGCTTAATTTGAGAGGGCACCTTGAAACGATGAAGGTATAGGAAATTTGGGATTATTGTAGCCTGGGCACAAGGATGAAACACTGACAAACCAAGAGCCATCTTGAATCTGGGCATTGCAACACCACATATGTCACCTCTGCCCCCTATCGCAGTACCACAGACATCAGACACTTCTGACCCTATCGCAGCACCACAGACATCAGACACCTCTGAACCTATCGCAGCACCACAGACATCAGACACCTCTGACCCTATGGCAGCACCACAGACATCAGACACCTGTGTCCCCTATCGCAGCATCACAGACGTCAGACACTTTTGACCCTATCGCAGCACCACAGACATCAGACACCTCTGAACCTATCGCAGCACCACAGACATCAGACACCTCTGACCCTATCGCAGCACCACAGACATCAGACACCTCTGCCCCCTATCTCAGCACCACAGACATCAGACACCTCTGTCCCCTATCGCAGCACCACAGACATCAGACAGCTCTGACCCTATCCCAGCACCACAGACATCAGACTACCCTCTGCCCCCAGTTTGTGCTAAGCATCTAGCAGCAGTTGTTAAACATTTACACTTGGAGGGCTGTTTGTTCTTCAGATATACTTGATTATTATCATATTTGTTTAATTTTCATTTTTTCTTATCGCAGTATGGTCTCAAGTAGATGTTGAGTTTCTGTAAACTATGAATAAGCTTGATGGGGATAGGTTTCAGCTGAGCTAACAACCTGGCCTTGACCTTCAGACAAAGGATACTGAGGCCATCACCTGACAAGGACAGTGTTCAGTCGGGAATGTCCTGCATTGTCCAGCAAGCTCAGTGGGTGGCGCCCATGTGACAGAGATACCTGGCTTGCCATGTAGCTAGCCACTTGATGCCGTTGACCTTCAGGACATTCTTGAGGCAGAGCTGAAAGGTTGTCCATAAGGAGGCGGCTGCTGCCACTTGTCTTCTGCCAGAAGGCAATACCAGATAAAAGGTCGACCTGAGAAGATGTCTGTTAATGTATAAATGTAGATATGTCACGATGAAGGAGGGTGGCAGACACTTGGCTTGTGGCAGCTTGGAACATATGGCTGGGTCACTTCCAAGGAGGACATAGAACCTCTAACATGCGCTGCCAGCCATCTGCAGGAACATTACACACAGTGGTCAAATGTCATGCAAATATTGGCAATTGTTCCCAAGGCAACTGAGGAGACTGTAAGTTGTTTCCAGTGATCACATGGGGAGGATCAGTATCTTCAGTGTAAACACATCTGCCCCGGAGGGGCTCATAGGAGGAAGTTTACAATGCACTTAAATACAGTTATTCCTAGCAGTTTGTCGTACTGGTGTAATTCAATTATCTTTTCATAATTGTTAACATACTCATTGAGACATGTTCTTCTGTGAATATGTCACTCATGTTAAAGTTGGATCGACTGTTTATTGCCTTTAAACATCTGACTTCATCACGATGTCCTTTCCTGTTCATTGTTTTAGCAAGATATGTTTGCATGTGTATGAAAGAAATGAAACACTGCATAGTGAGCAACTGAATAGTGGTGGATCCAAAGCATTGCCCCCACCACTGCCATGCTCACCACCTACCACAAGCCAGCCACCCAAAGCACTGAGGCACTCTGTGTGCAGGGGTGTTATCCTAACTTGAGCTTAAATTTGATATGTTTTGTCGCTGACAATTTGATTACTGGGAGTGTAGGGATTTTTTGTATCTCTTCCACATCCCAGCAAGTAGTATCAGAGGCCAGCCTGTTTCCATTACAAATATAATACAGTTTCCCTGCTTTACTGCAATTGAATACACTGTATCATATTTAGCCATGTTCAGCCAAGTGTGACGTGCCAGTAGGCCAGGCAGAGGCTCGCAGGCACTCAAGTGTGGATGATTTATTACACTATTGTTCGACTTAGTTCAAAATGTCCTCCCTCTAATGGGCTTGTGTCAGGGAGGGGACTTGGCTGTCTAAGCAGGGCCTAGTCTGTCAATGGAGAGATCCCATGAGGAAATGCTGTTAAAGTAGTAAGGTGCCTAACTCTGAGCCCCAGCTTTATAACATATTTGTACGATGTTTGTCCCTTGTGTGTGGTGGTCACCTCGCAGAGAGATAGGGACTCCCAACAGGTTTGGTCTTCATGAACACATGGGCACGGCTTGATGAATTCAGCAGCTTCAACCCTTGGTAGTTGGGCAGAAGATAGCCATGGAAACTTTCAATCAGTTCACTCATCTAGATTTGGTTTCCTGGGAACGCAAGTGAATGTTTTAACCATCACATTAATGTCCCTCAGTACATCTTAAACACTGTAATTTTTCTATTCACAATGTCTGTTTTATAGTATCAACAACTGTCCATGATATGTTAAAAAAATAATTAAAATGTAATATACTGTGACAGGCTTCTTTAAAAGAAATCTCTTTAGTTAATGTAATTTCAGTAATCATCAGTCATCTTATTTTGACATGTTCATGTATTTATGCTATTTTGTCAGCCGTATTGTGGGTGTATGTCTTGTACAGAAAACATCTTCTTAGAACCGTTTTCTTCAAAACTAGTTAAATAAGTCTGGGTATGTTTTTGCAAGGCATTGATAACTGCTGAAAGAAATCCTTGTGTATTTATCTCGTAAATATTCACCAACCCATGGGATTGACAGTGACCAGATTGTATGCAGATTGGCTTGGCATTAGACAATGGTTGATCAAATCGCTGTTAGGGAAAGTATTAGTCCTAATCTGCTTCAGGTCAGGAATAAGCTATGGTACTAGGTGTGTGAGCAGTATTCTTTCAGTAGATGTTTCTCAGACAATGCAGTGGACTGGTAAAATGGTGAAAAGATTACTCAAAAGCACTCCTTGGAGCTATCAATTTGACATATAACATCAGACTTACATGAGTAAAGACCTTCTTATGGAAATACATTAATGGTGTTTATGGTAGGGTTTATTGAACGTGTTGTGTGTTGCGTGTCAGTTTACAGAAACGTCAACACAGTGACAGTGTACGAGCAAATGTTCCCTAACCCACTGATGTAAGTCAGAGGCCATTGCCAGCGTGCATGTAGGATTTCTATACTAAACCTTCTCAATCTCCTGCAGGGTGACACTAATCACTTGTATTGATTCCACAATTGACTAGCATTACTGGGCTTCTCAGACAGTACAAGAAGGTGTCACAACTCAGCTAGTACATCGCTCAGGTAACATCACCCCTAGGTCGTGCCTCTTTTCCGCCAGGATTACGTGTTGTGGTCATATTTCAGATTATGACAGTTGACATAATGATTGATCGGCTGTCAGTCTCAGTGCATTCAGATGTCAAACCATCCATGATGCACCATAGCGCCTTCGCAGCAATGCAGAAGACATTATGCTGTGCAACACACTAGCAACACTAGCGGCTGTATTTTCTATTATACCACACTGCACACATGATAAAGCAGTCAAATTCAATTCAATTTCTAGTCGAGATGACTGGTCTTGCATAGGAATGTAGGGGGCACGTATGCCTAGCTAATCATCTGGAAATGATTAAAGTATTAGTGGTTCACGTGCCTACTTTGGTAAAGCTATTTCATGCATGTGAGTTTAAATTCTGTCAAGCCTAAATCATTACATCAAGTATTTGTCCAATTTGTTTGGCCACTGAGTCGAGTAGATGTCGGTTGCGAGTTTCCACTGTGTTTGTCAGTCGAGAAAATACTGACACGTATTGATGTGTTATGTCATTTCTCGTTGCCGAACTTGCCGTGATGACAGAGAGAGAACTGGTGACTTTGGGCTCATTTTTTGTCTTGATGTTACTACCAGGCAAATGAGAAATACATTCAAAGCCTACATTATCCAGCTTTTTGTGCTGATTGGGCCATTTAAATTTTTAAGTGATCATAATTTAGTAAAATAAACCTTTTGAAATGATTAACACAACAAAATTTAATAAATCTGCAATAAATAAACTCCCGTCCAAATGTGAAGGCATATTCATGCTTTCATTAAGTGATTCTCCCACATCAAACAACAAATTAAAAACCTACAGATTGGTCAAGTCATCCGTAAATCTTGAGAACTATCTATTTCATCATGAAGATACAGCTAACGTTTTTCAAAACTTCATTTAAGTAATTAAACTCAAAATTGAAATTGGAAGTTATAAAAAACCTGCAACCCCACATCATCTTTGTGAAACGTGCAGTGTCTTAGAAGATAAACAACACAATATAATATCTTGTACAAAGTATAAGGAAGAAAAGGAGTTACTTCTACAAACATTGCTTTTTCACAATCAAAACTTTGCTACTCTGTCAAGAAAAGAACAATTTTTAACATTTTTTTCAAACAGAACTCCAGAAACTATTTCTAAAATATGTCATGGTAGTTACAGTTTCAACTGAATTTGGTGTATTGCCACATATTGCTTCCATGTGATGATACTGCATATGATAATGTGTCATTGTAATGTATATCATTTATGTACCTATATTTCTACATGTTTGTAGCTACTGCGTTCATATTTATAGTTTATAGAATATTGGTACTGTTTCACAATGGACTGCTATGAAATTGATATCTTATCTTTTGTTATCTTATCTTTTGTTATCTTATATTATCTCATGTAATGGTTGACAATTGTGTGACTTAAAACAGCAGGAGAAATAGTTGTCTTAAAGAGTAATTTTCGTTTTTACTACAAAACAAACATATTTTCCAACAATAAATGGCTATGTTAGATAGGCCTGTCTCAAACTTGGCGCAGTATATGGATGTGGAACCAGAGACAAATTGCTATTGCATGAACAATGTATTTTGTTCTGCTGGAATCTTATGATATGATGTTTTTGAAACATTTACTGGCAATCTTTTGTATTTCAATGTTTATTTGATTATTGCTTTTAGCCTTTAAATGAAAACTGTGGTTCTAATCAAACCATAGACAATTTTTATTTTTTATTTTTTTTTGTGTGTGTGTGAGTGATTTTAGAGTAAGCCGCTTTTAGCAATATTTCAGCAATATCACAGCAGGGGACACCAGATATGGGCTTCAATATTTTCTGGAAAAAAAACTGCAGTAACAAATTTTCCCGTGTCTACCAACACAACTGATGTGGAAGGCTTTACAAACAAGGATTGTGCCGTGAGCCTTAAATATTTGTGCTAGACTACTAGTCTGTGACTAGTAACTTCTTGTTAAGACCACTAAATATTCAGTGATGGTATTCCTTGATGAAGGGTGACATTTGAGGTTAATATTCTTAACCAGTTTTCAATGCATCAGATTTGCTTCAAATTAAACTGAATAAGAAATGACAATATGTAAGCATGACTAGGTACAAGCTCCTTTTCATTATATTTTATTTTTCTTCCTATGAACTTTTTTTCTGTAAAATATGTTCATTTCAGAGACAAGTTGTTAGTCTAGTCACGGTACAATTGTTTTGCTCATGATACAGAATGTGAAGTTTCTGTTTTAAGTAAACACCCACAGTGGGTATGGTACAAACTATGAAACAATGGCTAGTTGTGAAGGAAGCACAATTATATGGAATGTATCATAATGATATAAACTCGAACAAGTTAAACTCTAACTGACTGTGGTGTTACTGTCAGGTGTAAAGTTCTCCATCACAGCAGACGGCATATACATCTGAAGTCTTGTCATCTGCATCAACTTAACTGCACAGTAAATCTTAAAATGTGATTACATATGTTCTCATGTCAGTCTGAAAACTCTATATGTGTGTTTATGAAACATGTTTGTGATACATGCATGAACACTGTCACTCTCATGTTTGAGGCCACATGGCTCCTAGGCCAGATAAAACCCAGTCTCCCTCTTGAAGGTGGCCTCTCGGTAATCAGATCATTTTTCTGTGGTGTAGCAGGGAAGGTTGTGTATCAGATTCTACCCAACTATCTTGAGCAAGTGCCCACCTGTTAAAATATTATGATTGAGGTGATTATTGCAACCCCAGAAGCAGCGGGGATGGAGCAAGCATCAGTGTTCTCTCCAGTGTTTTACTGAGATTGAAGGTGTTTTATGTGTTTGGACATTTCTGGCTTGCTGGTATTATGGATTATATGGACTTAGCTAAGTGTGATAAATGAGGCCCTAAGATAATTGTCCCACGCTGACAACCTCTTTCGGGTGATTCTACAGCCTTCCAAATTCAAGAGGTATAATTTATCATCGCTATCAAAAATCTATAAGGTTCACACAACAAAACATGTTAAATTGATGAACACGACCCAAACTAGCAGCCAAGCTGGTGTCAATTACTAGTGAATAATTAGGTAATAACGATTTACTGATGGGATTTTAAAGGTTTTATTGGAAAAGATTTGTTGAGGTTAAAATATGTGGCTAAGCCAATCTGGGTGCTGGTGATAATGTTTCCGGCATATGCGCAATTGATACATCGCTATTAAATATGATTAGACCTGAAGGGTGACGGTGTTATACATCACAGTTTAATCACATCTACATTAAGTCGGAATTAATTTTCCATGACAGGGTCGTCAGTGTTGGCGGCAATCCATCATCTGTGGCTGTCAGCCATACAATGAGAGGTCAACTCTGCGGAACATCCTTCAGTGTTAGCTTCCTACCTACTGTTTTCTCAAGACCTCAGCTCCTTCTGTAGACAAACTACATATATTGTCAACTCTATGTTTCTACAACTTTTGAAAAAGCTTTTGTTTCAAGTCACTCATCTGTGTTTGGGCTGTCTCGATGTATCACTGTTGCATGTCGTTATACTTTAATTTGCTCCAAAAAATCCAGGGATTATGTTCTGCCTTGAATTGGATTCAGTCTTGCATAGGACATAAAACGGTCATAAAAGTGTCAGCATTCTTTCAACAAAAGCCTCATCTGAAAAGTCAATGATTTGCCATAGAGAGAACTTATCCAAGCATTCAGTGGCACTGGCCACATGGAATAATGCTTATTGGTCAAAGGGAGATAACTCCTCTGGGTGAAAGTTATTTTTACTCAATCCTGGTGTGATTTATGCAAGATATGGTCATGTGTTGGTAAATATGCACAAAACATTAAGATGGGGTTCTTGTGGAGAAGGATTATTTTCTACTGTCATGTAGCTGTATATTTTGTGTTTGGTTCTGGTGATGTTCTGAAGATTGTTGTTGAACTACGGAGAATGTTGTCTTTTTACTGTCTAGAAAGGTGAAGAGCTGGCATTGGGGAAATGGCTGGAAATTGGAGAAAGTAAAAAAAAAAAGTTGTAAAAAGCTGATGGCAGTTGCAAACAGATATCAGACGTAAATTCCAAATATCTGTAACATTCGTAGTTAACTAGTTAGCCACATGTTCGTACAGGGAGAAATGGACGAGACTGTCAGGTCGGAGAATTGTGTTTCACTTTGTTTTGTTTTGACGTGGTTTTCGCTGTTGTTTTCTCCAATCAAGTTGGAAGAAGTTGTGTTCAAACTGTTTCCCATACTTGTCTACAGAGGCTATGTACACTAGCCAAACCTTTTCTTCTTCTGAACACGACATGCCAACTGCACATCAGCTTCAAAGAGAGTTCGCAGGTTGCCGTCTCTAGAATTGCCTCAAAGCCCTTTGATGCTTTCAAGTTTGGACATTTATCAACACTCAAATAATGATTTCCAACAAAAGTGATTTTTCATTTGTTCAGGTGAAAATATATTTTGCCATCTGTTCTGCATACGAAAGGTCAAACCATGTACTACTGTTTCTGTGTGTTGGGCAAAGAAAATCAATGTCTTCACTTTTTGGCGCAGAAAGGTCATGAAGTAAAAACATGTTTATATCTTAAATTGTTTAAGTAAAGTATTTTTAAAATATTTTTTAAAATAATTTTCATCACAGTTTCTTAGAAAATTAAACAAAGAATTTCAAAATTAATATTTTTTAAAACTCCAGCTTTGTTCATTCATTGTATGAAAGGGCTGTGGGAAAGATTTTCATTCCACCACTTGCATTCGGAATAACCCAGCATGGTAGTTTTGTACAAAAAAGGGAACCGACTTTGACTTTTTGTATTGAGCCTGAAGTGAAGGATTAAATCTAGAAAATATGCCTGAAAGGTAGATTGAGAGGGAGATGAATTCATCTTGAACAAGAAGGCCAGTCCTTGTCCCCATGTCTCAGTGCAGTCCCATATCCTAGTCCTCCTCATCTATCACTGTATGTTGTGGTGGTTGTTTTTAACTAAACGCTATATTCATGATGGAAGTATGCTGTGGTAGGGGTCGAGGGAACCCCACTGAGGGCCAAGTTCCCTTACAACCCTATATAGAAGCAGCCCCTTTGCCCGGGCGCTCCTTTACAACCCCAGTCAGGATAAATGGATAAGGTGCTTGCCTCTATCAAACGCCAGCAGAGCTGCTATACACTACCTAAACCTCATCTACATTTGAAAAGAGTCAGGCTTGAGAAATGTTTTGGGCTCTGAGTCTCAATCTCAGGGCTGTCAAAACTGTCAAGGCTGTGTATGGCAAGATGGATGACGGTCTGCTCAACACCACCATGCATTCCACAGGGAGCCCACAGTTCCTCCACCAGGGGGAGCTTCATACACAGCTGCCTCAACACAATTGGTCATCAATCATTCCTTGACATCGTGACCTCCTGCAAACTGAATGACCAATCACTGCAGGTGAATTAATAGGGCTGGACACAAAGTGACCAATCAGGCAATCCTTAAATGATTAGGGGTCTGTTATTGCACAGCTCCTGTGGTGTGTGGTGACAATGGGGCTGGTGTTATCGTATAACAATTAGCTAGTGGCTGATTGCTGCTTGTACATATCTACATAGCACTCTGTCAGTCCACGGCAATGTTCTGACAACAAGCTGTCATTTGGCCATATTGTCCGAGGTTAAGGAGGCAATCAAACCAGGGGGAAAATAACTGTATCTGGCGCCAGGGCTGCTTCTCAACAATCTGATCGTGCAAGTGCTGCAAGACCTGTTACTAAATTTGGGAATGACAAAAAGTGAGGAAATACGTTGTTGGGCCAGATATATTTCTCCCAAATGTCACAACAATATGTCTGTCATTTACAGCGTCTACCACATTTCCCGAGTTACTTATTTATATGTATCCTCTGTAGTAACAGTAACATAATTTCAAACACTTACATGTCAGCATTATCTTTTGGTCTTTAACAGTATGGCCTTTTTGTAGTATTCAAACATTTGAAAAACATGTGAGCAACTTTTGATAATTTGAATAAGTAGACATATAAGATAAGATATTTGTTGCAAAAAACATCCTTGAGACAGATTGCAAAACTTCTTCCATTACAATTCAAATTTGATTTACTACATATGGTCAGTGGTATATGTTACAGCAAGTATTGCTGTATCAACAAAACCTTGATGTTGTCAGTACAGTCTGGAATGTACAGTACATCCCTTCATTCATTGAATTCATTTACAATTCAATTAGCTACATAGTTTATTACCTCTTTAATGGAAGACAAAATGATGTACTTTGTACAAAACAGAAATACTTATGGACTACAAGTGTATTCAGAAAGAAGCTCAGCATTTAAGTGTATGACTTTAAGTTTTGCAAAACAATTTTATGTTGGAAATCGTTTGCTTGTTTTGAATGTGAGAAAACATGGCAGCATGTTTTTTTGCTGAACTATTTTGTCATGAAAAATAAAAGCATCATGTAACGGAACTCATCCTGTACGGGGGTTGGCTCGTCCATTTTCTTGAAGGAAAGTAAATTATGTTTGTGTCGTATTTTGATCGATCATCTGGCATGCATCTGGAAGAACAAGTTCTTCAAGTATTTCAGCTGGTAGACAAAATTCAAGTATTTTACTAAGTGTGGGAATCAAAATGAAAATTGGATTTTCGTATAAAACTGACATGTTGCCTTGAAAACATAATATGTACTGTGATTTTCACATGTTTATAGGATTACATGTAATTATTTTCATGAAAGTACGGCAGTACTCATTTGCATTTTGATTGGTGGGCTGTATTATTACAGTGATGAGACCAGTCTCCTTGAAGGAACAGATAGCTCTAACTGATGACTGAAAGCAATGCCCTTTTCAAGGATGGAGAGATTACACACATGTACAAATTGCTTTTATATGTACCATTAAAATAAATAAATTAGGGGATATCGTATTTACAAGATGACAACAGTGCAAATGATGAAGCAAAAGAGGAAACAGATGATGAGGAGAAATTAAGTGAAAATGTGACAATTTATTCCATTCCTTTGGAAATGTTTCATCTGTATGAATATATAATACTTGTTCTCATACACACTGGCATTGGTTAGTGGTATGCTTGCAAAACAAAATATCCCCTGCTTTTTCATGTGGTATATGTCAGTGAAAAAGATTGATTGTCTGTGTGTGTTATATTCATCTTGTCACATTCAGTGCTGCTTACTAGTGAAACCAGTCCGTAATTCACCAATGAAAACATTGTAGTTTAGGCTAATAAGATCATAGTCTCTGGTTTATGGCAAATTATATGTCTGGTGATATAAAATTATCATTACTTTGTCATTTGTTTGTGACATTTATTGGTGTTGTGACTCCTGATCTGTCATGTGAATAATCAATCAATATGTGCCACAAAACCATACACAGTGTCTGAAACTACTGGAAAGAGGTGCATGGCCACCTAATTCTCTCATATTACAACAGTTAATGTCACAGCCAAAGCAGTGTGGAACATTCATATGCTTCTTAACTTCTGGTGAACAGTACATCAGTGAAGATGATGCATTTATACAACAGATTATGAATATTCTACCTGTTTTGTTTTTGACGAGATGTGGGATAATAGTGAGATTGTTTTTTGCTTTATCTTGTTGTCATGTTTGTTTGATTGTTGTGAACTGCTGCAGTAGTATTGCATCTGTGTCATAACATGTAAAACTTGAGTCTGGACTAGACAAACCAGTGATCAATATTATGAGATATGTTCACTATTCCCTGGATACTTTGTTCCACATTAAACCAAGTGATGGAGCCTGATGACCAGATCCACCATTAGACTAACAACTCGTCTTTCAAATGAACATATTTTACTGAAAAATTTCATTGTAAAAAAAATAATAGGATGAAATGGAACCCTGAGACTTTCTTCATTTTCAGTAGCTAAGGAAATCTACACTTGCCACATTTTCTAGACTTGTGTGGGCTTTCTTGGACATATTTGTTTCAGGGTCTGTGTCACAGACTAATCCACCATCAGTGAGCAGCCAGTTATCTCCCATCTGACCCTGATGACCACACATGTATTATTCAAATGTTCAACAAATGCAACATGAGTCAGCACTTTTCAGTTACAGAGAAATTGGGTTAAAGCATTGTTTTGCGTATCTGGCCTAAAATGACTTCATTGAGACTCATATTCAAATTTGCTTCACCCTGTATTCAAAGAAAATTTGTCACAGACATATTCTTGTGGCTTATTTCAATTAATTTTTGCCGTGGACATATTCTTGTGTCTTTTTTTATTTAATATATCTCACGGACACATTCTTGTGTCTTGTGTCAATTAATTCATGTCAGAGACATATTCTTGTATTATTTTAAAGTTTATGTCACATACATTCAAATCAGCCTAAGAACTTTAATGATTCATCCATTTTTTTAGTTCACTTTGAGAACATTAAATGAAACAAACTATAATCTCATATTGTTGCTGATGACTTAACTGCGGAGGAACCAAGTTGCAAATCTAGTGTTTCACAAGCAAGTTTTCCACATCAGTTCCAGTGTTTGACCTTCTGTGTAGATACTCTGATCCGCTGGCTGAATGTAATCCCTTGACATATTCCCTTTCACAAGCATCATCATCTCCACAATCCTCGGTGGACATTTTGTATGCATAATCTCACTCAAACTGCAGATTGATCATGTAAAAACTATTGCTATTCATACATTTTTGGAATATTGGTCATTGTTTCTGGTTTAGCTGCATGCAAATAAGAAGTAAATTACTCAAAGGACTATGTTTCTTTTGCAGACAGGAGTCCGGCCTGCCTCAGTCCACAATCTCCAGCCTCCAGTGAGTAGCTTCACATGATCAGGCTCCACTGTGTCATATTTGCTTCACAGAGAGCTACCATCACTTGCCTCAAAGGGCTGACAGTAGCTTCAGTTTGATTAATTGTGTTGTCAGGTGACAGTTTGCAATTACAGGTTTGTTTTCAAATTTGCTCTGACAAAAAGTTTGAAAATTACCTGGATCCACTTTCACAAAGCGATCTTAAGCCTAAGTTAAAGTATAGGAGTTACAATCACCTTAGCACTAAGATAGCATTGTGCTAGCAGAACCTGAATTGCAACTGTTGACTGAAACAGTTGTCCTTTCACCACATTCAACTGCACACCGACGTGGCAAATAGTAAAAAGTAAATGCAAACTGAATTTTTATACCAACCAGGATTTATCACACACAAAACTCCAAAACCCAAGATATAAAATTCGGAACTGGCAGAATCTGGTTTTGCTTGGCAGAGATACCATTGCCTTAAAATTGAATAGGGCTTTTTTCCTTTCTTTGTGTTTTCCAAACAACCAAACATATTTGGCTAACTTTAAAGTCGAACTGATGTCAGAAGCAGAAGTTGTTTTCAAGTATCTCTGCTGATCTTTTGTGGACTTGGATATATGTGCTGTAGCACCACTGGCATGGCAAAGACAATGATCAGATTCAATTATATGAATATTACAGGCATAGTTAGAGTGATTGACATGTGAACCATTACTAGTGAGTAGTATGTGACATGGAGTGACTGTCTCACAGTCCCTAAACCATATTATTTTCCCTACAGTCTAACCCTACCTGCAGTTTTAAAGCCCTAAATGAAGCAAGTGTAGATTTTTCCAGATTCAGAGACTCTGGTCTGCTTAGGGCTCCTTTTCAGTTTAAAGAGGTTTGTTTGTTACTATCAAAATTACCCATATTCATACACTAAGTGTAGTCTAAGTGACCTTGGAAGTCTAAGTGACCTTGGAAGTCTAAGTGACCTTGGAAGTCTAACTGACTTTGGCTTGACTGATTGCAACCTTGGTGTAATTGGTGGGTATTAACACTAAGTGACTTTGTTTTTATTCTTAGAGAGTGGCTGAGCATACAGAGAGAGAAATATTTGTATTCTGGTGTCACAAATCTGCAGCATTTAAAATGTAAAACATATTAAATGTACATAGCTAAGAGACATAAAAATGCAAACAAACGTGGGGGCTCCCTGGTCTATGAGACACACATACCACTGACAAAGATGATTTGAGTTACACTTTGACATGACATTGATTGTAATCTTGGTGTAATTTGTAGTCAACTTGACATCACCTTGACATGACACACAAACCTGTTCTTTGATTTTCCTCAGTGAGTAATGGTTAACATGTTAGCAATGAAAGTTTACTGATGTCTGCTTAGATATATTTTAACAAAACCTTTTTGGTTTTTTATGTTTACGGAATACGGTTTTGACAAAACTTTTACTGTTGTTCCACAAGGAATCCCTTGTGAAGTATTGGTCTTAGGTATTTCCAGAAATGAGAAACATAAAGTCTGTTAGGTTAGGCCTAAAGCTTCAGTCTGACTTGCATGTACTAACTCAACTGATTAAAATTCATTGAATTTTTGTTCCCCGTAATTACCTTGCTTGCGTGGTGAGCAGCAGTCTCGCACAGCGTATTTTGGGATCAGGATAAGGGCTGCTATCGGAATGAGGCTGCTCGCAGGCTGACCTGTTAGGATGGAAATTACAGTGTGTTGGTTTTTTTATCAGAATTACCAGAATAGTGCATGATGGGAAGGGCCAGGGTCAGTGGCCCTGTTTGCATGTGGCATCATATAGGATTAATCTTGCAGATTGGAGATGGTGCCATTGCATGAATATATTAGTGTCAGTGTTTTGTGCAAGATGGCACTGAGGCGAATTTAATGCTTATTTAAAGTGACAATCAGGGCCTCATCAATACCATCATCCTGGTTATTTCCTGGTTGAAATTCAAACCCATTCATTACACTTCGTTTCCTCACTAATCAATTTGAAGAAATTTCTGTTTCACCTCGTGAAAATGGAATTAATACTGCTCAGTCATTTATCGCTGTACATTCCAGCAACCAGATAAAAACATTTCATTTTGGTCTTGTCTGAAATGGCCTAATCAAGTACTCTGTTTATAATACTAAAAAAGACCTGACAATTTGATGGCCCAAAAAAGCCAAAAATATCCAAATAAATGGAACGTTTTTGCATCTGAGTAAGTGTTGTAATTGTGTCTGAGCAACTCTTGGGAATGTGTACTTGAAATTGTATCCAGAACCATTGACTCATAAGGGAATAAATTACTTAAATCAGAGGATATAGAGTATCTTCTCTTTTCAGGAAATAGTACTCAGTGGTTGTAGCTTTATGTTACATGGTATCAGTTTGAGAAAATTAAATTCTGAATCCTTTCATTTTGATAAAGAATGTTATTGAAAACTTCTTTATGCTTATGCATTGGACAGAAGTTTGAATACAAGTGTCAGTAAGTAATCAGAATTCAAACTTATCAGTTCAGAGTGAGAACATCATGGGCAGGACAGAAGTGGTCGTCAGTACCTCATACTTATCTCCCCTTGTGCCTAGGACTAAATAGCTATCATAATTGTCTCCCCTGTTTACGTTGACGGAATAGGTCAGCAATATTCACTCTAAGAATAAATTAATGTTTCACTTGAGACTTTCATTTTCATGTTTTTACAGTGGGTTAATCACCTAAGTCAGGTTTTGGGAGATTGTTTTGGAGTAGTGACATTACACAGATATTCCACCCCTAGACATGATGTATTTCTAGATATTGACACCAGAGACCTTCCTCAGTGTAACCCTACATTTGGACAGAGATCAGATGAAACTTTGTGACAGAGTGACACTTGGACATCTGCACTCCCCACACAAAATGATCACAGACAGGAGGACTGTGATGCTGCTAAGCCGTCCATGATGCTGCTCAGTGTGATTGGTCTGATGATGTCACCTACAGCAACTGGAAGACAAACCTTACCATGACACAGATGTGAATATGTATGAAGGGGCAGTAAAACTGTCACTCAGAGTCTGTGTTTGACACTTTCTCAGCGACACCTAAAGAACACTGATTTCATGTATAGTGTATGACAACTACAGACATCCTTTATTTTCTTGCCCATTGATGTCAGTCATGTTGACATTTTGATTATAAGGACATGGTGAATCCTTGAGCATTCTGTCAGTACAGCATGTTTCATTGAACAATATGTACAGGCAATCCCTCATTTTGTTCTCTCATATCAGTTCTGCATCGCAACATGAGACTGAGGTATTACCTTCAGATACATCGTGGGGTCATCAGAGAGCCCCCAGTCAGCTGCATCACCAGGACACAGCTCCAACAACAATGAAGAACCTCAGAGGTCCAGGACTGGCGTGGCTGTGCTTGACAAGATGGTGGCTCGTCTGGATGCTGGTCCTCGACACAGACTGTGTCAACACAGGAGTGGATGTGTCCTGTATGTCCTCAAGGTAAGTGTGGCTTCTTCTCATGTCATGTTTTTCTTCAGCTGAGGTGTGGTATTGCATGCAGTGCGTCGACCCTTAAAGTAGATTCCATGTGTGTTCCCAAAGATAGGCAATGAAAAGGGCAGTATATGTCAGTTAGTGTCAAATGGGCAATGGAGAGGGGCCATACTCCCGCCTTCTGATATCTGAGCCACTGATGTGAACACCCTTCTGTCAGCAGATCCACTGATGTGAACACCCTGCTGTCAGCAGATCCACTGATGTGAACACCAAATCCACTGATGTGAATATCCTGCTGTAAGCGGATCCACTGTTGTGAACAAAAATCGAATATCTGTGTCACTGAAGTGAATTGTTGACTCTTGATATCTGAATACCTAAAGTAAACACCTATCTGATATCAGAGTTGATGATGTGAACACCGAAGCCTTGATATCTAAACCACTTATGTGAACACTATGATAAGCATTATGTTGATTATCCACCATGATATTTTTTCTGCCTCAGTCATCAGTGAGTTTGGTTTTACAATGCTTTTAGCAATATTCCAGTTACATCACGGCTGGTGACACCAGAAATGGGCTCCACACATTGTAACCATGAGGGGAATTCAACCCAAGTTTTGTGATCAGTGAACATACAATGTGGTCAAGCACCATTTAAGCATTATGCATGTGCTACAGTACAAGAGATTTTAGGTAATACTTAGCTTAGAGCAATGTCATGTGCAGAACTGTTTGTTATGCAGATGTTCAAGAAGAGGAGATTGATAGATTACAGTAGCATCGCCCACAAACCTGCCATGTTTGACATTGCTTATAACACTCAAGAAGTATGACAGGTCAGAAATGTTTTCTGTTGATGTTCTCCACAAGGCAATGGGGAACATGCATTCAACTGAAGGGAGGGAAATCATAACTTGGGTGGACCATGGCCTGTACATAACAGTGGGGTGGGGGACTTATGTTTCCCTTGGGTGGGAGGGAGCATAGCCGGTACACAGCAGGGGTGTTCCCCTGGGATGGGAGGCAGCATAGCTTGTACACTGTGCATGCAGCGGGTTAGGGGACTTGTGTTCCCCCTGGGTGGGAGGGAGCATTGCCTGTACACTGCAGGGGGTTGGGGAGCTTGTGTTCCCCTGGGGTGGGAGGGAGCATAGCCTGTACACTGCAGTGGGGTGGATAACTTGTGTTCCCCTGGCGTTGGAGGGAGCATTGCCTGTACACTGCAGGGGGTGGGGAACTTGTGTTCCCCTGGGGTGGGAGGGAGCATAGCCTGTACACTACAGCTGGGTGGGGAACTTCTGTTCCCCTGTGGTGGGAGGGAGCATAGCCTTTACACTGCAGGGGGTTGGGGAACTTCTGTTCCCCTGGGATGGGAGGGAGCATAGCCTGTACACAGCAGTGGGGTGGGGGACTTGTGTTCCCCTGGGGTGGAGCCTGATGTTCACACAGCAGGGGAGTCGGGGACTTGTTTTCCCCTGGGGTGGAGCCTGACCTGCACACTGCAGGGGGGATGGGGGACTTGTGTTCCTCAGGGATGGAGCCTGGCCTGCACACTGCGTCTGATGGGGACTTGTGTTCCCCAAGGTCTGAGCCTGACTGCACACTGCAGGGGGATCGGGGACTTGTGTACCATTGAGGTGGTGAAGAGTGCTGCTTGTACAGAGTTTGCAGGGATGTGAGGAAAGCTGAGACAAGGGGCCTGACTGACTGCCTTCATCCTAATCCATCATTCCTGACAAGTCTCACTCTGACACTGATAGTTCCACCATAATCACAACCGGACTGGCTGACTCCAGTAGACTTGCAGTCTGGCTTCACAACCAGTATTTCCTTGTCTACAACTTACTTGGATGGTGTGGGAGGCTGGTTGGGTGTTTCAATATAAAGCTTGTAATGAGATTGTGATAATAATAATTACTGACAATAATATGCCAACTTGTCTCACAAAGATGTGTGTGTGTCCAAGTGCATCCATTTTGGCCTTGCTGTCACATTCACTGAAAATGTATGTTGTGTAAACTGATCATGTTCGTCTTCAAAATTGCCTCTTCAAATGTTATCTTGTTTAAAAAAAATATTTGTTGCATTGTTTTTGCATGTGTTAGTAAGTAATGAAATTAAAATTTGAGTTGTCAGATTGAATATAATGGTAATTGTTATATTATATTGCCTGGCTGGGATATATTTCGTCTTGCAATTCACTCTTTGTTAAATAACACTCAAATGAAAGTCAAAACATTTCCTTTTGAAATATTCAATGATAGTTGATTCTTGTGATCGTTAATAGCATGAATTCATGAAGGGGTACGGTTTTGATTCATTAACTGTACTATAGAACCATATCAGGTCTGCTGTAGGTATCCATGTTCTGTTTTTTTCCTGAAAGTTTTAGCATTATGTTCACACCAATGGTCTTAGTAGTAAAACCACTTAAACTTACAACAATGTGATGTGAGCTAAGGCTATTGCATGACTAAAATGGAATAAATTTCAGATGTCATGGCTTCCCATGCAAAATATTCTTATTGGTTCCTTATAAGATTCTTATGAGATTTGATTACATGTTGTATCAGATTTTTATATGAATTTTTGTACGCAAATTAGAAACTTGTACTGAATTTAGAACCTAAAGATACTTATTCCTTATTCTTTCTTGTAAAATTCTTACAAGAATTCATCTTCTTTTAAGAATCTTATAAGATCCTTTAAGACATGTCTACAATATCATGTTACTGAATCTGGTCAAGACTGCCATGTATAAAGTGGTGGAATCATACTGTCAATATCATATGCAGCAAAGCAGTCATATATCAAACATGCAATAGATTGTGGCTCTCTTATGTTGTCTGGAACTGTGAGGGTCTCTACAGTGCAGGGGAGGCAACTCTTCCATGATTAGTGCACAAGGAGTTAGTACACAGAGGAATGGTGTTAACAAGTCATAAATCATGTCCAGCAAACATTTGTCCACAGTCAATCAGCACCTGTCACAATTTTAGGTAGTTAACACATTCTTATGCCCTACTTGAGAAAAAGGCAATTACAAACTGAAGTCACGACCTTGATGGCCAACTGATGGATATGGTTGGCTTGTGGACATGAAATATCAGTTATTTTTGGAGTAGTTGAATAAATTGGCATAATTGTGGAGAAGGTACGAGTTATGTTTTTACTCATAATTATGGTATGTAATTTTTGCCACTTGGTTATGACGGTAAAGTATGTCCTTCCACATAGAAAGATCTTGTTTTGTATCATGTTCCAACACCACATACACTTCCAGACATCTTCCACATATCGCTAATACCACACTCACTTCCAGACATCTTCCAGATATCACTAATACCACACTCACTTCCAGATATCTTCCAGATATCACTAATACCACACTCACTTCCAGACATGTTCCAGATATCACTAATACCACACTCACTTCCAGACATGTTCCAGATATCACTAATACCACACTCACTTCCAGACATCTTCCAGATATGGCTAACACCACGCTCACATCCAGACATCTTCCAGATATCACTAACACCACGCTCACTTCCAGACATCTTCCAGATATCACTAATACCACGCTCACTTCCAGACATCTTCCAGATATGGCTAACACCACGCTCTCTTCCAGACATCTTCCAGATATCACTAACACCACACTCACTTCCAGACATGTTCCAGATATCACTAACACCACGCTCACTTCCAGACATCTTCCAGATATCACTAACACCACGCTCACTTCCAGACATCTTCCAGATATCACTAATACCACACTCACTTCCAGACATCTTCCAGATATGGCTAACACCACACCCGCACCCGCACCCGCACCCGCACCCGCACCCGCACCCGCACCCACGCCCACACCTTCTGGACCTGTGTGAAGGTGTCATCTTCTGGACCTGTCTGAAGATATCATACGCTGGATCTCTCTGAAGGTGTCATCTTCTGGAACTGTCTGAAGATGTCACATGCTGGATCTGTCTGAAGGTGTCATCTGCTGGACCTGCCTGAAGATGTCATCTTCTGGGTCTGTTTGAAAGTGTCATCTTCTGGGCCTGTCTGAAGGTGTTATCTCCCCGACCTGTCTGAAGGTGGCATCTCCCTGACCTGTTTGTCATCTGCTGGATCTTTATATATGTGTTGTCTGCTAGACCCATCTGTATGTATGTTGAATGTGCCTGTGCTGTCTGCTGGGCCTGTCAATCTGTTGTCTGCTTATTTGTGTCGTTTGCTGAAGCTGCAAGTGTCATCTACTGGACCTGTCTGTCAGTGACATCTGTATATTCCAACCTGATGAATGAGCTGCTTAATGATCTCACTTGGAAGGAGGCAAGATTAGGAAAGTACAACACTTATGGAGTACTTATCTCCTACTTAGCCTCCTCCTCCCTGCTGCGGGTGTCAGTCATGGTGGATGTGGGAATCAGGAAGCCCACACAGCAAATGTCATCCTCCAGTCACGGCTGCCATATGGAGACATACTCAAGATTTATGAAGCACCCAGCCAGACAGTAAATGAGATGGCAATTGCTTTGAATTTATAATTTGTTTTTTTCCACATGTTGTTCAGAAGTGCCCCCTGCTGGTGATGTGTGAAACTAGAGAAGGACAGTGCTACCACCTATAGGTCAACAGGTCACACTGAAATTGACTTATTGTCCCTATCATTGTTGCATGGTGTGAACTCAGAGTCATCTGTCAAAGTCATGCATTAGCATATGCCATGCTGGAGGCTGTTCTGGAAAAACTGTTACTTCCAACAGGAAGCAACAGAGAGATGTATTTGTTTGCCAGTTTGCACTGTCCATATGACTTGGCTCTTGGGAGATTTCAAGCTTTGAAAAGACGTTAAGTCTGATACTGAAGAAACTTCCTGATCAAGTTTGATTCCTAGATATGATCTACCACACCACATCTTAGTCTGTTCCAGCTATTACCAGTGATTTTGTCTGTGAAATGTTTTCAGCCTACTGGAATTACCATCATGAAATTAGTACCACTAAAGAAATGGTTGTGGAATAATACTATTGAACATAACATTCCAGCCTTAGAATCCACATTATCCATCGTTGAACTGCAGGTATTGATGTTTTTCTGTGTCATATGGCTGACTACATATTGAAGTAACAGTGTTGTGGAGTCAGTTATACTGGCCTTCTACCGATCTGTACAAGGAAGCAGGCTGTGACTGATTTCTCACTGGTAGTCTGTCATACAGACCCAGAAATGAAATATATCCAAGACAGCCCAAGAATGTGTGGCAAGTCTAGATTTCCACATTTTCAAGAAATGAAGAAAGTCTCAGGGCTCCTTTTCATTGTTTTTTTTTATCTTATTATTATGAACTGGGGTTTTATTCTGTAATATATGTTCATTTTTGACACTGGCTGTTAGTCTGTCTCATCTGCTGCAAGCATATTATTCAGTGATCCTTGGTATCAAATCAAGACAAAACATAGATGATATTGTGCCCTGATATTGCTGAAAAATTGCTGTAAGCGGTGTAAAACCCAACTCTTTGGACTAAATGAAGCAAGTTAGATTTTCCACAGGTTTGGAATCATCCATTTCTGAATGCCTGTTTCCATTAGAATTCTGTATTTCAAGAGATCATCAGCTTGTTTTATTTACTCACACTGTTACTAATGGCTGGCTGAAACTTGTTGGCCATTGGAGCTGACCAAGCACACTGTGCGTAACAACAATAGAGCCATGATGCTAGTGACTGTCCGTACAGTCAAGGACTAAATGCTATTACCACTATATTATACAGCAGATCATTTGTACAGTGTTATCCCCAGAATTAGACAAGATTAATGATGCTTGAAAATTGATGGTTTTAAGGTAAAGCTGTGCTTTTGTCATTCCATGATTTATAACTCCCCTTGGAAGGAGCCACTACACCCCACTGGGCGCCCAAGTTGGCAATCAACTCATTTTGTGGGTATAACCTGTCAGGGGCATTGTGGGTATTTGGTTCAGCAGAGGTCAGAGGGTAGCAGATAGGGAAGGGGAATGAAGTTAGTTATAATAGTAATATAGTAATAGTCCGCTTTTATGGAGTCATATCCAGGCATATTGCTTGCTCATGGCACTATGTGTAGGAGAAAACATGCCTCCGAGGTTTTGGTAGACAATGTAAAACCTGAGGGATTTTACGACCTCGATGGTTTTACATTGTCTACCAAAACCAAGGAGAGGTGTTTTCTCTATCATATATACCGTCAGTGATGGGTAATTACAATGTAGATGATCATTTAATGAAGCTACAAAACAATAACTGAAGTCTGCGTAAAATCAATGTAATGACAGTAATTATCAGGAGATAATTTAACCCCTCCACCTTTGTTGTCCCAGTGGCCATGCAGTAGAGCGTCTGTCAATGGATGAGAGAATTGCGGTTCCAATCCTGCTTTGGAAAACCTTTGTATTATGACTTTAATCTTGAAGGATATTTTTCAGTTGATTTCAACCACTCATGTATCATTAGAATGTTAATGTTCATATAAAGTTAGGAAAGGTAAAACCTTCTAAGCAGTCTTACAAACGAAAATTAAAACATGTCCCTCCAAAACGAAAACCTCAAATGCAGTTATTCTGGGAAAACAAGAGATGACCTAATATATACTGAGAAGCACTCTTTAGGTTTATATGTACATTACCATCCCCAGTCAAAGGACGCTATCATACTTCCCAATACTTCTTCAGCTCCCTGGGGAACATACAGCTGTGCTGTCTGGTAGACACAATGAACTGAACACTCACAGTGCCAGCACATCCTCACGGGTACCGCATTTATTATTTACAGCTACGTGAACTGAGAAAATGTGCATCTTTAAACCTCGTCTAAGAATGCTACGCAAGTGTGCCCACCTTGAGACCTGAACCTAGGTGCCTCCACCGGGGATCGAACCCAGACCTTAAGTGTGATAAGTAGACACCTTACCACAGCACTATTGCATTCCACATAGAATAAACAGTGAATACCTATTGACTGATGACCAAGTCCACTGGTCTGAATGAGTGAGTGAGCTATATGTTGCTTTCCATCAGCATTATTTCAGCAGTATATCAACAATATTACGATGTCTTTAAATTCATCAGTGTAGAAAGTATATCGGTATAGATAAATCTGATACAACTGACAGTCTATAACAGTCTTTTACAGCGACAGCTTCTCTTCTTTAATTATCACTTAGACAACTAATTATTGCCTGAGGGACTTGTGAAGGTGATGGTTCATCCATTTTGAAAGGGGAATTTGCTGCAGACCCAGTGATCCCAGCCTTTTTTGAAAGGGGAATTTGGTGCAGACCCAGTGATCCCAGCCAGTTTGAAAGGGGAATTTGCTACAGACCCAGTGATCCCAACTTTTTCATCTTGAGTGTCAACCATGAAACATAGATTTTGTCTATGTGAATAGAATCCTTACCTTATAGATTGATTGCTTTCTTTCGGAGCAGAAAGCCGTATAATGTTTATTCACCAAACTTGGCACATAGATAGGTCTGCTGGTGTAGTGGTGTCTTTTGTTAGTTTTGAATTCTGAATAAAATATTTTTGGCTCTTCCTTGGCAATAAGATTGACTTAGACTGAAATTGGTGGTAGTGCTCCTTTTAGGAGCAGAACTTCTAACGCCATGTAATGTTTATTCACCAAACTTGGCACATAGATAGCTCTGGTGGTGTAGTGTCTTTTGTTAGTTTTGAATTCTGAATAAAATATTTTGGGTGTTTCCATGGCAACAAGTTTGACTTAGATTGAAATTGGTGTTAAACCTTATAGTACTCACATAATCACAAGTTGTAGACATATACATGAAGAGTATTTTGTCATGGTGAGGGATATTGATAATTTTGTCATCTTGTTTTTCTTGGAGTTGACACTTCTCTCAGCAATATAGCAGTTACATGATGACAGTCTTCAAATAATCAAATTTGGATCAGACAATCCACTGGTTGTTATTATTAGTACTGAGTCATGAAGGCCAGCAATTAGTGAGTGAACGAGTGAGTGAGTTTTGTTTTGTTTTACATAGCTGTTAGCAGTATTCCAGCAATATCACAGCCGGGTCACCAGAATGGGCTTTACACATTGTACGCATTAGGGGAATCAAACCCGGGTTTTTGGCATACCTAGCAATTAATGAAGTCACACAGTCACAGTACAATCCATTTAATTGTTTTTTTTCTTACAAGTGACTGACTGCTGGGAATCCTTAATGCTAAAAAGTAACTACTAAAAATAGCTAACATTAGGGACACAAGACGTGTACCTGTCAACATTGTATACTATTTTTTTTGGCCATGTCACCAATATATATCCTTTGTTACTTTACACAAACTGTGCCTATGATACAAATAAACTTATATTTTCCCTTCCATTTCTCACAGCTACCGAAACTCCCCATGTAGTGACTGATGTCGGCTCATGTTATTTCCACTCATTATCTCTGTCCATGACCTATGATAATGAGAGGGATAATGACTACATCAGGGTTAAAGTGAACTTTCACTTGGGTTCGACTACAATTTTATTTTGGATTTAATTTAATAGTTTGTGGATGTGTATTTCAAAATAAAATAAATTTATGTCTGGAAATAATTGTAAGTCTATATTGATCCGTGTTTCTGCTGGACCGTGTGATGACATGTATGGTCAGTCTGTCATGACTACCATGACCCAGGATGATTCTTCTCCTTAAACCTCAGGTCACTATTGGCTCAGTGTTACATGGAAATTTTATTCATGAAATATTCAGATTCAAGTGATTATTATTTTGATCTTTTGATAGACAATCATTATCATACTGTTTGCTTCTAATGGTGTGGGTCGTGGCAGTAATGGAAACAAATACTACATTAGATCGATACACTCTTCACATGTCTCAACATGTGTGAGCAAAGATGTACATAAATCTAGTATACTAATATAAGCTTTTCTTTTGTCAGCTATATGATAGAACTTGCACAAATAATATACTGCTCAAAAGTAGTCTAGAATAACATCCCATTCTTTTATATTACTATTTCTCATATCATGACAAGGATAATGGTTCTTAGAGTCTTTTAAGAAGTTTTGGTTGTGTTGCATTGGTTTGTTTTTGTCTGTCATACACTTTTGAAAGTCAAGTCAAGACAGAACATAATGTCTCTTCTTGATGAACAAAATCATAAATTCATAGCCTGTAAAGTTATGCAGATATTTAGGTATCTTATGTAGGGAATGATTTTGATGATATTCTGCACTAGCTGTAGTTTGTTTCTTTGTATTAGGTGTCCATTAAGATAAATTAAGAATGAAAACCAGTTTCAGTTTATGCAGAACTCGCTCATCGATTTACATGCTCCAACAAGTGTCACCTCAATATATGAGTGTATGCCATACTACAAGAAAATGAAGTCCTGCCCTTCTTAACCAGTTCCTTGCTGTCCTTGTTCTGTTGCAGCTTTTGTAGTGATAGATTCCTGTAAATCTATTTTGCTGTTACACATGTTGGGAGTGCCCTGTCTTATGGCTGCACATTTCAGTAGTGTGTGCTGCTATTTTGTTCCTGCCAGGTGAGATGAGGGGAAATGGGGTTTAATGTCATGACATAGATTATTTTATTAATATTGCAATTGAATGTGGCAACATGTAGCATTCCTCAGTTTGTCACACATTCCTTGAACCATATTACTTTTCTTGTCACCCACACTTTTCACTAGTGCTGAAGGGGTCGTTGGCACAGGTAGTACAGAAATGTACCCCAGGTACCTTTCAGTGAACAGAAAGTAAATGTACATGAAGGTACCCGGTACCCTAAACAGCAGACGAGTCCACTTTTCTCAAGCCAAATCCGAAACCGGTTTGTATTGTTGTTCCAGATCGCCCAACTTTGAGCACTTTCTGGGCATCAAAACTCATTTTATTCGCATTGTATTCTAACACAATAGAATATGGAGCTGATATTTTACAACTGACGGCCGAAGGAAGGTATATTGTTGTTCCTGACGAACATGCACTGCTACATTGAATTTTTTCCGTGGTTTGATAGGCAGGAATAAAGGTACGAGTTTGAGAAACCAGTTCAGCGCTGATCAAGATGCAGAATGGGATCGTCCTAGGGTACCATTCTGTACATTTACTTTGGCTAGGGTACACTTGTGTATACAGAGAGGTACCTGGGGTACATTCCTGTAGTACCTGCGCCGACAGCAACCCCTTCATCTCCACTAATGCCCCAAATGTAGCAAGTCTAGATTTTCCTTAGGTTCTCTGGAATTTCTCATCTGATTTAGCCTCCATTTCAGTTCTATTGGAGTAATTTGTATCTATCATATGTTTTCAGATATCGATCACTAGTCTTAGATATTATGCTTCATTTGAAGATGGCTTTCCATTGAGAAAACAGACTTCTTACCAACCACTCCTTCTTTTATTCCCTTAATACTGGTTAAGGTAACAAGAAGTGCAATCTTTTAACATCCTTTTTATAAAGTATTAAGTTCTGTGTATCTGTACATAAATCCATATGCACAAAGTTGAATACCTTTAGAACCACTGACAGGTGCTTTTCATATTTGGTACCTAGGTTCATCACAGTATGAGAAAGGTCGCAGTCAGGTTTGGTGACCTTGACCTTCATTTCAAGGGGACTTTGACAATTTACCCTTGTCAGCGAGATATCTCAAGAACAGTTCACTGGATGTTCGTCATATGTGACACCAAGCTTCATCTTGGGAAGGCATACCCAGCTGATTTTGAGGACCTTCATGTAATTTTCAAGGTCATGGCCACGCTTTGAAGATTTCAGCATGTAAAGCTGGATGTTCTCAAGAACCATTCACTTGATTTTCTTCATATTTGACACCAACCTTCATCTGCAGGGCCCAGTTGATTTTTGTGGCTTTCAAGTGTTCTTCAAGACCACAGTGACACATTGAATATTTCAGTTTGATAACCTACATGTTTGCAAGACATCTCACTGTTTTTTCTTCATATTTCAGACAAGGCATCATTTAGGAAAGGGGCAGGTTGACTGATCATGCTTTTGTTGACATTTATTTTCATTTTAAACCTTCGCTTTCATTACTATTTAATTTTGATTTGATAATTCGAAGTGGGGGATTTTATCACCTCAGTGACATTTTTATTTTAATTCCCTTAAGAATGGCCAGGGTAATACCATCTATTAAAATATTTCTTTTACCCATTTATTGCTGACCAGGAAAACAACATGTTTTGGTGTCTGGTGACTTTTGGTAGGAATGGGAATCCAACTCCAACCTTCCCTTCTCTACCAGACGCATCACTATCTGCTGGAGAATGTTGGTTCTACAAGGAGAACTAGTCCTTGTTCCGGAAGGAATGTCTAATGTGACATATGCAAGTGTGTATACAGATAACAAGTCACCATGACAGGCTAATGGAGATCAATGTGGTATATTTATTCACAGCAGTAATTACCACAGTCTGTTCCCCGCAGCCTGGCATTTAAGAAAGCTAATATTTATATATTCTCTGTAGGTGTCAGGTCGGTCAGACTTAATAACCATGATGTTTATTATCATTTATGTCAAGAAATCTCTTTATGTGGGATTACTTTTAAGGTGTTTGTGTCAGTAATAAATGTAAAGCTGACTTCAGCACCTCCAAGGATGATAGTTAGTATGCAGGCAAGATAATGAGTTGCGTTTGTACATAATGTTGTAAGCCACCTGTTCCCCCACCTGTGATCCGAGGAAGGTTCACCAACAAGGTCATGTCAGTCTTGTTATCACTGTATGTGCTCACATCTATCACTTGGTGGGACACAGTGTTGAGTGTCGTCAAATGGTGCAGAAGACTTTTGAGGGAGCAGTATAGTTATGTGAAATAAAACACAATATGTGAGAGCACCATGCGTTGACAGTTGGATGACGTCAGGAAATCATTTTGAAGAAGCAGATTCTGTTGTGCAAAATGATGAGTTTTGGTTTATCCACTAAACTGATTATGACATTAGCTCCTCTGTGGAAGACGTTTTATCCCAGAAGGACACCTTCAACACCAATTGGATCTAGTGACTCAAGCATCACTGGGGGATGTTTGTGGACCTTGTCAAATATTCTGTTAAAATAAATAAAGGAACCTGCTCCATCAAAACAATCCACCAGGCTCTTTTCAGTCATCCCTAAAAGATTTGAATCCTTGATAAATCACTGTTACGTACATAGCATCAATGCTTTCATCTACATGACTGTGCCAAGTTACAACAGGAAACTGTAAGATAAGAGTCTGCTAATGGATCACAACGGGTTGTTACAACATTAGGTAATCAACACAACCATTCAGTAATTGAGTGGTGACACTAATTGGTAATTGCTGCATAAAATATCTATTTATCAATAAACTCTGGATGGTGTTTATAGGCATATGAAATTATTGAACATTATTTTCAGAGTTTATCGTTTTTCACGAGATGGCTGTGCATCTATAGGCTGTACATCTGTAGGTTCATGTGACATAATTTTGTGAAATTACATTATTGGCATTTAGTGAGTGGTAGAATTCAGAATGCGTCAGCAGTGACAGACTCCTGTCATCTCTCAGATCTTCTTGAAAGGCATTTAGAAGTCTAATGAACATGATAACATGTCATGTTTTATGGCTCATTCCTGCTCCATAATGAGGTGAATGAAAAAGCAAAATAATGAAACAAGAATTAGCTTTGAAATGTCATGAAAAAGAATAAAAGAAGTTGTTATCCATAAAACATGCCATGTATTCATCTCAGATCTGCTACAGTTTCAGACTGGCAACTCAATACTGGCTGTACTGCTGTCATAATTCACTCACTCACTCACTCTATGTTACAGGGCTGTTACAGACTATTTGGAATGGGCTATGCGATTCAGGCTGGTGTGAAACTGCTGTCAGCTCTAACAAGACTCCACAAACAACCCAGACTACTGTTTGATGCTCTGTTCAGTAAAGACAATGTCAGACTCGGTGCCTTCCTGGGTTCTTTCTCAGCATTATTCAGGGTGTGTAAAACCAGAACTGACAATTCATGAGTGACTGAAGCAGTTATTAAACCATTTGTGTAATAGTGCCGGTGAATATGGCAATCTGTCAAGTGTTTGTCACAGACACTGAATGGGTAAAACACAAGTAGGCAACCACAGCAACATTTTGTAAGGAGATATGGTCAAAGGGAGATAACTGTTGACAGCACTCAAAACAAGCAAGACATTTTACAATTTTTGCTAAGGGTACAATGTGTTCAGTTGTTCACAATGAGTGTTAATGTACATTCTATTTTTTGTAATTTGTCTTAACAGTGAATTCCATATCAATACAAGTAGATACAAATATTTTTCATCAATCACTGATATCTACTGGTGCCACTGTTGTGAGATCAAATAATCTCTCCAAGGAGACTTGGATACAATGAATTTGAATAACAAAGCTTTAAGACCATTGTGACATCAGTTACCATGATGTCACAGTCACACAATATCACTTATCTGTCACTGAAGCTGGCTATCTGTACTTTTATACATCCGAGACACAGCTTATTTATTATGTAAACCTACTGTGTTTGAAGTCTGACGTAGTTCTTCTCTAGAGAATTAAGATACCTCATATTTGAGTGAGCGAGTTTAGTTTTAGTTTTACGCCGCATTCAGTAATATTCCAGCTATATGGCAGCGGTCTGTAACTAATCGAGTCTGGACCAGACAATCCAGTGATCAACAGCACGATCATCGATAGGGAACCAATGACATGTGTCAACCAAGTCAGCGAGCCTGACCCCCTGATCCCGTTAGTTGCCTCCTACGACAAGTACAGTCACCTTTTATGGCAAGCATGGGTTGCTGAAGGCCTATTCTATCCAGGTTCCTTCATGGGCCTCCTCATATTTGTATTTTGGACTGATTGTTTTAGAGGTTTCAAGTATATGAATAGGAGATGTCTAATTTTTCAGCAGTCGTTGTAATGTGTCAATGGCTATGATGTTGATCGATCATGGTTTTCATCTACAGGATCTTGTGTGAAAAAGTTTAAATGTAAAGAGTTGTCAGTTGTAACAAGGATACCTGTTGTCAGACAGACAATCACAATCAAGCTTTCTTCAATAACGTGGAATACGGATTGCAAATGAAAATATTGGGGGGATGATGTAAGAAGATAAATAGAATCTCATCCATTGATGCCATCCTTGTTTATAACTCATCAGCATGTCTCTGAGTTTTACCCGACACTCATGTGAGATTGTGTGTTGCAGCTGGTGAACTGTGTGTTGCGGTGGGTCCGTAACCGTGACAGCAGCTTCCATGGACTGCTGTCTGGGTTTGTTGCAGGCTGGTCCATGCTGTGGTACAAGAGTACAACCATTGCCCTCTACACAGCCACCAAGATGGCCGAGGTATGCCAAGCGCCATTGTCGTAAAGGATACTATGTGTTCTTTAATCAGCACTGAAAGGGTATTGTTGTTACTATGCATTAGTATTACATTAAGAGGGCCATTGTCGTAAAGGATACTATGTGTTCTTTAATCAGCACTGAAAGGGTATTGTTGTTACTATGCATTAGTATTACATTAAGAGGGAGTTGTTACTATGCATTAGTATTACATTAAGAGGGCCATTGTCGTAAAGGATACGTTGTGTTCTTTAATCAGCACTGAAAGGGTATTGTTGTTACTATGCATTAGTATTACATTAAGAGGGCCATTGTCGTAAAGGATACTATGTGTTCTTTAATCAGCACTGAAAGGGGTATTGTTGTTACTATGCATTAGTATTACATTAAGAGGGCCATTGTCGTAAAGGATACTATGTGTTCTTTAATCAGCACTGAAAGGATATGGTTGTTACTATGCATTAGTATTACATTAAGAGGGCCATTGTCGTAAAGGATACTATGTATTCTTTAATCAGCACTGAAAGGGTATTGTTGTTACTATGCATTAGTATTACATTAAGAGGGACATTGTCGTAAAGGATACTACGTGTTCTTTAATCAGCACTGAAAGGGTATGGTTGTTACTATGCATTAGTATTACATTAAGAGGGCCATTGTCGTAAAGGATACTACGTGTTCTTTAATCAGCACTGAAAGGGTATTGTTGTTACTATGCATTAGTATTACATTAAGAGGGCCATTGTCGTAAAGGATACTATGTGTTCTTTAATCAGCACTGAAAGGGTATTGTTGTTACTATGCATCAGTATTACATTAAGAGGGCCATTGTCGTAAAGGATACTATGTGTTCTTTAATCAGCACTGAAAGGGTATTGTTGTTACTATGCATTAGTATTACATTAAGAGGGACATTGTCGTAAAGGATACTACGTGTTCTTTAATCAGCACTGAAAGGGTATTGTTGTTACTATGCATTAGTATTACATTAAGAGGGCCATTGTCGTAAAGGATACTACGTGTTCTTTAATCAGCACTGAAAGGGTATTGTTGTTACTATGCATTTGTATTACATTAAGAGGGCCATTGTCGTAAAGGATACTATGTGTTCTTTAATCAGCACTGAAAGGGTATGGTTGTTACTATGCATTAGTATTACATTAAGAGGGCCATTGTCGTAGAGGATACTATGTGTTCTTTAATCAGCACTGAAAGGGTATTGTTGTTACTATGCATTAGTATTACATTAAGAGGGCCATTGTTGTAAAGGATACTATGTGTTCTTTAATCAGCACTGAAAGGGTATTGTTGTTACTATGCATTAGTATTACATTAAGAGGGCCATTGTTGTAAAGGATACTATGTGTTCTTTAATCAGCACTGAAAGGGTATGGTTGTTACTATGCATTAGTATTACATTAAGAGGGACATTGTCGTAAAGGATACTATGTGTTCTTTAATCAGCACTGAAAGGGTATTGTTGTTACTATGCATTAGTATTACATTAAGAGGGCCATTGTCGTAAAGGATACTACGTGTTCTTTAATCAGCACTGAAAGGGTATTGTTACTATGCATTAGTATTACATTAAGAGGGACATTGTCGTAAAGGATACTACACCATCAGTTAGGAATAGACACTCAGTAATTAGCTCAGCAAGGCCAGATACACAGAATGCCCAGATACAGGTTGTTTATCATCCCAAAACACAAAAACTTCTATGTAAGGAACACTGTGTTACAGATGCTGTACTTCAAGGGGATCCATGCTGGTTATCTCCCTTACATCAAGTGTGCTGATATTCTTATCTACTCAGTGTCAACAGCTGTAGCCTTCCATGCTGTGAGTTGTGGCTGTACAAACTGCCATTAGAAGTCATCTGATGTAGAATGTAAAGTTTGCACTACATTCATGATTTTAAAAGCCCTGACAAACTTGTTGTCATGGGCATAAATTTTGTCAGCTCTCTTAGTGCTAAGATAGTCACAAGCGCAATGTATTAGCAGTCCCTTATTACTATCTTAAGCATTGTTGAAGTAGATTCCGGCCACTTAGTACTGCTTATAAAATACATTAATCAAATTTACATTTGCATTTACAAATATGATTTGAAACAAATCTGTATCAAGTCTCATAACTCATTCATGTTCCTCCTTCCACCTATCTGGTGTCACAGTGCCGATATAGTGTTAGTTACAAAGTGTTGACTTCTCCCCAGGCGGTTTTGGAGCCTCACTCACTGCGGCCAGCATACTGGAAGTTCCTGGTACGGGTCACCCATGAAAAGTAAGTACAATCACATTGTTGCATGAATAGATGTACAACAGGTACACTGAGGGGCACCTGCTAATTGCAGTGCAACATTCACAAACTCACTGAGGGGCACCTGCTAATCAAAGCACAACATTCACAATCCCACTGAGGCTTGCCAGCTAATCACAGCACAACATTCACTATCTTACTGAGAGGCATCAGATAATCACAGCACAACATTCAAAGACTCACTGAGGGACACCTGCTAGTCAAAGCACAACATTCAAAGTCTCCCTGAGACTCACCAGCTAATCACAGCACAACATTTACTTTTTCACTGAGGGGCACCTGCTAATCAAAGCACAACATTCACAATCTCACTGAGACTGACCAGCTAATCAGAGCATAACATTCACTATCTTACTGAGAAGCACCAGCTAATCACAGCACAAGATTCAAAGACTCACTGAGGGACAACTGCTAACCACAGCAGAACATTCAGTCTCATTGAGAGGCACCTGCTATTTACAGTGCAAAGGTGCCTCCCTTACTTGTGCGTGGATCTGGCTCTGTCAGTTCAGATTCCAGCCCTTTTTGGCTGCCTCACTGCATACAGCTGCTTTAGGTCTACTGTCAAGGATCTTTCTAATGTCTATTATGTTAATGCAGTTATTATTTCAAGGGCTTTGAAATAGCCCTGTGGAATTTTTTGGCATATCATAAAATAGGATCAAGGTCATGGGTTGAAAACTTTCTACTCTTTCTAAAATCATATTCATCCACATGTCATTGAACTTTGTGTGTACCATCTTTGAAAAGAAACTTCACTGATTTCCAATAAACGTAAGTATGTATTGAAAGAACTGGTCCTGAAATATATCTCTAATAACACTTAGAATTATGCTGAATTGAATTAACCTTGTGTATTCTGTCAGACATGTTGATTTTCATACCTCTGTTTGTGTTGTCTAGTTCAATGTGGTGATAATTGTTTCCAGATTCTGCCATATCAACCGGAGACTGCTGGACGTGTTCGGGACTCATTCCTCATTGATGTTTCCAGACTACTGGCCTACCTATGACCCAAGGTTCTCAACCATCAAACCTCCCACCAGTTGATGACAGGACACTTCCTAGTGCCCTTGTATTCACATAGGAGTTGATATATCAGGACAATGTTTCATCAGTGCTGGCACACCAGGACACCAGATGATATCTGGTTACATTTACACACCAGTGTTTGACCTGTTGATTCACTATCGATACATTGTGGACAGCAACATTTACCTTGGGTCATCACATGGACAGCAACATTTACCTTGGGTCATCACATGGACAGCAACATTTACCTTGGGTCATCACATGGACAGCAACATTTACCTTGGGTCATCACATGGACAGCAACATTTACTTTGGATCATCACATGGACAGCAACATTTACCTTGGGTCATCACATGGACAGCAACATTTACTTTGGATCATCACATGGACAGCAACATTTACCTTGGGTCATCACATGGACAGCAACATTTACTTTGGATCATCACATGGACAGCAACATTTACCTTGGGTCATCACATGGACAGCAACATTTACCTTGGGTCATCACATGGACAGCAACATATAAGTCATTGGAATTTATTTGGGCACTGACATATATTACACACATTGAGTCAGTGGGATAACAATAACTACTGTGAGTGTAAATGTTTTAAGACAATAGAATTTACAACAGTTAAGCTAGTGCATTAAGAAGCCAATGTTCTCCATGCAGGTCATGTTTTTCAACAGGTGTCAAAGGGACAGTGTTGACCGAAAATCAAGATGACAGTCATTGGCTGTTTACTATTAACTAATGTGTCACCAGCTTAACATTAAGCTGCAGTTATGTTTCAGCAAATTGTAGCATTTCCTTTCCTTTAATCTGTCTCTACCTCTCTATCTACTTACCCATACTTATTCTTGTGCTTGGTGGTGTAGCCCAGTGGTCAAGGGCAAGTTTACATAAACATTAAATGTTTTGTCTTCCACTCTTTTATCATGAGAAATGTTTGTCAAGTAGTTTTAACAAAACAATACAGATAGCAGGAGCAACACATCTATTTTTTAGTTATATCCATTCAAAGTTTTTACATTAACCGAGTGGTCTATGACCACAAAGAATACAACATGGCTTATGTCCCTTGGAAATGATGTCCAAATGATAACCAAATGACATCATTTGATCTTATTAGAGCCATTTCACATGGTGTAGGTATAGGTGTGGTTCTTGTGTCTCATGCAGGCTACTTGCCCTTGTTCACATTGAAAACAAAGTGAAAATACCAACCAACAGATTGTCAGAATATGTTTTACTCCTTACATGGCACATTTATGCATATACATTGCTTGAAACAACAAGCATTTCCTTCCAAACATCCTGTGTACTCGTGTCCGTGAGCAGGCCATTTTGAGAAAGTCGCTTCCCAATAGAGATGTCATATGTATGTCAACACTGCTATATATATTTGATATTTTCATTGAGGTGAGGTGATGAATGAAAATACACTCAATTATCTTGCTGCTTACATTTTCAGTTCTAATGCTTCTTTTGTATTTTTTTTACTTTTGTGTTTTCAGATGAGTAATGTCAGTATTTACATCTTTGGGACGAGACAGGAGACCAGTCTGCAATATAAATAAAGGATGGTAACTCCCACCTGTGTAATTAGGCAAACAGAGGCCTCATAATGGCATAACATTTCAGCACTTTTAGTGCAGTTTATACATTCATTCTAAGGAAAATCAGTGTTTATTTTCAAACATTGATATTAAGTAATTAAAAAATTCAATTTTGGTCTTCATAAGAAAGAGTGATTTTTTGGTGTACTCTTTCCTTTAAACATTCACTTGCCATGCCAATGACCCAGCTTCGATTCCCCACATGGGTACAATGTGTGAAGTCCATTCCTGGTTTACCCCACCTCGATATGGCTGGAATATTGCTGAAAACTGCATAGAACCCAAACTTGCTCACTCTTTGTTTTTTTTATATTATTTAGAGCTGTTTTTTCATTAGTCCTTGTGATTATCATAACTGATGACTCAGTATGTATGGTGTCCAATGCATTACGCTGAGGCAGACAGCTTTGTCTGTGACAGTGCATCTGTAAAATACCTGTACATTTGAAATACAAAAAAAATACAGCTAGATGCTTAATGCGCCCAACTTACCAACTGACTAATATATTCTCCTGGAATAGTAGATACTAGTAGAATCTCGTAACACTGAGGAGTGTTTATTCCTGTTATGAAGCCTTCCTAGCCATTTAGTGAAACGTATCTAATTAGCTGTGTTGTATAACAGTCCTGTATAATCGTCATCTATAACAGTCTCGTATAACAGTCAGCTATAGCAGTCAGTTATAACAATTGGGTATAACAGGGGTCATCTTCAGGTACAGTCGGTTGTCATTATGTTTCGCCATAATGTTTTTCTTTATTAGACTGATCCTGAGGACATGCCTTGTTTTTGCTAATATTAAGCATACATTCCAGGGTGAATAGTACCAGCATAATTTTCACAATAAATATTAGACATATTGTGTTGAGAGCGCTGATAAATCTTAAAGTGAAATCGAAGGTGTGACCCAGTCGTCTCTTCGGTGCACCAGGAAGTGGCTTGGGCTTGGACAGGTAGAAATTTTGACCTTGGAACCTGATTTAGCATTACCCAGCCTGGAAACCCTTTACAGCGTTATTTTGAGTAATATCTTACTTATGTGGCAGTCATGGCAGCAAAATAAACACAAAATAATTATTGGCTAAACTGGCTAAATCTTTGTCCAAGCCATTGGGTCAGTGACACTGTAAGGTTTTTGTTTGATATTTTTAATTCTATGAATTTACGTAATGTATTAGACTATCACTTTCGCATGATGAGCAGGTGATGAAATGGTTTCAGGTAGTGTTTTCAGGACCCAGGTAGATAAAATTATTTACCTGACCTGTATACTCAGGTAACTATCCCAGCCCTACTAGGAACCTGTTACCATGGATTCAAGTCCACCCTATCTACCGGTTTGTGTCCAGCCTGGTCAGCACCAATACCCGACTTCACTAATTGTTTAACACCTGCATCAGTTCAGGATTTGTCCAACAGGTACCTGACAGGTGGAGTTATAACTCAAGCACTGTTCAGTCTGATAAGCCAGACTCACTCAGTATGAGGAGTCCGTGAACTTAGGAAACACTGTGACATGAATGTAATTCTACCTCATTTGTGCATAAGGGTGAAGCTGGAATTTGAATTAAAGCTGTGCCTAGGGACAGACTGTAATACCATACAATACAACTTGTACAGATCTCAGTAGTAAAGGTAGATACAATACTTGATATTCTTTTGGAACATTTTTCGCATGCAGTGTTGGGAGAGTTCAGCTCATCTTTAAGGGGAATACATTTGAAATACCTCCAACAATGGATCAGGGTTGGTGAATTCAGGATAGATTATTTAATTGAGACATGTTTGTATTGATGCCCATCACAAAGGTCAAAGTTACTTTGCCAAATAGTTACTGCCAGTATTTTGGATGTTTTCTTTTTAATTCTTTAGTGTTTGTGGGTATTTTGGTATATTGTAGACCTGCTGTGTGTCTTGTGAATGTTGTTAGCTGTTGCTGTTGGGTTGTTGTAGCTCCTGATAGTGTAGGAGTGCTGTGGGAGCCTTGTGGTTAAATCATTTGGTTGGCACTCCAAAGACCCATGTTTCATTTCCCACATGGGTACGATATGTCAAGCCCATTCTTGGTGTCCCCAACTGTGATATTGATGGAATATTGCCTTAAAGTGGCATAAAACTAAACTCATTCACTCACCCATGGTTTTTTTAGCACACCGGGAACATGAGCGGATCCAGGAATTTTGAACCCCATGAAACCCCACTTGGGCTCTGTCATTACATTACTATAGGCATTGACCTCACTCGCTCTCTCTCACACTCACTCACTCACTCTCAATACATTTTCTTTCAAATTAAAGTTAGTTATATAGTTTTGTTATAGTGAACACTTGTAGCTGTGTTCAGTGAATCTTCTACATGATGCTGGCTGTTTTCATGTTTTTTTAAGTCAAAATAATGTCATGAGTGTAGCATATTAATCATTGTATAACTTTGTAAAGCTATTTTCTTACCAACTAGTCACCTCTGTGTGACATGGTGTATACATACTGCTTTTGTCAGCCCTGCCCAGATCTGTCGTGTCATGTGGGATTTGTACAGACAATGATTTGCTGAACTTTGCCTTATAATATGACCATTATACTGTATATTCAGGAAGATCGATATTTATACCATTTTTCATACATTAGTGGATATTCAGATGAGAGGTACCATGAAATGGTTGTCTTGTTATGTGATATTGTACAACTGTATGCAGTCGTGTTGATTATAGGTTCTCTAGATTTCGTAGACTTCGAGATTACTAATTATTTATGTTCTTTTTTATATATAGCAGATGTAAACAGATCAGATAACATGACGTAATACTGAGCAACTGCACAGGAACATTTCTTATTTTTTGTAATGGTGTTTGTAGAGGTTTGATGGAAGGAGCTTAAAGGCACACTATCACACCATATCTTTAAAAATCACTATTGCATTTCTCTCATTAATGCTAACAATCAGCCCCCAGCATAGCTACTATATAGTTTATTTCGAAAAAATTAATGAATTAATGCAGCATTGCATTAAATGGACTCATTCTCTCTTTCGACCAAACTTTATTTCAAGCGAACACCACTGAGTTATATCCGTTGAAATACTGTTTATGAATACCCTCTAACACAACTGTGATTGAGGCCAGATCAGCACACACCAACATCACCACGTGATATTTTTGATGCATGGAGCAATGTTTACATTCCATAAATGGCAAGTGTTATCTGTTTTGAAGCTGTTCCCTTCAAAGTTTCAGTCATTGTTTTCAGGCAAGTTGTAAGAGATGATAAGTCTTTTATTGCATCAGTAGGAAGTTAAGGTGAATGCTTTACCCCAGTATATATATATTATGGCCCAAGATATTGCCAAAAAAGCGTGACATTGTGCCTTTACATAGCATTCAGAGTTATCTCCCTTATACAATGATGTGCATGCACATGTGTGGAGCATCTCCTGCTTAGATTGTTTTACAGTGACAGCTGACAGTTACCACACAGAACATAAACAACATAGTGGTTCCAGAATGACCAGCTTTTATTTCACCCCCTTAAAGCCATACAGGGTAACAACACAATCTTTTAATGTTGTGAAATTGTGGGGGTTAACCTGATGCCTTTATACTGCATCAAACCTCCTTTCACAGAATGTTAATTTTGTTTATTTTTTTCTATTTTTGAGTATCTTTATGGTCATCAGTTGGAGAATTAGTTTTTGTTATTGTCTGTGTTTGTATGTAAGTAATAATTTGCCTTAAAGGTACATAATGAGCATAAATCTATGCAATTAGGTTATGATGACATGTATTACAATGCCCCATTGTTGATGATCATAACTGAAACAAAGGGATTGAGAAACTTGAGCCAGAATGAACTACAGTGGAAGCTGTCTAAACCAGCACTCATCGGGACTGAAGAAACGATCCATTTTAGACAAAGTACCGGATTGGAGAGCTGATGATAAGTGTAAAAGCCACAAATGGGACTGAGATTTTATGCCTGGTGTTGACAGCTTACCAGAATAGACAGATGCCGGTTTGGACAGCTTCCACGGTATTTCATAGTCAATCTGAAATTAATTTGCTAATAATCAAAGACAAAATCCAAAATTGTGTAGATTATTTTCTCACATTATTGTGTATTTATTTCAAAATCAGCAAAAACTAGGTGATGTGAGCTGTAAATTACAGCACAGAAAACTCCAGGTCATGAAGAGCGCAGCATGTCCATTCTTGCCACAGCTGACCTTCACTCCTTGATGAAGACTTGTGATGGAGTAACACAACAGTCAAAGTGTAATGGAACATGTGTGAATAGTGTCAAAAATTAATGTATTGAATTAATGTCAAATTACTATGATGGTTTCCTTTCAACTTCGTTGAAGTTGGTTGGAGGCCATTTATGCCTTAATGTAGTGAACAGCATCACAATATAATGTCAATACATTCTGGGTTTTGATGCTATGGATTATACTGTGTGTGATTATATTGTGGTTTGATCATGATGTTACTTGATTTGATCATGAAGTATCTAGATGTGTTTGTGATATCACTTGATTTTACCATGGCCCCACATGTTTTGACCTTGATCTCCCCTGAGTTGATATAATGTTTTATCATGTCACATGATGTGGTGTGCTTATGATGTGTGGTATGATCATGGCATCACATAGTTTTGTCATGTCACATGATTTGATAACAGTGGCACATGATTTGATAACAGTGGCACATGATTTGATAACAATGGCACATGATTTAATAACAATGGCGCATGCTTTGATCAAACACTGACACGAGACATGCTGTGATCCTGCACAGTTTGATCAGGAAGTCATAAGGAATTATCATGATGTTGCTTGAGAATAATGTGATTTGTGTGATCTTTTGTATGAATATTCTTTAACATTTGTTACACCTCTCAGCCTGGAGCTCTCTGGTTGTCATAGTGACGTTAATGTCCATTTCTATTTTGTATATGATTCAGGTAAACATGAGGTCATGCTCAATTCCAGCCTGTATGGTTTCTGAATGATTATGTGTACAACGTCTAATACATAAATATAACATGTCAAAAAGATAACCCAGTTCCCCGTCAGATGTACCATCATAGTATATATTGTATATTGTGCTATCTTGAAGTAGCCTGTGACAGTACATCACCAGCTAGTTCATCTAGTCCAGTGTGTATCTTGTTCAGACTTTTACAGCCACAATAACCTGTAGTCATCAATCAGAAATATAATTTGTATTCAAACAGTCTCCATAGAATGAAATCCTTAGCTCTGACAACAAAATGTCACTGCAGGAACATCTGAGGACACCCTCACATTAGGTCTTGTTGTTTTCCTACTTATTCAGCATCAAGGATTTTGAAGTGTTGGTAGAAGGGAGCTACACCACCAGATATGTTTTCATGTTCTCTGAATCTCAAAAGCTAATGTAACCCAAGACTAAAGAGAGCTAAGAAAATGTTGAACCCTAATGTTGTAGTTGGCTCAGGCCTTTAGCCTGGGCCTCAAAGGTGTTGCCATTCACTGTGCATGGCTGCTTGCCTTAGATGCAGTGATTGGGTGGGGTATTATCCCAGTTTTATCTGGGGCATGCCATCTTCATAGAAAGCTGTGCAACTTCAAGGAGCACCTGCCCATAAGCAACTAAGTCTGAGGGTAAGTAGAATACTGTTCAAAGCCATCTTAACCACTCATCACTCAACATTACCTGTGGGAGATATGACATTTACCCCTAAAAGTGAAATAAAGACATATCTGTGTACTTTGTGGGATATCAAACTGATTTCAGAAATTTGCACTTCCAAAACAAAATGGCAAGGAACTCAAAACGAACTGAAAAGGCTGACATCTGACTGACTTAGGACCCCAGACTCTCTTGATTGTCACTTATTTTTCATTTGACAAGACCTATGGAGGTGTCTTTAGATCCTGAAGAGTACTGTATCAGAGTTGAGGCTGTATTTTAAAAGGATTGATTCATGTTAGTGATATGCATGTATGAACTGAAAGTTGGCATATCTATTTTTTTATGACTAAATGCTTTTCATAACTCTTGTGTTTATATGTGTTTGTTCTGGAGTCGCTGTTCAGCGTGTATAGCGGACACAGATCTCCACAGAGTCTAAGTCTAGAAGCTAATTTAGGTCTGCGTGTAGAGAGAACCTGGATCTCCACAGAGCCTAGTCTAGAGGCTAATTTACGTCTGCGTGTAGAAAGAACCTGGATCTCCTCAGAGCCTAAGTCTAGAGGCTAATTTACGTCTGCGTGTAGAGAGAACCTGGATCTCCACAGAGCCTAAGTCTAGAGGCTACTTTACGTCTGCGTGTAGAGAGAACCTGGATCTTCACAAAGCTTGTATTAGTCTGAATGGAGAGGAGCGTGTCAGTTCCATGTCATTTTTAGCAGACTGAACATGTTTTACTGATTCATTTTCTGTCTCCACCGAAAGAGAACGCACCGAAAATTCACGTCAATGCATATTGACAGACGTTTTTGTATAGACTTGGCATTTAATCAGCGCTGTCGATTTTGTTTGTTCCCTTCTGATTTTATTAGCCATTTACGTCATTCCTCAAATTCTTTGATGGAATTCTGGCTGTGTTGCGTGTTGAAGTTGAAGGACACTGCCACGTTCAACTAATCATATAAACACTTGGCGTGACCAAATCAGTTAACTCGGACCTGAGTCTCGGCCTGTGTGTTGTAAGGTCTCGTGGACGGCAAAGATTGCGCCAGAATAGAAAGTTGTGTATGAATAAATAATACCATTGAGACAGGGAATTCTCCTGGTCGAGGCTTCAGTGGCAACAGTACCCCGAAAGGACGAGGTACCAAGAGTGCATTTAACGTATCTTTGAACTACTTCGTAATATCAAGGAGTCCTCCCTGAACGCGAATTTATCACCACAAACTTTTTATTTGTGTGTTAAACGCCGCATTCAACAATATTCCACCAATATGGCGGCGGGCTGTAAATAATCGGGTCTAGACTAGACAGTGCAGTGATCAACAGCACGAGCATCAACCTACACAAATGGGATACGCTGGCGTGTCAACCAAGTCAGCGGCCTGACCACCCAAACCCGTTAATCGCCTCTTACGACAAACGGGTTGCTGAAGACCAGTTCTATTGACAGATACCTATACTCATGGGGTTCACGGAATTGTTAAAATTTAAATTGATTCAACCCGGGATTTCCACCACATTAAGTAGATATCCACATGGAACTGATACAGTATTCCAAATAGAGACCAACTCAACCCAATCATTCAGCACCGGCCTTCGGTCCGAAATGGTCATAATTTGTTATGGTAATTTGAATGTGTAACAGTGGAATTATCTCGCCCGCGAGAACACCCATTGATCCCGAAGGCGAGAACGCGATTGCAAGCGATTCATGATTAGAAGCTTATTGTATAGTCGGAATCGATTTCTATAATTCCGCTATTTAAAAGAACAGGGGGCACCATTAAATGGGGAAACTCACAAAGTTTTCTAGAATATGTACTGTCATAAAACTTTATGTCTTTCCCCATTTTAATAATAAGTTATCGTTCATATATAAACTGCCATGAGATATGTTGCTGTATACCTTGTTATTTGAATTGCAATTACAATAACAACTAATGACTTTTCAGTGTTTTAAGACGGCCCTGGTAGCGCCTCTTGGATAATGACTTAATGAGAAAAGTAGGTTCGAATCCACGATTGACCCTGGTTGAGAGGCACAATACCGGTACTCGTGGTTAATAGCAAAGGTGTACACAACATCGAACTGTGTCGATATATAACGGAACTACTTTTGAAATCAGAGATAAACACCAAATTACTCACATGACACGTAATGAGGTACATATGAAGATCAAATTTATTCAGGGAATGCTGTTTCAGGAACATATATGTCACCTTAACATGGCCCATAAAATTGATTAAGAAACCTTCACCTGTGTTATTGTCGGCAACATCAAAGGATTTGTTGATGAGACGCCTGATATCCGTATTATGGTTATGTCTACCTGTCAGCTACAGGTGAGATCAACACAGTCAATAATCACCAGCTTACCTTCGTTAACACGCAATTGTCTGGTGATATCTATCCTTTACCCGGAGTTTCAAGTGTAAATAAACAGGTGTGTCCCCAAACAGAGGTAGGTCCAACGGTTCTGACGTTTTACTGGACTATTTAACAGGGGAGGTGAAGACATTACTCAGTACACTCCTGCTCAATAACAGGTGAGCATGAATTCAGCCTTATTAATAGGTAGCTCATAAATGATTCTCAAATTATAAAAAGATGTTTAAATGCAGTCTGGTCGGCACCTTACTTTGCTTCAAGAACCAAAGGACCTGAAAGAGAAATGCATCTTGTATATCATTGCTGAACATTATAAATGGTATGGGGCCGAGTTTCCTTAGATCAAATGAAAGTTCATTTGTTTCCTTCGTTAAGATTTATGTACCTTTCTTCTCCAAGTTATCCCCACGCATTCAGAAACCTTCTTTTCAACACGGGTTTGATCAGGTATGGTTATGACAAGGAAGAAACTGTTTTCTGAGTCAGTCTGGCAACGTGTTGCAGATACCTAATGTTTCATAATTAATCTTTTGCATCGTCTGCTTTATGTAGTTTTATATTTAAATGTGAATTGTCCTGAAAAGGTATTAGCACTGAATGTTATAGAATAACTATGCATTAAATCGTATGAATTGTGTACAAAATTTCCGTAAAGGTAAGCGTGAATTATATTATCATGACTGTGTTTAAAGCCTTTCAGTTTGAAAGTAATGCATGCAGCATACACTTGCAACAATACATACAATAAGTGTATTTGTATACTGCATGCAGCAAAATTATGAATATTTTGTTCGACCGGACATCGAATCACCCAAAAGCAGTTATTCGATGGTGGTGTATACATACTATTTGAAAAAAGTAGAGGATATTGGATTTATAAGACTGATCAAATCAAAATGATGAAGCCACGGAGGAAACGGATGACGAAGAGAAATTAAGAGGAAAATGTGACAATTTGTTCCATTCCTTTGAAAATTCTTCATCTGTATGGATATGTATTACTTTTTCTCATCTGCACTGGCTAGTGGTAAGCTCGCAAAATGGAATATCCCCTTGACTTTAATGGTATATTTAGCACGTGTATCACAGAGGTGCTTTGGACCTACGTTTGCAGTCTCGACAAGTGTTTTCACACTGGATATCTGTCGATAACGTATGTTAATTTCTGCGGTAGAATTGAATTTGCAAGCGTAATTTCTTTAGCCCTGCTGTTTGTTAATTAGATTTTGAAGACTAATGCTGTTGCAAGTCGGTCTTCAGTTTATTGCTCCAGGTTGGTATATGTTCATATTTTACTGAATTACCACGTAAGACTCCCATGGTTTTGACTTACTGACCCAGTATATACGGAATACAATATACCTACAACCCTAGGTAAATATGTGGAACCTATTTCAACAAATACACTTACAACAGTTACACACTTGAACATGTACCCCAAACACAGAAGCAGGTGAACATTCACCGCTGCATAATGAACAGTCCCGTATGCAAACACTCATGAGAAACGCTCTCTACTTCTGCAAGCCTGACATACATGTATGGGGCGAAACTCAGCGTTATTAGAACCCTTTTGATTGCTTTGACTCACAGACCGTTCATAAATAAGGTCTGGAAGGCACTGACTTGAAAGAAATCAGAAAGTGAGTGTGTATGTTTGACCTGTGCATGGGCGCGACATTATGCTTCAGACACTTTTATCAGGAATCGAATTATTTACAAATGAATAACAAAGACAACCGCCATGGAACAGATTAAACGAAGGTAAATGACTCGTTCGGAACCATTTGTCTGTCAAAACATGGCGTTTGGTTGTAAAAGGATTAACTGCAGTGGAAGAAGCCGTGTTTTCCTAGCTTAACGTATTGTGTGTGTACAGTACGAGTTACTGCAGACGACAGAAGCGTAAAATTGTATTTTCTTATTAAAATAGTTTTCCCTGTGTGGAACATGAATGAACAGATTCAGACAAAACAATAAAAGCCATATTACCGAAAGGGAGTGTTGTTATAACTGCTGAGTGTGTAATACAGTGTACGTTTCGGTAGAGCGACTTATCTCGATAACCGACAAAATCCACTTCTCAAACCAAATGATTTCTTGGCACCATGGCGCCAGACTCCAAGGACCATAAGTTGTCTAATCTCGCGTTCTGTGAGAGTTTCTACTTATCAGTCTCATAATGATATGGTCCCTTTATTTCCTAAGAAGCCCATATATGATATTGTTCAAGTGTGATGCCTGCTTATGTATTGATCATGTGACCTGAAGATATTAAGCAAACAAGGTAATAAAATATATTTATTACATAGGCATATTGTCAAGCTGGGGTTTGATTGGCCATTCTGCCACCAAGTGTTTACCCTTACACACAGAGAGACCTAATACCACTCGACCCGCTCGGGAGAGCAGCGGCACAAGTAGGCATAAATACCCATGTATTGGATAATTACTAGGACCCGTCTCCTTCAGCCTCTGTAAGAGATGGAGACCTTCCAGAGGACGGTAAAGATTGTTTGATTGGTTATATGCGTTTGGAACGACACGCCAGGGACGTAACCTTATGTCATTAAAATTTAACATAGGGAGAAATGAATTGATGGTGAGTTGAAGCTGTGTGCATGTGGAGCGTAAAGGTAAGTGACGTCCACAGAAAGAGAGTGGTTTTGTGCACTAGGATTTATTGATATGCAGTAATTCTGCAGAAATATTGATAATATTTATAGCATGATTTGACTTGTGATTTTAGCTACGCAAATTAGTCGGGACCTGTAATTAATAATTGATCAATCTTTTTCAAAAGGTGAAAAAATAATCATTCAGTTTTCTAATAAGTATTTTTGTGGACTTAAGTTTATATTTCATGTTTTAATTTCGAGTTTTCAAAAATTTAGAAAAAAATAGTACGATTTTGCAACCAACATGTCTCCCTCCAAGAGTTTATACTGTACATTGACGAAGACATTCCTTCAGCATACACGGTAGTCAGGCTGCAAACGTCTTTGAAAGTCATTAATCAGTGTCTCCGTTTCACTTATATGATTATACAGTATCAGCTAGGACGTATAATACATGCCGTGGAGGGTTTCCACTCACAAGATTGCACTCATATATCAGTCGGGGGATTAAACTTGTTCTGGAGGGAGACACAGAACTCCGCGCAGGGTGGAGACAGTTCATGTTCGGTGATTATATGCCGACGTTGCGAAAGTCTAATCAGAATATGTCGAAAACACTTGATTCAGATGTGTGTTTTTCATAATATGATTTCTGTTTTATTTTAATTTCAGATCTTATATGAATACGTACTGGTGAGATAAAGCAGCCAGGTGTACTCGCACTGGAAGCCTCAAGCTAGCTCTACCTTTTGTCATTTGTCCACACACGAGAATTGGATGTACACACGTGTTTGCTGAACAAAATCACCTTGGACTGTGGTATTGAGATATGGAATAACACTTCTTGTTTCACATGCTTTAAGTGGTGTTGTAGACGATATCCACATCAGTGGTCCCACCACAACCCTCTGGACCTGATATCTTAATAAATAGTGCTTCCTGGACGCAGTCGAGATGACAACGTAACCAACGCCGACGGCTTATTGTGATATATCGCAGCAGCACCATCGTCATGGAGGACACCGACGTCGACCGTTACCTGAAGGAGAGCTGTCGGAGCTTCAGAGAGGCAAAGGTGAAGAATTCGGCCAGAAGAAACTCGTTGATGAAGAAGACTCTAGGGATTGAAAACGAACGCAAGATGGCGACGGTACAGATGAGCAGGGAGGAGAAACAGTTGAGGGAACAGCTGCGGCAGATGCAGATGGGGAAGAAGGCTACGGGCAACGCCCACAAAGGTATGAACCTCATCGTGCTAAGTAGGAGGTGACGTGTGCGTATACAACTCTCTCTCTCTCTCTCTCTCTCTGTGTGTGTGTATGGTGTGTGTGTGCGTGCGTGTGTGTGTCGCAGAGCAAGATGAACAGATGAAGCGTTTGATGAAGCTAATAAAGCCATGGGCTAAAAAAATTGTTACAGTGAAACCCTGGTTTCCGAATTCTTCGGTTTCCAGATGATTCTACAAGAAGCATCACCATTTAGACATAGGCCACAGACCGATGACAGCGTTTTGTGAATAACAACCAATGATTTTATTCGCGGACAGTAGCGGGAACAGAACTACGAAAAACAAAATGGCTTTTCATCGTGTAGCACATCAAGATACTGAAACATTCAAACATTCAAGTATGACGAATATCTACACATTATCATTTCAAGGCAAAGTCGTGAATCTGATCCCGTGTTTGTGGATTCTAATGTCAAGTCATAAACAGGTTGTTCCTATGTTTGTCAGTGAAGTTCATATGTTCAGGGTTTGCCCTGACATCTTGCCGACGCTGGTATAAGCCGCGTTTAACACTCACCGACCTGCTATGACATGCTTTAAAGGCGTCATGTATGTATTACAGCACAGTGCAACCAGTTTAAGGAGTTACCGCGAGTGCGGGTCCTCTCCAGCATGTGTTTATGTAATTATATAATCCATGGTTGTTTGTGTGTTGGATTATGGTCACCATGAAGCCTGGGAACCATTGTTGTCAAGTCCTATTTATGCAGCTGTAACTATATTTGAAGGTACTGACAAGAAGACGAAGTCCAAGCCTGACACCAAGAAACGTCCGATCCCCTCTGGCGATGTTGATCCCTACCCTGTCACCTTCGCCGACAGGACACCCTCGCCTCACCGGAAGGGTAGACTTGAAGAAAAGGGTAGGTCATCTCTAGTTTACAAGCTGGTGGATGTGTTGTGATATCGTTAGACCCGATGTTGGTTGACTTGTGACATCGTTAGACCCGATGTTGGTTGACTTGTGACATCGTTAGACCCGATGTTGGTTGACTTGTTGTGACATCGTTAGACTCGATGTTGGTTGACTTGTTGTGACATCGTTAGACCTAATGGTTGATTTTTATGAAATGGTTGATTTGTTATTGCAAAGTTAACACTGCTGATTTGTTGGCCGAATATGGCTGTTTCTACTGGTAACTTTGATAGAGACCTAGAACGTGCCACAATTTGCTTAGACGACTTGTGTTCCTTTTTTTGTCAGGATATACGCGGTTCAAATGCCAAATTCCGGAAATGCACCGTGCCATGGGTTTCTCTACTGTTGTAAACAAGTAACACCGACGTAGCAATAGACAGACGAGGTTGACGTAGACACTTCTGTATTGCGATGGATGCAAATTGACTCTGTGATGGATTTAGGGCTCCTTTCACGAAGCATTTTTTATTTAAGGTTAACACCAACAATTCTGTAACATTGTACTAAGGTTACCCTAGTGACTTAGAAGACTTACCCAAGTGATTTGTGAAAGGAAGCACCGGATGGAACTCAAGCTTCCATATTTCAACCATTCGCTGTCTCCAAACCATATTTTGCTTCCTAACATGGGACATGTTCTTGTGTTGTATACATTACAGATTTAGCATTCGGAATTGTATGTGTATTTAAGTATATCGACAGTTCCCAGCTGAGGCTGGCGTGACAAGGTGTAGTCGTCTTATCTTCGTTGTGGTGTCCGGGTCACGTGCACATAGATGTATTAACAAAAGATGTATTAACATAGGGATATTGGACAAAGTTTTACCATTATTTTATTACGGTATGTGTCATTGAAGACTGGCAATTTACAGACCAGCTGATCATGTTCCTCAATGTTAAACCTATCAAGGGTCACAGTGATAACGAGTATCGGACTTAATCCGAGAACACTATCTCTAAAGCTAACAGGACCCAGGTGCAATGCATGTATCTGTCTTTACGGCTGCTTGTAGTTGACGCTGATCAAATCACGTGCGTGCCACGTATACGTTCGTGGCATACTCACGACTGGCCATTGATGCCTTGGTCCATCTAAATGACATAAGCTCAAGTAGACAATAACAACGTTATCGTAAGTTTTATCTGTATCTGCGATAGCTGGAATAGGTATATAGTACAAATCAGGGGGTAGTAAATTGATTCAGTCTCGTGTGTTGTGTGGGTTGGTTGTGCCACTGATATCTCTGCTGGGCGAGTTGAAACTTCAGTTGGTTCTTGATGGGCGGCGGAGGATCAAGAGTGGCCATGGCGGCTCACCAACCCACACACGTGGCAACAACGGACGCAGGACCTAGCCGACCCATCGACAGATGACGAATATGCGATTTAATAGATGCATTTAGTCAAGATTGCCACTGGACTTCCGAGTTATTTAGTCAAATAAGGCGCCGAGGTTAACACGCCAAATTGTACACCGGAGATCGATCTTAAGAATACCTGAAAAAGGTCCTACAGATATCCCTGTATCTTTGCGAAACGGCTTGTGCATCATGTGTAAGCACAAATTAGCCAAAGGGTTGTAATGCAGATCTCATATACAATGGTAAAATCATGCAGCGTTTTACATCACATTTATGAAATCACAGCTAAAACTAATCCTTTATACTTAATTCACATACACACAAACATGCGTAGGAACATACACATATACAAATACATGCACGCACGCATTATGGGGCCCATCTCGTATGAAGCCGTTTGCTATATCACTTAAGGTTTACTCGCGCTACAATTTCGTTATCGTTTAGTGTCATTTTGTGCTCCGAAAATGTCAACTCCGATTTTGTCAAGCATAACGTCGGTTCGGGAAAGGTGCTTCCACATGGCACATCGCTGAAGCGATCGCAGAACTACTTTGTTCGTTCTCCCATACTTGAACATTCACTTACGACTGTCGTAGAGCTGCGGTCGCTGTGTGGAACAAGGGCGTATAATTGGACCGTAAGTTTCTGGGTCTCCTTTCACGAATCAGCCTTTACTGAGGCATATCTTATGTCTATGGTTGGCATGACATTTAAGATAACCAGTAGTATTATTGAACAATGCGAATTAGGTCGTCAGGACCATGCAACCGCGCCAACTATATTATGTTTGCCTCACATAAGCACATGAACAGAAGCATTTGTAAAACTATACCTACTGACATTGTCCGAGGGCATCTAGCTCTGTAGAGGTGCGTTCCCATGCCACTAGTCGATGTTCGTGCTGACATCTACCATGCCACATCTGCGTCTGAATCCTCATGTTGGTGGAAGTGAATGATTTTGTTTGCGAGGCGTACAGATCAAACTCCACTCATCTTTCATAAAGTAAAGTATTCTTTCACAAGTCCTGTTTTCTGCACTCTTTCAGGGAGACTTTACGCATCCAGACGACAGAGAAGGACATCACGAGAGTTCGAGGATCTCCGCGTGAACACGACGACGGGAAAGCTCCTTGCAGCGAAGACTCCCAGCTCCAAACTGCACATCCCATCAAGCCTCTCGCCCTCCATAGCCAGGAGGATCATAGGATCGTCAAACAGCGTGTCTTCCAGCGATGACCTTACGGGATCCGATGAACCGGAAGTTCCAGGATCAGACAGCCTGTCAGAAGAGTCAAGGCGCCCACGAGAACTCCCAACCTCCAAAAATGATAGTGGTTCCACAGAGAAGTGACATGGACAGAAAAGGCACTTCTTCTGTACAAGGACTCAAAAAGAACTCTAGGCCTCAAAACCTCACTGTGGTTCAGCAAAGAAGTGACGTGGACAGAAAATGCACTTCCTCTGTAAAAGTCTTTTGTGCAAGCTTTGACTCGACTACCGAAACACGAGTGCCTGATGTCAACAGTAATATACCAAACAATCGACCTTTTTAACGTAAACTTGTCAATGTGTTAGTGTAAAATGAGTGACGACGTAGCTATTGTGACGTCGTCAAAATGGGCTTAAAAGTAAATATGTGGATTACATCGCCAAGTCGGCCACATCGGTCTTTGAGGTACGACTCAGTTCCATTGTCAGACGACCTTTACTCGTTCACCAACCAGGGCAATACGTGTCACTTCTTTGACTGACTCGTTGAAGGATGCTTGTTATGTTTATGGTTTTCACAACAGGCTCAATGTTTATACCCATAGTCATGCATGTTTGAGTTGTTAGATTGTTGTGAAGACTTTCATTGCCCCTATACTGTTGTTAAGTGGAACTAGTATGTAACTGAACCAAATGGCTGGCGTGTATAACCTTTGAATGTCAGATGAGCAGTATGCATGCTATGTCAGTGAAGGTGGGTGTTTCATTCGAACCAAGAGTAGTAATCAACTTTGAAATAATGGGTGTCTTAAATACAGAAGGACATCACACCAATGATGTAGAAATAATCTGTTATGTTGCCTTCACCTATCAATTGATAATGACAGTGTCCCATTTATGTGTCTGTGTGTGAGTGTGTGTGTGTCTGAGTGAGAGAGTGTGTGTGAGAGTGTCTCTGTGTGTGTCTGTGTGTATGTGTGTTTGATGCGCATGAAGCACTCCTGCTATATTCGAATATTTATTAGTTTGTATACGTGATATATGTTTCTTTAGGGTAGATGTTTCATACAAAGACAGGGTTTTACTAATAGCTGTGTCATGCACAAGTTGAGATCTTATCCCCAATCAAAGACCGGTTCGATGAAAGGTCACTTACTTTGTCCGGCGATCTAGCATGGCTTTTAGCTTGCAGATTGCTAGAATCGTTGAACAAGCATCCCAGTAACATCCGTCCACTGCATTGTATATATACCCCTATCGGAAAGTTAAGTTGATTTATAGTGTTCGAGTTGTAGCAGGCACCCACAGACGTCTAGGTCTAGTTTCTAGTAGGTGTTGTGTTCAGACACAAAATACACCAAATGCACTTTAGACTATGAACAAACACTGTAGGTATGATATTCTAACGACCAATCAAAAGTTGTTGTTGCTTCAGAGGTTCCATTTCAGTTTTCTGACTGCTGCCACCGGATATGATCCCGGTTTGTGTGGTCTCACCCAGACAGTAGACACATTTGACCTGATTCACTGAGAGCTGATTGAGTATAATTTCACGCCACATTGTCCAGTACTACAGTTATATTACGGAGGGTCCGCGTTTGTGGGAGGAAAACCCGAATGATGCTGGTCGCAGATTTTCAAGAAACCGGCTATAATGTAGAGATTTACCGGTATTCGAACCCGCAGCCATTGATTCCTTGTAGTTTAGTCTCACATAACCATTCAAAACAGCGTTTCACACCAGTCGCCTTCCGTTCAGCTCTGACCCCTCATCCCTTACTCAAGGTCAAGGCCGAACAACCAACAACACTTATGTTGATGTATATGATATGTCTGTAGAAAGTGTACTCGGTCTTTGACATCATCCTTCTGTGTTAATATTTGATATCCAAATTAATAAAGGCGTAAATTTGCTTGTAATAAACATCTGTTTTAATGTATTTGATAAATACAATACACTGATTAATTGCCAGGATCTGTCCTCTGTCAGCGATGATCACACGAGAGTGCTGGAATGCATCTCTAAATGTGAACAGATCTAATCCGGCAACAAATCCACAGTCATTTCATGACGCTTATCAACTCGCGGTTGTGACTGTCCTGATAATGCGAGTGGGTTTAGTTTCACGACGCCCTCCAATATTCCAGCCATGTGGCGGCGGTCTGTAAATAATCGAGTCTGAACCAGACGATCCAGTGATAAACATCATGAGCATCGACCTTCGCAATTGGGAACCGATGACATGTTTCAACCAACTTAGTAGGCCTGTCCACCCGATCCCGTTAGTCGCTCTTTACGACTAGCATGGGTTACTGAAGATCAATTCTAACTCGGATCTTCACGGGTCTCCTGACGAAAGTCATTTACTAACAGAGAGATCAAGTGTCAGATTGCCTCGTTACAATGTCTACACAAAGATCGACCATGGACACAAGATCTTAGACAACAGTGCACCACATTTTATTCTGCAAAATATTGTATCATAATACGTATTGTATCACACAACCCCGTTCCCATCATCGGTTATGCAACGAATCATATCTACATTATACACGGGATCCATTTGCAACAAAATTTCGTTTGCAAGAAAGTAAGTCTCTTCGCCATGTTTCTTATCACTAATGTTGCATAGGACGTCGCTAATTGGATGACTATGAGTTTTCAATCGGACTTAACACAAAACTATGCTTGTTAACAGATACAGGGCATTTGACGTGATAGAGATATAACACAGGATAATTCAGGGTGCGCAACAACATGCGGCTGGTCCATTTGTAGTAGCTCAGCAAAACCGTTATATGTTCCTATATAACTATACATGGTCAGACCAATGAACGTAGTGATATTAACACGGACTGTAGGTCTGTTCGATCTCACTTTCACGAGACTGTCACATCCTCTGGTATCCAGCATACTGCTATTCGTCTTCGCATCTTGGGTTGTGTTTCACGCATAATGCACGATCATCAATGCTCACAAGTTCACTGACACATTTTTTATTGATTCATAAAAAATTTCAGTTCATCAAGCGTACAGCACTACAGGCCCCTTGGATGCCACGTAACAGCATCCGTTGTCCCCAAGGGTGCCATTTAGCACCTCCTTTACAATCATCCTGTTCGTGAGCATGACGTTGTGGTCTGTCATTTCTTCCCCTGTCGTTTAGGTGAAGCATTGGTTTCTTTGTGACCTCTCTTGCAGGGTGGGCTTCCTGGAGTGGGAGACCGTCCTGGTTGATCACCAGATGGCGGACCAAGGGTGGTAATTCTCTTATGAAGGTCTGACACTGACCTCTGTAGAGGTCGATGTGACTTGTGCAGCATGTTGGGCTTGTCATCTGTCGACCCGCGATGTGCCTCGTGTCCAGTGGGTGGTCGTCTAGGGCTGGAGGTTTTGGGACGAAGAAAACCAGATTTATGAGTGAGCGCAAACAGATGAAGACTTCCGGTGGCTGTATGCATCAGTAGATCCTCAAATTCTTTAGACTTCCTGCGGCCACGACTCCTGGTGTACTGGAAACCTTGATCAAGAATGGAAGGGGTTATGAATACTGTAACGCACCAAAAGTAAGGTTGCTTGTCTTAACTTTCAGTTTTACAGTGGCGCTTTTGGGACCCACAATGGAACAATTGTTCTTGAAATCTATTACCTTTTCACTGTTTGATAGTGTCTGATAACTGTCGGGCTAAATTTGCATCATCGAGCTGAGCGATTACATTGACATTGTCTATATTATTGTGTCTATATTGGTCTTTGTTTATTTCTTGCTAAGAACTGATTTCAGTTAAATTTGTGCCTTTTGGGGCCATAAACATGAAATCCGCTTACTGTCTCCACAAATACTGGGTTGCTTCGAAGCTGAATGTACTTACCTTCCGTACTGAATCTGCTGGAGGGGTCAAATACATCGTTACCACACTTGTTCTGCATCAGGGTGACGAGATCCACCTCCTCCTCGCTGCCATCTGTGAAGAAGAACTAGAACTCATGTAATACAGGCAGTGTGCGAAATAGCTTCCAATTTTTGCAAGCCTTTAGGGTTAGCTGCGCGTGAAAGTTACTGCCCACGAAATAATTCACTAGTCCGAAATTGCAATGTGCACTATAACTTAACAGATAGGAGAGAGTGATACAAAATGACCTCATGATAATTCACTAGGAAGTCACTGTGGAAATTTGCTGGCCAGACTGCATTTTTTGTATTTTTACTAGCGGACTAGCTGGCCAGTTACCTTTTCAAACACTAAATACAATAGTTACTACATTACAATAGGTACTACATTACAATAGTTACTACATTACAATAGTTACTGTGCTGAAAGTATGTAAGTAGATAACACTACCGATGTTGTTCTTTTCTGTGACTGTGTGGGTCTGAATATATAAGGCTAAATACCAAAAATGAATTTTTTCTCTGACATCGGCGCGTCACTTTTATTTGTGCTCTTAACAACTGTATATTACCATTTGAAAAAAATAATGTTGACTGCCGCATCCCGACCACCATTTGTCCACCATAAGAATGAGTGTCTGTACGAACGAGTGGGAATGAATCCACAACTCATTAACACGTGCTAAACTTTCCATGCTGTATTTCTGAGAGAGAAAAATAAAAATGTGCTCCTCCCTCATCACTGTTTTTTCTATCAAAGATAAAAAAAGTCCTACCGGCCTCGTCACTTTTGAAAAAAATGTGCCCGAGAAACATTTATGTTTTTTATGCAAACTTATAACACTCAACATAAGTTGATCATGTGCTCATGAAACGCCTTTGTTTGACCATGAATAGCACGTGCGCAATATCACTGCTTGCTGTAAAGAGAAATGACACAAAAACTCACTTCCCAAATTCTGAATGGTAATCGAAACAGAGCATAATAAACGTCAACGTCAACGTTCGGTTGGTGCGTGTATGGAATCGACGTTAAACTGCAGCATTATGAACTGGTACAGTTCCTGAAGACCAGTTAGTGGTAGAATCGTACGTTGAAATAGCACAACCCCAATTCCTGGCATTACCCCAAATTTTCGCATCCAGAATGGAGGGGAGCATTACTCATTATTGTCAATTTGGGCATATTGTACACATGACGTCATTCGACGTCGTAATCTACCCTTTGTTCAAACACAATGGGTAACGTCACCTCACTACAGGGCCTCGTTTCTCAAAACGACCGTAGTTCGTCTATGTTAATGTATGGGAGTTAGTATGTCATCTTAGCGCTTCCAAGGTTTCGTGGAATGGGGCCCAGAAGTTGACCAGAACCATTACTATGGTGCACGCATTCCAGAATTCATGAGGCATCAACGCTGGTTGGGTTTGGCGAACCTTTTTCTATCATGTGAAAAAACATCCCCAGGCAGTTTGCAATCATCTGGTGTGTTCAATATGTCATTGCAGTCACTACTGTGGTCCCACCCGATATTGACATTGTAACTTGAGTCGTTACGTCGCTCATGTTTTAAAGCGAGTCGCATTTATGTGTGTTGTCAATTTATAACATTCATTAGACGAATGGCAAACTGTCATGTTGATATTTTTGATAGCATGGCATTCACGCCATATTATGTGAGGCACATTATGTGAGGTATATTAAGAAAATCTAAAGTTCGTACATCGTAATAGCGAGTGGAAAAGAACAGAAACTGTTGCAGACGTCAGTTTCATTTAATAGTCATTTACTCTATAGTGTCTCGCCGACCAATGCAATAGAACTTTCTTATCGCTTCGTCTATACAGAATACTTAAGCCTAAATAATATGCTTGATGGTTGTACATTGACTGATTGAAAGACAACCCCGTATCCATGCTGCGGGCGTATAGTGTCGACCGGCAGACCAAAGTTACTGTATCAGTCAACAACAAGAGTGTTGACACCTGTAGGCCGGAACGGAGGGTGATAAGGGTATTAATGAGACGCGATAGATCGGAAATCACGCTTTGATCAGGTTTAACCCTAGTGGTAACGACGCCACGTGAACATGGCTTGACGCTAGCGTCCATTACACCTGCCCTGGGAGACCAATACGTTACATTGATCAATATGGACAAAAAACGTTAAAAAACAAAACAAAACAAAAAACTCCAAAACCGTTAGTTTTACCGTGCATTCGTACCGAGGGTAGATTATTTCTGCATTTCTATCTCGTGAAACGTGTCTCGTAAAACGTCTCGGAAAACGTGAAGCAAATGAAGCTCTGAACTGTTGGTGATACGTTAGAGACATAAGACACTGATTAACGTTTGCTGTTATATTATAAATATATATTTTGAAACGTTATCCACCAAGATGTTTCCATATCCCAAACTACATTCTCAACTACATTCCTACAACAGTGTATCCAACAGTCAACTACACGGAACTTTACAAATCCTGCTGCACAGACCAACAATTACCATTAGATCGGTCAAATACTTAGTGCCATTGCTTATTGCACCACTAATATATGCCACAAATATATACAACTAATATACTACACTAAACGCTGAATAAAAGTAAGTGAAAGCCATACCGTCCGAGCGTGATTTGTGTTGGTCAGTCCTCAGCTTTGTCAGTCTGTCCAACATGGCCTTCCGTTCCACGTCCACTCGCTTCGACATTGTCTACGGGGACACAAAGGTATGTGTTAGGTAAGGATGATCTAGAGATCTTCAGAACATCAGCGTTGATTTCCCAGATTGGTGCACATTCCAGGGTGAGCGTAACGACCTCTATTAGGCATCGATATGTGCTGAAGATCTGTGCAAGCCCCTTCAATACACTAAATGCGGCATTGGATCAACAGAATTCTAAATCACCCAAGTTTTGACTTAGTACCAAATCCGGGTGAAATCACTATCTCATGACGTCATCTTTGTAAATTCTGTAATTCCGTTCTCATTTATTTAATCACAGTTAGATCCGCCGTAGTTTATGAGCACGGGGTATACACCTGTAGGTGCCCTTGACGCCTGTTTGGCTGATTCCTGCCCTGCACGACATCCCCTGCAGGAGTGTCTATGGGGGCGTGTCGCCGCGCGGACCTCAATGTAAACAACCATTTCAGGCTCGGGCCTTGTGACGTTAGATTGTAATCGAACCCCTTCTAATCAAATACATGATAAATCGGAGGAGTGTTGATTTCGCCACTTTCATGTCGACCCTTGATTGATCCTCTGTAACAGTATTTCAAACGTTACAGTGACTGGTCGATAAATGTAACATTCTTAAACGAGCATGCTTTTGACATATACTACTATACCATTACATGGAAATAACTTGAAATTGATAATGTCTACTGGTTGTAAACAATATTAAGTATTGATTAAGTCATCGCCCTGACTGTAGACACAGTTGGAAGCACAACTGTATCTTACTTTTCATAATCGTCACTTTGTGTTATTCCATCTGATTTCCTTCCATGGAGTGAACCCGTGAAGGTCTACCCGGGGTAGAATAGGCCTTCAGCAACCCATGCTTGCCGGGAGACCCGTGAAGGTCTACCCGGGGTAGAATAGGCCTTCAGCACCCCATGCTTGTCATCGAAGGCGACTATGCTTGTCGTAAGAGGCGACTAACTTGATCGGGTGCATCAAGCTCGCTGACTTGGTTGACACATGTCATCGTTTCCCAATTGTGGAGATCGATGCTCATGTTGTTGATCACTGGATTGTCTGGTCAAGATCGTCGCCATATAGCTGAAATAGTACGGTGTAAAGCTAAACTCACTCACTCACTCACTCATTCATTCCACGGGGTGACTTAATATACAATATTATATATACTTAGCTCATTAGAATGAGTCAAGTTCGGTGGAAACTGTTTAAAGATGGGCTGTGGAATTCAACAGGGAAGGAGGGAGCCAGATTAAAAAGCATGGTAATCATATGCATGGCGTAGATATAGAAGACCGACAACCTCATGTCTCATGGCACCTGGGCCTGACAAAGGATTCAGCACGCTGGGGTCAAGGCTTCTGGTGTTTTATGAAAACTGTCTAGTAGGTTCATCATCTCTTATGAGAATTTCAGTTTGGAAGTAGATCTAGATATTTTGCTATGGTGATTTGTAGCCATGAATGAGGCTTGGGTTTTGGAAGCAGGCACTTTACAACACGCAAGGCGTAGATGTAAGGAAACGACCTCTAATGCTGAGGAAGTAATTTGGCTTCGGTATCCTTGGATTCCAAGTTTCCTCTCACAACGCCTGGTCCCGATTTCTCGAAACAAACTCGAGTCAGAGTTTTGACTTAAGTTACAATTTTTTGCTTAAATTTGAGAAAATACAATTCCCAAAATGTACTGAATTTGATATTCTACTAAAAATTAGTAGACACTTTGAGTTTATATTGCTTAGGTTGTTTGGGCTTTTTTATTATAAAAATGCAGATGAGTTGAAGGTTCAGCTGTTTGAAATTATCAAACTCATTTTGAAATTTGAATAAGAACTTCGGTTTGTTTCGAGAAATCGGGTCCAGACCTTTAATGGTCAATATCATGCTTATTCGCTTAAGGAACTGAGTGAGAATACAGAGGATCAACGTCGTGAATAACTTGTGTAAGGTGGTTCTTTCAACATTTCAATGCAGATGAGAAGAGGTCGGCGTCCGCCTTGGTTGCGATGCATGCATGCATATGACTTTGAACATTCTACCTTCTCTTCTGTATAGATTTAGATTTTGTTATAAATGTGTAGATAGATGTTCAGGGTCCATCTCTGGGTAGTCTGTTCTTGATTATCAACGTACACCTGCCTTGTAGTTTGAAAATTGCTAAGTGTGGCGTTAAACAACAAACAGACAAAATAGCAAAGCTGAAAACAAAACTGAACTCTGAAGTGTGAATCTGGTGTTAGGTTACAAACAGGATACAGCCAGGCAGTGCGTGCTTTCTGCGAGAGGGAGTGTGCAGACCTTCGTTAAAGTCTTATCAGGGGGTGTATGTGATAAATGTGGTGTAATACCGGAAGTATGTATGATATCGATTAACAGGCAGCGTGGATGATAAATAACATATTCTAGCTTCAAATCTGGTTGTAGTGATCTTAATGCCTACCGATACGAAAGGGATATTTGTTGGAAATGATTCGTGTACATATATAAATGAAAGTGTATCTGTTTCTTGTCCTGTCCGATTTATAATGATGAACCAAATGATTCAAATTGAGAGGGTTGATCTTAACACAGTGTTGGACGGTAATGTTGGTTGTATATAAAATATGTCTTTAAAACAGTACGACCATAATCCATTCCGTTAAACTATCGTGAGACTTTAAACCCCGCATATGTACCAGTCGTCTACTACTTTCAACACAAAACAGTTGTTTATGACCGCTTGCTTTCTGCTAAAAGTATTAAGTTTATGATCACGTGATTTTATATAAAGCCTTCACAGTCATAGCAGTGTAGTGAAGGGGTATTAACATAGGCCAACTTGGCTTAAATTCAGCAGCATACTCTTGTTGAGATGTAGGGACACATTTGATCTTGAAATCAAGTTGATATTTATCCAAAGATTACATATAAAATGATCAATTTGGTTGTAGAATCCAGAAGCATTATTATACTCGCACATGTAGATAGAAGTATATTCAAATCACTACATATGGGTTGGTTTAATATTAGGGCGCGGTTTCGAGCGTCTGTAGTGACTTTGGATTGACGCAGGTTTCAAATGGTAATAAACCGACACATGTCCACAAAGGCGAGTGTGTTAACAGTTTGGCGAGGTAAGACGAATATTGGAGATTTACCACTGGAAACCTATTCAAATCGTTATTGCCATTCAGAAAGTGGTCATACGTAACAACATTTACATAGAAGAATTACCTTTCTCAGGAAGGAACAGGGCCCTTATTCTCGAAACGTTCGTAGCCCTGGGGATTCTTAACTTTGATCGTAGTCTATGTGTTATGAATGGGCTTAAGAGGTCCGTAGGGTTACGAACGTTTCGAGAATAGCTAGCCTGATTCTGGTACGTTGAGGTGTAGTCGTATGCGTGATTCCAACAAACACTCTCATTATGAGGCACTTAATCGTAAGCAAAGTCACTCATCACAGTTTCCACAAGAAAATCTGAAGTCTGACAACTTGTAGACACGATCACGTACTTTGTGTACCCCTCTCATCTGATAGTGTGCGCTGGAATCCCGGGTGGGACTTTCAGCCTCCAAAAGTACTAGAATCTGTACTTTACTGTGAAAGTGAATTCCCAACTTTAGCACGTCCAGATTCAAATCTAAAGCGTTCGCTCGTCACTCCGAAGACCCGGGTTCAGTTATTCGCATGGGTACAAAGTGTGGGGCCCATTTCTGATTTTTCCCGCAGTGATGTTGCTGGAATACTGATAAACTATATTCACTCACTGACACCCTTGGGCACTGACATGTCAACACTAACGTATGTGTATCTACTGTAAATCACCTAACTATGTGGTGTACCGGTGTGGAGGCGTGAGGCAAGCCGCTTTGGGGTGGATTCCACCTAGTATATCATGGCGTGCCATCTTAACGCGCGGGAAAGACCGACGAGGGCTGACCGAGCTAGACACGAAACATTGGGTTGTGGGGTTATTTGTACCAACAGGACGCACATTTACACAGGGAACTGCACTGCTTCAGAAGACGGGTAACCCGTGCCTCCTTATGCTGATAGAATGAAACTGTATAACCTTTTGGGGGAACCTACTAAAACCAATATACCAGTAATGTCAGTGAAGATATATACACCGTCCATATTTACACTGGAGTCGACCATGTGACTTTCACAGTCCGTGACCAAAATCATGAGTCAAAAACCATAAATGAAAACATTATTGATAAATTTATTCAAAATATTAGTACAATCAAAATACGACATTCATATCATTTAACATCATATTGCGTAGAAGAGTATAAATCGTAAATATACTGCTTTGGCGTCGTGGATCCGTTGTATATGAAAGAACAAGACTGGGTGTTAATTACTGGCAAGTTATGGGAGAATTTGTCACCAGTGATTACAAGGCTACTCGAACGCTTTCCACACTGAAATCACTTTGGGTACGCCATAATGCAGGCGTGAAAAGAAGACTTGAAAATGCTTCGGTTAGACAGGTGGACTATTTTGGATGAGGTTTGGTTCGATTTTATAGGTCCATGAAGTGAATTGGTGTCCGACGTCTGCTTGAAGGTGGTCTTGTCTGGTGGCAGTCACAGTTCATGTACCGGAATATCTTCACGCAGTGCTCTCCCTTTACACTAAATTCCGTCGCCACCAGATGTCCCTCTCGGCCGACGCTGATGGAATGTATTGCACCTGCGCCGTCTACAGGGGAGAGTAGTTGTTGTAGGAGAACCCCCCTCTCGGTGTACAGGTTCACTGTATGGTTAAGGGTGTCGGAAACGAGTACTTCACCAACAAGGTTCACACAGATACCCCCTGGAACAAGCGCGAGAGCCTCTCCACAAGAACTGGGCCGGAACTTGTTTAGACAGCGGCCATCATACGCAAAGAACTTGACCTGGGAATCAACTGGGTCACTAACTATGATTTCTTCCTTGTTGTTGGTACAGATCTGAACTGGGCAGCTGGAAGTGGCTTTCCCGCCAAGTTTAAATGAGCACAACAGTTTCCCAACTCGGCTATGTATTTCAATTGTCCTTGCAGTTGTTGCCACTATGATCTTGAAGGAGACATCACAGGCAAGGCTATATGGTTCGTGTTCGGTAGGAAAAAGATATTTAAATTTTCCTTCCTCTGTGAAGACTTGTATTCTCTTGTTGCGTCTGTCTGCCACAGCCAGATCGCCATTGGGCAGCTCACAAACGTCAACGGGCTCATTAAACTGTCCTGGTTCCGTGCCTTTGACTCCAAACTTCACCTTGTACACACCCATCTGATTCAGGATTTGGACGCGGTGGTTTTGACTGTCCGCAATGACGAGGTCGCAGGAGTCAGTAGCAACCAGGCCGCGTGGGTAGTGGAAGTCGCCGCTCTGGGTTCCGAGCTCACCCGTCCGCAGAAGAAGCTTGTCTGGTCTGGACAGAAAAAAAGGGTTATTCTCTTCACAGGGTATACTCTTGACTGAGGCGTTAGTTTTGTGAAGAATGGCACTGTTGAAATAGGGAAGTTTCCTGATCAAATCACACTGAATTTGTTACCAAACTGGGGTAACATGTTTAGAAATAGAAAATAATTTGGAAAACGACTTTGAAAGCGGCATAAAAAACAACGTTGTTTGGGAAAGAGTTTTTTGCTTGTTTTATTGTTTTAAAGCTGCACTAGGCAATATTTCAGCTGTAAGGCGGCTGTCTGTAAATAATCGAGTCTGGACCAGCCAATCCAGTGATCAACAGCATGAGCATCATCTCAGGTAATTTGGATACTATGACATGTATCTAAGAAGTCAGCGATCCTGACTACCTGATCCCTTCGTCTCTTACGTCAATCATGGGTTCGTGAAGACCGATTCTAACCGGTCCTTCACAGATGGATAGTGTAGTTTCGTAAATACTGATGACATAACATTAATAAAATCAAATGGCAATATATACGAAAATCAGGCGTGACCAGGTACTGACGGTCTCTTGCCCTGCGTCCTCTCCTCTGGCTTTTTGTGCAAATTCTTCGTGAATTCATACGTCTGTCTCAGGCCACGTGACAGGAGTTTCGCTTCCCAGTCCCGCGGGTCTCTCATCTCTCGGGCAAACTCGGGTCCACAGTCATGCGCTGCAATGAAACGATATAAGGGCGAACATGACACTCCAAGTTAATACAGCTAAGGAAAAGATAGAGATTCTTCGTACGGAAAAGGGAATATTCTGACGAAGTTCATAGCATGTTTAATGGCACCATTGATCAAAGAAACTTTACAGCGAAACGTATAATAAGGGTTAAATAATTTATGCAGCTTATAAGAACAAGGCTATTGAAATAATTGGATTCTTTCCTTTGCTCCATGGTTCATGACTCGTAGTTGTATAGGTGAAATAATGACGATTTTTGCACAACTAATACATACAGCAGTGGGTTGTATCGTTACTTGAGGGGACATAATTGAAGCGTCCGTAAAATACCATCGTCGATGTCAAAGTTCTGGCAGGTTGCATAGAATGTTACTCTTCACCACATAAAACAGAGTTGACGAGGGCACATTCAGTATATCAGAATGTTGGATATCAGTAACTGAGTGTCTCTCATCTTCATCAACAGGATCACAGTCCGTACAGAATTAGATGCATTATGTAGCTAAAGATAGTAACAGGATCGAGTGGTCAAGTTCGGTGACTGTTGATGCATGGCATCGTGACGCAAATTTGTAGATGGATGCTCATAATGCCAATCACTGGATTGTCTGGACCTGCCTCGATTATTTACAGACAGTAGAGCTGGAATATTACTGAGTGAAAGCGGCGCTAAGCAGCAATAAAAGAGGGTAGGCCAAATCCCCATACACACCGAAAGAGAACCACATCTGAACATGGGGAGTATGTTTCGTAAATCTGTCTTCCCTGAATAAACATTAAAAATAAGGTAGGAGTGGACGCATATCTGGAAACGTTATTCTTCAATGTTCTTAACTCGTTTACGTACAAGTATCATAACACATTTAGGCGAACTCTATTGTTAATCTAAGTTTTATTTAGGACTATTTTCCTTTTTCTTTAACGGTTCAATTTTAACTAACATTCCAGCTTGGACAGCACTTACTGAACCTTCAGACAGGGACATATCTTTACTCCCCCTGTAACAATATTCAGCAGTGTAACTGTGGAGGTGGAATGTTGGAACAGCAGAATTGGTCTTCACTCATCCCGGAGTACATGTTTCGAAGAAAAGGGTTTACAGAAGAGTAGGAGACTAACCTGGCCTGTCCCCATTCGACTTGTACAGGTGTCTGTTGGCATCATGGTACAGTTGTCTGTAGGACCTGACGGGGGCCCTGGGGTTGGGGGATGTGTAGCCCAGGCTGTACAGTCGGTAGCGGGACAGGTAGTCGACCATACTTCACCTGACACAACACAGTCGATTACAATTATAGAGAAGTGAAAACATATATTTCTCAAGGGAGATTCTTTATCATAAACGCGATTTGATTGCCTTTAGAGACGAAACAGAAGAACATCATCAACAAGGACAGGCCGTGATGTCATCTTCAGTGACGTAACAAATCAATAATGTGGCAGACACAACTATGTACATAGGGATTTTATTATTTTAATGTTTTCTGTTCTGTATATGTATATCTGTAGGCTGCTTAATAGGTCATGTGTCCCTCAAGCCCTTAACGAACCCAAGCCATGACGTGATCAACTGATTGGCCAAGCTAAACCTCCAAATTAAAATCTTTGTCTAATAGCCTGCACTCTGCACAAAGTCACCACACAGACAAGTTGACAGACACTTGACAAATCAGGTTAGTTTAATATATCTCTGTATGTTTATATCATTTCACTTATATGTTGTAATAAGTTAAATATGTTCTATTAAACTACACTAGGCGTCTGATATTGCCTAAATGTCATCCATTATCTATAAACATAAATATGCTAAGCCAGGCTTAGCAGCTGTAAGGTTCCTTTTGTAATTACTAACAACTTTTCTATATCTTTGCGCTTGCGTGCATGAGAAATTTAAGTCCGAATGTGTTGTAGAATAGTCCTATTTTAATTCTGTCGTTTAGGTATGTGTATACAATATGCGCATATAACATTTCACACAGCACATAAGTTTTAAGCGTCTTACTCTTAGTTATGATAATAATTACATTTTATTCAGATATATTCGGGATACAGACTGTTGCTGTGCTCTGTCGTCACCCCAGTCTCACCCACAGGGTAGGCTCATTGTTTGAATCATTCATTTCTGGTTTGCATTATTATCCATGTATTCCATTAACTACTAGCATATCCATTACAGTAAAACACTGTAATATAGATCAGTTACCATCTAACCCATGTATTGTGTAAACAACTTCGTGACCTTGTTTAACTTAGAATGTTTATTCATATACGTCTTGTTATGCACTCAATAGGATAAGTCGTAACTTTATCGTGTATTTCATGTTTGCTAGTCTGTTTGTAGCCACTGGTAATAAGTATTGCACACTGATGATTTTATGTACTATTCATTGTATCACTATTTCTGTAAATATTTCAGGGTGACTTATCGACCACGAAAAATAAAGATTCCTCTGGCAATAGCTCACACCCGTAGCGTGTGTTTGTCGTTTGTGCATTCACTGCCCTGCTACAATAATGGTTTGTATAGTGTCAGTGCATAATTGGTGTCAGGCAGGGGAAGCCAATCAATTCAACATCAGGTTTGGCTATCGTTTCGGAAATGTGGCTCTCCCGAAATATAACCGTATAATCAGCTACTTCCGCGCTTTCATATCGCCATATACAATGATATAAGTTTAGTGCAAAATGACGACGACAAAGCGAATTGACAACTAGTTTTTTGTCAATAACGTCAACAACGCTATCTTCAGGAATTTTGGTCTCGAATGATATAATTTTTCCAATTTTGAGTGACTCTTGGCATTTTTTTCCATTTGTGTCAATGTATTTTCCTCTATTTCACTCCCCTTGTTTCTTTCTGACCAAAATGTGGGTGTCTTTATGAACGAGTATTTGCCTACATAGATACCATGCTAACATGCTATGGTCTTGTTGGAACACAGTCACAACAACGAAACAATTGAAACGAACTTTTGATCCGTGATCGAACATTGACAGTCAGCAGAGTGAGTGAAAGCAGCAACAATGACGTTGCATCAAAATTGTGACTTTACGTCAAACGCTAACATGTATTACAGTAGACTGGGTACCACTAGATGCTGTCCCCGACAAACGTCCAGATCTCGGGGCATCTCTTTGATTGGTAATAGTATATTTTTTAAATCGTTATTTAGTTATCTTCATTATGTATACAGAGGACAAATACTGAAGTTTCAAACTAGAACATAGATTATGAACAGGTGTTTTCTTACTGTCACTTTGTGATAAAGGGATACACTTGGTATCACTCGCTCATATCCATATATTACTCGTTACCTCCCCTTGACGAGTGCTTCTAACATCAGTTTCTCCTGTTCTTTCTTCAGATATTTCCAGTCGATTACTCATTGTCATTCTGATGAAGCCATGGGCAAAGAACGTATTTGTGTTCATTATGTTAATCGGGTTATGAGAAAAACAGTTAACTGGATGATTCCTGTGATTTTTCCACAAACATAAAGAGAAGGACTGCTTGAGCTTGATGATCAGCTCTGACCAGTTCCTGGTGATCGGTTTCAGGAGACTTCTAATGATTACACCAAAGGAAACATCGACTACGTGTTTACGCTATGTTGGGGCACCTCAAAAACATTATCTTATGAAATATGTCAATTTTTCATGATCCAGAATTAACCGTAACCAAGATGAGAGGCAACATGGTTAAAACAGGAGTGTCCTTGTTCACATATCGATCTTATTTCTTTCAGCGTGATGTTGTAGAGGTGTGTGTTTAGTCTGTTGATACAGGTCTGGTTAATTCCCAGTTGTTATTTAGTCATTTAGAGCTCTTGTTTTATAATTCTACACGATGAATATTAAATTGGGGCATACCTGTTTGGGGGAAATAACTGCCACATTACCGCAATATCGTATGGTAGTGCTATAGTATCCAAACTGAACACCTTGTACATGGGTCACTGACGGGTCAACATTCATTTCTAAGTACAAACGAACCTAAACCTAATGGCTAATTTTCTTGGCAATCAGCGGCAAAAACTACATTTGACGTTAGATTGTATGAGATTCAACGCTATGTATGTTATTACGAGATAATTGATCACTCACAAGTTGAATAATTTATTAACGTGACAGGTCTAAGAAATCTGGTAATTATATCACTAGTTATCACACAACAAACTCCAGTACTGATACCAATAAATTATTACCCGACAGACGTAAATATCAACAATTTTTAAAGTAAATTGTTAAATCATGGTAATAAACAAAAGGGAGATAACTCGATGTGTGAACGTCTTTGTCGCCTGTCACAGTTATTGACAGTATGATCAAATATCTCGCGTCTTTTCCTCAAGTTAACTCATATGGACAAAACAACAATTGCTGTTCACAGTATGACCTCCTGTCATTATTGTCATACTGAAAAGTTAAACATGTTTCAATTTATACCGACCTACCCCTCTCGATATCACAGTCTTATCACCATGATGACATTCGATCCGATAGCAACGCGTCGTTGACAACCAGCAAAAGCCCAATACGCATGCGCGCGACCATTGCATAACTATCGTATCCCAATGTTTGTCACAGAAAGCATTTTGAACTTTTTAGTTAATAATAGAAGATTTAACTTGACCGTGAACGAATATATATTGTCGAATTCTGTTAAAGACATAAGAATGATAATTCCATTAATGACTAAAATATTCAATAGATATTTGCGACACGTTACTTTCTCCGAGGTAAATCGAAATACTGAAAAAAGGAGGATGTAAGAAAAGCAGAGATGCCAAACTGGGTTAAATTCTTCACCAAGGGCGTGAGTCAATTCGTGTGTGAAAGTGACAGGAGTGGGAGGAGGGACATGTGGTGTTACCTGCTGTAGGCTACAACAGTTTGGTCACAGTGTATATTCCTGGAATAGATGTTAAGAATGTTGTTGAGAATTTAGGGTACATGGTAAGGGGTGAAATATTATCGAATTTGGGCCATGTGTTTTGGAGTGGTGTTTCTTGTCTTTCCAAAATTAAAAAAGACACTTCAACTCCAAGTGTACAGAATCCTGAATATCAAATAATTTTTTCCTTAGCGTCTCGACTCACCATCCAGAATTCAGAGGATGGTCTAGAGTGGCATTATTTGCAAATGTCGCGTTTGGACAAACGGGTGACTTTATGACAACAAAGCATGACTTGTCCTTACTCCTGTTTTAGTCAACATGAAACACACCCAACACAAAAACCATGAACACTATATCAACACCCTGCCACACACACGACGAATTGAATTGATCCATGCTCATGACATCAGTCATTGGTTTGTATGGTCCAGCCTCGAATGCAGCTAGAATAGTGACGAGTGCTGCGTTACACAACAAACGAAAACAGACAAACAAGCCATATGCATGTACTGGGATCTGGACACAAATATAACACTGTTCTTATGAAACATATAAAAGACTCAATGCTTTCATGTTCTTCTGGTGGAAGAGGCTTTGATTTGGAGGTATTTCCATTTGTTTATTTTGGGGGAAAGCATTTCCCGGATTTTTGTGAAACACAAACATGTTCCCTGAGCGAATTACTCATGTGCTGATGTATGTTTGTGTTTAATTTAGTGTTGAATCTAGACTTGCCACATATTGTACACTTTCTTGGACATCATTGTTACATACAGGACCTGTATGACAGACGTTTAATTTTGCTTGTATCCCCACTCTTTACAGTCATTTTGTACATTACCTCAAACTGTAGAAAGGGTTGATCTTATGAGACATAACCGCACAGAGCTGTCATTTCAAAATTATGTTACAATACTTAATACACAAAATTGAAGTTGGAACTTAATTTATACGCACCATAACATTTGAAGAATTCATCTAGTAAGATCAAATGTGAAGACCGTATTGAAAATCAAGCATCTTCATTATGTCCACACTAATATAGATCTAATGTATCTCGCAAGAAAAAGGCTGGAGTTTTCTTCAAAAATAGGATTGTATCACACAGTCCCAAACTCGCATTTTACGTTTTATATACATTTCAGGTTGTTTCATAACATTCCACCCAAAACCACATTGTCCGTAAATAATGTTCATACTTTCTTATTTGTAAAAATTAAAGTGTGATTAACACCATACGAAGAAACCGATTCTGTAAAACCGTTTGCAAATGTTTAAGAAATACATCATGTATTACCATACAGTACAGAATGGAACCCTTTGTTTATGTATACTCAGGGCAACTGTATCTTTTAAAAAAACGCATCCTTAGAATTTTACAAGATTTTTCCGTTGCAAGTTTATGTAACGGATTTTATGCCCAAGTGATTACATTTCATGTTCATCGTATCGTCAGGTGTAGAAATCAAACTGTCACTATCTCTGGCGTCATATAGATGTATATGAGGCATACGGGGAAAGTGGGGCTGATGTAAAGACTGACAGGCCTCTATTGTAAAGGTAAGCATATCAGTGACGCACCAGGCGCATTTCCTGGAAGGATCGAGCTCTTGGATGGTGTCATATTTGGAACTATAGTTTTGGTTTGTGACTGAAATATAACGATAACTCGGTTTTTCAGCTGTCTGTAATATCACTTGGGGAAACAGTATACTGCTCGAAGCAACGACCTTGACCTGCTCCGGAAGTTGTGGAATTTACAAAATGGCTGCTTCTCCAAACACTTCTGCGGCTACACTCACGCCAAAGAAGAAAGATGAATCATTCCTTGATAAAATAGGAACTTTAGCTAGAAAGAAGAAAGCCAAAGAAGGTTTGCAATTGTGAATGTATTTATTTTGTTGTTTTCAAATGTTTTGATGAAGTATTTATGTAGCTCTTTATTCAGCCTCTCCCAAAAATGTCCCGGGTCGAGCCTAAATATCCATAAAAGGACATTTCGCTGTGTTCTCGATTGGATTTGAATATTTTTTATCGTCTTTGTTATATTTACACGTTCGTGGCTATTGTATGTGAATTAAAGTAAAGTTATATCGGTGTAGCTGCCCTCTTGTACTCTTGTGACTCACGATGACAGCACTGAACACTGAGAACAGTCATCCGACCAAGTAAACAGATGATTGCTGGATTTGTGGGGCACAGTCAGTCCTGCATACCTGAGACCACATCAGTTCAGGCCTCCCAGAACCTTTGAAGCTTAATATTTCCCCATAAATTATCGTTAGTTTACAAGAGCAATTTATTTCATTATTACCTCTTAATGTTGACAATAAAACTCCTGTGATTTCGATTATATTGTTTTCGAGTATGATACCCAACACAACCATTGGAGTATTGGGATGGATGGCTCAAGTGAACTTAACCTTTCTTGCCACATCAGCAGCTTTTATGGGTGCGATTATGGAATATGTTCTCGACCTTGTTTTGAGACTATTTTATCATGCATGTTTATATTAGTGGTTAAAACCCAGCTGTGTCAGCTGGCAAAAATTTTCCATTTATTACATTGTTGCAACAGTTTTTTTATGCAAAGAGTACAAAAACAGTAGATGTGCAATTTGGAAATCCAAATTTTATCAAATGATGTGATTACACTGGGATCGTGCCACCAAACGCAAACTTAATGGAACACACATAATTTTGCCTGTATTCTTCATACTTGATATACTCATTGAGTGTATGCATTTTGTATTATTTACAAACCTCAAATGATTACAGATATATAGGTAAGAACCACACATGTTGTAAATTTTTATCTGTGATCTGTATTTACCAAATCCATGTGTTCCATTTCAGTAGGTACATAAAAGTCATTTTTCAAGTCACTTGTATCATCAGTGAACCAATCCATATCCTGTCATGAATTCAAATAATCAATCGTGGTCACTGAACTAAAATCATTACAGTTATGTTGAAGAGTGTGTTTTTACTTGGTAATAGGTTGTTGTTCATCAAAGTGAGATATGCAGCATGAATACATCCAAGCCATGCAGTAGGGTAACTTGTGTTATTTTGTAGTAGGCCCCCTATGGCAGGTTTTAAGGATCATTGTTTGCAACTGTTGCTTTGGGTTTTTTGCAGAAAGTATCATTTATATGTTTCATCTTTAGCAATTGCATGGCGTGTTTGTTAAAATGTTATGCTTGTCGTAAGAGTTGACTAACAGGATCGGGTTGTCAGGCTCGCTGACACGGTTGACACATGTAATCGGTTCCCAACTGCGCAGATTGATGCTCTAGTTGTTGATCACTGGATTGTCTGGTCCAGACTCAATTGTTTATAGACCGTCGCCATATAGCTGGAATATTGCTGAGTGTGGCGTAAAACTAAATTCACTCACTCACTCACTCATTCACTCGCTCACTCACTCACTCAAATATTCATGATTCATGATTCATTACTATATATTAAAAGTAATCAAATATCATATTTGCATCATTTTTTATTTGTTACACCCATGGTAAATAACTAATAACCTGTGATGCAAATTGTCATAATACTGTTACAAACACATGTGTCAATATCTGACTAATGTATGCTTTATGAATAAAGAAAAGTATTTAATATGCAAGAGAGTGGTAGCCTTCTGTTGTTAAAGGTTTGATTTTGCTCAAAAGAAGTCATTTAAAACATTTTCCGGTCAGTTTTTGCTTGAATGCTGCTAAAAGTGATAACAAGGAAGGGTGTGATCAGTCATTAGATTGTCTTGTGGAGACTTAATTTCATAGGCTACTGCTTTCATTCTTAGACATAATGATATGCATCATTTTCTAGTGACTGAGCTTCAAGAGGAAGGGAAACATGCCATTGAATCTCCAACCAGCCCATCTGCCCCAGACATTGGACCAGAAGGATATCTTCTTGGTAAGTAAGGGAAAGAAGCATCTCTCACACTTCGTCATTCATTTAGTAAGAACACTTCGTGTTAGAGCTGCTCCTGTTTTATCCAAGTAGTGATCATGCATGGAGTCATCTTTACCCGTCACATGACAGAGTATCAGCAACCAGTTCACCTACACCAAAGATATTGCTGTTTTGTTGAAAATGTTACAAGGTGCAGCAAGAACATTCATCATCTGTTACTGTTCCCCACGCAACATTAAACACTTGCTTACATCTCATTACTGTTACTGTTTGCAGTAAATATTTCAATGAAAAACAGTGGATATTGGAAACTGATTTCATGTAGAATAAATTTCCAACTGTTGATTATGTTTCATTCATAATTTACCCTTTGCAAATGTGAATAGCTATGAGCGTATTTATTTATTTAAAAATAAAACACATAAATCAATATACCATGATATATTGTAGTCATGTTTATTAGGTGTACCTATCTTGCTCTGACACTGGTGTATGAATAATATGACCATAAACTTTAAATTTAATGATATAACAAACAGTAGTTGGATCTACTTACAAGGAAACAGTTCACGAAATGTTGTATCCATGTGACAAAAACATCCATATTCTCTGAAATTAGTGTGTGTATCTTAGCATGCTTTTGTGAATCTTGTGTATTTTTGGTAACCTTTTTACAGGTGAGAAGGAAGAAAGATCCATGATCGAGCCAGGATCCCGAGATGATCCCAAGTTGAATCAGCTGATCAAGGTGAGCCATGGACTTGTATCTATAACTTTTAAGGCTATTGAGGGTAACTTCATAAGCAGTATGAATAATGCTCTTGCAGCGAGTGAGTGAGTGTAGTTTTACGCGGCTTTTACTAGCAATATTCCAGCAACATCACTGCATGCAACTTCAGAAAAAGACTGCACACATTGTAGTAATTTGTACCCTTGTGGTCAATCGAACCAGGGCCTTAGGTGTGGGTACGCTTTAACAACAAGGCTACCACACTGCCCCTAAAGCCCTTGGAAGTTAGAAATGATGCTGAAAACATAATGAAGTAAAACATAATGAATGTGTGCAAGTTTAGTAGCTATTTATGGCTGGGACAATAACATTTCATGGAGATTTTTGTAAGTAAAATAGTGTCAGTAATCTCTGATTTTATCTAGAGGTTCAGATGTGTGCCTTGAGAATTGAGATGTTAGTATCAAAGATTAGGACTAAAATGTAAAAAAGTGTTGTGCTGTTCTATGATAACGATCTGTGTTTTTCAGGTGCTTCTTGACTGGATAAATGATGAGCTTGCAGATCATCGTATCATTGTGAAGGATATTGAGGAAGACTTGTTCGATGGCCAGATTCTTCAAAAACTCATTGGTAAAGTATTAACATCATTGCTTGATTCAAAGAAATACAACCTGTCATAGTCACTCATGAAATCCATGTGAAACTCATTAAAACTAGTGACTGAGTCATGTTTTGTACATTTGTATATGTAATCAGTGTTTTGGTGCATGTTGGTCATTAGTGTTTTAATTTATTTGCTGCTAATAAAGAAATTCAAATCAGTACAGATATTTTCACAGATCATTCAGGTGATATACCTGTAGGTATTTGTGGGCAGTGAAAATTATTGGGGCATTGATCGTTCTTCAGGAAATATGTGTAGGATCTGAAGTTGTTCCATTATATTATAATGTGTGACATATTTAATACATATAGTAGTACCGGTAAGTAATTGCGATTGAGAGATTGACCTGGTGGATCATGCTTTGTGGTATCTACCAGAAGGTCTGGAGAATCCAGGGTGGTGCTGGTAGTTGTGTAGGATCCATTGTGGTACTGGTACGTATACTGGGATCCAGGGTGGTGCTGGTAGTTGTGTAGGATCCATTGTGGTACTGGTACGTATACTGGGATCCAGGGTGGTGCTGGTAGTTGTGTAGGATCCATTGTGGTACTGGTACGTATACTGGGATCCAGGGTGGTGCTGGTAGTTGTGTAGGATCCATTGTGGTACTGGTACGTATACTGGGATCCAGGGTGGTGCTGGTAGTTGTGTAGGATCCATTGTGGTACTGGTACGTATACTGGGATCCAGGGTGGTGCTGGTAGTTATGTAGGATCCATTGTGGTACTGGTACGTATACTGGGATCCAGGGTGGTGCTGGTAGTTATGTAGGATCCATTGTGGTACTGGTACGTATACTGGGATCCAGGGTGGTGCTGGTAGTTATGTAGGATCCATTGTGGTACTGGTACGTATACTGGGATCCAGGGTGGTGCTGGTAGTTATGTAGGATCCATTGTGGTACTGGTACGTATACTGGGATCCAGGGTGGTGCTGGTAGTTGTGTAGGATCCAGGGTGGTACTGGTACGTATACTGGGATCCAGGGTGGTGCTGGTAGTTGTGTAAGATCCATTGTGGTACTGGTACGTATACTGGGATCCAGGGTGGTGCTGGTAGTTATGTAGGATCCATTGTGGTACTGGTACGTATACTGGGATCCAGGGTGGTGCTGGTAGTTATGTAGGATCCATTGTGGTACTGGTACGTATACTGGGATCCAGGGTGGTGCTGGTAGTTGTGTAGGATCCATTGTGGTACTGGTACGTATACTGGGATCCAGGGTGGTGCTGGTAGTTGTGTAGGATCCATTGTGGTACTGGTACGTATACTGGGATCCAGGGTGGTGCTGGTAGTTATGTAGGATCCATTGTGGTACTGGTACGTATACTGGGATCCAGGGTGGTGCTGGTAGTTATGTAGGATCCATTGTGGTACTGGTACGTATACTGGGATCCAGGGTGGTGCTGGTAGTTGTGTAGGATCCATTGTGGTACTGGTACGTATACTGGGATCCAGGGTGGTGCTGGTAGTTATGTAGGATCCATTGTGGTACTGGTACGTATACTGGGATCCAGGGTGGTGCTGGTAGTTGTGTAGGATCCATTGTGGTACTGGTACGTATACTGGGATCCAGGGTGGTGCTGGTAGTTATGTAGGATCCATTGTGGTACTGGTACGTATACTGGGATCCAGGGTGGTGATGTTAGTTGTGTAGGATCCAGGGTGGTACTGGTACGTATACTGGGATCCAGGGTGGTGATGTTAGTTGTGTAGGATCCAGGGTGGTACTGGTACGTATACTGGGATCCAGGGTGGTGATGTTAGTTGTGTAGGATCCAGGGTGGTACTGGTACGTATACTGGGATCCAGGGTGGTGCTGGTAGTTTTGTAGGATCCATTGTGGTAATGGTACGTATACTGGGATCCAGGGTGGTGATGTTAGTTGTGTAGGATCCAGGGTGGTGCTGTTAGTTGTGTAGGATATTGCTGGTAGTTGTATGGGATCCAGAGTGGTACTGGTAGTTGTGTGGGATCCAGAGTGGTGCTGGTAGTTGTGTAGGATCCAGAGTGGTACTGGTAGTTGTGTGGGATCCAGAGTGGTACTGGTAGTTGTGTTGGATCCAGGGTGGTGCTGTTAGTTGTGTTGAATCCAGGGTGGTGCTGGTAGTTGTGTGGGATCCAGAGTGGTGCTGTTAGTTGTTTGGGATTCAGGGTGGTGCTGGTAGTTTTGTGGGATCCAGGATGGTGCTGTTAGTTGTGTGGAATCCAGGGTGGTACTGGTAGCTGTGTGGGATTAAGGGTGGTACTGGTAGTTGTGTGAAATCCAGAGTGGTACTGGTAGTTGTGTGGGATCCAGGGTGGTACTGGTAGTTGTGTGAAATCCAGAGTGATGCTTGTAGTTGTGTGGGATCAAGGGTGGTACTGGTAGTTGTGTAGGATCCAGGGTGGTACTGGTAGTTGTGTGGGATGCAGGGTGGTACTGGTATCTGTGTGGGATTCGGGATGGTGCTGGTAGTTGTGTAGGATCAAGGAGGGTGCTGGTAGTTGTGTAGGATCTGGTTTAGTGGTGGTATTTGAGTAGGATTTGGTTTAGTGGTGGTAGTTGTGTAGGATCTGGTTTAGTGGTGGTAGTTGTGTAGGATCAAGGGTGGTGCTGGTAGTTGTGTAGGATCTGGTTTAGGGGTGGTAGTTGTGTAGGATCTGGATTAGTGGTGGTAGTTGTGTAGGTTCTAGTTTTGTACAGGTAGTGTCCAGAGTTTTGTTGCTGTATCGTGCAGGACGGTATCTTTCAGAGAAGTTGTGCAGAATCCGTGTAGAGGCTCCTGAAGTGACACAGTCGGAGATCGGACAGAAGCAGAAGTTGAGGGTCGTCCTGGACTACATTACCTCAATCCTCAACCTACCACAGGGCTGGAACCAGCTGAAGTGGAGTGTCGACAGTAAGCTCACACATCCCATCTTACACCTTGAGGGCTGGGGCAGGGGTGGACTTGTGATGACATACCTGTCTTTTGTATGAGAGACTGGTGTGGTCTGCAGGACCAAGTGAAGTGCTTGACCCTAACTGATTCAATACGCATGGCAAGCCAAGTTAGGTGTAACCTCATTGAGTCAGAGTAAAGTGCCCCGAAAATCTAGTAAGCATATTGGTTATTACAAGTCATAAAAATTCAGATCGCTCTATCATGGATGGTGCAGTTTTGTCAAATCATTGTTACATTTTGTGATGGTAAATGAATATGTTAAAGAGTTCCATAGCTACAAGAAATGATTGACAGCAGAGTGAAGTATGAACTAATGATCATGTACCAAACTTATTGGAAGCACGTATGATGTTTTTGACTGTTTTATTATGCAGGTATCCACTCCAAGAACCTGGTAGCCATCCTCCATCTACTGGTGGCGCTGGCCAAGCACTTCAAGGCTCCAATCAGGCTGCCCGACAATGTCTCTGTCATCCTCGTCATTGTGCAGGTAAGTTTCATGTTCAGGTCAGGAGGCCCTGTCGTGTACAGGAAGTGATAAGTAGCACCATGGTTTATCTCAGTCACACCAACATCCAATGATGTCTGTCAACCAAGACCAGCAACCACCAGCCTTTATTACAGAACTTCTTGTCCGGGTGATTATCATTTGGAGATTTAAGATGAGCTTTTCAGCATGTGCATAATTTGCACACTGCTTCTTGTACTATGGTCCCATGTTTGTGCAGGTAAAGTTTCATGTCTGATATAATTATAGTGTCCGCTCATTTTAACATGAGCCTTGTCAGTGTAATGTCACACATTTATTTGGACATTATCTTGGCATTGGAATTAGATTCCAGCTGAGTTTCTTGTCATACATAGTTATCAGTAAGCAAGGATAACTAGTAAGACCTGATTGTTTTAAGGATGAGAATCATTACCAGCTCGCTGGGCAGGTCAGGTTTTACCTATCCTTGGAAGTTTAATGATCATTTGTTCATGAGAATTTCATAAAATGGGGATCACTGCGAATCCCCATGGTCTGTTTTATGCTATCTTCCATCAGCTGTTGGCCCATATATGTACTGTATTATGTGTAGAAATATATATTTATCATTACATGCTAGATGTAAGAGTAAAACTTTTAACTCCATTTTGCACAATGAGAAGGCCAGCTTTAGTTAACACGTTAACATGTTGACTGCCACCACAAGTGTACTCACAGTATCAATGTCTGCTCAAATATGCTGCTACAAGTTATCTCGTAGCTATATCACTATATCAGTGGTATTTTAAGACAAGTTTCACATGCTGGCAAAACAGACTCAAGAAACAAACTTCTCCTGGCAGTAACAAAGAACTCCAGGAGATGTTTGGCTCTTGTGCATATTTTGTCAACATTTGAAACTTGTTTTAAAGTACCAATGATGTATCTACAAGATAACCCAAAGTGGCAAACTTGACTAGAATTGATACTACAAGTATACTTGTGAGAGGCAGTCATTGTGTTAAATTAATATACTGCTCCGAGTGATGTTAAACATCAGCTACTCACATATTAATGTGTGTTGCTCGATTGTTTATGGGGGAATTATCACCCATACACTGATGATATGCAGCTAATATTCCAAAATCTGATAGTGATATGGCTTGATCAGAGACAGGAAATGTGTTTAGTCTACTGTTACTGTAGGTAAGTGATTCAGTTTTGAGAGGGCGAGACATTGAGAGGAGGCTCACATATTACTCTGCGAGTAGTAGCAGTGGCAGCTGTTTGATTCAGGGTGACAGGAAGTTGTTGTATAGAGGGTTATCTCCCTTCCACTATCAGCATCTCACAGGACAACTATTTTAAGATTGGTGTTAACAGTTCAGTTTCTTTACATTGGGGTTTTGCACTACCCTCAGCAATATTTCAGCTGTATAACAGATATACTGTTAATTGTCAAGTCTTGACCAGATAATCCAGTGACTGACACCATGAAAATTGTAATGGAACGATGCCAGGAGACTGTTATCATAGGACAAGTGGAATGGTAATGGAACATTACAATAAGAACTTGGTCAGTCATTTAAAAATGCCTGTTGGTTATCTGTTATATACAATATGTGTGCATATACAATACAAACTCGTTCTTTCCACACTATGCCCATGAAGATGCAGGTTAGAAGCTGTCTTCAGCAACCCATGCTTGTCGTAAAAGGCGACTAACGGGGTCAGGTGGTCTGTCTCATTGACTTGGTTGACACATGTAATTGTACGGCAGCTGCATAGATTGATGCTTATGCTGTTGATCACTGGATTGTCTTTCCCAGACTTGACTATTTACAGACCACTGTCATACAACTGGAATATTGCTGAGTGCAGTATTAAACATCAAACCAAGCCAATCTTTCCACAATACAAATCACTTACATTGCAAGTATGTTAGGTGATTTCAAATAGTGATTTGTGTCATGTATTCAGTGTTGTACACTCACCATGCACCTTTGAAACTGTTTCTGCTATTTCAAACTGACCGCAAATCTAAAAGTTGAATTCACAATTAACACTTTTTAACACATTCTTACACTTCTATCAACAACACCTGGATCTCAAAGATGGTTGTTATTATCAATATTTTGTCTTGTTCTATTAATGAACCTCAATTCATGACATAATATATCTGCTTGCTTCTGAATTCAATATATGTAATCGTACAGTGTATCATAATATGTGTTGCAGTAGAGCCCTGTGCATCACCATGTAGTGTGATACTCTTTGAACCTACAGAACCAACCTTGTTGTTCAGGTTTATATATTTGTGGTTCCAGAAAATAGACAACCAGTTGCAGACAAGGAGGGTTTATGAAGAAATCACAGGGGCGAATGAGTAAGTGTTCGGTAGAAATTCAGACAGTTTAGTGCCCTTAGAATCACAAATTGTATGTTTAATCACCAAATGAGTAAGCAGAAGTTTTGAAATAGTTTGATGACGAAAATCCTTGTTCCCTGTATCAGTTTCGCTCAGAGTGTAGTGTGGTGATAGTGCCTGCCTATGTTGGTTGTGTGATAGTGCAGATAGAAGAAGTTGTCCTCTTCAGACTAAGTTGTGTAGAGGTTGCAGTGATTGGCTCAAATGTTGTTGACCCTCTTCAAAAACAGTACTCATTCTTTGTGGTTCTTTCTCGTAAGTCCTATAACCACTAGACAAGCACACCATGTGTAGAGTTATGTCCCCTTACTGCAAGCCTTCAGAGTCTCATAAAACTCAATCACTCAGTAAGATGACATAGTGAAAGATTCTGCTTGAGGGTGTTTTTGTTCCCTTTTTTGCTGTACCTGTTTAAAAAGATCAGTGGGATGTTTAGGTAACCTTTCATTGTATGGTGTAACTGCTGAAAGTCATGTTGAAACCAATTTGAAACCAATTTGTCACATTTACACATTTTTTTTAACTTTTCAGTGAAATTGGGGCCAAATTTGGTGAGTCATCTTGCATATGTCTCTAACATTTTCTGCTTTGGCAACTGCAGTTGTGCCCTGTTTATCTGATCACTTGTGTCTTTATTGAAATTGTGTAGATAAGCGAATTTTCAGATATCTGAACCACGTGCCTTATGCACAAAGAAACATACAAAGAAACAAACATAGCAGGCATCAGACATAATCTTTATTGATTACACATAAACAAATATCAGTGCATACATAAAATTTCTCATACCTGTTCATGCAGTTATGCTCGTTTGAAGAAATCAGTCATAGCTTTTTGCACTGGCTGTGTAGAAAAGGGTGGGGACTTTCACCGGTCATAGTATATATTAATTATAGTGCCCACAGATTGACACGTATATTGAGAGATAATTAATCCTCTCACGTTTCATAAACTGACGACTTATTATCCCCCTGGCATGTAATGGGGGGGGGGGGGGGGGGAATATAGTCAACGCCTCGTCTGTCTGTCCGTTCGTCCGTCCGTCCATAATCATTTTGTTTCCGGAGCATAACTCAGAAACCGTTCAGAATTTTTTTACCAAACTTGATAGATATAGTAATCTCAGCCCATGCTTGTGCCTTTTGCTATTTACAGAGTTTTGGCATTTATATTATTTTTTGTTTTTCCATGGAACATTTTGGTGTTGTGGGGTGGGCTTCGTTTGCAGAGCAGAACTCAAAAACGGTTCAATATTTTTCTGCCAAACTTGGTAGATATATCAGTCAGAACATGTAGTGGTGCCTTTCAGTATTTACAGGTTTTTGTGATTTATTATTTTCTTGGTTTTCATGGAAATGTTTCAGACATAGTCTCAAAACTGAGAGGTGTGTTTTGTTTCCGGAACAGAACTCAAAACTATTCACTATTTTTTGGCAAAACTTGATAGGTATATCAGTTGGAACCTAAAGTGGTGCCTTTTGCTGTGTACAGGTTTTTGTGATGTATTATTTTCTCTGTTTCCATGGAAATGTTTCGGACATAGTATCAAAATGGAGGGGTGGGCTTTGTTTCCGGAGCAGAATTCTAAAACCATTCAATATTTTTCTCCCTAACTTGGTAGATATATCAGTCAAAACTTGAAGTGGTGCCTTTTGTTGTGTACAGGATCTTGTGATGTATTATTTTCTCGGTTTCCATGGAAACGTTTCAGATATAGTCTCAAAAGTGAGAGGTGTGTTTCGTTTCCGGAGCAGAACTCAAAAACTTCTTAATATCTGTCCATAAAACTTGGCAGATATGTGTGGCAGACCCCAAAGTGGTTCCTTTTGCTCTCAACAGGTTTTTGTGATGTATTATTTTCTCGGTTTTCATGGAAATGTTTTGGACCTAGTCTGAAAAGGTATGTTTCATTTCCAGAGCAGAACTCAAAAACTTAATATCTTTCAGCAACACTTGGTAGATATGTAGGGCAGACCCCAAAGTGGTGCCTTTTGGTTTTTAAAGGTTTTTGTGATGTATTATTTTCTTGGTTTCCATGGAAACGTTTCGGACTTAGTCTCAAAATGGAGGGGTGGGCTTCGTTCCAAGAGCACAACTCGAAAACCATTTCATATCTGTCAACAGATCTTGACAGATATATGAGACAGATCTTGAAATTGTGACTTTGCTGTTTACAGATATATGGCATTTATACTTTTCGTGAATTCCTTGGAAACAATTCAAACTTACTCTAAAAAAACAATGAGTAACTCTCAGATTATTTGTCCTTTCAAACATGTAGGGGTCGGGGTATATGTCATCTTCTGATGACTCTTGTTTCATGTTACGGCACGCGAAGACCTCGGTTTTCGTGCGTGTAAACATACAGGTGCTTACCCGTCCGGATATATGAGACAAAAAATTCACATAATTTAGTGTTTTGTGTGTGAAAATGACCGTACAGTTACGGAAACCGGATTTCCAGATAGGTGAGTAATTTTACAACATTGTGAATTCGTTTTAAGGAATTTTAATTCGGAAGGCGAGTTTTCCGGTTATTTGAGGTTCGGATAAACGGGGTACAACTGTACATAAGATGATGACCGGCCAACAGTTGTTGAGTCTGAAAGCTGAAAACTTTGTTAAAAAAGCACCCTTTTTACATTTCACTCCTGTAACGTAATTGGTCATACACTCTCCAATAATGTGATGTGATTTTTGGGTGGAACAGGTCCCCAGTACCCCATGTTTGTTGTTGGAACCAGCAAGTATGAGGTTACATATATGGGGTCGACCACCGTAACAGTTTTATGTCACTGTGCCATGATGTTGATTAGTGTTCTCATGCTGTCAGTCACTGCGTTGCCATGCCAACACTTGAGTATTTACAGGCTATAATTGACACAGCTGTTGTATTGCTAACATGGGTATATAGCATTTCACACGCTGCCTCTGTTATTCTAGACGCTCATATAGTTTCTTAAACAAATATATCCAAGAAAGCCCATGCAAATCTGCATCAGCATTACCACAGTCTCTGCGTGGTTTTTCATTGTATGCCTAAATATATTTTAGGGACCATTTTTTTCTGTAAAATATATTGATTTCAGAGAGTGGATGTTAGTCTTCCATTACAGTGGGTTAATTTCTTCTGTTTCTTAATGGTTATACGCTTGCGTTTTGTGTTTTTGTAGAATTCAATTTGTTATTGCTCATATTATCAGCTGATGGTCATCTTTGGCCAGACTTTACTCATTTACAGGCACACTTTATCTTGCCAGAGTATTACAGTAAAACAAAAATGGTCAGAACTCCATCTTTTTTGTGTTTCTCTCTTCCAGAACGTGATGCTTTCGACACCCTGTTTGATCATGCTCCAGACAAGTTGAATGTGGTTAAGAAGGTAACAACCTTTTTTTGTTTGTTTAAGTTCAAAAGTTTATTATTTTATTGGACTAAAGCTATTTGAACAGTTTGATGTTTCAAAACATGAAGTGAAGTTTAACCTATATTATTTTACAGACTCTGGTCACATTTGTAAATAAGCAACTGATAAAGGTGAACTTGGAAGTGAATGACCTTGACACACAGGTAAGTTCAAGCAAATGTATTGCAATGTCAAAACTACAGTTACTAGTGTATAATACGATCTATACTATACGTATAGATAATACAGTAATTAGCGCGTCCCTACAGAGGCCTGTTTCTTACTGTCCTGGTTTCATTGTGTGATCTTGACCCAGCAGGTCAGGTTGTGATTTCAATGTTATAAGGGAATTTTTTGTGAACACTTATATCCACATTTTACCTTCATTGAGTAGCTTGTGGAGTTAATCTTAAGTTAAACTTAGAGTTAAATGTCTTGAATTTATGATGATAAGTGATTTATGATCGGTTGTTATTGTGGTTGGTCAATGCAGTAATGTGATTGTTTGACCAATAATTCAGCAGAAATCATCTTATACACATGTCAGTTTCTCTGTGTTCTTGACAACCCAGTGTTATATATTCCTCATCTGATCTCTTATGGGGGTGGTGCATTAGCCTAGTGGTTAAGGCGTTTGCTCATCATGCCAAAGGCACAGGTTTGTTTCCCCATATGGGTACAATGCTCATGATGTCAGTCACTGGATGATCTCTCCCTGAGTTAATGATTTACAAGCGGATGTCTTTTTCCCAAGTGCAGCATTTAGCAAGAAGAGTCAAAACAAACAGCTGTTGTTTCCCATATGGATGGACATGTGGCTGACAAACATGGCAGCATACGCTCTTTTGTTTTACCAAAGTGGTGAAAGTCTTCACTCCTTGCTTCTCGTTTTGATTCTATTTGAAACTAACATGACTAAAACAAAGCCAAAATATTTTATGCATCATAGCCCCAACATGCACACATATCTGCATATGCACATGCATGCGCACACATACTTAAACACCCATTTTATTCAACACTAAAATAATGCTTAAAGATTGAAAAGTGCATTAAATTCCTCTGAGTTTCTCTGCAGCTGCAACAATGTTCACCATGGTGCTTTGTCTGTTGTGTAAGTTGATGCAGTTTAATGGACACATGAAGTGTTTCATCAATATAAATGTCACCAACAACTGCCACTGCTGAAAACTCAAATATGATTTCCACTGACTTTTATCCCAAATTTCTATTTTTACGAGATGTTCAACTTCAGTTATTCCTTGCATCATGTCAACCTTTAAAACCCATTGTTCTAGGAAGGCTAGAAATATGGATTGAATGAAGCTTTAAAGTTTATGTCTAGGAGGACAATTATTGCAGCATGTTGTGAGTTTCATGTTACTCCTGGTCTTGTGTAAACACAAACACACAAAACTCCATATCAGTTTTAACTTGAAATGTCAAGGTGTGTTGGGGAGCAAGTTCATTGTTTAATATGTTCCATGAGATTCGAACCCAGACAACTCTGTTATGTCCATTTTGGATTTTTAACTTTTCAGAACAGTCTCATTTGATTTTTCCAAATGTTAAAATATTCGACTTTGCCCCTTTAGAAGGTGTCAGAAAAATTCTTGCTTGTCTTGTTGGTGTCTGCCAAGACAGATTAAGCCAAAACTGTAAGGAAATTAACTAACGAAAGTAACATCTTTAGACTTCAAGCATCAAGGTTGTACTTCTTCAAGATGTCTATTCATAGAGTAGATGTTTGGAATGATGTTTGTGTGCATATGCAAAGATTCATACTGTGTACTCATATCAAATGAACACTTTTTAAGTTTTATGGTGCTCTTTGGGAACATTTGGTAAACTACTGATCTGTTGGACAACTTTTGAAATGTGAGAAGCATATTTAGTAGAATATTTCCTTTATTTATCTTTGTAGCTGTTCTATGGTTATATGTGTGTGGAGTTCAAGGTTGGATGATATGTCATAGACCTAATCTCCCACCATTTCTCGACAAACTCTGTATCTTAATGTGGTCTAAAGAAGTCTAAAAGAATGATTTTGTCACCTTTTTCTGCTTTTAGCTTATGTTGTGGCCTCTTTGGCTATCATCAATAATCGATGATTACCTGAACTTCTCTGAAATTTCCAATAAAGTTGACTTTATACATGCCTGTCCAGCCTATAGTGATGTCTGTATTTGTTATTCAGATTAGATTCTGATTTTCAGTAGGTCTTAGCCTTGGGATTTTAAATATCAACTGACAGTTTATGTACTTGCACCGGAATCATCAACGGCATAGCTAGATTCATCATTGTTTTTTTGTGATGTCATCTAACTGATGTCATCTTCTGTCATCACTAGGGGCAGTAGGGTACCTGTGATGAAAATGTTTGCTCATCATTCCGAAGGCGATACTTTATTTCTTCAAGCCATCTTGATTATACTGAAGAGGTTTTTTCAGACAAATGGTAAAATAACATGCAGCACCCAAAAATACCATATTCTTCAGATGCTGTTAATATTTATTTTTATGCATCCTGTCCAACCTGAAAAAAATTGAGGTTTTCTCATCTCGATCTTCCTCTCCACTGTAGAAAAGTGTTCCCTAATGTGATAATAAAAGTTTTCTCTTATGAAAGGTTCAGGGCAGATTGATTTTCTCCATATTCTCTTATGAAAAAAAATATTTCAAAAGCCAAGACAATCAATCTACATCAAAAATTATTTTACAGACAATTATCCAGTGATCTGAATTTTAATATTTCATAAAATAAGTTTCATAATTAGTGAAAAACACATTATGTATAGATCTATATGTATACACAATGCTGATGGCCTTACAGTGTTAAAAGGTTTGTGAAGCAGTTTTCTAAATTTGTACTTTTATTTTTGTGAATTGGAAACATTGTGGAAAATGAATGTATTTTTTTCCATACTTGTTAATGCTTTGTGCCTCTAGTTTATATGCAGAAATGTTTGAAGAACGTTGATGACATAAGCCTTTGTTTACTGTATGTTGTGTGAAGATCTGTGTTAGAATTGATCTTCAGCAACCCATGCTTGTGGATAGACTTGCTGTTATTGTGCTGTTATGCAGCCGGAATATTGCAGAGTGCAGCATATTCACTCTCTCATCAGTTGTGACATGTCATTGTGTCAAAATGTGTTCCTTTGGAGATCCAGGTTAGAGTTGATCTTCAGCAACCCACGCTTCACGTAGGAGGCGACTAACGGGATCACATGGTCAGAGTAGCGGACTTGGGTGACACATCTCATTGTATCCCAATTGCAGTGATCGATGCTCATGTTGTTGATCACAGGATTGTCTGGTCCAGACTTGACTATTTACAGACCATGACCATATAGCTGGAGTATTGCTGAGTGCAGTGTTAAATGGGCAACCTTTGTGTCTTTACTAACCTGCTAGGCATGCTGATTCAGATGATCCAACCTATAACTGACAAATCTTGTCGTTTGAGTGATGCAAGCTGTACCTGTTACTACAAAACTTAGTTAACCAATGTACAGTTCTTCTTTTTCAGTAACTGACAGTACATCTTTTCCCTTGATTATGATATATTTCTAGTGTCATGTCCTGAAATACATGGACAGTGGCACAGTAGTTGTGCCGTTTTCATTGGTTCCAGAACAATATCTTCTAGATTACTGGATAGCAGCTCTATTTTTACAGCTGACATGAACACCATATTAACAGCTCTTAAATATATTGAAAAACATGCTGAACATAACTAATATATACATAGGTAGATTGCACTCTATTTCCTATATTATCATCTTTTCTGACTCTTTCTTGTATTCAGGATATTTAAAATTTATCGTGTAAACGTCCACTTTTAATAGAAATTATTATCCCCCCAGCATGTAATGTGGGGGGATATAGTCGATGCCTCGTCTGTCCGTCCGTCCATCCATCTGTAGTCATTTTGTTTCCGGAGTATAACTCTGGAACTCTAAACTGTTCAATATTTTTACACCAAACTTGATAGATATAATAATCTCAACCTATAGTTGTGCCTTTTGCTATTTACAAAGTTTTGGCATTTTTATATTTTTTGTTTTTCCATGGAACATTTTGATGTTAGTCTAATGGTAGGGTGGGCTTCGTTTCCGGAGCAGGACTCAAAAACGGTTCAATAGTTTTCTGCAAAACTTGGTAGATATGTGTGGCAGACCCCAAAGTGGTGCCTTTTGCTATGTACAGGTTTTTTGGATTTCTTTTTTTCTCGGTTTCTATGGAAGCGTTTTGGACTTCGTCTCAAAAAACATTCAATATTTTTATGCAAAACATGGTAAATATATCAGTCGGAACCTAAAGTGGTGCCTTTTGCCATGCACAGGTTTTTATGATTTATTATTTTCTCTGGTTCCATGGAAACATTTCAGACTTTGTCTCATAAGTGAAAGGTGTGTTTCGTTTCCGGAGCAGAACTCAAAAGCTTCTTAATATCTGTCTGTAAAACTTTGTAGATATGTGTGGCACTGGCAGACCCCAAAGTGGTGCCTTTTGGTATTTACAGGTTTTTGTGATTAATTATTTTCTCGGTTTCCATGGAAATGTTTCCGAATTTTCAAAATGGAGAGATGGGCCTCGTTTCCGGAGCACAAGTCAAAAACTGTTTTCTGCAAAACAAAGAGATTAATTAATTGTAAGATGATTTGTCCTTTCAAATATGTGGGGGGCCGGGGGGGATATGTCATCTTGTGTTTTAATCTCACTGACATTTGGCAACTGGCAGTTGTTTAAAAATCAGTCCATTAAACCTGAAGCATATTATTTTTATTGCATATGGACATCTGTGGTGTTAGTGTGACGTAGTTATATGTATGCAGTATTCAGTACAGTGGGTAGTTAATGCAGTACATGAAATGTGAAAGTCTTGCATGCAGTCTGTAAATTCAACCGAACTGTACATAGTGGGAGTTTTGACAAAACAAATATTTAGCAGGTGCATAACTGTGAGAGGTGAAATGAAATGAAATGAAGTGTTTATGAAATATACAGTTGGGGTTGGATAGGAGGTTTTCAGACACAAAACGAACCAGATTAAATAGACATTCAAAGGAACTTACCAAGTACAATTTGAAATACACGTACATATAAAAACAAAATAAAAACAAATAATGTCAATAATGTTTCTCTATATTTATGTCAATACAGCAGTATTAGACATGAATAATTTTCTATGACATATTAGTTCTTTATTAAGGGACATAATGTTACAATTATTTTTGACTACTATTGAATGAAATTCATGATATAAAGCTTTAGATAGTAGTTGTACATGAGGGAAAATATATTGTTAACACCATGTTACCAAAACATGTAGGATATATAAAGGATAGGATACAGATGTGATGTAATTCTGTTTATATGGCAATGGATCAATACATTAACATATATAATGACTCATAGCACTGACTGGTGGGCAAATTTTGTGAGAGACAGAATATTACAAGTAAATCTTTTATTTCAAACTATGAAGACTGGTGTCTATGCTGCAACAGAGTAACTGCTGGGATGATAGATGCATGGTACGTTTAGAATATTTCGGAAATATGTTGTCAGAATTTTGAAAACAATATAACTTTAATAAACAACTGTTAAAATACTTAAATTTTACTGGTTTCTTCAATTATCAATAAAATTATGAATGTCTCATAATTATAAATCTGCAATGAAGGAATGTCAAGGATAACAGCTGGCTGCAGATATGGTAGTATATGAACTGTTTGTTATTTGTTATTTGAATACAGCAGTAGTTAAGCAATTATCATTCAAAATAACATAAGGCAGTGTCATGATGTCACGAGGTGGAGCCCTGGACATGTTTTGGGGAGTCAACTTTAGTTTGGAACTTTCATCAAGACATCAGTTGTGATAGTTTAATGACAACAAAAACATGGAAGACAGGTCAGGTATTTAATCAGCGCTGAGCTGTTAATGGTAAAAAATAAGTTAAGTAGTTTTAAACAACAGCAAATTACAGTCTTAGATTATCTGAACCTGGGATCCCAGTAGCATTGCATCAACAATGACACAATTTTTTAAGTTGCTGCTTATTTGAGATAATTTGTGCATCTAAAATGCAGGTTTTCTGCAACCGGGTAACACTGCATAAAGGTCAATGAACAAGTGAGTTTGCAGTATGTCATCAATATAATGTTGGACAAGACACTCTGATCATGCTGGGAAATGATGTCACAATATACAAAATTTAGATGGCATTTCCGATATCTCTTGTCATGTCAAGTAGCATTGCACTTAGAGATTAAACAATGGTGCACTTCTAAATGGACTATCACAGTGAAAAATGTCAGTTAAAGGTCACATGCAACGTAAAACACAACTTTGCAGATTCTGATACCTTTCGATCTGCACTTACCGAAACAAATCATCAAAAAATGCCAATTCAGCCCATAAAGTTGAAAAAAACGCGATGAAAAAAAAAGCCTGCAAAATCAGAGTTCAAAAGATTCACTAAATTTCCCCCAACGCTGGGGGAAAAAGTGGTTTCAACAGCTGTGCTGCGCTGCGCCCATAATGCATACAAGTGAATAGGTTCGCGGAACTTGAAACAGTATGCAAGCCCGGAGTATGACATCGTGAGCAGTAGTCTAATCTTGGTTGTGTACACTAACAAGTGAATAATTTACTCGTTACATAACAAAACTTGTTGATCGTAGTAAGCAGCCTGTGTCACAGAGAAAGTTTAATGTCTGACACCTATATGTCTGTCTGCCTGTCTGCCTGTCTGCCACAGACAATATGCAATACACAGCTTCAGTCATTGACCACATATCAGGCTATACGTCATAAACAAAATAAATTGATTTATGCTCTTGCATCCAAGTCCAGTCTCTGCCTCATTATGTAATTAGGCAGGTGTGATACTTGAACACATGACATGTTTTTATGTCTGTGGGTTGCAGACAAACTACATCCATTTTTCTCGGATGACTGGATCTGTCGGAAACTGGTGCAAACTCTTGTCAGTTTCAAGTCCTGCTTTGTACTTGGACAAATGACAGTTTCCAACCACGCAGTAGTTCACCATCTCTACTGAGATGATTTTTGATTGGATCGAATGCAAATTCAGAGAACATGTATTTATAAAACCCAACATCTGTATATACATTCTCTATGGATAACAACTTCTCCCAGTGTATATGGGTTTGTTTGATAACGGTATATGAAACCATACTGAAACGACGCATCAAATACAATAAAATAAATTGTTATCCATAAAGAATCTTACTTTCTTGTGACTCGCCATAGTTTTAAAATGCCCATCAAACAGATCATCTTTCTGTACACAAAATGAGCCCTCAGCATATCAGCAAATGAACCAGCCAATCGGAAGCCGTCGTTACGTTTGAGTGCACATCCACCCGCTATGATTGGGTCTCCCGAGGGCTTCGTTTCGGGGGAAGTAAGCCCAAGTACCAAATATTGCACTTTTGAATCGCGATTGTATGCTTATAATTTTGTTTATTTGTTTTTCAACAAGCAGCAATGTATATTATATGTCATGAATAAGTGATAATTGTGTTTTAATTATGTTCGATTTTTTGGTTGCATGTGACCTTTAAAGATATTTCTTAACACAATAGCACAATGTGTGAGCTGGACTCCAAAACTGTTTCATGCACAGTGCTTTTTCCTGATCGGTTTGTTGAATGAAGGTACTTAAAGGTCACATGCAACGTAAAACACAACTTTGCAGATTCTGGTAACTTTCGGTGTGCACTTACCGAAACAAATCATAAAAAATGCCAATTCAACCTATAAAGTTGAAAAAAACGCGATAAAAAAAAAGCCCGCGAAATCAGAGTTCAAACGTTTCACTAAATTCCCCACAGCGCTGGGGGGAAAACTGGTATCAACAGCTGCGCTGCGCTGCGTCCATAACGCATGGGCAGTGAATAGGTTCGCGGAGCTTGAAACAACATGGATTCATACCTGCCTGTCTGCTAAAGACAACATGCAATACACAGCTTCAATAACTGACCACATGCAATTTAAACTTAACACCTATCAGACTATACGACATAAAGAAAATATGTTGATTTATGACTCGTGCACCCGAGTCCCGTGTTTGCCACATTATGTAATTAGGCACGTGTGATACACATGACATGTTTTTATGTCTGTGGGTTGTAAACATACTACATTCATTTTTTTTTTCGGATGACTGTATCTGACAGAAACTGGTGCAAACTCTTGTCAGTTTTAAGTCCTGCTTTGTACTTGGACGAATGACAGATTCCAGCCACCCAGTAGTTTACCATCTTTACAGACATGATTTTTGATTGGATCGAATGCAAATTCAGAGAACAGATATTTTCCAAACCCAACATCTCTATATACATTCTTCATGGATAACGACTTCTTTTAGTGTATATAATTTTGTTTGACAACAGTATATGAAACCATACTGAAACGACGCATCAAATACAATAAAATAAATTGTTATCCATAAAGAATCTTACTTTCTTGTGACTGGCTATACTTCTAAAATGCCCATCAAACAGATCATCTTTCTGTACACACAATGAACCCTCAGCATATCAGCAAATGAAACAGCCAATCGGAAGCCGTCGTTACACTTGAGTGCATATCCACCCGCTATGACTGGGTTTGGTCTCCCGAGGGCTTCGTTTCGGGGGAAGTAAGCCCAAGTACAAAATATTGCACTTTTGAATCGCGATTGTACGCTTATAATTGTGTTTATTTGTTTTTTAAAAAGCAGCAATGTATATTATATGTCATGAATAAGTGATAAATGTGTTTTAATTATGTTTCATTTTTTGGTTGCATGTGACCTTTAAACAGTTTTCTTTTATGATAACACACAAATCAATTTAGGCTGATTTTTCGTACCAGTAACATTGTGAGTAGTCTTGCCGATTGTGAGATCAACTCACTGAGGTTTTGATGATGTTTGAATAAGTGTCTATCGATCACCACCAGGAAGACCAACCTTATGGTGTGAGTGAGATTTAACTGTTTTACCTTAATCCATAGTATAAAGAAGCAGTTGGATAGCCTTGTGGTTAAGATGTTTGCTTATCACATGGTAGGACCAGGTTCAGGTCTTTGTTCTGCTATAAGTGAGTTCTTTCAGTGGTGAAATTGGTGAAATATTGCCACCAAAGGTGTAACTGAACCCTGCTCATTTGCTCCAATGGTGAATGCGGTGTAAAAGTAAACTCACTCACTTACTCCAATGAAACAGACCATTGTAAAAGTAACAAATAGTTTGTCTGGTTCAAACTTGTTTTTGAACCACATGAGACATAGATGAAACAACAGAATGGGCTGTATTTTGAGGTTATTTCTCTCAACTATATGACTATGAGTGAGTGTGTGTTTAACTTGCTTGTCCTCTGTTTGGCAGTTCCACGATGGAGTGTACCTGGTGCTGTTGATGGGGCTCCTGGAAGGATACTTCGTTCCACTACACGACTTCCACCTCACGCCAACTAACTTTGAACAGAAGGTAGGACATGACATGCATGTCTTTCATAGTTATATGTGTTTCCCCAATCCCCAACATTAGCTAACCATTTAGCTAGCTATGCCTGAAAGTCCACAAAACAATTCACTAGTCTGAAATTTGAGGATAGACACAGGTTTCATCAGCTTCTAGTATGATGAACATTTTCATCTTGCATAATGTGTGTTTTGACTTAACTAGTCTGAGAGAGTGATATATTTACAGAATGACACCATGGCACCTACAATTACCACTCTTTAACTGTCGAGCCAGTGATGTCATCAACAAAGAAATATAACCTACACTTAGCCCCCTTTGAACAAGGGGAGATAACTTGGTTGGCATCTTTGCAGTATTGGAGAAAGTGTTAAATTGCTGGACATCCATGCTGAAGTTGCTGTAGCATGATGCTAGATACCTGTCAGGAGCACATGTGTCAGGTTGTCATGACTGCACAAGCTTTATGTACACAAATCAAAGTGTGTTGTGATGATTTCTCTTTAGCGTTCATTAAACTGTTCCTAGTCTGCGGTCTTATTATGGGAGGCATGTGTGGTGTTACACAGATAACTGTGAAGTCACCACAAGCAGGTTGACACATAGTTCACTGGAATAACAGAATAAACAGAATTATGTCCGGGAACGTTTAGGGTTGAGATTAAACATTCATATATTTATCTTTACTTTCTTTCATTTTGAGCTCCATATCTCTTAGCTTAATTATTCTTATCTTCAAAATGATAAGAAAACCCACTTCATGTCATTGTGAACTTGCCAGATTTGTACAATCAGGATGTAATGATGTGGGTCGGTTAGAGTGAGTGAGGGTGAGTATATGTAAGGTTTAACTCCAAACTGAGAGTTTCCACCATATCCCACTGGCAGGTGTATAGTAATAGTGCCTTATCTGGACCAGGCACACCATAACCAAAGGAGAGAGATATGTGGCCAATGAAGTGTTCAGCTGTTCAGCTGTACTCAGTGTCCTCTTTCCCACTTAAACACTCAAACAAGTGCCATCCAATATCTGGGTGATGAGGTGGTCTTGTGGTTATTGCGTTCGCCTTATACAGTAACAGCACAGTATTTATTCGCATATAGGTACTGTTTGTGAAGTAACTTGTAGATTCCCTGCCCAGTCTGTGTCTGAGTCAGAAGCAGCCATTTGTCTTCTTCACTGGCAGACATCTTCTATTCCTTGTATTTCCAGGAGTTCTAGCCACTCCTGGAAAAGAGCCACACCAACATTTGCAATGCATTTATAAATATCAAGATGTTACAAGGGATGTCAGAAAAGATCTGAGCCTTACTGTGATGAATTGTGTTTATGGAGTATGTTACTAAATATTTTTCACCATATTCGCCTCTGTGGTCCACTCGCTTGAATCAGAGACCATATATGGTACAGGTAACAATATTGCATGCTGCCTGCTTGAATGTTGGTGGATCACACAGGTGTTGGAAGTTTCCTCCTCATCATGTAAAAAGTGCCCCCAGCAGAACTGAGGTTATCTCCATTTGTTTAATTGTTGATGGGCAGCTCTTGTTCTTAGACCTAGAAAGTTGAATATCGCACAAAATACAATGCCTGGTAACAATATTCTCCAAGAAAATGTTATTTTTGGCTATCTATCGAAAAACAACAATCCCTTAACCCTTGTAATTATCCAGCCAAAGTGAATCATTTTCAGCTTCAGAAAGAATAACTACCTACGACCATTCCAGTTGCTCACTGAATTTTTACAAAGTCAGGTGCCTAGCTCAGGCAACACGACTCCCAGACGGATATCGGGGGGGGGGGGGGGGGGGGGGGTACGCAGTCTAGACTACCAGATGTCCGACTTTCATGGAAGTTGCGGTAGTTGAGCGGGGTAGGCGGCTGACTTTGTGTGCTGGCGATTAGGTGCCTAACTCTGGGGGTGCAGATTCGAATCCTGGATGGGACTCAACCAATAAAGTACTAGAATTTTACTTCACTAAGAAAGTGAAATCCCAAATAATGACATATGTTGCATTTGACCACTTTCTAAATGGTATCGTGTAATCAAAGTGTACCTCTGTCATTAATTGTAATAGAGACCACTTCTGTAAGGTTTGGTTAAACTGACATGCTCTGTTTATCGTAAATACACTGTCACGCAAACCCATGTACATGCTTAGAATTATTAGTTCTTCGTTATGTTTGGGAAGTGATGGTGCCACAGCAGGAGAGACAGAGATGTTCAATGACTTCATACAGACTATTGCACAGATGGAATGACGTACTTTTCATATGTTCTCCATGATGCTTAGCATAGACATTGTCTGCCCTGGCAGATAGGTTGGCTGTTAATGGTTTCACCGTTCATGATGTCGTCCATCAGCAGGACTCATTTGGAATGGCGTCAAACTCTTTGTCTTTTCTGGAGAAGATGTGCGATATTTATACAGAGAAACATTTATTTTCTGAAGTGAATTTAGATTGTATTTTACAGAGAAAACACTTCCCTGGTGATATTCATCAGAAAGAATAAGCAGGATCCAAGAGACTTTCTTCAGTTTCAGGTACAGTGGTAATCTAGACTTGTCTCATGTTCCAGACCTGCATCGGCTACACTGGGTAAATCGGTGTCACGGTCTGTATGACCGACTATATGTTTCCGATGCATCATTGTTCAGTCTCTGCTTCATACTAGTGACCAGAAGACTTGTCCATTGTAACAAATTTTGCCAAACATAATGAATTGGGTCTATTTAAATCTTACATTGACACATACGAGTGATGATGTACTTGGAGTGGTTCTAAACAGGAATCAGGAACCTTGGTTCCTGTAGAAAGGATCCTTTGTCATGCCTAGATCATTTCTCAACATGTTCTTCACTCTCTCATGAGGGATGCCTCTTTTTTAGGGGTTTGGTGCATAATAGGTCAGTAATCATCCACAATCATGTCGTGTATTTTATCAAAATGTTGCTTTTAGTGATGGCAGGCATGCTGATATTTTGATCATCTTCATGGTTCTCTCTGCCCCACTTCACAGCCATCCTTCTTACAGTGGCAGAAGAACGAGGTTCATCCACAAGATTTGATCCCCATGTACAGCTGGAGTTAACCATAACCCTGTCACTTGGAGACAGTTGATAACAGTGCTTGGGCAATATTTGCTGATTTTCACCTACAGAGAGTACTTTGTTACTTAAGTGCCTGAAATGAGTGAGTTTAGTTTTGTTGCTTTTAGCAATACCACTGTGAGGAACACCAGAAACAGGTTTGACACATTGTATCCATGTTGGGAACTGAACCTGGATCTTTGTCATGATGAGCAAACACTTTAACCACTTGGCTACCCCACTGCCCCTTTAATGCCTGTAGAAATATCCTGCTCAGTAATAAAGTTGTTTCAAAGCCTCCTTCTTGCATTGAAAGTATTGTACTTATAATCATATTATTTTGGCAAAAATGATTTATCTGAGAACAGTTTTCGTTTGAACAAGCACAGGCATAGATCCAAACAGAAAAAGCATTAATGTCTAACCTTTTAGCTTAGATAATTTTTTACCTCTTGAATTGATAATTTATTGAGAAGATTTTTCCAGTTTGATATAATACAGCCTTTCATAAGAGCTTAGCATGTGTGAAATTAGGCTGTCTGTGACAGTCCGTGTACAAGTGGCCTTTGTGGTAGTGCGAATACAATGACAACACTACAGCGGCTTCCTGGCCTGACTTACTCAATGTCTTACAACAGGACATCATTGTCCTAACCCAACCAGTAGGAGTCGCCAACAGTAACAACAGTTGGAGGCAGCGTTGTACAACAGGAACTGAACAGGAATTTACTTTCTTCTACTTTCTCAGTATATGGTCATGGGTGACCCTTTAAGTCTAATCTATGATTGTGGAGGCATTTCCGGTTTAGTGTTACAGTTATTCTGTGTTTCAGCTGTAATAGAAGCTTCTCATGAGCTGGGCTGTGAAGGCCTTTGTGATCTGATGCTTATTGTTCGACATGTTAAGGGTCATGAGCTTTGGTTTTGTGACAGGTCCCTCTGCAAACACGCCATTCTAATATATTCTGATCCTTACTTCACCTTGAATATCTTTTTTTTTTCTCAGTAAATAATTTGTTAGTTAAATTCTTATTATATCAGTGCTTGACTTAAGCACAATTATAACTTCATAATAAATGAAATAAAATGTTAAACAACAAACATTTTCGCTGATCTTTATTCATTCAAAATTTGTGTAGCGTTATGCATATTACTCATTTCATTGGTTGTGGGTTTATTGTTCCCCTTTCGGTTACATAAATATTGATTGGGTTTTCTCTTTTTTCAAAGTTTTTTGGACATTGCTGATTGACATCCAAAAATGTTTTCAAAGTTGGTGATGACATCAAGGCATGCAAAAGCAACAAAATGAGTCTGGTTGTATAGTGATTATATGACCTTTCAGTCACAATCTGTCTGGCAGTAGTAACATCACCAGCCACTGACTGTACTGAGAACCCGTTCACAACTTATGAAAGTATAGATAATCCTTTGGGAATCATTTAAAGTTTAAGTGAGGTGTCTTTGAGAAGCAAAGTTGGTGAAAAAGGTATTTTTTGTTTTTTGGGAATATTTGTTTGGTTTAGTTTTTGGTTGTCTTTTTTAAGCTATAACTTATTATTGCAATGGCAGAAATTGGAATCTTTGAAATTTTTATTTAGGAGTTTTTACTGATATTTTGCTGTAGATTTAGAGTCAGTGTTTGTTCTTCAACACACATATGGTGGTGTGTGTTGTCATTTTCAAATCCAGTGATTAAGTGCATCAAACAGTGCTTATTTCTGTATACACCTCATTTCAAGGCTGGATGGTTGTGACAGAATGTTGCATGCTTAAAGGTGAACTTGTTAAACACTATTTAAGTGGGTGAGTTAGTAAGTTGTTTATTTTTTTTGCCACCTTTTGCAATATTCCAGCAATATTATGTATGGGGACACCAGAAATGGGCTTCACACATTGTTCCCATGTAGGAATGGAACCAGGGTCTTTGATGTGATGAGCGAACACCTGAATCACTAAGCTCCCCAACCACCCACCCCTATTGAAGTCAGTAGATATATTTTATATGTTACATTATGTATGATTTCCTTCATAACTGTCGATTCTCAAGGGTCATGCAATACTGTGTACATGTATTTCTGACAGCAGTCTTGAAATAAACCTGTTACATCGCACACCTCTAGTATCTGTATTAATTATTGACATTCCTGTAAGGAAATACAGAGAGAGTCTAATGGCATGATGTTCCGATTTTATGATGTAGTAGTGTTTTCCCTATTTATCAAAATACATCCTTGTCTCTGCACTATTTGAAGTAACTCCATTCTCTCATCTTTGTGAAGAATTGCCAACCTGAACCAAATTAAAGTTTTCATTTGTTTACATGTCATGGTATCTGACAGTGGAACTTCATAGCATTAAGGGAGTGGTGGAGTAGCCTGGTGGTTGAGCCATTCGCTTGCCATGTTGAAGACCCAAGTTTGAATCCCCACATGGGTACAATGTGTGAGGCCCACATCTGGTTTCCCTTACCATGATATTGTTAGAATATTGCTAATAAGGGACAACTCCTCGGTCTAGTGGATAGAGTGTCTGCCAGGAGTATCTGCAATGGTTCAATCCCCATCGTATTAAACTATGGTACTTGTTGTTAGCATGTTGACAGTCAGCATTATGGAATGAAAAACATGAACTGACACATCAGTATGCATTGTAAGAGTGGAGAATCCATCCCAAACTGAGGCCTGTTATCTCATTGGTCACACATTATAACTGTGGTTAAACTGAGGCCTGGTATCTCATTGGTCACACATTATAAATGTGCTTAAACTGAGGCCTGGTATCTCATTGGTCACACATTATAACTGTGGTTAAACTGAGGCCTGGTATCTCATTGGTCACACATTATAACTGTGGTTAAACTGAGGCCTGGTATCTTATTGGTCACATCAAAACCCTGGTTAAACTTGTGTGGTATCTCATTGGTCACACATTATAACTGTGGTTAAACTGAGGCCTGGTATCTTATTGGTCACATCAAAACCCTGGTTAAACGTGTGTGGTATCTCATTGGTCACACATTATAACTGAGGATAAACTGGTGTGGTACTTCATTGGTCACTCATTATAACCCTGGTTAAACTGAGGCCTGGTATCTCATTGGTCACACATTGCCCTGGTTAAACTGAGGCCTGGTATCTCATTGGTCACACATTGCCCTAGTTAAAGTGAGGCATGGTATCTCATTGGTCACACATTGCCCTAGTTAAACTGAGGCATGGTATCTCATTGGTCACACCTTGCCCTGGTTAAACTGAGGATGGTATCTCATTGGTCACACATTGCCCTGGTTAAACTGAGGATGGTATCTCATTGGTCACACATTGCCCTGGTTAAACTGAGGATGGTATCTCATTGGTCACACCTTGCCCTGGTTAAACTGAGGATGGTATCTCATTGGTCACACATTGCCCTGGTTAAACTGAGGATGGTATCTCATTGGTCACATGTTATCACCCTGCTTCACCCTGATTGATTTATGGTTTGTCAGAACTTACCCCTGATTTTGGATTTCAGCAAACTGAAAACTGCTTCACCTCAAACTTAGCTGCACATTGTGCTGACAAGCCATGGTAGAACTAGATTGCTGTTAAAAGCAGCACCCGCACTTTTCTGACTCATTCACTCTTACCTGGTATGCTGAGACAGGATAGGAAGTATATGCAGTCAAAATTTTGTCTGTGACAGACATCTTATGAATGCGCTACCATTTCTCTTTAACATCCACATACACATACACATGTATGGGGTGACATCCTTGATTTTGATGTTTAATAAGGAAATCACAGTAGACCATTAATTTTGAAGATCATCTTGTTTGTGTTTGTGTCTAGGTGTATTTTTTTGTTTGTTCAAAAACAAATGTCGTACGCATGCAAATTTCACATATTACATTTATCATCTTTCAAAAGCAATTACTGTCCAACAACTAGAGTCATAAGGAAGTGAATGTTGTGATGTACTCTCAAAATATTTCATTATTATCTTATCAACATTGACTTACTTCGATACATCTCCCAATTTTTTCAGTCGTAAATTAAAAATGAAGTTCTACTTTTTTTAAGAGTGTATATACAAATCACTTTTTCTGCATGTTAATTTTACATATATTGGGATATGCATGAAATATCATTCTTAAATAATTCTTAAACTTTGCCATATCCAGTAATCTGCTGATGTTTTATCATGCTAATTGAACTGACATGGAGTAGGTGTGTCAATATGCAAGAGTTTTCTACTTGATAATGCGGTACTCAATTCCATTCTGACATTGAAGGTTAAATATGAATTTTTCAATATCATTGTGCAACAGTTCAGTAAACAGGGCTTTTGTTTGAATTAGAAAGTGTGAGTCAAGCTGCAATAATAATAATAATAATAATAAGACATCCAGGGTCTTGACCGCCTGACCAGAAGGATCATGTCAGATAACAGAGCACACCACCCTCGTTCGTCTCTTAATCGTTTATATATGCCAATCAATTCTGGAGGTCGGGGTTTGATTAATGTGGAAGCTCTTCATGACAGAATTTTATTGTGTACTTTTGCACATATTTATTTATCGCGTGATCCTCTGGTGAAGCACGTCAAGACTCATGATGAAAGCAAGGAATTCCACAGCTATTTTAAGCGTGCCAGGGTTGTTGGACACAATCTGAAGTTTGAAATTGATTTTGTTGATGGCGATGTACTGCTGGACGGTACAGTGATGGGAGTAAACCAGGTGAAGTCCTTCACCAAGTCTGCCCAGAGTCGCTCCTTTGTGGAGAAGCTGTCTGAGAAACCATTGGATCGAGTGTACATGCAGTGTGTGGAACAGAACAGCAATCCAAGCGACTCCTTCGCCTGGATGAAGTCGGCTGGTCTCAAATGTGAAACTGAGGGCTTCCTTTTTGCTGCTCAGGACCAGTCACTTCCCACTCGCAATCGCCAGAATGTTATTCTTAAAGAAAATATCAATATGAAATGTCGGCTTTGCAATCAATTTACAGAGACTGTCCAACACCTTGTCAGTGGATGCCCTTCCTTGGCACAAACAGCATATCTTAAAAGACATGATGGCATGGCTCGCTGCTTTTATTATTGTCTCCGCCATGCCTGTGGCTTTGACTTCGAGGTCCATCCATGGTACGACCCTGAACATGTCCAGGGCGTCCTGGAAAATGCCAACTACAAACTTCTCTGGAATAGGCCAATATACAGCCTGAGACGAATTCCAGCCAACAAACCTGATCTTGTCCTTTTTGATAAAGCCAATGAAATCATTTATATTATAGAATTTTCTGTCCCTTTTGACAGCAATGTGATTGGCAAGATTCAGGAAAAGCATGATAAATATGCGGACCTCGCCTTTGAAATGTCTCGCTTGCATCCCAAGTACACTGTCGTCAGGCTCCCCATTGTTCTCGGTGCCCTTGGTTTGGTACCTCCTGATCTCTTGGCGCAGATGAGGAGAGTGCCCGGGTTCTCCACCGGGAGCACAGCCCTTCTGACAATCTGGGTAATGCAGAAGGCTGCAGTGTTGGGGAGCCTTCATATTCTCCGAAAAGTTCTTGGTGGGTTCGACTAGGTAGTGTTTCCTGGGAGAAGTCCCATTCGCTGTCTGGGCTGCGTGTAGAGGGGGCGAGGGCCCTGAGCTGATGATGAGCTTGACCAGCCTGACTGTGCCAGGATCACCCGAACCCTCTCTGCTGCATTTCAATTTTTAATCTGTAAAACATAATAATAATAATAATGCCAATCAATGCTGGAGGTCTGGTGTGGAGGCTCTTCATGATGGAATTTTATTGTGGACTTTTGCACATATCTGGTTATGCGTGTCAAGACTCGGATGAAAGCAAGGAATTCCACAGCCATTTAAAGCATATGCCAAGGTTGCTGGACAGAATCTAAAATTTGAGGTTGATTTTGTTGATGGTGATGTATTGCTAGACAGTACAGTGATGGGAGTAAACCAGGTGAAGTCCTTCACCAAGTCAGCCCAGAGTTGGTCCTTTGTGGAGAAGCTATCTGAGAAGCCATTACATCATGTGTACATGCCCTGTACAGAACAGAATAGCAATCCAACCGACTCCTTCGCCTGGATGAAGTTGGCTGGTCTCAAATGTAAAACTGAGGGCTTCCTCTTTCCTGCTCAAAACCGGACACTTCCCACTTGCAGTTGCCAGAATGTGATTCTAAAAGAAAATATCAATATGGTTATGAAATGTTGTCTTTTCAATGAATTCACAGGGACTGTCCAACACCTAGTCAGTGGATGCATCTCCTTGGCACAAACAGCATATCTGAAAAGACATGATGATATGGCTCGCTGCTTTTACTACCGTCTTCTCCATGCCTGTGACACTGACCATGAGGTCCACACATGGTACGACCCTGAACTTGTCCATGAAAATTATGTTTTCAAACTATTCTGGAATAGGCCCATATACAGCCTCAGAAGAATCCCAGCAAACAATCCTGATCTTGTCCTTTTTGGTAATGCCAGTGAATTTATTTATATCATTGAATCTTTGTCCCTTTTGACAACAATGTGATTGGCAAGATTCTGGAAAAGCATGATAAATGTGCAGACCTCGCCTTTAAATTGTAACCCAAATACATTTTGTGCTGAACCTAATGGGAAGCCAAAAACATCAGAGAGAGTCTCATAGTGGCTGACATGAAAGAGACACATCAGCAATATGCTGCAGATAATTTTATAACATACTCTGAGAGTAACATTACACCTTGTGTAGATACAGTATCGCTTGTGATGTATCCTCTGTGTGTGTCCCTTACCAGCTGCTTCCTTCAGCTCTCACATGTATTCACCCACATGTCTTTTTCTCATGTTTTAACTGTGTCAGTAGCAGGGGTATTGGCACTCCCCCAGCTGATTTCACTGGCTAAAGCAGCCCACTAGCCCTGCTCGACCTGTTGTGGGGATCATCTTCACAGTTGATAAACATTTTTTCATTGTTTACTGTTTCTTTCTAGTTATGTTCTTTCGTATAATTTAGATGTTCATTTTTTCTTCTTCTGCACTTGTGTCTGTTTAAATGTCATTCTGCTTCAGTGATATACATGCAGAGTTAAGAGATTTGTGATGAATGTGTTTTTGAGATGGTCCCTCATTCTGACACGTGATGTAGACAAGAGCTGGGAGGTAAATGGAACAGCTCAGCTGAGTCAGAGATAAGGTCAGAGTACCCCTCCCCTCTCCCTCCTTCCCTCCTCCCTCCCCTCAAACCTGCTGAAGCTCAGCAAGCACCTGTTACACTTGTAAACTTGAACAACTTTCCTTTAAAGTTAACTTTGTTAAAAAAATTATGTTTTGGAAAGCAGTTAAAAAAAGTATCAGAAGATTTGTTTGACTGTCTAGGTACCAGACAGTGTTCGTAGTGTAGGAATCACTTCAAATCCTAAGCATTCGTTTGTATTATTTTTGTATGAAATAAGTATGATATTTTATGAATTGTTCACATGGTTCAGGAAATTTGACATCTCAGCTATTGACTGTTTATTCATTGACAGTATCAGTTTGTAAATTGTTTACTTTGCATGCATTCAAATCTTGGAATGAAATGTTCCTATCTTATAAAGTGACATGACTGAACCTTGTTCCTGTTATCAAAGAGTCAATGGCGTGAGCACCAAAAGTTGTTCCCCTTGTCAAAAGGACTGTCTCCAACACCCTGTGTGCGATGGCCAAGGGGCAGAGGTGGCCGAGGCTCCAGCACTGACTCACTCATTGACTAAACACAGTCGTGGGCAATTAATTTGTGTGGGAGTCTTTCTCAAACACACATTACAGGCTTGATTAACTCAGAGCCATCTGTAAATACTGGGATCTGTTAGCAGTCATGACTTGTGGTAGAATGGAGAAAAGGAACATTACAAATGGTCATTGTAACTCTGAAATGGATGTTCTAATGCCCTTACATTCACATGTCAATTATTCAGGACTTTTTAGTGAATTTACACAAACTGAAAACAAATGCCCATGTGTCCTTGACGTAGTGTTATTATCAAACAGAAAAAAAATGAAATTACACACTTTTGGCCCATATTCAACCATTACATGATGCTTTATGTTTACAGGCAAAATATTGTTGCAGGTCTTTTTCATATACCTTCTGAGGCAGTGCAGGATAGTTAAATTATGCCATACCGACAAACCTTCTTAAAAAGCTGTATACACCCCTGCCCTGCTTGAAACAAAGCCAGACAGGTGAAAACCTCCCATACTGAGTGATATTTATGTGAAATATATTATGTACTGCATAAACTGCTACAATTAGAGCAAACAAACCTCTTCTAGATCTCCATAGTGAATTTCAATTATCAACAACGGAAATTGCACGCTGTTGTGTTCCACTTACAGGACAACAGCCATGTTAAATTATGTTGTTTTACCATTCATTACCCCACAAAAGTGTGGGTGTCATGTGATCTATGGTAATCTATTCATGTCATTACATATGAAATGCATGTCTTGTATGAAATGCATGTTTACATATATCTTATCTTATCAAATTTGTTTTATCAGTTTTCTTAAAAATTTAATTATTGAAATCACAAACGATCAACCAAATCACTTTTATTAAACCAACCACTACCATATTACCTCAACTGAAGCCTTGTAATAAACATACGGCTAGACCAATTTTATTTCTTGTTTTACAGATCAGCCTGTCGTATTATTTAAAGAATAAGAAAAAAAAATTAATTTTCTCCGCTCAAAAAATAAAATCCTAATGTTTTTGTTGGTTTAAAATGTAAACTCACAAGAAAGTACTTTTTAGGTTGTTTTTTTTATGTATATTATGTTTTTTGAATTGTCAGCATCTTACCCAGGGTCATGGGTGAACGTGGTGAACGTCTAACACCAGCATCATGAGGGGCTTTCCTCCACAGTTTGTGCCTCATCAAGTGAGAGTGTAGTTATACACTGTTTTTATTACTAGTTACACAGTGTTTGAAATGGTGTACAGGATTTACAAGGGTCTTACAGTTACAGTCCCGTACACCCTTTCAGAACAACATGTGAAGAATTTAATACCCTTAAGGTCTTTTAATTTAGCTTAACTTTAAACAACAATATACAACATTCGGCAGAATGAAACACAAAACATTTCATATATTTCCTGAATGGTCATAAAGAGAGGTAAATCGGGTTGGCTTAGTTGGTACACCCTGGCAAATCGTCCTACGTTATTAGTTACGTTGTGTTTTGAATGGGTGTATGGGACTGTGAGATCCTTGTAAATTCTGTATTTTCTTCATCCTGTACATCCTTTCCAAACACCTTGTGACTAAATTATTATCCTTAAGAAATTTAATTTAGCTTACTTATAGACAATATTCAACATTCAGCAGAATGAGACGGAACTCGTTTCGCCATGATATTTTCTGAACGGTCATGAAGGGAGATAACTTGTAATGACTTAGTTTAACACTTTTTATAAAAATGATCAAATTTGAGGTTTTGTAAATGAGAAGTGACGTACAGAAACATTTTATTTATTTTCTTTTTATGTATTTGTGGACACAAACAAATAAAAATTATGGCAACAGTTTTCTTGCCCTGTTTATGCTCGTAGTTGTATACATCACCTCTAAAATTTTGAGGCGATCAGTCTTTTGGCAGTCACATCCCATCTCAGAGGTCATTCATATGACTTGTGTAGTGTGTCACAGGACAGATATAATGTGGTGTACAGTTCATACACCTTGGCCAGTCCGCCAACATGGTTTCATATGCTTTGGCTATTAACCATTCGAACAAGTTTATCTTGAGGTGACAATTCCGCAATATCACACTAGGGACACCCAAAATGGGCTTCAAACTTGTTAACCATGGGGAAAATACCAGTTGTTTTCCTTGTGATGATCCAACACAGGAACCACATGACTACTTTACTGCCTCCACCTGATCAAAGGTGAAGGTAACACTTTCAGATGACAATGGATCAGTAGGCATGAAACTTGTCTCAAGAGCAACTACGTTCAGCATTTTATGGCACAACAGCATGGATTTTTCAATGCATTAATCAGTGCATTGTCTGTTCCATACTGGATTATTCATAGACTGACAACAAAAAGCTAGAATATTGCTAAAGTGGCTGTTTCAATGAAGGTTTGATTTTGGATGAAATATTTATGTTTAAATTTTAGAAAAATATCTTGCCATGCAGTATATCTTGTAAAAAATATCCATTGATTTGAAACTGTAACATTGACAGTTTAAATCCATTGCTTAAAGGGAATATCACCATTTGAAGAGATCAGTCATATTGTGGGGAATTTTAATGAAGTTGATATTTTTGGGAAAAATTGTCTGAACAGCTCTAGGCTGGATCAGAATCACTCTAGCAGACAAGAAAGAAATTCCAACCGTTCATTTTTAATGAGACTATCACCATGGTATCACTGCTGCCGTCCTGATTGATTTGTATTCTTCAAAACTCCGAGGAGAAGGGTAAAGTTGGAACCATGTGTATGTGATGTGGTTCAGGTGACTGGTACTGGTGTAGTCCTTACCATTGCATGAGGCTACCACAGTACTGTCTTCACATGGATACACGGTGGTAGAAGTGGGAGTGCTCATACCCACCGTCAACAACCAGCAGTTATTGTCATTGTTGTCTTTTGTGAGCTCAAAGACCACAGAAGTAAAATCCTCTTAGGCAGCTTAATGTTTCGCTCGCTCGCATGCCTACTCACTCACTCACTCACTCACTCACTCACTCACTCACTCACTCACTCACTCACTCACTCACTCAGGCCAAAATCCAGGGCAAATGTACTCAGTATATTCTCAGTTCAGTGATGCTTTTTTGACTTCATAATGCTTACCGATATTGTCATTACAGGTATACCTTGCATCAGTTATTTTTGTTCAATATGTGAGAATCTGAGACATGGGCAACGTGTTCAAGCTCATACATATCATATACAGTTTCTCTTTTGTGAATGTCACAATAAGTATTGAAGTTTGAAACGCTTTGTATTGTGATATATGTTGTCATCAAATCCATCTAAGGTAGGTTTGCTATCACATATCCTCTATATTATTACTCATGAACTCCAGTGCCATTTCAGTAAAGTAATTTTAGTGCTTTTAGTGTCATTACACCAGTTTTCTCAGAGACTATTGATAGCTTTAGAACTAAGACTTGCTTCATCTTTCTTCAAGGCTGTACTAAGTGATAAGTTTGTTTTTATGGGAAAATCATATAAAGTCAGGAGAAAAGTAAGAACGACAGTCTTCTATTTGGACAGCTTGTTATTATTCTGGGACTACTCAAGGAATCATGATTTATGCTATTTATCTTTTCTTTAGAATTTGGTGCAGGTTTATGAGTAACTGTTCAGGGCAGTACTCCACACCCATAGTTGGAGACTGTGTTTGTGGCTGAATCAGCTGTCACTGCGTGCTACACACTATCTTTGGAAACAAACCCTGACTGGTACAGGCACCCTGATTAGCTGTGCACCAGGGAAAAAAATGTGCAGAATAAATCACTCAGCTATGTTTTATGCTACTTGTGTTGAAATAAATAGGAAAAACTTAAGTAAAACAATGTTAAGACAAACACCCAATTATGGATGATTTGTTTCAGCTTCGGGAACTTTCTCTGTGTTTATTTACTTATTGTAGACAGGCAACACATGTACGTGTGAACTCTGAGGCAGGGCACAGAAGTGCTGTGTCTCACTTATTGTAACTTGGATACATGTGTTGCTGTATTAAGCTTATGACACATTTGGAACCCTTGGTTCAACACATGTTCATGAGCAACTTACAAGTCATCTTGAATATCATTACTGGTACATTTATATGAAAACTGTTATATATTAAATGTAGCAAATAACAATGCATATATAGGTGGCATTTCACCGTGTTGAGTTGCCTCCCTTTGTTGTCTCTGGATATCTTGGATTAGAACCCATACTTACTGTGAATCTAGGGATGGGTATTGCAAAGAATTTTCATATTGCAATAGGTTGCAATGTGAAAGCATATGTTGCTATATGTATTGCAATATATTGCAATAAGATGTTTTTGCAAAAACACTACTCATAATCAAGCTCATGCTTGATTGATGAAGCAAAAAGCAATAAATTGACTATCCTTAATTAGCATATTTATAAACCTGTAATTATGACAAAATAAAGATGTAAATTATACTTGGCTTAAATGAAACAAGGAAAATAACAACTGAACATCACAGTGGTTCCTAGGTTGAACTAGTTTTTCCCCTCTCCAAACAAGGCCCTGAACTTTTAAACAACTTGACCTGGTGAGGACATAAATCAGAGATCCCTTGTCATTAAGGAGTAAATACTTAAAGCATTCAGGTAAAAACATTGAGAAACACTTGAACAAAAATTATGGATGTATGTGAATGACACTCTCACTCACTCACTCTCTCTCATTCTTGTTCACTCGTCCTTCTGGTTTCATCCTCTGTCACTGTCATACAGATATTGTCACTCACTCACTCACTCACTCACTCTTACTTGCCCACTCATTCAGCTGACACTGATCTTCACCATCACTCACTCACAAATGTTTGTATCCACAACCATGAGCTGGTTGGTTCTCTGTGTCAGTGTACCCCACAAGCCTAGTTAGAGCCAAGCCAAGCCAAGCTAGAGTTAAGATAACACTAACATATTGCTGAGTCTCCTCTACATAAGTCATCCCAACATCATTGTTTACTGCACTTATTTCTGGCTCCCCAATCCACCACAGTGATATACACACAGCTCTGCTCATCTATGCTAGGCTACATTTATGCAAGTACATGTTAGATCCCCATCTGACGGGAAATGTAGGACAGGTTGTCTGTGTGCCAACATGGGTAGTTGTAGGGAAATATCAGCAAGTCAGCAGCCAACATGGTTAATGGCAGGGAAACTGCATCAATCCAGCCCACACCTGGGAGCTGTGTCAGGAGAGCAGCAGTTAACATCGGCTGGCAGGAACTTCTTCCCCTTGTTTACCTGCTTCGAATAGATTTAGATGCGTATATCACGATTGATAATAAAAGAGAGATATTTATAGCTAATGCTCTTTCCTGGATGCAGCATGGAGATGCCTCTTCATGTCATGTGCTGCTTTGTAAGAATGGCTGCAAGAAATATGGACCATCAGTTTTCTGTTCATCCTGTACCATGATATATGTATTTTATGAAACAGAACAAATTAGGTTTGTATCAGATTATTTTAAATCATTCTGTGTTAGCTCACCTGATCTCAGCTAGGTTTATGTCTGTTATCTATACTACTCATCAAAAGTTTCTACTCACTTGTCAAAATATAGCCACTTACTTCAGGTGTCTGTTCTAAACTAAATTTTGCTTTAAAAAATCCATACTGTTTAAAGGTACTGTTTACACGTGAACTGATGTATTGTAAAACGAATTCGTAACATTGAAAAGATTATTGCCATGATTTCAGTATATGATGAATTCACAACAAAAAAATGCACTCTCTCTCTCTCTCTTGCTCATTTCTCTCTTGCTATGTAGATATTCTAAACTTTTGATTGGTAGTATATATGCATTGAGCTTGTCGGGTGTAATGTGTTGGTTTGTCATGTCAAAGTCCTGGGTTTTGATCTCTGCATGAAAACATCATTTGGAACTCATTCACAATGGCTGGACTAGAAAAATGTACACACTCACTGATAGTATTTTGCATGTTCAGTGTCCTCCCAAACACTTGTAACATACCAAAGCATATGCAGTGCTATAGGTGTATTTATTACCAATTCATATACAATGAAATGACATAGTTATTCATTCATTTGAAATGTAGTTTTGTTCACAGTGTCAATTCGGGACAATACGGTTCATAGGACAAAGGGAGGCTAACAACTAGTACCTAAAACATATTTTATGAAAAAAAACATCTGATAGTTGAAATAAAATATAATGAAAAGGAGCCCTGTGGGCTTTCTTGTATGTATTTGCTTCGGGGCAATTGTGACTAACTGGGATCCAGTATGTAGCTGTTAAGTGACGTCCATTGGTATGCTCTGCCTGCAGTACTTCCTAAAGCAACATAAAGTACATTCTCAGTCGCTCATTGTAATAAAGTAAGCTTCAGTGCACCATACTGCCTGCCATTATGCTAATGCCTTATCTATGACAACTGAAGTTATCCTGGCTGTTTTAGGCTTGAAACATTGGCAACTCCATCAGTATGTTTTTAATCCCGCTTTCCTCAGTTTAAACACACTGTCAGTAAAAATATAAGCTGATGATTGGTTCGCCAGATGAATTCCTATCAAGTTGCAGTTAATTTGACCATGAAGAGATTACCGGTGAACCAGTGTTGTACCTGTGGTTATCAGGATAGCAACATATCAGAACGCTCATCTGGAGTTGGTTGGAGCTTTGATCTCATAATGTGAGGTTGTCTACTGTTTTGCAAAGCACTTACAATTGCATGTTCCTTGATTGCCAGATAATGAGGCAGCTGAAGCAGGGTGTGAAGTGCCAGACAGCTTGAGTGTAGGCTTCCTAGGATAAAGAGGGAGAATTTATATGTTGAGCTTATGCTACTTTATGTAGTGAGATGTGACTGGCAGTAGGCATCTTCTTTCCAGTCTGTGTCATGGGTAGGGACACTTACGGGAACACTGATAGTAGTAAGACATGACCAGCAGTCGGCATCTTCTTCCCAGTCTGTGTCATGGGGAGGGACACTTACAGGAACACTGATGGTAGTGAGACATGACCAGCAGTCGGCATCTTCTTCCCAGTCTGGTCATGGTCAACAACAGAGGTGAAGGACACTTACAGGAACACTTATGGTAGTGAGACATGACCAGCAGTCGGCATCTTCTTCCCAGTCTGGTCATGGTCAACAACAGAGGTGAAGGACACTTACAGGAACACTGATGGTAGTGAGACATGACCAGCAGTCGGCATCTTCCTCCCAGTCTGGTCATGGTCAACAACAGAGGTGAAGGACACTTACAGGAACATTGATGGTAGTGAGACATGACCAGCAGTCGGCATCTTCTTTCCAGTCTGTGTCACGTTCAACAACAAAGGTGGAAGGAAGGACACTTACAGTTCCACTGATCGTGAGATGCAACCTAGGCTTGCATCTTCTTAGTTTGTACCAGAAATAACAGCCATAGCAAAGATCACTTGCAGTGCTATTAGAGACTGGGTTGGGTAGTGTCCTGAGGTGATCACTTTGTGTCAGGAGTGCGAGAACGTACTGTTCCTGGTGCTGATGCAAAATAGGTCCATTTTTAGTAATTAGAGTTAGAATTACCTTGGCACAGAGATTGCGTTATAAAGCATTATCCTGAGACTGGCAAGTGACATAAAATTTGAATCAAATATTTTTTAGTAAGTTTTTTCTAAATGAAGTTTAGGAAAGACATGTAATTACCTCTTTTTTCAGACATAGCACCTTTAATAAATGTTTCTGTATAGAAATTATTGTGGTGAAACCTGTGTTTTGTATTTGGTAATGCTGTATAAACATGCTGGCAGAGACAGAAACAATGGGGAAAGGCCAGTATTGGCAACAAGGTTTTTGTGATGAGTTGAGTCTATGTTTTGACATCCCTGATGAGGCTTGGCTGTGCTGTTCCTAGTGCCTGGTACATGTTGTGGGGCAGCCATGTTGTGTCTGGTGACTCACAGTTGTCTCAACCATGGACCAACGCCAACAAAACACTGCCACAGGTGGCACAAATTACAGGTGTGTTGTTTACTGTGAAATGCGGTAAAACCGTTAGTAATTCATAGCTTGTTCCCTATAGAAGCGTAAACACACATGTCAAGGACGTTGTCTTGTCGAGCTCCTCATCTAACTGCATGAGTGATATTTCCATCATCAACGAAAACAGACTTCTTATGAATGCAGAAAATAGTCCTGACTTGCTTATTGTACCTTGTGTATGTGAAGTTGTAAACCTTCTATGTGTTCTGTCTGATATACTATACTGGGTTTTTCAAAGCAAAATGAGCAAAGGGATGGCCTTATGATTTAAGTATTTACTCATCTTGCTAAAGACTTGGGTTCGATTCCCCACATGGTACACTGTGTGAAGCTAGCTCACTCACTTATGACCTGTGAAGCTCGCTGGGTAGCATAGTCCTTCAGCAACCCATGCTTGCCATAAAAGGCGACTATGCTTGTCATAAGACTTGGTTGGTTGACTCGGTTCCCAATTGCACAGATCGATGCTCATGTTTTTGATCACTGGATTGTCTGGTTCAAACTCTTATTTACAGACTGCTGCCATATAGCTGGAATATTGCTGAGTGCAGCATAAAACTAAACTGACTCACTCACTCACATCAAGATACCTAATCTTGAAAATAGCATCAAAGTTCCTGCTTGGTTCTTTAGATTACAGGATCAAGGTATTTACTTGATTCTTATGACTACAGGATCAAGATAGCTACATTGTTCTTTTGAATAGAAAATCAAGGTACCCATTTTTTTTCTGGGACAATGAGGTAGCCTAGAGTTTAAAGCATACACCTGTCACGCCAAAGACCTGGGGTTGATTCCTCACATAGGTTCAACATATGAAGCCCATTCTGGTGTTCCCAGCATCATATTGATGGAATATTGCTAAAAGCAGCGTAAACAACATACTTTCACTTACTCAGTACCTTCTGGCTAAAGGATGCGTGTGTTGAACAAATTGCTGCTAGTACCATGTTCTGGTTAGAGCATCAAGCACTCTGTACTACATTTTCCAGAACATGTATGTAGTTATTTTAACATGGCTGCGGTTATAAATGATCAGTCACTCTATCATAGAGCGTCCTACTGTGTGCTGCTGCCATGGTGCATATGTCACCACCGTAAGAACCATAACATCATAGGTTCTTCTAAAGGTGGCATTGTGTCATCCACCAGATCTGATGTTATTCGGTAATGGTGAGTGACAGAGGAAAGTGCCATACTTGACTCATGTTGTTGAACAACAGGCTTTGTAAGTAGTGAATCGAATTACACATTCTGGGCACTTGAAGTGCTTAGTAATGGCCAGCCTGTGAGGAAGGAAGTACTGCTTAGAACAACTCACTTTTCTCGGTCACCAAACACCACACAAATATTTACTGTAAGCCTACTAAACATTGCAACCTCTTTAACTTTGTACAGCTGTGTATTCCAGCTGATCCCTGTAGTATGAACATCTACCACAGAGGTGCAAATACCTGCAGCACATGTACCTGAGGGTTGCGAAGGGGCAGACAACTCTCTGCTTTACCAGTGATTATAAGTAAAATTTCTAATCGTATATTTTTGTTAAGATTTTGACTTTTTTTTCAGAATCAATTATATGAATATCAGACAGTGGATTAGTCATTTCTGGACAGTTTAATGATAACAATTTATATTATATTTGAATTCATATGACATAAGTTATGATTGTGTTTATCTATGGAAGATTGCTGTTGGTCAAAGTCAAGAACCAGAAGTCATGAGTTGATGATATGAAAGGAGTTGGGGTAGCCCAGTTGTTAAAGTGTTGGTTTAACAGGGCAAAGGTATTAGTTCAGTGCCCAGTGTGAGCCTGATCCATGCCAGCTCTGGATAGAAGGATGTATCAGTAGCCCAGTTGGTAAAGTGTTGGTTTTACTTAAAGAAGGTATTGATATAATTCCCAATATGAGCCTGATCAGGATCAAAGTTCAGGATCAAAGAGTGTATCAGTAGAACCTGTGGATCTAAAGATACTGGTTCAATTCCCTACCAGAACCTTTGGATTTAGAGTGTAGAGGTAGCCTAGTTGATAATTTGTTAGTTTAACATGGGGAAGATACTGGTTCAATTCCCTACCAGAACCTTTGGTTTTAGAGCGTAGAGGTAGCCTAGTTGTTAATTTGTTGGTTTAACATGGGGAAGATACTGGTTCAATTCCCTACCAGAACCTTTGGATTTAGAGTGTAGAGGTAGCGTAGTTGTTAATTTGTTGGTTCAACATGGGGAAGATACTGGTTCAAGTCCCTACCAGAACCTTTGGATTTAGAGCGTAGAGGTAGCCTAGTTGTTAATTTGTTGGTTTAACATGGGGAAGATACTGGTTCAATTCCCTACCAGAACCTTTGGTTTTAGAGTGTAGAGGTAGCGTAGTTGTTAATTTGTTGGTTCAACATGGGGAAGATACTGGTTCAATTCCCTACCAGAACCTTTGGATTTAGAGTGTAGAGGTAGCGTAGTTGTTAATTTGTTGGTTCAACATGGGGAAGATACTGGTTCAAGTCCCTACCAGAACCTTTGGTTTTAGAGTGTAGAGGTAGCGTAGTTGTTAATTTGTTGGTTCAACATGGGGAAGATACTGGTTCAAGTCCCTACCAGAACCTTTGGATTTAGAGTGTAGAGGTAGCGTAGTTGTTAATTTGTTGGTTTAACATGGGGAAGATACTGGTTCAAGTCCCTACCAGAACCTTTGGATTTAGAGTGTAGAGGTAGCGTAGTTGTTAATTTGTTGGTTCAACATGGGGAAGATACTGGTTTGGGAACCGATGACATGTTTCAACCAAGTCAGCAAGTCTGACCACCTGATCCCGTTAGTCGCCTCTTACGACAAGCATGGAAGGTTTTTGATGTAGGTAACATCAAAGTTAAAGTTACTGTAACACTTGGCTGTATCACTGATCATTTCTAAGAGTGCATATACTTGGATAACATAAATTTGATATGTGCATGTATTATACATCATGTCTGTTGAAAGTCAAGGTCAGCATGCCCTTATGTCAACACATGTATTTGAAAATTAAAACTGTACTCAAAGACTTGAAACAAACTCTTGCTTCACCTACCCCATCTCTTACACACACAAATTAGTCAACAACTAATCTACCACAACACCAGCACAGCCTCTGGTCAGCATATCGACTAACAAAGGAAACTCCCTTCTTGTCTGCTGAGTCAGTTGTGATGGAGTTTCTTACAATAATGATTAAGAATTGCACAAGAAGGCCTGAAGTGCAAGAGAGAAGATTTGTGTGTTTATTTCCAACATATGTTTTGAATTAGCCATGTACATGTGTACTTAGAGAAGTGCAGTCAAGTCATGTTTGAAGCTGCAGCTAGCTCCCTGAATTCTTGAAAATGGGAGTTTGGTCAACTTGACTATATAGAGAGGCTAGTGGCTGTACAGAGAGGCTTCTGGCAATACACAGAGACTTGGAGGTCTTTGTACAGAGAGACTAGGGACGGTTATGGCTTGACAGAAAGGCCTTGGAGGGTTATGGCAGGACAGAAAGGCTTGGGACAGTTTTACAGAGAGACTTGAATGCATCTGTCTGTATGGAGAAGCTAGGGAGACTTCTGGCTGCACAGAGGGACTTCTAGGCTTCTGGTAGTACAGTGAGACTTTGAGGCTTCTGGTAGTACAGTGAGGGCCAAGATGAACAGAAAGGTTAGGCAGCTTCACTCTGTACAGAGATGCTCGGAGGCTTCGTGGGAACAATTATGATGCAGGCACCATTGTCCAGTAGCTCAGAGCCTGATAATAGTTTGCAGGTCACCTTCTTTTAGTCTGGAACTGCCAAGTTGCAATGTAGCTCTCACTCCATCCCTGAGCAAATGTCAGGAATATCAAAGAGAGATTGCTGAGAGATATGAAGGTAACTTTCATCCCAGGTAGATGAATAATAGAAAGGCTGAAACAAAAAGATGTCAAGATGCTTTACGTGGAGTTTAGGTGTGCATGTCTCTCCCTCCCTCTTTCTCTCTCACTCTTTCTCTCACACACCTACACACACACATATATACACAAGTACATTCAAGAAAAACAATATGTAAAATACAATATGTATGAATGTGTCATTTATATCATCCAGGCCTCAGAAATAAGTAATAATTTTTAACAATGCCAAATGGGAAATAAGGTATTGTCTTCACATTCAAAATGAAAAATTCAGATATTTGTAGCTGAATCCTGACATTTATATCTGTTGTTAGGCTGTTTGTTAGTGCGAGGTAGTTCAATTAAAAAATTATAGTATTGTGGTATTGTATTCATAGGTTGTGTTTTTTAAGGAGGAATATCATCTATAAAAAAGTAATGACAAATGAATCAGTGCCCTTAAAGATTTTTGTTTTCTCTCTTATGATTAGGATGCTATTTAGTTATCATTCTTATTAATGTTTAAAGAAAACTACCAGTAAGTACACTGATATCAAACTTTAGTGTTTTGTCTGTATTGGGGGAGGATACAACGCTAGGAAATGGGGGATGCCATTTATGAAATCAGTTCGTTTTACAGATTCTTACAGATTGTTGAACTTAAACATGATATGCTCACATGCATGCCTTTCTGGTTTGTTCAGCTTTTTCTGTGTTCAAATGCAATTTGATCACCTTTTTGTGTGGTTTCATGAACAAGTTTGCAAAATAAGAACAGAACAGACAGTTACTCCATCTTATTGGTGAATGCATGGCCTTTCATTGTAGGTCCAGTACCGTACCTCAGTTATTTAACCTCACCTGTTGCCAGCTCTACAGTTGTCTGGTTTTACTTTCTAATGCAAATCATTTAAAGGTCTTAATCTGTCAACATAATTGGGCACACTTAGCCCATTTAACTCTTTGCCAATGAAACATATATGCAGCTTTTTGTGGCTTTTGATAAAAGTGTATATGCATACACAGATGAATCGTTGTTAGAACATAACGATAAGAAGGCATTTAATACAGCAATTATCGCCATAGTGTAAGGTTGATCTCTCTAAGCCTGCTGGGATATGTTTGTGCTGCCCTACATCGGGTGGTGGAGCATGTGATGATGAATCCGAGAGTATGGCCCCGTATCAACACAGATACACATGTGATAGGGCTCGTATCTCCCACCTCCATGTATTGAAACTGGCTTCACTTGTGTGTACTTACTGCTATCAGCTAAACCTCTCCCAACACTCCCACATTACATGTAATGAGTGAACACATATGTAAACACACTCACAAACAAACCTACAGCTCCGTGGATTGGCTGGCTCTGTGGCCAGCTTGCAGGCAAATGTCAGCTTCAATTGAACACACTGAAACATAAGCTTTCCGAGTGTCAAAGATGACATCATCCAAGCCTGATGTAATTTGTTATGATCCTGCCTGTCTCAAGCTGTTTGTTTCTAGGCTATTTATTTCTAGGCCATCCAGACACTTACTGGCAAGATACTTATAGGTCTCTGACACTCATTCTGCTGAAATAATCTCTGAATAAAAGGGGTTAAGCTACATAATAGCTCAACCCTGAGTTTCGTACACATAAACAAATGTCTGCAATATTATGTTTTGATAAGAAACTGCTGATATTTTGTGGGAATATATTTTTCGCTGCAATGATGTGTTACCTTTCAGACAAACTGTTAGTTTTTTTAAGTGGACTATTTAAATATGCATCGAGAAAATGATGTATTTGTCTCTGAAACACCATCATTCAGATCATTAACTATGAACTGAGGTAATGGCCTAGTTTCTTTTACCTTCAAAATAAAGAAAGTCGATATATGGCCTGTTATCTTTAAAGTATCAAGGTTAGGGAAGTGAAACATGGTTAGTTCCATCAACAGAAAAAAATACAAGATGACTTCAGCATATTTGTTTTGTTTTTAACTGTTGCTTATTTTATTCACCATTTTGTGTTTACCTGCATGAGTCGGGGATGTAAACAAGGTGTCTCAGTATGCCTCACCTTGACATCAAGGCATCGAATGGAAAATTGGGATGTTAAAATTATGTTCATTTGAGACATCTTGAAGTCACACCTTCTAGGCTCTTATCATTTAAAAAACTTACAGTTCTGGGAAAAAGGATTTCTGGAAAATTCAAATATTGACAAAGTAAATAAAGTGTATATTATAGCTGTCAAAACAGAACTGTGAATTTCTCAAAAAACAAAAAGAGCAAGTGAAGAATCAACCAGAATTGCTGAAATGATGTATTGTGACGCCTATGAGGCTGTTTCTATCACTGAGATCCTTGCCTGACTTTGCAAGTTGGTGTGTGAGGAAAGACAGGTGCCCTGGGACAGGTACCTTAGGACCATCCATCATATCAGACCCTCCTCCTCCGTCATCAAACTGATATCCTGTGATATTGCCAAATTTATTTTCAAAATTTAAAGAAACTCACTCTTTAATTAGTCAGACATGCATTTGTAGGATTATTTGCTAATGGCAAGATTTTATTAAGTATTACCACTGCAGCAAATGTTTCAGAGGAGAATTTTATCCCAGATGCAAGTCAGTAATCAAGCACATGCTCTGCGAGATTGTACAATATGACTTATAAAACACAGAAGTTGCGAAACTCAGATGTTGTCCTCCTTGCTGTCTTTTGATTGTTATAGAAACTATACATGTGAAATTATCTTTTATACAGGGGGACATAAAAACTAAAAATATATGAAATAGATTGTATGTTTAGATAATCATATGTACAGTCTGGATACTGAAGCCTACAATTTAGATTTCAATCACAATAGTAAATTGTCTTTTTTAAGCGTTGTTATAATGAATCAAAGCAGATGTGTTTTTTTGTAGAAAGGGATATGTATTTGATTCGGCAGATAATGACACATTGTAAACACTTGTGTTTTCTGTAGGATCATGAAAACAGTTGGTGGCTTGAAAGGGGGTCATATGGTAGGGGATGAGGGGACTACAGGGTCGAGGATGAGGCCACCTTTCCTTCCACCTGATTACCTTCCTTTGATCCTTGCAAGATCTCGTTAAGGTGGCCCCAGGTGAGGTGAACGGCAACAATAGAATTCAGTCATGGCTAGGATTCCCGGGGCTGGTCATATAAAGTGGGACTGTTCTCCGGGACAATAAACAAAGACAGGACACACACTACTGGGATTGTCTGCCGGGATTTTGTGTCGGGGAAGGAGTTTAACTCTCAGTATTCTCACTTAACATATGGTGCAACTGATTACATAGTTATCCTGGTGTTTTGACAGAGACAGGGTTAATGTTTTGTGAATGAACCTGAACTGGTAATAATTATGAAGTGGGTGCATGTGAAACATGACCTAAGATTATGTTATAACAAATGGTATACCACACTCTGGGTTTACATTATCAGTAAATCTGTAAACACCTGTTACCTATTTCCTTCTAATTATTCTAGCATCATGTTTTTTTACATCATGCATAAAGAAAGGATAAGACTATTTAATACATTCTGAATGCAAAATGTTTGTGTAAGGACTCATCAGTCTGTAAAACACTAGTAGATTTAGACAGTCTGTAAACTGGAGTAGATTTAGACAGGCTGTAAACTGTTGTAGCCTTAAACAGGCTGTAGTCTGCAGTAGCTTTAGATAAACTGTAAAACTGTAGTAGTTTTAGAGAGTCTGTAGAATGTAGGAGCTTTAGACAGTCTGTAATCTGTAGTAGCTTTAGACAGTCTATAGAATGTAGGAGCTTTAGACAGTCTGTAGTTTGTTGTAGCTTTAGACAGTTTGTAATCTGTTGTAGCTTTAGACAGTCTATAATCTGTTGTAGCTTTAGACAGTCTGTAGAATGTAGGAGCTTTAGACAGTCTGTAGAATGTAGGAGCTTTAGACAGTCTGTAGAATGTAGGAGCTTTAGACAATCTGTAAGAGCCTTAGACAGTCTGTAGAATGTAGGAGCTTTAGACAGTCTGTAGAATGTAGTAGCTTTAGACAGTAAGTTTTGTAGTAAGTGTTGACAGTTTGTAAAACTGTCGTAGCTTTGGAAAGTCTGTAAACTATTGTGATATTTAATCTCATGATGACTTTGGTATACCAAAGGTTGTCAGATTTGTGCAAATTATAATCTATAATATCAGCAAATTCCGAGTCCTTGTTTTACAAAGCTGTCTAGGCACTAAGACAGTCGTTAGTCTTAGTTATGTGATGAGTTGAAACAAGATCTCATTCTAAAACTTGTTAAATGGTTAACAGTTAAGTGTTTTATTCAGTCATTGTGAAACCACTTGTTGACTTAATTACTTGAGCTGCCTTAGTTGACTCAGTTGACACATGTCATTGTATTATGCCAGTGCTCATGTTGTTGATCACTCTATTGTGTGGTCCAGGCTCAGTTATTTACAGGCCAAAGCCCTGTAGCTAGAATGCCATTAAAAAACCAACCAACCAGTTACTTGAGTTGTTGACCCATTCTAAATATTACATGTTTTTTACAACAGTTCTAAACATCATTTTATGTGTTGGTCATCATGTTTATTGTAGTCATCTTATTTATTTCTTATTGTTTACAAAGATGAACTTTTTCACCTACCTCTTAGAACTGTATGATAGAGATTTTGACATGTCCATATTTAGCCCAAATTGAAGTTTTCAGTTAAAAGTGCATGAGACTGACTGACAAAGATTCCCTGAAAGTATAGAAATAAAATATGACTTTAACAGAAACAAATTTTGTCTGACTGTTGTACAATTAGATGAAATGAAAAAAATTATGAGATTTTGTAAAAACTGTTGGTAAGAAATGGTGAATACATGCTGATATTTCACCGTACAAAACAGTCAATTATCTCTCGTAATGATAACATTTGTTTTTCATGCATTAGTAACAATACTTTTTGTGAAAGTGAAAATTTACACATGTATATTGTTTTCAACTGCCTACATGAGATTAAGGCCAGCAGCTTGTAATTTAACAAAAAGAAAGTGTAAGTCTTAATCATAAGTAGTTTCAGGGTATACACAGGGTGCTGGTTATTGAGGAACAGTGTATGCAGGGAGATGTATTGAAGACCTCTGTAAGTAGTCAGAAAGCACATTTCCTCAAGGTAATTTTTCTGTATTGGAACAACAGCTCAACTATTATGTGGATAAATATTTTCAATAACTCTCATAAGTTGGTAGGAATATATTACCTGTTACAGATGTATATGTATACATGTTTTGACTGGTGTTTCTAAGGTGGGGAAGCAGCGACAAGTGGATTTCCAATGCTTGTTCTATGTCGTGATAGGACCATCTTAAATAAACCAACAGTGTTTTGTCTGCTTTACTAAACTGCCTGTAGTAATTTGAGGAATAAGTTTATGACTTTTCCGACAGGTAGAAAAGATTCATTGTTTCATGTAGAGATAGAATCTAGATGTAGCTGCAGTGAGTAAAGTCCCCAACCACTCGTGTGTTCATCTATTTTAGCCATCACACTGAAATCGGCTTGTTTGTGTCATGTGAGTGTTTGTGTGTTTGCATGAGGTGTCTACAGACAAGCGAGTAAAGACGTTGATTGTTAGCTAGAAATAATGCTGACTGTGTATATTTAGATTTTGCACCTTCGAGGTTTTGTCGATAGTCCACTGTGGCTTTTTCAGGAGGATATCTGTGCTGTAACATTACTGTAACCCTTTCAGTCAGGTCACAGACTTGGTGCTGAGTCTCTCTCTCATTTACTACGGCTCATGAAGGTTAACAGCTGATTCTACCTTGACTTTGGAAAATATTTGTTTTGGAACAGTCCATTAGAGGGATCAAATCTTATCAACCACCTTAAACAGCTGTTAGCTGTTTGTAAGAGCCACATCACTGCAGCAGTTAAATTTATAGAATGGTACCTTTTTGAGTCAGCTTGCATGTTTTAACATGATAATTTGAAGAATTCTGTTTTGCAAACTGAAAGTAGCTGTCCGTGCATCTATCAAGGCAAGTGAAGCAAAACATTTGGTGCACACAAAAATGAAATCGGACGGGTGGTTGTATATCAAGTATTAGGGATATCCAAGAGGTTTTTCACATATATTTTTGGCATTGCATTGTGTAGTGAACTAAACCTTGCAGGGTTTGCATGCACTTCTTGTAGAGCATCCACTTCCTGCTAAATACATTTTTCACTGTTTCACTGTTTCTATGCTTCCCTTGCATGTGAGATTAAGATGTTGAAGCATGTTATTTGTTTAAAGGCTATTAACAGTGTTTCTTCAACTGATTTAAACCGCTTCACTCATTATCCTTCCTAACCCCAAAGGGTCCATTTTCAATTTTGTAAAGGTAGAATGGAGATAGACTGACTGTACTTTTAATTTTGAGCAAGATTACCTGTGGCATAAAACTAAACTCACTCACTGTGTGGTCTAATGGTTAGACAAAGAATTACTTTGTTGTGTTTTTTTATCGTTGTTGAACTCCACACTGTGCAACATTCCACCTATTTGATTGTTGCCTCCAAATAATCAATCCTGAACCTGACAAGTTGGTGATTAGGTGCATTCAATGAACCTGACAACCATATACCAATAAGTGACTAAATGTGTACACACAATAGTTGTTTTACAACATGTTACAGTAACGACCATTCTTGGTTGCCATGGTGTTTGTAAGAGCTTTTGTGAACAAGAAAATATATTTTCCTTACCTATTTCTGAAGTTCTATTTTTTAAATATGTTCCTTGCTGATGAAAGTGTTTGATAGCTTCTTGTTGCCATGGAGTTTGCGTTCATCATCTGCTGTTTACTTGTTCAAGCCTGATGTGTTTTGTAGCTCATCTTGGCCAACTTTAGATTACATGAGGATAGTGTGATGTTTGTCTAAATATTCAGGTCAACAGCAGTGTCCAACCCTTGCATATAAGAACTAATATTTAAGTCTTTTGGATACATTTTTGTCATGATTCCAAAATGAATAACACAGCTAGGTCATAATACAGTGTACTACTCGGACATTGTTTATTTTGTCAACCACTGATTCACCTCCTCAGCCTTTACATTGTTTATATTGTCAACCACTGATTGACCTCCTCAGCCTTTACATTGTTTATATTGTCAACCACTGATTCACCTCCTCAGCCTTTACATTGTTTATATTGTCAACCACTGATTCACCTTCTCAGACTTTACATTGTTTATATTGTCAACCACTGATTTACCTTCTCAGACTTTACATTCTTTCTATTGTCAACCACTGATTTACCTTCTCAGACTTTACATTTTTAAAACTGGCAACCACTGATTTACCTAGTAGGACTTCATGAATTTCAGATGGATTTTTGAGGGTTGAGGCCTGTGAAAGTCTAGGATAGAATAGACCTTCAGCAACCCATGCTTGCCACAAAAAGCAACTATGCTGTCATAAGTGGCGACAAACAGGATGTGGTGGTCAGACTCACTGACTTGAAACATGTCATTGGTTCGCAGTTGTGCAGATCGATGCTTATGCTGTTGATCACTGGATTGTCCAGACTCTGTTATTTATAGACCTCGTATAGCTAGAATAATGCTGAGTCTGGCGTAAAACTAAACTCACTCACTCACTTTTGTAGGTTGTGGTATAAATATTATGCTTACATCAATGCCCTTACCAATGGTATATATAATGAGACAATACCAATGATGTTGCATCCCCTGCCCTACTTTCAGACCACCTTCAGTGCTGTTGTGTGCCTCACAGTCCCTCCCTGCTATATTATAGGTAACCCTGTCAATGACTGCATTGTGATAGAGTCATAATAATCCAGGCTGCAAACATGATTCAGACACATCTAACTGATGTTGAGAAGTCTTCTTTTCAAATATTAATAGACCTGTAATGTTCTCCTGTATGTTGTGGCGTTCAAGTGTGTTCTGGTAGTTGAGCTTATCATTCAGCACCAGCTGTGTTCACCTTGACCTTCACTTCCTTCAGCTTGACCTTGAGGGTCATGCACGGCCTAGGATTGCAGCATGCCTTACAAATCAGTGTGATGCCTTCCACACGATGAAGCAGCAATGGAGAGCATTATACTCGGATACTGTGTATTGCCAGTCCTTAGTGTAGGTACTGTCACACTTATGGTGAACATCACTTGGATCGTTTTATCACCATGCAAAAAGGTGTGAGATTGTGTAGCTTTCGTTGTGAGTGAGTGAGTGGAGTTTAACACTGTTTTCAATGCTATTCCAGTTATATCTCAGGGGCAGTGGGGTAGCATTGTGTTGAAAACGTTGGGTCGTCATACCAAAGCCTCGGGTTTGATTCCCCACATTGGTACAAAGTGTGTCATGATGTTGCTGGAATATTGCTGAACATGAACATAAAACCATACTCACTCAATCACTCGCGTACTCACCATGTCAGCGGAGAGCCTGAAGTGCTGGTTGTATCAGATGTATACCGCTGGACGAAACCTGGTTGTATCGGGTGTATACCGCTGGATGAAACCTGGTTGTATCGGGTGTATACCGCTGGACGAAACCTGGTTGTATCAGATGTATACCGCTGGAAGAAACCTGGTTGTATCAGATGTATACGGCTGGATGAAACCTGATTGTATCAGATGTATACTGCTGGACGAAACCTGGTTATATCGGGTGTATACCGCTGGATGAAACCTGGTTGTATCGGGTGTATACCGCTGGACAAAACCTGATTGTATCAGATGTACTACCGCTGGAAGAAACCTGGTTGTATCAGATGTATACCGCTGGACAAAACCTGGTTGTATCAGAGGTATGCCACAGGATGAAACCTGGTTGTATCAGATGTATACGGCTGGACAAAACCTGATTGTATCAGATGTATGCCACAGGATGAAACCTGGTTGTATCAGATGTATACGGCTGGACAAAACCTGATTGTATCAGATGTATACCGCTGGACAAAACCTGATTGTATCAGATGTATACCGCTGGATGAAACCTGGTTGTATCAGGTGTATACGGCTGGACAAAACCTGATTGTATCAGATGTATGCCACAGGATGAAACCTGGTTGTATCAGATGTATACGGCTGGACAAAACCTGATTGTATCAGATGTATACCGCTGGACAAAACCTGATTGTATCAGATGTATGCCACAGGATGAAACCTGGTTGTATCAGATGTATACGGCTGGACAAAACCTGATTGTATCAGATGTATACCGCTGGACAAAACCTGGTTGTATCAGATGTATGCCACAGGATGAAACCTGGTTGTATCAGATGTATACGGCTGGACAAAACCTGATTGTATCAGATGTATACCGCTGGACAAAACCTGGTTGTATCAGATGTATACCGCTGGATGAAACCTGGTTGTATCAGATGTATACGGCTGGACAAAACCTGATTGTATCAGATGTATACCGCTGGACAAAACCTGGTTGTATCAGATGTATACCGCTGGACAAAATCTGATTGTATCAGATGTATACCGCTGGACAAAACCTGATTGTATCAGGTGTATACCGCTGGACAAAACCTGATTGTATCAGGTGTATGCTGCTGGACAAAACCTGATTGTATCAGATGTATACCGCTGGACAAAACCTGGTTGTATCAGATGTATACCGCTGGACAAAACCTGGTTGTATCAGATGTATACCGCTGGACAAAACCTGGTTGTATCAGATGTATACCGCTGGATGAAACCTGATTGTATCAGATGTATACCGCTGGATGAAACCTGATTGTATCAGATGTATACCGCTGGACAAAACCTGATTGTATCAGGTGTATACCGCTGGACAAAACCTGATTGTATCAGGTGTATGCTGCTGGACAAAACCTGATTGTATCAGATGTATACCGCTGGACAAAACCTGGTTGTATCAGATGTATACGGCTGGATGAAACCTGATTGTATCAGATGTATACCGCTGGACAAAACCTGATTGTATCAGATGTATACCGCTGGACAAAACCTGATTGTATCAGGTGTATGCTGCTGGATGAAACCTGGTTGTATCAGATGTATACCGCTGGACAAAACCTGATTGTATCAGGTGTATGCTGCTGGATGAAACCTGGTTGTATCAGATGTATACCGCTGGACAAAACCTGATTGTATCAGGTGTATGCTGCTGGATGAAACCTGGTTGTATCAGATGTATACCGCTGGACAAAACCTGATTGTATCAGGTGTATACCGCTGGATGAAACTTGGTTGTATCAGGTGTATACCGCTGGACAAAACCAGATTGTATCAGATGTATACCGCTGGACAAAACCTGATTGTATCGGGTGTATGCTGCTGGACGAAATCTGGTTGTATCAGATGTATACTGCTGGACAAAACCTGATTGTATCGGGTGTATGCCGCTGGATGAAACCTGGTTGTATCAGATGTATACCGCTGGATGAAACCTGGTTGTATCAGATGTATACTGCTGGATGAAACCTGGTTGTGTCAGGTGTATACGGCTGGATAAAACCTGGTTGTATCAGATGTATATCGATAGACGAAACCTGATTGTATCAGGTGTATACCGCTGGATGAAACCTGGTTGTATCAGTTGTATATCGATAGACGAAACCTGGTTGTATCAGGTGTATACCGCTGGACAAAACCTGATTGTATCAGATGTATACCGCTGGACAAAACCTGATTGTATCGGGTGTATGCCGCTGGATGAAACCTGGTTGTATCAGGTGTATACGGCTAGATGAAACCTGGTTGTATCAGATGGATACTGCTGGACAAAACCTGATTGTATCAGGTGTATACCGCTAGATGAAACCTGGTTGTATCAGATGTATACCGCTGGATGAAACCTGGTTGTATCAGATGTATACCGCTGGATGAAACCTGGTTGTATCAGATGTATACTTTTGGTCGAAACCTGGTCGTATTAGGTGTATACCACTGGATGAAACCTGGTTGTATCAGATGTATACTGCTGGATGAAACCTGGTTGTATCAGGTGTATACCGCTGGATGAAACCTGGTTGTATCAGATGTATGCCACAGGATGAAACCTGGTTATATCAGATGTATACCGCAGGATGAAACCTGGTTGTATCAGATGTATGCCACAGGATGAAACCTGGTTGTATCAGGTGTATACCGCTGGATGAAACCTGGTTGTATCAGGTGTATACCGCTGGATGAAACCTGGTTGTATCAGATGTATGCCACAGGATGAAACCTGGTTGTATCAGATGTATACCGCTGGACAAAACCTGGTTGTATCAGATGTATACCGCTGGACAAAACCTGGTTGTATCAGATGTATGCCACAGGATGAAACCTGGTTGTATCGGGTGTATACCGCAGGATGAAACCTGGTTGTATGAGATGTATACCGCAGGATGAAACCTGGTTGTATCAGATGTATACGGCAGGATGAAACCTGGTTGTATCAGATGTATGCCACAGGATGAAACCTGGTTGTATCAGGTGTATACCGCTGGATGAAACCTGGTTGTATCAGGTGTATACCGCAGGATGAAACCTGGTTGTATCAGATGTATGCCACAGGATGAAACCTGATTGTATCAGATGTATACCGCTGGATGAAACCTGGTTATATCAGATGTATACCGCAGGATGAAACCTGATTGTATCAGGTGTATACCGCTGGATGAAACCTGGTTGTATCAGATGTATGCCACAGGATGAAACCTGGTTGTATCAGGTGTATACCGCTGGATGAAACCTGGTTGTATCAGGTGTATACCGCTGGATGAAACCTGGTTGTATCAGATGTATGCCACAGGATGAAACCTGATTGTATCAGATGTATACCGCAGGATGAAACCTGGTTGTATCAGATGTATACCGCTGGACAAAACCTGGTTGTATCAGGTGTATACCGCTGGATGAAACCTGGTTGTATCAGATGTATGCCACAGGATGAAACCTGGTTGTATCAGATGTATACCGCTGGATGAAACCTGGTTGTATCAGATGTATACCGCTGGATGAAACCTGGTTGTATCAGATGTATACGGCTGGATGAAACCCTCAAGCCATGGCAAACCACCAACAAACCAAGAACTATGATTTGGGCAAACGGATTCAAGTACACCATTGTAGGTTTCTTACAAAGGAATGCACATCTGTGTAACACAAGCAAACATTTTATGTTCATCACAGGGAGATGTGTGAGAGGAAACTTACTTCAACCTTTTGAAGGAAATCATAGTGAATGAATGATTTTCAGAGTAGATTTTGAATTAAAAGATACAGATAGCACTACAATACTCTGAAATTAACATTACATACAGAAAAAAGTTCTTCAGGTATCCTGGAGTCTTTCCTCACTTTCTGATAGTTTTTCATTGCTGGAATATATTCATTAACAAAACTTGACACATTTTAATGAAGGATTACTTTATTGGCTGTTCTGACAGGACTTCAGTAAAGACACATCAATGCTGAGAGTCAAACAATCAGTTATTTATTACTTAAGCCAGACGTTACTAAGAATGGAATGGCAATTGTTGTTAGTTACTTGAGAAAATATGGTTGCAAAGTGGATGATTTCATAACAGATGATACCTTTTTGTTAGCAGAATATATAATGATGTATTTAAATATTAGGATCATTTACATGGATGTGAGTATTTTCTATGTAGAAAAATTATAATTTGTACAAAAGTAAAGTATCTGCCTTGTAGATGAAGGCATTGCCTGTTCAGGTGTAAGTATTATCTACATAGGTGATAAAAACATTTTGACTGTGGCACTAATACCGTTCCATAATTCATGTTGGGCAGTTAGGAAATTTCTTCAGAACAGTAGCTACAGTCAAGAAACTCAGGTTTAAATACTTATTCTGAACACATCCTGATTATTTAGACATGGTAATCAGTGGAAGTTTATCAGTAAGTCAGTCAAATTTCTTTACATGATCAAGTTGACATTTTGCCTTACCTGCCATTCTCCAGGATTTACATGGACAGACTCCAGTACTATGAGAATTTCAAATTTATTTATGACGTTTAATGTACATTTTAATGTATACTCACTTAGGAGATAACACTTTTATAAATAGATGATTTCTGAAAACAATCGTTGCTAGTGGAGTGGAACAGATTGAGATAAATATTCCATTTACTCCAGGCCTATGAGGTGCACCTGCACACCTAATGGAGGAGATAGGTTATCAAGCGCTTTAAATCAAAAACATTACTTTACAATTCAACTTAATTGATAAAATGAAACGTTATCTGTTCACGTTTCCTGCTTTCATGATGTTGAATATGAAAACAACGTAACAAGACATTTTCAGTAGTGGTACCATCTCCTCGAGTATGTTCTTTCAGAGACACTAGACATCATGCTGGGTGATTTTCACAGAGGAATAGCCTCACATCACTTTTCCAGAAAACTTCAGCTTTTGTACATGAAAATAAACTGACAGACAATCAAACACTATTGATATTATTTTTTTAACAGTTTGTAGTGTTATGTTTTCAGCCAGTGTTTACAGTATTGAGAGTAAATGCCACTATTTGCAACACACATGGCATCAACAGTCACACTGTCAATCTACATGGTATGATTACAAAATAATATCAGAAGTAGTTGAAATGGTTTAGTATAATAGTGGAATAGTAATATTTGTAATATTTGTAACTGAGGATAAGTCTTTTTACAGTGAAATATTCTCTATGTGAAAGTTAAGGCAGTACATTTTATTATCCTTGTTTTGGAATCATTGTATGTTCATAATTCTCAACTCCTGAACTGTATGTCAAAGTTCCATCCTTGAATTAAGACCAGCACTCTTTTGCTTATGAAGCAGCAACGAAGTGGAACAGTCTCCCCTTACATCTTATATAGTGTCCAACTTTTGATTTCTTCAAATGTCACCTCAAGACATATCTGTTTCAAACTGCCTTTCAAGACTGACATTTTGTATCATCTTCTTTATGTGCCTAGAGCATGCCCAGTGCATGGATTAATGTACTTTACAAAGTGACTTATATTATTATTATTACCATCTGTCTCTCAGTTGTAGACGAGCGTTGCTGGACTGCACATGAGTCATACAGAGGACTGCATATCACCAAAGGACAGTTGCATGCTGTGTATTGCTGATGTGATACATGGTATTGGCATCATGCAGTACACAATTTCAATTAACAATTATGTCAGTTGACACGTATAAAATACCATTTTGAAACTGAATTAAATTAAATGAAAGTAGTTAAAATCAGTAGTACCTTACACCCCATCATGCACCAGTAACAACTGTAAATTAAATGAGTTAAACAGGGGAAAAAATGTTGTTGATACCAGTTTCTGTTTTGTTTTGTTTAGTGTTTGGGAATACAAAATTTAGTCTTCTGGGAATTCATGGTCTTGGTGCATGCTCACTTCCTGAAAAAATGTTGTGACTCCAACAATCTACATCCAGATATAAATATTTCTCTCTGTTCTCTGGCACTGAAGCATGAGTTGCATAAGGCATGGAGGGACATTTCCATTGAGGAATTCATTTCCCACCTGTTGTAGTGAGGTGACTTAGTTCAGGGGTCCCAGGAGTGATGGCAGTGTCAGTGGTTTGGTAAAACTATGCACAATACATTCCTCCTGCTCTGCACTTGTCTGTATTCTGAGTCACACAAAAAACATACATTTTGCTGTCATCCAGGTCGTGTGTTTGTTGTGAAAGTCAGAAGACATGTAGAGAAACCAGACTGACACACCCAGGGTTCCCAGGTGTACTCCAAGCAGTCGGTACATGGATTACTGGTATCCTGTGTCCCTTAGGACAAACATGGGATGACATCTTGACTTCAGCATAGCTTGCAATGGCAGTCATAGAATTATGCATGTTCAAAGGCACCGTGGAATGGAACTTGTTGGTGGGATCGGTGCAGGAGTGGCTTTGTTGTTAAAGACACACCCAATGACTAGGGGTTTGTGTATCCAAATCCCAGGTTCACCCTGATATTATTTTGAAGGATTGGCAAGAATATAGCCTTGTTCATAAGTTTTGCCAAAGTAGTATTATAGGACCTGCAATTCTTTTCCACTTTTGGAAACTGAAAATTACTGATCCAAAGAGCCACATTTCCAGCTAATTGAAACATGTTACATTTGTAAAGCGTGCGTGCATGCATACATGCGTGTTCACAAATATATCATCAAGAATGCAAGGTTGCAACACAACTTTGGTCTGGAAATGCAGGGTCATCTGTAGTGTATGAACCACATCAAACCCATCTATATATTGCCTACCAAGTTCTATTCCATATATATGGCGCCAGAATCAAACAAATACAGTATGAAGAGAGATATGTGCCATGGAGATTCCAGTTGTGAAGGGGAACAGAACTGCTTCCTAGCCATTTTTAGATATGTGGTGAATGGTGGTAGGGTAAACCTTTGGTTGTCACCTTGGCAAACCAGCTGTCAGATTCGTTGATGTTCGTTAGTATTCCATGTCTCTCACCCTGCCCTTTGTTTACCTTTTCCACATTCAGTCATGTAGCAGAGATGAATCTATTACTATGCTTTAGGTACCATACCTGACCCTATTCACTGGAATAGATTGAGTCATCACGCTGTGCCTGACCCTATTCACTGAAATAGATTGAGTCATTACTCTGTACCTGACCCTATTCACTGAAATAGATTGAGTCATTACACTGTGCCTGACCCTATTCACTGGATTAGATTGAGTCATCACACTGTGCCTGACCCTATTCACCGGAATAGATTCAGTCATTACACTGTGCCTGACCCTATTCACTGGAATAGATTGAGTCACTACACTGTACCTGACCCTATTCACTGGAATAGATTGAGTCATCACACTGTGCCTGACCCTATTCACTGGAATAGATTGAGTCATCACACTGTGCCTGACCTATTCACTGGAATAGATTGAGTCATCACACTGTGCCTGACCCTATTCACTGGAATAGATTGAGTCATCACACTGTGCCTGACCCTATTCACTGGAATAGCTTGAGTCATCTCACTGTGCCTGACCGTACTTATTGGATTAGATTGAGTCATTACACTGTGCCTGACCCTATTCACTGGAATAGATTGAGTCATCACACTGTGCCTGATCCTATTCACTGGAATAGATTGAGTCATCACACTGTGCCTGACCCTAATCACTGGAATAGATTGAGTCATCACACTGTGCCTGACCCTATTCACTGGAATAGTTTGAGTCATCACACTGTGCCTGACCCTATTCACGGGAATAGATTGAGTCATCACACTGTGCCTGACCCTATTCACTGGAATAGATTGAGTCATCACACTGTGCCTGACCCTAATCACTGGAATAGCTTGAGTCATCTCACTGTGCCTGACCGTACTTATTGGATTAGATTGAGTCATTACACTGTGCCTGACCCTATTCACTGGAATAGATTGAATCATCACACTGTGCCTGATCCTATTCACTGGAATAGATTGAGTCATCACACTATGCCTGACCCTAATCACTGGAATAGATTGAGTCATCACACTGTGCCTGACCCTACTTATTGGATTAGATTGAGTCATCACACTGTGCCTGACCCTATTCACTGGAATAGATTGAGTCATCACACTGTGCCTGACCCTAATCACTGGAATAGATTGAGTCATCACACTGTGCCTGACCCTAATCACTGGAATAGATTGAGTCATTACACTGTGCCTGACCCTATTCACTGGAATAGATTGAGTCATCACACTGTGCCTGACCCTACTTATGGGATTAGATTGAGTCATTACACTGTGCCTGACCCTAATCACTGGAATAGATTGAGTCATCACACTATGCCTGACCCTACTTATTGGATTAGATTGAGTCATCACACTGTGCCTGACCCTAATCACTGGAATAGATTGAGTCATCACACTGTGCCTGACCCTATTCACTGGAATAGATTGAGTCATCACACTGTGCCTGACCCTACTTATTGGAATAGATTGAGTCATTACATTGTGCCTGACCCTAATCACTGGAATAGATTGAGTCATCACACTGTGCCTGACCCTACTTATTGGATTAGATTGAGTCATCACACTGTGCCTGACCCTAATCACTGGAATAGATTGAGTCATCACACTGTGCCTGACCCTATTCACTGGAATAGATTGAGTCATCACACTGTGCCTGACCCTAATCACTGAAATAGATTGAGTCATTACACTGTGCCTGACCCTATTCACTGGAATAGATTGAGTCATCACACTGTGCCTGACCCTACTTATTGGAATAGATTGAGTCATTACATTGTGCCTGACCCTAATCACTGGAATAGATTGAGTCATCACACTGTGCCTGACCCTACTTATTGGATTAGATTGAGTCATCACACTGTGCCTGACCCTAATCACTGGAATAGATTGAGTCATCACACTGTGCCTGACCCTAATCACTGGAATAGATTGAGTCATGACACTGTGGCTGACCCTAATCACTGGAATAGATTGAGTCATCACACTGTGCCTGATCCTATTCACCGGAATAGATTGAGTCATCACACTGTGCCTGACCCTATTCACTGGAATAGATTGAGTCATCACACTGTGCCTGACCCTAATCATTGGAATAGATTGAGTCATCACACTGTGCCTGACCCTATTCACTGGAATAGATTGAGTCATCACACTGTGCCTGACCCTACTTATTGGATTAGATTGAGTCATTACACTGTGCCTGACCCTAATCACTGGAATAGATTGAGTCATCACACTGTACCTGACCCTATTCACTGGAATAGATTGAGTCATTACACTGTGCCTGACCCTATTCACTGGAATAGATTGAGTCATCACACTGTGCCTGACCCTAATCACTGGAATAGATTGAGTCATTACACTGTGCCTGACCCTATTCACTGGAATAGATTGAGTCATCACACTGTGCCTGACCCTACTTATGGGATTAGATTGAGTCATTACACTGTGCCTGACCCTAATCACTGGAATAGATTGAGTCATCACACTATGCCTGACCCTACTTATTGGATTAGATTGAGTCATCACACTGTGCCTGACCCTAATCACTGGAATAGATTGAGTCATCACACTGTGCCTGACCCTATTCACTGGAATAGATTGAGTCATCACACTGTGCCTGACCCTACTTATTGGAATAGATTGAGTCATTACATTGTGCCTGACCCTAATCACTGGAATAGATTGAGTCATCACACTGTGCCTGACCCTACTTATTGGATTAGATTGAGTCATCACACTGTGCCTGACCCTAATCACTGGAATAGATTGAGTCATCACACTGTGCCTGACCCTATTCACTGGAATAGATTGAGTCATCACACTGTGCCTGACCCTAATCACTGAAATAGATTGAGTCATTACACTGTGCCTGACCCTATTCACTGGAATAGATTGAGTCATCACACTGTGCCTGACCCTACTTATTGGAATAGATTGAGTCATTACATTGTGCCTGACCCTAATCACTGGAATAGATTGAGTCATCACACTGTGCCTGACCCTACTTATTGGATTAGATTGAGTCATCACACTGTGCCTGACCCTAATCACTGGAATAGATTGAGTCATCACACTGTGCCTGACCCTAATCACTGGAATAGATTGAGTCATGACACTGTGGCTGACCCTAATCACTGGAATAGATTGAGTCATCACACTGTGCCTGATCCTATTCACCGGAATAGATTGAGTCATCACACTGTGCCTGACCCTATTCACTGGAATAGATTGAGTCATCACACTGTGCCTGACCCTAATCATTGGAATAGATTGAGTCATCACACTGTGCCTGACCCTATTCACTGGAATAGATTGAGTCATCACACTGTGCCTGACCCTACTTATTGGATTAGATTGAGTCATTACACTGTGCCTGACCCTAATCACTGGAATAGATTGAGTCATCACACTGTACCTGACCCTATTCACTGGAATAGATTGAGTCATTACACTGTGCCTGACCCTATTCACTGGAATAGATTGAGTCATCACACTGTGCCTGACCCTACTTATGGGATTAGATTGAGTCATTACACTGTGCCTGACCCTAATCACTGGAATAGATTGAGTCATCACACTGTGCCTGATCCTATTCACTGGAATAGATTGAGTCATCACACTGTGCCTGACCCTAATCACTGGAATAGATTGAGTCATGACACTGTGGCTGACCCTAATCATTGGAATAGATTGAGTCATCACACTGTGCCTGACCCTATTCACCGGAATAGATTGAGTCATCACACTGTGCCTGACCCTATTCACTGAAATAGATTGAGTCATCACACTGTGCCTGACCCTATTCACTGGAATAGATTGAGTCATTGCACTGTGCCTGACCATATTCACTGGAATAGATTGAGTCATCACACTGTGCCTGACCCGAATCACTGGAATAGTGACCCTATTCACTGGAATAGATTGAGTCATCACACTGTGCCTGACCCTATTCACTGGAATAGATTGAGTCATCACACTGTGCCTGACCCTAATCACTGGAATAGATTGAGTCATCACACTGTGCCTGACCCTATTCACCGGAATAGATTGAGTCATCACACTGTGCCTGACCCTAATCACTGGAATAGATTGAGTCATCACACTGTGTGACTTGATTGATTGATTGCATGTGATCTGGATGGTTTGATATGCTGTTCATGATATCAACCACAGGTTCCCTGATATGGTTGTACTGTGCTTTATGGTACCTCCCAGCACTGGAGATTGCTCACAATACGAGTCACAGACTTGTGTTTTCTAAAACACAGCTACCATTATACAGTATGAAACAACGTTTCAAATAAGCTAACCATTTAATGTGTAATACTTCGTGATTCACTGATAACGTCGGCACTGTTACATGATTAAGGAATCAGTATATGCCCTAGTTATTACCCAGTACATGTACTTAATTACTTAAAGTCATGTTTTCCAACGACAGGTTTAGTTTGATGAACATTCAGAAAATCCATTCGGCCAGAATCTCCATCTGACACTTAACAGATGCAGCTAACCATGGTTGCTTACCATGTTCTGGAAATTCCAGCAAGTCTCTTGAGATCAGTCCTCACTTTACATTGATATATAAAACATGTGTAATTTGCATCATGCTTTGTAGTTGGGCAAGCAGTTACCTTATTGCAGTGTCCGACAAGATAACTGCTGGGCATTATTGACCCGTATCTCATATGCTGACAGCCTCTGCTGCAGGTTTAAACACTTTGTTAATCAGTCCGTTCTATATGTTTATGTCTCCAAGGAAAACAGTGTGTAAGAGCCTTGTTACTGCTGACGTGTCATACTTTGTCATGCATTTCTATTTGTGGTCTTATTTCAAAGTAAAAGAGAATCTTCATGAACTGGAGATGGTTTCAGTGATCTGCAGATCATACTCTTGCCATATTACAGTCATGGGCTACAAGTTTGTGGTTATGTCTGGAATCAAATCCAGATCTTGTGTATGAGGACGACTTTATCCTCTTGGCTACTCATTAGCCCCTTCAATAAGATGAAGTCTGTTGTACCAGACACTTGTCCTAGCAATATTCCAGCTGAATGATTGAAGTTGTGAAATGTAGAAATTAGATATAATCCATGGGTTTCTATCTAGGTCAATTACCGAGTTAAGGCACATGGCCAAGCAATAAGTTTAGTGAGACAATGTGTGACTTCCTGTCTGACAAAGGGGAGGTTTTACCATATGACAACAACAATCACCACACCATTGTGCACCTTTAGCAATGTGGCCATGAGTTGAGATTTGTTTGCTTTCTTGAGCAGATAGGCTTAACAATGGACCTCCTTACGTGAGGAGTGTGCCATGGTGGAAGGCAACACTTAGTCAGCGTTTACCTGTTGACCTGAGTAATTATGTCACAGGCATTCTTCCAGGTGATACTTCCCAGAGTTGGGGATCACTTCTAGGCCACACTTTGGGGGACATATGTGTGTACACTATTACACTTTATAGAGTGAGTGAGCAAGTTAAAATTTGATATCACATCGGAAATATTGCATTCATTTCATGATGAAAACTGTTTATATCAGTACTGAAATAAATACATGTAATAAGGTAAAAAGCAGTCATCAAAAGACAGTTAAACTACTAGAATATCACAGCTGTTAATCTAAAAATTAGTATGCAAAAAATATACATCAAGACAACAGTACCATCGAAGAATGGGCTATAGATCACCTGCAAGTGATGGTAGATCACCAGACTAAGGACCAGCAGTACCATTACTACTTGCATGGACCCTATTCTATCGATAGTTTAATAACTGACTTTATTTTTATTAAATATTTATGTTGTTTAGTATGTTTTTTGTTTGTGTGCAGACTTGGAGGTTCATTGAGTTTATGTTTCAACTGTTTACTTGATCTGGATTTTAAGTTTCAGTTATTAATAGAGACTGAACCAACGTCAACTGGTTTGTATTATGTTTCATATAAACTGTACGTTCATTTTGGAAATGTCTTCAAATGACACAATTCAAGGAGAGAGAAAGTATTGCAATAGTATTGCAGTAGTTAGTAGCAACAGAATATTGCTATCTCAACAGCATGTTGCAATATACTGTCACTGTCACAATAGATCCATCCCTCTGATTAGTCACCCCTAATGGATATGTTGTTATGTAGTATTTCAAGTGTGAGATTCTGTGTTACACAAGGAAGTAGAGCATCACTGCTGTACGGTCCAATGCCTCAGAACACAAGCATGTGGAAATAATTTTTCATTTGGCTAAGGTGAAAATGTTTTGTCACATTCAAATGGTATTTACAGTCAGGGACATTACTTGCAGACTCATCTTACCTAGGTTTGTTCATTAGAAAGCTGATGGTTGGTGTGTGTGGAGGGTGTATGAGTGGGTTGTGCAGGGTGGGTCATGGATATAAGGAAATATTGCTAAAATACTTTAACCAGCTGATTAAATGGGTACTAGTTTGCTAGGCTTTGTGAATTGGCTGGTTATTTGTCATTCATTCCAACAGCATGGAGTGCTTAGGTTATCAACCACTTGTTCTTCTGACCCAGAGTCAGTTATTTAAAATCAAGTGAGATACGGATGTAAAACTGCTGATTGGTGTAAAGCAACGATATAATCAGATATGTGATATATGTTGTCAGTAATAGTAATGTTCATAGCCATTGTTTTTGTATTTCAGCTTCTGATAGTTTCATATTACTAGTCTCAGCTGCAAATTCATCTCTCCTGCTCTGTTTCAGGTTCACAATGTGACATTTGCATTTGAGCTGATGCATGAAGCAGGGCTACCAAAGAACAAGGCAAGACTCCCAAGACCCGAAGGTACTCTTACCCTGTGATCTGTGTTAGTGACAAGCTTCACTTCCTCATGCATTTCCCTTAAAAAAAGCTATATATACCAGCAGTTATTTTAGCAAAATCGTATCAAAGAAATGACAGTCAACTAAATATTTCATGCCTCCATTGGACCATCTATAACTGATACTGTCTGTTTAAGTGTAACAACTGATTGTGATATCCTGGACATGCTGCAGTCTTGCCATGAGGACTGTATACCGCTGATGAGTTTATATAACACTCATGTGGCTTCAAAGATGTAATATATTTAGAAAATATTGGTATAGTCATGGAAGGGGAAAAAGTGGTCCTTTATCCTTATCCATTTTTTTTCCCAAGGTATGCTCGCTATGTGGATGAAATTATGAAAATGAATAGAGGAGCACTTGAGCTTTCATTTGTTCCCTTATTTGTTTTCATGAGTATATATCAATACCCAAGTCAAAATATCCTTCAGAGGCATGAGAAATTGTTGATGTTTATCAACAAGACTCGAAATATAGATACAGTGATTTTCAATTTTTCAAAACAAAATCATTTTTCCAACCTTTTCATTATGAAAACCTCAAGAGCTAGTGTCATGTGTGTGAAAAATATGGCTAACCAGCTTCTGTGGCAACGAGATATGTGGTGACATTTGATTCTGATGTTATGATAATCAATGACGTCTACTAAACAGTGTAACACAATTCCACCCAAGTACCATCTCCTATGGAAGCCATGTGGGACGATAGAGATGTTTCATGACAGACAATAGTTTACATTACATGGATTTTCAGGGGTTCTCAATGAGATGACTCTCAGTTCTGATGTAACCAAAGCCAGTTTGACAAGAGATGCAAGGACTAAGTACATTTAGATCAGCAATATGAATTGTTCTACTAGTTCCTCTTCCTATACAACTGGTTATCTTGAAAGTAAATTATTTATGAAGTCAGTTACTGTCACTTGTTGAAACTTGATTTTTAATATACACGCTTGGGAGTGATTAAGATGGTAGGGTTTTAAAGGTTACGATTATGAATCAAAACCCAGAGTGACATATAGGTCACATGATACTGTAAAACACGAGACACATGGTTACTGCTACTGTGAGCACTGTCTCTATAATCAATCCTTTCAATCGACATCTGGAACATGTGCATCCTTCCTGTGTAGCACAATTTTATATGCAGATTGCAGACTTTGAAATATTTCACAAACAACCTAATAAATATCACTTGCTTCAAATTTATACCAAGATCTAAACATATTTAAATAAAATGTCTTTCATTTCATAAAATGTTCGTGTTTACATCATGTTTATGTGCACTGCACTGCACTGCACTGCACAAATTTTGTCTGTGTACATATTTAATTTTCTCATCAAGTTTGTAGTGCAGTCTGTCGTGAACTACAGCGTTGCTGTAGAAAGTTGAAAAAATGCACCCTGTACATAGGGACGGTGTACAAAATGGGGGGGTGAGTAGGTAGGGGTGTCAAAGAATCATTAAGGTTGCTGCTGGGGTAATTGATCAGGGCTCTGTTTAACTTGAATACTCAGGAGCATGAGAATCACGACTTTCTTTAATATTTTCAAACACTAGATATTACAAAATAGAATATTTATCTGAAATAAGAACTAAAACTGCTATTTAATTTAAAACTCTGAGAATTTTTATGCAAATATAAATTGACTGCAGTATTTCAGTGAAATGAATAAAGGTACCTAAAACATATTTAATGTATCAGAGTTTATGAAACAATCCTTTATAATGTATTTTCAATATTGTCAATAAATATATTATAATAGGATATCAGTGCAATTATTTTTTAATATTTCTCACTAAGGTTTGTAATCTTGGCTTCTTGCTGACTGGCTGTTCATTGCAATGGTTCTATTGCTTTCACTGTATATGAAGCTGCCCATAGCAGCATGTTGTCATGGCAACTCATTGTCAAAATAATGAAAGATGACATCATCCATCTTTAATGACATCACAGATGGTTTTACGTGATGATGCTCAACCAATAGAGCATTGGAATCAGGGCTCAGGTATGGTTAAATCACGATGAGTTGAATTGCTGGGAACTAAGTAATAAACTGGACTTATCGATGTATTCAAGACATAGGTATCTGTGATGGTGAAAAAAAGGGGTGGGACCTGTAGGTGCTTAGAGTTTTGTATAATATTCGAGACGCCAGCATTCGACTCAACAGGATGTGACTGAATGAATAATTATATCAGTATATGGTTTAGGTCTGGCCTCCATTTGAGGGCATGAAACCAATAGCTTCTCGCAAAGTAAAATGTCATGGTAAGAGTAAATGTTTTAAAGAATATACTATAACAAGGCTCAGGACTCACAAATTGATTAATTCAAGTCATATAACCATAATATCGAGTTGCCAGTATTTTATTCTCTGTAAAATTCATTTCATACCATCATGCTTTTCACCATTTTGAATATTGGGGGATATTTTTTGGTATTTATACCTCATTTAGCTGTAATGAGTGTTTCCATGAAGCAAATATTTACATCCCAGATGTTGCAAGAATAGTCAACATAAGGAGGTCCCCGCCCTCCCTGATTAGGGCTGTGATGAATACTCTGAGGGGCAAATACAATGTTTTACTAATCTGTAGTAATAAATAAGAATATTCATTTATGAATATTTATGTTCAATGTCAATTAAGATAATGAACATTTAGTGATTGTTTAGTTTGAAACATTTTAGTTATAATGCTGCCTATAACCTTACGCCTTGGAAAAATGTCACAAGTTACTATGTTGCATAGCATGGATGTATTTCATTTTAAAGTATCTCATGTGAAAAAAAACACAAGACAACACACTTGTTCCAAGAAAAACTCTCACTTAAAATATTTGTAAATATTAGGGCTGGGATGGGTAACTCAGATACCCTGGCCGTCTAGGTAATGAGTCGGACTGGCATGCCTGTCTCAGTACCAAGGCCCCGCTATGTTCATGTGACCAGTAAATTAAACAATTAAATATGTTATCCTTTCGTTAGTAAAAGGTTCTAATGTCTTTGAAGATTTAGACATAATTTACAGTCACTTCTTTTGAATATAATACATGGTTAAGATATTGAAAAACTCGAAATTTTAGCCTCCGAGCTGGAGAATATATTGCCATTTCTTACAATGATTATTTGAAGTCACGAATTAACATAATGGATGTCTAGGTAGGGTAGGGAAAAAGGGGTTGGGAAACCTGGGTACAAAATTTGCTCCAGTCCCAGCCCTAGTAAATATTTAAATTCTAGTGAACTTAACTCATGAAGGGATACGGTTCGATTCACCGAAAATAACTTTAACACTACTACTGTTTATAGCTGCATGCATTTTATGAAACCACTTTATGGTGGCCTCATGAAATACTTCTGCCCTCAAGACAGGCTAACAACCAGTTGCACAGAGCTACAACTCTTAATTACAGCTCTGAACTTTACTGGAATGTACAATGTTGTGTTTACACATGTTACTGTGATGGGTTAGTGTTGGAACAGGCACCATGCATGACAGTTACTGGGAGAGACATGTGCTGAACAGAAACATGTGTGAGAGCTAGGGACCTACCCCAGACTGGGGACCTGTCCAGAACTGGGGGACCTACCCCAGACTGGGGACCTGTCCAGAACTGGGGGACCTACCCCAGACTGGAGACCTGTCCAGAACTGGGGGACCTACCCCAGACCGGGGGACCTGTCCAGAACTGGGGGACCTACCCCAGACTAGGGGACCTGTTCAGACCTACCTTATGCTTGAGACCTGTCCAGAACTGGGGGACATACCTTAAGCTTGAGACCTGTCCAGAACTGGGGACAATTCATCTGAAGACCTGCCTTGAACTGTGGATCTGGGACCTGCATTTAACAGGGAAACTACGTCAGGTTGGAACCTAAGTTAACCTACCTAAAGCTAGGGGACCTACCAAGCCTGGAATCCTTCGTAAATCTAGGGGACGTACCTTATCTGAAAGTCTACCTAAAGCTATGGACCTACCTCACACTGGGGACCTGTCAGTAGCTGACTACCTGGTACCTACTTTTAACTTGGTAAATATGACCTACCTTGACCCAGGGACGTAGATACACTTGGGACTTACCTTGGACTAGAAACTACAGTTGGGAATAGCTCGAAGACTTTCCTCATTGAGGACATTGAGGACCAACCTGACCTGGGAAACTAATGTCCCTGGGCACCTTGCTTTTAACTGGGACCAACTTTATCATGGGGACCCACCTCACCAAGGGAACATCCTTAAACAGGAGACCTTCCTTGCAGAAAGAAGAACTTTGTGTTTGGGGCTTCCATTTTGTCTGTCTCAAGTCTCCGAACCATTATTTTCCCCTTCCACACAACCCTTTCTATTTCTATAATGCAAAAGCACTGAATGAAACAAGTCTAGAATTTCCTCAGGGTTCTGAATCGCCCATCTAACAGGACTCAGAGTTAGTTGTTTTTGTCAATGATGTCTATGTCAGAGACTAAATGTTAGTTTCAGATACATGAACACTAACATATTACACCGAGAAACATTATAATCTCGATTAATTTCTCTTTCTGATGAAATATAAATGTTCACTTATCATAAAGGCTCTTTCATAATGCTCACATGTGGAATGGTAACTATCTAGACTTGCTATGTGAATCATTTACGCTTACGAGAGGCAGTAATGTAACAAGTGCAAATATTGCACAACAGTGCTGAAACTGCTGTTCTGTGAACAGTATAGATAGGGATGGAGTCAAAGGGCAAATCTAATGCAATCCCTTTCGTTACTACTAAACTTTGCTATATAACAACACTATCAATTAAAAATGCTGAGGATTACATAATTGTGTAACATTCATGTTGCAGCATCACACTTGTACATGGACTTAACTCAGTGCACATCGGCCTCACCTTCTTTTATCATTAGTCTTATCATAATGTGAACAGATAAACTGATTACTTTCATATCTGTTCCTTGGCATCAATTCTTAATTGGAGATTGTATCAAATTTTCATTTTCTTGTATATTTTATGCTTTGATCATTTTATAAATTTAGCACACAATGTCTGTTACATTGAATACGAAAACGTGATTAAAGCATGAAACTAATGATAATTATTCCTGATCAGACTCCTTCAAGGATTTCTGTGTCATACTCTTTCAAGATAGTGTGTAAAGTGTCCTTTTGAGGGTTGTCTTCGCAAAGGATTTTGTCATCATGTGAAGACATCTGTCCCCATTGTTAGTGTGTGAATGTTCCATGGACCTCCTTAGGGCTATGTTCTCATAAGTGTCCCCCTCATCCACCCCCCAGGTCACTCCAGCCCAACCCCTTCCCCCAAGTTCCTGGACTGTGTGTTCAACTTGCAAGATTGGGAAACCTTGCTGCAAAAATAACAACACAGGGCTTTGATGTTTGGTTTGCAGACAGCCATGGAGTTGTCAAGATTTTCACTGAGAGTTTTTGACTTGCCAGGAATTTTAACCATGGAGGGAGCCCATACTTGTGCTGCAGTCCCAATGGCTGACATGCCACAGGTCTTTGATGTCAGGGAAGAACACAACATGGAACACTATGTTTTATTATCCTCCCATGTGTCAGGCAGACTCAGCCAGACTGCTGACCCCCCTCCCCCATACTTTATCCCCCCAGCATCACTGATACATGCAACAACAAGCTCTACTCTCCCCCTTTCCTGTTGCCATGGAAATTTGGCTTTTCTCCCCCCACCCCTTCTTTTCCTCCTCTTCATCAGCTGTGTAATGTTAGATCTACAGAAGCATTGCTACCCAGTGTTTGGTTCTAAAATAATGTATAGGATTTCCTTAGTTTACACAATTAATTTACGATATTTTCTTGTCAGGCTAAACAGCATGTAAGCTGTTAGTATGAATTCTCTGCTGTAGAGATTTTCAATAGGGACATGAGTAATACTGTATGAGTTAAAAATGTAATTAGTTTCTTTCAGTATTCTCACTGAATATAACTGAAGCATTTAGAATTTGAAACTTAAATGAACTAGTGATTTTGATTATTGTAGAAAAAAATATGTATATTTTAGAAATTGTGGACCCACAGCATCAAGATATTTTCCACACTTGAAGTGTGTAGGTTTCACATGCTCCATGCATTGTTAACGTTAATACCATCATCACCTTTTCAGATAAATGATCTGGCTGCTCAGCATATGAAATATTGATGTCATTAATATTGTTTTCAGAACCTGTGATTAAGTGATATTTTTGAAAAGTCTGTTCTATGTAGGTTCTGATCCAATAGCTATACACTGATCGGCAGATGCAACAGTATTACAGTGAGTTCAGTGTCTTGAATTTTTACAGTCATATGACAGACTTAATAACACTGATAAAAACAACAATTATTTGTTTTTCCTTTATTTTTTTAGACATTATTGAGTCTCAACCTTTCCATTCTGTTTTGGTATCATTTTTTCCAACTTGCTTGATCAGAGAGAAACTGTCTGTACCACAAAACTTCTAATGTCACTCTTAAGGAGGCATTTTTGGCTCAAAGAATCTTTACAACTGTGATTTTGTTCAAAGCAAAGGCATTTCCTGATGTTTCCGAACTGGTCAGACAAGCAACTTTGAAGCAGGTGGCTCCCTCTAGTGTCTGCCGGACACCTACTGCAAGGCAAATATGCATGAGGCCGACCTCTTACGTATAGGTTATTATCCTCCCAACTTTGTTCAATCTTTGCCATTGTTAATTTCATCAAAGTCTTAAACCACCTTGTGAAGCACCAATTGGTCCCATTCCGTAAAGGCCTGAGGAGTCCTTTTGACACACAAGACATGTTACATTATAGGAACCCAGATACGCAACTCTGAGAAACATTAAACAAAGTGCTCCTGAGGAACCACAGAAAGTGTGGTTATATTGAGAGCCCCAGATTATGATGTATTACATTTCATTTCCGACCACTTATGCCTGATCAGCCATTGTTTCCTATGTTGTATTATCAAGGCCTATTTGATCCCGCTCGCCTGCAGCAGTCTTGTGACTTTAGGCAAGGCTTGGGCAAGCATTAGTAATTCATGTGTCCCTCGTCCGGACAAAGCCTTCATTTTTCAATTAGGACAGAGCTGGCACTGGTAGTTCGCTATGATTATGTCTTTGTTTGAAAGTGTTTGATGATTCTGTGAATTCCATATCACCATCTGAAAGTTAAGATTTGCCCTTTGCTGAGTATGATATTCTCTGTGACAATTCCGTGTTTTAATTATTCAACTGCCTTTGTCTTGCGTTTCATATGTTACATGCACACAGCTAATAAAGTGAGAATGGGCATCAGAGAGTTGACATATTTGAGAGTTTGAGATGGTTAGAATGTTAACTGATAGAGTCAAATTGACTTTAAACCTTCATGGCCTTAAGCTTGCCAATGCAGGAAGAGATTGATTGAATGATAACTGATAACTTCTGATGCTGTAGACCTGTTTTATCCAAATCATGTGATTTGTTATTTGAGAATAATTTTGATTCCAATCGTTTAGTTAAAGTTGTCCTCTGCTCATCTGTTGTGCAGATGCTTGGAAGATTATGGCTCGGCATATAGTATTATGTGAATTATAAATCCACCTTCCCAATGTATTTGCTAGGCCTATTTTCTTGTGTTCAGCTTCCATACAGAACAGACCCATATGATTATGCTTTGTGTGTAGAGTGTGCAATTTAGTAGAACTTACACCTACCTAAGTTTGCTTCAAGTTTGGTGAAAATTGTTATTTTGTTGAGTGTGCAGTCAAAAAAATCAGCGCTTGTTATGGTTTTCGGCTGGTGAAGTCTCGATGTGTTGCCATGATGCCCATAGTGCTGTCAGGCTATCAACCACCTGGTGGCTTGTCTGTGTGATATGCAGGCTGTTACCATATTACTCACCTGAAACATTACCGACTCAGTCAGCAGTGTTATTGTTTTAAATGCATTGTACGCTTTGATAATGATATCCAGAGCACCAAACAAATGCTTATTCATTATATATCTTATATCTTTTTTATTGTTATTTTTTATTATATTTATCGTTATCTATTTATATTTTGTTTATTGTTCTTGTTATGTGTATACAAGTGCATGTTCCATAGATGACAGCACAAGTTTTATGAGTTCACAGTTTACCTTTTTCTGCCATCAACTTCAGATGACTGTTTTAGAAAAAGACAGAAATCAAATTGTACACCTATTTCAATACTTCCAAAGTGAATGTAATACAATGTACAATGAACGTATTTAAAAATTGTGTCATAGGGCATTTAAAAGCTAAGATTGTGTGCAGGGACAGGCAGGTAGACTGTGCACTTGCTTGTCACACCGAGCACCTGGAGTGTAGTCACATTGTGTGTATAATTGTAAACCCCTTTCACACCTTTCTCCCTTCTTATGAAAGTGTTGTAAACTTGAATGAAGATAACCATAACCCTTTTCATTGATAGAAGTGTTTGGTAAACCTACCAGCTCTTACTGTCTGGCTCTTTAACACATGCTGGGCAAATCTTGTTATTTTGTGAATGTTAGGATCTGTGTCTCTAACTCTATTATTTAATGTAAATTACTGTCTGGAACTTTAACACAGTGTAGTGGTTAAAGTGTTCCTTCATCCTGCCGAAGACCCGGATTCGAGTCCCCACGTGAGAAAAATGTGTGAAGCTAATTTCTGGTGTCCCAACACTGACATTGCTGGAATATTGTTTAAGGCAGCGTAATACCATACACTGTCAGTTCCTTATGGCTCTCTTGCTCTGTACTCAGTACAGAGTAGTCATGTTTTTGTTATTGGCTTTCCTGGTCCAGCACAGTTATCTGAAGGTCACAATGATATGGTGTGTTTAAGTTAAACAGAAGTCATCCATATTTGACCTTACACGGTACACTTTTGTAATGAGTGAGTGAGTGAGTTGGGTTTTACACCACTTTTAGCAATATTCCATTGCAGGATACACCGGAAATGTGCTTCCTGGGAAACTAAACCTGGATCTTCAATGTGACAAGTATATGCCTTAACTCCATCGACCCCCTTGTAATGAAGCAAAGCTATGATCTAAAATTAAATAAATGTGCTCATTCGTTGTCCTGTTGTAATGTACAAGAAAAACACAATATGCTAATTATTATTGTTCTCTTGCAGATGTTGTCAACCTTGACCTGAAGTCGACATTGAGAGTGCTGTACAATGTTTTCACCAAGTACAAAGACGGCGGCAGTGTCAGCATGTAGATTCACAACATCGTCATTGACATCAGTTTACATGTGCCAACACCATCAGCCACAACTGCCACTGAGTGATACAGGGCTATTTCCTGCATAGATGAGACAACTTCAGTGTTTATACAAGACAACATCACTTGGAAAAAAATAACTCGTACCCTCGGGTACCTTGGGAAAACAGGACTCTCTCCATCAAAGTGTGAATTTTGATGGAAGAACCATCATTGTGTGAAACCTTCATCTGTAATTCTGTCATCCAACATCTTAAGTGCAACTGACATGGCCATTGTTGATGGCAATGCACCAAGCATTAAAAACTACTGCATGTAGTTGGTGTTACTTATAGCTGTCTAGTATAATCATCATCACCATAGCACAACTGCCTTTATATGGTGTTACTTCTACCTGTCAAATATAATCAACATTATCGTCGTATTGTAAAACTTTTTCTTAGTTCTTATTTTGTATAGGTGGGTAGCCATAGACAGATAGGACTATTCATTGTTGTGGGCTACGTGTACAGGACAGATATGCGTACTCGGTAATCTCCCATGAGTCAGCCACATTGTGCCTGTTGTACCTGATTTAACATAACAGCTTTGTAAGGTTGTCACAATACTAAGCCAAATAAACGACCTTCTGTATGTATTAATCCTACGATTATTCCTTAAGTAGGCTGGAAGTGGCATTAATTTTTTATAACAAACCATAATGTGTTTTTTCTAAAGGACTTATATCCCACAAAGATGTCATATTAAACTGTATATGTCATATTTATCAACCACTTGGCTGATATCCATATGCTGTTTGCCTATTGATAGTGTTGCCCCAAGCTGTATAATGGCCATGATAGGGACCTTTCTCAACCGGGTTGAGTTTCTGATTGAAGGAACACATGGCAAGTAACCTGTTTATCTAGTACTGATGACATAATGATTGCTGCGGCCCTAATGTGGAGGCCAGACCAGGGCTGTAGTGACAAGCCAAGGAGCTGATCCCTATCTCTGTTATCAGCCCTTTCAACACTTGACTACTTTAGCTGCAATGGATACAGGCTGAAGGGTCTGTGGTGTTGTCACATTGTGTCGTTGGCTTGACTTGGTCTGTGCAAGGTCCTTTGCTCATCCAGAACTGTGTAATGCTTCTTACAGAGGAAATCAGAAGTGTCTCTTTTATTGCCGGGGTTCATAGGTGGTTTAAGTGGGTAAACATTTCAGCATGTTGTCCATGTAAGTGTTTGAAAAGACAGTGTCCTCATGTCCCACTGGAAGGGGTTCCCCTCCCTCTTGGTTTACATCATGGTTACAATATACATCAACACCCCATACCTTCACCTCTGTCAGTTTCATACATGGCCTGTATCCCAGACCATAAAGAATATATTAAATAAAATATATGAATTAGTCACCTTCAAGTCTAGCGTGTTTTTGGAAAATTTAAACATTAAGGATGATTCTGGGTGTCCTTGGGACTTGTTTTGTAGATAAGAATATTTTTATAAGTTTTATATAAGATAACTTTTTTCTGGGCTTAATGGTCAGGCTATGGCATATATTTCCCTTCTTGTTGCTTATGCCTCCATATTCCACTACACCCTTCAGTTCTTTCCCTCTGCCCAAGTAACACCACAAGCAACCCACCCTCAAACATCTCTGGGAGGCTGATCCAGTTGCTTGCTCATCTCTACCACTACCCCAACCCCATATGCTCTATCATTGAGGTCCTGCCCCCACCTCTACTCTAGAGGTTTATTGTGCCCCTCCCACTGCCTGCCATGTAAGAAGTGACTTCCAGATGTGTAAGTTGTTGAATGTAATCACAGGGACAGGGATAATGACAGTGAACCAACATTCCTCACCCAGGGGCACCTAAAGCTGATTAGCCCCCCTAGGGATGGGCTGGGACCTAGGGCCATTAAAGCGGTGAGTTGTACCAAGCTAGCAGTGATGCTGAACCCATAGACTCTGTTTATGAAGGGATACAGTGGGTTCAAATATTCCTTAGGTGCATCTAATGACACTGGACTGTGGTCTCCTTTATTCCAGTGTGAATTACCACATCAAATAAGGAGAAAGAAATCTTTAATGGGCATTGATATTGTGTTCCCTTACAGTGACAGTGAAATGCCACTCATAAAAACTGCCTAATTAAACCAACATTTACGCTCTCTCTGAAGAAGCCTAACTTTTCAAGTCATCAATTACACAGGTTTCATGAAAAGAAATAAACAACAAATATTGTTTCTGTAAACAAGGAGAAGATTACAGGGAAATATTGTGTTACATGTGTGAGAGTTGAGAGAATCCCAGCTGCTTTCTACTGCCCAGTATTGGGTAGACTCTGTCAGAGGGGAGATGCCAGTTTCAAAGGTAGTTGTCAGGGTCAGATAATGGAACCTGCCAACTGGCATAGCCAAATCTTCACATCAAGTACAGGATTAATTATGCCAAATGTCATTGAATGTCGTCTTTCCTTGACCCACACAACCAGCTTCTAATTCCTTCTGTCCTTTCCTCTGTCCAGTGGGATAGCAATCCACTTCCATTCCTTTCCCCTCCCCCATTAACCAGCATACCAGACAGACTGACTACTGAGATATGTTGGTGAGTACAGAGATCTGCCCTGAGATATTCAGTCAGGTCAGCTGTACAAGACTCACTATGACCTTTATCCTACATGACCATCTTCATTAGTCAACACAACATTGCGGTGTCAGCTGACAAATAAAAAGTCTTGTTTACAAATGAGTATATGTATAGCCATCATGTCCTGTCTCAAGATCATATGAACAATGTAAAACACCATTAGTCGTTTTAATGTGGAATTCAGGTAATTTTGTGTCTTGTTTTCCACACAGTCTTATTCTAAAGGGTCTAAAACAGTTCTGTAGACATTGATGATTTTAGGTGTCAGCTTTCATAGGGATTTTTGTGAATATCATATTGTGTTCTCAAATGGGTAGTTAGTAGAGCTGTGACGATATATGGTAGTATTGATGATCATGATACTTTATTGGACGATAAATATATGGGTTTTTTTCGTATCGTGATACGTATCGTTGACCTTAAAATGGTTAATTTTCACTGGAAATTGACAATTATGTCAAAATTCATACTGTTACTTCATATCAAAATATATGTTTTGAAAGGAAATGAGTAAAGATAGCATATCATGGTGTGAATCGAATCGTATCATATCGTATCGGTCCAAGATATCGCGATGCGTATCGTATCGTGAGTTTTCTGTATGGTCACACCTCTAGTAGTTAGTGATACTGTGGATGATGCGTTCCAGTTTGGCTCCTCACTGAGTTATCAGTGGGAGAGTTCTGTAAACAATCACCGTAAATTCCCCCCCTCTCATTTATCATCCAGTAGCTGGACAAGGCAGCAATAAGGTCATATATACATTGACATCAACACCCTTACCATGTCACCCGGACCCAGGAGAATATATTTGAAAAGTCCAACTGATGGTTGCATCAGCACTTAAATATACAATTGTACTAAGTACCTTTTGGATAATATTTAATTTGGTTTGTTTGTGTTTATTTTTTAATTTTCCTGTTTTAGTAGTTTTCAGGTAAATTAAGTTTACTAATGGGGCTAATTGTGAGTCTACACAACACAAATACATTCACTCACACACATGCTCTCTCTTTCACACACACACACATGCGTACACATACACAGAGGCACACACATGCACACACACACCTACACACAGGGACATCCAGTCTGCTTCACATATCGCTGCCCCACCTGTACATCTTTCACTGATGGTACATACCCAGAGATTAAATGCATCTCCCATTTGTCTTCTCCCATTGATATTTTATTTAGGTTTTGTCATTTTTCAGCACATCTCATCTCCTGTCCTACCACCAACACCTCTCAGACAGTATTTATCTTGGATTTGGCCTGTCAACTTTGTGGTCTTTTGCTAGCAAATTATCTCAAAAAGCGATTGTGGAGTGTTTTGAACAACCAGCTAAATTTTTGCTAACTGTTACTTTAGCAGCTGTATGTGATAATGACTCGATGGTGTTATTGTAGGGAAAAGCAGTTGTAGGTACCGTCATGTTGTGGACATATACCCATCCTGAAGTACAAGCTCCTATGTCCGATTCAGTTGCATTTATTGGGTTACCTATGGTTTACCTGTCATTACCTGTAGCCAGGTATCCCATCAATCTGATATTGTGCACAGCAGTTATGATTCTATTGGTGCTATAAACATTTGTCATCACAGGCTCTTTAATGTTAAGAAAAAACATGGTCAGTTTTGTTGTGTTATACCTGCAATCTAATTTCATTATGATGTTCACATATTGTATGTTTGTCAGTTACAAATATTGTTTTGAAATAACCCACTGGTATTAATTATCTTTAATTATCAGGAAAGGTTTTTAACATTTTAATATTTTATGAGAGTTTACAAGTGCAATTAGACTGATAGATAACTCTTTCTAAAGTGCCTTTCTTTGTTTGTTATTCTTTGTATTAGCTCCTGTATGTTTTCCTGACAGTCCAGATAAAGGTCCGCAAAGATATCAGAAGACTGATACTAGCGGTTTCTGTTTTGCTGATAAAAGCAACAATTAATGATGCTATCTTCTTTCGTTGTTGTCAATTATTCATACACACCTTATGGAGGGAGAGAGGCTAAATCAAGCCTAACAAAAGCAATTTATAGAGCTCTGATAATATTGTATATAAGTTTTCTGTTACTGATGCCACAGTGGAACATTTCAATGTTCACCTTATACCCAACTGCCAAACCTTACATTAAGACATAAGTGATTTGTGGTAAACTGACTACCACCATAAAGAGAAATCCAAGTGAGTGTCTTGTGGTTTGAATCCTTTGTTCGCAGTTTCCCGTCAACTCTCGTTATCATTGTGGTATGACACCTCAAACTTTGTGGACATTTCTCTTAGAAAATGTATATTAGTACTTCCTGTCATGCATCCTATGAAGGATGATTTGATGAGCAGTAACTCCATTGGTATAAACTTCATGTATGAGTATATAGTAATGATACCAGTCTTGTGTTGCAGTCAGTGCTGAACTTGTCATGTAGCGTATGTCAGCTTTCAGTACTTAACAGTCCTTGTACCTTGACCAAAAATATTATATTTGTGAAAAAAATAATCCATTGTGGCATTAACATATATTCATCAGTGAATTTGTTATTGTGTATTTGTCTAGCTATAGATGATGAAAGTCTGTGCATGATGACAGTACATGCAATGAAGAATATGTGTGTATGATAACACGCTAAGCTTGGGAGATGGGGAGTTCAGTGTACAGTATAGACAAGTTTGTACAGTGCAGGGCAATAGCAAGTCACACCATTAGTGCATAATAAAACGTTTGTTACCTTGAATGGTACAGTATATTTTGTTAAACAAATGACAACTGTGTTTCTTTTCAGTTAAATTATTGTATCTGAATATGTTGATACATCTATGCATCAGTAAATTGTTTCAGCCCCAGGTGAGAGGGTAAGTTTGTTATGATCCTGACTGTAGTTTGGGACCACTGCTTCCCTGTGCTGTCTTTATGAGTTGTATTTGATTTGTAGTATTTATATAGTCACACCAATATAAGTAGTGACAGTAATGTATCGCATGACATATATTGTTTTAATAAAGCAAATACTACTGCATGTCATAGCCATGCTTCTTGTCTTTCTGTCACAAAGGATGTTTAGGTTCTTTACCCTCAGGTCAATCAGTTGCTCATGGAAATTTGGATGAAGTGACTGCCTCAGCATTGAGATTCTAATGAATTTTAATCTCTGGACTTTCTTAGCATTGGGATTGCAATGGATTTTGATCCTTGTTCTGTCTAAGGATAGCAATTCAGATGGATTATGATCCTTGTACTAAGGATAGCAATTCAGATGGATTATGATCCTTGTACTAAGGATAGCAATTCAGATGGATAACGATCCTTGTACTAAGGATAGCAATTCAGATGGATGATGATCCTTGTACTAAGGATAGCAATTCAGATGGATGATGATCCTTGTACTAAGGATAGCAATTCAGATGGATAATGATCCTTGTACTAAGGATAGCAATTCAGATGGATAACGATCCTTGTACTAAGGATAGCAATTCAGATGGATAACGATCCTTGTACTAAGGATAGCAATTCAGATGGATTATGATCCTTGTACTAAGGATAGCAATTCAGATGGATAACGATCCTTGTACTAAGGATAGCAATTCAGATGGATGATGATCCTTGTACTAAGGATAGCAATTCAGATGGATAACGATCCTTGTACTAAGGATAGCAATTCAGATGGATAACGATCCTTGTACTAAGGATAGCAATTCAGATGGATGATGATCCTTGTACTAAGGATAGCAATTCAGATGGATAACGATCCTTGTACTAAGGATAGCAATTCAGATGGATGATGATCCTTGTACTAAGGATAGCAATTCAGATGGATTATGATCCTTGTACTAAGGATAGCAATTCAGATGGATAACGATCCTTGTACTAAGGATAGCAATTCAGATGGATAACGATCCTTGTACTAAGGATAGCAATTCAGATGGATAACGATCCTTGTACTAAGGATAGCAATTCAGATGGATAACGATCCTTGTACTAAGGATAGCAATTCAGATGGATTATGATCCTTGTACTAAGGATAGCAATTCAGATGGATAACGATCCTTGTACTAAGGATAGCAATTCAGATGGATTATGATCCTTGTACTAAGGATAGCAATTCAGATGGATAACGATCCTTGTACTAAGGATAGCAATTCAGATGGATAACGATCCTTGTACTAAGGATAGCAATTCAGATGGATGATGATCCTTGTTCTGTTTAAGCATGGTGATTCAGATGGAATATGATTCTTAGACTATGTAAGCATCACAATTCAGTTGGATGGATTATGATCCTTGGACTGTCTAAGCACCAAATTTCAGATGGATTATGATCTTTGGACTGTCTAAGCTGATTAGTTTACAGGTCACAGTGATACAACCAGACTATCGATGGGTACAGGATTAATAAATACATGTGTGTGCACACACCAGTGAGATAAGTGTATAGGACAACTAAGATTAAAGTCAAGGTTTATAGTGAGGTTGACTGATTCACTCATTTTCTCTGGAGAGACTGTATGGATTAGCCAGCCCACATTGAGTGATTCATACTTGTTCCATTGCTGTTTTAATGCCGAGATAAAAACACCATGACTTATATATTGGATATTTTAATTGGATATGCATTTTGACAGTAATAAAAATGCTATCAGTTTTATAAATTCATTCAAGGTTTTAGTATCAGTACTTAAAGTTGATGAGAAATTCAGTTGGAAGAGGATAAGTAAGTTGTTTTGTATCTTTCAAACTGTGATTTCACTCAGTGAGAAGTCTCACTTGGCCACAGCAAACACATTTTCTTTTTTTTTAATTATCAATGAATACTTTTTGAAAGCCATCATGAGTGGCATTTCTTTAAAAGTACCTGATAGGGTTACTTTAGCTGAGGTTACAGTTAACTTTATTGGTCATTTCTTTTTACTTGTTTTCATCTGGGAAATTGTAGAACCAAATGAGCTTAACATTTTTGAGCTTTTATATCACACTGTTTGCCTTATGTTTTCAAAGTGTGCAACAAAAACAGTTTTCTGATTACCAATTTTTCTTGTGAACTATAAATTTGATAAATTTTATAGTTGTGTGAAATTCACATTACTGTTCATCATTACACCTTGTGTCCAAGACACTTGACAGTCCAAAGAGGTACCAAGTTGTGTAAATTACAAGGAGTAAGTAATGTTTGGGGCTGCATTTAGCAAACTCTGCAGCAATTTCAGGCTTGAGACCCAGAAATGGGCATCACCCCTTATACCCAAGTTGGGATTAGAATCCGGTCTTAGGTGAGGAGCTAGCAAGCCAATTTTTTTACCACTGGGCCAGACCAGCCACCTCTTTGTACTTCACAACAACTGTCATTCAGTGTTCCACCATCAAGGTGTACTTCACAACAACAGTCATTCTGTGTTCCACCATCAAGGTGTACTTCACAACAACTGTCATTCAGTGTTCCACCATCAAGGTGTACTTCACAACAACTGTCATTCAGTGTTCCACCATCAAGGGATAGGTCCAGTAGCAGAAGTTATGACTGGCTCAACACAAAACTCTTTGGTGGAGGAAACAGGAGAACCTTGGTCAGTGAAATTTGTGAAGAAAACACAGCTTCATTGAAACTGGAAACTGGCATGGTCCATTCAGTACCTGTGGAGATTCTAGACTTGCTTTAGAGCTCCAGCTTGAGACTAAGGGCATGGCGGTAGGGAAATTAAATAGCCTGAGACAGCCAGGACATGCAGTCTTTGTGTGAGCAGAAACCTAGACATATGGCCAGCTACACAGGGGTACAGCATGAAGGAATCATATTGTTCTAATGCCTTGTAGTTCTTTATTTCTAGAAATCACGAACGAGTAAACCTTAATTGAAAAGCGTGTCCTTGCGTGCTGACTAATGCATGGTTTTATGGACAGTGTACATTCTACGTGCCAACTTTATCTGATTCTGTTTCAAAGGGGTGAAGTAGTGCAACGTCAGCGAAAATGTGGTGTACTCAATCCTTGGCACTTCCTACGTGTGGATGTCATTTTAATTACTTTAATCTACAAGTCGTATATGAGAGATTAAATAGTCATAAATTAGACGTCCGGGTCTACCTGCCTTCACGATTGTGTTAGCGATTTCTGAAAGGCACCGCCCGCGGTGAGGTCGTCATGCCGTAATGGTGCTCCCTCCTACGTCATTATCGCATCATTGCTCCAGGACGACTATCGAGGACAACCCACCGTGTCATTGCCTCCACACCTAAAGTGTTAATTATGTCTGTCCCGTTAACCACCAGTTCATCTCAGGTAGACATAACGCCACATCGCAATGACCATATGCGGCGTCACGTCGGCCATGCGTCTCATGTGTAACGACTTGGGCAAGGCTCAGAGGCACGACAGCTGTTTACATCGATGACGTCATTACGTTTTCAGTTTTATGTTTTATCTCTCTTACTCATATTATTGTTTATTCAGTTCTTTACCATTTATCTTAAATTTTCAGTTCGAAATTCCCCTACCACATTTTGTATGACGATGTCTCTCGTCACTCCCATTTTAGAAGGCACGTGTGTATTTTTATACATATTACGCACACTCTGTATGTCTTTAACTCTGGCTCTTCTTCAGCTTCAGCAAAACTAATGATTTTCCGAATTTGTGGTATTAAATTCGGTACGTAATAGTTCACAAATCATTTCTAAGTGAGTCAACAGATGTATATGTAATCACAGACTGTGATGAACGTACACACCCATATCTGGTGATTGCTAAAAATGATTCAAACAAGAAATGGTTATCCGATAGTCATGCAGTTTACCGAAGAAATCATTTGAGCGTTAGACCTCAACATGAATTTGTAATGCTACGGGTGATTCTGTATGTCTTTAGAGGCATTTGTGGGGTGTTTCCGTCTGTAGACCTTTCACCGCATCTTATTCGCGTGAAAGGTTAATGAAGTCAAGACTTTTATTTTAAAAAATAGCATGAAATATAATTGAAAGGAACCTGTTATTGTTTTAGGGAAGCCTTGAATAAGGCATCAACAGCAGTGTGCGAAATAGTTTCCAATTTTTACTAACCAGTCGGGCCAGATATGCCTGAAGGTTTCCAGCCCACAAAATAATTTAATAGCCTTGTCGGAAAATTGAATGTAGAAACAAACGCAAGATTACAAAAAGGTGAAATATCATCAAAACCGAAAAAGAAAACGCATGTCAGAATTTCTTAAATATTTTGTTAATAACGTACAGAAGACTCGTGCAGGAATTATAACACAGTCCTGTAGATATAGACAGGTTATTTATTTGAGATCACCTCACATAAAAAAATACAGGACACATTTAGGCTATAAAACATAATACAAGTGAGCCACCCATTTAGGGTTATGAGAGACTATTGTAAACTTCATCATAAATACATGTAAGTCACTAAAAGCAAAGTGTAGATAAAATGACCCTAAGAAAATTCACTAGCCAGTCGGATCGCGGACTGTGGAGATTTACTGGCCCGAATCGAATTTTACTAGCCATGGGCCAACGGGCCAGTGGTTATTTCGCACACTGATCAGCATCAGTTTCTGATGAACTAGTGAGTGAAATCATGAAGAAAACGACGACGACGAAAACACTAAGTGAAAGGTCAACAAAACAGCTGAAGGTAGCGATTCGGTCCTACATCGTCCTGCTTATTTGAGTTACATTCACCCGCCAGCGCTTATAACTGCCATAATCTGTTAACGAGGCTATCATGTGTTTATTTTTCGTGTTATAAAAGAAAACTAAGGTAATATATACCACTCAAAATAAGTTTTAAAAAAGCCTATTTCGTTCATATGGCAATAGTTAATACCTCATGTCATAACAATTTAATATTAGTAATACGAAAAACAGTCGTATTAACTTATTTGAATTAATATAAAGTTTAATAATACATCAAATTTAAATGTGGCAAATAACAATTTGTGTTTAACATTATTAATATTGCCTAAGATGATTGCAGGCCTAACATCCATTGAGACGCACAAATATGTACATAGTTTCCTCGACAAAGATATGGCGACCATTTGAAATTAATATCGTTCCAAATACACGGAATAACCTTTTCAAATGTCAATGAAATCAGTTATTAAATGAATTATTCGAATATTTATACATATGATTGAATTACATTTAAACTATAACAATCGCGGTTTAACGTTAGTCAGCGCGCGTAAAATTACCCGATTGAAACCAGTGTTTAACAAACCATGAACGCCGAAGAGTTTACCATGCGGGTGTACGGGTGGAATACCAATTTTTTTGCCGCAGCTTATAAACCGATAGTTCATGCTGGTTGGTGAATTAAGTTACATCCTCAATTAGATATTGCTGCAGGCGCATCACATAGGATTACCTATGTCATACCGTCTTATAACGAAGAAGGCGGCGATCTTTGATCTCTGATTACAGGTAAGAGAGGCGAGAACAGGTATGATAGGTACACCTGACCAAGACCGACTCCTGATCACTCCAGGGTCATATGACGTGAAACTAGGACATCATGAAGTCAGCTTTATTTTGAATAAACCGGAGGGGGGATAACGGAACAGCCAAATTGAAATTTAGTTTACCTGAATTGTTTTTCTTATGGGAAATCAGTATTTGAACTTTTCCTCAGGAAGGTCAGAGAAGAGAACCGCGCGTTTTCGGGGCGAGAAAATTCAGTATATGCTGCCCATCCTTTGGTGGACAAATGCCTGACCAAAGATCAAAAGAGCACGAGCGCTGAGTCAATATTTCCCCTCGAGCCGTTTGCAGGTAGAGCTGGAGATTGACGCTGGAACAGGACAACGGTTACACATGGTCTTTGTCGACAGGTACTCGTCAGTTTGTCAGCTATCGACCGTGCAACCAAAGCTCATCGATCGCAGCCCCCAGAGCTCCCTATCTCATGGGTGTGACATTCTCACCCCGGGGGTCAAACCACCACCTCCTCCACACCCGGCTCAGGGTAGAGCTAAATATAGCTGAAATGTCCATACCTCTTAAAGCCCCCAAACCCCACCTTCACATTCCCGGCTCAGATAGGCGAGCGCCTGGCAACCCTATACCTATCCAAACACACACAAAAAGCTATTACACGCTGCTACTTTGACAAGAGCTAATTGAGTCGCCCGTCTAATGCCCGCATCAATAACCACGAGTGTTGCAGGTATAGAGAGACTCCGATGCAGTAAAAGACACCTGGCTGGGGACCCAGGTCAGGTAGGGAAATGAGGGGTCACGTCAAGCATACACCTACAGCGAACGTTTTGCCATTGAAATCCTACGCATTAAATGTTACGGTGCCAACTTTTAAAAAATCAGTCAACTCAAAACACAATTTGTTTAAAGTTAAAATTAAAGCGCACTTTTTGAAACAGAAACACATTCTTATTTTCCAGAACAAGCATGTACAACCATTTTAAATATAAAAACATAGTTAAATATCACACGAAAATATTTAATTATCGTAGTTCCAATTAGTATTAACACCCCTGCCCATAATTGTCACGTTTACTTAACACTTCAGCATTATGAGGATATCCATGTTAATTAAAGGAATTATGCAGTGTTGCCCTGGGGTAGTTTATCACAGGTAATGATTCCTAACTGAGGTCATAGTTCACATCCGGATGACCTCATCACCCAAGGATACATAGCGTGAATTGTATACTTGACTAATAGTGGTGCTTGTACAGAGGCAAGTCTGTCTGTGGGCTGATTACGTGGCCAACGATACCGTGGTCGCATTTACCTAGTGATTTATGTCACCTGAGTGACTGGGTCATGAATCATGTCATAACACACACACGTACCGATACACCTGTGCCTTTTCTGGGGCGATTCACCATCGATTTATCATCAGAGCGTATAAAGCGTTTGATGCTTAGGGATATGAAAATAAGCACAATTATTATTTACTTATTAAGCCGAGAAGTGTCATACATGATAATCGTGTTCAAGGTCATAACCTCAGAAGTCAGTCCTTGAATGAAACGTTTTGATTGTATGACATACCGGCAATGTGGGTCAACATAGTGAACCTTATACCATATCGCTGCTAGCTGATATAAGTCATGTACCTTACCTGGGAGCTGCCAGTTGCGATGCTGATAATGCTATTTTTGTTTTGATAATTGTAGTACATCCTACACAGTTGCTCAAAATATTATTCACTCATCATGTACGGAGATATGATACAGTTGTGCTGTTGGCGAAGGACGAGTCGCTATCGATATACAACTTCCTTATTACAATTGTGTCGACGTCTCGGTGTCGAGTGTAACACCTGTCGACCAACTGAGTCTAAAGCGGGTCAGACTTGATTATCTGTATGAACTTTCCTTGTCCATCTCACCAACATCTACAAGACACTTAACGCTGTTGTACTTGTGTTAACACCTGTTCAAGACGCATGTCCAGGGGGCCTAGAGATAGGAAAACTACACCACACAAACCACAGAAATGGAGAAAGACACATTTCTATGACACAAACCAATACTTTAAGTGTTGCTCGTACTGACTAGGACCAGTCAACATTGTGACCAGTATCTCACCATTTAGTTTTTGTTACATGAGAGCAGTAGCCCAACATTCCCACAGTATACAATGATGATACTGATTATTGTGACGACGATGATTCACGGTCAGTTTTCCCCCTTTAATTCAACCACTAATGGTAGTATAATGACGATCATAGCTACAAGAACAACAGTGGTAAGATTAAGACTAATTAATGAAAGCGACTGGAAAGTATCAACATGATCTTTGGGGAACAAAGCATTGATGCTTCATGCATATTTTACAATATACTTGATGAGCGTAAGATGCCAGTTATAATTTTGTGATACTTTTAATTTGTATGGAGAAATTGGCATTTTGGTATATTTGGTACATGTGTACAATGTGATACATAAAATAGTATGATGGGTACTTTGGCTGGAACGGGTAACCCGGATACCCGGGTCGGGTAGGTAATGAGTTGGACCCGGGTTCTCGTTTCAGTACCCAGACCAGCTATGATCATGTGACTAACAGATTAAGCAATGTAATATCTTATTCATTCAATATTAAAAGGTTCTTTGAAGATTTAGACACCATTAGTCACCTCTTTTGAATATAACATATGATGAAGATATTGAAAAATTTATCCTCCAAGCTGAAGAATTTATCGACATATTTCTTACAAATGTGAAGTCATAAAATAACATAACGGGCATTAGGGTAGGGAAGGATAACGCGGGGTTGAGAACCCGGGTACTAAATTTTGACCGGTCCCAACAGCCCCGTGCAAGTCTGGGGCAAGAATAGGCCTTCAGCAACCCATGCTCGCTATAAAGACGACTGTGCTTGTCGTAAGGGGCGACTAACGGGATCGGGTGGTCAGGCTCGCTGACTTGGATGACACGTCATCAGTTCCCAATTGTGCAGATCGATACTCATGTTTTTCATCACTGGATTCTATGGTCCAGACTCGATTAGTTACAGACCACCACTATATAGCTGGAATATTGCTGAGTGCGGCATTAAACTAAACTCACTGACGCACCAAGTTCTAATGGGTACGGTGCTAAATCATGTTCATTTCATATTGTATTATATATTAGTAATATCTACGATTGTAACATGTTACATTAAATAATTAAGTAGCATACACTTGTATTCCTCTGTCTTTCGCAACATCAACCTTCCTTTGAGCTGTTATAATGAAAACACAAAGTGGTTCCACTACCCACCCCACCACACCTCACCCGACACTATCTACCCGCAACCCACATCAGTAACCTCACCCGACACTACGACTCCACCACATCACACCGCACTGCACTGTAACCACCTGCCAGCTATACACGTACACAAGACAACCCCACATAAAGTGTTTGTATCTTTGTCCAGTTATAACTCGATAATTGATATATGGCTTGAATTACAAATGTTACTAAGATAGATACGTCGGTCACTTAAGATCCCACTACGAACCTATTTGCTCCATATAGTGCACATTACCTATACAACACCATATTGAAAATACCATTCACACGAATCTATGCTTCAAACGCTATGCCCCCTCTTAGGCAGCCCATTGAATGAAAACTGGTGGACTTTGTGAGACGAGGCGCTATGTACAAGTACACAGTCTGCAAAGACAATTTCTTGGCGTTTGTCGACAACAACGTGCGAACCAGAGAGAACACCTCTCTCTGTTTGTCTGGTTATCCCCCATCATCAGCATAAACCCCCACCACGCATCATGGACACGTGCTGCGATGGAGGGAGACTGTCCATCTCCCCACTGAATCCGTTCCAGACGCTTAGTCTCGGGGAATATATAAAAAGAAAAGGAGCCCCAGTGATGTGAGATTCAGACCCTTAGTCCGTCATACAGACATTGAAACACAAATATATCGAAAAGAGGCCATGCAAGCCTAGAATATGGGGCAAGTCTAGATTTCTCTCAGTTTGAGGAAAGTGAAGAAAGTCTCAAAGTTCCTTTTATTATATATTTGTTTATTTTCATGAACAGTTTTATTTGTGAAATATGTTTATTTCAGAGCATATCTGGCCCCGAACCTCCTCAAAAGCTAGACTTGATTCATTTCGGACTTCTGCATTGCAGAACAACCTGGGGTTTGTGAAATATTAAGGTTCAGGGATTGTGAGACAGACTACCGTTCCAGCAACAATTAAACATATACCAGTTCCAACAGACCTCGCCATATACGTGTACATTTTGAATAAAATGTCCATTTGTTGTTTGAGTACATCAAGAAAGTGACAACGGCATTGTTTCATATGCTTGCCATTGATAAATTGACTACCCGTATAAGCCATCAGATATATTTACTCTTGACAAATATGTACCCTGGTCAAACATCAAATATATCTATCCTTGTCAAACATTAAACATCTATGCCCAGACCAAAAAATGTTTTACTTAGGCTCTGGAACAGCATCAAATATACCTGCATGTACTAGTTTTTTTGACATCAGATATGGATTGTTTCACACATGAAATATCGATTATACCGTATACCTGTTATACATACACGCATGTATGCAATCACGGATATAGGCGTATGTCCGGGATGTGAATATAGAACAGGTCCCTATCCTGCACACACTGGTGTCAAACATCCTCTATATCTTTAACCGGACCTGAAGACATCACGCGAGCAATACCCAAACACAGCAACAGGTGCTCTGACCTACATCTGCTCTGTCTTTCCTGCGTAACCAAATCACCTTCAGTTCACAGGAATTGAATGTTACGAAGAAATGCTGCTGTTATCCTGTTAGCTCTCCGTTTATAGGGCTCGTCATACCTGGTACCTGTCCACTCAGTGTGTTAGTATCCTCTTCTTCTTTTTCTTCTTCTTCTTTCTTCTTTCTTTTTCTTCTTTCTTCTTCTTCTTTCTTCTTCTTCTTCTTCTTCTACAATTTATGGCGTGTAAGGTGGTTTGTGTCATGCTGCACTCGGTAATATTTACCTAAATTTGTTCCACTCGTAAATAATCTGGACCAGGCAAACGAGTGAGTAACGTCATGAGCATCAATCTACTGAAATCACCAAGGCTTACCTACTGATCCCTCCACTCAGTTCTATAACATAAACATTACTTGCTGGGGGCCTATATTTCTTCTGGGATAAAGAACACTACGAAACTATGTGAGGGTGTTTACTAGGGGTAGTTAGTGTGGCAGGTGGTATTTAGTGTGGTCGAATAGTATTGGTCGAGATAGTGTGGAAATGGATAGTTAGTGTGGGGGGAGGAGATGGGGTTAGTTTGTGTGGGACAATGGGGATAGGTATTGTGGGTGAATCTAGTTATACATGTGGGAGCATCATTTTCCGTTCTACCAGGCCTTTCTGCGGCCATAGATGAATAAAGACTAAGCATTAGTTTAGGTTCAGCTAAGCATATACACTACTTCATTTTAGTAAATGTACGTAAAACGCGTGAATTAAACATGAAGTTTAAGACGGTTTTACGAATATTGTGTGCTATGAACACTCTCAAACGGTAACAACTAATGAAATACCAGGGCCTGATAAGTCAAGGAGCACACCAACTATACATTCGAAGTTCTTTGACCTTGTCTGGGTGGTCACTCCAATTTTAACGGAAAAGCCAGTGCACACACGTGCAAGGCGATCATTGTTAGGAAATGGTACACTGGCGACACAAGTTGCGTTGAGATTTGTGAGATAGATCTTCTGTTCTGTTACGATCGATTCTTGTGCAAGTAAGTCATTACGAATCTTGTAAAGGACGGGTACCCGTTACACAAAAAGCACCTTAGTGCCAAGAGGTCGTAGCTTCTAGTAGTAGCTCTCGGTCATTGCGCGATGATCGCCTTGAGAAATGGGCCCTGGTCTATAAAAGATTCATAGTAACACTTCATTATATTTTAACAAATAATGGAGATCACTTGTCATTGTTCGCATGTTTTTATTACACGGGGAGTTATATCTTAATGAGGGTCTGTACGTGTGTCGGTGGAACCAATAGTATACCATTCTATGAAAGTAGGATGCTGTTGACATTGCTATAGAGGCAGGAGCACCAGCCTATCAACCTTCTGACGGATTCAAACATTTGTACAAACGCGAGGATTAAAGTGTTAATAGGAAAACTCGTAATTCCGCGTATATCCATGTCAACAGGACACGTGTTGTATGGGCACTATAAATAGTCATGTTAGCATCACCTCGTTTCTTCTCTCTGAACTATTTACCCTACATGACATTGTGCCATGACACTTCTTCCTGTCATGTACGAGGCTATATATACACCGATCTCCTTGTAACCGACTTAAGTCAAACACATTTTGTGGTTCCCAAGCAAAAGCTGACGTATTATACTTACCGCGTGTTACTGAAACACGAACGTAGGTGGCGCGTGTTCACTCGGTGTATACATGAGTTTTTGCACGACGCTAATTCGTGGTTAACGCTTGCAAGAAGGAATGGGTCCGTAGTGTCATGCTGTATACTTCGAATGATTGTGTCAAAACCTGGTTTAAAATGCATTGCCACACGGTCGGGTGTGTCTTGTGGAGCACGAATCATGCAAACCAATGGTCGATAGTGTATCAGCTTTTGAAGCCACCTGGTTCTGTAGAGTCACACAGTTTTCACAGCTGAGAAAGGTTATGTACTGATGGCCACCTGTTGGGGTCTCTGAACTATGCAGGCCATGTCCTCGTAAATCCATTTTTTCATAAAATCGTCAGACAAATATTTGTCAGTTGTCCACCCATCATCCATCTATCTATTGCTACCCAGTGACCTTAATTGTGGAACAACGAAAGATACTTTCAAAGGACAGATTCGTCACTCTGTGATCACACAATGTCATTTAGAAAGTGGTCAAATGTAACATAAGTATTTTTGGGCTTAGCAAAAAACCCGCACCTTCAGCAGGTTAGGCGGCTGACTTTGTGTACTAGCGATTAGGTGCCTGACTCGAATCCCAGATGGGACTCAACCTAAAAGGTACTAGAATTTGTACTTAACTAAGAAAGTGTAATCTCAAGTACGACACATGTTACGTCACTATATGGCAGAGCTATTATCGAGGTGACGTTAAATTTTAACTCACTCACTCAAAAAACCATAAAGTGTCCTCCTCCCACAGTTATCTCAGACGATGATAACTTGTGTACGTTAACGTGACTTACGACATGCGCAGCGCCACGATCACTGTATAACAAGACCCAGCTGTGGTAGAGCCGTATGATTACAACGTAACCGGTTCGTAACATTGTTGACCCAGGTTCGATTCCCTGTGAGTGTAAGTAGTAAAGAAAGAATAACATGCAGCTCATTTGCTTCGTGGCCCTTGTAGTTATACGGCTGGACGACTGAGGAAGGCACGTAAATACCAGCTCTCTCATCAATGTGGTCTCAATTATAATTCCCATTAATGTATCACGCTTCTGCTGTCGTTATCATCTTTGAGCAGAACGTCTTAAACTCAAACTCATCACCGGCCGATCTTTCTAGCCACCACCTAATTAATGTATAATCACTATTTTTTAATAAAGAGAAACCTTTCCTACAGATACGTAACTCCGACTGTTTGTGTCGTGACACGCGCTTCCGAGGTGTTTGTGTTTAACAGCATGAGCTGCTGGTGCTGTTGCGGACGTTGACACAGCCTAAAGACTGTATATACCAGTTCCATATTGACAGGTGTCTTAACACAGCACTTGCTGACCTCTCGCTCACAACCCTATCACAGCTGGACTAGTAGCAAAGACGATTATACGCATATTATCTCCGCCATGCTGTGGCAGTTTGTGACGTCACTTCCGGTCAATCAGTTCAAAGTAGTGCGTAAAAGATAGTTACCTGTAGTGGTACACTACTAGAAAACTGCCGCTTGCTGTTTATATGTGTGTTTCATATCTACGTAGTTCTTTTGCGTCAGTATTAACATTTAACCTGGTCATACCCTATACTAAATGTCATACTCAACATATGCGTGATGGGTTTATTATGATAATGTGCAAATTTTACACAATGGGATTCTCTGAGACCGTCAACATCCTGACCTGGAGAAGTCGAGTTACAATAGGGTATACTGTTTGTGGTTTAAATCTCTTTCTATCGACCTTGAAAATACACGCAGTCTCCAGAGCCTGTGGGAGATCTGATATACCATGCGATGTCACAGTATGCAAATGTCCCTTGCCTAAAAAACGTTTGAGATTTGGACAGTAGGGACATTCATGGAGATGAACGTCTCTGTGTATCATACCGCTTCATTACTAATGCTATAGCAACTCTGTCTAAAGGTGACACGACTTGAATGGACAAAAGTCATGTAGAATATGTGTATAAATTACGCAGTTTGGTTATTATAATCAGTGTTTGCTATGAATTTATTAAATTATTCAAGTAAAAATGCAATAATGGTTCAGCATGCATTCCCGTACCAATCAGCTGACAGAGAGTGAATGACGCCGTGATCCATTGTATGACGTGCAACCAGTACAGTGATTGATATCATTGTATTGAATGAACAACACTTATCGTGTAATAAAGACTTACAATGTAAACGTTTAATTAAACCAAGACTTAAGTATATGTTGCAAGGTAACATATTAACAACAGAGATCTTTCTTTTTTATCACTGTTTCTCCTTGAAAATAACAGGAAATTACGCCAGTACAGCTGCTATTCTTGGATGGAAACATTCTTTTGTGTACACTCATTATATCTATTTTAAGCATATATCTTTATCTGTTTATGGCCTATTATATGAATGTGAAAGACCTGTCTATCTGAAATTATCTGTGTCATAATGTGACGTCAGCGGTTTTGGACAAAAACATGCATCTGTGTTAAAAATCATGTACTATACATTTGTATACAGGACAGATGGCTTCCTGAACAATATATTAATACAGATGTTATGTAGGAAAACACACGCTCATACAATATGCACGTCTTAAGCAAAAATGAAACATACAGCTTTGTGGATTACATTTAGCTTGAAAACGATGTAAGAATCTACATTGAAACGTCCCTCAACGTAATAAACAAGAAGTTGTAATCCATAAAGCTGTATGTTTCATATTTGTCTCACCAACTTCTAGAAAGCCCATTAAACAAGTACGTCTTAAGCAGCCTACAAGAATGTATATTTAGTTTGAGAAATGAATGACGAAAATACAACCTCCTCCTCTTGAAAAAAAACAAGCGTTTGGTATCACTTTTGTATGTCTATAAAAAATATTAAACCTTCGAGATACATCAGACATTGTGTTAGAAATCGATTACTGTGCATGTATGTATGTATGTATGTATGTATGTATGTATGTATGTATGTATGTATGTATGTATGTATGTATGTATGTATGTATGTATGTATGTATGTATGTATGTACTACTCATATGCGCGCGCCCACGCACGCACACACATCGTTGTGAATATTGCATATATAATCCTTGGCTTCAGGGCATTATGTGTTGAAGGACAGACAGCTGACGATGTGACATTTGAATGTAATGACAGAGGGTCGTGGCGAGTGTTGTCAGTCCAACATACGAGAGTTCAGCCAGATAGACACAGCATAGAAATGTCAGATTAAAAAACCTTCAGTGTATATCAAAACTAATGTGTCACAACATGACCCCAGCATTGCAAGCACTGAGGTAAACACACTCTGTCATGCAGCTCTATACTCGTGTATGTCGGGATTTGTTTCTAAAACTTATTCTTTGTTTATAGTCTGGTGATTCATCGCAACTGTCGCTTCATTGTTATCATAATTAAAACAAGAACATTATAATACAGTCGTGTATCACGATCCACATCATCAACGACATGTAGTTTTAGGAGATCATAATGGTGTTTTCTTAACAAATAATCACAATAACAATTACTTGATTGACAGGTCATTAGTGGGACAAACTGAAACGCAATACTTCTCGACTTGCGTTGTGTGATGCTTGGTAAAGCCCGTGGCCAAAGACACTCAACACCCGAGGCGTTCGCTGAAACCCGCTTGTAACATTATGACAAAACCAATATAGTCCTTAAATTTATTATATTTCCCGTGGAGGTCAGTGAGAGGCGTTAATGAGAGGTGAAAGTTGATCAGGTAGCTGCGTCTGTGACAGTGGTTTTGCGGAGGACTCAAGTTTCTTCCAGTTGTAAGTCACCAGCGAGTGACATCGAGCCCTCTCCTCGCTTCACTGCCCCCACTACAATGCGCCATTGTTTCGCGCCGCCAGGGGTTAGAGTTGGGTGTCGCGCCCCTCCTCGCTCTCTCTTACCAGAAGCAATCTGGCGGTTCCTCTCCACCCTCAACGCGCACCTGCTTGTATGCTCCATATCCGCTTGCACTTTCAACGGGTATTGACGATTCTGTGCGATATGGACGCGTGGGAATTTGAATTGGAACAATGCATTCTTGCACATATGCCTAAATGTCTCCTAATGAACAAAAAAGGCTATGGTTATGGAAAATATTGATCACCAGCAAAACGCAACCTGAAACATATATCTGGATATATTATTATAACAAATATTATTAAAAGGTATTTTATCGTCATGAATGACATGGATATAGACGTCAAGTTCAAGGCGATAAACAAAATAACGACATGGTATTATCAACACCTCGACAAACTACTCTTTCAGTTACCGCATTAATGTTAAAGATTCCATATGATATTATATACGGTAAAAACAATATGAAAGAAATAATTTTGAAAACGATTAAGTCACACTCCGTGAAAACTTGACTAACAACGGAATCGTCAATACTGACTGTAACATTTATGTTTGACATAATGATGTTAATATTAAAATAAAAATTAACGACATCATTGAAAACAATCGATTGTATATATCTTGACGAATGGAATCTCCTTCAGCTGAGTTTTGGCGTTTTATGCATTCTTCTAATTCCAATACCTGTTGCGCCAACCATTCGGCGCGAAAAATTGAATAACGATATCGCTTGTATGAAATTGCCAGTTAAAACGCCACACGTTTTGTAAAAAATATGTTAAATAAAATGTTATAATACTAGTGCGTTTAGCAATGCAAAAGCAGCTAAATGAAAGGCACAAGAAAGCAACTCGTCTAAAACAAAACGGCGGGCACTTGCTACACGGCGGAGGGAGGTGAATAGAATGGCAAACCAGGTCATCGGGATTTTCCACCTCTTTCAGCATAAATATAATATGTTGACGAACATGCATGCACAAGATAAACTTGCATTAGCTAGATATGATGTATATGTGAATTACAGAATATATTCATTGCATTTAGTAGCTATACTGGGTCTAAATACACATCATTGTTTAGTATTTCTCCCAACATGCTAGCAGGTCCTCCCCTGCGCGGTAGGGATGCGCAAAAGGCCACTACGTTGTCTGGATTCTTTGTGTCATACCAAACATACCAGCAAGAGAGTTCTTCAACTCTTAAATTTTGTTCGATTTGGTCAAGAGTTGATAAAAGTACCCTCAGACATCAGGTTGGGTGAGTACAATTCATATGTGTCGTTATTTTTTTGTATTTTCACTCCGATCTTGCCGTATAAGCATGGGAATGACTGAAATGTCCGCACGGGTTTCGAATCTCTCAAATATTTGTCATACTTGGAGATGGCACTTCCGGCTTGTAGTCAGTGTACGGGATGGGCAGTAGATTCGAATTGTAATCATACATATATACACGACAGTTACTTATGTCATTACTATCCAGCGTTTTCGCTGTTTTCTTCAACATGTCGGCAGTGTGACCTACATCGAGATATCTGCGATGGCAGACATACTAGCTTCTACAAGCGGGGCAGTCCGGGCCAGAAACGGCCTCCTTCTGTGGGGCAGCGGTCGCTTGTCAGCTCCTCGACAATGATCACATGGGAATTATCAGCTCACTAAGATACATTCTGTCTTACATATTAAAACTGTAATCCTGTCACCGTAATAGTGTAGAGTGAAATACTCTAGGTGAAGTGTTTCTGCAGTCAGCTGAGCGACCACTCAATTCAATGAGGTGTGTGTGGCTCTACCCGCTCGAACAATACAACACAATAACACACCACCTCGCGCGTGCAGGAGCCGTTCTGTACAAAAACGCATCTGTCAATTAACTATCAGCGTGGATTGGGTATTTACAGTCATTATAGGTAGCTGGTTTATCGGTTATCCTTGATAAGGACAGGCAGGTGTATTTTGCACTAAGGATATCAGTGTGCCAATGAAACTCGTTAAATTCAATGTGATTGTGAAGTCATCAGTGTTGTCACTTTGTCGTCACTGTCACGTCGATTGCTGTGATACATTACAGTAATTACACCGTTGCTTAAAACCTATGTTTTTAGCAAATATGACGCTTATAACTTATGGACTCTCAGAGAGACTAAATTTATTATTTAAGTCAATTTATTTCAATCATATCAAATATTTGTTCAGTTCCACATTGTGATTATATTTGGGCATTTCTGGTACCAACTGCTCTTCTGACACATTTCAAAGTCATAGTCAGAGGCAGTTGATGTTACCATTCTTTCAAACTGCTGGACAAGCGTTAAAAATGCTTTGCATTTGTTTCATTATTGAGCATGCCTTTTTCTGTTTATTAATTAAGTGTTTTTATCTGGAGAAGCACAATGTTTCTAAGTTATTTATTTTGATATGTAGAAAATGCTGTAGCATTCAATACCAACAGGCCTGTGATATTTGATAACAGTGTAACTAACACTATGAAATCCTGTAACACTCTGTGGAGATGTATCTTAAATTTGTGTCATATTTTTCTGATTGCCTGGATTTCTTGGAAAAGAGGAATGTTTTGAGATAACAATAGTATTATCATAACCAATGCAAATATATTTCATCTTGTTCAGATATATATGATTGCGTCATTGTTTGGTAACGTTCACCAGTCTAAAGTAATCCAGAGAAAATGTTACTGTGCAAAAGGTAAACCTGTTGACATGGATCATCAGTCAAGGTAATAGTAGTGCACATCTTACTATCACCAGTTAAATTACATTTAAATATGATAATGGGGAAAAATAGCTATTGACAGTGAGGGAAACCAGAAGTATTTCAAAATTAGTTGGATTTGTAACAGTTTAAATAATGATGGCAAGCAACATAGTTCTTTTTAAATCTGATACAGTTGACTATTCTAATGCATTTTTGTACATGTAGTTTTAGTGCCAGTCAGTGCCTGGAAATAGGTATATAGTGCTTATTTTATATGTTCAAATGAGTTAATAACCACAACCACCACTACTACTACTGTCTCAAATGCTGACTGATGTTGGCGTTCACACCACTCAATTCCATTTGACATGATCCATATGTGAAAGAAGCAAGAACATGGCTTAAAAGGCAAAGTAATTATGTTATATAGGGATCTTCAACATAAATGTTATATAGGGATCTTCAACATAAATACCTTCATTACATAAAGTTTCAAAGTTAAATTGGCTGAATTTATTATTTTCATTTCTCCCTTGTGTGATGAGGTAGGACACTTCCATCAGTTTGTCCATGGCCTCTGTATAGTGTCAAGAAGCATCTTAACTTCAGCTGCTTGAATCATAAGCTGTGCATGTGACTTGAAGGAAATAAAAATTTATTTTAAAAAAGGAGTGACTGACTCACCACTGTTGGAAGATTTGGGAGACCATGAGCGATTTCTCTATTTGGAAACTCACTAACCTTAGCGTGATGTAACAACTGCATGTTCATTTAAAAACATCTAATGCTACACTTTTCTTTAATCGTAATACTTGTTATCTTTGCAAAGACCTAGCACCAAACAAAAAGTATGAATGTACATAGTGGATCACATTATTCTGTTGTTACTTGTGTGCATTCATATGAAACAAAGTTTGAAAAAATTATTATTGTCTGATAAAATGATATTATATAATTTTCAGTCATCCAAAAATATCAGTTGTATTGATATGACATAAAAAATCTGAGCTCTGGCTCTAAAATGATGTTAATGTAAACTATTTCATTGTATATTAGGTTGTGTTGAGAATAAAAACATGTAATGAATTGATAAGGAGACGTAAAAGTATCATTTGTGAACTTTATTCTGCGTTCAAGTGTATCAAGTCAACGTACTGAATTACCTCAACAACCATTTTTATTTCTCTTCTTTATAACAGTTCATAGTAAGATATTTTAAATTTCTTTTAATTAGATTCATTATTTCTCATTGTAACCACCCTAGTCAGAGATCAGGAATATGTTGTCAGAGTCATAAGTGCTTTGATAGGAACTTAAATGATCTGCTAAAGCTTGCTGCCATCTTTCTCTTCTCTAAGTAGAGACAACCCATATCCGACCTGTTTATATATTCACAAATATGAGGTAGAAATTACATCTACAAGCTACTTCCAATTCCCTTAGCTCTTTACTCATTCAGGTAGAAAGAAATTACTTGTGCAATAAAAGCCTGCCTCGGGACCCTCTGCATCCCGGCTGGCCTCTGCTCTTTCCCCGATCTATTAAGACAACGACTGATACTTCGTATTTCATCTGAGACATATACAAATGTACTTGTATTCATTTCCAACATAATCAATTGTGGCTTTGGGAGAAACGTTGACAAAATGTTGCGACAGCTCTATTTTTCTCACTACAACTACAATTATTTTGCGCCTGGTGTTCAAGATGAATACAATGTAAGTAATATATTTACTAAATTTCATAAAGTGATTTTGTGATTGTATTGAATTGATTCTTTGGATGTTTATTTAGTTAGAAATGAGGATGTACATTGTTTTGGTATTTTTATAGATAGTTATTTAATTAAGAAAATTTTAATTTGTCATAAAACACAATGATAGAAAGGAGTCACTAATTTGTTATATGTAACAAGTATTTCATTGCTCATTAATTGGGTTTAAGTGTCACTCTGTAATTGGCAGCAGTAGAGTTAGCTTTCTGGAGACTAATTCATATAAACATGCAATGCCTTTTATAACATGCAAAATCATCACATGCCGATGAGTCACTGACGTGAAATAAGCATTCAGAATTAATTTTCAAACAGAGAAATTCAATAATGTTAAAGGTTATGGTATGTCCTAGGGAATGTTTTTGCAGTTTAAACAAGGATAAATATGCCTTTATGAACCCACCATTCAATTAGCAGGAACAATAGAATAAGTAATGAAGTCTATTGATAGAGGCATACTGGTTATCATGTAACCATGTTTAGTTGGTCAGCTTAAGGCTAGTAGGTATAGGAAGTGTGAGTTGGTTGTATCGTGGCCTGTGGCTGTGCAACCACTGTGATTAGGGACAATTATAGCTGCTAGGTAGAAGGGTTTCGTCATAGGATCCTGGCATGATCGTTGCAGTCAACAGGAAGCAACAATGAAATATTAAAGGAAACCTCGGTCACCTATAGGATCTGAAGGAAGGGAGAGATTGTTGTCTTCCTCACAACATTTGAATTCTTTCTTCATTCTTGGAATGTTAATAGACCAGGACTATGGTTTATCTGTGGCCTACGGTAAATGTTTCATTTATATGTGTTTTGTTTATGTTTTGATGTGAATATTGATTTTTTTGTTTGTTGTAATGATAAATTTGACAGACTGGAATTAAGAATAAGGATTCAGTAATTAAATAATATAGTTGTCATGCACTATTTACAAACTATCCAAATTTGTATTTTGTGAAATGTTTGACATTTAGGGAATTTTGAATTTTCTGTATTTCATTGTATGAACCCTTTAAATCTTAGGTCTTTAACCTCGGGGATATGACAAATTGACAATAACTTGTTCAGTTCTTTGCATATATTTTGGTATGTATTAATTTCATTGTGTTGACATATTAGTAAAAAGTAAGTAGTGTTTGTGTCCATGTATTTCCTGGAGGTTGACCATCCCCTGGTATATTGGACATTTGGACATGAATGTCTTGATGGAGTACTTGACCACCTGAGTGTGTCAGTTTCAGTGTAGGTAAATAAGGACAATGTTAGGAGTGTTTACATCAATATTGTTTGCTCTAATTCCTCAATTGCTATGTTGTCAGGATATGCTTTCATCTTTCATGTTTTGTAGCAAGTTAATATTTTGTTCTTTACATTTGCAAAATTTATCTCTGTCAAAGACATTTTACAAGCTTCAATAAACTGTAACCTGATTGCATGTACTTCAATCTGCAGGTTAGAAATCACTTTTCTTTGAAGTTAGGCTTTTGCTCATCTCTTAAACATTGCACAATGTTGAATGGTTGAACGTAAAGATATAATACTCTCGTTTGAGTTCTCGTTTGCACAAGAAATGAAAGTATCAGGTTTTCAGCAGTGCAGGTGTAAATTTTGGTATCCAGGTTTCATGGTTGTGTCAGATATCTTGTGATACAATATTTAGAAGTATTTGTGACAGAAAATATTATTTGTGATGCCATTATCAAGCATTGAGCTTCACAAAGACCCAACTCTGGTTTGTAAATGGGTTGATTCATCATTGTTACAATTAGTACACTCCACTACGTAAATAAGCTGTTGTCACAGTGATTATTGCTACTGAAGTCACATTCTAAGTCATTAGTGGTAGTAACCTTTATTGAAAGATGAATTTGGTTTAAATGAGTATTAGAATTTTTGTAGAGGTATGTGTCTGTGATTAATATTTTTGTGTAAATGTAGTGAGTGAATTGAGTGTCATGTTGCTTTTAGCAATATTCCAGCAATATCATGGCAGGGAACACCAGAAATTGTTTTCACACTTTGTACCCATTTGGAGAATCGAACCTGGGTCTTCCATGTTACAAGTGAATGCTTTAACCACTAGGCTACAACACTGTACAGTGGAAATATAGGATGACTTAGGTTTTACACTCAGTGACAAGACATTTCTGTGTGGCTGGGATTTCTGGAGTAACCGAATTAAAGTATGGATGTGTTTGAGCCAGTCCTATGGTTGGTGCTCTTTTCCTGTATAAAACCAGGTCTGAGTTTGGTTTCATAGCTGAGCTGAATCAAGATATGGCAGCAGTGTAGAAGCGAACCTCAGAAACATCATGATCCTTAGTTAGAAAATCTTAGAACCATAAGTAATTTATAGTTGAATGGTTCATCTATGATTAAAATGTGACTTGCATTTTATCTGCATGTTCTTTTCCTTTTTTTTTCGCAGTTTGTTCGAAACAAGATGTCTTCAGCATGGAGCGCAGATAGTGGCGAAGGGCCTCCAACTGGGGCATCCTCAAACTCCGAGAGTAAAGCTAACAGCTCCAGCGAGGATCTGGCCGATGCTGAAGGTGTATGGAGCCCTGACATTGAACAGAGTTTCCAAGAAGCTTTAGCCATATACCCACCATGTGGTCGTCGGAAAATTATATTGTCAGATGAAGGGAAGATGTATGGTAAGAATCTCAAAACAATGCTTTTTTGAAAAACAGCTTCATCAACAGCACCAGACTTTAGTTTAACAGGACACTGAGGCCAGTTTATTTTAGTAGGAATCAAGTTATATAGAAACAACAATGTTAAAATTTGTTATATTTTCACTATTAAGGGTGTTTTTTGCAATATGGTATATATCACCCTTCCTCAATAAATCAGATCGTGGGGTAGCCTAGTGGTTAAAGCGCTCACTTGTTATTCTGAAAATAGTTCAATTCTATATAAAAGGTACAAAGTGTGAAGCCCTTTTATGGGGTCCTCTACCATGATATTGCTGGATTATTGCTAAAAGCAACATGAAACACGCTCACTCACTCACTCCCTATAATACACACACCAGTGCAACCTAGTTTTGAAAAGCTCAGTGAAATATTTGTCCACATACACCATTAACATGTAAAATATGTTTTAGATCTGACCAACTTTGACTTCTCTACACATTACTGATCTATGCGCTTCATTGATACTAATTCACTTTGTCGCATATACAGTCCCCATGTTGTGTGTAAGGTGTCATGTCAGCTTGGGCTTGACATTAAACTGTATGGCAACGGTGTACCTTGTACATTTAAATATAATTAATTTGAGAGGGATGCAGAATCATTCTTCAGAAACCTAAGATTTATATTTATTGTGTATGCATCTATGTTTCAACTTTGGTTTGAAGGTCAACTTGAACCTTATGCCTACCATGGTCACCATCCTTAAATCAAACCATGTGTATTATAAGGTTACCCGCTGAATATTTTTACTTTGCTGACTGGAGATGAGTCTTCATAGACAAAGCTACTCATGCTGCACAACAGGTGATAGTGGCAGTAGCTGTTGGATCTAGTTTACTAACCCCCCATTAATTAGACGACTGTGCCTGGTTAATTAATATAATTAGTCAAGAGGTGATCAATTACCCTGTGGAGCTGGCAGGCCTCAGGGAGTGAGGAATGTAAATTGGGGCTTGATTTGACAGACAGAAGTATACAGCCATGCTTAGTGACCATTGGTCAAACAGCATCTGGACATGTCATGGAGTTTACAGCATGTTACACAACAAGCGCTTGTCTTCTGTTAACATGGAGGTTTTATCATACTCAGATGTCTATACTGTTGCAAACTAATACTTAGCATCTGAACATATTTGATTATTTATCGTAACAAACCCATATAAATTGAAAAGGAGCCCCAGGAAGGCCAGAGATTCAGAATCTGAGGAAATTTAGACTTGCTTTATTTGGGGCTTTAGCATTGCGGAGAAGGGTAGTAAGAAGGAAAAATATGATTCAGGGACTCGGAGACAGACTGATTCTGCAGGGAAAGAATGATGACGAATTTGATGACTGGGGAAATTTTCACTGACAATGTTCAACAATATTTTGTGAATACTGTGACAGAATAAGTTGAAAATGTTATGTATTTTTTAAACAACTAACGTTGCATGAATCTCAATACAACTAGCATTGCACTAAAGCTCCCTCAGAAAACTGTATCGGAATAGATCTCTTTTCAACTTTTTTCTGAAATAGCAAAAAAAATATTCGCAGTCATGTAAAATTTGCACATCCAGGTGTATATTGGTACTTATCTCTGCACTGAAAGTGCTTTGAAATGGTAAATCAATATTTCCTGTAGTTAGTACTCGTATAGTGCACACTGACAAAGTGTCGATTAACAAAGCATGAAGTGGTATGTAAAGTGTTAATTAAAATTTCATGTGTCCCTTGATTGATATCACCCGAGTGTATAGTATTTTAGTGGTGTAAAACCATTGGGCAATATTATGTATTAGTAGCAACAAGTCTTCAGGTGACTGCTTTGAAGTGTGATCTACACTGTATCTTTGTGGAATTGACATGATCGATTATACATACATTGTGTCGTGATGTGTCCATGTTTTGCTTATAAGTATTTGTAAGTGAATACCAGTGAATATGTGATTATGAGATAGTGCTTGTATTTCAGCTGTATATTCTATTGCATAAGTGAAAAGTTCTTTTGTCAACTTAAAACGTCAACATTATGTTCCAAACCGGAACATTATTTCATCCATACACAACTGTATACAATTGAAAAATATTATTATTTGGGCTTAAAAATAGAACGGTTTTGGGAGGGGACACCCACTCTGTGCCTGAGGGAGAAGTGGAACTGACACACCTGTACAGGTGCAAATACCGTGGAAAGTCGTTAAGTGTGTCAACATAGGCCATTGGAGGTAATGACAAGGTGTGAGGCTGCGACATAGTCGCTGAGCCCCTCAGTTGTCCCTTCACTTGCATGAAAGGCCTGAATGGGAGGGAAGTCGCATGTACCAATAAATCTTAAACATGATGCTCCCATACACATTTACCAGTATTAATGATAGCCTGGCAGAGATGTGAGGATTTGCTCCAAATCCTGCTGTCTGAGCTAGTTTGTTGAGCAGAACAAAGCTCAGATTTCCGAAACCCTTTTGAAGACAGTACCTGCATAAATGTTGATGACAATTAAGTTTGTTATCATAATGAGAATTCTAGTTATGACTTTAGTTATTGATTTGAAAGATTAAATATTGAAGTATATTTTTGTATGCCTAATGCAACAGAAATGGTTAGATCTTATGGTACTTTATAGCAGTTTGCAGTAGAGCTGATAAAGAAGTTGATAATTCTCGTTTCCATTCCCAGTATATTGTGACATTTTATGAAGAACTTTTTAGTGTTAGTTATAATAGTTAAAGATAAGTCTTCCATTCCTAAATGAGGCATAATTAAATTCTTTCGTTGTTTGATCTTTCTGTTCAACTGCTTGTAGATTAATGTCGATTTTATATTAACACCCTCCTCCATTATTCTAGATAGTGTGATGCACAATTTACTGTGTGGCAAAGCATTATCAGGCTGATACAGCAAAGGGAAACATTCACTATCCTTTGTATGTGATATGAGTAGAAACTTTGAGATACCCAACGTACAGACGTTCTATAATTGAAATAATTCAAGAAATTATGGAAATGTCATCATGATAGGTGTTTTTCAAAATATGAAGTTGATTATTGTGTGATCAAAATTTTAAAAGAAGCTACACATAAGCAAACCATGCTATTTGACCATGGTGACTGGCGTGTCCATTAGATATTGCCAGCATAGGATGAATTGCTTCAGAAAGCTTATTACTACTATATATGCCTTTCCTGGTGCGGTCGACAGGGTAGGAAGCCTATGTAGTTCTAGATCTATCAAGATATCCTCTGAGGCTCATAGTCTAAAACAGGTATCAGTAAAACTTCCCAAATTTGAATGTGAAAGTTTCCATTTCATGTTCTGAAGTTATAACTAATGCAGTGTCTTTGTAGAATGCTCCACCGATAGATAACAAGACCTGTGGAAGATGCTTAAATGCTTAATTTTTCTTCATAAAAATACCTCTGAATTTAAGATAAAAAATCCTTGATATTTTATAAGAAATCTCATTGTGTATAAAATGTAAGAACTTTACCAATTTGAGACTTTTTCTGTTGTTGACAAAATATATTTTAATGAAAGTTTATTGAACATTATTTGGGTGATAAAATTAAGCTAATATTTATTATTCCCCTCTTCCCCAAATAGACAAATTTTGGGGACACCTTTAATGATTTATGCCTATGTCTTATACTATAATGATTTAGCATAACCTATTCCTCTAGGTATCTGAACTTTCTGGAACAAAGATGTCTTTATTATGTCTATTATGACAACTGTTGTATTCTGACCATCTTCAACCTTTAACGACATTATTTTGGCTAATGTGTTTTGAGGATGGTTGAATGACAATATGAGAGGACCATTGTATTCTGTAGAATCCCATAAAATGATAAACATTGATAGAGTGAAAAACAGTTCTGCCGGAATTAGGACCTCCTTTGTAACAAGCAAGATATTGTCCTGCCGCGGTCATTCTCCTTGTTCCTGGAGAACAAGATGGCTGTGTACTCAGTTGTTACTCCTATCAATTGCTCCAAGCCCAGCCTAAGATGTTTTGTATTTGGCGGGATCTGTTGAGATTGTTGAAGAATCATCATTGCCCCAGGAATGGATTATGTGCGTGTGGACTTTCCACTTTTTCCTGTGTGTTTGTCACCAGTGGCTGTGCTTGCTGCTCAGTGTTTGGTCACTTGGGCTTATTTGCCTCACTGCCGACATGTGTTTGAGAACAGATTAGCTGGACTGAACAAGTCTTAGAAGGGCTGTGTTAGGCAAAAAGATTGTTGACAAAGATAGCAGATCAATATTTTAACTCTATATTGGTGTCTCCTGTCTGTGACTCCCTTCATTGCTTGTGTGAGACTCAGGTAATGTTGTCTCAAGTATCTGTTGGATATTGACCAATCACCTTCATCATCACCCTCTTGCTGTGATGGCAATTACGTTTAATTATTGGGCTGTGATTTGAAGATGTTGATGTTTGTTTTGGAAAGTTAAAAGTTTTTAATGCTAACTGAGTGAACTGCACTTGCAATTGAGCAGCAAGACATTTTAACAATCATATTTTCCTGTGAACAGTACATACTTTTTCACCAAAATATCCAGCGGTATAGAGGGATCCCCGCAATATTTTTCCTTATGCAAATATAGAAGAGAAACATTGCAGTATCAGGCTTATTTCACAAGACAGTCAAACTCAGTAAAATTAAGTATGTCTATACAACTAAGGTAGTAGTTTTGAAACTACTTTATTTACCAATTTTATTTTATTACTTATTTTGTTTTTGAGTGAAACAGTGTGATGTAATTTTTTGCTAAACATTCACTGAAAAAGAAGTGTTTCCCAAAAATTGTTTCAAAGAATGGAGGAGGGAATTATGCACAGTGTAAGTGAAGTATGATATCTCCTGGCAATTAATGCATGGAGAATTAAACTATTTTATCTGTTTAATTAGTTTGGATTACCAAAAAGTATGAACGAAAACATTGATCGGTGACAAAGTTGATCGACACATCATGGAGCAGTTTTGTAACACAGTCACTTACTGTGAGTCTTTTACATTCAGAAACAGTTAAAACAGAAGATCATATCAACCGTATTCCTGTTTGATTTTTTCACCATATGTCAATTGCTCACAGAATGTGTCATATTGGACTGACACTCTGTGATATAATGGAAATATTGGTCACTCACTCACTGATGAAGTAAAACTAATTTTACGCCCTTTATCATTGTGTCTGTAGGCAGAGCTCCAGATAAGATTTAGGTCATGTGGGTTCTGTACCCAATGTATTTTTTTAGAGTAGGTATTATGAATGTCAGTGGGTGTTTCATTTTCCATTACCCACTGCTTTCAGATGTTTGGGTATTTCAGTGATTTTTTCTCAGCTGAGTATAATGTTGTTGAGTAAGTTTACTAAGCAAGCATGTACTGCCTTATGTCATACCTAATCAAACATAACTTAAATATAACAGAAATGATTTCATAAAAAATCACTGTTACAAATCAGTTCCTTACACATATGTTTTAAACTGTTTGCGTATCTAACATTTTATATGTGTAATTGGTACACAACAGCTAGTTTTCAATGTGTAATTAGAAATTTTCTATACATATTTTACCCAGATACGCAGCTTTTCTGGGCTTCTTTGTAGGTTAAATAAAATACAGATTTGAACTTCTATTTTTAAGGTAATAAGTGTAACCCTAAGCCGTTAAATAACAGTTTATGATCATCATTAGTTCTGAACATTTTGTCTTGGTGTGGCTAAATAGATGTTTACTGCAAAGATATGCATGTTTTACATAATCATCAGTTCTAGTACAAAAATGTTACTACATGTGAACACAATGTATGTTGTTACCAGCAGGTCTGATTATTTTCATTGACAAAATTCTGAATTTGAAAACTTTAAAGAATATGTTCTGTCATGTAAGTCTGTAGCACAGCTGAATATATTTCATCTGATCAGAATGTTAACATCGAGTGAGCAAGTACTTGCCATGAAGTCACTCAGCCATGCCGGGCATTGTGAAGCCAACTCGAATATAACAAAACACTGCTAGCTTTCCCACACATACTGTTTGATAAAGCAGGACCTGTCTACACCTTACAGTTTGTTACATACAAGTGACAACAGGGGGATATGTTACATGATAATTATTTGACCAGGTGATTCAAAAATGCTTTTATTTAAATAGGTAGTTTATTCAGCCTTGTGTAGGTTCACTTTTGAAGTCTAGGTTATACAAGTCCTGCATTTTGATGATGAGAGAGTTGAAGTACAGAATATTTACTATTGTGGTAATACCCACGGGAACATCAGCTAATGTCAACCCAGAGACAGGGTTTGCTACCTGTGTACAGTCCTACACTAACTCGTTATCTTGGCTTCAGTCATTCTCCGGCTAGGTAAACAGGATCTGGCAAGGTAGTGGGGCCTCAAGCTTACAACAACCTTACGCTGTCACAAAAAACTAAAAAGTAGAATGAGTCACTGTGCTGATGAGTAATGGGTCCAAATTAGGCAACCACGCCAGGAGGGTAGAAATAAGCCCAACAACTATAGTCTGTTTCTGGAGGCTCAGCCCAGGCAGGGGGAATAATAAGCTTATGGTCCTGCTCTGAGGAGGGAAATATAATCTGCATCCCTTAATATTAAGACTAACAGGTGGAAAGTGGCAGGTGTATGATTTTGACAAGACAGTTGGAAAAGAAATATAAGATATTTAGCTGCCGTTAAGTGTATACACCATATGTTTTAAAAGTATCTATTTCGTGTTCCCATGAATAATTGACAAGGGAGATCAGGAATTGATTTATGAAACATGATGCAGAGCATGTTAGGTAAAAAGTCAGATTGAAAGACATCAACAGAAAACCATTAACAAGCTCTTCAAACCAGCACATGTTGACATCTCCTGTGGGGGATAAAAGCAATTTTTTATAATAAAGTACAAAATCATGACCCTTGAACTTGTTATCAGTATAAGAGGAGACTTTTTTTCTTAAATGATTATATGATCAGTGATTTAATTGACGCACATTTGGAATATTGTTGAGAGTGTTTTAACAAATGGAGATGACTTGGATTAAGAGGCAGCATTTACTGGTATTCTTCCAGCAGATACCCACAACTTAAGATCACAATGAATATCAATATAATAAAAGTAATAATCAAAGTTTGATGTTAGATGGCAGTTTGAAACCATAATATCAATAAAGACAAAATTGATCAATTGTTTGAAGTAGCTGGCATCAAAATAATAAATGAGGTTGTAATCCTAATCCTCGTCAAAATAGTCCTCGACCATGTTCAAATGAGTTCAGTAATAGTTAGTTCAAAAAGGATTCTATGGCTTATGATTGAATTAACATATTTAATCAATCAGCAAAGAGACTGGAACACTAACAGGAACCAGTTGTTCACCTCTTACTGATGTATCATTATTGTGGTTACTGTTCAAGCCATGACATTAGCTTACCAGAGGCTCCTTGGTGACAGCAGCAATAGGTACAAGACAACGATAATGTCATAAGTCCCACTCAGATTCCAGTCAGTTGAAATGTTTGGTTACAAGATAACAGTATAATTATGGATTCCTTTCAATATTACCTTAAACCTAACTTTTATATTATGAAAGGAGTAAACTTCTGGTAGGTCATGAGCTGAAATCAGGGAATTCAGCTTTCTAAAACCAACCTGTGGTATAGGAGCATCTTGTGCAGGATTTAATGTTTGGGGTGCCACTGAAACTTCTGGTATCAACACCTTCTCTCAAAAGTATGGTGCTATATTTATATGCAGATTAATAAAAACATTTACTATTCTTAGGATGTTGATAGAAATAGCTGATGTAGACTAAAATTAATCAATTTCATGTATATTAAAGCAGCTTATCGATAATGAAGTGTTTAAAATTAAATTTTCCATCTTTTTATTGGCCTTCTAAATCATTTTTATCATAGCACAAATGTTTCTGGGGCATTATTTATTTAGCATTGATGATAGAAATCTGTATCGATACAGCATCATAGATCTGAATTGAGAGACCTCAATAAACCTGTATCAGTACAGTATCAACACAAATCTATTGATACGTAAATCTGTATCAAGAGAGTGTGTACATAAACCCCTATAGATACAGTTTAACCATGAATCTGTATTGATCCAGCATCAACATATATGTGTATTGATACAGTATCAACATATATGTGTATTGATACAGCATCAACATGTACCGATACACAGATATCAGAATATGTTGTGAAATCCTTAACTTTCTCAATGGGGAGTACATAAGGTGGGTGTTTTAAATGTATTGTTGTGTTACCTGTTTCATGTATTGCTTTTTGCTCTTTCATAGCTTCATACTTTTGACTGATTATAATTTCATCTTTCCAAGAACACATAAAATATTGTGAAATTAAAAGGAACCCCAGAGCATCTTGTTTTACTCTGACCGAATGTTTTCCACACATTTTCTTGAAGAACTATGGCCTACATTTTATGTATTCAGAACAAGAGTTAATCATTGTGTATCAATTTTTCAGGTCGAAATGAACTTATTGCCCGCTACATCAAATTGCGAACAGGGAAGACACGCACCAGGAAGCAGGTGTCCAGTCATATTCAAGTGCTGGCCAGAAGAAAAGCCAAAGAAATACAGGCACAACTCAAAGTAATTACGGAGGTAACATTTTATAGGCCAGGGCAAAACAGGTTGTCAGTGCATCGGTCAGTGGTTCACTTGTCTTCTCCAGTTGTATTTATTTTTTTTGAGGATAGCTTACCTCATAAGTCATTATGGTTCCTCAAATGGCTAATTTATGGTTGTATTGGCCTAATGTGTAAGACAATTCTACATCATGAGTAAAGTCTGTATTAAGTTTCGCTTAGAACACCATGAAAACAGTACGGGAGCAGTGACATTGGCTCGGGTTTCCCCATGTTTATTTTAGTGGCAAATGACATGTACCCACTCAAGATGTATTTGTTTATAAGATTTGTAAAGCAGCCAGGCTGAAACTGTAGGCTTAGCTTATGACCTCTGACCTTTCCAGGAAGAGATATGGCTCCTACTTACCCTGTCTCTGGATCATAGTGTTCAATATTGATGGTGATCATCGTTTTACTGCTGTAAATTATGAAGGAGATATTACCTTGCCAAACCCGATAGCACAGGGACTGCTTGAAATATTAGTTGTCTACAATCAATACAGGCAACACAAAGCACAATACGTGGAATTAAAAAATTATATTACCATGACAAATTGAAGCTTTTTTCATATTCACACACAAATCGTGTGTCAGATTTTCGTAATGGATGCCCAAGCCAAGTTGAAACTATAATTGTAGAATTGCTCCAAGTAACACTTGTGTATGAAGGTGACACGCAGTCAAGGAAATAAATCGGAGGTCACATGCAGGTGGCGAGGAGGTCAACTAGTGCAACTCGTAGATTTCATGTTGCAAGGGCCACTAATTTTCTTTGTACTCCACTTTTTGGTGTAAATGAGTTTGTAAATGTAATCAAACGATGGAGGAGAGAGAGGAGGTGAGATTGAGTCTTTTGTAGTGTCTTTTTGCTGCAGTGTGAACCTTGGAGGATATGGACTGTTATACACTACCTGTTGGTAGACCCTGGATGCTAAATAGGAAATAAGTTATACAAAGTGACCTAGACTCGTTATAAGGGATGAATGCAGGGCACGTTGAGAAACAGAGATATGCATTACATTATGTGGAATATATTGCATGCTGGTAGAAACAATATCATTGATTGACATTGAAATCTGTATTGGGAGTGTGTACTTTTACCCGACCCTGGTAATCTCTTGAAGGATATTGAGATGTCAGTTTTGAAAATCACTAGTGGATGATATTTTATCTGGTATATTTTGGTCTACATGATGATTGTTTGAATATTAAAATTGTAAAGGAAATATGTATCAGGTTCATTTCTGTATTAAAATATGGGATTAACAGTTTTTGTAACATGAGCCCTCATTTTCAAATTTTAACTTGTTGAATGAAGAAAATTATTTCCCAACAATTATTTCAAAAAGAATTCATGAATGTGTTCTTGTTGAAGAATATATGGATCTCTTTAACTGGTTTAATCTTTTTTGTATGCTATTTATGTTCTACACATTTTCTTCTCCCATGCAATATTAAGATCTGACTTTGTGCTTCATTTGATAATTAAGTAGGATGTGTCTGTTAATTTTTACCATAAATAACCCACGTAAGTATTTGTGCATTGATCTGTACAGTGTTCGGCAGCCAGTGAATCAATATTTGGTCTTATTTAGCCTGGATTCATTAATAGATAACTGTAGTCATTGTCCATGAGAATAAGAAAGAAGTGTTTTAATACTTAATTCCACCTTGCAAGTCAGTATTTCAACCTTTTGTTTGAGACATTGCAGAAACAATGCCATTGGGAGGAAGAACACCTTCATAGTTTTGTAATTGTAGAACTGAGCTCATTCGTTTTGAATGTCATTGTATTTCCTGAGATGGAAGGTTTTACCTTGATACTGGCAGTTCAAATTCCACATTATTGTGTGTTAAATGTTTACATGCTTACATTACATCTTTACTGGCCCCATTTCTCAATCTGAACTGACCCTTTTTCTGAAATGACCGAATTTCTATATATGAACTGACCCTATTGCTATGTCTGAACTGACTATTTCTATATCTGAACTTGTCCAATGTCTCAATCAGAAATGACTGTATTTCTATATCTGAACTGACTCTCTTTCCACATCTGAACTGACCCCACTGTATCCACTCCACCCATGAATATCTGAACTGGCTCTACTTCTGTGTTTGAACTGTTCTACTTGTCAATCTGAACTGGTCCAATTTCTTCATCTGAACTTGCTTTCCTTGCATATCTGAACCTTGCCTTCTATGTCTGAACTGGCTCTATGTGTCTATCTGCACCAACTTTGCTGCTGTATCTGAACTGAGCTTGTCTTCAATTTACTGTCATTTCTGGTGTTAAAACAAAATAGCTGGAACCTCCAGATTTATTTTATATGTAACCTTAAAAAATCCTTTTAATATGGCCATCCTTTTTTCAGTTTTAAACTTTAGTTTTACCAAATTCTCTTGAATGCTAATGGCAATCTAGCATTTATCTGAAAGGACTCCTTTCTACCCCACCATTTACAAAGATTAATATTCCTTGTAAAAATTGGAGTGAAATAGTTATCCAGAATTACTGCTTCTATGAGAGAAAAATAAAACTGCTTATGGAGAACAGCTGATTCTCAGGCAATGAAAACTTAACGTGGACTGATATGCAACTTTTTACATGCTCACACGTTTTTTTATTCCGTTATCAGTATCCCCTGCGTAGTTTGTCATTTTGAAACACTAACTACAGATGTTACTATAAGCATCATGTGGAGCTGCCACTGATTTTTTACCAAGGAATGTCTACTTCTTTTTTCTTTTGTTTTTCTTTTTTGCTAAATAAGTTCCCTTTTCCATTAGGCACACCTTAGGTTACTGGTGTGACACCTGCTCAGTACTCTCTATAGGTGGATAATGCTAAAACCATTATTGTCAATGCTGAAACTACCTGTGTTTGAGTTGACTTACTGGACCAGGTGTTGAGGCTTGGTGACTTGGTTGATAGTGTCCATTATGGCTCACAGTATCAGCAGGTTTGTTTACTCCGGGCTTGATATCTTATGCTACCAACATATAGCTGGAGTGCTCTTGGGTGTAGTGTTCAGCTGTAAATGCAAAGTCATGATTGCCATGGTAATAGCACAGAGGAAGCTGTTGATGCAGTAGCATTTTACCCTATGGAAGCAATGTACCTTTGATTGTGTCGATGTCCACAAATGGAATCATTCAAAATAATGTTTCCAGATTAAATGGGTGCTCATTAGTTTGTTAAGTTGTGTACTGAAACACAACAAAAATGCAAAATAATTTTGAACCCCTGTTCAGAAAAGGTGTTGTTTTGGTCAAGTTCATATCCAGACAAACCCATTGGGTTTCCAACAATATTGTTGCCAAGCAACACCTTTATCGTTGTGTTTCAGTGTATATGTCAGATGAAACAGAAGTACTTGATGGCATGGAGACATTTCCACTTCAATACGTCTCTAACATTATCATCAGAATGCAATTTCATACTCAGAATATGTTTATATTTCAAGTAATTGTCATAAGTGCATGTTTAGAAAGTAGTGTAGCACTATTACCATCCAACACTGATGTAGATCTGTGTTGTTACAGCCGCAAGACCAGGCGTCCCGAGACAAGGCTCTCCAGCAGATGGCATCGATGTCATCTGCGCAGATTGTGTCAGCCAGCGCAATCCACAACAAAGCCCTGGCCTCTGGTCTCAGCTGTCTCCCGAGCATGACACCTGTTAGACCTGCCTACCCAGGGGCTCCATCGGTAAGGGGCATGCAAAACTATGTTCTTTCTTGCAAACTACAAGTTGATGTAGAAACAGCACTAAAAGTGCCTTTTCATGTCAGTTCAGAATCCCGCCGTAACATACATGTACTTTTTTCAAGCTTGAAAAATATTAACTTCAAAATTTACTGGGTATTTTTAGAAATTCTTTAACTGGGATTGGCTTATTGGCATGTTTTTTGTAAGTATACTTAATATTCAGATATGTCAACTATGGTGGTTTTAAGCCTTTACATTAGCTGTTGAGAGTTCTGTGTGATTTTGAGTATAAACCTTTTATGTTCTGTTGACAGTTCTGGCAGCCAGGTATAACGCCACAAGGAGAGTAAGTACACACCTTCACATGTTCTTGTTAAACATAAAAACTACTGGAAGTAAAAAATAACCAAGTGTTGTTTAGCTAATACTCTAGTTGATCCACAGGACATGACATAGTACCTAGTGTAATTTAAAACATTAATGATATTCTTAACCTCAGGTGGTAAATCTGTGATCATGCATTGCTTAAGATTATTTTCTTAGTCTCACAAAATGTGTATTTGAGGCTATTGAGATGAAAACAACTATAGCGAAAGTGATAGTCTATTGCAGTATGCTATTGCAATACTTTTTTCACCTTGAATTTTCTCATTTGAAGTAATTTCTCTAATGAATGTGTAGTTAACATGAAATATATACAAGTTGAAGTAGTTTCAGTATCTTAACTGACAAGATATGTGAAACCCAGATTCAAACTCTGAATTGTTATTCAAACTCTGAATCACAGGCTGTATTTGACACCATGTTTGTGTAGAGGTAACAAGGGCAGATAACTCTAAGTCAAAGGGAATGAATCTGGTACTTCCTGTATTTTTCTCTGCACATTTATCAACGGAAGTCACACATACTATCAATGTATTGATAGTTTTTCGTATCTGCCCCTAATTAAATGCTATTGGGAGACTCAATAAGTGCAATCAGTTGATAGTTTCATGCATTGTTACAGCCGTAGTTGTGTGTATGTCACTTGTTCTGAAGTTAACCCTTACGTAGATTTGAATCATTTTAGAAAAAGGGTAAAAGCACTAAGACACTGTTGAGAGTTTATCAATTTTTACAAATTATTATGGGCATTTTGTTGTAAAACCTTATCTATTCGCAATTTAACAAATTGGTGATTGATATGAGTACATTGACAGTGTTGTTAATGGTTCTTGATGCTTTGTATTGCAGTGTGAAGCCATTTAGTTCATCTGGCTATGGCATCGACTCCAAGCTCCAGTCCTCGATACCCGGTGATGTGTCTCCAGCATGGCAAGGGAGGTCCATAGCAGGGCCAAAGCTCCGATTGGTGGAGTTCTCTGCCTTCCTAGAACAGCAGAGAGATCCTGATTCAGTACGTTCTTCTAACAATGTTGTCTTCAGTATTTCATTTTCCAGTAACCGACTAGTCAAGTGGTTACGTTGTTTACTCATCTTGTTTAGTATCCAGGTTCATTTCACATCATGAGTGAGGGGCGGTGCTAGTTGTTAAAGCGTTCATTTGACATGCGGAAGATTCAGGCTTGTCACCACAATTGGATACAATGCATGAAGCCCATTTCTGGTGACCCCAACCATTGCAGGCATGTTACTACATGCAGCATGAAACTAAACTCACTCATCATTGATACAAGGTGTGTTACCTGATCCTAATGTCAGGTGATACTGATAGATATGACGTACAGCACACTCACTTTTAGTTTTACACATGGAAGCATTTAGAGACCACAGTGGACAGCACATTTGGGAAATATATTCACTTTAGTGGCTTTTCTGTTTTCATGTCAAGGAAGGTTTGATTCCAATAAGCAAACTGCCCAGGTACTTCTAACTTCCAAATAGGACCTGTTTTCAGTTCCTAACTTCACTCACTCTCAATTGTTTTATCAATTGTTTGATGATCCAAGAAAGACCATCAGCACTAATGTATTTACTTACTTGTTTATGTTTATTTATATGATACAAGGGTTGTACAATGCTGCTTGTTTGTCCACAGTACCACAAGCACCTGTTTGTCCACATTGGGTCTAATGCTGGCTACAACGATCCACTCCTGGAGGTGAGATAACTGTATTATGATGTATAGTCTTTATATTGACTTCCTTGTAACACATGCATGTATGTATTACACAGTAGACAGATAACCTTGTTACCCATCATGTCACAAACAAATAGAATTTGTCCTTCAACCTCCTGCTTCTCTCCCTTAATGAAATATATAGTGGGTACATTCTGTGTTATGTTCCCCAAGAACAGTGAAAACATCTCCTCTGAATGCACCCCTCTGCTGTACATGCATACTTTCTCCCCATCACTGTTACTATTTGTTCTATTTTGAGATGAAAAATTAAATTATTACACATTAATGATACAAGTTGTGTGGTCAGTTATTTTATGGCTGAAGAATAAGTTTCCCATTTTAAGTCTTTATTGACTGTCATGTTGAAAAACTTAGTGTATTAGTGGCAAGCATATAAGCTGTGATTGTTAATTCAATGAATAACCAACAGGAAACAGCAATCAGCACTTGAACACTTACTATTCATATTTAGTGAAGTGTTTGTTTGAAGTTTCATTGACCTGAACTATTGTTTCTGCAGGCTGTGGACATCCGCCAGATCTACGACAAGTTTCCCGAGAAGAAGGGCGGCCTCAAAGAGCTGTATGATAAGGGGCCCCAACAATCTTTCTTCCTTGTCAAGTTCTGGGTCAGTATATCAGATTTTTATTGCTGCCAAATAGAACAAATCGCACTACTTTTTACAAATGCTTTTTTTTTTCATAAGTCTGCATGCTCATTAAATCTGAAGGTGTTAAGAGATGGTACTGCTGGTTGCTGTCAGAATCTTGGCATTAACGAACTGTGAAAGGTTACCTCAGACTCCATGTTTGGTCTGTACTCGTAGACTGTCTCTTAACACACACAGCCATGCATCTTGTTGTAATGCTGAAATAAGTCTGAATGCAGTGATTTACATTGCATAATGGATCTTAAGCTTATGCGTGACAATTTTGAGTCAGTCCTATGTTTAGAGTTGCCTTGACACATCATGTTTTCTGACTGCAGGCTGATATCAACACCAATGTACAGGATGAGGCTGGTGCTTTCTACGGGGTCACAAGCCAGTAAGTTCTTCAGCATTTTTATTGTTACAAAAAATTAACACTGTTCATTACCTTATGTCAGACATTTTGATAAGAGGCCAATCATGTGGTAGCAGTCACTCATCCTCACTAATCAAGGGGACCTGTGATGGTCCCGGAGTAGAATAGGCCTCCAGCAACCTATGCTTGTCGTAAGAGGTGACTAACGGGATCGGGTGGTCAGGCTCGCTGACTTGGTTGACACATGTCATCGGTTCCCAATTGCGCAGATCGATGCTCATGTTGTTGATCACTTGATTGTCTGGTCCAGACTCTAGTATTTACAGACTGCCGCCACATAGCTAGAATATTGCTGAGTGTGGTGTAAAACTAAACTCACTCACTCACTAATCAAGGGTAATATCTTTTCAGTTATGAGAAAATACGATGGGAGAATTCTCTACCACATTCTCATTTAAGTTTTAATCATTATCAGTCGTGTCTTTTTTGTCTATGTTTAATACAAGTGTTCGAATTCAACACATCATGAAGCTACACTGACAGTGGGTCCAAGGTACATATTATTGTAGAGTTTAGATAAACTCCCCTGCATTATCGAGGATGATCCTCAGTGACCCGGATTCATATAATATTCACATTATAAAGAGATTAAAACAGTAGGTTGAAACAGAGTGTTCCCTTGTTTGGATTATTTCTGGATGTGATCAGCTGTTGACATAATATTCTTCATTCTCTCTGTCAACCACTGACCCATGAAGGTCCAGGGTAGAATAGGCCTTCAGCAACCCATGCTTGCCATAAAAGGTGATAATGCTGTCGTAAGAGGCAACGATTTGGATGGGGTGGTCAGGCTGGTTGACTTGCTTGACACGTCATCGGTTCCCAGTTGTGCAGATAGATGCTCACGCTGTTGATCACTGAATTGTCTGGTCCAGACTCGATTATTTACAGACCACTGCCATATGGCTGGAATATTGCTGAGGGCAGCGTAAAAGTCAAACTCACTCACTCACTACCTCTGTCAACCAGTTGGACTCTTCATCCTGATGGTTGCCTTTGCACCATATGTTCTCACTTTTCTTTGTTTGTGGCCATAACATGGCAACTGTGATAAAGATGGATATGATATCGACATACTGGCCTGTGAAATAGTTGTGCTGTTCCTACTTGTGTGTGTATAGTGAGCGATGTCATTTCAGGTATGAGAGCACGGAGAACATGACGATACAAGTATCCACTAAGGTGTGTTCATTCGGGAAGCAGGTTGTAGAAAAAGTTGAGGTGAGTGTCATTGTTCCTTTTAAAAATGTGGGTGGTGGGGTAGCATAGTGGTTAAAGCGTTCTCTTGTCACGCCAAAAACTCTGGTTCAGTTCCCCACCTTGGTAAAGAGTGTGAAGCCCATTTCTTGTGTCCCTCACCTTGGTAAAGTGTGTGAAGCCCATTTCTTGTGTTCCCCACCTTGGTAAAGTGTGTGAAGCCCATTTCTTGTGTCCCTCACCTTGGTAAAGTGTGTGAAGCCCATTTCTTGTGTCCCTCACCTTGGTAAAGTGTGTGAAGCCCATTTCTTGTGTCCCCCACCTTGGTAAAGAGTGTGAAGCCCATTTCTTGTGTCTCTCACCTTGGTAAAGAGTGTGAAGCCCATTTCTTGTGTCCCTCACCTTGGTAAAGTGTGTGAAGCCCATTTCTTGTGTCCCTCACCTTGGTAAAGAGTGTGAAGCCCATTTCTTGTGTCCCTCACCTTGGTATTGCTGGAATATGCTAAAAGCAACATAAAGCTTAATTCATTCACTCCTTTTAAAGATGCAAGTAGGCAGAAGTTTTTCTGAATTATTCTTTTGTGTGTTTGTTTCTCAAAATATGTATTTTAACTATCCATGGTTTGAGACAAAGCCTGTGGTGTAGTGCTCTAGCTTGTGTGATGGCTTCTCATGCTGAAAGCGCTAAATATAAAACTTCAGACCCTGCTCACTCCCTCAACTCACTGTCATCTTCAACATTAATTCTATAAATTATCGAATCATTGTACTTTACAGTATAATGCAGCTTTTGTATGAATGTCAAAATCATTGTTGTTGGTTTTACATTTTCAGACGGAGTATCCTCGGTTTGAGAACGGGCGATTTGTGTATAGAATCCATCGTTCCCCGATGTGTGAATACATGATCAACTTTATTCACAAACTGAAGCACCTGCCGGAGAAATACATGATGAATAGCGTGCTTGAAAACTTCACTATTCTCCAGGTTGGTATACATGTACTGTTGGTAGACCAGTGGATAGTGCAGTTGTCCATCTTAATTGCATTCAAGTCAGTGTTTGATCACGAGTGATGCACTACCTGTAGTTCTTGTTCTTGGTGTCAGAAACTGGTTTGCCTTAATCGTCATCCGTCCTATTGTAAGAGCATTAGACAATATCGAACCTTCTGTTATTTTCTAATCCCTCCAGCGGGGTAGGATAGCCTCAAATGTTAAAGTGTCTTCTCATCACACTGAAGACTGAGTTTCATTCCCTACATGGGAACTATTTGTGAAGCTAATTTCTTGTGTTCCCAGTTGTGATACTGCTAGAATATTGCCTTAAGTGGCATAAAATCGTGCTCACTCAAATCCTTAATATTCTCAGACTATACCTGCTTGATTAGACAAGATGTGAAAACTAATTTGGTGTTTATGTTTCCAGGTGGTAACCAATCGTGACACACAGGAGTGTCTTCTGTGTATTGCCAATGTGTTCGAGGTGTCAACAAGTGAACACGGAGCCCAACATCACATCTACAAGCTTGTCAAAGACTAACCAGCATTCATGGGGAAACAGACTGTGTACAAACATTATATATTGTCCGCTCATTCACCATTGAAGCAATAAGAGCTGTGTTTGTGAAGACCTGGTCATCCGACACAACGCATGAAACACTTTGGTGAAACTCAGAACACATTATGTGCCTTTATCATGCAAGACCTTATCCTCTTGGTGCATACATTTGCTGGATTAGTCTGGCTGTGTGATACAGGATTATATTCAATGAGCAAGAACATGTACCAGTTAGGACAGAGCTTATACCCCAGCTTGTCCGTGATTGGTCGATCTCGTCTAGAGAGTCTTCTTAGACGCAATAGTGCTTATGGTTGCCAAATGATTAGTACAGACTGCAGTAGTTGCGAAACACTTTTGTGGTAGATTCTTTCTTTTAGAAGGAAATTGGAACCTGTTTCTTGTGATTTGTTTTTTGTTTTTTCTCCGTTGCTGATAGTTTTGAGTGTGTAGTTTGCTGATGCTGCATTGTGAAGTGGAACGACCAAGTGCTACTTTCATCGGACAAACTGACATGGATATGTGAAATCAATTCCCGTCAGTGTTCAAGGTCGAGCAGTTAACTATTCATGCTACACTGCATAACCTGTGTCCGGACTGTTCCACTTTGCTGCTGTAGTTGCCCGTGTCTTTTGTTAGCATGCCTTGGTGATCACATCAGACTATGATGAAACTGTTTAAGATTTCATGACCAATGTACTGTAAACATGTTTTGATAGGACACGGCTTGATACAGTTTCTGATAATGTTCAAATTTATTTGTTCAGTACATCTCCATTGTTGATTCATCATCAAGGCGTCCAAATTGTTTCTGAGCATTATTTACTGCTTTGAGAAAAAAAATGTCCAAACAGTATTACGCAAACTTGAATGACATTTGGTTGATTTGTTGAATGCTAAATTGGCATTAAGATAAACTGCTGCAGTAGTCAGAATCTAGTGCTGCTTGTACAAAGGCAGACTCTCTTTGGAAGTACTGTCCAGTTGGTAGACAACTCTTTTGGAGCTCTGTCCAAAGGGCAGACCACTAGAAGAACTGCCATAAGGGTAGACAACTCATTGTTACGGCATAAGTTTTTCACTGTATATTGCCCATTGCCTCACATCTCCTTCAACTGAAACTTATATTTTCTTACTGTCTGTGTGTATACATATGTTTCATGTCAAATTGCAAGATAACTATTTATTCATAGCCATATATATCTCTGAACGTCCACTAAAGATCCGACCGCTCTGTGGTCGCATGTGCCTTAAACATATTGTACGTCTCAAGACAGCGTCTACTTAGGGTCAGGTACTGATCATCCAAACTGGCTTTGTGAAATATTTCTTTTTATATACATGTTGTCCTGAACGTGGTTTCCTGTTCGAGCAAAACCTATTAAATATTTCAATTTATATGCAATTTGATAAAACGGCATTCTACTGCCCTCAATAACATTTGCCTGCCATCTTATGTAATTCTCTTTTGTGCCTTTCTACTATCCTTAGATGTCCAGGATATTCCCTCCATGGTAAGTGTTAAATATAATGTTTGTAAGTTTTTAAGTTAAAACATATTTGGAATATTTAGACCATCATGGCAACTTGATATGTCAAGCAATAACTTATTCTTTTATAATATACCCGTACATACAGAATAGCACCCTAGCATGATACAATGCTATTGAACTAAATATTTTTAAAACTTTAACTGCATGAAGTATTCACATACAGTTATTGTATTTTAGATTTAAGATTTTGAAACTTGTTATATGATTATATGAAGATGAAATATATTTTGAACATTTGCTATATGGAAATGTTTGAAATATGTTTTGAACATTTGCCATGTGGAAATGTTTGAATGCATTTATTAAATTTTATAATTGGGAAGTTTGGAACTTGTTATTTATGTCACCTAAAATGTGACCTCATGGTGACCTTTCTCACTCTTTTGTACTGTCTTGCAATATGTGACAGTTAAACATAAAATTATCAAAAAAATAGTAATATATTTTTATGCTTGGAAATATTTCATTGTTATTTTAGCAGCACACAAAAAACATCAAATATTGATATGTGAAGAATGTTTGTTTCGTATGGAAACCTCACTGAGAAATGAGTGCCTAATCAATTTTGTTGACAAATTCGTTGTGATTAATGTTGGGCAATAAAGAGATACGGCTTTTGCTGTCATACGGTCATGCGTCATACACAAGTCTTGTTAACACTTGTCTTTTGACAAAACACCAATCTTGAACACAGTTGTTAATTGAAGAATAAAGATCTTATTTGTCATTGATATTTGCTGAACCTGATTGTAAATAATGCATTGTCATTCAATTATTGTCCATCCTTCATTGGTCATCATCATGTCAAGGTCACAGTGTTCGAGAAGGTCAAGGTCAGTCCCCACAGACAAGGTCACCTGTTGATGTTTGGTCTACTTAGTACCTGTCTTGTCTTGTTGTTTGTAAGTTCTCAAGTTTAAACCAAATTTGTTAGTTAAGACTTTTGTAAGTTATACACAACAGGGTATAGTATAGTAGAGTCTAGTCCACGTCAGTGGTTGGTAATGAGTTATAGTTAAACTAAGTTTTTCTGAAATCTAATTGATTTTAACCCAAACAGTTAAGGACCATGCACACATTCTAGCTTATTTTTATGAATATGTATGCTCACTGATCATAACAAAAAGATATCCCCCAAAATATCAGTGATCCCTGTCTAAATATGACAAGTGCATTGATATAAATTGTTCTAAGAATGCAATGATTTTTGTCCTGTTCGACCTTTACTTACCCACTTCACAGTATAGTATTCTGTGACTTTACACACTTGTGAACAGTGCAGGACAGACATTACAAATCCTCTGTGTTGTAACATTTCACTCTTGAAAGGTATGGTTATGTTTTCTTGAAACTGATTTCACTAACAATATTATTTTTTCAAAAGTAGTTCTCAGTATGTATGTCTTTCTTGAGAGGAATTGAAACTGTGGTAATTTGTCATTTGTTCTCATGCTGTGGACATGAGTGACATGTGAAGGTGACATGTCCATCTGTCATACGGCACATGTCTGACATGACCATTTATCTGTGTCTGGGGCTGACGGGCCTTGCTCGTACCAACTGAAGGAACAGTCAGTCATAGATGTACTCTTTGAATAATTCAGAATCTGACTTCAAGATTTCATTTCTACTTTACAGAAAATGTAGTTTTATTTTCAAACTGAAAAGCATATTCTATTACCTTGTGTAGTTTTGGTTTCAGAAAATGAAAATTACTTCAATTTATTGAAAGGATCATATTTTATGTGTATTTTATGACCTGAAATCTGCGACTCAGAGTTCTTCAGTTGTGTTTTACTTGAAGTGTTCTTAACAATTGTACAGATATCTGTATGTTATGATGATCATGCAATTTTAGTTATAGTTGGTCCACAACATATGATCGCCTCAAACATTTTTGTAATATAAGAAATAAAATCTTATCACATGTAATGAATGATTAATTTTGTGTTTTTGCAGTGATAGTTCTTTGTCTCCGAAGCTAAAAGCAAAAAGCCCTTGTTCTACACCAAGAATCCCCTGCCTTCACTGCTCACCCCTACCCCCACCCCCACCCAACCCCACCCCACCAGACAATTTATCACAAGCTTTACCCTACAACTGATGTAAGTTGTGTCTAGTCACCTACAGTATACATCCAATGTCCAGGGTATGAGCAGTCTGTATGCCTAACACAAACTAATATTTTAAAGTTACTTTTAACCATTTGATTTTATGTATGATGTTGAGTGTTACTCAATGTTGAAAAGGGACAGATCATGTGATTTTCTGGGAGGATGGTATGGTCTAATATTTACTTACCAAAATAAGTCTGGAATCTGTTTCATATTGTTCATGAAAATAGGAATACATTGTTGAAAGACGTGCTCTAGAAAGGTTATTGTTTATTTTTTAATTGCAGTTAAAATCTGTTGAAGCTGAAGATGAAAGTAATCAAGTAACAATACAAAATCTAAGCCCTCCTGAGATCTTCTGGTTAGTCCCTGTATGTGTAAGCAACTGATCACAATGAATCCGTTATTTGAAAACCACCCTTAATTAGTGTTATGAGAAAGATTATGTGATTATTCATGGCAACTTTTGCAATAATTGATAGATGGATATGTTGAATATTTCATACATAAGGAGAAAGTTGAATTAATTGAAACTGCGAATACTTGTCAATAGTTTGTTTTGAACCATAGCTGAACTAACTTTAAGTGTTCTAACCCGAACCTCACTGATGTGTACTCTACCACCAACCCTGAATAAGCAGTTTCGATCATGCATTGTTTTTTTATCATATACAAATTTGTACAATATGTTTGAATAAATGCTTTTGTAAAGAACTCTGTGTGATTTCATTTTTATGTGTATTCAAATCCTGATTGAATCCTACAGATGATTGATATATGTGTTTTGATATATGATATATGTGGGTGTCACATATGCAGGACAAGTGTAAGTCTTGACCAAGCTCAAACAAATATTTCTAAGGGCGCAGATTCAAAATGCTTGGTTTTTCTCGAATTCGTGGTGTGTTTAGTTCATACAGTGCATACCAACGTATAGAAAGATGTACTACAGACATGATTCAGATGGCCATATGGTTACATTAGAAAACTGCATTATACAGGTAGATATGACTCAACTAGCCCTTCTGTCTCAGGTAGACATCACTCAAACAGCAATACACAGGTAGACATCACTCAACTAGCACTGCACAGGTAGACATCACTCAGCTAGCACTACACAAGTAGACATCACTCAACTAACCCTACCGTCAGAGGAAGACTGCACTAGACAGATAGACATCACTCAAAGATGAATATATTCAAGGGAAAGAAATTTCGACAAGACATTAATGCTTATATGTTTACCCTGTGCTCCCAGTGGGACTGGGTGGATGGGTGTTTAATAGTTTAAGTGTTTTTGCTTGTTGTGCCGAAGACCTAGGTTCGATTCACCATATGGGTGAAATGTGTCAAGTCAGTTACTGGTGTTCCCCGCCATGATATTGCTTCAAATTATTAAAAACTTGTGCGTAAAACCAAACTCACTTACACTGTGATGATACAAGCTGGTAGAGATTATACTTGGATTTGAAACTGAAAGAATGTTGCTTTGTTTGTGAAGACTTGACTGTTACATGTATTGCATAAAACGTCAAGCCTGCATAGCAATGAGTTGCTTGGTTCCAACAATAAATACCAACAGCCCGTTTGGACTGTGAATGTTTCAGCTAAAATCGTAGACAAAGGGAAACAACTCTTGTTACTCCTTGCTTCATTCAACAGTGTTGTTCGGTTGGGGTTTGCAAATCATATTCATTTGGAATTCACAGCCTATCCATTCTTTTTTAAATGATTATTTATTGTTGTTACATATGTTTACGTTTTTGAAAATCATATCAACGCGAAACAATGAGCCTTGCCACTTGGGTTCATTAATGCCGCAGTGAAAAACGGAATTGTTGAGTTGGCTTGAATTAGGAACTGACATGCTGTTCGTGAGAAAGTCATTTCATGACTCTAATATTCTTTGGTCATAGATGCAGTATACCTGTTGTTAACTACTCTGGTAAATATAGAGATACCAACATATGTATAGCTGAAAAAGAGTGGTGACATCAGGACACAGGAGGTGGCAAATGTTGGAAAAGCAAGTGTCATGACGGGAAAGACAGGAGTCCAATGCTGGACACGAGATGACCTGGGTTGGACAGATGATATGGGCCCATGAAAGAGAAGAAAGTGAAATACACCTGTTTCACGGCTGCTTTAATACTGACCGCAAAGGACACAGGTCCTCCCGGGATGGCATTCTCGTTGGTCATTACCTAACAAGGCAACCAACCGTTAAATTCCATTTCATCGAGCGAAACATTAGTAACATACTGGTAAGGTCGCAACAGCTGTATGCTGTTGACATCTCTACTTACGCATGTACGCGGGAAGTGTCGTTCTGTAACCTCACGGGTGTATTTAGTCTGCCATACAGACCCAGAAGCAAATATATCAAACCCCACGCCAGTCTGACCAGTCTAGAAAATGTGGCCAGTCATGATTTCCACAGCTAAAAATGAAGGGATGGCTCCTTTCCATCATATATTTTCACACACACACACACACACACACACACACACACACACACACACACACACACACACACACACACACACACACACACACACACACACACACACAAACACACACACACACAAAACACACAAAAAAAACACACACAAAAAGACACACACACAAACACAAACACACACACACACACACACACACACACACACACACGTGTTCACTGTTTCTCTTGTGACATTGTGTGCACGTGTAAATAGTCCAGTGAAACTGAGGCCAGCTGCAACATTTCACAAGTTATTACTTTAATCAGATATTAATTCCTTCGAGCTTACATGTTAACTTTACACAATTTAAGTAAAAGTATTGGTTAAAGCGTTCCTTTACCCTAATGTTTTGCACCGACATTATCGCACCAGCTTCGCAGTCTATCACGTGACCTCCCGATGAATCTGTCTATTTCTTGATAAACAATAAAATCAAAACATTGTTCAAATAGATAGCCATCTGCAAGTCACTGGGACAATAAACAATATTCGATATTCTCAAACATATTGGCCTGTTCATCTAGGGGAGGTTACTCTGTTTGGCTCAATGTTAACAGAACTACGATAGGTTGATCAAAGGCGTTAATGTTTAGAAAACAAATTTTTGCGCAGCTCATCCATCCAATGATACCGAATAATCCCTATGTAGGACTTCTATTTCTCGGAGTTGTAGTAATTAACTCGTATCAATATTTGAGATTAATAGTAGGTCTTTTGACTAAAGGCGTACACACATATTTTCTTCCCACTACCATAATGTATACAATTCTATCCAGCATGCATTCTTTCAATGGCGATGTTCCGTGTCGGCGAGTTAAGATATGTGACGTAGTGATTTGACCTTAAAACTCCAAACTCCTTCAAAACCAATGCCAATTGCTAAAAGTAAACTGGAATTGTGTTCCCAGACAGTGAATGCTGTTTGCTGCTCAATTTCAACAGGGAAGTGATTTCTGTTGCCCTGTGGCGATGCCTTTTAATCCTTGTAAGAAATCTTATCAAAATATTTTTTTACTTGTGCAGTTGTGTAAAATAATGTTATCAACACATGAGTTACATATGTTGAACACAATATGTAACTTTTAGATTTTTAAAAATACAAATCCCTTTGCGTTTCTTTTTTGGAGGGATAGTATATATACAAGTGAGTTTAGTTTTACGCCGCTTTTAGTAACAGTTCTGCAATACCAAGACGGTGGACATCAGAAGTGAGATTCACACATTGCACTCATGTGAGGAATCGAACCCGGTCTTTGGAGTGACGGACGAACGCTTTAACCACTAGTGCCCAACCGCCCGATATATATACGAGGCCAAATTGTGAATATGCGTTAAATGTACAATAGCGTTGTTAATCAAGAATTGATTTTATGGAGGCATACATATAACATACATATACACACTGTGCAGTGATACGCACTAATACACAGTAGGCTATACAAGAATTTGGCTTTAACGTCAAAGTTACATGACAGGGTGTGAGCTTCGTGGGAGCAATGTCGGAGCGCATGCAGCTCTCGGGGGTAACGGGGTGGGGGCTACCACTGAGCACCTGTGTGAAATCAGCAAGAATTTTGGGTTTTTTTCTGTCTCTGTAGCCAGAGTCTTCACTGAATGAGTTTTAAATGCGAACGGAAGGACATATTATTTTGAAATTCCTACTCATATTTTTTGTCACGTGAGATTGTCACGCACATGAGTATTGCAAGCGGCATTTTAATGAAAGAAAAGCAGACTCGAAGCAGACCATAGCTAGCGTGTTGGCTGCTATTTGAATTAATAATGATAGTATAATGATATTTTGTAAATTACGTTGCAGACGATACATTAATATTAAGGTAGAAAACCCATGGTACACAACAGAAAAGCACTTCAAAATGAATTCTACGCGAAGAGGATGAAGCACTCGTAAAATCATCAGCGTGCCACTGTGACAGCTTTGTTGCCTCGTGAAGATCTGTATAACAGTCGCCTCAGATTATGACGCTTGGATAGAATGCGATACACATTCAGTAGAAGTGGCAGTCAGTTATTTAGGGTAAGCGACGTTCCAATGGATGGTCTTCTACACATCTGCATATCCTGTTCAATTGTACCCTGATTTGTCGAACAGTTTGTGACGTAGAACCAAACTGCTGTTGAAATAGATTTTTTTGTTTGTTTGCTTGTAGTTTTACACCGCACCTAGCAGCACCCTAGTTACATGCTCGATGAGGCTGTAACAGACAAATTAGTGGTTAATAGCGCGTGCAGTATCCCAGGTCGTCATCACTTGTCCTGGGCCATTTAGTCGAAACCCCACTGTTCCCTGTGGACTGGTAGTGTAGTCTAGTGGTTAAAGCTTTCCAAGGTATGAACAATATGACAAGCCATTTCTGGTGTCCTCCGCCGTGATATATTGCTGGAATATTGCTAGAAGTTGCGTAAAACTACACTCATTCACTCTCCTGGGGGCCATGGACGTGGTTGTAGTTCACGTAGTAGAAGTAGTAGCATGCTATTCATTGCCCCTGTCGTTAGCGGGGATTTAAGACGCCTGTAACATTATTTAAAAAATAAAAAAGATAATTGGCTAGAGTATCTATCAGTGTAGAACGGAACCCGGAATCCCGGGTATAGGAACGAACGTTTGACACATACGTCTGGTGGAAGTAGGCCTACAACGGACAGTCAGTATCAGTACGGCGGAACAAATGTGTTTATACTCAGAGCAAAGTACATATTAGAAAACTATAGGGTTTGACACAAGTCTATACTGCGAAGGTTGGCAATGAAACAAGCTTCAAAATGAAGCCCCACCAATCTTTGTGTCCAACTCTCAACTGATATACTAGTATGGTCTGTAATGAAAATACAAAACTGATAGTCCGTCGCGTGCCTTGTGTCATGCGCGTCCCCTCACGCGACCTGCACGAGCTCGCCAGGTGCACGGTGCAGGTAAATATTCCCCAACAATGTCGATTGAATACATTCTATGCAGCGGGGCTCTGCTTGTACTGTCAGTATCAAATAACTCATCTGAGAAGAAAATCTTTTAATGGGGCTCCATTGAATGGAGAATGTCTTTATAGAATGAGTCATCGCCGTATCACGTTGACACATGTCGCCCATAGCTGGGACAGCATTGCATCCACACCCTACTTGTTACAGTACCCCGGTAAAGAGCATTTCCACCCCAGCGCCTGTGTGGGCTTTTCACAACACTTTGTATGCCCTCCGTCACATTACCCTGTATAAACGTCTGTATGGTGCTCCATCATACCACCCTGTATACCCGTCTGTATGGGGCTCCATCACACCACCCTGTATACCCGTCTGTGTGGGGCTCCGTCACACCACCCTGTATACACGTCTGTGTGTCTCACCGTCACACCACCCTGTATACCCGTTTGTGTGGGGCTCCGTCACTCCACCCTGTATACCCGTCTGTGTGGGTCACCGTCACACCAACCTGTATACACGTCTGTGTGGGTCCACGTCTCACCACCCTGTATACCCGACTGTGTCGGTCTACGTCATACCACCCTGTATACCCGTCTGTGTGGGTCTCCGTCACACCAACCTGTATACACGTCTGTGTGGGTCACCGTCACACCACCCTGTATACCCGTCTGTGTGGGGCACCGTCACACCAACCTGTATACACGTCTGTGTGGGGCACCATCACACCAACCTGTACACCCGTCTGTGTGGGGCTCCGTCACACCACAATGTATACCCGTCTGTGTGGGTCACCGTCACACCACCCTGTATACCCGTCTGTGTGGGGCACCGTCACACCACCCTGTATACCCGTCTGTCTGGGTCACCATCACACCAACCTGTACACCCGTCTGTGTGGGTCACCGTCACACTAACCTGTATACACGTCTGTGTGTCTCACCGTCACACCACCCTGTATACCCGTCTGTCTGGGGCTCCGTCACACCAACCTGTATACCCGTCTGTGTGGGTCACCGTCACACCAACCTGTATACACGTCTGTGTGGGTCACCGTCACACCACCGTGTATACCCCTCAGTGTGGGGCAACGTCACACCACAATGTATACCCGTCTGTGTGGGGCACCGTCACACCACGTCTGTGCGGGTCACCGTCACACCACCCTGTACACCCGTCTGTGTGGGGCACCGTCACACCACCCTGCACCCCCGTCTGTGTGAGTCACCGTCACACCGACCCTGTATACCCGACTGTGTGTGTCCACGTCTCACCACCCTGTATACCCGACTGTGTGGGTCTACGTCATACTACCCTGTATACACGTCTGTGTGGGGCACCGTCACATCACCCTGTATAACTGTCTGTGTGGGGTACCTTCACACCACCCTGTATACCCGTCTGTGTGGGTTTACGTAATACCACCCTGTATACCCGTCTGTGTGGGGCTCCGTCACACCACCCTGTATACCCGTCTGTTTGGGTCACCGTCACACCACCCTGTATACCCGTCTGTGTGGGTCTACGTCATATTACCCTGTATACACGTCTGTGTGGGGCACCGTCACATCACCCTGTATAACTGTCTGTGTGGGGTACCTTCACACCACCCTGTATACCGGTCTGTGTGGGTCACCGTCACACCACCCTGTATACCCGTCTGTGTGGGGCACCGTCACACCACCCTGTATACCCGTCTGTGTGGGTCACCATCACACCAACCTGTACACCCATCTGTGTGGGGCTCCGTGACACCAACCTGTACACCCGTCTGTGTGGGGCACCGTCACACCACCCTGTATACCCGTCTGTGTGGGGCACCGTCACACCAACCTGTATACACGTCTGTGTGGGTCACCGTCACACCACCCTGCATACACGTCTGTGTGGGTCACCGTCACACCACCGTGTATACCCCTCAGTGTGGGGCAATGTCACACCACAATGTATACCCGTCTGTGTGGGGCACCGTCACACCAACCTGTATAGCCGTCTGTGTGGGGCACCGTCACACCACCCTGCACCCCCGTCTGTGTGAGTCACCGTCACACCGACCCTGTATACCCGACTGTGTGTGTCCACGTCTCACCACCCTGTATACCCGACTGTGTGGGTCTACGTCATACCACCCTGTATACCCGCCTGTGTGGGGCACCGTCACATCACCCTGTATAACCGTCTGTGTGGGGTACCTTCACACCACCCTGTATACCCGTCTGTGTGGGGCACCGTCACACCACCCTGTATACCGGTCTGTGAGGGGCACCGTCACACCACCCTGTATACCCGTCTGTGTGGGGCACCGTCACACCACCCTGTATACCCATATACAGAGGGATGTACGTCAAGATGTATTAATGAGTACAAATTAGGAGCTACAGATTCAATATCTCCAAATTGAGACGATGTCACTCATACTACGATGTGTATAAGAATCCAATATTCGCATCGAGTACAGCCTTGGTTGCTGTTGTCAATAACACTGGGGATCATTATCAATCTGCTCTAGGATTCGAACTGGGGACGAGGAGCCTGACACGTGTTATAGACTTAATTCTGTGTAAGTGAAATCCCTTCTGGTCGGAAGACGTTGTCAGTGTGTTCCCAGACGTCAGTATGTTAGATGATAGTTGCAGTTGTAGATCGTAGTTGTGCTCAGTTAGGTTAAACGAAAACTGTGTGCGTCCAGACACTGTTCCCACCATGCCTTGCTTGTGGTAAACGTCGACTCAAGCTTCGGGAGGTCGCTAATCTGACCTTACTTTGAACATGGTGACCGGGAGGGTTGTGTTCATGTTCTCATCCTTCAAAAATGAGAAACTTTAAACTGACCGCGAAACAATACTGACTCAATGACTAGTGATTTGAGCAGAGTTGCCTTCACTAACAAAGAAGCCCACAGGATGAAAATGGATAACACAGGAAACGTGAATCTGGTGTTATCCTATATATTCCAGTGTCTCACCCGATAGTCTTATAAGTGTAAATATAAATGAATCGTGACAGCGTCTAAGAGCAAGGGACGCCCCAGTGAGCAGCTAGGTAAGAATGTCGGGAATGCAGGTGCATGTAGGGCCTCTCCACTTCCACACACAGCTCCCGGACTACAATGTCCTGGGGAATTAGCACTCAGTGAATGGCGTGTCTCAAGAGTATAGATAATTGGTCGATTAAGATCAATAACGCGCCCAAATAAAACAATTTGCACCTGGATGAGTGCCAGATTGTAATGCAATCCTTCCGTTGCCCGAGTCTAACATACGGTTTCTCCATACGTGTACAAGACGACCTCGTCTATTTACAACAGGAACTTCTGTATGTACATCCGGGGACTCGTCCTTGACAAGGACACTCTCCCAAGACATTCTGATGGGCCCACCCGAGGCTGTCGATGAAAATCCCATATTTCTCTCTTAGTCCTAAGTGTTGGTATCCCTCATATCCCATCAGTGTCCACACTCAGTGCTCACAGATCTCGGTATGACAGTTAAGGGTGTCGCCGACGCGACGGCAACACTCCACAGAACTCAGTATGACAGTCGAAGGTACTGCTTACCCACTCAATGTCCACAGACGTCAGTATGACAGTCGAGGGTACTGCTTACCCACTCAATGTCCATAGAACCCAGTATGACAGTCAAGGGTACTGCTTACCCACTCAATGTCCATAGACCTCAGTATGACAGTCAAGGGTGCAGCAAACACATTCAATGTTCATAGAACTCAGTATGACAATCGAGGGTACAGAACATCCATTCAATGTCCATAGACCTCAGTATGACAGTCGAGGGTACAGCAAACTCATTCAACGTCCACAGAATTCAGTAAGACAATCGAGGGTAATGTAAACTCATTCACTGTCCACAGACCTCAGTATGACAGTCGAGGGTAAAGTTAACTCATTCAGTGTCCACAGACCTCAGTGTGACAGTTAAGAGTACATCTGACTAAATCAGTGTTCTCAGACCTAAGTATGACAGTCGAGGGTACATCTGACCCACTAAATGCTCATAGACGTCAGTATGTCTTTTTTGTCAGTCGAGGGTACTTAAAACATTAAGCACAGATCTAAGTCTAAAAGTTTGTCTGATGTAGGTATCCACTCCTGTTCTGACACTGCCCCGTCATTCAGTCCTTATCAGCTTCGCGTCACCTACGTGACTCTGGAGGCCGTTTTCTTGACGTAGTCTTCGTAGACAGAACAATAAACAGAATAGGCAAATTATGTCTAAATACTTGGGTCTCGATATGACGGCCACTTAGTACTGGAATGCGGCTCTATAGGGGGTGCTGTATTTGTTGTGTACTGATTGTCGCTGTAGACGATTTTCATCGCCCGGCCCATGGGGTAACTTGCACCGTCCAGTCGATCTCACGCGACATTCAAGTTCTCTTTAATCTTCTTAACGTGCACAGATACCAAACAGGCCAAGGTGGGTCTTTTGAATATGATCGTAAATTATTTAATCAGTCAGTGAGTAAGTGCACACTTCAGAATCAGGGCGATGACATGAACGGTATGTGTGCTTTATAACCTAGAATCTGCCGCATCATTCGCCGCGTGAACGTTCAGTGGCCTTGAACCAGTGTGGGCTAGGTTCCCATCAACTTGAACGTGATTACATATGACGTTGATCTCACAGCTTCCTCAGGAACAACACATTTTATTGGGTTTTTTTTAAAGAAACTCAATAATTATCATCACCTCTGCAGCTCTAAGTGACTCTCGATAATTTCTCGCTTTCAGCTCGAGCAGCCTATATTCGGTCGCCTATTCACTATGAACACCCTTTACTTATCCCCTTTTTCAGCACAAGCAGCTGTAATTGAATTGTGGACAAGCTGTAATTGAACCAGTTGTACAACAAACAACGCATTATTCTGTAGTGAGCAGGTATTTTCGCTTGGTGACAAATGACCATACTGGCAACCGCACTGTCATCCAGTATCACCATCCTTGACTTAACCTTCGTCCCTGAATATACATGCATATAATTTTCAGAGTAACAAATAAACTCATCTGAATTGAAAAGGAGCCCCAATGAGTTGGGAGACTGGTCCTAGGGAAATACAGACTTGCTCCATTTAGGTCTTTAGCATTGCAGGGACGGCTAGACATGAGGGAATATAATGTGGTTCAGGGACTGTGAGAGAGACTAAAGAGCCATTCTAGACGTATCTACTGCAAGGGAAGACACATCGCTGATAAGTACTGGCCAGTGGAGTTCAATCCTCAGAGATGACTCACGATCAGAATGACCTTCAACTGCAACCACACAGGAAACTGTTGATAGATGCAGTTCTTGACAAGACCATGGATAATCGACGCCACACCACATGTTCCTCGATACAACAGACTCTCTTAAGACTTCAGATTCAGATTCCGATTAGAATTCATCTTCAGTAACCCATGTTTGTCGTAAGAGGCGACTATCTGGATCGGGTGGTCAGAATCGCCGACTTGGGGGACACATGGTATCAGTTCCCAACTGCGTAGATACATGTTCATCCTGCTCATGACCTGATTGTCTGGTCGAGATTCCTTTATCTGCAGACTGCCAGCATAAAGCTGGAACACTGCTGAGTGAGGGGTAAAGCTAAACTCACTCACTCTTAAGACTTAAAACCTTGAGCTTTCATGGCTTCTGACTTCTTCTGATCAGAAACCCTCCGGGTTCATCATCTCTCTTGAGACTTAACGTCGTTTTGCACAGACTCGGCTGCCTTCTTTGAGTTCTGCGTAAACACAGACGACTTACGGTTCAAAGCTGTAAGCTAGAGACTAAACAACAGCGGTGCAATCGAAACCAACGCCAACGACCAACGCCTCTTCCATCAGCTGGGAGGTAATGGAGCAGCTTTGCTTGGATTTCAAGGAACCTCAGCTCCCGCAAGGTCTGACCATTGCTAATAATATGCTAATTTAATCACTTGAGTTGCGTTGTTCCACCAGGGGAAATGGATCTGTGCACAGATATTTCAAGTATCTTTTTCATGGGTGACATTGCATTTCCTCTATTTTCATCTCATTTGGCATTGTTACATTGCCATCAGGTTTCAGTTGGAAAGCAGAACTATCTGGTAAGCCTCATGAACTGACGACGTCTCTTCCGTTTCAGCATATTTTGGCTGGGATTATGTTGACAAACATTCCCTACAAATCCAATCCGTCACAATGAGGCTCAGATGTTTCACAGTTAATCCGAGGCGGTGGAGTAGCCTAGTGGTTAAAGCATTCGCTCTTCACGTCCAAGACTCGGGTTCATGGTAAATACAGTTGATTTACAAACAAGTGTGTACACCCATACATATACATGACAATAACAATAACGGTGATGATGATGATGATGATGATGATGATGATGATGTGTGTCATATTACCCAGCGTTAGGGTGGTGCCTTGTCTGAGCACTGCGTGTCTCATATCCCACGGCTGTGTGTTATGGTAGCTCACACGCACCTACAGCAACATATACCATGTGACCTGAGATCACGTGCAGCTGCACGTACTGGCATAACCTTCATACCTGAGATCGCATGATCATGTAACAGCTGTATGTGTGATACAGGTAGATAAGAGTTCACATAACACGTCTACATCACTATCCTGAAGACGTACTCAGTCAACATCAGATGCTTTTGCCTTGATAACATAGGAATTAGTGATAGGTTATTCCCAGCGATGACAATATCATTGTGTGGGTGACTATTGTTCTGTTTCAGTCTGCATCACCCTGGATATATCCTGGAGGAACGTACGTCCAAGCCTGGAACAGACAAACCAGAGGTTGATAGCACGAGCCACAAGGCACTGTAAGACGACCACAACCAAGAACCGTATATCCCCAGGGTATACGTTCTGATAAATATCCATATCTATACCCTGGATGTATCTGTGGATAATTTTATTTTATTACCCATATGCAGTCACCAGTTGTCCCATATATGGTAGGGCAGATAATGGAAAGATCGTTCATTTTGTGATAAAAGCAACAAAATGTGCATACATGTTCACTTTGGTTCACTTACTGAAAAAATAAACAAAGATGCCCGCCATTTACATTACACTGTCTTTGTTTCAGCTCTTAAAACAGAATCTCCCTGTGATTTGCAACGCATATGTGCCTCAACGTGTTAAAATCATGTTATTGTATTCAGTATTCATTATGCCATGTAGCAAATATGATTGCCTCCAAAATCCAAGATGGCCGCCAGTTTTCCTAAAACGGCAAAGTTTTGATAATATTTCTAGTATTTTGATATTAAAACATAACAGAATCAAAAGTAGTCTTAATATTTGACTTTAATCATGACACCTCTAGATTTGATGACGTAGTTGGTTAGAAAACATTCATTTTGCTGAAGGAAATCCAAGATGTTATATGATAAAGATGTTAAATGAGGCAAAACGTGACAATCTTCAATAACGATTCAACTTTTTATGCCTCAGATATGGCTGATGGTTTTCATGTTGATCAAATACATAAGATTGGCTTCGAAAAAAGAAGTGAGATAGTATTCCAAAGCAAAAATATACCAAATTAAGATGGATGCCATTTTACATTCCATAATTCTGATTATCAGATCATGATTACTTATTGCAAGAACATGATTTAGAAGACAATACGTGTTCAATGATACATCTTTCAAAAAAAAAACAAAATTATTGTAAGGACGTAGAGACTTCAAAATCATCCATATTGTAACTGTTTACCAGGCCGATTTATATTTGCCTCTCTAAAAGATCAAATCAGCGTAATGATCAAGAGTTACAAGTCCAGTACCAGATTACAATACTGGAATTGATGGCTTTGTACTTCTGTTTCTCATTTTCAGAAACGGTTTGAGTGGGATGCTAGATGCGATTTACTTATCTTATATTTCTTAGATTCGGTATATGCTTTGGTTAACTACTATAATCTGATTTTAACATTGCTCTACCATTTTACTTACTTGGCGATGAGATATCAACGTTTCAATAACTTTTCGAAAAACATTTACATCAACTTTGATAACTAAGGTCCCCCCAAAAAGAAGAAACAGTTCGTGTGGGTATAATGTTATCTAATTTTGCATCTATACTACACTCAAAAACATGAAACACATATCTGATACGTGTGTGTGTGCGTGTGTGCGTGTGTGCGTGTGTGCGTGTGTGCGTGCAAGAATGTTTGAGTGATTTGTCCATTGAACGTGGTGGTGGGTCGTAAAAAATGACGCGCAGAAAGGTGACAGAGCAGTCAATTCTTGTGTGGCCATCAGAATTAATGGCTGCCTCACATCAGTGGTTGCATCCCACAGATCGGATCAGTTACCGGAGGAACTGTGTGTGGATGTCCTGATATTCTTCCTGTAAAGCCTGAAACGAAGCAGCTAAGGTCTGCGGTTGAGGATCACACATTGATCCATTTCGTCCAACTAATGTTCAGCTGGTGATCGGGAGGGCCATGCAAGAACCTGAACGGACAAGAGATGAAAAGACATGAATATTGTATTATATATCTTGATCACACATTCATTATGTTACCTATACATGTATTATGTGACTGCAATATTTTCACATATAATTATGATATTACTGCAATATTTTCACACCAGTTGCCTTGAAAATGTCTCTTTAAAACATATTTAAGTATCAATATCATAGTGATGAAAGTCTGCAAAGAAAATCTAAGAAAACCAAAACTTCTGTATGATACGTTGCAGTCATCTTGAAAAAGATCTTCTTACATAGTGCCAATGCAGTTTTTTTCAGCGTTCATCTTTGTTGAGTAAACGTACCTTTAACATCTAAACTTTCTTCACAACCAACATTTATGTAGAAATCATAATATGTGGCAGCCATCATGATAAAATACGGCCATCTTGGATTTTTTATTGGCCAACGTTATTTTCCGAACAGGGAGCCTATGGTGAGCAGTCATGACCATTTTGCTGCTTGTATCACAAAGTGAACGATTCGCACATTTTTGTCTGAATTCCGTCCAACTAATATAAGTACATGATTTCTGACCTCTTCCGAACATGTATGTTTCAGTATGAGTGTAAGACCTGGTGAATTGCTCTGATTGCGTAACAATTACGTCTCACGATGAAAAGGGATGGGCAAGTGTGCCTACTGCGCTAAGTCCTCCAGTCAAAGATGACACAACACAAAAGGACAGCAATAACATGTATTAAAACAAAGGCGTGGCTCGGATCTGCAAATTCTGACTGCACAGTCCAGGTGAAACCTAAAACACAATCCAGAGGGCTTGTTGTCACCTAGACAGTACAGGCAGAAAGAGCCACAAAACAGTTATACAGATATAAAGCATGTACATAGGATCCCCACCTGAGGTGGGATGAAAGTCACATTCACAGGACCAACGGGGAGGATAAAAGTATACATATATATGCACAAAGTGGGGCAATGTGTATGCCGAACACATTTGTGATATATATAAACCGGTTTTAATTTGTACGTCACAATAACCACGACAGGACACCTGGCCTGTACAATGTATGCGGCTAAGGGAGATGGGGTATGACAGCCTGTTGGATGATCGAACTAGTCCATACGAGGCTAGCTCCAACAGCACGTCGATACACCCAGTAGGTAAGCCACTAGTGGTTACCCAGGAAGAACACCTAATTGTAATTAATAAATTAATAAGATGTAATAAATGGATATTACATTATTTATATTACTACAATTTGCAGGTGTATTATTGGCCATATAATATGATACATCATATTATTATTGAATAAACAGTGACTTCACTTTCACCTCAAGTGGGGAAACATCCTAAAATGATTGACATAACGGTATGTAGAAATACTATATAATTCCAAAGAAATATCTGCGATTGGTATTTCGCACAATAAATTGAGAGGGCTGCCTGGTAGTTAATGCTAAGACTTTTGGCAACATCAGATTGCATAACGCCAGACGCGAAGAGAACGAGAAAATAGTCTTGTGTAGAAAAGTAAACACAGTTTTGAGATGAGAAGAAATGATTCCATAACTCAAAATAGGGATAAGTGCACAAAGCATCTATAAATCACATGGTGCTGAAACCTTGACTCAATAATATTCACATGCTGAATGATCATGTAACAAATATGCCATTACACATCAGTAGTAATATACAGATATACTGGATAAGGTTACATGAGACTGTCCTAGGCTTCTACTTTGTTAAGATAAACATAAAGCAGACGACGGGCCCTGGTTTGTTTACATCCGGTGCAGCCATTTTGTAATGCAGCCGGAAGGGAGCCGAGGAATGCCGAGGAGAGCCGAACACTACCAAAGTTCTCTGCTGCTCAGTGGAGAGGTCAGCACTGGTCAGTGCATGATAATGATCGCCACTAATTACCTCCAGATGACACAGTGATACTTTAACTGGGCGCAGTGGAAAACAATGGAAACCGGGACAATGGTACAGCCGCTTTTTACTGTAGCATAAAATGGCTGAAAAGTTCTGCTGTTAACGCAACAAGTATTAAATAAAATGGAATTTTGAATTTAGCAATGAGCTAGAGCAATTTTAACAAGCAGATCAAATAAACAATGTACAATTCTAAACACACAACGTGCTTTGCTCAAATTAATTCCCTGAGGGAAGTGTTTTACAAGGAGTACATGTCATTTGTTCTTGCCATCGAGTGCACATTTGGACAGTCACAGATGAGTGACATTTTGCCACATTGGCACAACAAGAACAATTGATTACAGTGACCACAACACTTGTTTTTAAATTTTGATTTATCAGAATTAAATAATAATTTATTAATTTGGAAACTGCTCACAATTACTTTTCTTGTTAACAGCATAACTATACATTGGAACCTAATACAGAAGACATAGTAGCAATTTGGAGATAAACCGGGATTCTTACCTAAAACACAATCCAGAGGGCTTGTTGTCACCTAGACAGTACAGGCAGAAAGAGGAAGATTTCGAGGTTGGGGGTCCCACGCTCCCTCTCGCCCCTGTCACGCGACAACATACCCCCTGGGGATTGGCTGAAAAAACTGTTGCTATGGGACCCATGGCACCAGTGCCTTGAGCCCCCAAACCTTATCAGATATTTGGTAAAGAGAGGGATATTGGGTTACTAGTGCAAGGGCCAGAGACAAAATATCCAGCCTTTACACTCTCCCCCCCTTTAAGGAAATTTCATAACCCGGAGTGAAATTTAGAAAATCTGAATACGAGTGGGCAGCCATGAAGTATTGTGCATATAAAAAACCCTGTCAAGTCAGTTAAAAGCGTCTGCGTTTTACGTCCCATGTGTCAGGCTCTTCTCTTTCAGAGTCAGAATTGTCCACTGTGATCCGTAAGGACGCACCGGTCCCCTGACCTAGTGTTGCTGGACGGTGGTGCTGACACAGTTCCTTACGGCGGTTGATCTCAGTGTCCATTTCTGAGTCTGACCTGTGGTGATAGAGCCTGGGATCAGATATCTCTGGCTGTGTGACTGGGTATCCACACAACAGCTGAGACAGGCAAATCTCAGTTGCAATGATGCCGTTCACTGTTGGATGCACTGTGTCCTTCAAGTACCAGCCAGGTGATTTTCCTCCCTTCCTGTCCAAGAAGATCTTGGTCATGTCTAGCACCGAGAACTTGTGTTGTGTGGCAAGACACATGAGGTCCCAGTTGAACTTGAGCCGCTTTTCGTCAATGGCCGACTTCTTGTGCTTGGCTTTACAGTGTCGCCGCCAACCCGCTTCATAGACTGTTGTCATGATTAGCGACGACGTAAGACGCTGAGCAAGGGCAATAATTTTCTGGACGTCCTGTCTGATGGCCTCTGTACTGGAGCGGTCTCCCAGGATATTGTTGAGGCCAACACACAGGACAAGCTTATCTACCTTTACGCCCTCCACAGCTGCCTTGAACAGGATCGGGATCAAGTCTTGGGTTGCCATCCCACCAAAACACCTGATGTCTGCCTTGATTCCTGGGTGGAAATCAGGATCCATCATCCGCAATACCGAGTCGGATACTATTAGAAGTGGTGACGTCTGGGGCAGCTGGACATTTAACCAGCCACGTTGTTCCGCTCTTCTTGGACGCTCATCAGTTGGGTCCATGATGAGGAGTTCTGGATCCAGCCCCACTTCTTTTCCCAGCTGCATCAGGGATCCTATGTCTTGGTGGGCTGTGGAGACAATCCGCATCCTCTTTGAGGGTCTGACTCGTCCCTTGGACAACAGTTCCATCTCCGGGTCCACACGTGGACCTGAGGATAATGGTCCTGTGTTTTGGGGTTTGTCTTCCCGAGGTGCTGATGTCATTCTGCCACTTTCTACGGTGCCTGAATTGGAGGGTAACTCCCTGGGTGAACGGCTGCTGTCTGGAGCACTAGACCGATTGAGGGAAGCCATGACATCCGAGAGAAGGTCCTCTGTCATTTTGAGACTTGCCCTGGCCTGGTCTCTTTGCATGCGGAAGAGGTCTCTTTCTCTCCGTACAATTTCAAGTTCTTGAAGGAGAGATGGGCTGGATTCCATGATGATATGATGATAACTGAAAACACATAATGAGAGAAACCAGAGCAACAACAACCAGGTGGCCCATGAGGCAAAGCATTAACACATATAATTAATGAGAAAGATTTGGTATGCTCAACTAATGTAAACAGTTAATTCATAAACTTATTGATACTTTTCTGTTAAGATTACACATGTATGACCTGACTGTATTTCTTCGCCCATGGATCCCAGGAGAAAAACCTGGTACTTCGTCGCTGGCGCTGGGATCGACGAGGAGGTTCTGCCTGTGTTGTAGTAACAGTCTCCTCACTGGGGAGAGACTGGAGTGGCTCATCAGCGGCAACTGGGCTGCTTGTTGGAGTTACTTCCACAGTGTTCACGGAGGTCACAGGTAAGTTTGGCTCACCAGCAGATGATTCTACCAGATCACAGGGAATGATGAAGGACGTCTCTTCATTTTCCGGATCTTCAGGCAGTCCATCTTCTCTGTGATGTGGTTCTCTGGAGCCCTCTCTTTCCATGGACTGTGATGGAGCAGCTTCAGCTTCCACTGCAGTCGTTTCCCGGGGTAGGGGTTCTGCAGTGGTCACCTCATTTTGCGCACAAGGAACCGTTTGGCTAGCAGGGACCTCGTCCTCTATGGGCTTTGTGTATGGCACAGTCGGCTCTTGTGGCTCGAAGGGTTGAGCCTCAGGATTCAAGCTGCTTGTGGGTGCAGCTTTAATGGTTTCAGACTGTGGATACCATACATTGACTGCGTGAAGTTCATCTTCAGAGGATTCCACGATATCCTCTGGTGGTTGATCTCGGGCTCTCGATCTGGTGACAGGCCGCCTCTGACGTTGGTTTTTATCTGGTTCATCCATGTCTAGGGGCAATGAACCAACAGGAAGTAACAGGTTCCGATGGTAGGTCTTTGAGGGTCCATCTCCATTTTCTGGACGAACAACATAGACGGGTAGTTCACTTTGTTGTCGTTCCACTATGAAGACACCTGACTTCCATCTGTCCGCAATCTTATGTTTCCCTTTGACCCCAATGTTGCGGACAAGCACACGGTCACCTGGTTCCAATGCTGCTGCATGAGCCTTTCTATCGTAGTAGCCCTTGTTACGAATCGCTGACTTTTGGGCATTTTCCCTGGCCACTTGGAATGCGAACTGGAGTCGGTCCCGCAGATCTTTGACATACTGTTGAGGTCCTTTTGAAGTCCTTCTGTCAGGATCTGTTCCAAACACCATGTCTACTGGCAGGCGTGCATGACGGCCAAACATGAGGTAGTATGGTGAGTAGCCTGTTGTGTCGTGTACAATGCAATTGTACGCATGGGCCACCTGGTTGTTGTTGCTCTGGTTTCTCTCATTATGTGTTTTCAGTTATCATCATATCATCATGGAATCCAGCCCATCTCTCCTTCAAGAACTTGAAATTGTACGGAGAGAAAGAGACCTCTTCCGCATGCAAAGAGACCAGGCCAGGGCAAGTCTCAAAATGACAGAGGACCTTCTCTCGGATGTCATGGCTTCCCTCAATCGGTCTAGTGCTCCAGACAGCAGCCGTTCACCCAGGGAGTTACCCTCCAATTCAGGCACCGTAGAAAGTGGCAGAATGACATCAGCACCTCGGGAAGACAAACCCCAAAACACAGGACCATTATCCTCAGGTCCACGTGTGGACCCGGAGATGGAACTGTTGTCCAAGGGACGAGTCAGACCCTCAAAGAGGATGCGGATTGTCTCCACAGCCCACCAAGACATAGGATCCCTGATGCAGCTGGGAAAAGAAGTGGGGCTGGATCCAGAACTCCTCATCATGGACCCAACTGATGAGCGTCCAAGAAGAGCGGAACAACGTGGCTGGTTATATGTCCAGCTGCCCCAGACGTCACCACTTCTAATAGTATCCGACTCGGTATTGCGGATGATGGATCCTGATTTCCACCCAGGAATCAAGGCAGACATCAGGTGTTTTGGTGGGATGGCAACCCAAGACTTGATCCCGATCCTGTTCAAGGCAGCTGTGGAGGGCGTAAAGGTAGATAAGCTTGTCCTGTGTGTTGGCCTCAACAATATCCTGGGAGACCGCTCCAGTACAGAGGCCATCAGACAGGACGTCCAGAAAATTATTGCCCTTGCTCAGCGTCTTACGTCGTCGCTAATCATGACAACAGTCTATGAAGCGGGTTGGCGGCGACACTGTAAAGCCAAGCACAAGAAGTCGGCCATTGACGAAAAGCGGCTCAAGTTCAACTGGGACCTCATGTGTCTTGCCACACAACACAAGTTCTCGGTGCTAGACATGACCAAGATCTTCTTGGACAGGAAGGGGGGAAAATCACCTGGCTGGTACTTGAAGGACACAGTGCATCCAACAGTGAACGGCATCATTGCAACTGAGATTTGCCTGTCTCAGCTGTTGTGTGGATACCCAGTCACACAGCCAGAGATATCTGATCCCAGGCTCTATCACCACAGGTCAGACTCAGAAATGGACACTGAGATCAACCGCCGTAAGGAACTGTGTCAGCACCACCGTCCAGCAACACTAGGTCAGGGGACCGGTGCGTCCTTACGGATCACAGTGGACAATTCTGACTCTGAAAGAGAAGAGCCTGACACATGGGACGTAAAACGCAGACGCTTTTAACTGACTTGACAGGGTTTTTTATATGCACAATACTTCATGGCTGCCCACTCGTATTCAGATTTTCTAAATTTCACTCCGGGTTATGAAATTTCCTTAAAGGGGGGGAGAGTGTAAAGGCTGGATATTTTGTCTCTGGCCCTTGCACTAGTAACCCAATATCCCTCTCTTTACCAAATATCTGATAAGGTTTGGGGGCTCAAGGCACTGGTGCCATGGGTCCCATAGCAACAGTTTTTTCAGCCAATCCCCAGGGGGTATGTTGTCGCGTGACAGGGGCGAGAGGGAGCGTGGGACCCCCAACCTCGAAATCTTCCTCTTTCTGCCTGTACTGTCTAGGTGACAACAAGCCCTCTGGATTGTGTTTTAGGTAAGAATCCCGGTTTATCTCCAAATTGCTACTATGTCTTCTGTATTAGGTTCCAATGTATAGTTATGCTGTTAACAAGAAAAGTAATTGTGAGCAGTTTCCTTCCTGGCTTTCCTCCGGATGCATCTTTCACAGTTTGCACAATAAGTTTGAATGGAGGTAGCCATGAATGGCCAGAAGAACCTCTGGCGAGCAAGGGATAAGGTGCTGTTGCTGCAGGGATGTCCAACTTGATCATGAACCCCATGAATTGCCTCTTTGCGATATTGGTTGGGGATGACCAGTTGTTGTCGTTCTATACCCTTGGAATCAGTGACCATTCTATAGAGGATGTTATCTTTAATGATGAGCTTCTCAAATTCTCGCAAGTAGACATGCATGTCAGGATGGGTTTTAGATGTCTCTGTTCTGCATGGTCCCTGCTTTGATTTGATCACTGATATGATTTGACTGATTTCTGGATCCAGGCCTTGTGCTTTTTTCCAATCCACTGTGGACTGAGCACGATCCAGGACTGTAGGTGGCTCGGCCAAACTGTCAGGAACTGCTTTCTTGCAACAGGACAGTGCTTCCACTAAAGCAGGTTCTTCTGTGCTGGAGACAGTAACATTTTGAGAATATGCCATGCACTTCTTTTCTTGCCTGGTTATTTCCTTGAGACTCCCTTGCTTCCTACCCTCTGAATTGGTGTAAATGCCATGACACTGAAGAATGGCCCGGATTGAGCATGAGGAACACTCCACCACTCCAGGTTCTGGAGCATCGAGGGGTGTGCTCCGAGCAATCAGCCAGTCTATTCTTTCAGTGTCCTGTTTAAACTCCAGATCTTCTTCTTGAGCTTCCTGTGGCATGCGGCTTAGAGCATCTGCATCAGTCATCTGCGCTCCTGGCCGATACTTGATGTTAAAATTGTAGGCTGCTAGGGCTGCTAACCATCGGTATCCCATGGCATCTACTTTGGCAGACTTCAGGACATATGTAAGGGGATTATTGTCTGTTACAACTGTGAATTCCGTGCCATAGAGGTAGTCATGGAACTTGTCAGTAACGGCCCACTTCAATGCTAGAAATTCACGCTTGTGTGCTGGATAATTTGCCTCACTTTTGGAAAGACCTCGGCTTGCATAGGCAATGACTTTCAGGCTCCCGTCCTGTTGTTGGTAGAGGACAGCTCCAAGTCCAGTGCCACTGGCATCAGTGTGGAGTTCAAAAGGGGCAGACAGGTCAGCATAACCCAACACAGGAGGAGTGGTTAGTTTTTCCTTGATCTTCTCAAAAGCTGTTTGGCACTCCCCTGTCCACTTATCCCCGAAAGGAGTCTTCAGGGTGATGTTGTTTTTTCCAGGAATTCTTCCGAGTTGGAGCATGGTCTTCCTTGGAGTGTAGCCAGCTGTCAGTGCGTTTAATGGTTTGCAGAGACGACTGAATCCTTCAACAAAGCGGCGGTAGTATCCAGCGAATCCAAGGAAGCTTTTCAGTTCACCAATGTTGGTTGGGACAGACCATTCTCTTACAGCTTTGATTTTGTTAGGGTCTGGTGATATTCCTTCTTTGGAACATACATGGCCAAGGTGGGTGACAGTTGTTTGGAAGAACTTGCACTTTTCAGGGTCCAGCTTGAGGCCAAACTTACGAAGTCGAGCAAGAGTCTGGAACAGTCGATCTTCATGAGTGGGGATGTCTTCTGCGAAGACAATGAGATCATCCATATAGACAACCAGCTCCTTTAGATTCATGTCCCCTACACACCGGTCCATCAGGCGTTGAAATGTCAAGGGGCTGTTCACAAGACCCATGCTCATTCTCTTGTATTCAAACAGTCCAAATGGACACACAAAGGCAGTGTACTTTGCTGATTCCTCATCCATCGGGACAGCATAGAAGGCCGATTTAACGTCCAGCTGGGTGAACCATGCCGATCCATGTAGAGCTGCGAAGAGATCTTCTACTTTCGGAATAGGATATGAATCCCGAATTGTCCTAGAATTCAACTTCCGGTAGTCCACACATAGCCTTAGCTTTCCTGATTTCTTGCGAATGAGGACTATCGGACTCGCAAAGGGACTTGATGAAGGCTGAATGATGTCCGCATCTATTGACTGTTGTATGTGACGGCGACAGTCTTCAAAGTCCTGAGGTCGTATTGGGCGGGCTCTCTCCCTGAATGGCGAGTCGTCTGTCAGTCTAATGGCATGAGTGGCCTGCTCCGTCTTCCCAATGTCATAATCATGAGTGGAAAACACATCTCTCATAGCCTGTAGCCTCCTGATGATCCTTTGCTTGTCTTCCTTTGGCAAAGGTGAGTCACCAAAGTCGAAGTTCAGTTCTGGTGGTGACTTCTCTGTGGACATCTGGATAGCATTGCAGTGAACAGGCGACTTGGCTGTGTCTCCCTTCTTCAGGCTGTTATACACCCAGTCAAGCGGGGTGACATCATGTGGGAGGTACAAGTCAGCCAGTGCTTTCCGAGGAGAGATGGTTACATCACAGGGTGAGACATTGTGAACCAATACTTTTATTCTTGGGGAACTCCCTGTGACTGACACAACCGCATTCATGACTTGAAGACTGTCTCCATACAACTGTTGATGATTGATGCCTTCCTGAATCAGAACTGTTTGTGCAGTAGTTGGAATATTGACCTTTCTTGCTATGCCATTAATCTCCATAGTCTGTCCTGCTGGTATGTTTATGATCTTCCTTCCAGTTAGCCGGACAGTTCCTAGGCGTCCGGAAGGATCAGAAACAATACTGCTGAAGATGTGTGCCACTTCACTCCTTATTGGCAGGGTGCATAAATAGGGCTGATGTCTTCGCTTCTGGCATTTTTCCGCTATCCTCCGGAACGTGTTGGTGCCAACCACGATGGGGATTTCCGAGGAGAAGGGGGTATCTGGACACACCAAGGCGATGGTATGTACCTCCTCATTCGTACCAGCGACTTCCTTTGGCAGTGACATAGCAAGACGAATAAAACCATCATATGGAACAGGTTGACCTCCGGCACCATCTACTTTCAGTGGAATGTCCTTTAAACTTTCCACTGGCAGATGGGACAGATGTTTCTTGTAAAAGGACCGGCAAATGGTGGTTACTTGAGACCCACTGTCCAGCAGTCCAGTACAAGGTTTTCGTTCAACCCTAAGTCTTGACTCACAAGCGGGGCCAACGAGTGAGCCAATGAGGTCATGCGATGTTTCACTCTGAAGGTCGGATTTGACCCGGGTGTAACACCTAGCTAGTACTTGATCTGATCCAATGGTTATGATTTTCTTTCCACGATTATGAATTTTGATAATTACGCCGCCAGAATTGTCCACTCCTGTTGAAATAATGTCAAGTTTTGCAGGTAGTTGATGGGGTTCAGGTTTTTGAAGCTCAACTTCCCCTAGGTATGGGGAAATATTTTTTGCCCCTGAGCTCCATAGTCTTCTCAGGCAGCAACTCGACCTTACAATTCTGGCGCAGACATACAGGCCCAACAAGTCTCTTGTGGTCATTGGATGTCTTGGGACGAGTTGGTGTCATTTGGGCCTCTGGTCCCTTTACTGTTTCAGAGGCCCGGTGGAGTTTAAATCCCCCTTTCTGGATGAGCGTTTGTGTCTCTCGTCGTCCCTGGCCTTCATTCGTTCCCAAACCAAAGCAGGGTTCGCTGGATTCTGGCATTCCTGTCTCTGATGATTGTAGTCCCCACAATTATGGCAAAAACGCCAGACTTTATTTCTCCTACCGCCCTTGGCACGTGTGTCCCTGGGATTTGAGGTTGGAACGTTTGAAGTCTTCGAGTCAGATGTTATGCAGGACTTAGACATCATGGATTGTAATGCCTTGAGTTCACCTTTGAGGCTTTCATATTCTGAGGAGCCCAGAGCAGGTGATGCATTCTGGACATGACTCCGAACCTTACTCGCCGTGAACATGGCATCATCCATCTCGACCTCTTTGACAGCATCGATGAGATCTGGGAGGTCTGGGGATGATCCTTTCGGAAACTTCAAGTTCAGCAGGCCATAGACGCTTTGGTTCCTGTTGGTAGAGCGGAACTGATGGAGGCGTGTGCTGTTAGCATCCTCTCTTCTAACCCCTCCATGGGCCAAAACCTTCTGCAGCTCAAGCTCTAGGCGGATTAGATACTCCGATGGTCTCTCTACAGGCCTGGGTGTCATGGCAAAGAACTCTTTCAGTGTTGTCATTCCATCATTGTACCCTAGATACAGCTTCCCTAAGTAAGTGACAAGTTCAACTGCTGTCTTGTCCTCTCCTATTCCTAAAGCCATGTCGAAGGCTGGAGACTGGAGGCTGCCAAGGAGTCTCTGTCGCTTCCCAGTCTCGGAGAGGGCATTATCTTCCGTCATGATCTTGGCTTGTTTGGCCCATTCTTCAAAGGATACCTCTCCGGCTTTGATGGGTCTTGTACCAGAGAAGGTCTTTAGTCTAAAGAAGCTTGAAGAGGGGCGGTCCCAATTCACCAGCACCTGCTGTGGGTCTGGGCGTACAGTGCTACCGCTACCCACAACCCCAGCACCCGAGCTTGCAGCATTAGAGTTGCTAGCGGCTGGGGGCTCTGAGTGAGCAGCAGTAACCTTGTTTGCCGCCAGAACAGGTGAGGCAGTTAAAGGGTCCGGTTGTCTGGACCCCATGCTGGTTGTAGCTGATGGTAGTTGTTTAAGTAATAGCTGGAACTGTTCCAGCATCTGAGTCTTCATCACCTCCATCATCAGGATTGTCTTCTTGTCCAGGGCCCGGTTTACTGCTCTGGCCACAACGTCTTCTAGAGGTGATTCTTCCTGAGCAAGGTTACCCTTCATAATACGATACTCCTCCTCTCTGATGAGTATACTGTCCCCAAGCTTCAGAGGGACTTGAGGGCTTGTGAACTCCACTAGGTGCAGCTGATAAATGGAATCAAGCACCTGGAGAACCCGCACCTTCCCATAGCAAGGGGACAACTCATCCCCAACCAACTCCGCTTTGGTTCCCTCCGGGAGCCCAATTATTCCAATTGACCGCTTGGGGTCAATTTTCATTGACAACATAGTTTCCACGAGCTCAGCGTTTGTGAGTGAGGACATTTTGACTGAAGCTTTGGAGATGAGGTTGAGGTATTGAGAATTCTTAGTTGGCTGAGGTAACTAAGGGTAGGAGTATAGATACAAAATGATGTCCTATGTGCCAGTGAGTGTATATCTTTGACCACTGAGGAGTACTATGAGCGCTTGCGACACTTTGCCCCACGTTGGGCGCCAATGTAAGACCTGGTGAATTGCTCTGATTGCGTAACAATTACGTCTCACGATGAAAAGGGATGGGCAAGTGTGCCTACTGCGCTAAGTCCTCCAGTCAAAGATGACACAACACAAAAGGACAGCAATAACATGTATTAAAACAAAGGCGTGGCTCGGATCTGCAAATTCTGACTGCACAGTCCAGGTGAAACCTAAAACACAATCCAGAGGGCTTGTTGTCACCTAGACAGTACAGGCAGAAAGAGCCACAAAACAGTTATACAGATATAAAGCATGTACATAGGATCCCCACCTGAGGTGGGATGAAAGTCACATTCACAGGACCAACGGGGAGGATAAAAGTATACATATATATGCACAAAGTGGGGCAATGTGTATGCCGAACACATTTGTGATATATATAAACCGGTTTTAATTTGTACGTCACAATAACCACGACAGGACACCTGGCCTGTACAATGTATGCGGCTAAGGGAGATGGGGTATGACAGCCTGTTGGATGATCGAACTAGTCCATACGAGGCTAGCTCCAACAGCACGTCGATACACCCAGTAGGTAAGCCACTAGTGGTTACCCAGGAAGAACACCTAATTGTAATTAATAAATTAATAAGATGTAATAAATGGATATTACATTATTTATATTACTACAATTTGCAGGTGTATTATTGGCCATATAATATGATACATCATATTATTATTGAATAAACAGTGACTTCACTTTCACCTCAAGTGGGGAAACATCCTAAAATGATTGACATAACGGTATGTAGAAATACTATATAATTCCAAAGAAATATCTGCGATTGGTATTTCGCACAATAAATTGAGAGGGCTGCCTGGTAGTTAATGCTAAGACTTTTGGCAACATCAGATTGCATAACGCCAGACGCGAAGAGAACGAGAAAATAGTCTTGTGTAGAAAAGTAAACACAGTTTTGAGATGAGAAGAAATGATTCCATAACTCAAAATAGGGATAAGTGCACAAAGCATCTATAAATCACATGGTGCTGAAACCTTGACTCAATAATATTCACATGCTGAATGATCATGTAACAAATATGCCATTACACATCAGTAGTAATATACAGATATACTGGATAAGGTTACATGAGACTGTCCTAGGCTTCTACTTTGTTAAGATAAACATAAAGCAGACGACGGGCCCTGGTTTGTTTACATCCGGTGCAGCCATTTTGTAATGCAGCCGGAAGGGAGCCGAGGAATGCCGAGGAGAGCCGAACACTACCAAAGTTCTCTGCTGCTCAGTGGAGAGGTCAGCACTGGTCAGTGCATGATAATGATCGCCACTAATTACCTCCAGATGACACAGTGATACTTTAACTGGGCGCAGTGGAAAACAATGGAAACCGGGACAATGGTACAGCCGCTTTTTACTGTAGCATAAAATGGCTGAAAAGTTCTGCTGTTAACGCAACAAGTATTAAATAAAATGGAATTTTGAATTTAGCAATGAGCTAGAGCAATTTTAACAAGCAGATCAAATAAACAATGTACAATTCTAAACACACAACGTGCTTTGCTCAAATTAATTCCCTGAGGGAAGTGTTTTACAAGGAGTACATGTCATTTGTTCTTGCCATCGAGTGCACATTTGGACAGTCACAGATGAGTGACATTTTGCCACATTGGCACAACAAGAACAATTGATTACAGTGACCACAACACTTGTTTTTAAATTTTGATTTATCAGAATTAAATAATAATTTATTAATTTGGAAACTGCTCACAATTACTTTTCTTGTTAACAGCATAACTATACATTGGAACCTAATACAGAAGACATAGTAGCAATTTGGAGATAAACCGGGATTCTTACCTAAAACACAATCCAGAGGGCTTGTTGTCACCTAGACAGTACAGGCAGAAAGAGGAAGATTTCGAGGTTGGGGGTCCCACGCTCCCTCTCGCCCCTGTCACGCGACAACATACCCCCTGGGGATTGGCTGAAAAAACTGTTGCTATGGGACCCATGGCACCAGTGCCTTGAGCCCCCAAACCTTATCAGATATTTGGTAAAGAGAGGGATATTGGGTTACTAGTGCAAGGGCCAGAGACAAAATATCCAGCCTTTACATGAGTATAACCTCAACGTCCCATTGACGTCATGAGAAATGGATGACATCATCTTCAATGCGCCGCCTATACATGGGCGCTTCGATTGCAACCCTCCATCCTATCAAGCTAGTGTGTGATATGTTATATCCGATGCTGCATGGGTAAAATCTCGTCTGGGGAAACAATTGAAAATGCACAATAAAAGTGATAAAAGAACACATGCAAGGAGATGCCAGTACCATAAGTCATACTCATGCGAATAGCCTCTTGATGGTCTCTGGGACGGTGGGGTAGCCTAGTGGTTAAGCGTTCACTCCTCAAACCTAACAATGATACGCGATCGGTTCCACAATGTACAATGTCCGAAGCCCATTTCTGGTGTCCTCTTCGTGATAGTGCAGGAATAGTGATAAAAACGGCGTAAATCTAAACTCACTCAGTCATTCGTTTGTCTGACCGAAGTAAGACACCATACACTCACCATGTAACAACATCGGGTTAACGTTCCGCGAACACAAATCGCCTCCAGACTGAAACATATTGTACCGGTCATAGGAAGGGCATTAGCATAACTCTGTGTTTACGATCGGCGCGGATCTAGGTCAGGGAGGCTTGAATGACGCCAAACATTGACCAGTGTCGCCACAGGAATCTGGCATTTCAGGGATAAAAAAAGGTAAGCATGCATTATCGGGGAAATATTCCAGTCGTTTATTACATAGACGTGGAATATTTCAATAACGCATACTAACGTTTTTCACCCGGGAAATGTCAGCTTCCTGTGTTTAATACACAACAGATATGCACCATGTCTGGATTTTGCACGTGAACTGGCATGACTTACGTCCACGCATGCGCAATATACCGTTTTGAAGCTAAATGTTGTGAAATACACACTCGATGTTGGATGTACCCCTCTAACATAATCACACCACGTGGCTATCATAACTTCAGAAACCAATTTAATCTACCTTAATAACAAACATTTGGAATGTCATAACACGTGGGTAGTGCATGTTTTTGACCATTAAAACTGCAAACTTTCCCTGAATCACGAACCTCGTGTTTGTACACAGAATTCTATAGAACGGATTTACAAGTAAATATTCTTTTACATATGTAGGCAAAATGAACATGATATATTCAATAGTTTACAGTTGATTTCTGATAAATTATCAGGACAAAGTTAATGTATAACCTATAGATTACTTCAGGAACATTGTTATTTGTACATGTGTGCGTGCGGGTTATGTCACGTTTTATATTTCCAATCAAAGTATCAGTAAGATTTCGTTCGATAAAATCGAATCAGATATCTCTCTCACTCGTACTCGACGTCTTACACGGGTATCTCACTTTCACGTACTCGGCGTCCAACACAGGTATCTCACGCGTACTCAGCACCTCAAACAGGCATTTCACTAACAAGTACTCGGATTCTCACATGTCTATCTCACTAACACGTACTAAGTATCATTATATTTCGTTAGTGTGACTGGCGTCCCATACAGGTAGCTCACCCTCACATACACAGCGTCTCATAAAGATATCTCACTAATAAGTACTCGGCGTCTCACAAACATTGATTCGGCGTCAGGTATCTCACCCCACCTACACGCATATATATCTCAGCCACACGTATTCGGCGTCTCACATATATATCTCACCCTCACGTACACGACGTCTCACAGAGATGTCTCACACTCACGTACACGACGTCTCGCATATATATCTCACCCTCACATACTCAAGACCTCACACGGGTATCTCACCCCCACATACTCAAGACCCCACACGGGTATCTCACCCTCACGTACTCAAGACCTCACACAGGTATCTCACCCTCACATACTCAAGACCTCTCACAGGTATCTCATTCTCACATACTCAAGACCCCACACGGGTATCTCACCCTCACGTACTCAAGACCTCATGGGGTATCTCGCTCTCACGTACTCAAGACCTTACACGGGTATCTCATTCTCACATACTCAAGACCTCACACAGGTATCTCATTCTCACATACTCAAGACCTCACACGGGTATCTCATTCTCACATACTCAAGACCTCACACGGGTATCTCATTCTCACATACTCAAGACCCCACACGGGTATCTCACCCTCACGTACTCAAGACCCCACACGGGTATCTCACCCTCACGTACTCAAGACCTCACAAAGGTATCTCATTCTCACATACTCAAGACCTCACAAAGGTATCTCATTCTCACATACTCAAGACCTCACAGAAGTATCTTTCTCACATACTCAAGACTTCACACAGGTATCTCAACCTCACGTACTCAAGACCTCACAAAGGTATCTCATTCTCACATACTCAAGACCTCACACGGGTATCTCATTCTCACATACTCAAGACCCCACACGTGTATCTCACCCTCACATACTCAAGACTTCACACAGGTATCTCTTTCTCACATACTCAAGACCTCACGCGGGTATCTCACTCTCAAAAACTCACACAGGTATCTCAAAAACATGTACTTGGTATACCGCCAAGTTATCTCAACATCTTGGGTTATACGGGAGAAGGGGTGGTGGTTACATCGTCATGCCATTGTCGAGGTATACCCTTCTGATGATCCAGGGACATTGTGAGATACATGACACAGTGTATACATAAAAGAGTTTGTACTTAAAAAGTCAATAACACACACACCACTGCTGGCGACATTAACATTGCATGTAGGCCGTGATCGAGGGAACCGGGCCAAGTCACCGGTATGGCGCACCCAGTTACTTACTGGTCCGAGTAAGTATGTCACGACCCTCGCCCATCTAGCTCCGGGGAGGTGGAATTCACGAACTTGTACAGAAAACTAACAAATGATAAAAACGTGAAAGGTGTCAGAGTGTGATTAAGTGTGGAGACGCTGTTGTCGTGTGAAGCGGCCGTACAATCGCCCCTTCGTCGTGCCGTTCTCCAGACTTCTGACTTACAGCTAACACACTGCCAGCTTTGAGTGAGTGAGTTTAGTTTTACGCCGCACTCAGCAATATTCCAGCTATATGGCAGCGGTCTGTAACTAATCGAGTCTGGACCAGACAATCCAGTGATCAACAGCATGAACATCAATCTGCGTATCTGGGAACCGATGACATGTGTCAACCAAGTCAGCGAGCCTCACCACCCGATCCCATTAGTCTCCTCTTACGACAAGCATAGTCGCCTTTTATGGCAAGCATGGGTTGCTGAAGGCCTATTCTACCCCGGGACCTTCACGGGTCGCCAGCTTTGCAAGCACATGGGGAAGACTGAAGCAGATTATAAACGTGATTCATGTGTCACAGTAAAACATAAAGGAATAGAAAAACAGTTTCAATAACAGAAGCATGTGACATCGTTGATTAAGTTATAGCCATGTTAGCATGCTAGCTCTTCGTGATGCTATGGTGAACAAACTGGTTACGATAGCTCGTAAGGTAGACTATTAAATGCTCAGTCTCTGAATATATATAATTTTGATAGTAACACACAAACCCATTTAATTGATAACGAGCCCCAGGGAGACCAGAGATTCAGAGTCAATAACCCGAAGAAATCTAGACTTGCTTCTTTAAGGCTTTAGTACTGCAGAGCAGGCTTGGCAGAAGGCAAAAATAATCTGGTTCAGGTAGTGTGAGAGAGACTATTCGATTGGCTCCGGGCGCTTTGTGGATTGGGTCCCAGGCTTACAGTGAGTGAGTGAGTGAGTGATAAAAAGAGAGTGAGTGAGTGACACCGCATTGTATCATTGGTATCTTGTTGAGTCCACTCGATGCTGGAGTGTGTGTGGGAGTGTGTGTGGGAGTGTGTAGGTGAGTATGATTTAACGCCACTTTTAGCTAATATTCATGCATTATCAAGGCTGGGGACACCACAAATTTGCATTACATATTCCCCATCTGGGGAATCGAACCCGGATCTTCGGCGTTAATTCGATGCAGAAGAATACCACAACTGACACCCCCCAGCCGTAACAATTCTAGCGAACGACTCGAGCAAGAGTGAGATACAAATACTGTCAGGTGCAACTGGGATTCCACTCAACGATCACAGGTTTCCGGTGCCGTATTGGGCTATCTGTAAGGCATGACGTTGTCGTCAGGGAGAGCTCAGTGAATTTACGTGCTGCCCGATGTCGTGCTGCCCGAAGTCGTACCCCGATGTCCAGGATTGACGGCCATGCTATCAATCACAGGACTTTCTGGTCAAGACGATTGTCTCAAGGACGCTGGCACAGAGCTGAAATACCGCTGAGCAAACAACAACCAACAAGAAGGTATCATACTTATCGGTAAAACTTGATTTTGAGGACAGTGTTCGGGGCGGCGGATGGGTGAAGGGGGAAGATGCTGTGTCGGTGATACAGGTTACGCAATCTGTACCTGTACAGAATGCAGCAACATATGTACACAAATGATGAACACATGTGCTTATCGCGGGACAGGACTGACTGACAGACACCCAGTGACTCAGTCGTGATTCTAACAGAGGGAATGCTGACGTCACACTGTTTATACACTCACTCACCACGGCGTGGCCCAGGTGCAACCGCCTTAAACTTCATCCACGTTTAATAACGTTTGCTATTTTGTCAGGTCTGTTCTTCCAACGCCTTGGGTAAGATTGCGACTAAATAGAAAAGAATTTGACAAAATGCGACTAAGAAACTATCGTGTGTAGAAGCATTCAACAAATGCTTGACGTGACATTATGGGGATAGGCTTACGTCTTGCTGCCACAGTTATGCCGAGCTTCCCTCCAGGTCGTTCCTATGTACCTACCTCCCAATTGCAGTCATACTCTTCACCTCATCGATGTATTATGGTATGCGGATAATGTTCTGCTTCTCTCTGAACATCCAGGTCTAAATGCCGTGAATGACAAAAATACACTTTGACCTTTCCCGAAAGTCTAATATATCTCCAGGTCTACCATCGGCACATCTATCTATCTATCTATCTATCTGTCTGTCTATCTATCTATCTATCTATCTATCTATCTATCTATCTATCTATCTATCGCTGGTACACGAAATGAGATTAGTGATGTCTGCATGTTCTTCTACCATGTCTTCTTCTCGTGTTACCTGTACGAATGGTAGACAAATACAAGGGATGGTACGAATGGTAGACAGACACAAGGGATGTTACGAATGGTAGACAAATACAAAGGATGGTACGAATGGTAGACAGACACAAGGGATGGTACGAATGGTAGAGAGATACAAGGGGTGGTACGAATGGTAGACAGATACAAGGGATGGTACGAATGGTAGACAGATACAAGGGATGGTACGAATGGTAGACAGACATAAGTGATGGCACGAATGGTAGACAGATACAAGGGATGGATAAAATATAGACGTTATACCAGCATCAAAGTTGCATTTCGCTTGCTGGCGTTTGTCGGCAGGTATTTGCAAGTTCCCCGTTTGAGCTGAACATGAAGAAACGTAAATCTGCTTCCCTTAGTCGAGGGCATTTCCTTTTTCTCGTTTGTGGTTTGGCACAGATGCAACAATGAAGCGTTCGTGTGGAATAAGTGTCTGCAGCGCTCGTGCATGTTTCATGACGTCAGAATCATGTCATTATATGTGCTCGAGACACGATTGCAGGTTGAACTCCACAATTAAAGGGGGACTCGTCTGTGGCTACATACTCGATCTTTAGTGGAGGACAAGCGTACACTTCCGTATGGGACACCACAATTAAAAGGCTACTCGGCAGTCGCTACATCCTCTGTTGTGGAGGGCACAAGTATACCTCCTCAGTGAACAGTGAAGACCACAATTAGAGGGAGAGTCGACCCTCGCTACAATCTCTGTTGTGCAGGGCAGGACTCAACCTAACTGAACTCCAGAATTAAGGGGAGACTGTTCAGTGACGTCCCCAATTGTAGCCTTTATCTGGACGTTGCCACCCCCCCCCCCCCCCACCCCCACCCCCGTGATATTGCTGGATACTGCTTGGATGATGTTGGCATGGCAAGATTACAGAATACCGGACACCTTCTTTCACCTCTGAGAACAAGATTACGTTTTGGTTAGGGTAAGAATAAGGGTAAGGTTTAGGGTAAGGGTAAGGTTTGGGGTAAGGGTAAGGGTAAGGTTTAGGGTAAGGGTAAGGTCTGGGGTAAGGGCAAGGGCAAGGGTAAGGGTAAGGTTAAGGTTAAGGTTAAGGTTAAGGGCAAGGGTAAGGGTAAGTGTAAGTGTAAGTGTAAGGGTAAGGGTGTTGGTAAGGGTGTTGGTAAGGGTGATGGTAAGGGTAAGGTTTAGGTTTAGGGTAAGGTTTAAGGCAAGGGCAAGGGTAAAGGTAAGGTTAAGAGTAAGGGTAAGGGAAAGGGTAAGGTTTAGGATAAGGGTAAGGTTTAGGGTAAGGGCAAGGGTAAGGGTTAGGTCTAGGGTAAGGGTAAGGGTAAGGTTTAGGGTAAGGTTTAGGGTAAGGGTAAGGGTAAGGTTTAGGGTAAGGGCAAGGGTAAGAGTAAGGGTAAGGTTTGGGGTAAGGGCAAGGATAAGGGTAAGGTTTAGGGTAAGGTTTAAGGCAAGGGCAAGGGCAAGGGCAAGGGTAAAGGTAAGGGTAAGGGTTAGGGTAAAGTTTAGGGTAAGGGTAAGGTTTGGGGCAAGGGTAAGGGTAAGGTTTAGGGTAAGGTTTAGGTTTAGGGTAAGGGTAAGGGTAAGGGTAAGGTTTAGGGTAAGGGCAAGGGTAAGAGTAAGGGTAAGGTTTGGGGCAAGGGCAAGGGTAAGGGTAAGGGTAAGGGTAATGTTTGGGGCAAGGGCAAGGGCAAGGGTAAGGGTAAGGGTAATGTTTGGGGCAAGGGCAAGGGCAAGGGTAAGGGTAAGGTTTAGGGCAAGGGCAAGGAGAAGGGCATGGGCAAGGGTAAGTGTAAGGGTGTGGGTAAGGGTAAGGGTGAGGGTAAGGGTAAGGGTGAGGGTACGGTTTAGGGTAAGGGCAAGGGGAAGAGTAAGGGTAAGGTTTGGGGCAAGGGCAAGGGTAAGGGTAATGTTTGGGGCAAGGGCAAGGGTAAGGGTAAGGTTTAGGGTAAGGGTAAGGTTTAGGGCAAGGGCAAGGAGAAGGGCATGGGCAAGGGTAAGTGTAAGGGTGTGGGTAAGGGTGAGGGTGAGGGTGAGGGTAAGGGTAAGGGTAAGGATAAGGGTAAGGGTACGGTTTAGGGTAAGGGTAAGGTTTAGGTTTAGGCTAAGGTTTAGGGTAAGGGTAAGAGGAAGGTTTAAAGCAAGGGCAAGGGTAAGTGTAAGGGTGTGGGTAAGGGTGTGGGTAAGGGTAAGGGTAAGGGTAAGGGTAAGGGTAAGGGTAAGGTTAAGGTTAAGGTTAAGGTTTAGGGTAAGGGTAAGAGTAAGGTTTAGGGTAAGGTTTAAGGCAAGGGTAAGGGTGAGGGTAAAGGTAAGGGTTTGGTTTATGGTTAGGGTAAGGTTTGGGGTTGGGGTTAGGGTTAGGGTTAGGGTTAGGGTTAGGGTTACGTGACACTAGCTATCCGGTATTCTGTAACTGTGCCGTTGGCATATTAGCGGAATATTCATAAAAGTGGCGTAATATTCCTTACTCACTCGCTCACTGAGTGATAAAGGCATGTTTAATATCGTTTATATACACATCACATCCCTGAACTTCATGTCACAGGCTCATTTTTTGTAGTTTGAATCCTACATATGCTCACTAAATCAGAATGCAATTTATAGTAATGGGTCTCTTCTTTCGTGTGTCCTGTTACTACAGCTGAAATAAAGAGGTGCCTGCAATCACGTGACAATACGGGGGACTATGTGGTGATTCTAACCTCACATCCTGGAAGACTTAATACAGCTTCAAAAGTCACGATTCTGATTACATAACTTAAACCTGAGCCCAAATCGTGTTGCAACCGATTATCGACTCTTTCTATAAACAGATTAATCATTCCAACTATTTATCACGACTTATTGATTCACACGAGCACGGATATAGATTGTGAATGAATGTGAGCGGCCATGTGTGACTCGTCATCTGGATGTTTGTGTCCATATATGGAAAGTGACCTGGCATCTCGTCGCGACCTACGGCCCGGTAGGAGGCCTAGCGCTCAAATCACTTCCCCTTTCAATTGTGTAAGAGGAAGGGGTGGGTGGGGCGGAAGGGGGACATCGCAAGCATCCGCCACGAACAGATGTACGGAACCTATAAGTGGCGAAAGATGGGTGATGGCAACATTGCGGATGTTTATTCGACGCCACTATCTTACGACAGTATGATTAACACCATCGTAACCCCGTCTGTGAGATTTACGAGAAAACCCGTGTTCGTGTTATCTCATTGACACAAGATATCCTCTGCATTTGTTGGATAACAAGCATGTAACTTGTTCTAGACGTGTCTAATTTATTTATTTCGGCAACTACAAGATCTTGCTACGCCATAACAACTGATCATGTTCTTTTGTTTCTTACAGTTTCGATATTTATAAGGGATGGTAAATACATAATCTGGGTCAAATGGCCTCGAGACTGAACTAACAATTCTATGGTGTTTCATAGGACAGAACCTCTAATGTCTGTAATTGTTTCAAATAGTAAGCAACATCAATATACATCGGTATAAATGGTTACCCTAAACTCTAAGTGTTCTATAATGCCAGACAAACCAACGGTGGCTGTCAAGAAATGATGCTGGTACCTTTCAATATTACGATTTGAATAGAAATCTGGAAACTGACTAGACTAACAACTAGTCTCTGGAATGAACATATTTTACGGAAAAAAGCTCATTGGAAAATAAATATTATGAAAAGGCGTTCTGAGACTTTCTTCGAAGAAATACAGACTTGCCACATTTTCCCATTGTGTGGGCTTTCATGGATATATGTGCTTCAGGGTCTGTATGACAAACTAGAAACTGACCTTCCATAGAAAATATGGTCTTGAAGAGTGGATTTGTCCAAACTATTACAAGCGTCGGAAAGACGATACTGACAAAGCTGAAAATAAAGGTCGACGTTGTGACTATTAAGCTTGTTTCAAATAAATGGTACCCATTTCTTGCTTGTGTCATTTTCAGCCACCATCAGACACACTGATCACCCACTCCACATTGTCGGGGCACGATGACACACTAAGAACCTGATCACAAACTGTCGGGGCACGATGACACACTAAGAACCTGATCACAAACTGTCGGGGCACGATGACACACTAAGAACCTGATCACACACTGTTGGGGCACGATGACACACTAAGAACCTGATCACACACTGTCGAGGCACGATGACACACTAAGAATCTGATCACACACTGTTGGGGCACGATGACACACTAAGAACCTGATCACACACTGTCGAGGCACGATGACACACTAAGAACCTGATCACACACTGTTGGGGCAGGATGGCACACTAAGAATCTGATCACACACTGTGGACATCCGATCCACACTGCTGGGGGCACAATGACACACAATGAACCAGATCACACACTGTCGGGGCACAATGACACACAATGAACCAGATGTATACATGTTACCCAGATAAACTGCTATAAGCGATCGTTTAACCCTGTATCTAGTGTGTTAAACGTCATTACTGGCGAGTGGGTGAGTGGGTGAGTTTGGAGACAGTTTGAACAGAGCCCTGGTTAAGGCACATCGTCAGCTTGACGTCAGACAGAATCCCGAGGAAAAGCAGATCTCATATTTACAGTTTCAATGAAGTCGGGCAGTACGTTGATGGCACCAGCAACCTTAAACACATAATCATGATATTGCGGTCTTCTGTAACAAAGACACTGTAAGTACATAATTATAGGGTAATCCCTCGAAAATGTGGATGTATTTCTCCCCAACAGTATGTATACGCACTGACACAAATATATTTGACCACTGACGTGTAGTGTTGTGAGGAGCAGAGCTCACGGTGTACCCAGGAGACATGTGCGACTCTCTAGGGTAATGAATAATAGTTTTAATGAAAATTCTAAAAGAATATGAATAAAAAACACAATGCCCCTAACAGCCTGGCGTAGCGTCCATTAATCTAGACTTGCCCCTTTAAAGGATCCAATTACCATAAATCCCTTGCCGTTGCATTCAGTACTGTCTTGGGGCAAGCCTATGTGCCCATTTGTGTTTGTTGGTATGTAGTGCTTTTGTAAGCCAGATTTTCACCCTAACCAATGAATAATACATTTCTGCGAAACAGCTTTTTTGCAGCCGTAACTATTAGGTTAACAAATGTGACACAAGTATGTTAACGTTGACAATACAATGAATGGTTATCTACATGTGTTTGTTACATCGCCACCACACAAACCAGAGCTCGGTTTCTCTAGTGGTAAAACCTGTTTTGGAACATAGATATAACCATCATTCTACTATATCAACACCATTGTGCTGCATCAACGCGATCATCTTACAACAGCAACAAAGCTATCAACAGCTTTGTGCAAATATTAGACATTGTGATTTTCGTATGTGTAAACGGCGCTGATTATGATGACGTGTGATTTTTTGTGTTCTGTTTATGATCGTGCTTTATGCAAGATGTCTACAGAGATACAAGGTTTATATGTTAATCCTAGTGTCTAAGAATACCTGGGCGACTGTCCACGGAGAATTTACAACACCCACTGCAGCAGTGAGCGTTTCGCGCTACAACGCACCGTGTACCTGAGCTTGGGGCTAGAAGCATTAATTCACACATTCCTGTGTCCAGCGACAATCATAAACCTGCCCAGCCCCAGTAAATCACGCTCACTTCTCGCGATACACCTGTACTTGTACTGTTTGAGGTGGTGGTTTGTTCTGCAATGTTTTTGTGAAAACCTACATTGAAAGAATGTCTCCTGGATTAATAACCAAGAAATGATAGGAATTAAAACATTGTGCTCAACTTGTACTGAACCAGGTATTATAGTAATTTATCACCCTTCATTGTAACATTGATATACAGACACGTTAAAGTATGTCAGTATACCACGGTGGTCGGAGAGCTTCTGTTGTTTTGGTGGCTAGGTTAACACACAGTCTTTCAAACAGTGTAAACATGTTTCTTGTATCCAATACTGTAGACAATTAGTAATTATAGCCAGTGCAGTTATAACAAATGATAACTATTTATAAAATGCCATTTATATGTGTGGGTTTAAAAACAACTCATACATAAGTGAGCTATTTCGTAGAATTTGAACTTAAAATGTTATCAGTCGATGCACTTGCATTCCTTACAAAAAAATGCATACAAAAAAAAATAATGTAGCCACCCTCTTTTATATTAAATGAAATTACAAAATCAAGAAGTTAAAAGGAGACCATAAACGCGTATTGGTTAATAGAAACGACTTAACACAAACATGTATTTTTATTTTGACTAAATCCCGAACCAAAGCATGGACAAAAAACATGAGTCGACAACAGGTCACTTTTCCGCTATTTTGGTGTAGCGGCTCCAAGCGCCCAGGTCATTGTATCAGCTTTTGCCACTTGTTCAGCATTATGAATGGGGAATTTTACGCAGCATTTTCCTCGGCCTATCGCCATCAATACCACGTGGCCTCTCTCACAAGTAGATGGGGCACATGATCACTGAGGAATGTCAACAATGTAGAAAGGCGTGGCTTTGTGTCAATCACGGCGGGCGTCGAGTCTACTATCGCCATGGGGGAATAGGTGAGTCGATTTTTCGCACCTGCTGAGTTACAATGTTTGACAAAAGATAGTTAAATAACACAAATCAAACCTGTATTTGTATAGATTACATGTTTGAGAATGTGACCATGTTATTTTTCGTCGTGTTTGGGGCAATGAAAAAGGTAAAAATCAGCAAATTTGGTTCACACCTGACACCCCTATTTACGGTGACAAGTTAGTTGGTCGTGGCGTTGTTGGGAATAGGAGTCCGCAGGTTGTGTCGTCCAGCGAGTATATTCGCGTAAGTATTTATTGAACAGGAATTGTATAACCGTCAATGTATTTGCCGATTACCATTCTATCGTATGTTCCAAAATCCTTCGCGTTGTAGAGTTCTAAGTCTGCCATCTTGGCCAAAAGTTTCGGGGCATTTTGCGGTACAAAAACAACATGGCGGTGTTCGGTTCAGTGGAGGTTGTTCTGTAGTGCTGTCAAAATGTTTCAAAATATCCCGATTATCGTTCTGATAAGCTTACATATGTACACTTTTACTAGTTCTGCTTTTATACCAATGATATAAGCGCGTTGTTGCTACTTTCCAAAGCGAGCGACTACCTTGTTTCGTTGGCGCACGAAGTGTGAAGTTTGTTGTTGTATCGGCAGTGTACAGGCTATGCTGGGCTCACGTCGAGGTGATGCGAGAATTTCAGGTATGCCTGTTGCAGGAGCTGCTGGCGCCGCACACATCACAGCCTATCTAACACGTTAATGTCAGCCCCGTTTTACGGCTGGAAATGTCGGGGTACATCACGATGTTCCTGCAACCCTTGCAGCGAACCAGTTTCCTGTCCCAGTCTGTTAATGTTACATCACGGGGTGCTCGGCCAGACCAGCCACAACAACGTCCAGCTGACGCACTTAGCATTTTACTCAAATTATATGTTTGCTGCTAGACAACCCCTCAATAGTCAGAACAGGCCAGCGTCATTTCCTTTTCTAACATCGTGTGTGAGAGATAGCCACCGTTTCATCAGGTCAATATTTAACTTAGATAATGTTATATATTTACATTCATTCCGATGATGTCAACACTACGTATGGTAGAGGTGATTGAGTCATATTGTAGAGAAATATTGTTGAATGTGTTCATTGTGATAAAAGATTTGAATGGACGACATTGAATGTGTGTCAACTGTGTTGATACTGAAAGTTAACCACCATATGACAGTAACCTACTTTCAGCCTTCAGTGTATAAACACTGCAACAGCAGGCTGTTATTTCCTTGGTTTCAGTATTTAACGATTATTAAGTGCCTTTCATTTCAGTATGGAGATAGCCCTTGTTTTGGTCTTTGAAATGTCCTTCATTACAGTGTACATGTCATACAGACTAGCTAATGTAATATATATATATATATATATATATATATAGTGGATGTGTGTGCGTGTGTGTGTGTGTGTAGTAGGTATAACATCCTGTGTGTCAGTGTGTACAAACTAGATGTGTAATGTTTTTCAGTGTGTGTTGACTAGGATTATTCCCTATTTTCGGGATATATTGACTACATGTGTCCTATGATTGGTGTGTATTGTCAATGTTTTGTGTATCTTGTTGTATACAGTAGTTATATCCTACCTTTCAGAGCGTTATGGTTAAAATATTGACATCCACTATTAATACTAAGATGGTAAAGTGTTGTGTTTAGTGAATTTGCAAGGACATGTTAGTGATTGGGATAGTCTTGTGGTTATGTTATTGCTGACCATGAGGAAAGTGTTGTGTTTATTTCTCACATGTGTACTTTGTGTTCACAGATGCAATATTTGCTGGAAGCTTGCTTCATTCATAAGTGTAAAGACAATGAATACTGTTCCTCAAACAGTTCTGTCCAGTTGAGATAACTGTATTACTTCCCCTGTTTCAGTGTGCGCCAAGGTGTCTGCAGCCAAGACCGGATAGACCAAGAACGAGGCTGCACTCTGCATGAGATACCACAAGATCCCGGAATGTATATTATGTCGCTAGACAGTGTCACCTAGCGACAAATTCGTAGCCACAGCCCATTAGGGCTCTAATCCATTTCGAAGTTTATTGTTTATTGTTCCTTGCCAGAGGTTTTCAGTTGTGGAGTATTTATATGGATACCATTTCGTCCAACAGCACCATTCAATGTCAGTGGAGGATTTTACTTATGATACAAAGAAAAAACCTTAGTCTGGAGCTGGCGTAAGTTTGATATCCAGTCTCAGACAGTTTTCTGTTGCCATTTCAATACTTGTGTGAATCCAGCCTTCAGTAACCATATATGTACCACATGAAGGAATACACGTCATATTTGTTGGGAAATACTACACATTTGGACATACCCTATGAACCGGATGAGCGGAGAGCGAGCGGTACCACAGGCAGCAGGTAGGCGTCCACTTTTGTCCACGTTTGTCGGAAATAACCGGCACATGCTTCAAGAGATCAGAGACAATCTCAGCCATTTGAGAAAAAACCAAGAGGGAAATGCGGCAGATCTGGCTAACATCAAGCCTGAGTTATCCCAGAGTACACCAAACTTGGTGGATAAAAGTGCTGCAAAGATGACCCGTCTGGATTTATACCACCAGAAGGCATTGGCCGAGATTAGGGATAGTCTTCGGCCTTTCCAGACTGTGAGTGATACCAGTAGCACTGCCAGCAGTAGCTCCAGCTCACAGGCCAATGGAGACATCGATGTCAACAAGCAGATGCTGCAGCAGCTGGTGGCATGTGGGATTGACGAGGTGAGTACCTGCTGAAAGGGTTGTCCCCAGTACATGGTTGGTTTACAAGAACCAGGGCGTATTGATAGTTGGTTTCCAACAACATATGAGGGTTGTTTTGCAAGAACATGTTGGTGTTGGTTTAATGGAATCCTGTTACAAGGGTTGTTCCCCATACATGGTTGGTTGACAAAAACCTGAGAGTATTGGTTGGTTGGTTTCTAAAAATGTCAAAGTTGGTTTACAAGACCATGTTGATGTTTAATGGAACCCTGCTACTGGGTTTGTTCCCAGTGGTTTCTAACTACAGGATAGGATTGTTGTGCTGGAACCCCTGTTAATGGGGTTGTTCCTGAGTACATGTTTGGTTGACAGAAACCTGGGAGTGTTGGTTGGTTTAAAAGACCATGTTAGTTTTGGTTTACTGGAACCCATGCTGCTGGGGTTGTTCCCAAGTACTTGGTTGATTGATTGGTGTCCAGGAACATGTCATGGTTGGTTTACTGGAACCCCTGTTACTGGGGTTCTTTCCATTATTGATCTGAAGTACGCACTTGGTTGACAGAAACTAAGTATTTGTTGGTTACCATGAACATGATGACATTGGTTTTAAGAATATGGCAGGGTTAGCTGGTTTTTAGAAATATGGTATTGTTGCTCATGAACATAATAGAATGTGTGTAAGGTTGAGTGGGTGTGTAAGGTTGTTACCTTGACGGGTGGAGGATATGTGTCAGCTGGAGGGATGGGAATGGGACCTGCTGTAATTAATTAGGTAGCTGGTCTGACAGCATTGTTTGAGTGAGATGATTCAAAAAGCTATAACAGGAAGGATAGGATCAGGGTAGCCATGTACTCTTTTCCAGGTGTTGTTGGATTCCTCAAGTCAAACTGGGTTCTTTATCATTACTGTTATAAATGTTGTGTTTTACTGCTGTTGTTCCCAGAGCCTGCACAACACAGGGGAGGTCACTCTGACTTATTGAAGGCAACATTGACATGGGGCCTCTCTCCATAGTACAATCATATGAGAAGATCATACAAGAAATTTTTTAAAAAGAATTCTGCTATTTTTATCAAATAATACTACTAATGTGTTGTGTATATTACAGACGTCTCTGAATATAGATATGTATTAATGATGAGAATTATGTTGTAATTTACACTGATACGAAATACAGTATAGTATTGATTATGACATTTTCTAGTTTGTAGAGTTTAGATTACTCACCTAGTTGTATTGCTGTGAGATAATATTAATCAAACAGCAGAATGTGTAGAATTACCTTTAATGATACTGCCACACCTTGCCCAGCTAGATAAGCATGGAAACCCTCCCTGTTTAACATCCACCCAGCCTCTTAAGGTGTGGAATGGGGGAACATCAGGAAATTGTATATCTCATATTTAATTTCAGTCCTCTAAAACTTTGAATTTAGTTCGGAAATTTGTTGTAGATATTGTAGTAGTCATAAGAATTTTCTAAAAGTTGATTGTAATAAATAAGGTCAATATGCACTATTCTAGGTTAAATGTGGTGTTGTGATATGAAATGGTCCCTTGGTGATGGGTTTTGAGCCTGAGGTAATGATCAAGTGATGTACACCTTTGGGGGTACATAGATCAACAATACCCCCAGGTCATCCCATAGGGCATGCTGTGGATCCCAGTGTGGGGTGGGACCAACCAGGGACCGCTAGGAGAGGAGACAGTGTGAGATCCAGTTTTGGAAAGACCTTGACTTACCTACAGGAGGTACACAGTTGGACAGTGACCTACCTGGTGAAATAATGACAGTGTAAATTGTGGTCTGCCTATTTGTGGAACAGGACATTTTTACAATGTATATATATGCACCGTGCTGTGAACATAGTTGACAATGTCATGTGACACAGGGTGTTTTAGGAGTTTTTTGTTGTTGTTTTTTAATTTCAATGTTTTTATTGTCCAAAAACCCTGTTACAGGTTTTAGGATCACCCAGAGGATGACTTTCATTTTTAAAGAATTAAGTCTCACTTCTTAATTTGACATTTTCTAAAAGAATGTAAAAGAAAAAAAGAAAACCCATTCACACTCAAAATGTTGCGAGTTTTGATAGAGATCATACTAGCTGTTTTACAGTGGTTTTTTTTATATATTTGGTGATGCTCTTTCACGAAGGTTTTTAGATGATTTCACAATAAATGCTACGTAGGAGGAGTATTGTGATCCCTTTTGTCATGTTTATCAGAAATTTAGGTGCAAATTGTTATGTTTTAGGCAAGGCCATATAAATGTGATGAATACCTTCGAAATTCAACAAGCGGTAAAGAAGATATTTCTAACAAGGGAGATAAGTTTCAATGAAATGGGAAGGAACTGAACTGTTAAACAATGTTTTGTTTCAGTCTGTTGCAGATGTTTGCTTTAAAAATGTTTGACAATTATTACGAGTTATTGTTTTTTAAGATTCTGAAAAAAATATACGCAACCAGTTTACGAGTGGTAAATTTGATTTCTTCTATACGTGTAGGCTGTGTTCAAATCAAGACATTAAGCAGATCCCACCAGAGGACAATTAATTTTGTGTTTACCAGGGAGATCAAAAACAGAATGCAAAATAACTTAATCATTGTTTGTGAAATGAGAATAAATTTTTTAGATTGTATCATCATGATTGTGTATTCTGTAGTACCATTGCCTGACCTGTCTATTTGTAATATGTTGGTTTTAGAGAGAAACTGACACCCTCCTCCTCCCCCCCAACCCCCACAAAACCCCCCAAAACCACAAACACTTAACTTAGCTAAGAGAATTGGAAAAATGTTTTGACATGTGACAATATTCTCATCAGCCATCTCTTTCATTTTGATGAAATGAAAAAAGACAACATTTTATCACTGCTTATTGTACGAAATAGCAATTAAAAGACTTTTTTTGTAGCCTAAAAACACAGTCATTATCTTTTGGTATCTTGCCAGGTTAGAACTACACCTACTTTGAATTGAACGGCAAGACTTTTATAATCCGAGTGGTACAAAATGAAAGGCCAAAATTAATGTTCTGAGAATCTGAAAATAGCACAGTAATCATTTGTTTGCACAAGAAAATAGTGCAAATAAATGTGTATTTTTTCTGTTCCTGTAACCATTTATTTCCTGTAACTGGGTACTGTCATCTGTTTGAATGGTGCCTAATTATTGGGTGTTAGTTGCTGTAACAACCTCACAAAAGATGATGATATCTGATTATCAACAACAAAGTCTGTGATTGTGGGTCACTTGTATCCATGAGTTAGGCAGTCTACAGGTTTTGGGGATCAGGTCAGTGCCACATGTCTTAATTTGTGATGGTTCTGCTGTTATTAAGCTGAATGTGTACTGGTGGACAAGCCTGTCTGAATTCTGTCCCAGAAACGTTTCCATGTTTTGATTGATCATGTCCAACAGTGTTATCAGGAAAAAATATTTCATTTTCTCCAAGTATGGCAACAGTTTATACTGTTTCATCTTTGTGAGTGAGTTGGCTCTTATGCTCCTTTTATCAATGTTCAAGCAATATTATGGCAGGGGAACTCAAGAAATGTACCCATGTGGGAATCGAACTCTGGCCTTCAGTGTCACTGACAAATGCTTTAACCAACTCACCTTACCACCTCTTATCTTTGTGAACATGGTCAGTGATTGCACACTTGTGTATCATTGGTTTTGTAATGAGAGTATTCAGCCATGACACTGAGCCATTGATCACCTACTTGTAATTGTACTATTATCCACTGTATGGATTTGAAGTATTTAATTTTCTGAATTCTAACAAATACCTCAGGAGGTATTATCTGTTCACTGATCCCTTGATAAAGATTTCAGGTGTGATACCGAATTATTTAGGATTTTATGTGTGGTTTAGTTATGGCAATTGAATCACTGGAAGATTGAAATTACAACACTGACATGAAATGCCTAGTTATGACCTCATATATAAATGTTGTTTTTGGATTGGCTAATAGGGAACATAAACAAATATCGAGGGTCATCAACCCATGCCCCCTCATGAACATTGAAATATAGTATAACATTAAACCAATTTTTGTAATGGTCGATATTTTAAAATATAAGTTATAAACGGCAAATTTGACTGATAGTCACAGTTGCAGATAAGCTGTCTTCACGATATACGCACAATATATTACCTCAACCGTATCTATTGTCCTCATATAGTTTTAAAAATTACGAGTGAGCAGTAGTGTGATGACACTGTGCTTAAATAACCTTTGTGAACTTTCAGTCCCTCTTTGTCCTTACAGATCTTTAATTTTTTGTTGAGTGCAGGCTTCACATATATACATGAACATTACAACAGTGGATACTGAGACTTACATGAGTGGTGTGAACTTCACGTGCGACACACCGACAGCTTCGCATTAACTGAATGTTACCATCCCTTGAAATAGTATTGTTAGCATCACTTGAAATAGTATTGTAAAGTATCTTTAAATTATACATCCTTGACATATTTCCTGTAACTGTACTATTTTCAAGGTTTGATAAACATGGATATTAGCATTCCTGTTTTGGGTTAGGAGTGTAAGAGAATACAAAGTTAAAGGCTCCATTCACTAGCAACAATATCCCCAACTGTCTGTCACAGGAAGACAGTTCTCTACTCTCTACATATTCATGCAGTGTCATTATGAAGCTGATCCATCCCCTTTGTTAATAGTTATAGTTTAGAACTTTATCGAGAATGCAATCACTGACAAAGTAAATGTCAGATTTGATAGTGTGCCATGATAGGACTTATTAGGTATGTTAGAAGCGACCAGCTGATTGTGGAATGTGGACTATGTTTATCAGCATTAGCTGATGGATTGTGATAAACACTGAAACAGACTGGGTGTGTCTGATGGTGACAGATCAATCAGTGATGATATGCGCAAATTAGATATCTCCTTAGATTTATACACAGATAAAAGTCTGACCATTTTGGTTGCCTTGGGTGTGGTTTTAACCTTGCCAATGGAATTGTGTCCCTGCTAGCTGTGTAATGTAATATCATTACTGACAGACAGTTTGGTAGTATTCTAGTAAACTATTTTCACACCCCAGATCAACTTTACCAAGTGTTTTTACTCTGTGATTGACCGATTCTTAAATGCTGTGGTACGTGTATGAATGTTACTGCTCTTTGATTCTGTATGGGACCTGATGTTGTGATGCAAGGCAGAGGTATTCACAGATACACATGATTAATTAGATGTGGAAATAGATGTTTATATTCAATTTTCTCTTGCTTGTTAAAAAATTTGATCCAAATAGTCATGTATACAGAGAAATAATGTCCCACCATGTACACTGGGGAAATAACACTATGCCATCTACACAAGGAATAACACCACACTATCTGTACTGTTGAATAACACAATGCCCTGTATACTGTAGAGTAACACTGTCCCACACCACATTTTGAGGGGAATAACACTATCTATGTCATGTTTATTGGGAAATCACACTCAAGGTATTGAATCAGGAACAAAGAAAATAACAGGGAAAAAGGATATGTTGGGCTCATTCTAATTTTCTTTTCCACAACCCAAAAGAGAAACTTTTGCTTTTAGTGCTAAATTCATTTATTTCCTTTGTAGCAAGAAACCAGTTAAGTAGCAGCTAAGTGCTATGTCTATTGCCCGATTGTCTGTTAAAACATGTTCAGCAAATTTGGCTTGCCAAGAAGTTAGTTAACACCACTACACAAGTGATGGAAAGCGGCCAGGGTATAAACATGTTATCAGCCTACTTCCATGAGCAGTGATAACAAATATCTTATCCTGGTGTGACCTGATGTGATAAAATAGCGTACATTCCAGCCTATCTCTTGCCTGGGTTATATGCTGGGATGAAGATGGTTGTAGTGGGATGGACAGTATAATAAAGCCAGGTGGCTTGCACTTGGTCCGCAGGCTACAGGAAGGAGAGGCAGTTCCTTTCTGACAGCTACTGAATAGTCCACATACTGGCTCTGGGTCATTACCAGGAATCAATGGTTCACAGAAAGCAGCCACTCCTGTAACAATGATATATACACATGTACTAACCTAGGGGCAGAAGGACAAGAGTGGTAGTAGCTAGTTTATATCCCACTTTCATCATACTTTTGCTACCATGGAGTTGTTTGTTAACTTTCGTAACTACACTCTGATGGCGTTTCAAACCCCTCCTCTGACCATGTTTATGACTCGGTCTTGTCGAGTACTATTACCAAATAAAGATAAATCTGAATTTCCAAACATGGCTCGGAGAACATCATGTATCCTGAGGGCAAAGCAGTAATACAGTCATTCCATTTGTAAATATGTTTACCTTTGCCTCAAAGTTTATGTTTATGTTGTGCATTGCATAGTTTAGTGAAGCTTCAAAGCTCAGTGGTTCCACCATCCGTATCAATGGGGGTAAGCAGTTTTACTATTTGTTTCATGATAATTAACCCATTTGTTCATTTATTGTAGTAAGTGTATATCTGATATATTGTATGAGCCGTGTTTTGTTGCCTGATGCATATCTGATTTAGATGACCTTCCTTAAAACTGATAATTACTTACTAATCTGAGATAACCATAATGATATTGTGCACTATTTATCAGAGAGGATGTCAACAACCTCTTGACCTGGATCAAGCGTTATTGTGAAAGGGTATAAGTTGTTTGAAATATAGGTTGTGGATGCCCGTCATTTGTCTCTGCTCCTTGTCTTGCTGCAACTCAGTCCTGCTGGTGATGTTATCAGATATGCATTGAGTTGTCACTGATAATCACATCAAATGATACAGTGTGATAACATAGATATAACATGTCTACATTTACAGGGCAACACCTTCCAGCTTATCTGGCTCTTTATGTCAATTATCATTACGATTATCATTACGAGATGATTGGGTTTACATGTGTCAGTAAAAGTCTTGAACATTACTTTTGAAAATATTGTTCAGTGTTCACACATTCAAAATTTAGTGCATCTTACTGAACAATGACAGATATCTACTTCTACAATATATATCATTTAGAGATATCTGTAGATCCAGGAAGAAGAATGTACTTTCTGTCAAGGCAATACTGCGAAGTGTTATATGATATATTTACCAGGGAGTCATGTAGTATGCATGGCATTGGGCTATATATTGTGACTTCACCGTGGGTGAAGGTATGGGGTTTATACAACAGCTGGGAGTGCAGAGGAAGATACTGACTGTAACATTATATACTTGGAGGCGGCCATGACGTCATCCATCCCCACGTTAGCAGGTAGTTGTAGTCAGGTTACTGAAGCTGCTGCTGCTGCCACCAGGGGGCGATATGCTGGATTCGCTTACACACTTGCTGCTCTCCACATGTTGCATGCACTGCACACACATATGTATATCTGAATCTAAATAATAACATCTAGGGCAGATTTACTGCTTGTATGTGGGTCATTCTGAAGGGGCAAGTATGTTTATTAGAATGAAAAGTAATTTATGACTCTGTTATGAGTTTTAATGTGTTAAATCCAGATGGTTTATATATAATTATTGCCTACTGGAAAACAACACCTGCATCTATAGTATTTTGCAATTCGTAACCTGAATAACTGATCCAATTATTGGCCTGTAGTTCACCTCCAGCCAAGTCTGACTCATTTTTATCTGTTGTCATTTTGTCTGCTTTTCCACGGGAAATGATGTTGCAGTGGTTAATGATATGCACTTGAATCTCTGCTTTGATTGACGACATAGATAGAATGTCTGAAGCCCCATTTCTGGTGTCACCCACCAGCATGTATGGGATAACAGCATAGTCCCTCACTTCTATGCTTAAAATGTTAAACCAGCACTGAAAAGTTTGTGACAGAATGTGAAACCCAGTCTGATTATCTGACCCTTGTGGCACATGCGCCATTTTTCCATGCGACAACTACCCAACAGGAAATAGGAAGGCACAACAATTTTGATAATATAAATTTTGATAATATCGGTACATATTTGATCTGAAATGTTTTAAGCCTAGGTTAGTTGTGTGGAGTATTGAATCTCAGGCCCTGTTATGTTCTAATATGCCCAGGAATAAGTTTGGTATTATTGGTATTACTGCTGTGCAGTGTTTGGTTTAGGTGTAGCCATTAGCAGCATTGTAAACATACTTTCTCCATATGAGAATGAAATTACCAGGGTGTGTGTGGCTGTGTTGATGAGCAGGATTGGGAGCAGCGGTAGTAACAACACTGTTTGAGTCGCCACCTGCATCTGCTCTCTCTTAATATTCAGCCATGTTGACAGTAACATTTCTGTTCCTTGTGTGTGGGTTTTATCTGAGAAATAGTCAGTGTTTCTGTCACTCAGGACAAAACATGTGTTTATCAATACGGTATATATAGAGAGAAAGATATGTTGTAATATATGTATCTCTTGTACAAGGCATGTTGGTGTACTTCAAGTGGTGGAATACACGGTCCTTCCTGTGAGATACATTCATGTGTAATAAGTCTTCCTGATTGGAATAGGGGGTTGGGGAAATAAATTTTCCTGATTTTGAAGATTTATGTTTCATGTGTAAGTGTCTCTTGTAGCTATGTAATGCACAGTAGATAAGGTACAAGATAATCATTGCACACATGATCTATGTGGAAACCCTCAATTGCAGCTTTGTTTACAATTGTGTATATGATAGCAGATAATATCTATGCTACCTGATTGATTATTTGTAAAATTTGGCCTCCATATTTTAGTAGGGGCTGAAATATGTTTCCAGTTGACTCCAAATGAACGGCTGATGTCATCTTTCCGTGCAGAGGTTCTTTAGTGTCAAATCTTTTCAAACAGATTTTGGTACATAATGAGGCACATGTTGTTCTAGTGTGGCTTATGAAATACCTGGACCCAGTAACCGGCCATGTGTGACAGTGCCCCATCTGCCACCTTGTGTCCTTTCATCCCCTTCTATCCACCCCCCAGAACATTGAGAAATGTTTTCAGTCATACACAGAACCTGTCCAGCCTTGAGGGGTATTGAGAGTTTTTTGTATGGTATGAGTGAGTCCTTCAGTAGCCTGTTGACTGGCCTTAGTAGGGTGTTCATTGGAGCATGGCCCAGTTAGGGGGGCCATTGTTCAGTTCCACTGTTCGTAATGCATGGAATGTGTGCCCTGGGCTAACACGGGTCACCACCTTACCACAGGAAGTGACTTACAGTCACATTGAGTAAGTTCCGTTTACTTGGTGACTAGACAGTAGAATGTGATGCTTTGCAATAAATATGATAGGATGTAGTACTGTGGATGTGGAGAGTTTAAAGTACAACATAATAACTTGTGTTGATGTTATGAAGGGGTTGTGAAAAGAAGCGATCATTTGTGTGTTTTCATTATGTATAAAGTCGTGTTAACGTTGTCTATCACAAGGTAGCTGTCAGTATATAATAGTCTGGTTTTGGTACGTAAGTATAAGAACTTGGAAATAGCATGATTGGTATATATGCTGTATATCACGAGATAGCTGTCAGTGTATATAGTGTTTACTGCTTAGTGTTATTGGGGGTTACAAATAAAGCATGTTCGGTACATAAATTGTATATCACAAGGTGGCTGTCAGTAAGTATAATATTTACTGCATAGTGTGTAGTGTTATATGAACTTATCATGCTCAGTATATATCTTGTTTGAAAATTGCTAAAAGCAGCATAAAACTATACTTAGTCACTCACTCACTTACATACATTGTATATGACAAGGTAGTTTTCACTATATCTTCTATGTGTAGAAGTTAGCTCCCTTGTCTTTGTAGTGTGTAAGTGTAGTGCCAAGGTGTGACTCAGAGTAAATGGCTCCTCTGCTAATTACCCTCTCCACGGATGGTGGCAGTGGCTACAGTGTCAGACATGGAGAGTGCCTGATGCTTCATACCTGACATTCCATGAAGAGATGATCTGTGCGGGATCTGTGATGTGGTCCCCACAAGGAATGCCTCATAGCTTGAGTTCACTGTACAAAATATGTTGGCATATGGGGAAATGACTGGACATTTACTCACAAAACACTCTTTACAAACACTGTTTAGAAAGTCTACTGGAATAGTGGCTACTGTGTTATTGCTGAAACAGCCTTGGTAGAAACATTGCAGTTTTTGTGATGTTGGAGGGAATCTGTTTATTAATACAGTCATGTTTCATTAATCCTGTTTGTGTGTACTGAAGTATCTGTGGTTGATCTCATTTGATTGACTTTAATTCATTGCTGCATCTAAATACTTGTGGTTGATATGTACCTTCTCACTTGCATGTAGTTTGGCAGCAGTCCCCTTCATTCCATGTGGGTTTTTCACAGATGCCTTGGCATTTCTTCAGGTTGTATTTCTCATCAGAGCAACTGAATTACATTTTGTTTTTAAAGCACAGAAATTCAATTGAGCTCTCTCCACCTTGCTAAAGGACTGTTCTGCTCATTACATGTTAGCGGTTGGGTGAGTTGTATTTGTCATCCCTCTCAAGGAAGTTGGTGAATATAAGGACATTTCATTTATGGTAGCAATGGTACTGCACATAGAGCTTCATTGTTCTAACACAAAACTCTCAAAATGAAACAGATCTAGTTATACCTAGCCAATATATATCCTTCCATAGAGATTAATGGTTCAAAATTTGTCGCCAGCAATCAACCCTGGGTATTTGACAAGTTGAGTGAACGCTTTAATCACAGGGCTACCCAGCACCCTTGAATAATGCTAGAAGCATCATGAGACTTTGGTGATGCACTCTGTTTTATGATTGTTCTAAGGTTGTGTGTACCTTGTAATACCATTATGGAGCAAGTGATATACAAAACAGGCAGGTGATATATTTCTGAGAAGTATGATCAATCTCATCAAACATTATCAGCTTTGGATATGTTTCTTCTTTGTCCGTGTTACTGTCTCAGATGGGAAGGTATTGCGTGTTTCAAGGTACAGTGTTGAGATTGCCCAGCCTTACCTGCTGTCATGCACTACCTGTATCAGGTATGTAGAGATCCAGGTCACCTGGATCAATACTATACAGCATCAATATTGTAGGTGCAGTGTAGGGCTGACATTCCTACCCTACTGTTTGTGTAGCAAGGCCTTCCACTCTCTGAGTTATAGTAACATCTGCCTCTGCTTATGTGTTGCCATGGAAACCTGTTGGCGAGAATTTCTGTCTTTGTTACGAAAATATTTGTGGATACCATTGTTGTTATCCCTCATTGCTGCTTTGTTGGGGGGTTGGCAGAGTTTTGTGGGCAGATTGCTGGAGCATCCAGCACCTGACGGCTTACCTGTAGAGTCCATTCACTTTGTCTTCTGCTAGTTATTGCTTGCTGTCACAGTAGGTTTCCCATCACAACAGCTGTTGACCTACTGGACTTGATCTAATATGAGCTGCTTTCTACCTCCCTTCCCTTCCTACTGGAATATTGGCTGATGTTGGTGGCCATCCCAAACGTACCTGCATGGGTCGGGAGGTGTCCAATACACATTCACAGTATTGGTGGTCAGGTGTCCAGTCCAAACTTGCATATGTGGTTAGGCACCCAGTCCAAACTCACTTAGGTGATCAGGAGTCCTTTCCAAACTCACATAGGTGGTCAGGACTCCAGTCCAAATGCACATAGGTGGTCAGGTGTCCTGTCCAAACTTAAGGTGTGTATTATGAGGTGTCTTGTCCCAACGTGTGTTTTTGTTTGTGTCGTCACACTTACCTCCATGATGGAGGGGTGTCCTTAGGAGTCCTCTAGCCCTGTGCAGGTGCCATTAGCTCACAAACTGTTCCAGATTCCCATAAATCACATGTTTATTTATTGCTATTGGCAGATTGTTTATTTTGATATATAATAATATATTGTATTCTTAAATATCCTAAGGAGTTCAATAAGAACACAGTTAAAAATGCAGGTATAAAACCAGGTAAGAAAGTTACATTTGTACAGTGTGTGTGGAGAGGCAGAGATGTTACTGAATAACCTGCCCTACATTCCACATGTGCTGCCTTGTACATACTCAACATTCCCATCCCAGCTTAATTCCATGTAGGACAAGTTGTACACTACATCGACAGCCTGCTGATGAATATTCCTTTTATTACAATAGAGCTATAAAAATACCGCTATATGTACAGAGAGCATCATGTCAAGTGATAATGGAAACAACTTGTGTTTTCCAAACTGTCCAGGACTTTCTTTCTAATGGAAAATACCATGAATTATTTAATTTTAGCATCACATCTGTGCTTTGCACCCAAGCCTCTGTATATTACCCCAAATTTTCTACATTGTTTAAATAATGTGAATGGCTGTTGATCACCACAAAACTCTAAATTAATTGTTTGCAGTCTAGAACTTGGTGAGTCACTGGTGAAAAGATTTAGCTTGATAACAATGTCTACCTTGTTGTATGTAGTAAACAAAGAATTGTTACCCATAAAATTGTAAACCTCATCATTATCCTCTATGCTCTTAGCTAGGAATTGTTATCTATAAAGTTGTGTACTTCATTATTATCCTCTAAATTGTCAAAAGAACCTGTATTGCTTTTAGTGTTTCATGAATTACCACAAACTCTATACATCACCTCAGAAACTGTGCGTCTTGCCTCAGAGTCACTGAAGCCAGTTGATTTGCTGTCATACCACCATGTATTGGTGTGCAACTATATGCATGAATCCCCTGAGAGAGGTGTTGTGTACAGGGAGTGTATTGATGTTATCCCACCATTGTTCACAGGTCATATTGTTGATTGCTTGTGTAAGATAGACAGCTCAGGTGTGATGATATGCTTGGTTTGTTATCAGTGATGACTGGTATGTGGCAAGTCCAGACAGGTGGACACAGGTTCATGGGCCATGTACAATAAAATGATGCTTGTTTATCATGTTAATTGGCCGTGTTTATGTTATCTTTGTATGTTAATGAACACTGAATTGACAGTTCCAACAGACTGAATCAAGTTATTGAAGCCTGCTTTCTCGAGCAGACGACTGATATGTTATGTTATATATCCACTTGGTGTTTATGGTTGCCTGCATTACATAGAAACATTGTTCAAGTTTCACATGTTAGTCCTAGGCCAAATGTTAGAAAAGTCCCTATCTTTTAGGATCTCTCAGCAGCAGTGAACGTGTTACTCAGTAATTAGTATGACACCTCCCACCCTCCAAAAATTCTTGTTGATGTGGAACTAGCAACAGGAGGTATCAGGTTACTAAAAACTAACTGGGTTCAGTCCACTGTTGAAACAGTGTCCACATGTTCATAAACAAACTGCTTGAGAATGATCACATTGTCTAATGTGTGGTGACAAGCACTGGTGTTCAACATGGTCAAGATATGCAGTATGGGTGATAAGGCTGGGTGTATCATATTACCTGATTTTCATGATATCTCTACATTTGGCCTAGGAGTAATGTATCCCATCATGATCTTGAGCAGCACCATACTGGCAGAATGAGGCATGATTCCTACTGCAAGGACATTAGTGTAGTTGGCCCTTTTGTGTATTGAGTGGCGGGGTGTCACTTGAACAAATTCTTTGCCCTTTCAAATGATAAAATGTTGTTTATTCTTAGCATTTTTGTAGCTTTTCATGTTTACAGGGGTGTAGCTAGGATTCTGAACTTGGAGACATTATAATGTCCATTTTAATGTATGTGAACTTGGACCAGTAACCCTATTTGCAGGATGTTCTAAGGGATACCTGTTAGTTAAGTGGACATTCCTATGGTGTGTTCCACAAAGCATGTGGTAACTTTAGGAGATCAGAACTCCACATTAAACATAACCTTGTAACTGTCATACAATCAGTTAGTGTAACTTTTGTCCTAGTCTACATGGTCTTGGACACTGTTCAGTTAATTATTAACTACTAGGCTGGTACACATCACAATACAATACAGGGGTCCCTTTCACAAAACTCTCGTAAGTCTAAGGTCTCGTAAGTTTTCTCGTATCATTCCTACTTCATACGTTACAGTATAGGAGGTACGAATGCTACGAGAAAACTTACGAGACCTTAGGCTTACGAGAGTTTTGTGAAAGGGGCCCCAGGCAGACAAAGTTGGTCTTGAATGGTTTGAACTGGATAAGATTTGATGGCCAGTCTCGTGTCACTTAGTGCTGCGAGTGGTGACTCTTCAAAGAGAGATTTATGAGCTTCTTACAACACTGAAGACAATGAATGCCAGTCTCCATGTACTGATCAACAGCCCCCTCTCATCTTTATTTGGTCATTATTGTAGGCTAACGGATCCATATGTATATGACAGTCCAGCTTTTGGCTGTTATTAGTGACCCACTATATTTTGCCGCTTTGACATAAGAATGACATTTACACATCTTTCTTCAGGTTTGTATCCTGTCCTATTTTGGCAAATGGTAGTAATAGAGGAGCACAGAGGAGCTGCAAAGTTCCTGTCAAATTTTGATTTACTATTTAAATTTACGGACTGTTTGGATTGGTTATGTATGTCATTTTCTGCACCCGACAATCCTGTTTTGAAGCTGGTATTTGTGTTGTTCCCAACAATCTTGCACTGTAGCAGGTATTTGTGATGTTCCCAACAATCCTGCACTGTAGCTGGTATTTGTGATGTTCCCAACAATCCTGCACTGTAGCTGGTGTTTGTGATGTTCCCAACAATCCTGCATAGTAGCTGGTATTTGTAACGTTCCCCCCAATGGTGCACGGGGAACTGGTATTTGTAATGTTCCCGACAGTCATGCACTGTAGCTGGTATTTGTAATGCTCCCCCACAGTGGTGCACGGGAGCTGGTATTTGTAATGTTCCCGACAGTCATGCACTGTAGCTGTTATTTGATAGTTGAGCATTGTTGCTGGTCTATTGATAGTGGTAAATGTGTGGGTGTTCACTCAGCTCGGATTGATCAGCCATAAGTGAATTATTGTTGGCCCATGCAAAAACATGTTCATTAGTCAGCATCTCACTCTATTTAGGGTGCTGTCATCACAGTGTTAACTATAGTCATATATATTGCGATCTGCTTGATCGAATCATATGACTGTTTATTATCATAATGGTGATGTTTGGCGTACAGTGACTATATATGTTGTGTGTATTTACCACCGGATTCCAGATCCTTGTGTCATGTCTAGCAAACATTCTTGTGACGTACACGTCATTTGTTTATTATATGTATCCAGTGGAATTTGTACTTGGCACTTCCCCTCATGAGAGATCTTCCTGATCAGGTATCTTTTACATGAAACCATGAACATGCTTCTTGCCTCTGAAATAGAATTGGGTTAACCTTTCCTAACACTATTGAAAATCCTGTCATGTTAAGTCACTGGACACTGATGAGTGAATGTTGTTATCTGCTACACTGAAGGATATTTCAGCTGATCTGAAGGATCAAGGTTCAATCTGGAAAAGCAGTCTCTGATCTGGGTATTGATTATACACAGTTAGACAGATTTTTAGGGCTTCCTTTCAGAACAGGTGGTTTTTCAAGTGTCCCTAATGTTGTGTTCATGGCTGGATTGCTTGTGCTGTATTTCTCACCTATGTCCATGGGATAAATAATAAGCCACACTGCTTATTGTAAAATGGGTATTGGTAGGCCATAATGGCAGCTGAGCAGGGTTGATGGATTATGCCAGCAGGTCACTGAGCCATAAGCCAGCTGATTAGGATTATTCTAGCCGTAAGTCACAGAGCCGTAAGCCAGCTGATTAGGATTATTCTAGCCGTAAGTCACTGAGCCGTAAACCGGCTGATTAGGATTATTCTAGCCGTAAGTCACTGAGCCGTAAACCAGCTGATTAGGATTATTCTAGCTGTAAGTCACTGAGCCGTAAGCCGGCTGATTAGGATTATTCTAGCAGTAAGTCACTGAGCCGTAAGCTGGCTGATTAGGATCATTCTAGCCATAAGTCACAGAGCCGTAAGCCAGCTGATTAGGATTATTCTAGCCGTAAGTCACTGAGCCGTAAACCGGCTGATTAGGATTATTCTAGCCGTAAGTCACTGAGCCGTAAACCAGCTGATTAGGATTATTCTAGCTGTAAGTCACTGAGCCGTAAGGCGGCTGATTAGGATTATTCTAGCAGTAAGTCACTGAGCCGTAAGCTGGCTGATTAGGATCATTCTAGCCATAAGTCACAGAGCCGTAAGCCAGCTGATTAGGATTATTCTAGCCGTAAGTCACTGAGCCGTAAACCGGCTGATTAGGATTATTCTAGCCGTAAGTCACTGAGCCGTAAACCAGCTGATTAGGATTATTCTAGCCGTAAGTCACTGAGCCGTAACCCAGCTGATTAGGATTATACCAGCAAAACAGCACCCATTTGTTCATTTGTTCCCAGTTAACCTAATGCTTTCAAATGCCAACACAAACTATGCAGATTTAAATTAACAGTACTCCTCTTGCTGGTTGTAAGATAAAAAAGTCCTGAGAGTCTGGAGATAGTAATGTGAATAATACTGAATACTGATGACAGATGAGCTCATTAACTCCCACCATCACTCACTGATTCTCACTATCTCACTGATTCTCACTCATTCATCACACTCATTCTCACTATCTCACTTGTGACTGTGTGTTTGTGTTAATGCTGCTCTGAGAAATATCCCATGAATGTAATGACATCCGTAATCCCATGTGAAGCACTCTGTCACTTACATTATGAACTCAGTCCAAGGTCTGTGTAAGGTGATGTACGCTCTGTCCATATATTTGCCTTGTATGTCAAGCATTGGTAGCAGTGGACCAGTTCTAGTGCTGGTTTCTCTAATGCTAGACACTTGTTGACCTGTCAAAGTCCCGGGGTGGAATAGGCCTTCAGCAACCCATGCTTGCCATAAAAGGTGACTAACGGAATCGGGTGGTCAGTCTCACTGACTTGGTTGACACATGTCATCAGTTTCCAATTGCACAGATTGAAGCCTATGTTGTTGATCACTGGATTGTCTGGTCCCAACTCAATTATTTAGAGACCGCTGCCATACATGTAGCTGGAATACTACTGAGTGTGGCGTAAAACTAAACTAACTCACTCACTCAGGCAAGACACTTGTTAAAAAACGTTGAATATTTTTAGACCCAAATTGATAGATACAGTAATCTGAACCTATGGTTGTGCCTTTTGCTATTTATAGATTTTTGGCATTTTTATTTTTTTGTTTTTCCATGGAACATTTTTGGTCTTAGTCTAGTGGTGGGGTTTGTTCGTTTCCAGAGCATAACTAAAAAAACGTTCAATATTCTTCTGCAAAACTTGATAGATGTATCATTCAGAACCTAAGGTGGTGCCTTTTGCTATTTACAGGTGTGTGTGATTTATGGTTTTCTCGGTTTTCATGGAAACGTTAGTGTTTAACCTGGTCTCAAAAGTAAGAGTTGTGTTTCGTTTCCGGAGCACAACTCAAAAACCTCCCTAATATCTTTCAGCAAAACTTGGCAGATGTGTGTGGCAGACCCCAATGTGGTGCCTTTTGCTATTTGCAGGTTTTTGTGATTTATCATTTTCTGGGTTTCCATGGAAGCAATTCTGACTTAGTATCTTTCAACAAAACTTTGTAGATATTTGAGGTGGACCACAAAGTGGTGCCTTTTGCCATTTACATAGTTTTGGCATTTTTATTTTTACTCAGTTTCCATGGAAACAGTTTTGACTTGGTCTCAAAATGGAGGGATGGGCTTCATTTCTGGAGCACAACTAAAAAAGCATTTCAGATCTTTCAACAGATCGTGGCAGATATATGAGACAGATCTTGAAGTGGTGCCTTTTGCTGTTTACAGATATATGGTATTTATATTTTTCATGATTTCCATGGAAACGATTCAAACTTAGTCTAAAAAAATATCAAGTAGCCTTCAGATGATTTGTCCTTTCAAATATTTGGGGGCCGGGGGGATATGTCATCTTGTGATGACTTTGTTCATCTTCCCTGAAATTTATTGGGAACAAAAAGCACTTATTGTAACGTCAAACAAGACTTAAGTTTCACTTTCATTGAGAGTTTCATATAGGAACTCCAAAGTGCCTTGTGTCATGACACTCTATCAGACTGACATGGAGTAGTGGGAGGGGCAAGGGTGGCCTACTGGGTCAAGTGTTCACTGTAAATGTGACAGATCTAGGGTCAATTCCTGATTTCAGTACAAAATGTCCAATCCCTGGCATTTTGTTTCTTGAATTTCTTACCATTAACATTTGATGCATACTCTCTCGAAAGATGTGAAAGCACTTCACCCAATCAAAAAGCTGGGAATGAATTACGTTTTTAGTCCCTCCATGCACTAGGACAGCTAATTTCTTACAGTATCACCGAGTCAGTTGTAAACTTAAAATTTCTTTTTTCAAAAGTAGTTAAATGATATATAATAAGCATCACTTTCTTATCTTTGCTGCACTGGATGTGGTATTTCTACAGAATTTGGTATATTGATACTAGGCGTGAAACAAGCATTGCCAATGTACCCATTCTATATCACAGCTTCAGAACGTTTCCTTGAGTTGTGCTACATGCATGCTACAAGCGGCAATTTCTTTGCCCAGAACATACAGTATTGTTTGATGTTGAAATTGTGGCTAGTGAATAGATGTCAGTGAAAATATACAAATGTCAGTTTTTGAATAGCTTGGATTTTTAGTGTAGTAAATTTTTGTCTTGCTTAAGCGTTTCCATAAGTGTAAGCTAAAATATAATGTAAATGCTGCCATAAATACTTATTTTGGGAAGTTAGAGCAGGCTTCAATGGTTTGAGGAGAGATTGAAAGTGGATTTATTCTATCATGTTTAAAGTTGTAAAAATCATTTTGAAAAGTGTCATTTCAAAGCCAAAGTTCTCTCAGTAAGAAAGTTTATGGTTTCTGAATCTAGGCCTGTTATAACTTTTGTGGCATGTCGGCATGACATGACTCAACTTTTGGCCATTTTGTGTATGAATGGGGCTAGATAGCCTGGATTTTACTTTTCCCTTAATTGAATGATAAGCGTGTAATGGTGAGAGTAGAGGAAATGTCATATTGACACAAGTGCATCATGGGAGAGATTGTATAACAGCCAGGAGCTGCAGCTATTTGGGCTGTGTTGACTTTTACATACACTGGTGGAAGTTGCACACTTCTTCACGATGACTCACTTTACCTAGAGACCTGCACCATGTAGACTTGCTGCACTTACTCTTGGATACCTACAATGTACTTGCTACAGATATTGATGAGACATGGAAAATGTAGACTTACTACACCTACCCTTGGTTATATACAGTTTACTTTTTACAGCCATTGATAACCATGCACACATAATGTTGCCTTTTATGATTTTGATCAGGCAAGCTCAATGTAGACTTGCTACAGCTTTTTATGAGTGACTTGCTCAATGTACATGTACTGTAGCTATATATGCTACTGCTTTGTATGATCAGATATTCTCAATGTAGACTTAATGCAGCTCTGTATGATCAGATATTCTCAATGTAGACTTACTACAGCTCTTTATGATCAGATATTCTCAATGTAGACTTGCTCCAGCTCTGTATGATCAGACATACCCAGTGTAGACTACTACAGCTTTGACTATCAGGCATTGTCAATGTAGACTTGCTGTAGCTCTGTATGATCAGATATTCTCAATGTAGACTTGATGCAGCTCTGTATGATCAGACATTCTCAATGTCGACTTACTAGAGCTCTTTATGATCAGATATTCTCAATGTAGACTTGCTCCAGCTCTGTATGATCAGACATACTCAGTGTAGACTACTACAGCTTTGACTATCAGGCATTCTCAATGTAGACTTGCTGTAGCTCTGTATGATCAGACATACTCAATGTAGACTTGATGCAGCTCTGTATGATCAGACATACTCAATGTAGACTTGATACAGCTTGGTAGGATCAGACATTCTCAATGTAGACTTGCTACAGCTCTGTGTGATAAAACATTCAATGTAGACTCGTTTTATATTTGGTGGTCTTTTTTGTAAGTTTAGAGACATTTGAAATTACGTTTGCTGAATTTCTGTATGGTGATAGTGTAATAGGGGTATGTACGTCATCCATATCTCCACAAAAACTACTGTATGGAATTCATTCAGATTACGCATGTGCTGTATAGGGACCATGAAGGTGTGCATCTCATATTTTGATTTTGTATTTTGTTTATTTTTCAATTTTAGTGGCAATTGAACTTCCGTAAATTTTGTTGAATTTCTCTCTGAATATAGTGTTTTATGGGAGGTTACGTTATCCACTTCTCAGATACTTCTTTATGGAATTCATTTAGATTACACATGCTTTGTAGGGACACTAAAGGTGTGCATCTCATATTTTGATTTTGTATTGTATTTATTTTTCCAATTTTAATAGCGTTTGAACTTACATTAATTTTGTTGAATGTTTCTATTAATATTGTGTCATGGGGGATGAAGTCTATTCACTTCTCCACAAAAGCTGCTCAACAGAATTACAGTTTTTTGTAAGTTTTGAAACATTTCATAAATTAAGTCCACGTCCCCTGCTCAACAGGATTGATTAAGCTTATACATGTGTTTCATTGGGACTCAAAAGGTGTATATTCCTTAGTTGCATGGATGTTTATTGAACTTGTTTGGTAAAAATTAATCACGAAAGCACTCAGTGTGGAGGAACACTTCCTACAGCAACAGGGGCATCTGTGTCCCAGGACACAATTTTGTCTTGTTTAAGAGTTGGGATTGTGGTTCTTGATGGGTATTTGAGGGCTGGGATTGTGGTTCTTGATGGGTATTTGAGGGTTGGGATTGTGGTTCTTGATGGGTATTTGAGGGCTTGGATTGTAGTTCTTGATTGGTATTTGAGGGCTGGGATTGTGGTTCTTGATTGTTACCGGAGGGTTTGGATTGTGGTTCTTGATGGGTGCTTGAGGGCTGGGATTGTGGTTGCTGAAGAATATTTGATGGTTGTGTTTGTGGTCCTTTAGGGGTTGGGATTGTGGTTAATGAGAGGTATTTAAGGGTTGAGATTGTTGACTTTGAAGGGTATTTAGGAGTTTGTAAACAGGGTTGAGAACGTTTGAAAGTTGTAAAGAGAGTGAGTCACAGTCACCTACCCACTATACCTCATGTCTGTTTTGGTCTGTGCCACAGGACGTACCTAATTGCATCTGCCCGGACTGACTCAAGTCAATATTTATGTCTACACTCTGCCTTTATCTCTCGTGTCAATACTAGAGATGAATGGATGCAATACTGGGAATGGTGTTAATCATTTTACTGTCAGTTTTTCTCAGGCTCCTTCATGTAGCCACATTCAGATAGACATGTGTCATTGTGCTGCTGTGTCACCCTGCTTGAATCAGGCCTGAGAGTAGTTACAGTGAATGGCTCAAGTACTGGGTGGTGACCATTGTGGGGACACGTTTTTACATGGGAAAATTATCTTGTTGCAGATATTATTTTGTATAATGACAGTATATTTTGTGCTAGTTTTTTTGTCTTCATATTTGTCAGTGATAGGTTCTGGTTTATGGGTTTTTCGTTTCATCTGTATGATATGTCTATGTCTGTAGCGAAATCAAATTTTGGGGAGTAAAATTGTCAGGATCATATTTAAGGATTTAGAAACTAATTATAGAAAGCTACTTTTAAAGTATTTGGTGTATTTTTTGTTTATGAACTTCATACATATCTACTGTTTTTTAATAAAGAGAGAAGGGGAGTGAAATCAGTTGTTATGTGTCTGTGCTATTTGTTGCAGGATATTGCCAGTAAGGGGCTAAAGATGTGCAACAACCGCAGTGTTGAACTGGCAATCGAGAGCATCCACAAACTGCTGTGTCAGCAGAAGGAGGGCAAGAATGGAATCAACAAAGGTAAAGTACCTTGTCTGACTGTTTAGCATTCCATGAAGTAGTCACTTCAAGTAAGCCATGAAGTAGAAGACTTTTTGTAGTTGGAAATAACTAAAATCACTCACTATACTTGGAAATATTATTGAGATGACTATGATGAAAGTATCAGTGATTGTTTTCCTGTATGTAAATACTGATGTAAATCCAACATATGTCATATTTGGGATTTCACTTTCTTAGTAAAGTACAAATTCTAGTACTTTTTTCGGTTGAGTCCCATCCGGGATTTGAACCCGCACCCTCAGAGTCAGGCACCTAATCGCCAGCACACAAAGTCAGCCGCCTAGCCCGCTCAGCCACCGCGACTTCCACAAAAAATCCAGTTAGTGTATGTGGTTCTTTGCATCAGGACATTTCAAAATAGAGTCTAGGGATTGAGAAATACATGTACTTTAGTGTATATTCCTAGATGTAGTAAATGTTGTATTGTGCCCCATACATTGTGTGATGTTGCTTCATTGTGCTGTTTGTGTTTCTACAGTTTACAGTGGGTATAAAGTACATCGGAAACCCAGTTTCTCCAGTAGTCCTGCAGCATCAGACACAGCAAGCGTCCGATCGGACAGCCCAAGTCTCTCCAGTCTTGGCCGTCAGTACCCGGAATCATCACGCCAACAGACTACGATGATGAATGGTCATCAGACCCCACCCCCGCTGCCGCCACGTATGCCAATTGTGTCGCATACCCCACCCCGTGGACAGACACCCCCACCCCCTGGGCCACAACCGCAGTCTGACTCAGGGGGCAGTATGGGACATCCCTCCTCTGTGCTCAGCTCTGGTCAGTCAGGAAACCAACAAGTGGTCATCACCCAGGGCCATGTGAAAGAAATGATTAAAATCATGGGTAGAGAAGGGGGTAATGTAAGCAGACAGCAGCAGCAGCAGCAGCAGCAGCAGCAACAACAACAACAACAACATCAACATCAACAAACCATGTACCGCACAGGGCAGTATATTCATCCCCAACAATCAAGTCAAATCAACAGTGGGCCAGTGACTCCACAGCGCGGCATGAGTCCGGTGCCGTCTGGCAGACCTCCAGTAATAATGCATAATGGACAGCCACAGACTGTGCCGCAAAGTGCATCAGTGACCCAGCAATTCAAAGGTTTAACCATATCGCAGAATGGGGCGAATAGTAGCAATGGGAACACCAGGTTAACTATAAACTTTTCTCCTGGCCACCCGCCACCGCCCTATTCCCAGCCCCAGCCATCCCGCTCCACGGTCGTGCATATTCAGGGCAACCCCACTTCCTCGTCCTCCTCTTCCCATATTCCAGACTATTCAGTGAATGAAACTCAGATAACTGTCAAGAATGGAACATCACAAATGACAGGTGACAATGTGCAGATTCACTTCCCCAAGAAGGTGGCTGCTCCACCAGTGTCAGCAGCCATGCGTGCATTTGATCAACGACATGCACCAATTATTATGCAATCGGTGAAAAGTGAGAAGGTGACAAAACCGCAGCCACAAACGGCCACAGGTCCCATGTCTCCCCCAAGTCAGCCCACGAGCTCGACAGGGGGGTCCTACATATCATCTGTTCAAGCTCAGATCAACGCACACCAGTCTGCTCAACCACCACCTCTGCCACAGAGCAAGAACACTCGCAATGTGGAAATTCAAATCACACGAAACCCTCAAAATGGAGGGCATTATATTCCTGACCAGGTGGCTCACCTTCAGCAGCAGCATCAACAGCAACAGCACAGACCAACAATTAAGATTCAGATTGCAAACAACAAGAGTCAACAGCAGCAACAGCATGTGTACGCTCCCAACCACTGTCAAAGTGTTCAGATCCCTAATTTCGGACATAATTATGAATTTTACTCTCGGTCAGCTTCTGACACCCCTTCTACTCCACGTTCAGATTCTCCTGTGTCGAGGACAACCAACCAGTCTCCTTCTGTGTTATCAACTACTTCTACTCCATCAACAAACTCTGATGTTCCTGATAAGCCACCTCCACCCTACCCAGCGTGGTATCCGTCACACGCACATTTACCACAAAGTCAGCCTCCCATTCCGCCACGCGTTCCACTAACGCCACATGCAAAACCTCCACCACCACCACCCCCAAGCAGTCAATTCCAGGCACATATGGGGTCAAGACCACCCCCTCTTCCTCCACATATGTCTTCCCAGTTTCAGCCAGTGCCAAGTATGTCCCCCTCCTCACAGCCTCAACCTCCAGGGCAATTCATGCCCCAGGGTCATCACTTCTCAGCAATATCGTCACAGACGACACCAGTGGGCATCTCACGCTACCCTCCCCCAGCACCTGCCACGCCCACATCAGACTGCTCAAGTTGTCACCATACATCAGAACAAAATGATGAAACAGACACTGAAACCATTTCCTCAGATACCAGTACTAGTATATCACAAGAAAAACACAGATGCATGTCGCCTATTCCAGAGAGGCGACCAGATTATCGAGAACGTGACCGTTTAAGAAGTGACACTAAAGTGCGGAATTATTCGCCTCAGGCATTTAAATTCTTTATGGAACAACATGTAGAGAACGTACTGAAGTCATATCAGCAGCGTCTTCATCGACGGATGCAGCTTGAGAACGAGATGACCAAAGTCGGGTTGTCCGAGGAGGCTGCTCGGCAAATGAGGAGGATGCTGACACAAAAAGAATCCAACTACATTCGGTTGAAAAGAGCCAAGATGGACAAGTGCATGTTTGAAAAGATCAAAACACTTGGTGTTGGGGCGTTTGGGGAGGTTGCGTTAGTGCGAAAGAAGGACGTAGCAACACTTTATGCAATGAAGACGTTACGAAAGAGTGATGTGTTAAAACGGAACCAGGTTGCTCATGTGAAAGCTGAACGTGATATTTTAGCGGAGGCTGACAATGAATGGGTAGTTAAACTGTATTACTCATTCCAAGATCGGGATCACCTGTACTTTGTGATGGATTATGTTCCAGGAGGAGACTTAATGGGACTGCTCATTAAGTTTGAGATTTTAGACGAACCTCTGGCAAGGTTCTATATTGCTGAGTTAGTTCTGGCAATAGAAAGTGTTCACAAAATGGGATTTATTCATAGAGACATCAAACCAGACAACATCCTAATTGATAAAGAGGGGCATATCAAATTGACTGATTTTGGTTTATGTACCGGATTTCGATGGACCCACAATTCCAAATACTATCAAAAAGGTGAGTTTTCTTTGATGAATTTGATATGTAGTTGTTTGGTGTGTTCTGGCCAGCAGAATGGGTGACTGAGTCATCATAAGTGATTTAATTAGTATTTGTAGAGTTGTATTCTTTGGATATAACTGCCCACTGTCATTGTGGATTTGGGGTTTTTTTGCTCCAATTATGTTTCTAGATCTAATAGCACCATAGCTGTGCTTGTGGATTTTACCAAGCGTGTAAACTTCTGGCCTTCGTCCACATTATGGAGCCACACTTGGGTTTAACTAGAACAATCTTTACTGAAAGAGGGCATTATACCAAACTCACTCAATGTCTCCACTCATTTACTCACAAACCCTCTCTACTGCCTAATAATCAGTCAGGTTATGTACTATATGGTGATTCCCACAGTAAATATCAGTAGTGGTCAGTGACCCTTGTTATGTCAAACAAACTATGGTGTCACAGTTCAAGTTGTTAGAAATGGTGGCATGCACAGACATATACTAAATGCAGGTTTTGCATTCATCAAGTGGTTTAAGAAATTAGTTAACCACCATTTCTGCCATTCATGAGGTCACACTCAACTGTGTCTGGACCTATGAGAACTGCATGCTTGTCATAAGAGGTTACATACAAGACTTGGTTATCCTAGTTGTATCAATTGTTGCTCATGATATCAATCACTGGGAAAGCTGGCCCTAACCTCATTATTTACAGATAGCCATGATGCAATTGGCATATTGCTTAGTGCAACCACACTTAGCAATATTCCAGGAATATGGCGTCAGTCTGTAAATAATCGAGGTAGACCAGTCAGTCTGGTAATCAACATCATGAACATCGATCTATGCAATTGACCTGTGTGGAGCCATGACAACAGTGAACTGAAGCAGGTGTATTTGACACAAATGTTACTCACGACAATGCTGACAGTGACAGTAGCGAGTGTATGGATTAGAATTTCTTTAATATGTATATCACTACATTTCAGTAGGTGTCTTTACCATTACCAAGCTTGTTATCCATACAATTGCAACTTCTTCATAACCCAACTTCTGAAGAAACCTATCATACAGATACTACATGTCACCAGATATACTACTCAAAAGAGGTTAAGGACTGACAGATTCTTGTCACAGTTATTGTGTCATGCCAACCTCTTAAATACCACCCAATACTGTGAAACCAGTACAGGTGTGACAATACAGAAAATCGTGATACAATATGTATTGTGATATCTTGGAATGATATGAATTGATTCGATGCACATCATGATATGCTCTCTTCAGTTATTTTCTTTAAAATCCATATTTTTATATGAAGTAACAGTGTATGTTTTGACATAACCGTCAGTTTCTAGTGATACATATACAAATACATATTAGGATACAAAAAAAAGTAGGAATATATTTATCGTCCAGTATAGTATCACGATTATTGATGCTACGAAATGTCGTCACAGCTCTAGAAGCCATAACCGCCATACTCATATGACTGTTACAGTTAAATACTAATGTGAAATAATAGGTGGTATGCACATACATGCACACACTTTGAAAAAAATGAAAATAATACATCTGTATCATTTTCAAAATCCATGATGTGAGAACTACACTTTTTATTTATTTTGGCCTGAGATCTTACTGACCACATTTTATCTGAGTAGCAAATGAATACTCAGACATAAGTGAAACGTGTAGTGTGGTATATGTGGTATATGTGTTAAAAGAAGACTTATCAATCATGATCTTGGTCGAGATCCATATTTTTGTTATTTGCATGCATTCACAAAACTTTATGTAGGAGTGTATAGTGAGTATGTGAATTATGTCCAGTGATAAAAAAAGGTGGTACCAGTGCCTGTTGACAAACATTCTGAAAATGAAACTACTAAATGGTGCATTTATTTATTCCTTTATGTTAGACTGAGTTGTATCCCAAACAGTTTCTGAAGGGTTTTAGGTGGCTAGCTAAACATGGTCATGAAAATACATTTGATATACATTTTGTGTTTTGTGTCAGTTGAAATTTTTAATGTGAATTCCAGTTGGGACAGCATTGTCAAAACATACTCAAGCCAGCATTGTCCTTACTAGATGTTGTATGTTGGAGAAGAGTGCTTGCACAGTTCTCCATTGTTCTGCTGCTGGCTATTGAAGGAAAGTCAGTATACAATGTTCAACAGTGTAGTACTAATAGCATGTAACACACCCTGCCACACAAACATCTAGTGTTATTAGGGATATTTGACATTATTACCCCTTGTGGATGTCATGACAGCCTTGTAGAGACAAGAGTTCACTTTAGGTCAATGACTGATGTGTGTCAACAGGTTCAGTTCCAATTAATAAGACAGCTAAAATGTTTCTTGTCTTGGCATATCTTGTTGGACCTCAAATTATACCTTCATTACAGACATTTAAAGGTCTTTCAAAGGTCATTGAAGAATCTGAGGTTATATCAGTTTTTTAGTAGATAAGATGCAGCTTGTTGATTGGCTTCATGGTTTACATTTTGAGTGAGTTGGGTTTTACACTGTTTTTAGCAATGTTTCAGCAATATCTGGCACGGGCATTAGAAATGGACTTCACACATTGTACCATGAGGGGAATCAAACCACTAGGCTACCCTACCGTCCCTTACATTTTGTCACCTTATGAACAATAGTAAGAGGTTCCACATAGTCACTCACTCACTCCACATACTCACTGTACTATGAAACCCTGAGTACACCATGTTTTCACTTACACCTCACTCTGCTTGCTAGTCCTTGGGATTCCTTTCACCGTCTCCAAAATTCAGTTTCATTTGAAATAGAATTATATTTTTATTATAGGAGCATTTTCCTGTATAAAATTTGTCATTCCATTTTTATGGGTTTTGTTAACATGTTCAGCATAGTTTTCTTACAAGTGTGTTGCTTGTGTTGTGTACAGTTGACTTAACACAATTGTTTCCTTGTTTGGTCATCCACAGTTGTAAATATAGAATCTCACCCAGGTGTCTTCTGATATCAAATATTTCAACACAAGCTGATTAAAGTTAAAGTATTTTTACATTAATCAATGAATGTTAATACCAGTATATTTGATATCACAGGATACGAGAGTAAGATTTTATTTATCATCCAGAATCATTCTTCATCAGTTTTGTCTGTAAAGTAATGAGTTTATTTGAACACGTAACTGCTGTTGTGGTCGTTGAATTGTGACATCAATAACTTTGTGATGTCATATCATTGTTAGCGTCTTCCTAGTGGTGTGTTTCTCAATTATAGATATCACTTGTAGATCTCACATAAGTGATCTCTACCATGGAAGTCAGTTTTGGATTATAAATATGTGGTTAGTTCCAAATACTTCAAATTAAAATGTACCCTGTTTGCTAGTAGGTGAAATTTAAATAGGATTGGATGGATACATGTGTGGATGAATGGACTTATGTCATCATTCACTGTAGTTCATAATATCATCCACTTGCTGGCCTGGTATATACACAGGTTATTTACAGACCAATTTGATATAGGTGGACTATGGCTGCAGTGTTGGAAAAAGTCTCTTCTGATATCTTTCTTTATCATATCCAAGTCAGTTCAAAGTTTATCTCAGTATTTGTGTTGTGGCCTTCAATGCCTTTTGATAATTAGACAAGTCCAACATGCAGTAGCAAGTTATCCAATGAAGGTTGTTCATATGTGTATTAGTGACTCGTAGACACAGACACCAGAAACAGACGAACGTGACTCCATTCACAGTTGTTTCCCACAGGAGCATATGCAGTTGCAGTGATTAATTTAGTAAACAGTACCTCCACTGTTCATGAAAAACAAGAAGCATGAAACCAGATGCATGTTCCTCTCAACTCTAGCTGACTTGAACGTGGGCTGTGTGAACTCCTGTCATGGATGGGCCTTTGCTGTTTGTCAGCACTGACCTCGTCTTCAAAGCAGTTGATCTGATGAGCATATGTTTATTTCAGTAATAATATGTTACATATCAATGTGTTTTCTTATCTCTTTGGTAGGATTGCCGGAATTTGAAGGTCAAGGTCACAGCCTGTTCAAATAACTTGAAATATTATCATCAGATATTGACTAAACTAGATGTACATGGTCATGTTTTAGGGTAGATTTTTGTGAAAGGTCATGGTTGCTTGATTCATGATCATGAAATATTCATGAATAATATCTGAATAATGGTTCAGTTCTGTAACGCTTGTGTACACTCATTTAGTTTCCTTGAATGATTGATTTATTGCTGCAATATATAGCTTTTGTAAACCTTTGTTGAGTCTCATTCATGAAAATGCAAGCATCACTTGTGATTGTGTTAATATGTATTTACTGAAATGAAATGACTTCATTTTAATGTTTTCATTTGTGTTATTTCAAAATAAAGTCTTGATCTTAAATAATGAATAATTATGGGATTGATAAGAATGAAAACCCCAAACCTGCTTTTATTTCTGAGGATTAGTATTTAAATCATCTGTGTTGAGCAAAGATATTCTGTGTCAAATTTGACCTCAGGTCATAAGGTCAAGTCATGATTTCAAAATGGAAAGTTAGCAGTATGTTAACAGGTTATGCTTGCTTGTTTGTTTGCCTGAAGTCAGTTTCCATTTCTGAAAGGAGTACTCATGTTAAACTGGTGGAGCATGCCAGAGGGCAGAGGAAGGCAGTGGAGATCACTGCACACAAGACTTATCATTTATGTCATGACTGATAGAGCAAGATTGTATTCTGTGTAGATTTTTTAGTCTTGTAAGCTATGTTGTTTATGATTATCTCACCAGCAGTGATTTCTCTTTGTAGGATGTGACAACAAACCTTTCCATATCACCATGCAAACAAATTCCAAGTTCCGCACATCATCTAATTATTAATTCATTCTGACTTACGCCCTGATATGTTTGAATACAGCTAACCATTTGGAAGAGGAATATCAAACTGTGTGAATGGTTTGAATATATATATAGGAGTTGACTGGCCCACACACTCTGGCTGTGACCTCTGGGGTATAACACTTATTTCATCTTAAACATAGGAAATCTAAAATCTGATGATTCTTTATAACTTAACGCAAGCTAAAAGGAACATTTTGGTATAGCTCTATCAAGCGAGGATCAGTATTAGCATCTACAGTGAAATGTAGTATTCTTTGTCATATAGATGTTGTCTATTCATAAACATGCCATCTGTCATTTCTGTTCATCATACCAGCCTCTAAATACAACTCAAAGAAGTTGACACAAGTATTTCAACCTTTGGAAACAAATATTTATGCCACTCAGCCAAAACAATGTTTTACATTTGCAACCATACAATATGCAACCATTAGCATGGTTAACATAGCAGGAAAATACGTTTGAAAATATTTGAGAAAGATGGAAGATCAGTCTATGTTGGGACTTCGGTGTTATTTTTGGTGATCCCAATAAATGTTTATTCCTTACAATTTTCACTCAGTTTCTTTAGTGATTGTAGCGAGGGACAATAAAGAAAAATTCTGCGTACATTGTCATACAAGGCGATAAGTACAAGGTCATTGCACACATGAATCTAAGTTAACTATATATGAAGGCTCACAAGGCCTTGGTAAGAGGTATGTGTTGCTACTAAATAGGGCTGTTTGATTGTCTTACATTCCATCAGTGGGCCTGGTATTTACATGCACTACACTGTATAGCTGTCCACACTGGGTCAAGTATTGTCACAGGGCTGTAACACGAGCAATGTGGGTCAGCTGTAACTGCTGGAGGTCATGCTGACTTTGTTCATAAAGATAAACTCACACCTCAGTACATTGTTTCGTTGCTATATATACGTAGGGATTAAGGTACTGTAAACTTACAAGGGTTCATGTTTCCTGGTATTTCGGAAACCAAGAGGGAGTCATGCCAGACCAGAAATAGTGTGTGGTGTAAGGGAGATAACTCTAGTATTTTTTTAATGTATTAGTGGACTTTTAGTGCAGTATTGGCGTTAAAGTTGTCAGGAACTGTTACATTCAACATGTATTTAACACTTTATTACTTTATATTTTGTGATTAATTTGAGTAGCCGTTGTGTATGTTTGTTTAATTAAAATGATTTCACCAAAGTTGGTAAGAGAAGTTACAGCACTCAAAAGCCTTATATGGACTCTGAATTGTTTATAGAATTAAAGTGATTGCATTTTCAAAATATATCAAAGTACCATAAGGTTCAGTGAAAATGAACAGCCATCAAGATGATATGATTTCACTGGCATTTTGTTCATGCAACATCCTGTGTGATGTGATTTATTTTGTACTTTAGCACAATGTGCTACAATCTGCTTGGAGTTCAGTCATTAGGCGTCACAGGAAACACGTGATTTATAGGTGTGAGACCAGGTATACCCCATTTAAGGTTTAAATGGCTTCATAAACCTACCTAATGGCTTGTGGATTTCGTCAGAGTTGTAAGATCTAAGACCTGCATATCGTCTGGCCACTTCCCACATTGACACAGTGTGATGTACTGGAATACTGCTTGACAGTAGCTTCAAACCCAGCGTACTCACTCATTCAAGCCATCTATATGCATGTAAGGCCATACTTCACTTTACTGTTCGCTCGCTTTCATAGACCTCAGTTTTCATCAACAAGTTACTCATTGTAAGAGTAAAAAATCACTTTTGAGTCATTGCTTTATCACATGGATATCTGACGAGGTGGTGAGGTCACTTGGTGGATGAAGTGCTTGCTCATCATATCAAAGAACTGGGTGCGATTGCCCACATGGGGACAATGTGTGAAGCCTATTTCATATTGTGGTATGTTGCTAAAAGCTGCTGAAGAAAATAGAAATTCCAGACCTGACCAATGTCCTCCTTGTTTCAGATGGCACTCACGCACGCCAGGATTCAATGGAAGTAACATGTAACCTAGACGAGCGGTGCAGGTGTGAAATACTCAAACCATTAGAACGACGTCGGCAACGTGCAAGGCAGCGTTGTCTCGCTCACTCACTGGTCGGAACACCAAATTACATTGCGCCAGAGGTCTTGCTTCGACAAGGTAATGAAGGGAGACAAACAATATTTCAAGATTCTCTTCATGGAATAACCATGGCAATTATAATGAAAATTTTGCTTGATAAAATATAATCATGTGTTTTGAAGGTGACTTTCATGTATTGATCATTGTTATATATTAATATCCAGTATCTGGTAATCAGGGCAACTTCAACCATGTGATAATACTGTTATTCACTACTGCTATTGTTTCAGGTTATACCTCATGCTGTGATTGGTGGAGCGTTGGGGTGATCCTGTTCGAAATGCTTGTGGGTCATCCCCCTTTCTACGCCGCCACACCAGCAGAGACACAGTATAAGGTAACAGAGCTTCTACAATTACTCAATACAAAAAATATCCATTAGGTGTTTGATGTGATTATTTATTGCATTTTGACCATGAATACTTACAAGCAGTTCTTCATAAACACATATTTTGGGGGTCAGATATGAAGCTTTGTCAACTTAACTGTACAAAGTCAGCAGTTGGTTTGGTAATCTCTGTAGGAATTCTTAGCAATCAAATTGTGGCAAAATGTACTGTTTCCTGGAACATTAGCAGATCATGTCAAAATACAACTGAAGTGTTTCAGTAGAGTGTATTTTTGTCCAGTTAATTATATTTTTATTATAATGAAGTGTTTGAAAATCCTCTGTATTAGAATGATCCATAGTTTCATAGTCAGATTAATATCTTGCAATGCATATTAATCATATTAGCTTTGCATGTGTCAAGTCAGTGTTACAGCACCAATGTTGAATATCAAGAAACTCATCACTAACGTTGACTTGTTCCAGGTTATAAACTGGGCTGAGACATTGAAGATTCCTCCAGAATCTAATTTGTCAAGCGCAGCCAGCAACCTTATTCTGCGTCTTTGCTGTGGCCCTGAGGAGCGACTTGGACGGAACGGGGCCTTGGAAGTCAAGAAACACCCTTTCTTCTCTGATATCAACTATGAAGGCCTCCGTCAGTCACCAGCACCGTTCGTTCCAACTATCAGATATGCAACAGACACTTCCAACTTTGATCCTGTTGATCCCGAGAAACTTCGGAATAGTGACTCCGAAGATGCAAAGAGAGTGGACTCAAAATATGAAAATGGAAAACATCCTGAACATGCATTCTTCGAGTTTACATTCAGACGTTTTTTTGATGATGGAGGACATCCGTGTCCCCTCATGAATCCTGATGCAGAGTCCAACTCTCCTGTATATGTTTAGCGTCAGCTAAACTTTCTCGTCTTAACCTAATTGTGATAACTAACAAGACTGACCAAGTGCCTGACTGAGATTCAACATGGCCACTCACAGCAGACGCAAGGAATACTGAAGAAAATGTGATATGAACATATGTCGCTGAAGACATAAGCCACTGAACAGGACTTAACTAGCTACGACACAAACCCGACAAAGACTGTAACCCGTATGATGACAAACGTCCAACTTTCGATGCTGCTGTCCGTGACGCAGCTCTGATGAAAGTAACGCCCTACTTTGAATGCCATCTCCTGCAGAGTATACTAACCTCTCTGCTGTGGACTCCTTGCAACGTCGAGCAACGACCAAGCAGAGAGGGAACTACCTTGGTGCAAACTTCAAAGAAGATATTCATGCAAAAAAAAAAACAGAAAAAAAAGTTAAAACCTGTTCAGTGTGTCGTCTTGCTGTGAGTGGTTCAGTGATATCTTTCCATAAAATGGAAATGTCCACCAATTGACAGGCTAGGGGGCGTGGCTTCCCTTGCCTGTCTGGTGAGTCTGCCTGTTGGGCAGGCAACTGTTAAGCTTCTATTAGTGATATTTGTTATGCAGGTCTTGTTAGAGAGTGACTTGATGGACCTAATGTCTGATTGTACATAGCAGGGCTGAGTGGGGAGCAGTGTGAACCTCAGAATGAGTGCATCATTGTGTTATCGCGCTACAGCTAGATATAAGTTGCCGCCTCATCCTGTCCTCGAAAAACCATCTTGACATTCCTTTGCAACAACTTGAGCTTCCGAGTGTGCCTTCTTCACCCTGTAACTCTTTCAGCGACAAGTCTCTTGTCAGTAAGGACAAATTATATTTCAACATGAGAAATGATTGCTGAAAGAGTTTAATTATTTTTTTATTAAATGCTTTTTCCAGAATTGGACAGATGAGAGTATTATCTGCATGTACCATTTGTCATACCGTCCAAGTGTTAATATTTTTTTTATCCTATAGTTTTTTCCGCGGATCATGTTTGTAAACCTCCCTTAACTAACGTCCAAATTTGCTGATTCTCAAGTTTTTGTAAAGGAAGTTCAATTTCTTGGTGTACATAATCAGCATCGTCATATTATATATCATGCTCTGCACAGGCTGGAAATGTGCAGAAGTGCTCTTTTTGTACAGAATGTTAGAAGCCCAATCTGCTGCATATCTGCCTGTGTGTGCTGGCATGCCGAAGTGTTTGTGTATGTGGCCAGCCTCTGTATGCCAACACAGCTGTGTAAGCCATCAGTAGACACATCTGTGTATGCCGTCTGCCAACACAGCTGTGTAAGCCATTAGTAAACACATCTGTGTATGCTGTCTGCCAACACAGCTGTGTAAGCCATCAGTAGACACATCTGTGCATGCTGTCTGCTTCATGTGCATGCTGTCTGCTTACACATGTAAGACGTCTGCTACATGTGTTTGCATTCAGCCTACACCCCTGTGTTCTGTGTCTGCATACAGCCTGTGTATGTCGTCTGCCTACATGCGTGTGCTTATTAGCTTGTACAGAGGTGGGCAGGGCACGCCAACAAGTATGTTAATATGTACATAGTCCGGCTGTGTGTCTGCCTGGCTGTAGTACTGTATAAAGTGATGGGGAGTAGCCATGGCTACACTGTACAGAGCAGTGAAGAAGGGATCTGTAAGAAAAGGCAATATTCTTCAATAAAATGTTATTAAACAGTACAGTGTTGTTTTTAATGTTCGTGATGAGAGAAGGATCTGGAAGCTGGAGAGGACAAACACACTGCAACAAGTGATTCACAAATTGTAATTATTTACTGTAAACACGCACTAGAGGAGGTTAAAACTGTCGTTGCACTTCACAATCAAATGGAACATTAGTCAAAGTGAAACAGAACTCATGATTAGAAATGTCTTGAGCAATGCATGGGGTAACATTTGATGCTAAACAAATTGATACTATGTCAAAATGGCGTACATGTATTTGAACTGGATGGTGTTTACAATATAGATGACATTGGAATAAGCTGACACATGACTAGGTCATCTATACTTTTTACATTTGTTAAAGACCACTTTTAAAAATGACTTTTCATCCTTGGCAAATTTTGAGTAGTATTGTTTGTAACCTACTTAATGAAAGTAGAAAACAGCATTGGTGTCAGATTTTCAAATACACAAAGTTTTAGCAAAATAACATTTCTGTTAGAATGATCTCATCATCCAATAACCTGAACGATTGGTTCATGACCTGACGCAACATTTATATGACTAGAAGATGTACTGGAAAGAGGGACCATGGATTCATCTAATCTATATTTTCAAAGAGTGAGTTCGTAGCATTTATGCTGCTTTTAACAATACTCCAGCAACATCACGATGGGGAACACTAGAAATGGGCTTCACACATTGTACCCATTTGGGGATTCGAACCTGGGTCTTCATATTGTCAAAGACGACAACACAACGATCATGGTCATGTGCAAGATTTATTTATATTTCCCTCTCAAGAGATACAGCCAAAAGCTTTTTTGACCATGTTCTGTGAGCTTCCTTGTATTAATCAGTCCATTATCTGATGGCAGAACACTTTATACAGTGGATATTTTCAAGAAATGAAGCAGTTACAGATGCAAGAGGAGAATAATGCACAGAAAGCACAATGATTATGATATATTTTCATGATGGATTTAGTGAAGAAGATTATTCTACTATATATAATCGTTTGTTTAGGAACACAATCCCATGCTAACACGTCATTTTTGCTACTCATATCCTGTGTGTATCAGTATCTGTACTCATCAGTTCCTTCTAATTTCATTATCCAACATACTGTCTTCTTGAAACATCTATTTTCAAAATACTGAACTTTCAGCAATGTTCCAGATAGCTCAGTTGTCAAATGTATGCTTGGCTGTTATACATTTTAAGTGTAAATGAAACGAAATCCGAATATTATAAAAGTCTAAACATATTCTTTAGTGGTCTGCAACCTGTCAGTGTCTAGGGTTATCTGTTCGTGGCCATCGACAAATATGGGATAATATGTATTTACATCATTTTCCTAACTTGTCAATGGTTAAATAAGTACTCAGCGTGAAAATTTGTTTACTATTGGTCAAACTGCGCAAGAAATCCGAAACAGCACTGAGGGATTTAATTTTGTAGGTCAAACAGAAGGTCGTCTTGTGACCCGGAAGCAGTCGTTTGACCTCCGAAACGTAAAATGCGAGGAGTCTAATGCAAGCTTTGGCTTAAATATCAAAGGACTCCTCATCACTGAGCATCTGTCAGAATGGGACGTGCAGTTTCGAAGATGTCGAGGCCGTTGAAGAATTTCAACGTTGAGAACAGGGCTCACAGGGCTTTAGACAAACAAACAGATCAACCCAAAATGGCACCCCGGTATCCTTCATCTGCTCAATTACTGGACAAGTTTGCGGATGGTTTGTATCTGCGTCACGCATTTAGCCTTGTTTGCTACGTTACGGTTGCAAGTGCTGCTATGTCATTATGTTGATATCTTATCTCGGTATGTCTAAATTTGGTAAATTTAAGTAGGTCTATAATAGCAATTTGAGCAATTAAAAGCGAAGTATGAACCGAATGAACTGCAGTAGGATAAGGACTGTTAGGTTAAAACTCTATCACCTCCCAAAGAAATGACAACTGCTGAAGAAAAGGTTTGTAAATATTTTGCATATGTATCATCATTCCATAAAAATGTGATTAATGTCACTGTGTCTTTATGACTCTTTATAAGTGGCAGGCACTACCTAGTCTTTATAAAATTTATCACAGTTCAAGTACATCTTCATTTTTCAAGAAACAGTCCATAGCAGCATTGTTGAAATAGATGCAGAAGCATCCAACAGCTGGCAGCGAATCAATAGGCCTACACGCATGGTTCACCCAACAATAATCTAATCTTCCAATAGAGTTACATGCTGATTTTGCACCAGTGTTCAGTAGCTTGGTGATAAAGCATACTAAAGAATATTGTAGAATTGTGAATGCACCAAACCTTCTATCTTTAATGTCTCCACACAGCAGATGACATTTTTCTAGAGACATGAACTAATGATTTTCAGACCATCCTGAATACCTGACAGCTCAGAAAACCAAGTATGGCAAGCTGGTTGACAACATGAGGAAGTTGCAGTTAGACTCCCATGGACCTCCCCCAGAGGTAGGCACACACCCATCAATATTCATGCTTCAGGCACAAGTCAGCAGTCACAAATCAGATTTAGGAAACTGGTTGTTAAGTTTATCTTGTCTATTTTCCAGAACAGTAACATGATTGATTATTTACAGGCTGCTACCATATAGGTAGAATATTTGCTGAGTGTGGTGTTATGGAACTACCCACTAACCAATGATGAAGTTAGTGCTCACTATTTTGTTGATCAAAATGAATTTGGAGACTAAGTCGTAATTATTTTTTATTATTATTAAGTCTTAACTGTTTTTGCAAGATCGGTTAATAATACATCTGCTACAATGGAAAGAGAAAGGAACTCAATGTATGTCTTTCGATTTTTCGCTCATAATTCTGACCTAATTAAAGGATTCTTAAAAAGGCTAAACACTATGCATTTTTATTACATAATATCATTCAAACATAGATATATATCACATTTGCACCATCCATTTATGAAAAAAGTTCTAAAAGTTATGCACCAGAATGAAAACCACTTTAGCGGTCATCTGTGTGTGTGATGTCATACCTGAGAGTCCGTTCAGTGTGTTAACATTTCATTAGCGTGTGCGCCATCAAGTTGAAAGTGACACGAAGTACAATATTTTGAATAACACGTTGTTGTGGTTATGTATTGGAAACTGACAACTGCACTTCAAGTTTTGATGATTATCCATTTGTGTAAATAACACGGGTATGCATTTCCTGAGAAATTCTGTTTGACATAAAGAAAGGCATAGATTGTTTACTGTCGTCATGCAGATTTTGTGAACCCCTCCACGAACAGTCATCTGTGTTTGTTACATTTCTTGAAGAAATGCCATGAAAGACCACAGTGCTGGTGAAATATGGATACGGAGAGCCAAATCTTTGTATGGATGCTGTATATGAGGCGTTCCTTCCAATAATCTAAACAAACAAGTGGCTTGCATACTGGTCTGAAGTAGTCTATTCAAAACATAGTCAGGATCAACTGGTGGAATCGTCATCAGTATACATGTTGGTCTTGCTGCCAGAAATACTTTCAAACTGAAAAGGTTGTATGTATGTGATCTTATCTGTATGTCATCCAAATAAAGGTTTGACTTCATGGATTGATATATTTGCTAAACTCGAAGCAGGCTTCTGTAAGCGAACATGTTTGGTACCACTGTACTTTCCATGTGTTGATATAGCAACTCTTGGGTATGATGTCATGCGATCAAATGACCGGCTACCTCATGAAAATCTTAAATGGCGAAATGCTTTCAATGGAGGGGCGTTTTAGATTCGCAATAGAAGCTGTATAATGAAATATTGCTGTTTATACCTGATTTTTTGTGTATGTCATATGTATCTAGGTGATCAGTGTGTAGTGGAGACCTTTTTAAAAATCCTTTAGTCTATTATTATGTTTTTATGCACTTTGGAATTTCCATTTAAAACTTCAAGGAGTTTTTAGTGCATTTGAAAAATTACTGTAGTAGCAAAGCATTATGTTAATTCCCTATGTCATAAATATGTAAATAATATCTTACAATAAATACCAATAGTGAAAGGGTTTGTGAAACGAACTGCTTTATGTTTTCTGTCTCTCATCACCGTCTCTCATCAAGTGTCTATGGTGACACTTACACCATAAATGACATGGATTCAGTTCAGTGTCACAACAAATGAATGAAAACGAACAAAACCAAGTATTCTAAACTACATCCAACATTTCTTTTGTCTGTATGTTTGGGTCAAAGAATTGTCATAACACCAGGGTATGTAATTTCCAGCCATTTCAGTCAGGCTACAGGGCCAGTTAGATGTAAAACTTGCCAGCCCTTACCTAAATTTACCTGCCCAACAACATACTTATATACATGTCTGAATTTCAACCTGACTATCGGGCAGGTGAATTTGAGAATCTGTCAGTCCATGTTGAAAATAAACCACCCCAGGCTGTCAGGCACCCAGGTATTTAACACCTTACACACGCGTATCATGTCACACTTAGTTAAATAGGAGCAGAGAGACCTTGGTGACAGTGTTAGTACTGTTACACACTAGATATTGGACAGTGCCTCTTTAAACCATACCCACGTATTCAATAAGATCTAGTCCAGTGGTTATCGAGTGCTGAGTTTGAGTAATGTATCTAAGTAAGTACCTGTACATAAAATTCACAGGCATATTGTGAAGCTTTTGCCAGCCCACTATGATGCCATGTCTTGTTTTCATGGTACATTGTACTTATGTATATTGGCTGAAAAATTAACACAGTTCTTATCATTTAAATGTTTGTTGTTCTTAAATGAAGGGCCTTCTCCTTTTTCCTCTAACATCTGCATCTATGAGCTGCTAGATCTTTCAGATGAATTATCACTTGTGATAAACCATTGACAAACATTGCCGATTAACAACCACTCAGTGTCGCACATTGATGGTGTCAGCAGATAAGATGTTTACTGTGAAAATAAGAGACGTAACCATAGCAATATTTTCTTGACACTTACACCAATGAATTAACGATATGGCTTTGTGAATTCAAGTGTGCTATATATATATTTGAAAATACAAATGTTCTTTGTGATGTGTTTTTTTTAGATCAAATCAAAACCCCGCTCCATGCCTGAAAGGAGAGACAAGTTGGAGGACCCAGAGTTTGGTTTTCTTGAACCGGAGAGAATTCCTGAAGGGCGGACATCTATACGGCATGCAATGCAGTTCATCACTGAGCATCAGACAGCTCCGCAGAATTACACCTCATCTCATATTGCACGTGAATACAAGCTGGATGAAGCACACGTACAACAAATACTTAAATACTTTCAGACTTTCCATATGCATTTGCCTAAATCTTTGCTGGACAAGCATCCTCGTTTGTTGCATAGCATGGGTAAGAGGGAGCCTGTTCAGATAAAAGGTGGAGACAGTACAATGTTGAATGCATCTTCGGAGGCGGATGGCACCAAAGTATAATAGTGGTTGTGTGTAGTAATAGTGTGTGAATCTGAAGAGTATGCTCCCTGGGATATGGTGAAAACAGGCAGAACTCATCCCATGATTGTGTTTGATTTTCAGAAAATAAAATAGTGGCCATTCTTTGGTTCTCCGATTTGTGGTAAACAATGATGCTAAACAGTGATAGCTTGTGGGTGGGTGGTCAAGATAGTTCATTGATAGAGAGATCAAAATTAACACTGTTCTCAGGAATTTGTGGAAGCTGTGTTGGTTGTGTACCTTTTAATGCCTAATGCATGGATAAGTACACTGTATGCTTATGACTTTCCCCATGCTGTCATTGACATATTTAGTCTTTCCTACATCAGTTGATGCGAACTAGATATAAATGACAGGTTTGTCTCCAGAATGTTACCCTTTCACTTTTATAGCTGAAACTGCGCCAGTGTGAAGTTAAATTTTAACCTCGTCAAAAAAGTTACAACAACCCAAATCGGGTTACTGTGAAACTGATATGTTCTCCCAGTTCCCATCAGGTGATATTTCTACTGCCAGTCAGTGTGAATGCTTCTTGTTACAAGAAGTGGTTAATCTTAATCAGGGTCAAGATTGCCCCAGCTGTCCAAGACACAGAAATTCCATGTGCAGTTTTCTCCTGTAAGAACAAGCATCATCGAAATGTTTCCAATCCTGGATTTTTAAGCACTATTCCTGCGCTTGTTTTTTTCACTGAAGTGGTACCTATCTGAGATCTGCATCACTTCTGGTTTTCCTCTGACATGCTGCCATACAACTGGAATATCGTCCCTGGCAGCACACACAATCACATTACTAAAAACAAAACAAAGTATGTGAGGAGGCAATCCAAGAGATTTTCACAATTGCCCCCAAAAGATATTTCAATTCACTATCAATTGCATAAATAAAAAACAAACAGTTGTATTTCTTATATATTTATTTTCACCTGTTGTGACATAGTTGCCTACAGATGCTCTATACCTTCTGCTCTGCCATATAATAATGGTTATCACATACACAAGTGACAAGTGACACCACCGTTGCAGAATGCCTGAGCATCATACAAGGGAGGTAACTCCATGCTACCAATGAGGACAATGGACTAAGGGTGATTACGCTATAATGTTATGTTGGACAGATGTCTGACCCAGGTCCTCTGGTGGCTTGAAGACTGAACCAGAGCATTCTGGAGATGTACAGTTAAAGCAGCACTGGCTAACTCCACAGCTGATTTGGACACAATATCAAGCAGGAGCCTGAGACGCTACTAGGACATTAAGTACTGATACACCTTGGGCCTACTGGACCAGTTGTAGGATTATTTCCTGAAATTGAGACTGGTAATACTGCATCAGGATCGTGTAGGTTCAGAACAATTAATGACCTTGATGGTCTGAACACACAGGAGCTGTGCTAATGGACCCAAGGCATATATTATTAAATACAAAGACCAGGTCTAAGACATCAAGTACTAGTGAAGACCGATTTCTGTGAAAAAGTTACAAAACACAAGTTCCCAATATAAGAATTTCTATGAAGGTTCAAAGACTATTGGGAATAATTTTGTCCTACAAGACAGCTTAAGCTTATATAAATGTTGGATAGAAAGGTTGTCTACATACGTTCAATGACATTTACAATGGAGATATAATACATCCTTGGCCAAGCGATGAAGTAATCAGCATTCACCTGAATAATTTCTATGATAATAGAAGCCCCACAGTGGATTGTCTTTCAAAACCGTTCCAACCTGTGGCCATGATATGCTTACCATGTTTCTCCTGAACAGACAAACCTCACTGAAGTAAAAACAAAGAAAAGGACAATGTGTCCTGAGAATTGACAGCATACAGAGTCTCATTAAAGTCACATCTTAGAGCTCCCTACTGCTCCAGTAGAAACACTGTAGCTAGAATGAGCACAAAGATCTGATTTCTTTTTGAGATTTCAAAATTCCAGCGACATGAAAACTAATGGTTATACCACAATAGATCTTCAACAGTCCTAAAGATCAAAACACAGTCAGGTCATCCCTGAGACGGATAGTTACATGAAACAAATGACATGAAGCAAGCTAATGCCATACAGTAATGCCTAGTGGAATCTCTGCCATGCACTGATACTCTAAGACAATCCAGGATCCCACAATCTGGTGTAGACAGACAATAACAACAATGTGCCTCCAAGAATCACCCTTGCCATATAGAACTATGATATGATCTTCTATTTAACTAGTACAAGAAGTACCCTAATTCATGATTGTTAAATAGGAGCTGATATTAGTATTATTGTAGATAATTTATGACATATAAAGTGTAGCAGACACACACAACACTACACTTGAGTGGCACTATATGCAAAATACAACAATCCACAGGCCTCACAAGTGAAGAATACAGAGCTTTACTACTAAATCTTTAATGCAGAAACATTGTAGGTTTAACATGAACTTATCCATATACATATATATATATATCAATCACTGTATGGCATACAGATTGATCAAACCTTCAGCTGATCATAAAAATTCATGAACTATGTATTGGTTCTGATGAAATATCTTCCCATAAATATCTGAAAGAAATTCAGTTTTAGCAAAACTACACAATACAATATTACGCATATTATATACTCAAAATTTGCAAAGGACAAAAGTGTTATTTCCTTGTCAAATGTTGAGCAGTATATATCCATACTGCAACCACTACATAAAAGATGGTGCTGTGTGTGCCGTCACTATGGTGTCTCTTATAAATTACGCTTCCTTCAGTTACTCTGTGCATGAATAACAACTGACATTCTGATGACCGGAACAAGAATACATTAACAGCAGGCAAAATGTCCCTTCTAACAATCACAGAGGAGAAACGTGTAATAACAACAAAAACAACATAATGATCCTGCAAGGAGAACAGGTGCCCTGATTGGCTGGCCATGTAAGTAGTTGGTAGCAATACTCTGGCTAAATAGTTATGTAGGATGAGAGCAACCGTTCTGGACAATATATATAACGTAATCTAGGACACTATTCTCGTTAACACTTACTAGGAGGTATTTGATAACGTGATCAAATAATAATTGGTATCAGTTAGGTCAAGTATATGATGGAGAAGTTACCCTAAGATTAATATTGTTGATAATTTAAATCTTTGAGAATATCTTGTATGAGTTACTCACAACCCTTTATCCATGCTTGTATAAGCATAGATATCTTCATCTGACGTAAGGTAGTAAGGTTTCTGTCATAAATGTCTGGTCTAAGACAGGGTCCTCTCATTTCATTGGTTTACAATATTATACAATAATCTCAAAATGACATATATACATAACTCTGGATAGAGTTCATTCTAAGTTGGCCATAAACATATGCATATGGTTACTGCTCTAACTTGGGCAGATCTACATTATTTAAGACTAAAATAAAATTAACAAAATCATGCAATTTATTCCATATTTTAAAATATATTTTACAAAAAAGCAAAAGCTGTGTGAACTATTGCTTAAAACAACCATGATACAGAAACATCAACAGAAGTAAGTGGAGCTTGCATACAGGGGGATACAAGAACTCCTCACATCAACAGAGGCAATAAACAGTGCATGGAGTTTGCATGGTGATGCAGGAACCTCCCATGTCAATGATAAGTGTTTGGGAGTCTGCATTATAACCTATGACAACACCCCTCATTCGGTAAGACACAGGACTAGTGAATGTCTTCTGCAGGCCTTATGAAGTCCTTTGATTATAAAACAAACATCTTTGAAGATAATGAAATGCATTTTCAGGGTGATTAAATAAATCAACTTGTGTGGCCTCAACAACTCAAGGCTGATACTCGTGATATCTGTTCATTCATGGGATGATAAATGAATGTGAATTGAACAATTGAATAGTTTAGCCTATGTATATTTGTGTATACCTCCTGCAGATAGTGCTGAATGACACATGCTAGTTCAATGTTGGTACATGCGTCGACAGTGATGGTTCACATGTTCACTAGACACCTGGTTACATAGAATGTTATAAACCATCACTGCTGCTGAACACATGGTATCCGCGCACATGTGGTAATTTCGCAGCTGACATTGGAAAAAAAATGACATATCACACACATCTCAAGACAGTCACATTTCTTCTACATACCCACTATGGTGCCTTGCTTCAATGGCACCTTCTCAACTGTTTCTTATGGTCTAGCAGGAAAAGGGGAGACAACTCCTAAGCAGGACTACACACAAAAGCTAGTCCATCACTTACATACATAAGTACTGACAGTTTTGTTTTGACAGCCTCTATACATGAAAACATATATATTAATATATATACACAGAAATTAATATAATTGCCATCTTTGATTGATGATAATTTTTGATAAACTGTGCATGAAAGAGGATGACGTTTCAACTTTTTATGTACTAAACATGTATGACGTTTGGTTACTCAACTGTGCAACAAAGTGTTATATTTGGCATTGATATTGTGGAAAAGTTTCTTTAAGTTAGAATTGTTTGCATTACAACAAAAGAGATCTTACAGTTTTCACTCCAGAAATTAATTAAATATCTCAATGTAAAAACATTCAGATTCCCTGAACTGGTCATTACACAATAACCAACATTTACAATTACAGGTTTTGCCTACATGTTGTGCTGCTTGGCTAGTGACTGTATCGTGCATAAAATACAGGGGTGTCATGACAGTTCCCAGAAAACACATCTGTCCTTGTATATTGATACTTGACATTTGTGACGAATCAAAAGTACCATAGTGAAAAGCAACTTGAGAAGTTTGATGTAAAAAAATTATACAATCACACAAAATTGACCATATGTTACATAGAGGTTTGAAATAGCTCTGTACTAATCATCAAAAGGATAATTATAGCCAGACAGTCCAAATGTGTGCATGAAAGCATTATACTGTTACTTCACACTGTATAATGAGGTAAATATAATGGCTACATATCTAAAGCCGAATGTTGCGTTAGATCATGTCTGTTCTGCAAGCGTATCATGACACCCCTAGTACAGAACGTGTAGAGTGTGTCACAGATACCACAGTTGACCATGCTTCAAATGTTGACTAGTTACCCGCCTACCTATACAATGTATCCTCATAACTGTACACTATGTTGGGCAAAAGAGGGGTGGGAACTGGACTCAGAGCCATCTAGTGTACACTTCTAGGCCGTCACACTACTTGAGATAGTCATAGTAGGCCAAGGATATTATCTTTGCAACATCCACCAATATGTACATAAGTTCACAGTCTATGTCATTTGTACAACAAATATGTTCATCTTCTGGTCTGTTGTCAACCTGAAAATAAAAGAAATAATCAGTAAGAAGTATGAAGAAGAACAGTCTTTAAACTCAATCAGCTTGAATAAACCATGAGCCAAGAATATGGTGCAAAAGTCAACAAACATGATCAGATCAAATAAGGATTTGAACTCACAATCAGAGACCTCTGGCACACATAAGGAAGGGTTGGTTGCTTTGTTGCTTGATGCCGCACTCAGCAATATTCCAGCTATATGGTAGGGGTCTGATCCAGACAATTGAGTCTGGACCAGACAATCAAGTGATCAACAACATGAGCATCGATATGTATATGTACTTGGGATATAATGATACATTCCACCAGTCAGCAAGCTTGAATACCCAATCCTGCATAGTTGCACACCTCAAGAAATGCAACTTTGGAATGTGAAGTGAAGCACCTTTCATCAACGGAGATAACAATAGCCCTCTTAACACTGTGACGACATGAAATGGAAATAGTGTTACAATAATAAAACAAAATATTTATGAATTTAAGTGCACCTTGTATTCACTACTCGACATACATTACTGATAAGAAACATTGAATAAAGGTAAAGTTCAATCTGCAGAAACTGAATGCAGTGATCAAGAACTGTATCTTCTCATATCCTCAAAGATCAGTTCCTACCAGACTTAATATCTTTATTGTTTACCTTGAGACAAGCAAGCTGGGCCTCACAATGCCCCAAATGGATCATTCATATTGTTGGATTGTGGCATGGGTGGGCGTGGCTGCTGAAATCCCATTGGCTGCATCCCTGTCCCATACATCTGTGGCCTCTGTCCCATGCCCATGTTCATACCCATCATCTGAGGCTGCTGCCCCATGCCCTGAAACAGCCAGCATGTTAACTGGTGGTACACTGATATACTGGACGTAGTCACCATGAAGCATATACTCGACTGTAAGCCTCTCTGGTGCCTTTACTACACATAGTGACTGAGTGTGTGAGTAAGCATGGGTTTACTCCCCTTATAGCAATATTCACGTAATGTTACGATGGGGGACACCAGAAATGTGCCACTGGCCATAGAGTGACATGAATGCACATGCTTGACAATAAGACTTAAGGGTGGCTAGGCTATAGACAGAATGTCTTGGTGAAACATGTCCTTGACAAATACTAGTAGTTAAACCTTGCCAACCCCTGCACATTATGAGATGTATTATACAGAAAGTAATTTTAAAAGCTGCATATAATGTGACAGTCACACTGATGCATTCACTCATAAGTGTGCCTGTACTAGACAGATGAAGCCCTGTACATTATAGGGTGTATTAGACAGAAAGTCTTACTGAAACCTTCCCTAGACAGGAAGCCCCTATTGATGAAGCCCTGTACATTATAGGGTGTATCAGACAGAAAGTCTTACTGAAACCTTCCCTAGACAGGAAGCCCCTACTGATGAAGCCCCGTACATTATGGGGTGTATTAGACAGAAAGTCTTACTGAAGCCTTCGATAGACAGGAAGCCCTTATTGATGAAGCCCCGTACATTATGGGGTGTATTAGACAGAAAGTCTTACTGAAACCTTCCCTAGACACGAAGCCCCTATTGATGAAGCCCTGTAGATTATAGGGTGTATTAGACAGAAAGTCTTACTGAAACCTTCCCTAGACACGAAGCCCCTATTGATGAAGCCCTGTACATTATGGTGTGTATTAGACAGAAAGTCTTACTGAAACCTTCCCTAGACAGGAAGCCCCTATTGATGAAGCCCCGTACATTATAGGGTGTATTAGACAGAAAGTCTTACTGAAACCTTCTCTAGACAGGAAGCCCCTACTGATGAAGCCCCGAACATTATAGGGTGTATTAGACAGAAAGTCTTACTGAAACCTTCCCTAGACACGAAGCCCCTACTGATGAAGCCCCGTACATTATAGGGTGTATTAGACAGAAAGTCTTACTGAAACCTTCCCTAGACAGGAAGCCCCTATTGATGAAGCCCCGTACATTATAGGGTGTATTAGACAGAAAGTCTTACTGAAACCTTCCCTAGACACGAAGCCCCTACTGATGAAGCCCCGTACATTATAGGGTGTATTAGACAGAAAGTCTTACTGAAACCTTCCCTAGACAGGAAGCCCCTATTGATGAAGCCCCGTACATTATGGGGTGTGTTAGACAGAAAGTCTTACTGAAACCTTCCCTAGACAGGAAGCCCCTATTGATGAAGCCCCGTACATTATGGGGTGTATTAGACAGAAAGTCTTACTGAAACCTTCGATAGACAGGAAGCCCCTATTGATGAAGCCCCGTACATTATGGGGTGTATTAGACAGAAAGTCTTACTGAAACCTTCGATAGACAGGAAGCCCCTATTGATGAAGCCCCGTACATTATGGGGTGTATTAGACAGAAAGTCTTACTGAAACCTTCACTAGACAGGAAGCCCCTATTGATGAAGCCCCGTACATTATCGGGTGTATTAGACAGAAAGTCTTACTGAAACCTTCCTTAGACAGGAAGCCCCTATTGATGAAACCCTGTACATTATAGGGTGTATTAGACAGAAAGTCTTATTGAAACCTTCCCTAGACAGGAATCCCCTACTGATGAAGCCCTGTACATTATAGGGTGTATTAGACAGAAAGTCTTACTGAAACCTTCCTTAGACACGAAGCCCCTACTGATGAAGCCCTGTACATTATAGGGTGTATTAGACAGAAAGTCTTACTGAAACCTTCGATAGACACGAAGCCCCTACTGATGAAGCCCTGTACATTATAGGGTGTATTAGACAGAAAGTCTTATTGAAACCTTCCCTAGACAGGAAGCCCCTACTGATGAAGCCCTGTACATTATAGGGTGTATTAGACAGAAAGTCTTACTGAAACCTTCCTTAGACAGGAAGCCCCTACTGATGAAGCCCTGTACATTATGGGGTGTATTAGACAGAAAGTCTTATTGAAACCTTCACTAGACAGGAAGCCCCTATTGATGAAGCCCTGTACATTATAGGGTGTATTATACAGAAAGTCTTACTGAAACCTTCCCTAGACAGGAAGCCCCTATTGATGAAGCCCCGTACATTATAGGGTGTATTATACAGAAAGTGGTATAGGATAATAACAACCAGCTGACAATGTCATAAAACCATTTACTCCATTACCTCATTTTCCAAACACAGTTAGAGACAAAACATACATACCATCATGGGCTGACCTTGACCCATTCCAGGCTGCCCATAGCCCATAGGTGCTCCCATCTACAACAGAAATAATGGAATGAGTGTGTTTGGTTTAATACTGCCATGAACACTAGCCCAGTTTTATCATATCAGCCAGTGTCAGCTTGATCAGAGATGATATTCTGAAGTATGTACCGACAGACCTTGAAACAAACACTGAGGCTCATTGTGAGATTCAACAGACAACCACAGGTTCATGTGCGCAAGGGATACAAGTCTGGGACCTGTTTCACAAAGAGATTGTAGCACTACAACTGTCATAAGTCTATGTTAAAGTAAATGTGTTACAATCACCTTAGCGCAACAATCGCATTGTGAAATGGGTCCCCAGGCTCTGTTCCTGAAAGCGATTGTAGAGCTATGACTGTTGCAAGTCTATGTTAAAGTGTGTTACAGTTATCTTAGCACGACAACTGCATTGTGAATTGGGGCCTGGACTAGCAACTTGCACCAACCCAACAATGGATTGACAAGATCAAACCACACATATAACAATGTCAAGTTACTTCCTGACAAACAAGCTCATGTAATGTAGTTTGCTTTGGGGAATGTATCATCAGAAAGTTCTTTTCCAACAAATAATATATGTTTTACTTGAGGACCTATAGTAATCTACACTGACCAATGAGGACAATTGGGTCAAACTGCTATCAATGAAACTACTTATTGGAGTTAAACACAGAAACAAACCATTGGCTGCTGAAACTGCTGCCCCATTGGCTGGCCCATAGGTGGTTGGTTCATTGGTTGCTGACCAATCCCTGGCTGGTTCCAAGTGGTCGATGCCATTGCAGACGTCATCTGCCAGTTGGTGCCCCCAGTCAGCTTCTGCTCCCCCTTTGGCTGCCACTGATGCTCAGCCCTTAAGCGCAACAGCCACAGTTTACGCACAATACACATCTTACACACAGCCTTAGTCCATCAAATATTCATATTTCATGAGGATGGAGATGTATGAAGCTAGTTATGCATCACAGAAATGCTAAGATACTGTTTGTTATTGAACACCAGCAGAGCGTAAGTTCACCATGTTTGTTGCCAACTGCTGTGCTCTGCAGCAGGGCTGTTATGGTTCAACTCCCGCTCTTTTCACAAAGCACTGAGGCGATTGTAAGTCACTGAGGTAGCTTTAATGCAACGTTTAAGAATGGGTGTTGAGGTTAACCATAGCTAAGGTTGCTTGATGAAAGGAGACCCTAAACCAAACTACTTCATATTATTTCACTTGAGACCAAATATTTGTGATTGTTAACCAATCTTCATGTTACCCGGGTATGAAACTCCCAATAATTCCAACCAGACCACATTGCTGGTTAGATGTAAAACTTACCAGTCCCCATCAAAACTTACCTGCCCACAAAATCAAGTCTTTGAATGTCATTTAGAAGTGAAAATACATAAGAATGAAGATTTTTATGGATATCAACTCTTTATGAGAGAACACAACGTTTCGGAGTTAATGCTTACTCCTTCATCAGGTGATTGAGAAAGGGATACAGAGGTGTATTTATATGTACAGGTAAAACAATAACAAAGTAACAAGTGGAATGAGTTAACGAAAGCTAGTATAAACAAGCACTGATGGGAAGCCGATAGTTAAGATAACAATGATGGAAGCCAATGGTAATGCATTACAGTTGATTGGATATGTTTACATAACATGATTGGGGATAAGGATGGAAGCCAATGGTGATACATTACGCATGATAGGATGATGTACATAACACACGATAGGGGGTGAGCATGTTTACATGAGGGTTGGTGATGTACAAACACAAGTATGTACTCGGGTAGATAGGCTATACATGAATTACATAGATAGAATGTACACAGGTAGATGAGATTAATTTATCAATAAGTCCCAGGCACTTGGTAGGTACACTCCTTGGACACCCAGCTCACCATAGACAGCATCATCAACCTCGCCCACAGCTGCTTTGACACCTCCTACTTCACATTCAATGGTAAGATATACAAGCAGATCCACGGTCTCCCCATGGGCTCACCTCTTTCTCCTCTCATTACAGAAATCTTCATGACCTCCTTCGAGGAAGCAGCCCTCTCCACAGCTCCGTTCCAGCCCCTCTGTTGGTACCGCAAAGTCGACGACACCTTCACCACCATCGCCTATGACAACGACCCCAATGAGCTCCTCAACCACCTCAACGACCAACATCCAAGAATCAAGTTCACTATGGAGACTGAGACCAACCAACACCTGCCGTTCCTTGATGTATCCCTCCACACCACAGACGATGGACTTAGAACCTCAGTTTACCGCAAGCCGACGCACACCGACCAGTACATCCACTACAACTCCTGCCACCACCCTCAGATCAAGCAAGCTATCATCGCCACCCTTACCAGACGTGCCAAAGCCCTCTGCCACCCCGATGCCCTAAACAATGAACTGGACCACCTCAGAAAGACATTCACCACACTCAACGGTTACCCTCCCCAGCTCGTCACAGCCACCATCAACAAGACCCTTAAGGACCGAGAACCCCGCCCCAAACCTTCTCCATCACCCATCAGAGTAACCATACCCTACCTTGGCCCCATCAGTCATCAAATATCACGCCTCATCAAGACCAAAGCCAGCATCGATGTCACCTTCTCCAGTGGCAAGACCATCAAGACCTACCTAAAAGCGGTAAAGGACCCAGCTGTGAACACCCTAACCCGAGAGGATGCATCTACCAGATCCCTTGCAACTGTGGCGACCTATACATTGGAGAAACGCTGAGACCAATCAACACCAGAATGAAGGAACATCAGACGTCAGTCAGGAAACTCGACCAGAAATCGGCCATCTCTGAACACATTCTCAAGAACCCTGAACACTCAATTCGATTGGAGGACACTAGGATACTATCTACCAACAACAACAACTGGCGCCAAAGGAAACTGCAAGAGGCCATCGAGATGCGGAGACAGAAACCAGCCATCAACCGCGACCAAGGAGTGTACCTACCAAGTGCCTGGGACTTATTGATAAATTAATCTCATCTACCTGTGTACATTCTATCTATGTAATTCATGTATAGCCTATCTACCCGAGTACATACTTGTGTTTGTACATCACCAACCCTCATGTAAACATGCTCACCCCCTATCGTGTGTTATGTAAATCATCCTATCATGCGTAATGTATCACCATTGGCTTCCATCCTTATCCCCAATCATGTTATGTAAACATATCCAATCAACTGTAATGCATTACCATTGGCTTCCATCATTGTTATCTTAACTATCGGCTTCCCATCAGTGCTTGTTTATACTAGCTTTCGTTAACTCATTCCACTTGTTACTTTGTTATTGTTTTACCTGTACATATAAATACACCTCTGTATCCCTTTCTCAATCACCTGATGAAGGAGTAAGCATTAACTCCGAAACGTTGTGTTCTCTCATAAAGAGTTGATATCCATAAAAATCTTCATTCTTATGCCCACAAAATATCTTCATATGTACATTCTTACATTAGTGTTGGGTAGGTGAATTTGAAAATCTCTCAGCCCGTGTTGAATATAGCCAGTCCTGGGTGGTCAGGCAGGCAGGCATGTATATCGGACCCTGATTATACACATCATGTTCAACTCATAGTGTATCTGAAATAATCCTTCCCAGCAGTATTTCCTGCCACGACAGCAGCCTACAAGTAATCTAGTCTCTACCAGACAATCGAGTGATTGACAATATGTCTAACAAATCATTCTGTATGGGTATAATGACACCTGATCCATTTCAAACACTTCATGCAACAACAGGTTCCTTGGCACCAATTCACACAAGAATCTCAGGACTTACTTCTTGACCTGCTGCGCTGGGCCACCGATATGGAGGTTGCCTGCAAGTGAGGAGAGGCTGCTGTCAAGGTCCCCTGCCAGGAGCTTGGTTGAGTCGGTTTTCTTTTGATTACTGTCTGATTGGTTGGGCTTGTTGTGTGGCTGGAGCACCTCGCCAAATGCATCAAAACCTACAAGGAATAATGTTGTGCTTTAGAATATACCTTCTGTTGACCATGTAAACAATGAAATTACATGTGGTAAGAAATTAGTATCAAGATAGGTTACAATTCATTATTCTGATGAGACAAAACACATTGTTATGTAAAGGACACCATAATTTTTCTACATTAATATGAACAAGAAAATATACCATGAGAACAAAATCCTTAAATTTTGGAAAGAGACTGTCTTTAAATGTCAGTAAATACTTCGGACAGTTCCTGTATAATGCTATGAACAAACAATGTCACGTTTCAGTGAAGAAAATCATAAATTTTCATGTTCATAATAAACATGGCAAACACCATGTCTAAAACAGTATGCATGTGTGTCTGTGTACAATTTCTCAATCGATGATACAGGATACATAAAACGAAAGGAAATCTGAAAAGAAATGACATGCTTAAGGTGTAACAGAAAACACTGACAATCACAAGCCTATCATGGATGCACATTAAATACCATCTGGACTTCTAGTTCTAAAATATACACAAACTGTAAAATGTGCGGCAAAAAATTTAATAATCTAAGTAACATAATAGTAATTAACTGTGCAATAGAAAACTTATATTCTTGAGCTGCTTACAAAGGCACTGCAGAAGGGAATAAAACTTTATAAATTCATTCTTGGGTGTGAATGAACAGTCTTGTATGCAGCACCCAACAGCATCTCGTTTGTTTGTGGACTAACACTCACAGGTGACGATATCACAAGCAAATTGTAGTCACATATCCTCTGTAACATGATATATACTGAACAACAAAAGTTGGGGAACATGAGAGATTGGGGGATAATAGCATAAGTATCAAGTGCGCAGACCAAAAGATTAGAAAATATCCCCAAAAATATATGTGATCCGAACTTATTGTTCAGTTTGTATATTGTGTGATCATCATCCACACATCTGGGATCATACGAATCACAGTCCAATGCACCTTTAACACCAATCGACTTGTGATTTTCCAGCATTGGCAAGGTAAGTAAGCCAACCTAACTGCCCATGAACACTCATCACAAACATTCTGCACACAATGCAGGCAAGATAAATAGAAGCAAGATACAGGTAAATTACTATTTAAAGGTCACATGCAACCAAAAAATCAAACATAATTAAAACACATTTATCAATTATTCATGACATATAATATACACGGTTGCTTTTAAAAAAACAAATAAACACAATTATAAGCGTACAATCGCGATTCAAAAGTGCAATATTTTGTACTTCGGCTTACTTCGGCTTAGACTACTGCTCACGACCTCAGTATGCATACTGTTTCAAGCTCCGCGAATCTATTCACTGCGCATGCGTTATGGACGCAGCGCAGCACAGCTGTTGAAACCAGTTTTCCCCCCAGCGCTGGGGGGAATTTAGTGAAACGTTTGAACTCCGATTTCGCGGGCTTTTTTTCATCGTGTTTTTTTCAACTTTATAGATTGAATTGGCATTTTTTATGATTTGTTTCGGTAATTGCATACCAAAAGGTACCAGAATCTGCAAAGTTGTGTTTTACGTTGCATGTGACCTTTAACATAAATGCTGTCACATCTTGTTACATAGGGTTTGGGCACAAACCATTGTATCCAAGCTCTTTAACAAGGATGGTTGAGTTTTGTTTATGCTTAGGTTCTGCCTAAACTTACATATTAAAAGGCAAATAATTTTCATGACAACTTCTTGTTTATTATATGCCACAGTGTTTGTCCATGATTGGCACAAGTGCAAACTATTAAAGTCTTCGACAATAAGACAATTACAAACGCAGCTGAACAGGGACCAGGGAGTGTACCTACCCTGCGTCTGGCAAGTTAATTAGATGATAGTGGCTTCTACCCACATCTACTAATCACATATAGAAACTTTTCCCTTGCGTAAACAATATATCTATTGTCTGTAAATCTCATTCTTTCATCTCATGTTCCTAATTCAATTTATTGTATATACATGCAACACTGACTTCTTGTACAATGTAGTATGCATACTCATTGATGTATCTTGTTTGTGTCCATTCACCTGATGAAGAGGCAAGGAATAGCCCAGAAATGTTGTGACATAGAATAAACAAGAAGTTCTCATGCATATTATTTGTTTTTTACTTCCATACCAACTTCTAGATGCCGCTCAAGAACCTAAACTTAAATAAGTTTGGACACAGGGTACATATTCTAGCTTAAACACATACAGGTGTACACCTAAGGCCACAAATACAAACATCTGTTATTAAGACTTATGGAATTGTCAAACAGAGCTTCTTGATGTAACATCTGACACTGAACTGCCATGAAAAGCCAACAGGAATATATGAGAGTCACTGAAAACCCATCAAGTGTATAGAAATGATACATGGCTGTCTTGAAAACCTACAGGTGTGAAACCCTACGCAGCTGGTGTAACCATTCACAGGTGTAACCAAGAGGCACCAAATACCCACAGGAGTAAACAAGAGGCAATGAATATCAACAGGTGTATACACATGGCTACCTTGAATATCCACAGGTGTAAACACCAGGCATTGAATACCCAAGGGTGTAAACAAGAGCCACTGAATACCTACAGGTGTATACAAGAGGCAATGAATACCCACGGGTGTACACACAAAGATACGTGGAATACCAAAATACCCTTTTTTCCCAAATATGCCACCGAATACCCTCAGGCATTATAAACCAAGGTACTGGACATCAACAGGTGTAAATGGAGGCAGTGTAACACCAAACAGGTGTAAACATGTGGCTTCCTCCCCCACAGTGAGGTACAAACCGTCACTCAAAGAGAAGTGATGTACAGTACCATGTTTTTCTACACAAACTGTGCACATACAGAAAAGAAACAAAATTCAAACTTGATAAAGAGGAAAACAATAACAACCTCAACAATATACTTAAATATACATGTACTCATCATAGTAATCACTAGAAAATATAATTCTACAAGTTCATCTCAAACAGTCAAACAACAACTCTGATCTGAGCTCTCCTGACAAACACGGTAATGTACCGTAGTGTTCAGTCTACATATTCAGCGCAGATGTACAACGGTATCTGGAAATCTAAATATTGTCTTCAATGTCATAGCATATTATGCCAATTTGTACAAGATCAAGCATGGACCAGGTAAACCATTCAGGCTACATGAGATTCAATACCAGACACAAAGATAAGTGTCACAGTTGAGATCCACGGTCCTTCCATCCTGAAACTGCTTTTTTAGGACATTCCTGTAGACCATGTGTGTCCACATGCTTGGAATGTCATCCAAGACAAGTGGACAGGATACTCAGAAGCTTCATTTGTCAACAAGTCTTATCGTTCTCAGTTTGAGTGTTTGAGATGATACAGGTAGGTTCAATGGACAATTTCTCCCTGTCAGTATGACCAACAAAAATATCTACTCTCTAGTACAACATGACCACACTACAGACAAATGTACGGACAGACAAATGACGGACAGACATGTCGTCCCCTTGTCTTACCGCTGCTGTCAGATAGTCCAAGGGCAGGGCTGGTGCGCCCCACTGAACCAGCTAAACAAACAAACATACATGTGTAAGGTAACACCGTGCTCCCTGTACATACAAAGTGATATTTCAACTCGGTACTATCAACTGATGTGGGGATTGAACCATATCTTGTGAAAGAGTGCACTGCATTCTTGTCTCGAAGCGAGGGTTCACCATTCAAATGCAGAGGGAAGTAACAGTCCCCTGAATCATAAATCTGTCCATGTACATCTACATACACTTTAGAATGTCAGACAATACAAATCTTTGCAATATATATTATAATATTCATGTCAATTTGGAGTCAAAATGATTAATCAAAGAGACATTCAATGAATTACCTATTGCAATGGAACTTTCAACGTCATTGCCACATATAAAGACTTGTACTTAGAGTTTTTTGGGCCACTTTGAAGGGAATTCCAACAAGATCAAGGTGTGTGAGCTTCATGTGACCAAAACAATACGGGAATGACCACAGGTTTGGTGCTGACAAATCTAATGACTAATCAAAAATGATTGGAACCCACAATATTACTTGTAGACAAACCACGCAAATTTAAAACCTTTCTGATAAACTTGACCAAAGTAAACGACTGATTATCATTTTCATAATTATCATATCCCAAACATAATGGCATTTCTAAATTGCATCTAAGACTCACTAACATTACTACCTATTAATGGTGTTGACTCTGATATAAGAAATCTCATGAAAACGCCAATGGATATCTTACTCCCATGAGAAAAATGAAATTTCATGGCAATTTAATTATATCTCATCTTTTACATCTATTACTGAGAATTATGATTCACCTGTAAACCTTCAGTAAACCGTGACATGTTTTTGAAGAAAGATCCAAGGGGGACTTAGCAAAAATGTTCTCCATTACTTGCCACACCCCTTTACTGAAAATATGCCCAGCCATTTCAGAAATCCTTTCAAAATGACAATACAGTTAACACAAGGTGAACCCTTTATCAAAAACTTATCTTTGTGCTGTGACCATTGCATGACGTTATGCTAGTCTCAGCTTGAGATCCCTTTGAACAAGACTGTGAACATGTGAAAGGACAAGGGTGTATAAAGTACTCCACAGAATAAAGTCAGAGAATGAAAGCACGAATCAACAGATGTATTCCCTTGATGTGTCACTATTTTGGCCATGCAATACCAGTCATGGCAGGGAAACAAGGTGATGGTGAAGTGAAACAAGAAACAAAAAGATGTGTTTTGGAGAATGTTCCTGGTGTACCTGTTTCCAGATAGGTGGGGGTTGTGCTTCGAGGGAGGTGTGCTGCAAGCAGACAGGACAGCAGGTATCAGAAACTGGCAGCCAGACACAGACAACAGGTGTACCAAGAAATGGGAAGAACATTCCCTGAATCATCTCAGGAAATTGTATTGAGAATTAGTGTTGATCAAAGATTCCATTTTGATACAAAGATGAAAGGTTCCCTGAACTGAGTTCTGGACATCTCAAAAAGAAGTAGCATTAGTGATTGATTCAATTAAAAGGAAAAAGATAACATTTATATTGAAAAGGATATCTCATGATATCATAAGAAAACATTTGTTCTGTGTCTAGTTAGAATCCCGCTGAAAGACACAAGATATCATTTTCCTTCAATTTAAAATCTCAGTCATAATTATTTAACAACACTGATCACAGATTGCAATGTGAGAAGATAAGAGACATCACTTTCCCTGAATTGTGAACTGGTTTGGGAAACAACTTCCAAACTGGGGTATATACAGTTATCACAAATTCGGATAAAAGAGAGCAAAACAATATTTTTTCTTAACTGGTATGTACATCACTCAAAAGAAGTTAACAACCATACCGTTTTTTCACAGTACGATACCATGACATGTTCACATAAAGATACTTATATTAAAGACACTTATACTTGTTCTTATACTTGTTGTAGCATATATCAGGCCAGGCTGTAACTGATTATATATCCAGCATGTATCAGGCCAGGCTGTAACAGATTATATATCCAGCATACATCAGGCCAGGCTGTAACAGATTAACTCAAATCATACATAAAAAGATAAGCTCTTAACTTCTTTTGAGTAGAATATACATCTGACTACAAGGTATCCAGAAATGTTTGCATGTGTACCGTCTGATGCATGATGGGAAGGGCTATTCAACAACACTGTACTAACCTGGGCTAGGAGAGGCGGGTGACAGGCCACACTCGCCTGTAGCAAAACCTACAAGTTAACCAACACATTAGCAGATCTAACTACACAATGTATATATGCCAGGTTCAACAAGCTCGCTGGCTACATAACAAACAGGTCACTCTTCATTTACATAAAACAAAGCATGGTTAAGAATAATCCATGTTCAGCTGAACATTATAGGAAAGTTCAGTTTCAGCCATAGATATTAACATGAAACTGTGTACCCAAAAGGGTTGAATTTAATGTTAGTTAAAATCAATTGAATAACTTTATCATATTTGAATGAAGACTATCCTGATTTGTTTAGTTTGATTAAACTTTGAAGAGCATAATTGCATATTTTCCTACAGCTTTAAAAATAAACAGTGGATAAATACTGTTTGACTGAGCATCAGACATCTTCCAGCTATTCTCATTGACTGAATACACATTGCAGATCTAAGAACACACTACACATCTAACAGGTAGAAATAACATCACAAACTTAGGGATCTAATTTGTCCAGAAATGAACCAAAGGAAAATAATATCAACCTGATATCTCCACTAGCTAAGAAATAGTCATGCTGTGTATTATAACCAATAAAAGATGTTCTATGTCTCTATAAAGTGTCACAAAATTGTGATCAAAATTTGTGCTTTAGTATGTGAGTACATTTTCACATCTCAGTCACCAAAGTTATGTATGACAGTAACACACATTTGTGTTATACTTCTGGTCGAATGACACGGATTTTGACTGACCATACTGACTAAAGATTTGTACAAATGGACAAAGCTTTGTCGTACAAGACCATACATGATAGATACACAGTCAGAACACTTTTTAAACACTGGAACTTCACGACAGTGGAAATGATAGGCACATCATATTGCAATCTGTAAGAAATGAGGTAAACAGAAGGTATGTAACTGCTGTAGATGCTACTGAACCGAGTTGTATATATACATGTCTAAACAGCTATAGGGAATCTAACTACACTTGCAGATGACCACCTCACATCGGTACACACAGGTAGTATACACAACATTTACTCTTCAGATCCATAGAAAACACACACTTTGACATTTTGCCAAATAGTGAAAATTGTTTTACATGTAATACTTGTGGACCAATCAACATGTTCTGAGAGTCTCAGGTGTTATAAATGATTTATACACTGACTGATATACACACACACGATGTGTTACATAACAAAGAGACAAATACTGCCTGATGTATGGAGGCTGATGGTCTACCTGTGGGACTGACACCACGTCGCACAGGCCCAGGAGACAATGCCGGGCCACCAAGACCTACCATCTGGCTTGGGTCACCCATTCCCATCCCCATCCCTTGGCCCATCCCCTGAGAAGGATCACCCATCCCCATGTTCATCCTCACTGGAAGAGGAGACCCAGTCGGGTTCATCCCCATCCCCATAACTGGACTAGGGCCTCTTCCAGTCATGCCAATCCCTATTGTTTGACCGGGACCCCCTGGGGCCTCCATGGGCATCCCCATAGAGCCAGTCTGCAAGTCTGGTGCCCCGGACATATCTAGTCCTCCCAGGCCAAAGGACGCAGGTTCCGTAGTTCCCGTGGTGTGACGCGATGGATCCAGAGGGTCAAGGGGAGAACCAAGGTCAGCCCCAGCTTCACGCAGCACAAACAGCAAGGTCAAAGGTCAACATCAAGCTCAACAGGTATGTTGCTCCAAGATCATAATAATTCACGGCATTGCACTAGAGGAGCTTACAAGACACACAGTTGGCACATAGGTCCTCTTGAAGCATATGTCACAGGCTGACACGCAAAAGTAATGCCATTCAATTCAACAAAAACTTACCAGACAACAAGTATAATGGATAAGGGTGAAGGTTAATATGTTAGAATATGGTGATGTCATGTACCCTTAGTGTGTGCGTGTGCTTGCCAACACACTGTACGTGGATGGAGTAAGGACCTTTGGGTAAGGCAATACTGTAGATGCAAAGGGAGGGAGAGAGAGAAGAGAGAGGGATGGAGCAAGGGTGGGGCGGAGTGTTGTGTGATGATTCTACTCTCACTGTGCCTGTGCCTGTGAGAGTAGGGTGAGGTGGTGTGTGTGCAAGGGGTGTACCTGGTGGTGCCGTGGTGTCCAGAGGCGGGAGTGGGTGTGTCTCCAGGCCCGCTGTTAGTACACCACATGCAATGAGACATGCATAGGTTAAAACATAAAAGCATGGGATCACAACATTGCCAAATTTTCCATGATCAAAACATCTATTTATTTCCAACAAAGTATGCGTTGTTTTTAAACTGGATCAGATAATAAACATTTTTAAAATTTGGCCTTTTTCATACTACTCAAATGGAATAGTTGTGATACCATTGGTATTAAATAGCACATTTAAAAGACAATGTTAGAACTGTGAAAAGCATGCAATAAGTTAGAGAGGCACGTTAAGTCCTATGTGAGCATGAGAATTGAGAACAGCACAGGGCAGTAAATCCAGATTAATTTTAAGAATAGATAAAAATTACAGTGCAAATAATAGAGAGAAATGCAAATAAAAATGTGAACAAAATCAGTTACCAGGTACAATGTTTCTGTGCAGAGCAACACAAGGTATTTTTGGTGTATATAAAAAATTCTGTGACATACTCTGTTATATTCTCCAACACACATACCAACTGATACACAGGGTCTTGTGCAAAATTTCTTCCAATATATTTTCTTAATAAACACAACAAAGAAAGACACTTAAAGCTGTCTTCAGATTGTGTTGTCCTATTATGTGGTAACATCTTTGAAACACTGTCAGTATGTATCTGATGTATCTCCATGTGCTAAATGTCGTCACGCAGGCTTTTCTTACTGCTGCCTAGGCAGGACATCCTGTTTATTCTTCAGTTGGCATTCTAAAATTCTAAATTGGTCAGTCAGTCATAAAGCATACAACTCTATGGTAACTACTTTTTGTTTAATGCACAGAAAGTCATTTTGGAGTAGTCTGTTTGTAAGCTACAAGTTAGTTTGAAAACAGTGCAAGAATCTTCACTGAAATGTTGCTTTATGCAATAAACATTAAACTGTTTACCATAAAGTTGTGTGCTTCATATCTGAGTTGTTTAGTCATCCTACTGATGTGCTGACTAGTCTAACACTACAGTGTTACAAAGTCTTCCTACTATTGTGTTTTACATTCTTTCAATATAGAGTGGCTTAGTCATCCTCCTGATGTGTTGTACAGTCTTATAGTATGGTGTTGCATAGTCTTCATACTTCTACTATCTATGAGAAGAAAAATAATGCTGCATAATGATGCCATTTTGTGTCTGTGAGTATTCTTTAAAATCTGCCCCTGTAGCAGCATGGGCCCAGCTTGGGTGGTTTTTAGGAAAGGTCAACATCAGTTGAGGTAAACTAATCTGTATGAGTACTGTAAGTAATAATTACAGATTTGTTGAAAGTATCCACTGCTGATGATCACTGACATGGACTCAGGCCAATGGTTAGGTTTCTTTGCACTAAAAAATCAGTGTGCCATACTAAGTAGCTTAAGATTTGCTATACAGAGTTAACCCAAGAATTACCGTCACAAACATGTGGCCTAATGCAGAGATTGTCTCATGGGAAGTTATAGTGTTGATTTCTAAAGGTGTTCCAAAATTTACACAAACTGTCACATGTTTGGCTACACATGCACTTATGAAGAATACTTACAGAGACAGATTAGTCCTAAGGTGGTCAGGGAGCACTTATTGCTCATTTTGAACTGCTAATGTTGTATGTGAGTATGTGGATGACATTCAAAAAGTGTCCAAGTATCAGTGCAAGCATGTCATCTACTTGTGTTAATTCCAGCCTGATATGTGCAACTCAGAAGCCATGTTTCTGTGTGTGTACTGTACATACTGAATATTTCTAACCTGGGGCTGGTCAATGGTGTTGTACACTATGTCTACACTTTACAGTTGTACAACAGGGTGTCTGTATCATGATCTAATGGTGATTTTACAATCAATTTCAACCCCAATCTATCAATATCAATTGCTTACAAGCTTTCACAAAAAATGCAGCTTTTTGTTGTGAACTAAAGTATTTCGAGTAAAAATTTTAAAAACAAGTCTCATTTTTGTCTGTTTTGAAGGAGAATGTTTAAGTGTCTTCATGTATTCATGATCATAACACTGAATATCTATATTACTCCTGTATTTGACACAATATTTTGATCCCAATGTTAGTGTAAACAATCCTTCACAATGTAAAAGTAGGGAGTGACTGGGCCTTGTTCTGCTTATAGCAATATTCCACTGGCAATCAGACTTCAAAAATGACTTAACGCATTGTTCTCAACATGATAAGCCATTGCCTTAATCATCCCAACCAACCCAACTTATATAATCAGGTAGATTAAAATCTTAACAGGTTGGAAACCATCAGTCAGTTGTCATTAATGCCAAGCTATTCACCTATATTCTCCGGTACACACGCCTTCTATTCACTGCCTATCATAACAAGCAAGAGTTAATGGAGATTCTTGGGCAAAAACACACATGGTTGTTGACTGCGACCTGTTCACACATCCTGTCAAGACAGTCAGAACAACTCCATTATAACATGAGGTAGAAAGCGGTTTGCGGAACTGAGCTTTGCACTAATGCCAAATTCTACTTTCTCCTACTTATGTGATAAAAATGGTTTTAAAAGACAGCTTTTTACGCACACTGGCAATGTTTTTGCTATCTTACCTTGTGGGGTACTGGTGTTGTTGAATGCTTTTGCAAAGTCAACTTCATTGCCAAAATTGGCTGTATCTGAAACAAAATCAAATCAATGAGAATCTATTGCTACAAGCATGAAAACAGGGTGAGTATGGTCCTTATGCCACTTTTAATATTTCTGCAGTATCATCATGAGGGCAGAGTTGAAAGCATTTCTGCGGTTCTTATTGTTGAAGAAAAAACTGCATTGCACATTTTTTGCTGTATGTACTTATACAAGTCAGTGATTTGAAAGAATTATACAGGATTTAAACAATAACACACTGGAGTCACAGGGATTGTGAGAGTCACAGGTTTCATGCATGCCAAAAGATGCAACACACATGCACAGAGTATGGCAGCATCTCAAACCGCTAGGCCAAGACTACTGAACCCAGTAATGGTGTGACAAAGCTTGAGGCTATGTAACATACTGTTAGTATTCCAGCCAGTGTTCATTGCAAAGGGGTTGTTTTGTTGATGCTGTTGTCCACCATATGCTGTAGCCATTACACTCTCTACATTCTGTGCAAATGGGTTGGCATTGAGGCTGAGCAAGTCATCGCTTGGTTTTCCATTGGTTGCAGGGCTGGACGATGCTGTTGGTGAGTTGGGCCCAAATAAGTCCACTGATCTGGTCGTCGCTGTCCCTGCTGTGAATGGGTTTGACTGGGTGGTCGGCGATGAGGTTGGCGTGGTAGTGGAAGTTGACTGTAGTTCCTTCATTCGCTGCTCCTACAATGCACAGTTAACTTAGTCATTGAAATCAATAAAGTAAAAATATTGTAACTGACCTTTTTCAAGTTCTAAGGTGAAGGAGAGGTGACTTATCTTTATAAATATTCCACAACATAAAATGTCATTCAATATCTCAAAACACAATTTCAAAAGATTCAGTAGAGAACACGTTACCAACAATGCACAAATGTGCCAATTTAGAATAACTTAATGCTCACAATACATGGCAATATAACTACAATATGTGTATAAACATAGAAGGTAACTCATTATACATAGGTTGAAAAATAGCCTCTATACAACACTGATAACGTCTTATACATAGGTTGACACCTGGCCTATACACAACACAGGTAACTCCTTATATACAGGTTGACACCTGGCCTAAATACTACACAGGTAACATCTACATTGGTTTACACCTGGCCTATGTATGATAGACAGGTAACTTCTTATTCATAGGTTGACACCTGGCCTATACACTACACAGATAACTCCTGATACATAGGTTGACACCTGGCAACTACACAGGCAACTCATTATGTATGCATAGGTTGCTACGTGGTCTATGTGCTACAAAGATAATTCATTATATATAGGGTGGCACCTGGCCTATTTATTACACAGGTAACTTATTATGCATAAGTTACTAAGTGGGTTTAATTGACCAACTATTCAGTTGGAGATGGGCGATTCAACTCTTTTTATAAATAACAAATTTTCAGCCATAAGCATTATGCCTACTGAGACACATCTCGGTGTCCTGGGTACCCCATTAGTATCTAGAAACATTTTAGGCAACTCAGTGGGTGAGTGTATGAATATTGTGTACACAATTGTGTACCAAAATGGGTCTCTCACATTGTATCTAAGGCAACAGAAGAGAAAGCTGTATCTACATTCTGTGCTCTACAACAAATATTTACACTGAAGCACTAGAGAGGTCATGCAGAGTCTACTGAAAGCAACATCTACACATAAAGGAAGTGTGCCTAATTTCCATGTTAGAGTTTTAGAAAACAATTTAAAACAGAACCAAAAACATGCTCTAGTAATGAGCCAGAAAACATCAATTTCTTTCACTTGCATCGTCACTTGTTTGCTAAGATTCTAAATGACTACTGCAAAAAAAGATCAATTTCCCTAAATAATCTTCATGCATTTGTTTTGTCCATACTGCATGTCATTCCAGCAATAAATATAACGAAAAGTGATACAAGACAAGAAAGAATCAAATGTTTACAAACTTAAATAGATTATCCTTTACTGTAAAAATGGCTAACAACTGTAAGCAAGATCAGGTTGTTGGACATGATATATATTGACACTCTGGAAGTATTGTAACTACAACAAAAACTCTAGTAACGTCCAATTTATGGCACCAACTCATCCTCCCAGATCTAGGGAGTCTAATCTTTGTTCTGCAGAACATTGTCTGTGTCCTTTGTTACAACTACAGGCATGTGAAAAGAACATGTGAACAACATGGATGTTAGTGAAAACACAGTTAATGTTAGTCCAGGGTGACCACAAACCTCTCCACACAACCTGCCGGCTTCAACTTATTTCACACCACTGCCAGCCCTTTGCCACTGCTTAATGTATCCATAGCAATTTCTTTTTCACATATTTAATTCAGGAGACATGTTTTGTTGTATCCTTCTAAGAATTAAATACTGCATGTTAATGATAATATGGTTTTGTCAGATATGCAATGATTACGTAACTACAATCCCTGGCTTCCTCTCAGATGCACAGTGATTGCGGTAGGTTTCATACGAGTGTGTGCAGAAATACAATTACCAATATGTCGTCCAAATCTTTAGCGCATGAAATTTTCTGTACAATCCTGAATCATTTTCAAATTCATTGTTTGACTATATGTTGTGGTCTTAAGGTACTCTTTAGAATTATGCAGATCAGAATCTATGCATCCAAAACAAGCATGCAAAACATTTTCTGCGTGGTTTTATTACTTTTTTTGCTTGAAAAACGCATGTTTCTGCGTCAATGCGAACACTGATGCATACCCCAAAGTGTTGCAAATAGGAGTTTCAAGCATCAGAATTAGTAGTTTGAATGCAAAATTAGTACTCAACTAAACACACAAAAAAAATTAATGAAGCTTTAATTTTTCCATCCAGTTTCATATAAATGAACAGAAGGAATGGTCACATGGTTAAATCATTCCAATAGGATTGTCATTTTCCACTGATACACAAGAAGTGGGTCAAATCGCAGAGGTAATGAAATCAGCATAAGATTTATGAACAATTTCGCTAAAATTACGTTTGTCACGTATTGCAGTTATAATATGTCATTAAATTTGATGAATGGAAAGTAAATGCATGTTTTATCAATATTATATGAGTGTTTGTTTAGATATATCTGAATTTTCTAGAATTTCATAGAATTTCTAGTACAATTGTATTGGTGTAGTTGGAGACTAAATTTTGTATTGACTATGATATATCTATACAGGTTGGCATCTCTGCTTCTTATGTATCATAATGGTCATAATAATGCAAACATTCAGTAATGTGAGTAAGGTTCCAGACAACTTCTTAACATGAAACCTAACACATGTCCTACAACTGCAGCAACTTAGGTATTTAGTTGGTGCACTATGTAAGTGGAAGGGAGTTTTAAGCCAAAGGGAGATAATGACAGTGGCAGAGAGCTGTTTACATCTGGCTGATGGCAGTTTGGTTGTACAGGTCACTGTACATAAGCGGCAGCAACAGCAGCGACGATGACGACATGCCAGTTGAGTCCATGCAGGAGGCATCTACGTCAGTCGACACTGAACAGCAGCCTTGGCAGGCGGCAGGCAGGCATACGGCGAGATCAGGTTAAGAGTAGCAGTAGAGAAAGAGATGTCCAGTTGCGATGACCGTGGTGGTGTCAAGCTTATATGAAACACTTACTACCTTCAGCTGGTGTAGACGTTGGTTCTCCTCATCTAGGATCCGCTTCTTTTCATCCTCGCTTACATTTAACGCTGAGCTGTTGTTGGAGATAGTTGATAGTGCAGATGCAAAGCCTGCTGGTCTGTAAGAAATAGTAATAATCAATCAGAAACCTCGTCCTTGACATAAATATCTTGGTTTGTGTATACGAATGAGCAAAACGAGAGGCCAGTGGACTTATTGGTGTCATGGAACCACAAGGACAGGTCAGCGGACTTATTTGTGAAGTGGAATCACAAGGACATGTAGACTTATTTGTGCTAGGAAATCTCCACAAGGACAGGCCAGCGGACTTAATTGTGTTGTGGAGTAACCAAAAGGACATGTAGACTTATTTGTCCTAAGAAATCTCCACCAGGACAGGCCAGCGGACTTAACTGTGTTGTGGAGTAACCACAAGGACTGGCCAGTGATTGTGTCTTGAAGTGTGTAGAGGAGGTGTTTCTTACTTGGAGGTGGCATTGGTGGTGGTGACAGATCCCTTCTTTCCCTCCAGAGACAGGAGATGTTGCTCTAGGGCATCGAGGAGACTTGCTGGAGCCTGAAACATACAACCCAGGTCAACACACAACTCACAAGTTACACCGCGAGCATCCACAGCATGAAGTAATCATTCCGGTATGTTTACCACAGAAATGTCTGGAGGGCTAGGTGCCATAATGTGTCAAAGTTACTTATGGCATTACAACATTCTGTTAACGGAGTTAAATTTCTTAATGTAACAACACATTGTTCTCTTAACATCATATCTGAAAACACATTACTTCATTGCCTGTTAACACTGCTAGATCTGGTAACATCGTAAGACATCTTGTTAACACCAATAGGTCTGGTAACATTATAAGATTTAATTTTCTGCAAATATCTTAACGATAGGGTTCACCATTAACATAGGCATGGAACCCTGTTAACATCACAACACACCATTCTGTGGCATGGATATCACAAATCGTACAGCATGGTCATATAAATCCTACAGTATAATGCTACATAATGGGCTAGATGTAGTCAGTTGGTCAGCATTGATGCACATTGTCTATAGAGTGGCAGTACACAAAGCAAATACTGTGCCATGCATTACAAATGGTTTGGAAAGAGTACTACACTTGCAGCAATGACATGATGGTGTAGGACTGGCCAATGGTTCCTCCACCTGAGCATGCTGGGAGATTACAGGCACAGGAAACAAGTCGGTTATCATCTAGTATTTGCTAAAACATGGATACATGGTACTAAATTTTAACCTGCTTGGCGGAAGTACTTTTTAATTTGGTTAAGATGATGAAAACAATTGTTTTTCAAGAAACATAATTTCTGAAAAACAGGTTTAGTATTTTAGTGACAAGGTATGTATAGACTTGACAACTGGATCACAATCTTCAGTCAGACAACAGTAATATGTTTTCATTTAGTGACATATGCACATTTTTGGGGTGGTGGGTGAGCTGTTTAAGGTGCCAGGCTAGTGATCCAGCAAGCTTGAGGTGCTAGGATCGAGCCCACCTCTGACTGGGCATAAAAAGCCTCAGAGTCAACTTTGAGTGCAGACTCTTTCAGTGTTGTCACAAACCCTAGTGTACAGTAAAGATATAATAACAAATATTTCTTCTCTTAAAAACATTTTATGTAATATTTCTTTCTGCACAACAATTAAAAAATAATGTTTTTAAAGAAAAAAAAAAGTAGTTTATACATGCAAACAGAGAAAAGTCCTTTTGAAGAACTTGATTCACTATATATATCTGCAACTTAAGTCACTAGTACTTAGCCTTGTCTAGTAAAAGCTTATTTGAGAATGATCTATTTTTTATATGGAGCTACAAACCAAGTTTGGGCTAGTAGTCTCAATAGTTTTATTCACACTGTCTATAGGACATCACCCTATATTTTACCCATAGAATACTCTTGCATGCTATACTGCTAATGCAGCACAAAGCCGCTGCATATACACATAGTTGCAGGCTGTTGAAATGGGCATAACTCACAAGGATTCAAAGATGAGATATTTAACAGAGCAAGACTGAAGCTGAAATGGACAGAACAAGTTAGTAAAGGGCGTTCCATCTTATGGATACAACTGGATTCTAACTTGTTTCACAAATCTAACACTTACACTTTTCGTATTGTTCCTCATTCCCTGAGAAGAAACAGAAATAAACTAAAAATCAAACAAAAAAGACAGGAGACTGGCAACACAGAACTGAACAGGCATTAACATCGAACTCATAGAAAACATTTTGGGCCTTATTCTGACAAAATTTTCAAGAGAATTATTAAAAAAAATTATATTTTCTCTTTTGAAATTTTGATCAATGCTGAACTGTACGAAAGATTGGAGAAATAATGATTTGACCTCAGTCTGAAACTGTTCGAACAATATAACACCTCCAGCTTTTGAAAACATTACGAAAGTCATTTACCAAAGACTAAAGTAATGATTGTAAGATTTGTATCTTGCCTTTCAGTTTCTCTTCAAATCTAAATAACTAAATGTTCATGTTTATCATTTGGAGCGACTGTTACAACTTCTGTTATTGTAAAAGAGAGTATCACTTCTGAGTAGCCAGTGTGAACAAAGAACTAAAGAATCATAACAATTCTACTACTAGAGTCTACAGTGCAAGAGACAGTGCAAAGACGAACAAAACGGACTATTGAAAGAAACTCCTCTAAATGCAAGATCTAAGACGTTAACTAAACTACACAATGTAAGACAAAAATGATCCAAGGCCTGAAAACAAGTCAGTACTAAACACCTGTAACAATAAAGAATACTATTCAAGGTTATGAAAGACTGATAACCTTCGTAAAACAATAATACATATGGCCCAAATATGCATATATATTATCCAGCTGCTCAATACAGCAGCAAGCCTGTACTGCTTGATCTGTAATCAAATGTGGACAATACTGCATCAATGCTCCCAACTCCTACTGTAGATCATCATCTTATATTTTCCATGCTAGGACATCGTGCACATTACAGCATCCATTACTGCCTGTGTAAACCAAGCATGTGGTGTCAGTAACAAAAGCAATGGCTGTTTGCCAAAATGAACTGAATCGTATAGATGAATTCACATCATGAATTGTACTGATGTGCATACATGGGTCACACAAGACACAACTCAGCATTTGCTATTGACCATGTGGTAAAGTGACATATAACAGGCTTCCAAACTTCAATAGGTATGGCTTTCTTAAACTCACTTACAGGATTACAACCTGGACATGTTATACAGATGAATCAGAAGTGAAATAATGACAGACAAACACTTGGTGTCAGACATGTTTGACAACTGGCAAAAGCCTGTACAAGTCATGAATTCCTACCTTGGCCAGATCAGGAATATCCCCTCTGTCAATACCAACGTTCTGGGGAAGAAAAACAGAGCAGTATAACCAGCGCAATACAGAAACTACTGCAGAATTCTGCTAAGAATGTGTAAGGTTAAAGCAGTCAACATTCAAAGATTAACAACTGGAATGTTCAAGATGGTTGTTACGAAGATCTAATTGATGCCATAAATTCCAGTATCTGGGGTTAAGATTTCATCTAAGTAAATTCTGATCAGAAGACAGAAATATTGGCCACACAAGTCGTCAATAATACTGGGAATAAAGACAGGTAAAAATGTAATGTTGCTTCGACATTATATTAGTGAATGAGTGACAATGGTTCTTCTATTACACTTTCACACTTGTAAGATGTATCTTTTTAATGTTATCCATAGGATCCAACATGAAGCGAATATCTGTAACTGAAAGTTGACACAGAAAACAAAATGTAACAGGTAAAATTACCTCAGCAACTTTGAGGAATTCAGACACTTTGTCCATGCTGACTAAAAACTTTTTGTAAATGTCGAGGCCTTCTTTACACTGCTTCTTGTTCATGTCAAAATATTTTTCTGAAAATGAAGAATTTTGTTTACATTAATTGTCAGAACAGAGCTACAACAAAATCATTCACATAAAACTGAAATAATTGAATATTTACAAAATAACAGATGTTTAGTCAATCATTATGTCAGTCTAAGTAAACTTAGGGTCAGTATCATTCGTTACACTACTATACTGCGTCTAACATAAAGAATCCATGTTGTCATGGTATCAGGGCACAATGCCACAGTATCAACCAAGTTCCAGAACCTGACTGATATCAGATCCTTTTGATAACGTCTTACAACCAGCCACTCTTGTCCCACACAAACAGTTTACTAATGAGGGGAATAAACAGCATATAATCATACAATTCAGAATCCTTTTGATACAGGTTTGTATTACAACATACTTCTACAACTTAGGTTTGCATCAAGTTCCTCACCTAAAAGATTGATGATTCCGTCATTGTAGCATGCAAACAGTCGTATGAGGTCTTTGAAGAGTAACATGAAGCATGCGTTAATCACACCATTTGTCAGCTCGTTTGGCGTACACTGTGGAAAAAATACATCACATATAAACAGGATGGGAATAACAAGTGAACTGAATGTTGCATTTGGCCTACTTTTAGAATAGAGCACCACAAACTTTAAAAATGTGTCATAATACTCTTACATAATTTCAGGTGATTTTGTTCCAAAGCACGTTCTCGAAACAATGCCCTATGACACTGGCATAGCAACATGGTTGCCCAGCTCAGCGAGTGTGTATAAGCTCAGCTCACTGTTTCATCTCTACTAGCTATGTCATGGCATAAACCAAACGATGTTGAGAGTTTCCAAGAGTTGTTTACCAGTTCAAATGATTTTTCTTTCTTTCTTAATACGCTGATATTTATTTGTATTAAGAGCTGCTGAGGCGTTATATTTTGTGCATTTATATATATTTTTTTTAATTTAGTAAGAATGCTTTACACCAATCTCATTCTGCCATATTCTAGTATTCGCAGTTTTGGTCAATTTCATTATTTATATATATTTCATATTTATGTTTCAACATAACTATTAGGATGAAATGGATTATAAATGTGAACTAACATACATATATATCTTTTGGAGTTTTTCGAAGCGTTACTACTGCATTACACTAGACACATCAGCCATTTTCATGCCAATTCGATCAATATATTCTATTCATTAGAATTTTTTGAAGGGTTAGGGTTTAGGGTTAGGGTTAGGGTTTAGGGCTAGGGTTAGGATTAGGTTATGGGACCTAATCCAACATAGTAGGTAGATGTCTGGTGTAATGCATGAGTACTATTTGGTTTTTTCCTTATCATTTTTAATGCCTTTTTTCCAAACAAAAACGGGAGACCAAACACGTCAAAGGTTAAGTACACGATAAGAAATTTGGGGCTAATGGAAAACGGTCTGGAACTTGAGCTAAAGGCACTTTCACACGCTGCATTTGTTAAACAATGATTCAAAGGCAAACTCACCCTTGTGCTGTCACCAGACGTGCTCGTGCCTCCGCCATTTCTTAGCGCGATCAACATTATCATTACTGTGCTCCCTACAACTCTTTTCTGTCACAAAAGCACAGAATGATTTTTATAAAAAAATATCATTCATGCATGCATTGTGAAATCAATGTCTTATGCCTGACGCCAACAACCATTTTCAGTTTGAGCCATTATCATTCCACACCACATGGTATCTTGTAGACTACAGAATAGGATGAGTGTGCCAAATGGCATTGGGGCCATTCAACTGTCTATAGATTAAAATCACAAGACACCAAGTCTACCAGTAGCTTTTGTAATTTTCCGTGGCCTATTTGACTTTTATATGACTCACTAAATTTTCACGTTGTGCACAATGTGAATGTAGCTCTGTTAGCTGTTCGGCTAACAATCCAAAGGTCATGTGTTCGCATCCAATGGATTCTCACAAACTTGTTGCTTGTCTTAGAGGCACGTGACCTACAGAACGAGATTTTGTGGTGCTGTATTCTAAAGGTGCTTTGTTGCATTCAAATATTGCAAGTTTCCTTATTAATAATTGCACGCAAATGTAATCACTTATCTATTTTCTAGTGTAATAAATTATCTAGCTAAACATGAACAAGTATCTATCCCTGAGTGCCAAAGTGGGGATCTTAAAGTGAGTGAGTATTGTTTTACACCACTTTAGGCAATGTTCCAGCAATATCGCATCTAGGGACATGAGAAATTGACTTCACACATAGTACCCATGTGAGGAACCAAACTGGGGTATTCGGCATGATGAGGGAATGTTTTAACCAATAAGCTTCCCCACCGCCCTCGGGGTCCTTAGAGAGCAATTCTTAAGGGTGCAACATTACACCATGGATCTACAATATGAATCCGCACAATAAACCTTATCTAACTTAACAATGCATTATATAACAATCTACTAAGCAGATGTGACAAAAATTTGGACATACTTCTTTTAATACATCCCAGATGGGTAATAAAGCCTGCCAAAGACTAAGTCCTAGGGTAAACACTGGACCTTTGATCAGATCATAGCATCTTGATGATAACTAACCAAATGACAACAGTCTAATTCTGATTCAACAAAACCATTCTAGCTTTGTATTTTGTGTAGCAAGCCACACATCATAGTTATTACAAAACAAACCATATCCCTATAGACTGAGTTAGCAAGTTTACAAAACAAACCATATCCCTATAGGCTGAGTCAGCAAGTTTACAAAACAAACCATATCCCTATAGACTGAGTCAGCAAGTTTACAAAACAAACCATATCCCTATAGACTAAGTCAGCAAGTTTAGTTTTACGCCGCACTCAGCAATATTCCAGCTTTATGGCGGAGGTCTGTAAATAATATCCTTATAGAGAACGAAATAAGAGTGAGTCAACATGAATAGGCATCATACAGCCAATGTGGAGAAATGAACCTGGTCCCTCTAGCTTTTTGGCAAGATGAAAGGAAGCATTAACCACTACGCTATCTCACAGTCCCCTTAGTGATGACACTATGAAAAGTTTGACTACAGACACCTGCCATTATGTTCCTCATTAACAGGAATAAAGATGTGGGGGAAGAAGGAGCTTCCTGATTTCAGCTTGTGACATAAAATACAACAGAGGACATCTGGAACTTAACAGCGGGAAATAGAGATCAGTGAGTCAGTGTTTAACATGACTGACGATAACCTAACGAGGGCAGGGTTGAGAGATGCTAACAGAAAGCTATATGTGTCAATACTTCACCAATCTATATGTCATATGGATGTTTGGCTAGTTTTAGTTAATAATGAAATGAGAAAACTAAAAAATCACAGGCAAATTAAACCTTCCTAATGTTGAAGCACTGTGTGTGAGAAGTCATTGTCTGTCAGACATTACCAAACAGCACACTGCTTTGAGCATCTCTAATGATTGACACTGGCACTACACTGTAAATTCTTCATTTGTATTCACTGGAGATAGAGAAAGGCTGACCATGCTTACCACTGTGAAGGATCAAACATGAATCATTAATAGAAGGCGAAAAGAAGCAACGACAGTCAGGAGAGTGAGTGAGTTGGTGAGTCTAGTCTTATGCTTTCAGCAATATTCCAGCAATATCATGGAGGGGGGACACCAGTAATGGACTTCACACATTGTACCCTTGATGTGATGAGCAAGTACTTTAACCACTAAGCTTCCCCTGCACCTGCTGACAGTCATGCAGCAAAAACATACTCACGTCAAATTCTATAAGTGCATTCAGTTGACTCTGAAGGACTGGCAGCGCTTTTAAGAGCTGGAAGACAAGACAAGAATGAAACTAAAGACAAGCAGATAATTGCACGGACAAGATTAACGCTTTATACAATTTAACTACTAGTTTTTATCTGATACAGTGTTAGCAAAATAATATGTCAAGCTAATGTTTTGGGCATTATTCTCATTCTAATCACAATACTCATTCTTGGCTTCATGGCATTAATGCTTTTTTTTTTTTTTGTATAATACCATATTCCAGCTGTGTGAAAAATAGAATTCGGACAGATCGCAATGGGTATGTGATGTGTCAACAAAGGCAGCAAGCCTAACCAACCGTTAGTTGCCACCTTGACCACATTACCAAGACAACATTCATATTTTGAATACCATAAACATAAATTCAAGTATGTGAGAAACTTTTGTCAAACTTCAAAGTCCATCTCATTGGATATGGAACCTGTTTAACAAAGCAGTTGAGGAAGTGTGACTTATAATTTAAACTGTAACACAGACTTGAGAAAGTCAGAGATACTCTGGGCATAGTTTCCATATTCACTGTAACTTCATATTAAGTAAGTATATTTCTTGCTTATTCTTTTCCAGGCTTTGTGTCCATTGTGACTGTCATTACCTTTTCTGAGTTCATAGTTCTGAGTAGGCCATCATCCTTCCTGTGAAAAACAACAGCATACTTTGAAAAAATCAGAAAATTGACCACAATATCTAATGCTGATAAACCAGTTACCATGTACTATAACACATAAGATTTCACTCACTAAAACCAAAATTCATGGATCATAAAATGAATGAGTGAGTGAGTGAGTGAGTGAGTGAGTGAGTGAGTGAGTGAGTGAGTTTAGTTTTACGTCGCACTTAGCAATATTCCAGCTATATGGCGGCGGTCTGTAAATAATCGAGTCTGGACCAGACAATCCAGTGATCAACAACATGAGCATCGATCTGCGCAATGGGGAACCGATGACATGTGTCAACCAAGTCAGCTAGTCTGACCACCCGATCCTGTTAGTCGCCTCTTACGACAAGCATAGTCACCTTTTATGGCAAGCATGGGTTGCTGAAGGCCTATTCTACCCCGGGACCTTCACGGGTCTCATAAAATGAGTGAGTGAGTTTAGTATTATGCTGCACTCAGCAATATTCCAGCTATATGGCGGTTGTAGGTGTATAACTGAGTCTGGAGCAGAGAATCCAGTGATCAACAGCATGAGCATCGTTTAGCACAACTGGGAACCGATGACATGTGTCTAACAAGTCAGCGAACCTGACCACCTGATCCTGTTAGTCGTATCTTACCCTGGTCCTTCACGGGTCAGTAAGTAAGTGAATGAGTGAGTGCATGAGTGAGATAGTTATAATGCCACTTTGAACAGTAATCCATATACATGGGGAAAAAGTATTTTATGTGGAGAAATGACTTTATCATCAGTATTACGATCATAGACATGGCCTGACTGCAAGATGGTTTTGATATGCTAGGAGATGAGGTAACTTACCCACGCTTTACTTTACAGAAATCAAAGGCCATTTGTCTGTAGGAAGTGGCCTTCTCATTTAAATATTTAGCATATCTTCTGATGTATGTCGACATGTCGTATCCCGTAACAGAAACCATTCCTAGAGAATGTAACAATTAAATATTAAAGAAATTGCTTCCTATCAAATAACGCATTATTACTCTTTATTTGCTCATCTTTGTAAGTTCGTATCTGAAAACAGCAATCGAAAAACTGGTATAAAACAAACTACACAAACTTACAAAATAAAACATAAATGGAGATAAATGTTGCAGGTCACATTGTAATAACAATCCTCATACACAGCTCACTGAATAACTTGTACTTGAGGTTCATCATGAACCATTGCAAAGCAGATAATACATACACTGTGGGAAGCTTTGTTTACTTGTGTATCAATACCATCAGTAACATTCCTGCTATATTACTTAAGTCTATATACATCAAGTCTAGACCAGACAACCCAGTGATCTACATCATCAATATTGATGTATGCAGTTGGGACATGATGACAACAAAGTTAGCAAGTCTGACCACCCGATCCCATTAGTCGCCTCTTACAACAAGCATGTGTGGCTGAAGACTCATTCTAACCCGGATTTTCATATGTCTGTACTGTCTGCTGCAAAATCATACAGATAAAATGGCAAATAAACATTTATTGGCAAGCAAAACATTGTCACAAATAGCTTGAAAATTAGTCACTTGTCCATACAAGTTGGTATGATTTTGTAGTAAATGGACTATAATTAACGTTAATTACAAAAAATTGCATAAGGATAGATACATGCAATGTTGACACCAGATCACTGCTTGCTGGACCCCCTAATAAACCTTTGGATGTTGTATTTCTCATCTCATCTTGGTCAGCTTTTATGGATCTCAGATATTAACTTCTCTTAATAATGAATTGTAAAGCTGTTTGATAAGGACTTCCTGTATATTGTACTTTGAAATATTTAGTGTTGTGTATAGAAGCCAAGCACAGAAAGGAAGGAAGTGCAAGCAGAAGTTGTTCACCTAATGGTTATCTCCTAACTGACAGACACCCATTTCACAGACAGACGATTGATAGACACTAAACAGGAAGATGACTTAACAACATATGTCATATTTGGGTTTTCACTTTCTCAGTAAAGTACAAATTCTAGCACTTTTTTGGTCCAATCTGGGAAAGACCCGCACCCTCAGAATCAGGCACCAAATAGCAAGCACCACAAAGTCAGCCGCTTAACCCGCTCAGTCACCGCAAATTCCAGAAAAATGGGAGTCCGACAACTGGTAGTCTAGACTGTGTACTTCGTGTACCCATCTGATAAGTGTGAATTGACACGGCTCCCACAGCCGAAAGCTATGATTACATGATGCCATGTAGAAAGTGGTCAAATGCAATACGTCATATTTGGGTTTTCACTTTCTCAGTAAAGTACAAATTCTAGCATTTTTTCGGTCGAGTCCCATCCGGGAATCATGTCATCGTGTAATCATAGCTTTCGGCCGTGGGAGCCGTGCCAATTCACACTTATCAGAGGGGTACACAAAGTAGACAGTCTAGACTACCAGTTGTCCGACTTTCATTTTTGTGGAAGTCATGGTGGCTGAGCGGGTTAGGCTGCTGACTTTGTGTGCTGGCGATAAGGTGCCTGACTCTGAGGGTGCAGGTTCGATTCCCAGATGGGACTCAACCAAAAAAGTGCTAGAATTTGTACTTTACTGAGAAAGTGAAAACCCAAATATGACATATGTTGCATTTGACCACTTTCTAAATGGCATTGGGTAATTAAAGATGACTTGAGGTAACGCCTTTGGGTATAATGAACAGTCCACTGTTTAGTAACACCCACTGTACACATATAGACATGATTGCCCTCACCTTGCATGCCAGTCTTGTCATGGAAACTGCCAAGGTTGAAGGTGCAGTTATTTGAAGCCAGGTACTGGGTAAATCTCTGCAGAGAGAAAGTCAATGAGTGGGTATGGTATAACGCCACTTTGGACAGTTCTGCAGTTAGAAAATGCCATGTCAGCAAAGCATTTTGTGTGACAAGACGTTTGCAAAATGTAGAGAACTGATGCAGAAGATTCACAATTAATTATTTTTACCAAATATCTAACAAGTAAAATAAGGTTTCATGTAAGTAAAATAATTACATCATAATGTTACTGTTCAGTACAATACTACATTGTGAAACTTCTTGAGCAATAACTGGGGACCAATGGACAGCTTGTTCTGTCAGCCATTGCAAAACCATGAAGTTTAATACGAGTGAAAACCTTAAGTAATTTTTGTCCAAGATGGTGCTAACATACCAAGAAACATAATTGGTGTTATCTGGTATTTGACCCAAGGAGGACATGAGTGAGTGAGTGAGTGAGTGAGTGAGTGAGTGAGTGAGTATAGTTTTACACCACCCTCAGCAATATTCCAGCTATAAGACTGTGCCCTGTAAACAACCAATCTGGACCAGAAAACCCACTGGTCAACAGCATGAACATCGACCTACGCAACTGGGAACTGATGATGTGTCAATGAAGTCAGCAACCTGACCACCCGATGATGTTAGTGGTGTCGTACAACAATCATAGTCGCATTTTATGGCAAGCATGGATTCCCGAGACCTATTCTAACCTGGACCTTCTGGGTCCCCAGCTGATGTAACTCAAAGTGTGGAACATTATACGACTGCCCCATTCAATACCAAAACTGCATTGTAATCCCACTGGGAGGTGTCAAAATGTTCAAATAACCTCGTTGCCATAGTTCATGAGATTGTGGATTGTGATGAGTGACTTGTAGACCACGATCCAGTTTGCATGTTGAGTTCGCTCTATCAGGAGGTCGGCCAGTTGGGGAATCGACACGTTTGGTTCGTTCGTGCATTGTAACAAATCTGAAACAAAAATACCACAAATTAAAAAAAAAGGAATAAGCTAGAGTGCCATGAACTGCTAACAGAGGAGGATTGAACATGACAGATTCATAGCAACTAGGATCCCTTATTATTTCTGGGGCTAAAGTGAGCATGAATACTGAGTGAGGGAGTTTAGTTTTACACTGCTTTTAGCAATAATCCAGCAGTATCACAACATGGGACACATGAAATGGGTCTCACACATTGTACAGTCAGCAATGGCCTGTTTGCAAATAATCCTGGACCAGACATACTACAGGGCCCCAATGAACACAGCTTAGATAGTCAGGGTCCATAAAGAGTTTGTAGCACTCCACCGCTCATAAGTCCATGACAGAGTATTTGCGGATTGGTACCTAATCAGCCAGGTCAAAAATGAGTGAGTGAGTTTAGTTTTATGCTGCTTCTAGCAATATTCCAGCAATATCACGGAGACGGACACCTGCAATGGGCTGCAGACATTGTACCCATGTGGGGAATCGAACCCGAGTCTTTGGAGTAATGAGCAAACACTTTAACCACTAGGCTACCCCACTGCCCTTGTCACAAATGAAAGTTAGTGAGTGAATAATTGATAGCAGCTTCAGCAATAATCTGACTTTATTTGAAACATGATTGAATAGAATGTAGTTCAGCCTGAATCTGAAAAGAGGGGAAGATGCCTTTGCACAAATGACTTCGATGGAGATTCTGGATATTTTTGTTCCTTGTCATGAGATACAAACATAAATCTGTCCTGGTGATCCCTGGCATCATAGCTATCTGCCTGCAACTGTCACCACTAAACCCCATCTAAACTGACTCCTAACACAATCATGGAGCATGGCACGAGGGATGCATTCTCTGCGTGGGTGATATGAATAAATACTGCACACCTTGTCAAAAAAAGATTCACATCATTAACACAAGTACACATAATCAGAGGTGTTTTGTTTTAGAGTGAGTGAGTGAATAAGTTTAGTTTTCGGTCCTTCTAGCAATATTCAAGCAATATAACAACAATGGTCACCAGAAATGGGATTCAAACATTGTACCTACGAGGGGAATCGAAGTTGGGTTATCAATGTGATGAGCGAACATTTTAATCACATCATCCCCCTTTTTTTCTTTTTTAAAAAAAGGATACAAGTCATTTTTTGTAAACCCAAAAAGTGAATTGTCAATATTCCGTGATTACTTTCAACACTCAACAAGCAGGAAGTATACATGCACTGAATCTGAAAACATATGTGCCCATATTGGGGGAGAAGGATATGTTTGAGTGTGTGAGAAATTATTTCCAGCTGTTTGGCCTGTATGAAATCATCATTGTCCCAGCACCATGTTACAAAAAAGGAATTCCATGCTTTCATTCTTCACATGTGTTTTTAAGCACAGCCATTCCATATGCTGCATGAGTGGCAACTCACATGGCTGTGGACAAGGCACGTAGGCCACTACTGTAACACCAAGACAAGGCATGCCAAGAACCATAACACCATGGCTGTTGACAAGGCACATAGGCCACTACTATAACACCAAGACAAGGCATGCCAAGAACCATAACACCATGGCTGTTGACAAGGCACATAGGCCACTACTATAACACCAAGACAAGGCATGCCAAGAACCATAACACCATGGCTGTTGACAAGGCACGTAGGCCACTACTATAACACCAAGACAAGGCATGCCAAGAACCATAACACCATGGCTGTTGACAAGGCACATAGGCCACTACTATAACACCAAGACAAGGCATGCCAAGAACCATAACACCATGGCTGTTGACAAGGCACGTAGGCCACTACTATAACACCAAGACAAGGCATGCCAAGAACCATAACACCATGGCTGTTGACAAGGCACGTAGGCCACTACTATAACACCAAGACAAGGCATGCCAAGAACCATAACACCATGGCTGTTGACAAGGCACGTAGGCCACTACTATAACACCAAGACAAGGCATGCCAAGAACCATAACACCTTGGCTGTTGACAAGGCACGTAGGCCACTACTATAACACCAAGACAAGGCATGCCAAGAACCATAACTATCGGGGTGGGGAGTCCACCTGCACAATGTGATTTTAGCGCTATGATGTTTTAGTCTGTGGTAGTGCATGAGAATTACAATCACTGTAGCAGGAAGATCACATTTTGCAACTGGGCTCAGTTGACACGAGGCTGTGGAGTAGCATAAGGTCCACTCGTCAACCGAATTTGATTCCCCACATGGGTACAATGTGTGAAGCCCGTTTCACATGTCTCTCATCATGATATTGCTGTAATAATGATGACAGCAGCATAACCCTTACTCACTCATTCATGGGAGACAGGACATATAGCCTATGGACCATATCTACTCCATTGATATCACAGGAACAAGGTTGTATATATAGTCTGTATCATATGTCAGTAATTGAGTAACTACAACCATATCCATGCCAATCAAATCACAGGAACAAGGTTGAATATATAGCCTGTATCGTATGTCAGGAATTGAGCAACAACCATATCTACTCCAATTATATCACAGGAACAAGGTTGTATATAGCCTGTATCGTATGTCAGTAATTGAGTAACTACCGTATCTACTCCAATCATATCACAGGAACAAGGTTATACATATGGCCTGTATTGAATGTCCGTAATTGAGTAACTACAACCATATCCACTCCAGTCATATCACAGGAACAAGGTTGTATATATAGCCTGTATCGTATGTCAGGAATTGAGCAACAACCATATCTACTCTGATTATATCACAGGAACAAGGTTGTATATATAGCCTGTATCATATGTCAGTAATTGAGTAACTACAACCATATCCATTCCAATCACATCACAGGAACAAGGTTGTATATAAAGCCTGTATCGTATGTCAGGAATTGAGCAACAACCATATCTACTCCAATTATATCACAGGAACAAGGTTGTATATATAGCCTGTATCGTATGTCAGGAATTGAGCAACAACCATATCTACTCTGATTATATCACAGGAACAAGGTTGTATATATAGCCTGTATCGTATGTCAGTAATTGAGTAACTACAACCATATCCACTCCAGTCATATCACAAGAACAAGGTTGTATATATAGTCTGTATCGAATGTCAGTAATTGAGTAACTACAACCATATCCACTCCAGTCATATCACAAGAACAAGGTTGTATATATAGTCTGTATCGTATGTCAGTAATTGAGTAACTACAACCATATCCATGCCAATCAAATCACAGGAACAAGGTTGAATATATAGCCTGTATTGTATGTCAGGAATTGAGCAACAACCATATCTACTCTGATTATATCACAGGAACAAGGTTGTATATATAGCCTGTATCGTATGTCAGTAATTGAGTAACTACAACCATATCCACTCCAGTCATATCACAAGAACAAGGTTGTATATATAGTCTGTATCGAATGTCAGTAATTGAGCAATGACCATATGCACTCCAATCATATCACAGGAACAAGGTTGTATATATAGCCTGTATCGTATGTCAGGAATTGAGCAACAACCATATCTACTCTGATTATATCACAGGAACAAGGTTGTATATATAGCCTGTATCGTATGTCAGTAATTGAGTAACTACAACCATATCCACTCCAGTCATATCACAAGAACAAGGTTGTATATATAGTCTGTATCGAATGTCAGTAATTGAGTAACTACAACCATATCCACTCCAGTCATATCACAAGAACAAGGTTGTATATATAGTCTGTATCGTATGTCAGTAATTGAGTAACTACAACCATATCCATGCCAATCAAATCACAGGAACAAGGTTGAATATATAGCCTGTATTGTATGTCAGGAATTGAGCAACAACCATATCTACTCTGATTATATCACAGGAACAAGGTTGTATATATAGCCTGTATCGTATGTCAGTAATTGAGTAACTACAACCATATCCACTCCAGTCATATCACAAGAACAAGGTTGTATATATAGTCTGTATCGAATGTCAGTGATTGAGCAATGACCATATGCACTCCAATCATATCACAGGAACAAGGTTATACATATAGCCTGTATCGTATGTCAGTAATTGAGTAACTACAACCATATCCACTCCAGTCATATCACAAGAACAAGGTTGTATATATAGTCTGTATCGAATGTCAGTAATTGAGCAATGACCATATGCACTCCAATCATATCACAGGAACAAGGTTGTATATAGCCTGTATCGTATGTCAGTAATTGAGTAACTACCATATCCACTCCAATCATATCACAGGAACAAGGTTATACATATGGCCAGTATCGAATGTCCATAATTGAGTAACTACAACCATATCCACTCCATTGATATCACAGGAACAAGGTTGTATATATAGTCTGTATCATATGTCAGTAATTTAGTAACTACAACCATATCCACTCCAGTCATATCACAGGAACAAGGTTGAATATATAGCCTGTATCGAATGTCAGTAATTGAGCAACGACCATATCCACTCCAATTATATCACAGGAACAAGGTTGTATATATAGTCTGTATCGAATGTCAGTAATTGAGCAACGACCATATCCACTCCAATTATATCACAGGAACAAGGTTGTATATATAGCCTGTATCATGTGTAGATGATTGAGTAACACATTAAGACCATATCCACTAAACCCTAATCATATCACAACAATTTACAACAACAATACCTGCTCATGCCAATTTTTGGAAAGCAAGTTATTGGTATGATTATATCTATTACTGGTACTGATCACTGTCAAGATATGTCATCTCAGAAACATAAAACATGCCTTCTGAGACAGCACTATGTGGGCATGGAAATCAATAGAACTGTTAAGTTTAAATAGGCAATTCAAATGTGCACATTAAGAAATCAATAATCATTACTACATGTAGTATTGGTGACAGTGACTCTCTTGTTCAATGTTGGAGTAATAAAGGTTCAAATACAGTTTGATTGTCAATTCTAATGACAGCAAGGTCTCATACAAAGACTCCTATTAATACATGCTTGTATCTCAAGATGAAGAATATGAGATGGGTGTAGTCACTACTTGAAGAAAAGGACAGTTGTGGACAGGAGGTCAAGCTGCAATCAAGCACTCTCTCTTTGATCACAGGCTTTATTTGGATAATCAGCTCAGTAGCAGAATATGGTGATGAAGACATCACAATAAACCGATCCACAAGTATGGTGAATCTAGAGGAAGTATAAATGCTAATGTCAGCCATTGTTCCTATCTGTCCTACAATCATATATCAGTCCAATAATACCACAAAACATGTACACAAGTGAGTGAGTTTGCTTCAATGATTCTATGTACAGAATTTCAATTACATCATCCTTTCTTAGTAAAGTACAAATTCTGGTACTTTTTGGAGTACTTTACTAAGATAGTGTAATCCATAATACAAGATGTTACATTTGACCACTTTCTAAGTAGTATTGTGGAATTTTAGCTTTCAGACATGGGAACCAATTAACACTTATCAGAGAGGTACACAAATCCGCAGTCTAAACAACCAGTTGTCTGACGTCAACTTTGGGAAGTTAGAGTGGCTGCGAGTATGAAGGATGACTTTGTGTGCTGGCTGGCAATCTGGGGCCTGAGTATGAGGGTGTGGGTTTGAATCCCAGATGGGACTCAACTAAAAAAAAGTACTAGAATTTGTACTTTACTGAAAAAGAGTAATCCCGAATATAACATATGTTATAGTCTAGTCTTGCCTCTGATGGGTGTAGACATATGAATGCATACATATCTGAACATTATGTACCTCTAAATCCATCTTGCTCCTGTCGCCATTCCTACAAATTGCTTTAGTTCTTCATCTGTCCAAAATATGTTACCATAAGATGTAAACATTCAGTTTGAACAATTGCAGTCTTCACAGGGAAGGTTTGGCCTGTTACATCCATACATGTACTTAAAGCATGTACATGTTATTAATATTTCAGTTCAGTTGGACGCTTTTCTTTTCACATCATGATTCAGTCCATGACACTTAATTCACTACGCAATTAAATATCAAAGGGAATTCTCAATTTCTTCAGCAGTCATTCAATACAGGTGAAAATGAAAGGTATGTGACGGGGTTGGTGCAATTATTTTCTTAAATTCAACATCTCCTCATACGTTTTCAATGCACTTGAAGTCAGACTGAAGGTAAAATTTATCATTCAGGACCATAACAACTCCATTCGATATTGCAAACAAGGAACACAAAATTAATTTTGAATAAAGAAAGGTTGTTATCAAGCAGGAAGATTGAATACTTTCATGGAAATTCACTGACTTGGATTTATAAAGTAAGTGAATGAATGAGTAAAATACCATAAATTGATAGCTAGGGTGTAATGCAAGGTCTTACAGGTAATAATGTTTATCTTAAAGTCTTTACAAGGTAAACTTTATTATTATTATTAACACTGAATTTCAAGCCTTCTTCTTCTCCTGGGTGCACCCTGTATACCCTTAGATAAAATATAACCTAAATCTTAGTATGTGTTCACTGCAAATAAAACTGGATTGGATGAACTGGATGTATGGTCCTTTCCTGCCATCTTTAACTACTTCCTACTGCCAATCATATTTGAGTTTCATGTGCGTTGCTGGTCACGAGTAACACGCTACATTATTCATCATCTACTGGGTGCTATTGATTCTAAACGTATCCAGAATGGCCAACACTTGGGCTGCTTCACGCAAAAACAAACGTTCTCATTCTTATTGATTCATGAAAACTTGCTTAAGGAGATTTCAAATTCCTTGTCAAGCTGTAAGTGTGATGGGCATGATGGTGATACTGCTAAATTAAATGTCTCCATGGTGCAGCAGTGAGACTATTTTTTAACTCTGTGCATTGTTGTAGATAAAAGCTCTAAACATGCGGCGGCTTGGGTGAAACCCAGCATGTACACAAATCGATTTACTGGCAGTAAAATTAGGCAGCATTGCCGAGGCAGATCAATGAGGCTTGGTTCCAACTGAGGCTGGTCGGCTCTTGCTGTGGTCTTGGCCAGTGATGCTGTGCTGAGGGTAACTTGACCAAACAAGTGGCCTCAGTTCCTTTTTGAGTGAGTGAGTGAGCTTTTCAATGTGGTCTTGATCAAAACCATGCAGAGGGCAAGCTGATGAAATCATTGGCCTATGGACTAAGAGGATGCAATTGCAAACAGTGGAGAGCAATACCTTTGCCCTGTTATGGAAGCACTATGGCTTGAAGAATGGAAACCACCTGCTGACAGCCTTGGGACTTTCTTTCACACAGACTGGACACAATCCAACAGCACTCGAAATAGAGGAAACTCAAACAAATTTTTGTTTTACAATTATACTTTTGAGAATCCCCTTTCCACTATTTGCTTGAGAATAAAGTAAATATATTGTTACTTGAGGTAGAAAAGTAAAGTTGTCGAAACTTGTTATCTGGGGGGCGGGGTGTGTGTCGGTCTTGCATTATAAGAGCAAATTGATCCAAAACAGGCTTTAGAATATGAATTATTAGTGTGACATCAAAATAATAATTGATATGTATCAAAATATGAATTAATAGTATAAGACACATGAATCATGGATTGTATCATGTACAGCTTGACTGCAATGTACCAGTGCTTCAGTGAACTGTGACATTACTCTAATACCTACTAGGGAGAACAGATAGTATAACTGATGGCATAGCAACATGGCTGACTGAGCAGCTACTAACATCTTTCATGCCTTGTCTGTTGTTGACATGAACATGCAGTCTCCAGTCAGTCCTACTGACTTTACTCACCAGTCTAAAACGCTGTTTACTAATTCAGATAGAGTTGGGTAACAACAACTACATAAGACCACATTTTCTGCTCTGAGAGATTAAACCAATTTATGGCTTGGTGATTCGGTTCTTCATACAGACTGGACATGTACACACCCATGATTGATCTTCAGAAATCGTGACCAATCAATTGATTCAACATTGATTATAATCATACTGATTCATCAGAACAGCACCAAACATTGGTCTAATTACCTGGTCAGGGGATATGGTTTGAGGGAAATACGCTCAATAACCACATGGTGACAAACCTATTAGTGGAATAAATCAATCATTGTTATAGTGTTAACTGTATTGGGCTTGTGAACTTATGTTCCTGCCCTCAGATGGTTCTGTTGGCAGTTGGCCATCAATGGAAGTCCAAGGTGACCTAGTTCCTGGTGCCAAAGTCATGTCGCCATTGGTTCTATCTGTCCGTCTTTTGCATCATCTCCACTGAGACCTGAAACCCCTCAACAAGCATTGATCAACACGTTCATCAACAATGATTACATCGCATGAAAACGTAGCTATTATACTGTAATGATAACCAAGGCTCACAATGAAACTGATTTGATGATTATGTAGGATCAATCTGTTGTATTATGCATGAACTGTGACGAGTGCTGTATCATCAGAAAGGCTACAGTTCATGGTGGAGCAGCAGGAAGTCTGATCAGACATGCATAAGACCGAATATCTTCATCGAACAGTCTCACAAAATTAATACTCTACGCAAGAGAGAGTCACTTTATAAGGGCTGCCTATAAAAATGTTTATATCCATGATTTAACTATGTGTGTGTTTCTAAGATGTATTTTAAACTCTGGAAGAGCTCCGAATAGCTGTCACAGCCTTATGCACTGATCACCTTCACTCATCACACAGGACAGGGAAAATTATCAGTGGTGACGAAGTGACAGTATGAGACACCCAATAACTATCTGGTGAAAGAACAAGCTACACAATGTACATGTAATAATGCACTGATGGAAAACAATTTGAAACAAATGGAAAACAAATTTTCATATGTTCTTTCCCATTTTTCAATGCATGCCTTGTATTACACTGGAGGTAAAACTCTCAGAATAAATAATGGGACAGTTATACTTTAATGTGTTCTATTATCTATTCCAATCAGTATTCACCTACAACCACACAATTATAATTGGTGGTACAAATCTTGAACAGTAGAGTGAGCCAAATATTTTCTCTTGTATGTCTCCCTCCAACCTTGGATATCTAATGTACATTTCAGTGTTTGCATCAGGACTATTATTAACTGCGATAACTAGGCAGATATAAATTATAACCTTGATAAGTGTTATTAATGTCTAGTGACATCATCCAATTGTTTCTGTTCGTCATAGCATAAGCTTTTCATACTGACCCTCCACAGAATATCCTTCTGTTTCATGGGATATTCTACTGGTATTTCCTAGGTCTTCAAGAAGATTATGCCTGTAGAGTGGCTTTGAGTCTATATGACATTCATTATGATATTCATTCTTGACGAAATGTGAAGAATCATATTAACTCCAACAACAAACGTTACTTTTATTTCAGCAAGTTGCAACTGAGGTACTGATAAATCACAAAGCTTTTATAGTCTCTTTTTCAATTCATTAATGTCAGCATGAGATCTATTACATCCGTTTCCTATGGTTTATGTAAAGTATGTTGAAACAGAAACTGTTGAAAAAGTATCATTTTTGTTTTAAAGCAAGTTAAAGTGCTGAACAGTTGTGCTGGTAAATAAAGTAAAAAAAAATTTTTTTCTACTTTCATGTATCATTCAAGCATTCCTGCATTAGTGAACACAAGAAATGGACATGACAAGTCGACCATTCTTACAGATCAACAGTGTTGTGTCCAGTAGAAAAGGCATTCTCTTGTTGCATGGAAAATCAGGGTTCAATACTTTATATGGGTACAATGTGTGAAGCCCATTTCTGATGTCTATGCCATGATGTTGCAGGAATACTGCTAAAAGTAGCCACACTTACACACCTATTCATAGATAATGGAATCTTACCCAACAACTAGCACAAAAACTTAAGCATGAGGTCAAGTTTTAACTGCACATTCTTAACTAGGCCATATGCGTAGACATAAGTTTTAGTTGTTACACTTGATATCTGGTGCTTAGTAAGAGGATCAGTTAAGGAATAATAATAAAATATTTTCTCACAATTTTACAAGAAGGAAATTTAGGTAGGTTTCATTTTTAAGCTGATATTTAGTGCAATGCACTGTAAGGGACAAAAGACCCTTAAGGACAAGGAACACAATGTCAATTTTCTTGTGTTGAAGGATACACTGCCCAGCCATGTTAGTACACATGAATCAGACCACCATCACTTTAACTTCATCATATTCATGTCACACATGAACTGTTTCACATTTTGCTTAATCAGCACATAAATATGCACAATTTATAAATACACTGGTATTTAGCTGTGTATAAATTCTAACAGTTCCCTCCATAACAGTTAGATGTGTCTCAGTCGTGAGTGCTAGTGTTTTGTGTGTTGTGCAACACCTTGCACGGTATTGCCACACAACCTACAGCCAATGAGGAATGGTGGAACTACCTGATCAATCTCTAATGCTGCTGATTGATGTGATGGTCAACATATCACAGGCATACGTAGCAGGCAAATATGATGTGGTCTGGGCCAGCCAGCGAGTTGCAGGGAGACTGGTCGATATGGCAGACAGAGACCACTGTTATCGACATTTCTCACAGTCACTCAATCTCATTACTATCAAACCAACTGTTCATCACTTCATCACTTAGGACTCTTCCTTAAACTTGGGTCAGCATATTTCTGATGGTAAGTTGTGGCCCTTAGCCTGCACCATAACACGTACTATCAAGATCACAGAATGCATGTCACCATATGCTAATCAATACTGACACACACAGCCATAAAGTAGTATGTGACATTTGTTGTGAAAGTGTAGTAAGAAGGATAGAAGATTATGGAGGTTCTTTCAACATGTTCAGTTCTGTCTTTACTCTATATATGTCTGTTCAGTAAAATGTTACACACCAAATAGACTACTTCAGTCTGAATTAGATCAAAAGTAAAGCATTTAAGGAGTATCAAGCTTCTAATAGGAGCAGACCTTGCAGAATATAGGTCCCCTTAATTTTAGACAGCTGGCTGTATCGATGTCGACGATGTCATTTTGACAATTACTTCACATTCTGTGGAAAGCAAGTGTGTGTATGAATGACCATGGTTTTATAATATTCCACAATTTCCAATAATACTGTTGCAAGGACTGACACATTGTACCCACCTGAGGAATCAAACCCTCTGCTTCAGCATGACAAGCGAACACTTTAACTACCAGACTGCCCCAATAGATAGCAAGATACAAAAATAGATGAAATCATTTCTTAAAGATTAATCTTGTTATCAGGGAATGGGAAAGGGAAGGTTGCCAATGGGCCATTTTCAGAATTATTAGCCATTTTCTGAATTTAGAATGGGCCAGTGCCCTTGTATCAATAGTGAACTTTCTAATTTTAATGGGCCATTTTTCATTCTAATGTGCAAAATGCCCCATTTCCCCTGCCTTTCCCTGTGTTATGTATTCTGAATAAACAATGAAGTCTTTTGCACTGTCATTCTGTACATAATTTGAGATAAAATACAAAAAAGCCTATTTACATTGATCCCACTGTTCCAAGAGACTTTGCTATTATAAGTACATCATGAAGATGTGACAGTACTATACAGGGGCAGACCCAACATTTAGGTTCATGTACATTTGTGAAAGCATGCCAGGTATGTTCGCGATGTCAGTGAATCTCTCTGTAAGTGCCTATACAAACATCACAACCAGCTGTTGCACTTCTTTCATCATGAACCAACAATCACTGTCATGTATGGTATTTGTTCAGTCCTGCCATTGACCAGTGGCTGTGAGTGGTTGCTATTCGTTTCATCCAACTAGGCTTTATAAAGTCGTAACACACTGGTTCCCTCAGTACTCATGCCATCATTCACACCGGCAATTCATAGTCTCCTCCAAGTGTTCAATATATTTTTACTCGTTTGGATCCAGTCTGTTGGGTATTTTCACAGTAATGAGTACATATATTAAAAAATATTTCTGCTTGAAATGTTTCATAAATTCACAACAGTGATATTCATGTCCAGTTAACAATATGTGAGATATAGCTCAATTTTTTAGGCATTATTCACTGCAATCTCTTGCAGGTACTTGTGACCCCTGTATCTCATCAAGCAATGAAGAAATATGTACATATGTTAACATGATATCATGTTACAAAGGGTAACAATGCAGAATGTATATTATTCAGCCTTCTAAATTGTTCATGCATATTGAAATATAAGAAATGTTATAATTATAAGGTGATTTCTTTAATTTAGGACTCTTAATGTTCTACTACATACTATGATTCACTGCAGTTGCGGATTTACTCAACAGACACTCAAATAGTCTGTCATTAAGGAATAGATTTAATAAATATATTTGTGAGCTATTACATATGCAATAAAATACCTCATGTATCACAATACTACTGAATTATTCTTCTAAGAGTTCTTCATGGAATAACTGTTACAGGTAACTATTGGAACATCATGTCACTAATATTTACCCATGTAGGTAGATATGTAATATCCATTGATAAATGACAGCCAGTGTTCATTTACACTTCATGTTCAGAACAGAACCCTGCTGTTCATGAAGATGGCACAATGGATAAGGTGGTCAAGATTTCGCACTTGGCTAAATGCATTTCAAGAGCAGACTTAGATATTACCCAGCCCCAACCATACAGAAGGAACATAATAATGAGAATGGTGAGAATCTAAATAAAAAACCAAACATGAATGCAATGGTCAAAAAGGTCCATGAGGATTACCAATCCTGTAAAATTAAAACATCACAAACCTATAACGAAATACTCAACAGCTCCTTAAAATGGAACTGTGAACATGTTAGGTTAATGTGGGAAAAAGCTGATAGTGATTCATGTAAGGACAGGTATGGTGCTATGAAACTAAGAATCACAACAAGGCAAACTCAAGGTCTAAACCCATGGTTCAAAGGGAAGCAAGTATCATGGCACCACTGATAGATGGTCACTGTCAAGTGGGTATGTGTGCATAATGTTAGCCTCACCCCATGCCTGCACTAATTGCTGAACCCATTTAAGAGGCAAGTCTTGAGAAGTGGACATTACATGTCAGGACCCATCTGTTATTTATGTTTTTTCTTAAGAAATTGTCATAAGTATAAATTTTGGCCTTAATGACTCCCTATACTGAGATAGCATGTTCTGTCATAAAGTAATCATTACAAACCTGATAACACAGCTCACATTCTCTTTGTTGACAACACCTGACAGCTGACATACATCTCTATCGCTTATCTAGTGAGTTGCATACCCATCAATGTAGTTCTAGAACCAGCTTAGTAAAGTTGTCCTACCATCTCCAATCTACACACACTCAATACTAATACTGACATACCTTGGGCTATTTCCTAACAGGACACATTTAGCTTTCAGCCATATTTACAACATGAAGACATTTCCTCTAGAGCTGATCTATAAACATGATAATGACATTTAATTCATACATGGTCTTAAGGTCCGGTAGGTGATTTCATAACATATGTACATTTCAAATTCATAAAATACTATCCTGTGATCCCAGACCAGGTTTTGTATGTACAACAGTGTGAAGGTGGGCGTGTCAGAATCCCCCATGTGACAGACACTAGTGCTTGTCAATTAGTACTGCAAGTAGTCCCCTGCTTCTACAGCCTGTATGACTAATGCACTATGCTCATCAGGAAACCATCTACCACAGGCCTCATCTGATCACTGACTGGCACGCAGCAAGGAGCTATTCACTTAAAAGGGTCGCAAATGACAATGTAGATAGCACTGACTGTAACAAGCAGGTTCCTTTGTGCTTTCCTCAGCCATGTCAACAATCCTGGCAATGATTGAGGATAAATACATACATTTCTTGTACAAAATGATCTTTTGGGGAACAAGCAGGAATTCAATGTCATTTATGAAAACTTCAAAATTTCAAAAGTAAATGCATCAAGGCCAATTTATGTTACATGTGTAACATTTCTAAAAAGGTGCTGTTTCCCAGCTTTAACACTTGTTGTGTCTGGAATGTATTATATTTTGAACCAATATCATTTGGAATCTCAAATTCGTTTGCATAAAAATATCCAACAGAAGCCATGTCTAGACTTGCTTACTTTCATATGAAAAGAAACACACAGAGACACATACATCTACCTTTTCTTAACATCTAATCATGCCAAAGAGATTCTCATTAGACATTTTACAGTTTTGCACTTTTCAGAACAACTGAACTACGTACACCAAATAATAGCTTCTCATTATGTATCAAGTAGTAAAGTTGAACACTCAGGATGCTAACAAAACCTTCACAACTGAACACTGCTGAGCCCAGTTCTTGAGTTTGAATCTGGAGCAGGCAAACCATTTCCATGTTAATTGCCACAATTAGATCCACCATAAACCATTTAAAGAATTGAAGTAAAGTTAAAAGTACAATCATGACATAAGACAGAAATGTGTATACATCTCTGCAGATTTCTCCCATTTCTTCCTGTATCTACTTGATACAAGGGCATAGTTTGCAATGAAGAAGCATCTCATTCTGCTATCTGATTCTTAATCTACTTTAATGTTCTACACAGACTGTTATTTTCATGTATTTTTCTCAAAAACCATGCCATATTAAAATGTACAATCTACTACTAAGTGACTGTTTGCATTCATTACTGATTAAAGGGCTAAACCATTCGGTCAGAATGTCAAAGTGTCTACAGTCAACCTGAAATGTTGTTGTTTCAAGTTGTGTAAGTTTTGGGATGTTGAAGTTTTGAGAGGATACCAGGAAGAAATCTGCCCAAACAATTCATTGGCACCTCAATATTTAGCATGACTTGGTATCTTCAACAAATATTCATTCTTAATTTAAACTGGATTCAAAAGCTCCATGAATTAGTACAAAGAAAGATACACTGCTGGGACCAACAACTGTACCCCCAAAACCATAATCCTTAAAACTATCAACGGAGCATCACTGCCTCTTGTCTTTCTTTTACCCACCTCAACTTTCAAAAAGGCAACAAGACTGCCCTATGTGTTGCATATTTAGTTCAATGCATAAACTATGAATAAGATCCAATGTGGGTCTACACAAGGCTGTGTGACAAAAGGGATGATTTCAACTTTCCAATAGTCAACTTTCCTTTCATACTGAGCAATATTCCAACAGCTCCTGTCTGTGGTATTTATGTTTCACAGCCTTTTGAGGTATAATCGAGCTCTTTTTATCAAGATTTCAAAAGTATGTCATGCAACTCATGTTCAGAAGCTGTTCAATCAAGGTTACAACATTCAAGGCCCCAGAGCTTTCAAAATGTATTACGCTCTACATGTGGAGCAAATTTGATGCATCTGTTGCAATTCCCTCTTTTGACTTCTACTATACGTTCTACATTTTTTAAGCTTAACAACTGACTAGCCTTGGCATATATTTAGAACAGGTGCCCCTGCTGAGGCAGGATATGCTCACTATTTAGCAAAGACATGGTATCATCACTACTTTTAGTGTGATTCATAAAAACATGTTCATGATATACTTCGAATTGTGCAACTGACCTTGCTTTCAGCAGAGATTTTGTTTGGATGTTGAAATTTTTTTGTCACTTAAATTTGGTGAGTGAATGAGTGAGTAAGCATGGTCTTACTGTGCTTTCAGCAAAATTCTGATTGCTAACTACAACATCAGTTACTAATCTATACCTACCTATGTGTTTGCCTTAAAGAAGTCACACCTTTAACACTACTGGCAGGATTTACATGCTCAGCAGTGATACAGTGATACTCAGGCATATAGTCAGGACATATATGTTGGTTGCTTGGTTGGTTGCTTAATGCCACTTTCAGGAAAATTCCAGCTGTATGGCAACAGTCGTAAATAATTGTGTCTGGACCAGACAATCTAGTGATCAACAGCTTGACCATCAATCTATGCAGTTGGGAGTCTGGCAACTGATCCCATTCATTGCCTCTGAATATACGACACATGGGTTCTTGAAGACCAACCTTAATCTGGAACTTCACTAGGTGGACATGTTTGTAATGAACAGGAAACAACATAAACTCCCAAAGAAAGCCAACGGTTTGTCAAAGGAACTGTCCATCAGATGTATCTCTTCCTTGAACCTTATTTATTATACAATCCTATGTCCAACACAACTGTCCCAGGAGCTTAACAAAATGTTTCTACTCAGAGGACAGTATAGAACTCAAACTATAGAAGACACATTACACTGAAATCTGTACCATGACAGCATCATACATTACACAAGATTACTCTGGTTCTGCAAAACAATTTCTCAACACCATTTGCTTGCAGCAAGAGCTGGAGATTTCATCTCTTTACGCCAACTTCGGAAGGCCTTTCTGCAATAATGCTCTGGAAAATCAATACAAGTACTTGGCAATTTAAGTTGGACGAGGTAATTCTATCATGACTTGCGTTTCCCCTGAACTCTCTGGCATATACTTCTATTCGTCACAATGCTTCCCATTTTCAGGACCTTACTGCATAAGGGCACAGTGCAATCACAACCAAAAACCATATCCATCACAACCATACAGTTACTTCAGAGTAGACATACATTTGCACCTTCATTGATTTATCTCTTAAATCGTATTACAGGTATTGATTCTAACTTCACTGACCAAGTTCTTGGCCCAAACAACATCCACAGTCTTTCTACCAATACTCACATATCTGAAACCCAATGAATATTGCATCTTGACCAATTAGTGAAATCCTTTTCCACAAATCGATATTTAGCCAATCCTTACACAGCAACCATCTGTTCTAGTGGTTCATATTACTACCTCGGAGTTTATGCTTAATATCTGCAATAACGTGTCTCTTGTGAAACACAAGACAAAGATTGAAGTGTATGGCTGTAAACACCATCATTCTAACTAGTGCAATCTCCAGTTCACACCACTGTGTATCCTCACAACCCATACACACTTATCTGGAAACACAGCTCTCATTCACTCCCATCTCATCCCCTGCTCGCAAGCAGACCAGCACAGACTGGGCAGAAATTACTGTGACATCTCAGGGTTATCAAACAAGTGCAGGTAGGAAATAAGTGCCGAACTAGCAGCACCAGATGTGTTGAAGAGTTTCACTGGCCTGAAAGTACACACAAAACACAAATACCAACCCTGATATAACATGATTAACGATTCAGATAAACCGCTTCTAAAACACTTACATAGAGTTTGATATGATTGTAAGCTAATTTGGGTAATGTTAGAGCAAAGATTAAGATAGTGCATTATGTAATGCAAATGTTCAAGGCCGGAATAAACAGAATTAACAGATCCTCACCCTTATTCTGAACCAACCAACCAACCAACCAACCAATCAACCAATCAACCAACCTACCAACCTACCAACCTACATATCTACCACACAAGGTATGGGTATTGGTTTAACTATGATATAGCACTGTTAAATTGATGATAATAATAATAATCATGTCATGGCGACATGCTCTGAGCACATAGTGGACATTATACTCCCAGATAGCCCAAGCTGTCTGTGAGGCACTAGAAGGTTAGTACTGGCACCCATATGACTTATCCCACTGGGTACCCATTTACTGAGTGCGCGAGTTTTGTTTGACGCCACACTCAGTAACGCTCCAGCTATATGGCAGCAGTCTGTAAATAATCGAGTTTGGACCAGACAATCCTGTGATCAACAGCATGAGCATCGATCTGCACAACTGGAAACCGATCACGTGTCAACCAAGTCAAAGAGCCTGACTACACAATCCTGTTATTCTCCTCATAAGACAAGCATAGTCACCTTTTATGGCAAGCATGGGTTGCTGAAGGTCAATTCTACCCTTGACCTTCACGGGTCTCCAATTTAAAAGGCCACGACAAAGAAGATGTTCTGCCTAATGAACCTTGCAGTATTCATGCTATGTAATAAGTTCCTGGTTATATGCTACACTATGTGTAAAACACTATGTGTAAAACCTGTGAAGACCTGGTTTAGAATTGATCTTCAGCAACAGTTCTGCTTGTCATAAAAGGTGATCAACATGATTCACATCATCATGTCCTGATTGCATGGGTCGATGCTCATGATATTAAAATTATTGCTACTGACGCTGCATTGTCTGGCCCAGACTTTATTTTCATTTTGCTCAGCATGGCATTAAACAACAAACAAACAAGCACTATGCATAGAGAACTTTCATACAATTACAAATACTTCTGAGTGAGTTTATAACCAGAAATTATTTCACTGTTGCAAACATCTTAAAACTAAAGGAAAGAACTGAAGACTATGCCTCCACAGCAATGACTCATCTGGAAACGAGGACAAAATCAGTGAGTTGCGATTTGATGTTCACCTGATTTATACATCTCCAGCCATGGAGATTCAAGTTTATATCTTGTCTTAGCAACCTAGTCTTTGTCCCAAACAACCAATGTTGGTAATGGTTTGTATGAGTGACTGAGTTTAGTTTTATGCTGCTTATAGCACTATTCCAGCCAAATCACGGCAGGGGTTTTCACACATAGTACACATGTGGGAAATCAAACCTGGGTCTTCGGTGTGTTGAGCGAACGCTTTAACCTCTAGGCCACCCCACCAACGCCTGGCTCTATTGGACAATCATACAGAACAGTAACGCTAGGACAATTGCTTCTTTGTCATTAAGCCCGTCAATAGACAGTGTGGTGCTTAGCCCATAAAATCAGTCACTTGATCCTCTGGAACAGAAACCATTACGTAGAAGTTGCTGTTGTACAGACCGAAGTCCGCTGGGTACTGCATAAAACACATGTACAAAATTAGAACTGAATGTTCATGGTGTCAAAATCAAGCACTTAATTTACAAGGACTGTCAACAGACAACAAGCTGTTTTCAAGGATGTATCAAACAAATCTAAAACAGAAGCACTTTCTACTGAATGCTCATTGACAACATGCACTTTAGGCCTTAAAAAAAATGATGTAGTTCCGATTACCCAACCAACCCTTGAATTCTGGTGCCGACCCTATCTTTTTTTTTCAGCAGTATGAAAAGCTTTCAGATACCATCGTCTTTTCCCAGCACCGATGGACATTGGTCATTCTGATAGATAAAGTTGAGAAGTTGACCACAAATGTGCTTGCCCTTATTTTCGTCAAATGTGATCATTCAGAAGAAAAACGACTATCGCTGACTATGTCTAGTGATACGATGCTGCAGGCATTTGAGGAACACCATGGCTCTTTACCACAAGGAATGCTTTTGAGGTTCTTATGTCAAGGGATGTTGGTCTACCAGAGAAGAAAAATCAAGGATGGTACAAACCACAAAATACTGTAAACTGTCTTATTTCTGCGCCTTTAAATTTTCACAAGAGATGGTTACTAAACCTTTTCACACCTTCTATTTTTCGTGAGGTGCTAGTTGACATATATCAGATATTATATCAGATATTAGCCAAGAAAAAGACCGGTCTCATGATGAGCATGTGATCTTGTTACAGAGGGCGTCTCTGAATGTTTTTGCACAACGCAAACCATCGAGCTGTTATAAAATTAACAGATTTGCAGAGTGGTTAAAAAACAAATATAATTGATTTCAAAACTCATCCTTTTTAACTGGGTGTCAGAGGGTCAGTAAGTGACATGTGATTGAGCCATGTTAATCCAGATTGTGACACGTGATTGAGCAATGACAAGTATTGTTATTGTTCTTGACTGATCTGAATAAAGTGACTGATATATATATATATTATCGTGTGTTTTTATTCTTTTCTCCATGAAGTCTGACGCGAAACTCCCAAAAATTAAACGGTTGCGAAAATTTGGCTGTTTACAGTAAATGATCAAGTGTTGAAGGAATCCCGTTTAATTCTAACATTTACAGTTACTTAATCAATTTATGTCTGAAACATTTCTCTACTAACCACTCTTGGCAAATGACATCAATCGATAATGGAACGCTGAACGTTTACATCTGATAAGAATGCAGTTTACAAATGAAAAAATGTATCCTTATTTGTGATTGATCAATTTTGTTAAAGCTGTGGCATGACCCGACCAGTCAGTGAATGTTTGAAAAGTATGAATTAAGTTTATTTTTTCTCATCATAACCAGTTTTCTCTGCAGTATCTGCTGCGACCGCAGTACACACAAGCATACACTCCATGTTTGACATTTGTGTGTATCAATCTGGCTCCTTCGAATTAACTACATGTCAGATTGCTGTTTTAAGTAGCTCTGGGTGATTAATTATAAACATCAAAATATATATGTTTCTTAGAAAATACCAAACAAGTGTGGAGCCACAATTTACCTAAACAGTTCAACCGATACTGTGGTAGCTGAGTGCTACACCGACTGAAAGCTATACAGTACGTATTGACTTACTTTTCATTCGCGTCGAAATGATACAGTACCCACATGACTATGATCAAATGGGCCTAAAACATGACCAGTAAATGTTCTGTAATCTAAACCAGTTTATTGTGCTTTTGCATATGAACATGGCATCCATAATAGCTCACTGAAAGCAGTTTCGTTGTTGAAAAGGGTCTCTTATTTCGTGCATCATCTGTTGAAGCTTTGTGAAGTTTTCGACATTTATTTATTTTAGTTGTGGATTGAAAGTTGGCATTTTTAGGAAAGATGAAATATTTAATGGACTTCTGGATGACTTGGCTGAGAGATGGTGTATATGTCCATGTACCAGTTGATATTGATTTGACTCAGTTTCATTGTATGTCTCTTTTTGCAGTGTTCCAGCAATATCACAATGGAAGACTCCAGAAAAGGTTGTTGATTTGAGAAAAAAAATGTACAAGAGTGTCTTGCCCATATGTCAGTCATGCCTGACAAAGGATAGCTCCCTTTGTAATGCATCAGTTGGGGCATAAAACCTAATTTGACTGAATAAACAATTAGATTAGACAAATGTGTTCCTGGTTTGGTCTTTATTACTAAAAAAAAAAAAAGAAAAAGAAAAAGAAAAACCCCTACCTACCTTCTCTAATCTTTAGAGAGGTGTAATTGGAACCACAACACTTTTTTTATTTGGCCTAAAAATGAATGACAGAGAAACAGTGAGATCTAATTAGGAATTTGAACAGTCAAGAGTTGGGGATACCGACCCAGCGGTATTAGCTACAATTTGCTCTGTAGATTTGCTTCCCTTAGCTGTTGCAAGATGAGCAGGCATTGGTGTCAAGTCCAATAGTCCTTTCATACCACACCACAGGGTACTGCGTACATAAGAAAGTACATACATATCACATTTTAATCTGCACCAATAACCCTTTACACCAGATCCTATTTTCAAATTGGAGCTGATCATTTCAGTCAATGATGAGTTATACTTATTCAAATACTGCAGAGCCAAGCTCATTGAACATTCCGTGCTTGACAAGCTAGTAGTAGCACCATCATTGTCACATTGCTTCCTTTCTAATTATGACATAGTTCTAAAGTTGAACCACTCAGGGATTTACAGGACACAAATTCCAGTGTCCAATATGGACAAAATGCACAAGGATGCAGAAAAAGTCCAAATAGTTATTTTTTTCAAAATGTTGATCAGGTAACAATAAGTTATCACTGAGTCTGCTACTAGCCGAGTTATGTTATCATGTGCAGTATATTTACTCTGATCATCGTGACACACAATACAATACTGTCACTGAATTGCAGCAGTAATACAACACAGTATCAATAATAATATTTAAGTGTCTGAGATCCCCCATTTTGCAGTCCAGGACCCCTGAAAATTAAGAGGATGAGTCCCAGGGACCGTCAAATACAGGACTTATGGTAAATCCCTGGTCACTGGTCAGCAGGCAGCATCTTATCAAAAGACAACTTCATCAAGTCAGTTCAGGTAATTTAAGTGACTAAATGACTGAAAAAGCCATGTTCATACTCTGAACACATAAGGAAATTAGTATTTCCCTGTAAATCTGATGCTTGAAAAGAATTATTTGAAATTCTAATTATACTAGGCTGCAGGACCTGTTCATTTCTTTTGACATACCGAATATACTGTAAATTATTCATCACACTCTCAATTCAGCCTGTCAAATCTCCATCCAGACATTCAACCAATATCCTGGTATTGAAAGACTGAAACTTTAAATTCTTAATTTTTCGAAATTCTAGCACAAAAAGAAATCCCATTATCTGTTGACTTCTCAGGTTTCTAATTAAATTTCCATCCCAGACTGACAACTGACCCTAAAAGGTAGTTAAGGTTAATTTATAGACATGATTATCATGAAACATTACTCTTTCAACCCACAGAACATACATGCACGATACACTTCTCTTTCAACCCACAGAACATCAACATACATGCACGATATACTTCTCTTTCAACCCACAGAACATACATGCACGATATACTTCTCTTTCAACCCACAGAACATCAACATACATGCACGATATACTTCTCTTTCAACCCACAGAACATACATGCACGATATACTTCTCTTTCAACCCACAGAACATACATGCACGATATACTTCTCTTTCAACCCACAGAACATCAACATACATGCACGATATACTTCTCTTTCAACCCACAGAACATCAACATACATGCACGATATACTTCTCTTTCAACCCACAGAACATCAACATATATGCACGATATACTTCTCTTTCAACCCACAGAACATCAACATACATGCACGATATACTTCTCTTTCAACCCACAGAACATACATGCACGATACACTTCTCTTTCAACCCACAGAACATCAACATACATGCACGATATACTTCTCTTTCAACCCACAGAACATACATGCACGATATACTTCTCTTTCAACCCACAGAACATCAACATACATGCACGATATACTTCTCTTTCAACCCACAGAACATACATGCACGATATACTTCTCTTTCAACCCACAGAACATACATGCACGATATACTTCTCTTTCAACCCACAGAACATCAACATACATGCACGATATACTTCTCTTTCAACCCACAGAACATCAACATACATGCACGATATACTTCTCTTTCAACCCACAGAACATCAACATACATGCACGATATACTTCTCCATCAACCCACAGGACATCAACATACATGCACGATTTAGTTCTCTTTCAACCCACAGAACATCAACATACATGCATGATACACTTCTCCACCAACCCACAGGACATCAACATATATGCACGATATACTTCTTTTTTAACCCACAGAATATCAACATATATGCACGATATACTTCTTCTTCAACCCACAGAATATCAACATACATGCATGATACACTTCTCTATCAACCCACAGAACATCAACATACATGCATGATACAATTCTCTTTCAACCCACAGAACATCTACATATATTTTGAGAACAGTCCCATCTCTCTCTCCCCACGCATGCATGCACATACACAATATATTGTAAACAACATTTTAACACAGTTTTTACTGAAAAGTATCACAAAAGGTTGATGAACATGGTGTTAAGTGAGCAAAACAAGTAGTAATACATCGTGTGTATTGAACAAGAGTACTGCAGGGAGAGTGACCTGTCACCATAATGTACCAACGTGCTGATCAACAACACAAACCAGTACACAGTGTTGTACCCTATCATATCTTGCTGACTACAGTCGACATGTTCAGTATCTGACATGGCGTGATGTGGTTAGTATCCATCCACTCAGACCTACTTAATCATTATCAGATTGTACCTATAAAATAAATATACCAGAGATTAACTCACTAAGTTCTGTCACTCATATATGAAAAAGTCAGCCTCCCTTTGACATTTGCCACCTTTGACGAAATCAATACTGATAAAGGCAACCTGTCATGCACTGAATCTACAGCAAACTTGATTACAATGTTTGTTTTCATGATAAATCTCCACATACCTAAAAGACCCCAAAAATGCAACACTCCCCGAACACAAACACAGCTTGTTATAGTACACTCAAGCTCAATATCTTCTGTAGTATATGACTGCACCTTAAACTGATTGTAACCATACTGGATTCTGTGGCAGAAAAGATCACTCCCCTGACTTTTGCTCATCAGAAACTAGACACTGGTTGGTACTACTATATGAAACGTATTTGCAAATGACCATACCTAGATGACTTGGTTGTCTCTCTTGCTGGTTCACCTTTTAAAGATTTTATCACATGAACACTGCATTGATAAACATATGTGGTTAACTGCATATTCACTATAGTATACATAACGTATCTGTATCAGGTCAACTGTTCATCTTATGATACAAAATCAATGACACAGCAAAAAGGGCTGATGCATGTGGCTGAATGTTCATCCCAATTATTGATTAAACAGTATTCAGCTATTAATCAAATGATGATAAAACTGAATATAACACTCACAGCACAAATGCCTAAAAACTCTATTCTACAAACAAGTGACTGTCAAGGCCTGATCATGTTGATGGCAGCTACTGAAAATCAATATCATCACATGTAACTCTCCTGTACATTCAGCTGGAACTGGCTATCGACTGTTTAGATGTCTTCTAAAGAGTCATTATTCAGGAAAAATACACCCAAAATAACTCAAAGCAGTCTAAATGTAGTCCAATAAACTTGGTATCCTGATCCAATACATGTATGTATACAAATGAAGATATCATACAAAAACTTTTTTCAAAAAGTTTTTTACAAAATGCGATGCATATCTGCAGAGGAAACTTTGCTTAAAAGTTCAACATTAGCATGATTAGGAATAAACTGTATAAATCAAACCAGTACGCTGATATAAAACCATTTATTCTGCAATCTGATAATCACTTCAAAAGATTTTGCCAAAACTGATAATTATGTTGAAAGAACTTGAAACATTGATTGCAAAGACTAAAAACAAAGCCAATAAACACACTAACAGCTCAAGCAAGAAGAAGTCTGTTCAAGAGGCTGATTCAGGTCATATTAACTGTCCTCACCAAAATGTCAAGATGTAAACCCATACAAAAAGAAATGAGTAAGAAGCCATCAAGGGACTGCTACACAAAATATCACATCCATTTGTGTGCAGTGCCTTAGTTGTAATAATGTTCAATTTCTATGATTACAAAATATTTCAGCATTGTTCATCATGAAATATAACATCAACAGGTTAATGTTTTGCATTATCTCCATAACATAAAGACCTGCTGAATTCACATTAAACAATGGCTGGCAACATTCACTGCTTCATCATGGTCGTGACTCATGGTCACATTTCTATAATAAAACTGTCCAACAATGTGTTGCAGGACTGTTGCCTGGAACACAGCCTCAATGACACACTCAAGTATTTATGCATCACCATATTTCACAACAAATTTCATTGGGATGTTACAACATAAAAGTCAGGGAATGGTGTCAAATGCCACATTCAGACATTCAACCTGCAATGGGACATCAACATTGATGAAATGCTTGCTAGGTAATAAAATACCATCAGCATACTTTTCATTTTCCATTCAAATATGAGAGGTACTTCCTGTATCTGTCCATAATCATAATGATGTTAGGTGTACAGTAATCAATACAATATGTACTTGTCATCAAGTAAAATACCCTTGTGCTGTTTCACATGAAGAAATGATTAGTTTCTGTCTCAAAAATGAGTTAAAAACAAACTTGCATCACCAACTGAATTACTTATAAATGAACACAATAATTTTTCTAGGATGCGCGATTGCGCGATTTGTGCCAATAATGATGAGATCGCGCCTCATAAAAACAAAAGAGCACAAACTGTAGCGCATAGCAATTTGCTCCCTAACTACCTTTCAAAAAAACATATGGAAAAAGCTTTAGATTGACAAAGAATGACTTTTTAAATTGGGAGTCAGCCATATAGTCAAGTTCGAGTGACAACATGTAAACAAAACAGAGTAGCCTCCCCTGGTTAAAACCAATATCTTCACTGGGGAAACAAAATTCCATTCACATCAGTATGAAAATAGATTTTCGATGAAGTTATGATTGATTAATCAATTAAGTGACTAATTAGACTATGAACTCTATACATAGTCCTTGTGCACAGCACTTGCAAAACACAGTTTCGTCGATCTTTTTTAGAACATCAGTTCGTTTTAGCTTCATTTTCGAAATCACACAATATTATCACTTGAAGTTGCCGACGACAAATGAATACGAAATTCTTATTTACAACAGTTTGTGGTAATTTGGCATGAATAATGCCATCCAAAAGAATGAAAATAACTGACTTTTTTGCACAAAATACCACTGAGAAAGCAACAGTGTCCGCCATGTCTCCCCAGACTGATGCGTCTGTTAAGGAGACGTGTGAATCGAATGGCGAGCAAAACCCAAAGACTGACACCGGTTCCTCCGAGTGTTTTTCAGAAAAAAATGGTGGCAAGAATGGCCATGTCTTTCTCAAAATGAGCTTGGTGCTATGATATGTGACTATTGTAGCTAATAGTTTCAAATGAGCAATAGTTTCACTGGTGGTGGCTGCAATAACTTTTGTACATCCACACTATTTTGAAAGACGGTAATACAGGTATTCCCCCCTACATTTTCCAAATCCCCCCTTCTTTTTTTGTAAGGGGGCGAGAAATCCCCCCTAGATTTTCAGTTCTAGAATAGATACTGATTTTGGAACTATTGTCATGTATGGTCTTGAAACACCTGATGATGCAACATATCTTCAAAGATGTCATGTCCTGAAACCTCAATTCTTAGAAAACTCACTTCATTAACTGATATGTCATGACTGAATATTTCTGGAAGTCTCCAGGAAGTGTATGTTCATGATTTGCTAGTCATCACTTCAAAGAATTAAGCTGCATCATGTTATACAAATCTGCAATAACAATCTGGATAGAAAATCTGAAAATGACACTAACCAACTTTGTTTTATGACTGCTCGTTGGTAATAAAGAGATCATCAATTGTGTGATATCAGCCAATTCCCAACACTAATTACTACCGAGCAAAGGGCAGAGTAACTACAGGTACCACTGTTTCACATGATATGTTATGATTAAGCAGAGGATCAAGCCAGTAACCTTCCTCTACCCTCCTCCGAAGCTGTCAGAGCAGTACTGATATCCAAGCTGATGAGATTATTCCATCTCTTTGGCTGAACAGACACAGTCAAGAGTTAAACTTAGAATAATGTCTAAAGTATGTGTTCCAAGATTTTTTCATTGTGATTACTGTTTTGCAATTAGGATTTAAGAAAAGACACTAGAACCAGTTCTGTTATGGACTGTTCATCTGTTAAACAAATACAATTACCTTAAACGATGAAATTTTGCAATTCACTGAGACTGTTAACCAACAACATGTACAAATACTGGTAGTTTGCACCTATTCATAGAATATATGTTTACATATAGATGTAAATATAATATTGTACCATTGTAAAGGTGCCCTTTTGGACATCTGTCCAAGAAAATACTTACAGTTTATAATAATTTCTCTAAATACACAGTGATGTTTAGAAAGTATTCAAATGCAGCATGTTAATGTATCTGGGGCAACACTTTCATAGTGGAGTACAGATTCTTGTACATTTGGGGGTTGAGTCCATCTAGGATTCAAACCCATACAACATACTTAATCACAAGCTCACAAAATCAGCAATCTAAAACACTCAACCACCACATCTGAGAAAGCTTTCTACCTTCCCAATTACACTGATAATACCCTTTTGCAATTTCAGAATCTACAGGTTAATTGCATAAATTATACTGTTCAAGAACCATACTCATTGAAGCTACATTCATAAACAAAGTCTTTTCATGCCAAAAGTATAATTAATATTGAAATGTTGAGTGCCCCTCACAAATTAAATATAGACAGGCATATCTTTCATTAACTGTGCCATTATAACTACTTCTACTGTGATGCTAGCACTTTATAGAAGGATTACTGGTCTTGGGGCATCATACGATCCTTTAGCCTACTTAATACACCAAATGAAATAAGAGGCATTGTATTGCTTGGGTCAAGAGAGTCTATTACACTTGGATGTCATAACGTATGGTATTGGTGTAACAAGTATATCTCTACATCACAATGACTGTATGCTTCACTTCATGACTGAAATAATGCTAATCCTATGTCAAATATATCATGCAAATATTAATTGGCTCATTTATAAATGTTACATGGTGTATCAATATGGCAAACAATATCTCAAAAACAGACAGACATAATAAGAATGCAAACACACATTTAGTCACTGCCTATTGTACATTTGCACATCAAACTTGACTCCTAACTTACCTCTATATACATACAAAACATGCTTAACATTTTAAACTGGAAATGAGAGCTCTGAGAATATTGCAACTGATATGTTTACATATTATCTCTGCTGAAATATGCTCCAAGTTGTCAAATGAAAGCAAGCATCAAACTATGCGAAGATAAAAAAGTTCTATAAAAAGTTCTATTTCCTTCTCAAACAGGATCCATAAAATCCTTGTCATCAATGATATGTATTTATTCAACTGAAAACAAGAATTTACTGTACGAAATAAACAGTTAATATACAGTACACATTCCACTAAACTGGCTCTGACACACCCCCTTGTGCCACTTGAATCACACAACCATCAACCATCAATGCAAACACGTCAAATTATGACTCCAATTACAAATATGTTCAACATACTGAAATCGGCAGACAGTGAAATAATTTTAGTGTAAATAAACATTTACTGAATATATATACATCATAAACCATATGACATGTACAAGAAACACTACTTCCTATTTCGTTTGACAGCCAAGCGTGACATTTCTGACAGTTCCGAGAGGCGTGATTCTGTACAGAACATACACAGCATTATTTCAGTGTGACATGCCATTATTGTGACGCTAAACCAGATGCATATAGTATAAAGTAATCAGTGCTTTGCCCTTGCTACCACCCATCCGAGATGCCAGTATGTGCAATACATGGCCTAGTGAGGTGGCAGGGATCCTCCTCCCCTTGGCTTCTGGCCGGACACGCACCTGCCCTACACCCCCTTTTTCGGCATTACTAATGTAGACACTCATGAAAATTAATTTGTGCTTCCATATGAAATCGTGGACAATGAAAAAAATATACTCACAATCAAGATGCTTTTTCTTTGGTCCAATGATTTCTTCTGTCGTTGCTTTGCAGACGGATTTTGCCAACCCTTGACCGGCAATGCTATGCCTAGCCGCCTGAACGCGGTCCATGATGCTCTGGCCCGACATTGTTGCAATTGCACAGACAAAATCTGTCCAAATGTATCAACAGGGCCAGGTGATTGACCCTTATTCCCGTGTAATGTTCTTGTGACACCTTGCTAATAAATATTGGGGGTGGTAATCTCTCCTTGTTCCCAAGATGGCGGAAGAGGGCTGTATTTTCATGTATCACGTGATCAGGAGCATTCATTGTTTTTGATTGAAAATGAAGTAATCATATTTACATGAGATGGTGTGGCTTGCAACGGTAATTTGAATGCCATTTCGTTTTACATGTCGTGATAACCAGACAGTTTAGGTGTAATTACTTTGTCATAATCATCGGTCATTTTATAAGCATGTTTTGTGTAGTAGTTTTCACCCTGTAAGTTAAAAGCACACGTAGTGCTCTCTGAGGGAAAAAAGCATGCTATAAAATGTATGATTCACACATCTTTCAGTCACATCGGTGAATAGTGTTTGAAGAAAATAAAAAAGCATATTTTAATGATTACTCCTATGTCCATAAAATATGTCATAATTCTTCATTGCTCCTATATGAACTTCTGTATAAACTATATGTGTTAATTCTGGTGGCACCGATACCGTTTGACACCTGCTCTTACGTTCACCCAGTAATTATTCTATCCACTCTCTTTGTCTCTCTCTCCATCTCACTGTGTTTGTCTCTCACTCCTACCTGGCATACACTTTTAAAACATCTCAGCGACTTCGATCTTAAGTGGCATAATAATCATTGCACGTAGATGTGGGACATCGTTTATTCAACCGCCCTATGTATACATATGTATGTTTTTTTACTGAATGATAAAACAATCGTGCATTTTTGCTGAAAGTACACAAGGTTCGCGACGTGACCGCCTGCATTGACCTACATGTACAAGAGGCTACAGGAAGGAGGTGGAGCGATGGCGAGAGATAGGGCTATTTCAGATGAGGTCAAGAATGGTGTGGCGGCATACCCTGTTAATAACGCCTTGTTGAGGAAAACATTCACGCGGTATTCGTGTTTTATACACAACACAAGAAAACAATGAGTGTCATTATGGTCTGATGTCCTAATGTACATGAAACATGACAAAAGCTGGAATATCAGGTATCTCTGTTAAATATCTGTAAACAGTATAAGATGGCAAGTCATGATCTTTAATCCTGGTTTTTGGGGGAGGTAAATCATCATCATCATCGTCGTCGTCGTCATCATGTCTGTAAACATGTAACCCTCCATGTACATGATTAGTTTGATCATTTTTGTATACTTGTGTACAGATCTATTTTTGACAGTGTAATTAAAGAAACACTACTTGTGTACTTCAAAGTTACTTATGCTGAACCTTACTATAGAGGTAATCTGAAAACATGTAACACTCCACAACAATGTTTAGTTTGATCATTTAGTATGTTTTGGAACAACATGATGTTGATAAAGTGACTATAGAAACATTGTACTTGTGTATTACTGAACTACCTGCACTGTACTAAGGATGTAAAGTCTGTTAAACATGTAATAAATAATATACACGCTTAGTTTGACCATTTTACATACTTATGAACAGTGTGATGTTTGACAGTGTGATGTAGGGTACACTGTACTTGTGTATTATGAAGCTATTTGTATTGACACTGTACTAGTGACTTAAAACCGGTAAATATAATTCTGGGAATAAAAGCAGGAGAAAAACATTTACATGGGCCGATGGCCTACAACCTGAAATAAACTTCTCTATACATCTTTTTAAAAAAATCATCATCATCAACATCAACATCATCATCAACATCATCATCATTATCATAATCATCCTGTGAGAGGGACCCAGTTGACTCCACGGTGAACATCGTCATGATCGCCGGCGTTCAGATGACAGACTGCAATATGGTCACAGCTAAAATCATATATTGCTCGTGAATTGATGTAAATTCGAATAATGAACATCATATATATATGTGAGTGAATGAGTTTGACTTAACGCCTCTTTTAACAAATAACATAACGGTTGGACACACGAGAAATGGGCTCCATAAATTGTACCCATTTGGGAATCGAACCCGGGTCATCAGGGTGACGAGCGCACGCTGTCACCACTAGGCTGTTCCACCGCCACACATTATGTATACAAAGATAGAGATAAGACTTTCGCGATTTCAGGTTTGTACCAGAAATGTAGATGAATACTGCACAGACCCTCATTTCCTTACCTACAATTACGTCACGGAGACGCGCCGCTCTGATTGGTTGAAATTTCGTTTGCGGCCGAGAATTGTGCACTGTTGACAAAAAGGTCGATTTAAGTTAATTAAAGGTCGAAATGAGTAGTTTTAATGGCGCGGTTTCATTTATAACTATGTCACCAAGTGATTTTATATTTGTACCCTACTAGAGTGTATGTGATCTTAAAGTTTGATAAGAGAAATTTGCACTTATCGTTATCTCGACACACACGGAACTGACCATTTTCAATTATCCAAACAATTTCAAAGCTGTTTACAGTATTCACTCTTTTACTGACTCTTATATGTTGTTTAACGCCGCAATGTTCCAGTTGTGTGACGAATCAAACTTGGACCAGACAAGCCAGTGATTGATATTTTGGATCCAGAAGTCAGGAAACCGAATTCGGCTATCAGTTCAGAGAAACTGCCTTTTACAGCAATTATATGAGTTTATGCAGTTTTTAATGAGATGTCCTGTTCAAGTTGCTAAAACAATGCGTCACAATCCTCGTGTCAACATTTCACCACGGTATTGTGTTGACTGACAGCAATCGTGACTTGATATATGGTTATAATGCACAGTGCCACTACCACCTCTATCGACCGGATTTAGACCCAACACTGTAATCAATTTTCGTGAATGGGTGACAGAAACTGTGAATGGGATTTTGCCAGTTATCAAGCAATATATCAGGTAAATGTCCATTTCCTGCTCAAGTGCCGAAATTATATCCGGATCCTTACTATTACGGTGGGGCCGTGAACATGTAAAAGATTTAGAGCTCGGGACTTTCATCACAAAGTATTACTTTGAATACACAGTGCCATGTACAAAGTGTCGATTAGGTGCCTGACTCTGAGGATTTGCGTTCGAATTCCTGATGGGACTGAACCCAACAAAAGTACAAGACTGTACTTTACTGAGAAAATATCATTCCTAATATAACATTGTTATTGCTTTGTTTCTACTTATTCCCAGCCAGGTTTGACTGCTCCCACAATGAGTGAGTGAGCGAATGCTGTAACCACTAGGGTACCTCAATGTCCCTTGTTCCCACAATGACCGCATTTCCGGTCGTGGACCTTTACGTTATGACCTTGAACACTCAGTCAACGTAGTGGTTACATTGTGTTTGTTCGACCTCACCCGTTATCACTGTCGGGTCTACTCGATTGCGTTATGTTACTTACATCCACAAGACTCAATACAGATATTACACACGCCCCTGATATCGCATAACTGATATGATATCATATATCATAGACAGATTATACCAGGAGCAACTCTGCCCTATATAAGTACATCAATAATAAATCATGCATACAGTGAAACCTGCCAACACCGGCACCTGACTAGTCCGAATCACTGTCAAACCCGGAACACAATTTCTGTGACGCCCTTTTATGAGGATCTTATTACCATTAAAACATTGTCTAATCTGGCATCTATCTTGTTCCTGCGCGACTTTCGGGTCCCAAAAAGCAATTTCAACTGTAATTAACACTGTCTAAACCGGCATATGCATTAGGAGTCCGTTCATAATTTAAGGTTTGTGGAGTTGCATGTACAATGTGAAACACAGGTCACATTGACGTTTCATCATCTACATTTATATTTAAAAAACATTATTTCCGAAGTACATCAAAAATTAATTTACAGACTGTTGCCAAGTCATTTCCATCTTTGAGAATGTTATGAAATAAGCCATACAATAAATAAACTACGACTGTGACATCGGCATCAATGCAGTCAAATACCAAACATGATACCTGTGTCAGGAAATCATAGTGTTCAATGATAGTGTGATGCCTATTTCTGGTGTCAAGCGCCATGACATTGGTGAAATATTGCTTACCATGGCGCAGAATCATCACTTACTCACTCACTGTTCAATTATAGCTTATCCCAGGAATTGTCATCAAGAGTATTTTAGCTTGGTTTGGACATATTCGATGCCATTTATACAATAAAGACGGGTTGTCTTGACATATACGAGACTATGTCAGTGCATGGCCATGGTATGACTCCAGGACAAATTGGGATGTAATGAGACGAGATATAACTGCATCTAAGTATGCATATTATACTTAACTGACACATACCGACATAATCTCCGAGTAGTCGCTAGTACACAATTTAGTGAAGTGCAGTCAGTTGCACCAGACACAATAGTTAGCGATTCAGGGGAGGAAACTCTTTACAGCACGAAGCTGTATCGGCTGTGGCGTCTCCAGGGTCAGGTTAGCTGTGAATCCGAACTAAACGGCCAGACAAATGAAATTACACTTGTTGACACGCGATTTGACCACAACATTTAAAACGACGACTGAAAACAGTCGTGACAAAAACACTACAAATTTGATATTCAAACACATACCCATCATACCCATGTTATTTCTGTTAACGCTCTAACGAACATTGAGACATAATGATGAACTGACGGTCATATGAAACTTTACCACTGTAAAACAAATTGCCAAGAATTACATTCAAACCAAAACAACACAAAGCACATTGTCTAAATATCTAAATACAGTACTGAAAGTTATGCACAACTATGCATGGATTTTTTATCTTTTCAGATAATGTGGAAGACACCTGGGGCAACAAAAACTACACGTGCAGTCAAGGAATGTAAATGAAACAGTGGGTTCGTGAGTCAACGATTCAAACACACCACTGTGATGCCACGACTGACGCCCGAACCGGTGTAGTACAGATAGGAGCCACCAAAGGCCACATTGCTAGAGCTTTGGTTGTTGTAACTGAACTGATGCAACCTTACATAGAGAACAGACAGATCAGAGGGGTTAAGCAGGGGATAGACTGAGTGAGTGGGTGAGTATGCTTTTACGCCGCTTTTCGAAATATTCCAGCAATATCTCGGATTCCAGAAATTGACTTCTACACATAGTACTCATGTGGGGAATCAAACCTGGGCATACGGCGTGACGACCGGACACTTTAACCATTAATCTACTTCACTGCCCCTTCCAATGAAGAATTAGCGTAGTTTGCATCTCCCGAATCGAGTCCTGCCAGCAACGTCAGCAGCAACGTCTGCATTGTGACATCATGTTGAAGTGAGTGAGTGAGTTTTAATTTTACGCTGCAGTCGGCAATATTCCAGCTAAATGGCGGCGGTCTGTAAATAATCAAGTCTGGACCAGACAATCCAGTGATCAACAACATGAGCATCGATCTGCGTAATTGGTAACCGATGGCATGTGTCAACCAAGTCAGCGAGCCTGACAACCCGATCCCGTTGATCACCTCTTACGACAAGCATAGTCGCCTATTATGACAAGCATGGGTTGCTGAAGGCCTGTTCTACCCCGGGACCTTCACGGGTGACATCATGTTGAAGGTGACGCCGGCCTCAAGGAATGGTGAATTACAGACCTTATGCCAGCTCTCGTATTCCCTGATGTCAGGATGCTCTGTATATTCAGAGGTCCTGTTAATATGAATGGACTTGTTAAGTTTGATTGAAAGTTGGTTTTTGTCCAACTCAATTTGGACAAACGCCACGCCATATGGGTTACTGCAAGATTGTCATTGGAAATGGAATTTCTTTTCGAATGTTTATCTCTTCAATACATTTTATTTCATACTTCTCTCTTTTGTGTTTTTCAAACTTGACTGATTTATGGTATAAACTTTCTGGAATCCATTTCACATGGAATATCGCTGTTAGCGCTTATGGTAATATTTCTGTGATATCTCGGCTTTTAGCACTTTTGGGTGCATTGCGATATATCTGCGATATTATTGGTAGGGCACATCAGCCCAGCGTAAAGTATCTGCCAGAGCTCATCGTGATATAATCGTGATATTACTGCTATAGGTCACCGTCATATATTTCTCATATTACCGATGGCGACCTATGCTGTGTATGTGTGATATCACTGAATATTAGAAATCGAACCTAAATGTGGCGAGAGCTGGAATCGAGCTGGGGGCTAGATGAACACTACCGACACTGGCGCACACGCAGCTATAACGTAAGTCTGGTTTGGGTTCTTTAACCCTTCTTTGAGTATAGAATGATCAGTGTCGGTTCACAACCATGTGCTCTTTTGTTACTTTCACATGCGCGGTGATTACGCCCACGGCCATCCTACAAAGTTGTGTCAAAATGACATATAGAGAGATGAACAGTTATTTTTAAATTAGTATGTTGAACAGACCCTAAATCAAATATATCCAAGAAAGCCCATGCAAGTCTATAGATTTCCACAGTTTAGTTTCAGGAATTTTCTGAAAATGAAGTGTCAGGGCTCCTTTTCCTTTATATATATATATATATATATATATATATATATATATATATATATATAAACGCTGCTGACATTTTTTCTGTAACATGTGTTCATTTCAGAGACTACTTGTTAGCCTGTTTGTAAATCAGCCTCAAATACCAGTATGAATCATTCCACATTTACAACAGAATGGACCTTTTACATGCACATTACAAACGCATGTGTGTAATCTATAGCATGTCTCACAGTCCCTGAACCCCATTATTTACCCTATTGCTTAGTCTTCTCTGCAATGCTAAAGTCCTAAATGAAGCAAGTCTAGATTTCCCCAAGTTTTCCTTAACTCACCGTGGCTCCTTTTCAGTTTATTTGTTACCATCAAAATATATATATTCAGGGACTAAGCGTTAATCTAGGGGGTAATGGGATATGGGTGTTTGGGGGTGACAAGGGAACGCTTTCAATGCGAGGCTGTCCCACTCTCCCTAAACATACTCATAGCGTATTTCCTTATGCATTCCAATTCTGAATGCTCTTCACAGACTTACTCACAGTGTAGACACCACTCACGAATATACACACAGAGGAGCGGCCTCTGATATTTTGTTAGCTAAATAGTTTATAAATGATGGGTAAGCATTGAATTGTTCACAGCCGAGGACCATAAAACATTACATGGATTTAACTGAACTTTCGTAAACGAAATGTGTTTTTTTCCCGCTGCTGCATTATTAGGGCAGTCGTGTCACATGCACAGCACGTGAGTCAGGTGTATGGATATTCCTCTGTCGTCACGAAATACAAGCAAGTGTGCTACTAACACTACACTTATTTCAAGTACCTGAATACATCTGAATACCTGTGTCGATCAGGTACCGCGTGGGTGTAACTGACGGGGTTTCCCTGTGCATTCATAATGATATCAACACGCAAACACCTGTTGCAGATACATACGTCATCTGTTCGTCATGCACATGACTATTGTCAAATAACATATTGAATAGTGAGCACTTGTAGTTTGTACTATAACCCAGTGGATTCGTTGTGTTGTTTTATTAAATGTGTTGACATGTTTCTCCTTGCTAAATGTGAAACATTAGACACCAACTATCACTCTGATGAGGGAACTGGTTATATTTCTTTATTCTGACAAAGACAAACAGTGAGTATCCGGTCATGATTTTAGGCCGCTTTTAGCAACATTTCAGCAATATTCCCGTTGGGGGGGGGGGGGGGGGGGGGGGGCAGTTAGCATCTCACGTTGTGTCCTCGTTGAGAATCGAACAGTTGAGGCTTTAACCAAACCGGAGTGTCTGAGAATGATTTTACGCCGCTATTAGCAACATTCCAGCAATATCCTCGCTAGGTAGGCACTTAGCGTCTCACGTTGTGTCCTTGTTGAGAATCGAAAGTTGAGGCTTTAACCGACATACAGTATAACTCATACAGTAACTAGCTGGATTACCAGTCGTTGTGTAGTAGATATATTTCGTCGTTGTAAATGTAACACAGATATAAATATAGTATCCATATTAAGGGAAGGTGAGGATTTCCACGATGCTGTCATATGTTTTGATAGTGCCAAGATATGGACAATATAGACAATGATTGCGGTAGATTTCTAGAGAACTGAACACGCTGATGTAAATTGACTGTTATCTTTCCGAACACTGAAACAAAGCCATTGTCATAGATACATAATTTACCTCAACAACCAAATGCTGATATCATGTGTGTGGAAAACTACGTTTGGTATGTTTTTATTTATTGAATGTGAATTCTAGATCTAAGATCATAAACTTCGACTCAAATCGCTAACAGCATGTAATTAGTAGCGAGTGGGTGATTGAGAGAGCTTTTACGCCGCTTTTAACATTATTCCAGCAAGATCATGTACGGTGGGCGACACCAGGAATGGGCTTCGCATCTTGTACCGAAATATAGTTAACTTAATCTCTCTTGCTAAATACTAATCATATGCTAGTAATGCGTACAGTATGCTAAAGCTGGACATTATCTCAATCTAGATAATGGTGGGATGGTGACACTACAGGCGGATCCAGGATTTTAACTTTGCCATGAGCTGAAACCAATTTGAGTTCACTCGGAAACATGCCGGGAGTTTCTGTATAATTCTCTCTGTATAACTAAACAGAACATCTGTTTAAACCGATTCAGGTAAAATTCTGAATTCTTACTCCATGATGCTTTTCCTGTCTTTTTCATCTATTTTTTTAAATACATTTGTTCTTACCGTTATTGTTGTTGTTTCAATAAAGCAAGAAAATATTTTGCACAATCAGACATCAGCACGTGAGAAAAACACGAGGACGTAAGTGGTGCCCTTAAGTGCAACAGACGTATTATTTCTGTGACACCTCGTGATTGTCAAACTGTTAACGGACGGAACGTGAAACAGAGTGACTGATCTTTTACTTCCTGCAGACAACAAAACACAAAGAACCCACGTGGCCCACATGTACAGTAACACACATGAGTACAAAAATTAGAGTATGTTCAGTAGAGGTCAAATTAGATTATGTTCAGTAGAGAACAAATACACAGTAGGCATTGCTTGTAGAAGCAGTGTTCGCGTTAACGCAGAAACTTTATTGCTACACAAACAAAAACAATACTTTTGCGTGCGTGTTTTGACGCATAGATTCTGATCTACTTAATTTAGAAACAAAATACCTTAAAACAACAACATATAAAAATGAATTTTGAAGTTATTCTGGATTTCAAAAAAAAAAATACACAAAAGATTTGGACTAATGTACATATTTACACATTTACTTCTGCGTGCACTCAAACAAAACCTATCGCGAACGCTGAAGAAGTAATTACACCTGTACTGGCTAGAAACCAGTCATCGCCACGTACCACTTATCTCCTACACCTGACTCTAGCACTTGAGAAGACAGCTTTGTTTATACTTTCGTAGCCTGATTTCACACACTGAAGCTATGAGAATTAAAATCACTGTAAATATTTTACATTATAGACGTTCCAAATATGAATCTCCTCGGAACACTAGACGTCACGTGACCATCAGTGTGAATTTCGTAAATGATGAGAATTGAAAGAAAATCATCCTGGATATGTTGTGAATCTATGACATTACAGTTCACTCACAAGAAGTGCAGAATTTAGTTTGTCTGAACATACCCAAATCGACAACACTCAATCATTAAACTCTAAAATGACCTACGTTTCCGTCTTCGTTTTTGTTATGGACTCGGCAGATGAAAATGCAGACTATACTGACAAAATATATAACTGTCAGTTTTTACCTTTATCTTTACATTTTCCCCTGAGAAAACAAACCTTCCTGAAATTGCAAACAACCACTCAACTAGTCAACTTTGATAAGTTCAACCGCACGGCGACATCTCCATATTCCCGTCAGGATCCGTCAACATTCACGATGAATGCGATTTTTTCTTCTTTTAAATTTCTTTGGTTCTAAATACATTTAAAATATGTTCCGGTTTTAATGTGACAGTCAAATTAAATATACCATAAAGTTTCTTTCACTCCTTTCCTTTGAATGAAAACTGATAGAAATTTTGTTAAAAATGAATAAATATTTTTCTCTGATTTTCAATTTCGCCTGTCGGTCTGATGCTTGCAGGTGAATAGCCGTGGATTATTACATGATGTTCAACACGTTCAGAAAATCGTTTTTCATTTATATTTCCTGAATAAACAGGTTTGCTGGGCTTATTGTGGTCACAAGCTCAAACCGGGCACCTGCAGCACGTTGACCTACAATGAAGCCTCCCTGATTGTCTACTTCCGGGTCACGTAGGTAGCTATCTGACCGTTACTCTCAATTTCTGGACGTTTTTGGACACTTTTAGGCAACAATGTAGCCATTTGACGAACATATACCAAAAGGGTGTAAGTATTTGTATTATACTGAACGTGATTTTACCATATCAAACCACCATTTGAGAAAATCGAGCATATTTATTGCAATCACGTCTATATGTCGTTTGGGATCCCATTCCTCAGGTGCATTTTTCTGAAATGCATGCAAGATCTTCATGATTTAGAGGTAATAGTGTCAGCAAATCGTTAATGACGCCCAAAGTAACACGTTTAACACATTTAGCTTTGTTGTAAATCATGAAAGAAGCCAACTTTGATACAGGAGATCACAACATCCCAAAATAAGGACAGGTACTTCAATACATTGTGTTTGCTTAAATTTCAAGCTTCTACTGTTTTAAATGACTGTTGCACGAGTATGAAAACACATCTGGAAGCATGAAATAAACTTAACTGAAACGTATTGGTAACACTTGACATATTTGTGAAGGTTTGAAATATGAAAATGTATCAAGGGCTTCCTCCTGGTCAGTGGTGATTTGCAGTCCTATCTCTCCGTGTCATCTTTTTCTTCAAATCTTCTTGTTTAGGACTGATGTCAGCAAAATCAGCATTCACACTTCCTCACAGTAGTAATATTTTAGATGTTATTTGGGTGTCTATATATCTCAATGCTTTATCGCAAACCAGACAATGATTTTTATAATCAATAAGTTATTTTGTACTGTACAATCGATCATGCATTGTTCAAAGGAAGTGTGTATATGTCCAGGAAATATCTCTATTGAGAACATGTAGTGTAATACCTTGCTCACATTTTTCATTCTAGGTTGAATAGATAGTCCAAATACAGGAGAGGATTTTGATTAAATGATAGTGTAGAGGAATAGAAACAACTTGAAAGTGATAAATGTGTACTGATATTAGTGAGTATATTTTACATTGCATTGGCAATGTTGGACTGTCAATGTATAATTTGTTTCAGTATTAATGTGACTTAATATGTTTACCCACAATTAATAATTTTGTCTTAGTGTTCACCAAACATTGGAATATAATGTTACTGTCATGAAATGTGTACAAGGCAATTCAGCCTGTCACTCCGATCATGTTATGATTTTGTATGTAATTTTCACTTCAGTATTAGGAAGACATTGTTTAGGTATTATTTTACATAGTTAACTATTTTGAAATGCTTTTATTTCATGGGACAAATCAGAAATAGTTTGCCCATGTTTGAAAGGTGGTCTGATTAGAGTGTTACAGAATGTGGCACAATGTGCTCTTTTATGCTCCCAAATGTTCATTTTGCACATCAGAAATGATGGTACAGCAAAGTACTGATGCCTAGTCTTGCAGAATTGATAATGCTTGTGGATAGGTTATAAAACACAGATCAGCAACATAGTCCTTTCAAGCATGTGCTAAGTAAAATCAGTATTCTGAATAACATACCAGTCAGATTGGTCTAAAACTTTCTGACAAAGATATATTTTCCTTTTGTAGTGTTGGAGAAATGAACAAAATGATAGTTTCCAGTCACAATGAAGGATTCTCTTATGTCATCGTAGTGGATTGTTTTGATGGATAGATGAAAAAGAATCACCATTTAACAGTAGCTATACTTTCTTCTTGATATTATGTGTTACAGAGCTCAAGACAAGTCTCATATTTGCCTAAAGTGTGCAGACAAAATTACCATAGTGTAATTACTTATGCAGCTTGCATTCAAGGATTGCAACAAATCCACTGTGAGGCAAATATGGTACATGTCATAAATATTGTGTAACAAATGGTATATATCAATCCAGCAGTTGTTGTTTGTAATATTTGGTGACACAGTGACAAAATAATTATTTGACATGTTTTGACCATGTTGAAAGTGATCATTTAACATGATAATGTCCTGTAACAACATTACAGTCAAAATATATATAGGTGATTGATAATTATTTCCTTCATAGACTTGGACTTTTTCAATTATCACATCTTGTTTAGATAAGTAGCACCCAAATTCAAGGAAAAAAACACCCTTTTTATAAACTTCTTAAGGGATACAATTTGATTAATTGAAAACGCATCTACAGATGTCTATATTGTCTACAGGATAAAATAATGCACAACTTCTCAACTGTCATTTATACATGTGTAACATGTTCTGAGATTACATGACACATGGTTCACTGGGACAATACTCAAAGACATGCTAATCTGATGTTAACTGAAACAGTGTAGATGCAAAATTAATTGTAGAAAATTCTACACTTTAATTTACAAAACCTAAGAGACAGTCGGTAACCAATTTGAACAATATCATGTGAATAAATACTCCGTAGCTACGGAATGCATGAGAGCCATGCATGAGGATGTTAATGAAAGATATACACCTGTTGCTGTGTCTGCTTTTTCACTAATGACCTGTGAAGGTCCCGCGGTAGAATAGGCCTTGCCATAAAAGGCGACTAATGGGATCGGGTGGTCAGACTCGCTGACTTGGTTGACACATGGCATCAGTTCCCAACTACGCAGATCGATGCTCATGTTGTTGATCACTGGATTGTCTGGTCCAGACTCAATTATTTACAGACAGTTGCCATATACCTGGAATATATTGCTGAGTGTAGGGTAAAACTAGACTCACTCACTCACTCTTTTTGCCTTATATTTATTAATACATCAGTTTTGTGACTGTAGCTACCAGTCCAAAACCTTGTGTAGTGTCTGATAAAGTCAAGTTAAAGTAAGTTTGGTCTAGAAAGCTCAGTTAATGAGAGTCATGATAACATTATGCTCTAACGAAAAAGATGGTAAGGGCCGTGTTTAGACCAGTACTAGCCAAAGTGTTACCCACTGACTGATGCATCTATAATTTCGATGCATAACTTTGTGATAAGTATATCTGTCACAGGGATCAGCATCCTCTGATAGTTCACGGAGTTCTAATTAAGAGGATAAATTGAACTGATGTCGTCATTTCATCATGGCAGAATGTTGTGAAACATGGAGACAAGCAGGAAATGATCCTGCATCCTCCAATTTTAACATTCTTGACGTATGCATTACTGCCAGGCCTGGTAGTCATAGGAAATGACCATTAATGTGCTACAGGAATCAGGTGTCAAGTGCAGGATGGATGTTCAATGGACGTAGACCTCAGTCGTAACCCTGGCCATTGTTTAGTGGCTACAGATTTTTTCGGTAGGAAGTTAGATGAGTATGAGCATAATGAGACTTTGACCTCTTGACGGCCGTACGAACTGCACCTCATGCTCTCCAAGTAGACGACAAGCATGTGATGGTGTGGGATGGTGTGTCTTAAGGATTCCCGGCATTGTGTCAGTGCTTTTGAAATTATTGTATGACATTTGCATTTGTCTTTATCTTGCATTACTGTTATGCTGTAATTGTTATTGTTAGTTGGTACAAACACGTAATACTAAAATTATGTGTGTGTCATATAATGACTTGATCATTCCCTGCCTTGAGTCAGACACTACTATAGCAGTAGGCGTACAATGTTGTGTTATGCTGGTGTTGTTTCATAATGTTTGCTGGTACAGACACTGAAATTGTAACAGTGCCATCTAATAGCTTCAAGAAGTGTCAGGCAGTGCTGTATTAATAATGTTTCAACTTTGTTTTTAGCAGATATTACTCTTTTTCATCTGAGCGATGTCATTTGGCAAGTTTTACTTTAAAGATGATGAACAGCTGTAATCTGCATTTCTACATGAGAAGTTCTGAGAACAACTATTGATTTCATTTTCATTGAGAAAAATATTGTTTTAATTGATAAAATATTTGAATGTCATTGAGCTGTCATCACAATTATGTTATAAAGAATATATTTAATTGTATGTGTTTTACTGAAAATGGAGATTTAACTCATGTTTTCTAATTAATGTTTTATTGCTGTAACCATTTGACAAAGAATGGACCTTCACCCAGTTTAATGAAGGGCCCAAACTCATCATCACATTTGTCATGTTTATGTCTGAAGGGGGTGTTGACACGAGAATTGAAATTAATGTCTCTTGTGAACTGTGTTAGTAGACTTTTGATTATAAGTGTAGCTGTTCATGGATCTGAACTCTGTTTGCTGTCTATGTGAGTTGTGTCTACACTGTCTTGTGTGACTGTCTGCTTGAGCAGCGGCAGGCATTATCCTCAAAAGCTACTTCCAACATGTTACCAGACTTTCAGGGAATCTCTTTGGTCATGTGGGCAAGGTCTCGACTGGTGATGAAAATTTCCAGGGTTTTAATCATGATGCAGACACAGGACGTTACATTAACAAGGAGGCAAAAAGCGTTTTTAAAAGCAATGTTTGATTTTAATGTTTGCTGGACTATTTATGAAAGATTGATAAATTTATTATTATTTCAAAATTTAATAGCTACATTATGAGCAGATATGAAATGAAATCCAAGTTTATTTGCAGTTTGAGACCATAAGTAGAAATTATCTAGTAGTCCATGGACAAGTAAGATACCATTATTTGACTGTCCCGGACTTCAGGCAATGGTATTTTTGAACCCTTGATGAATAACACATTATAGTGGCGGTTGTTTGGTGTTTCAGGAACAGATCCCACCGTGTGACACTAGAAACAGTGACAATTGGATACCGGCGTGGAATCGCTGCAGAAAATGGACTGGTTGGTGCCATAGCTGGACCTGGACTCTTGTCCTGGTGTGCGTCTTGTGACATCATTGTGATACGTTCACACATGGCCATGCTCCGCGTGTTGGGAGGCTGTGTCTCAGACAGAAGCTCACGAGCAGAGAGCAGGCGCGCTCATGTGTAAGTAGCATATGTACTGTATTGTCAAACCATTTGTGGGGTGGTTGGGTAGCCTTGTGCTTAAAGCATCTGTTTGTCACACTGAAGACCTGGGTTTGATTCTTCAATTGGGTATAATGTGTGAAGCCCATTTCAAACATCTGTCCATGAGTCAATGCAGTTTGTCAAAATCTAGTTACATGAAAGCTACTAAAGGTCACTACAGTGGGAAGGTGTACAAACAATGTTTATAGTTCACAACCATTCCGCAATATTTCACTGTACCCATGAAGGGAATCAAACCTTCTCCTGGCTTGATGGGTAACTGCTCTACCAGTAGGCTACCCTTCCACCTCTCTATCTTTTGTAAGATCTGAACTTCAATGGTCAGATATCAGGTCACTCTTGCCTTTGTGATGTTGTTAAGACAAGTTTGACGTAACCATGGCCCTTGTTATAGAAGGTATGGGTGGTGATTCTGTATGAGCACAGATCTAGTATAGTACACGTCTCCAGTCAATGTTGAATGCTGGGTTACGAAGGCTGTTGTGTTTCACTCACATATTCTATGAATCGAACCATAGTCCTTAGCGAATGCAATGCGTTTTTTGTGGTCACCAGAACAGAATATTAACAAATATTTTCAGTTTTTAAAGGGAGTGTATTTTTCTTGAACTATTATGTCCTTTTTTCAAAGTGAGATATGGAAGAGTGGCATAAGTACTAGCCTTGAAGTTGTGTATGTCATGTTAGTTTGCCGAGACCATACAAGGTTCCACTGACTGTAACCATTCCATACCAAATTTAAGTGTCATTAAGAGATCATTGGTTGTTGCTGTGACAAATATACACTGTCAGTCTCTTTTCTACAATATTATATTCATGAATAATTATTCGTATTCGCCATCCAATATTTGTGATACGTATCATATTCGTCACTTAGTGTATTTGTTACAGCCCTGCTGAGGTTACCGTGATCAGCTACCTGTACTGACCACTGTACTAAGTCATGTTATCTCCAGTGTTACTGAATTTGTCAGCCAAACTGGGGTGATGGGTAGCCTGGAGGTTAAAGTGTTCGTTCGTCACACTGAAGACCCAGATTTAATTCCCACATGGGTACAGTTTACACAACACCAAAAGTTTTCCCATATATTTCTATAGTAACCTTATGTTTTTTAAAAAAATATCCAGACTGTCAACGGCCAATCCATGTACATAGGAGTACACTCTAGCCTTTTTAGACTAAAATAAAGCACCAATTCTGTCCAACTTGTCTGGCGAACACAGGAAGCGGAACACATCAACCTTCCACTCCGCACCAGATGTCCCCTACTTGGAAATATTGGTGCACACATAAGCATCAGTCATGATGATAAAAAAACGACAGCACTGAATACTTAAAATTGTTTTAATTACTGGATTGATGTACTTTTAAATCACATAAACATCTTACAGCCCTCATCCAGGCTTTCACAGCCCTCTGTCCGTTTGAGTTGTTTCCATGCGGTCCTCGCTTGGGGAGCCTGTGATTCTGATTTTGCAATTTCTGGTGTTACCCACCGTGAAATCGCTGAAGTATTACTAAAAGCAGAATATATTTAAACTCGCTGTAAGCAGGAATTGTCATTACTTATAACATGTAGGTTGTCAGAGACAAAGCTTATTAAGAAAATCTTAGTTTTGTATATTGGTCATGTGATAACACTGCATGACAGCCTATCTAAGGTGACATAATCAACCGTCAGGATTCTGGGTCATTGGAATATAGGGTTGCAACAATTGAACTGTGGGGCATATGTGATACATATCATGTGACAAATACAGGAACAAGTCAGCAGTAGGCATTCCTCTTTGTAAAATTCTTATATAATCACTTCTGGTTATGGCAAATAAATTCAATTCATGAAAGGATATAGTTTGATCATACAAATACATGTGTGAGTGGTAACAGTCTTAGTATTTACCAGTTAAACTGACATGCTTTGCTCAACATGGTATGTGTTTGTTGAAGCTGTATAATACTGTATTCACTTATACTGGGCAACATTGATGCTCATGATGTTGATCACAGGATTGTCAGTCTAGACTTGATTGTTTACAGACTGCCACCATATATTGTTGAGTGCAGCATTAAATGAAAATCAAACAAAAAATGTTCTAGAGTCTGTTGTGTTGTGAGTTTAATAGTGTGTAACAAAAGAGCTATTTTAAGTATTTCTGACAAATGCTGACAAATGACTGCTAAAGTACTTTTCGTGTGATGATACAAAAATAAAGTTTGTAGAGATGGTAGACTTGTATCGACAACAGTCAAACATTTTGTATGTTTACATTCATGGCTTGTTCATTTTGAAGCCGGTAGATCTATTTTAAGTATCAGGAAATATTTTCAAATTTGTATTGAGAGGATGTCTCATGACGATTACACACTAGATGACATGACCTGTGGAGAACATTTTTTTAAAGTACGCGATCCCCTTGGACAAAGAAATATAAATGATACAATGATTGTAATTGTATGTGATTGTAATTATCATCTTGTAACATAGACTTACGAAGGTCATGACACAAAAAGTAGTAAGATAGCTACATGCAAGTGGACCGAAATCATACTGTTGTATTATCATTTGTGCATATGGTGGTTATCTATGGCAAAGTGTCCACACAGAGTCTTGTCCAACAATACACAATATTCTTAACATGTTCACATTGGCTTATAATATTTCATGAACCATTCCATTCTCTAATTTGGTATTTTCGGATTTTCATACATAGTTTTGTATTAAAGATCAACCAGTACATACATGAACTGTACTTTACTTCAGTATGTATTTGTTTATGATCACCTGTATGCTTACGATGAGTGACATGCCCTTCTGAACATATTTTTCAGACTTCCTTTTGATCTACCTTTACACAAAGCTTTGAAGAATGGATATCTTCCTCTGCCTTTTGTTGTAAGTTATACCTTTGTCCTGCTGTATGGAAGTGAGAGAGTGAAGACAGTCTGTTGAAATTGCAGTGACTGTTGTGTTGATATTAGGTAACATTGGACACAATAGACCCTCTGTGTCCCTCCCTCTGAGGGATTCAGTGGTAGAACTGGTCCTCCTGCTTCTACTTGCCCTGTCCTCCTGCTTCTTGCAGCTCTAGTCATAGGTGAAGGCTGATGATCTAGTGATTTGGAGCATAGTAGGAATATGTTGTCCAAGTTTTTGTATTTTTGTTTGTTGGTTTTGTTTTGTTTTGTAGCATATTTTCATTATGCTTTCTGGGGCATCTTTCTTGGTGATGGAGGGACATTTCTTGTTATTGTCCATCAGGGATTCGATTTTTAAGGACTGAAATGATGCATTGCATTCATGCTGTATAAAGTGTTATGTATGACAAATACTGAAGAACCATATTGTGAAAAAGTAAATTCAGTGCTCTAAAACAAGCGAGGCAGGTAGAACATGTTTTCATGTACTGCATTACTTGAAAACAGTTATTAAGATCTCCAGCTGGAATCATTCTACAATCTAGATGACGTTAAAGCATTTAACTGTATTTAGTAGTTTTCAGAAGTTTTAAGTGCAGGTTTACATGAAAATGCTGTTCTTCAACATAAACCTATTCATCTTGTAGTTTCATAGCCCAAACTGATATCACTAGATAACTAATGCCTTCTTAAGTTCTGTCAATTCACATTTTGCATAAATTCAGTTTCTTTGATGATCAGATGATGGCTTATGTCCTTGCAATTAGTCTTGGTAGTTGGTTAGAATTTCGCCATTGATGATTTGTTCATTACAACTGATCAGTCGACAATAATTGGTTAGAATTTCGCCATTGATGATTGGTTCATTACAACTGATCAGTCGACAACAATTGGTTAGAATTTCGCCATTGATGATTGGTTCCTTACAACTGATCAGTCGACAACAATTGGTTAGAATTTCGCCATTGATGATTGGTTCATTACAACTGATCAGTCGACAATAATTGGTCAGAATTTCGCCATTGATGATTGGTTCATTACAACTGATCAGTCGACAATAATTGGTTAGCAGTATTATGAAATTGCCCTGATTGTCAGTGTACAAAATACAGGAAAAACATGTAATTCTTTTATTTTTTTGCAAATTGCACAAAGTGAATTTACAATTTTTTACTTGCCTCTTATCATCATTATATGCATGCTTGCCTTCTTGGAAAACAGACTGCGAGATCGTAAACTTGCCAACCTAAATCTCGCCACGGTGGTTCATTTGCATATGTCTGGGTGACCAGTAAGGTCACTGCAGTCTCTCATGTGGCTACGTGGAAAAGTCATTCCTTTCTTATTCGTGTACCAAAACATAAGAACATACTCACTGCTGTTGAGTTTTCGTTCTTGTTGGTTGTTTTTTATTTGTAGATGCTGGTTTTCCAAACAACATCATGTAATTGACACAGTGCTGTAGACTTATGTAGTAAGTTGTATAGACAGTATTTTCTCCGTCACAGGAAATGCTAGTGCACATTGCCCAGGAAGGGGTATGCACTGTGGACCTCTTCCGTCGCCCTGGAAACCCAACTGATATACGGCATATTATCAACAGATTATCTAAGGGGAAGCAGGTCATTTACATGAATTACAGCTTTTATACACTTGCGTCTGTGGTGAAAGTAAGTAGCTCATATAAACTTTCATTGTTCTAGTGACTTTGTAGTGGTTGTCAGCATGGAAACTGTTTTATGTCCCAGAGACAGTGAAATGTGCGACTATATTTTTCAGCTCTTGTGCACCAAAAGATTTAAGTTGGCTCATGATATTGTTTTCCTTTGAAGACTGCTGAGCCAGTTAATTATCACACTTGGCTCAGTTTAATGTGTCTGTGTGGGACATACATGCTTAACTGTGGGATGGTATCAGTTAGCTAGCACTATAAGACCAGCGGAAGTCTGAGCTAGTACAAGCAGCTACATATACAGCATGTAGTCATAGGAGCGAAATATTCCTAAGTATGATTTTAAACCCAATTTTATCTCACCTAATCCTTTGATAACATAACGGTTTACCGTTTCAAATAGAAGCTTTGTGAAATCTTTGTATACAGTTATGGAGGTAGAAACACCATGCCCTGAGTTATGATTAGTTCATGCTTATAAACATAGTTGCAATGTGTTCCTACGATGAATTTACTATTTGTATGTCAAACTGACAAGCATTTCTTTCCAACTAACTGCTTGCTATCATTTCCAAGAACGGGAGAGACTACAAGCATATGTTGTAGCTTGATCAGTTGGGTACACATGTGAAAGGTAATGTCTGACTCACTGTCCTAACAGCGGTTCCTGCTTCGGTTGCCGGGTGGGGTGTTGACAGCAGAAGGAGAGGAACGACTGTTACAGGTGCTCACAATTGGACACAAGAAAGACCAGCTCCAAATTGTACACAAGTAAGTTCTCAGAGACTATTCCATGCTCATATGCTGCTGTTATTGTTTCGAATGGGAAGAGTGAGTGAGGGAGAAGCGAACAGACTGGATAAGACTTCTATGAAAAAGCACCATAATGGTTTGGTCACGAAGGGATCGTCATCATGATCAAACTACAACTGTCATGGGTAGTATGTTAAAGTATGGGAGTTAAGATCATGATTGCTATATGAAACGTGTGCACGGACTCCCGTTTGACCATTGTTATGTCCATGTATTGATATTGATTTCAATGTGTTCAATAAATTTTATGCGTCTTGGATTTAATTTGTATGTGTGTTTTTTAACAAACAAGTAAACCTGTTTTAAACACATCTGCTTGAAACTCAGGAATATGAAGTGTCTGTGTAATTAAACATAAATGTAATGTTTCCACCAGTAATGCTATCTGGTGGATGCAACAGAGCAGTTTACTGTAGGAAGCTGTACGAGGTGATGACAACTGACATGCATAGTGATGTCAGTTACATTGTGATGTAATGCAAAAGTGTTCAGTTACGAGGGGGCAGACTAGAATGGCACAGTAACGCTAAGACATTGTGTTGTAATGCGAAAAGTGCACTTTATATTCTGATAAAGTACCGTCGGCGCCTTTTATCTTTCATCAAAGCATCTTAAAATGTTCTATAGTATGTAACTGAACTACGTGTCAGACCTAGCATCATCAAATGCTGTAGATGTATTGACATGATGCCTGCACTCCGTCTCATTCCATATAGTCATTCTTGTACATAGGCTGAAATATCTCCATTAATGTAAATATGCTGATTACAGAACACGAAAACCTTGGGTGTTCCATCACTTCTTTTGAGTAGTATCCTCACTATGGGATGTTATAGCAAACTGATGATACTATGATGTTTATTTTTGCAGTTTTATTGAGACACTAAGCAAAGCTCATCAGCAGATTCTGACATTGTTGTTCGGAACCTGGTTCCGCATTGTTAGCAACTCGGAGGTCAACTCAATGACGGTAGAGGCCCTGGCTCGGAGCTGTGCAGGCTCCATGTTTCATACATGTGCAGAGGACCCTGGGAAGGTGGAGCAGGCGAGCCGCATCATGCAACTCCTTATAGATAACTTCGGATGTCCGGCAATGTTTGGACGGGAAAACATTGAATACTTCACAGAAATAACCAGTACCGGTATATTAGTGCGAGAGAAGTTCTGCTACCAGTATCAATATCCATCAGATGAAATTCTACCTCGTAAGTAGCGCAGTTGTTCGTGAAGCACTTACTGTTCGCTAGTCTTCCAGTATTTTGGTGTTTTTCTCTTTCGTAACATTGTTTTGTGTTGATGATTAATGTTTAAGTGTTAATGTGTTCAGTTCCTTCTTACAGTGAGTTTGTTGTCATCCTTAGATTTCAGCTTAATACATGTCTGGAATTAATTATGTGAATTCTGTACATTTGTCTCCCTCACGTTCACTAGGCTGAAGTCGAGGCACACAAATATACATAAGGGACTGTTCTTTCATTACTGGGGATGGGAAGGCTGGAGTGATTAAAGACTGTCTTTAAAAAATGACAAATAATGAATAGTGTTAACATTATGCAGGAACTGGATATTTATTTCGGAATGGGGAATGAAAATAATAGTAGTTATAGGGTAGGGGAATACATTCCTAATATGCCCCTACTCTGTAAATACACCATTGTGACTCTATTTCTACCATGAGTTGTATTGACAGAATATTATTGCTAGTTGCTTAACTTCATGGTATTGGGGCAGTCAACTCATCTGAGTCTTCACTCTGTTCCTATGGGTCTCTGGCAACCAGTGCTGTTTCTTTCAGATTTAAACTTATCACATTCTTTGAAATTATATACTTGTATTGTATTATTACAAAATTTTGGCCTCTTATGAATTTACAAACATATTGTTTTGTCATTGTTTAAGTTTATTATGTGTAGTATCTACTAGCAACAGGTCTTCCACGTGAACTCTTATACTTGCCTCAAATCGTTCACTTCTCGACAGCTTGATCAAATTTAGGAGAACTTGACATGTATGTAATATGGAATCACTTATGAAGTCTTATGAACATCATTAATGTTGCAGCAATTTGCAGTTTTTTACCTTTTCCATTTTATGCCTTGGTTGGGATAATCGTTAAATTGCTTAATTCTTTAATACATTATACAGTTCTTATGTTTTTGTACATCATCAATGTATAGTTGATGCATTTGCCTACAAAATTAGGTTGTTGAGACTTTGGACTGTTGCCAACTCCCATCAACCCAAGGACACGAACCCTCCTAGAGCACTAACTGAAGGACACATTAAATCAGATACTGTTTAATATATAAACAAAGAGTCACATTCCTGACCTGATTTCTCCATCCTGTAGCACAGACAGTAACTTCCTTTCTCTGTCGTGGTGATAAATGTGTAATATTTCCTGTTTCTTTGTTTCACTTTCATGTCATCAGATGTGGAAACATTGGCTCCTCTCGTTTTGTCTGAGGCATTCTTTTCATAAATGACATTTTGAATTATCAAATATTATAACATTGAGTCTTCCACATTGTGGATTTTGAACCTGTTTCTCCCATGAACTCTTGTAGTTTAACTGTTCCACACAAGGGCACATGCATTAATAAACTTCTCTGAACTTTCATGAGAAATTTCATGAGTTCAAGATTGCTTAGGCAAATGCAAAGAAATATCACGGTATTGACTGGTGACCAAACACTTCCTGGTTTGATGACATGAATGTTTATTTGTGTTTTCTTGGTCCACCTGGGGGCACCTGCGGGTGCCTGTGGGTGGAGCCACCCCTCCCACCACCACCACCCACCCGGCATGTGTTTTGTTTATTCCTGCATGTTCAGGCCAGGAGTCAATGAGATGCTTCAATAACTACCTTAAGAAGGAGGCTAAAAAGTTTGGCTTTGACCTTGAGAAACATGGTAAGCTGTTTTTTCATTGGCTGATTCGCTGGCAAAATAATTCTGAAATCATGGCTCTCTAGCATCATCATTTCATTAGATTTCAGCTTTTCTGACTGTTTGCCAAATTCAAGAATGCTTCACATTCAGTGGTCTTTCTGTGCTTGGTGAATGTATTTGTCATTGTCAAGTAGATTATTAATCTGGAATTAACTTTGATTGCTTTTATTGCTCCGTAAACGTGCTTAAACTGAACCTTGAACTGAGTACCGGTATATGACTAAAGAGAGAGTTCTGTAAGGGAGATAACTGTGTAAAATCAGTGAATTATTTTCATCTTTATTATGTCTTAGTTAGCTTTGATGAAATAGTAGCATTGTGTACCTAGCCCTGAAATTACAACAATATGTAAAGGATACGTGAATATTGTCCTGTTCTCGCTTCCTCTTCTCTGCTCGCTCTGTAGTCTAACCCATGTAAGTTTTCTTACTTAACACTTTTTGGTATGCACAGATGCGTTTCATCTACATCAAATGCAAGAAATTACAAATATGGTCAGGGTGTCACCAGTACTGTTGAGAAAGGTTATTTCTTATGCCCGTGCCAGTGGTATATTATGCCCATGGTCTAGTGAATTGAGATTCTGCTCTGAGAGCTGATGGTTAATGGCTTGATTCAGTGTTACGCTGCATTTGTTGTTTCCTGATGGCTGCTTGGCACAAGGAGATTCCGGTCATTTTAGACTCAGTAAGTTCTGGCCATGAGTATTCATGTCAAACAGGGACATGTTATCTAGGGCCAGCACTTATTAGTCTGGACTAGTACAAGCAGCTAAACACAGAGATCCAGACAAAGTGAAAATCTAGAACACAATGTTAACCTCACCTCACTTCACTTCTACTCACTTTTAATGGTGATCAGTAAGTATGATCTAATCCCGTGGATAACTGTCATTATGTGATACCGTGCTGTACACTAATGATTACTCAACCAGTGGTACATGCAAACATAACCATCTTGGCGGAGTAGCTGGGTCACCAGCATTGAATGCTCATTGGTTTATATCTCAGTTGGTTTGTCTGCACCATTTCCCTGATCATTGGTGTCAACAAAGAAGTTAAAGACAATGTCCTGCCTCCTATTTTCCAAGTCCAGCCATACCAGGCATTCAATATTACCTTGTAGTGAGTGAGTTTGGTTTTATGCTGCTTTTAGCAATAATCCATCAATCAGGATTGGGGACACCAGAAATGGGCTTCACACATTGTACCAAGGTCTTTGGGCGACATGAATGAACACTTTAACATCTTGGCTACCTCACCGCCCCATTACCATATAATACACCCCCTCACACAGCCATTGACACATGTTATATGCACCTATTCCAGTAGTTGGCTGAGTCATATACTGCAGTAATGTTCATAGTTTGTTGCTGAAGGGTTAGAGTCAGCACCATTCCAGCATGAATGTCTGTGCACTGACTTGTCAAGTAGGACAGCATTGTATTCAGCTAGAACCTCCTCATAGTAGCTAGATATCCCTGAGAATGCATGGTCATAGATAAGCTATGTTAGCAAGACAAGATTGTACCAGAAGGGGACCCAGTTGTCTGAGATGCTGCAATTCCCTCTGCAGTGTTGCATCCCTAGGGCTCAGCAGACCCCTACGATAGTGGGTTCAAATTCTAGCTTGCCCCAGTTTTTCTAAGTTTGTTAGCACCATATCAGGGTCCTACCTGAGTAATATTCACCTCAGATCTGTATAAAGTTGGACTTTCACATAAGCTGACATGTGATGTAAGTGATATATTTGAAAGCAGTATGCTCTCCATTCATTCATTCTTGAGTTTCCTATAACCTCAAAACTGTAGAAAACACCTATCAATGTATCAGCCATTATTGTGATGAATTAATCTAAGAGTTTCCTTTGGTGAATTGTATGAATAGCATTTAGGAAATTAGTTTTCTTGTGTCATGATGATGTACATGCTTGGCAGCCATCATGTATCTTTCCACATGTTCCTGTGAAATTCAAGTTTGGTGTGGTATGTTTATAGATGTTTCTGATGATATCATCGAGATGACCAGCACCGGAGGGGACTCCCAGCGTGAGCACGAGCACGCTCCCAGTGAAAGTCCAGAGTCAAGCTCTCCGTTCCCATCACATCATCCATTCCCAGACATGGAGGAGTCCCAACTTGGAAACACTGTCAGCACTGTCTCTGCACCCGAGGTCTCACTCATGCCATCACCAGAAGTTTCAAAGGTAGCTCACATCATTGCGCTTTGAATTTGAATGAATCTGATGATTTTTTTAAAAAACAGAAAGAAGCCAAAATTTACTTCCACAGGAGATATGGCTCAGGTGATATTCAGTTATACCCCATGAGTATTCCTACAATAACATTGCATCACAGTGCTTTGCAGTGCATCGTGACATCATTAGTTTCCATGACATCTCAATCAAATTTTGTAACTCTTCAAATTCACGCAAAAGAAACTTAAATGTGAAGTTGCAAGTGATTTGTGCTTGTAGTAATATAACTTCTCAATCATATTTCACAAATGACTTTTAACATCACTTTAGATTGTGGGAAATAACAACTTCAAAATAAAACAAGCAACTCTCTATTCCTCGTAATGCTTTTTCACAGTACTTTTAACAAATCTATACCTGTAGCAATATGTCATTCAAACGTTAGAAAAAAACATGACAGCCAGCCCGCGAGTTATCAATGCTGTGATGAAGGATTCTACTCACTTTTGTCAACTAGTCAGAACTGAATACACCAGCAAGTGAAGAAAGACAACATCCACACAACTCCATTAGGTGATCCACAGTCTCAGAGTCAGGCACCTAAGTGCCAGTACACAAAGTCAGTGATCAAACCCACCCAGCCACCATGGCTGTCAGACAACTGGTAGTCGAAAGGTTGCAGATGCCAGTCAGATTTTATCGTAACTTTGAACAGGGTATGATGATGGTTCTAAATTAACATTAAGAACTGTGGCCAAGACTGTAGGCCCTGGTCAGTGGGGCAAAATATACATGAAATGTAAGACATTAGAAGGCATTAAGAACTGTGGCCTAGACCATAGATTTTGAAGTTTAAATGAATTAAAACTGAATGATTTAGATTGTTGTTCGTGAACTATTTTAAAGGTCTGGGCCTAGATTTTCAAAGCTCTGTTAGCGCTACTATAGTCGTAAGTGCCATACATCAGTGTCATAACATTAACTTACAACTATCTTTGCGCTAAGAGAGCTTAAAAAAATGTAGGCCCTGGTCAGTGGGGCAAAATATACATGAAATGTAAGACATTAGAAGGCAACTGCTTAAACTGAGAATTAAAAAGTTAGTTCCCTTGTATCAATTTTCTTTCACATTATTTTGCTGTATGCCAGCATTGATTCACATCAGGAGAAGAATGGTTATTGTACCATTGTAATCCATTCGTTTTCTGTTCCTTTCCAGCGACCAAAGTCAGTAGAGGATAATTTGAATGAAGTTAAAACGTTTTACCACAGTAGAAGCTTGAGCCGTTTCAACTCTGTGAAGCGTAAACAGCTGGAAAGACTTCGGCAGCGGTCTGACTGGTTTCTTGGGCCGAATGGGAAGGAGGTGCAGGTGGGGTGTGGGGACAGGGAGCTCCTCTCAAAGAAGGACTCAGTAACCAAAGCCTCCTCAGAAGGCGCTGTGTTGGACGTTTTGTCAGACGTAGATAGTGTGTTCACAGACCACTCCAGTCGGAGCGAGAGTCCTGCGTCGGAGCCTGTCAGGTGCCATGCAGGGAAGGGCAGGCGTGACTTTATCCATAGTGACACACTAGCAGACCTAAATGTGCCAGAACTACGTCTCGATTTCCCTGAATTGGGAGATGACGACATGACCCAAACAGAGGTCAAGTGTTTCGTGATGGAGCACAAGTTCGGAGATGCTAAAAAGGATTCCTAGCACTTGTGATAGCACATCATTCATTCACATGATGTCACCTTGTCCAGGCTGCACCATCCATTCAATGTACAGGTCACTGAACGGTCAGCTTTGGGCAAGGGGCATGATCCTTTATTTTTCTATTATTCTGTCATTATGACAACTAGCAGCTGACATTTCATCCCATCAGACATCTCAGCAATGACAGACAGGAAGTAAACATCAGTGGTTGCAATGTGGTCGTCTGTTAGGGACGTCTGCAGCCATAAGCATGGGGCTCCATTGAATGATGTAACTAGGGTAGCACTAGAATATCCTGATAGTCAAGTGTATATAATAACTGTATATGTTGCAGCAGATAGTAGAGATAGAAATATATTTAACATTTTACAGCAATACAAGTGCTCTTTCCATTGCTCAAGGAATCTGTAAATTGACAAGATATTACTAGCAATGACTCCAGTGGGGATATATGTAGTCTTGACACAGGTGTTGTTATGGAACCATGAGAGATTTAACATTTGTTGCGTACAGTATCTCACAGTTAGAAATCAAACCACTCTATGGAGCCTCAAGCTTGTCAACATTGCGAACCAGACCAGTGGATCTTGAAGTATTTTTTGTCACTGTATCCAATATGCTTATTTTTTGAGTGGCTTCACGTAACCATGTTACAGTTAGGCCTTAAAATAGTCATGTGATAGTCATGTGATCTTAGGAGCATTTTCTTGATGTCTGTCTTCTTTTACACACATCATTTTTGATGTCCACATTTTTAGTTTCTGAAATTATGTTCGATTTTACCTGTTAGTTCTCCATCTCATTAATGTTTGAACCATATTTGATATGTCACTCACTTAGTACTGTATGGCTTTTTTATGGATTCCAAGTTTAGCTTCGATGTTTTATATGATTGTTTTATCTTTTATTGCCTTTCATTGTTTTGCAAGCAATTTGAATGTGGGCTTTTTGTGGGATTTGTGTTGTAAGTTTTTAATGTATCATTTCTATGAGGTCAGTTACTATGAGAAAGAAGGAGACTGCAGATGGATGGTGAAGTAGGTGGACGTGCATGTGAGGGGTGTAGACAGGGGATTGTATGTTTCTGTGTTTACACCTTGTCTGCAGTCTGAGCTGGTTCAGAGGCTGTTGTTTGCATTGGTGACTATTTTAACTTCTCCATGATTGCCACAGAGAGTACTTACTTGTTCCTGGGCTACTGTACCAACCGTGATAACTTGCATCAGTGAAATACTTGTGTGCTCATGGAACAAACATCTCTTTGTCTTCATAGGTATCATGGTCCATGAATGTGCGTGAATTGCAACAAAACATATTGTGGTTGTATGTAGACAACATTCCTACGCAGGCGTATTCTAGTCAAAGAAGTGCCAACAGACCTGATTTGTTATAATACCATAGTTGGTCACATGATAGGTTCATTAAACAATGGTTGATTAGTATTATATGCATGTTAAGATTACTGTCTTTAATTCATTATACCTAGCCTGTTTTACAAGCTTTCATGAAGTATCAGTTCAGGTATATATGCAATGATCGGTGTGCAAACCAGCAATGCCTTACAGCCATCATGGATTTGATTATTGTATTGAAATATCTATTGGTTCCTCAGGTAGTTGAGTGAATTCCCATCCCTTGATTTGGTCAAAAGTAAGATGACCTGTGACCTTAACGTATCGATAGGGGTGTTGGGCTAGCCTAGTGGTTCAAGTGATTGCTCGACACGCCGAAGACGCGGGTTCGATTCCTCATGTGGGTACAATGTGTGAAGCCCATTTCAGGTGTACCCTGCTGTTTTTGTTGGAACATTGCAAACAGCGCCTTAAATTAGAACTCATTCAACCTCACTCTTGTTTTGAAAAAAATCGCGACAACTTAGTTGACAGTATTAAAATTCCACTTTTGCTACAAATTCACTTAAATTTATACAGCTAGAACAACTTAATTGAAATTAGCCAACAGTAATGACGACTAGGCTCTGATCCAAACATTATCAGCACTATGACAAGATTTTTAGCTGACTTAAATCGTTGAATGCTTTTGGGATCAGGCCTATCTGTATTAATACATAAGCCATGTCAGTTGTCATAACCTTTTACGTTTGTTCATTTGTATCAAAGTGCACAAGTAATTACTCTCTGTGATGATGTGGAATGATTTTCTTTTCTTTCAATATTTTTAAACTAATGATATAACAGTTTTCAAATATTTCCCTGTTTTAACCTCAGTGACAGTATTGAAAATGGTGTTGTTGAGATGCTCCAGATGTGCAGGTTCTGTGGGTAATGGGCCTGTAGAATGCTCTCAGTTTCATCTTCTTGGGAAAAACGATTAAACGTTAAACTGTTATGATTCAAAGTAATCACATTTGAAATGTGTTTAATGTGTTGCAGAATGATTTGTCTGTTTGATCCTTTTGAGGATGTTTGTGTTTGAAAACTAACCAGTTCGGAGATCACTGATTGTACTCACATTTTACGTTATTTTATCGCCATAGGGCCAGCTGTCTCAAATTGATGTAAGTTGAGATCTTGTGAATTCCACAGGGAGGGAGAGAGAAGCTCAGTAATCCATATTTAAACTGTATATACCAGCAGGGATTGGTTGGACTCTCAACCATTATAACCAGTCATAATGCTGGAAAGTTATTTTGGATGACCAGAATCCAATGTTTGTTTCGAGATTTCAACAATCCAGTTTTGTTATGTTATGTTGAGGAAGTTTTTATATTTGCTTGTTTTCAAGTTTATAACAGGTGATTCCAAGACATTCTATTATATACCTTGAAGTTTTAATCAAACGCAAGTATCTTATTTATGATTAAGTAAATCGTGTATATTTTCATTTGTATCGAAACAATATTGTACAGCAGTTGAGATGTAAACAATCTAATTCCTAATCTAATTGTAAATTGTCATGTGGGAGATGTCACAGCCATGCAAGTTTGAAATGTGGAAATATTTTTATTTACCATTGTATTTGAAAGTAGCATACATATGATGGATTCAGAAAGCCATGGAGAGTTTAAGAAATTTATGACTAACAGGGGCTTTGTTAAGATATTAGAGATACCTCAAATCAAGAATATACTGTCAAGAAATGGTTGAAAATCAAAGTAAAGTATTCAGTTGTGATATTTTGCTGCAGATTCATAAGAATATTCTTGTCTTTCATTAACCCTACTGTTGATTTATACTGGAAAATGGATGTTTATTTTTCGGGTTTGCTGAACTGTTCTTTGTGAACTGAAAGAAGATTGTACTCCTTAAGATCAAACTGTAATCTTACACACCAAGGTCCAGTTCTGCTAAAGAATCTTAGCACTAAGGTGATTGTAACTCCCATACTTTAACATGGGCTTATGTTACTTGTAGCGCAAAGTTTGCCTTTCAGAATGGGCACTAATGGGTTGTGAGTGTGTGTTAGATAATATCTTCCATTTTGCCCTCCAGATTATTTGACATTGGTGTGAGGTATGTCAATATCTTTGTTATGCTGAACTCTTATTTTTCGAACTCTTCATGCCGGTTTCGTTGAAGATGCTGTAAGAGTATAGGCTATATGGCACACAGTGGATTTTGTTCAGTTGCTTCAGCTCGTTGGTCAAATCAGAGTTGAATATCTACAGAGCCTCTGTAAGTCATTCATTATCTTGAAGGAGAAGGTTAGAGTAACCTGTCTAAGTACAGCGGTCTCTGCAGGACATTTTAATGAAACTTATATGTTCTTTCTGAGACCAGGTTTTAAGGGAAACTGTTGGAAGTGTGATGGGAAAATACCCATGTATGCTACTCAAAGAGAGTCAAGACAGTCTTCATATGACTTCACTTACATGAAGAACTTCTTTGATTAGTGTACATTAACAGTCCTCTCCATGGCTGTCAAATCCATTAGTTGTTAATTTATTCTACTGTTCTACACTGAGCAGTATAATTACTGCTGACTCAGCAGAAAGTTGAATGATGGTTTGCTGGTAAGGTCTTTGTTGAAGGGAAAAGTGAGTTTTATAGCAAGTAATACTGGCCTTGCCGTGTACCTACTGGACACTTCCCGTCAAGAATATGTACGTCATGAACTTACATCTATATCCTTCTATAGGGCTGAATCAAAGTCAGCCTCAGAATCTTTTTGGCTGTTATGTATAAACTTCTATTGTGTTATGATTGAAGTTTCCAGTGAAGGAGGGTGGAAGTGTTCAGGTATCATGGCAACCCTAGTCACTGACATTTTGTCACAGCTGTGAGTTTGGTCTAGTGAAGTATGCTCATTTTCTACAGAATCTAGGAATTGAACATTCCAGAGTTAAGCTATGAAGGTGTGTATGGTATCCAGCTGACACATGACTAGTGCTTGAACAACATGCACCTGTGAGACAAGGCACAGGGGATTGTGCAGACTAAGCACTTGTTACCTGCAGGACCTACACAGTTGTTAGTAATTGATTATCTATCAGGTCATTTGACCTGCACTTTATTTAGTTGTCAGGTTTTAAGATCTGCACAGCGGTTACCTGCCTGATCATATAACCTGTGCAATGTTCAGTCATCAGGACCTACGCAATTGTTACCTGTTTGGTCAAGTGGCATGCACAATGGTAACTGACAGATTTGACACTACAGTTAATTCTCATTTCAAAGGTTGCCGGGTCATATGACCTGCATTGTGGTTGTCAGGTCATGTGACATGCATAATAGTTGAGTTTCAGGACAAGCAGAATGATTGGCTGACAGGTCATGTGACATGCTTGATTGTTATCAGGTCATGTGATCTGCACAAAGGTTAGCCATCAGTTGAAGTTACCTGTGCAGTGGTTATCTGTCATGTCATGTGACCTGCACAATGATTAGCTGTCATGTCAGGTGACCTGCACAATGGTTATCTGTCATGTCATGTGACCTGCACATTTGGTTAACTGTATGGTCATGTGACCTGCACAGTGGTTAACTGACAGGTAATATGACCTGTGAAATGGTTAGCCATTAGGTCATGTGACCTGCACTATGGTTGGCTATCAGGTCATGTGTCCTGCTCAGTGGTAAACTATCAGGTCATGTGACCTGCACAGTGAGTAGCTGTTATGACCTGTGGTTAATTGTCACAGTCCAGCATGGAGGTTTGCCGTCCGGTCACGTGACCTGTACAATATGTTGTTGGGCGGCAGTGTTACCTGTGACTGTACATAAAACTATACAACATCATTGTCCTTCATATTTGAATCATACTTATTGTAGTGTATAGAATTTTGAAATGAATTACTTTTGCAATTTGAAGTGGACCTTTTGCATAACACCACATTAAACTTTGAATACCTACTTGACTATGGCAGCTCTACCATCCATCAAGCTGCCCACTCAATTTTCTTACTTTGTACATTTTCATGCCCCGATTTGCTTGTTGGCATTGTCTTTGATAGCCCCTTGTCTGTCCATAACACCCATCTTGTTGTGGCCTTGCAGCCCTCTTGTTTCTTATGGCTGTTTTGACTTTTAGGAGAACAAGATCTGAAGTGTTTTGAGTGGCGTTGAATGCTGTGTTTATCTTTTGGCAGGCTGGAGGTTCCACTCTACTGTTTCCATGGTGACATTAATATGTGTCCACCCATGCATACCATATAGGGACCTCTGTGTGTCTGGTGTGAAACAAAATGTGACTTTCTTCTACCATCTTAAGTGGAGGACTGATGAAAGACATTTGATGGAATTATTTAGTGAACTTGTCTTCTGAAAACATTTGGACATTCTGTAATATCTTGATTAGATTTGACTGAGATTTGTGGCATTTTTCTCACATGTTTCTTTATGTATAATCCCATTGTCTTACTGAAGTGATTATACACATTCTAATTGTCATTCATTCTCTGTTCTTAGCTTTTGAAACTTTTTTTCAGAGCCAGTTAGTGTTTTGGTTTTAAATGGTGATTACAAAAACTTTTATTCTATGTTTTGCCTTTGCATAATTAGATTGACTGTAGATGAGAAAGATGCCACACATGTGAGCCGTATTATATCCAGGGATTTATTTAGCATTCAAACCAGTTACCGATAGTAGGCAATGTTGGGAAATATAATTAAAGAAATAATAATGTTTCCTTTATAAATTGGGATTTTTTTAAGTTTATCTTTTTGTAGAGGTTATATAACATTGCAATTTGAGACTGCACTCAGTGCAGTAATGTTGTATTCAATTCTGTTTATTTTCCTTTTATCATCAACATAAAAATTAACTTTTCACAGCCTTGAAATTGGGAAATTTACTAGAAAGTTTACTGTGAAGTTTTAAAAACATTTGCTGCAGGCCTGAAATCAACCTAATAGGTCAAAATAAATCACTGATATCTCAGTCATGCTCACTTTAATCTTTTTAACACTCACGCTTTTGAAATATACATATACTGTACTCAAGAAGTTAAACAACATCCACTTTCTCACATCGGTACATTTACCCTGTTATTATTGAAAGATCAGATGTTCCTTAACTTCTTTAGAGTAGTACACTTTCCTATTCCTTCATGCTGTCACTATGAAGCAGACTAACTACTTGACATCTCTTGTTTATAAGTGGCACTCACACAATGTTGTCAGTAAGTTATGCAGCTATTTAATATTACTGTTTACATGTACAATTGAAGGCCTAAGATAGAAGTGAACATCCTTCTCAGTGTGGTGCGACATCATACTTTGTTTTATAGAAGCAGGTTTTGTTTGCTCAACTTTGAATGCTGCACCACACATCACCCACCTGATGAAACCAAACTGACTTTTGTTTTAGGCCTGGCTGTTAATAACACAGTGTTTGTTTTTATCAACATTTCTTTGAAGTGAAAAGGGAAGGTATTCTCGTAAGATAACCAGTGAATTAAGTCTTTCCTTAACTTACAAGTTGTAGATTTTAATTTATGAAAAGATAGTTTGTATAGATTTGAATTACATCACTGAGTCTTGTTATTGTTTGTTTGGCTGACGAGAAGATGGGAACAAGCCACTGCCTGTACATATTTCCTAGTGTTGTCTTTAATATGGAATCTAATTCTAGAATGTTGATGCATTAATTTACTTCTCATGTTCAGTTAAAACTTACTGTATTGTATAGTGTGCCCAGTATTGGATATTGACACAGATAATGTGTTATACGACGCTTTTGTTTCTTTTAGTGAGATTTATTTCTACATACTGTCAGTGTTTGTGCACAATGCCCTGTGTGTTGATTGTATTAATGTGTGTGCGTGTGCGCAAGTTTGTGTGTGTGAGACTGGCAAGTGTGTTACATTTGAGGCTCATGCTGAACTGTAGGTTAGCAGCCCTGGCTTTGGTCACAGCGCCATCTATGCCAGACCTACTCCTGGCTGCTGATTGGCTGAGCAGTGTTCCTCTGACCATGCCTCCTCCTCCTTCCTTCCCTCCCTCCCTCCTCCTTTCTATTTCACAGCTTCTTCTCTCCCAGGCTGGGTCTTTTCTAGAATAAACTTATACCAAATACATGCTCCTTTGTGTTTATTTAAAGGTCACATGCAATGCAAAACACAACTTTGCAGATTCTGATACCTTTCGGTGTGGAATTAGAGAAACAAATTATATATAAAAAATGTAAATTCAACTTATAAAGACAAAAATAACGCGATGAAAAGGAGCTTGCAAAATCGCAGTTCAAACGATTGCCTAATTTCCCCCGCAGTGGGGGGGGAAGCAATTTCAACACCTGTGCTGCACTGTGCCCATAGCACATGCCCAGTGATTAGGTTTGCGCGGCTTGTACCAGGAAGGCAACAACACAGCAAGTGATGCGTGCAAGGATTATCGCTACGGTTGAAGTTGGAAAAGAGAGATTACAAACATCTTGGGTCTACAGTAATAAATATACACTGGTCCCATACATACAGAGTTGCAAACCAAGTTTTCAAGAAAATGTAGCATTAGAAATACTAACATCGTTGCTAAAAATTGCTCAGCTTGAAAACTGAAGTGTTTCAATACATGTCTATGGAAACAAAGATGTGTTGACAAGCTGTCTCTGTCACTAACAAATCACAGTGCCTGTTTAACTGACTGTCTGCCTGCCTGGCTGCTAATGACCACATGCAATTTAACTTAACACCAATAAGGCTATACACCATAAACAGAATACATGATTTATCACTCGTGCACCTGGGTTCTGTCTCTGTCAGATTATGTAATTGCACAGACAGGCAGGTGTACTACTTGTACACATGACATTTATTATTTCTGTGGGCTGCAAACAAACTGCATCTATTTTTCCTAGATGACTGGATTGGATGGAAAATGGTGCAAATTCAGATCAAGTCAGTTTCAAATTCTGCTTTATACTTGGATGAACAACAGTTTCAAGTCACACAGTATTTTGCTGTTTCAATATTTGTTGATTAGATTGAACGGAAATGCAGAGAGATGTATTTACAACACCCAACATCTTTATATACATTCTTTATGGATAACAACTTCTTCTAGTGTATATGATGTGATGTGTTCCGTATAGATTCCAATACCGTTATCATTCTTGCTTGACAATGGTATATGAATCCATACCAAAACATTGCATCATATAAAATAAAAGAAGTTGTTATCCATAAAAAATCCATCCTCGATATCTCCAGGGTGTACATTCCGACAACTCTCCACTATACCCTGGATGCATCTAAAAGTAGTCAGTTTTCTGTATTAGTGTTGAGAAAGGCAGGCCAACAATAATAAGTCAGAGTACCCAGAAAAAGAGACATGTTCATGCACATAGCATACTGGGTGCATCAATAGAAACAGATTTGTGCGACAAATTACCAATTTAGTAGTAAAATGACATTTTTACATGACAAAATAAACGAGTAAACCACACTATGAATCGAAGACACTATCTCTACGCTCTACAATCCATGTTTTTAGAAACAACACTGACCAGTCATATTCATCTAAAATAATTTATTTGCATAGACATGAAATTTGCACCAGTTGATTGAATGATACAAGCAATGTTAACTTTCTATTGTTTGTGGTATACAAGTGGTTTTCTTATTTAATTTCTGTGTATATATAAAACTCTGAAAAACAACCTGGCCCTGTTCACACTGATGACGACAACATCAATGACAGATACCAAGAAAGCAGATCTTTTCAAAACATTCCCTCTGAGAACTTGAGTGTTTTGTACAGTGTCCATCAGTTTCATTAAGTAAAATATATCAACTACTTTGATGAATAGTTTCAAATTGGTCTAAAGCTAGACATTACAAGTTGTTCACTGGTCATGAGGGGGCCATGGGTTGAGGTACCTTTGATGTTTGTTTATGTTCCCTGAGCACGAATGGTGAGGAATTGGAAACCTTTTCAGCGTTATCTCCCTTCTATCAATTTGCATTTGCAAAACATCAGTAATTTCCATGCATCATGCGTGATTCAATGTTATTCGAGATAAAGAAGTACTACCATGAAGTACCGAATGAGTTGCTGTTGGCAGTTGGGCACATTGAAAGTAATAGAAGAGTGCTTAGCGAATCGGAAAACAACATTTATGTGTGAGGTAAGATAAGAGTGTATGTACCGGCATAAAATAGATGTCTCATCTCAATGTAAGCCAGCCTAGTTATCAGTTGCCTGAAGATACACATTTTACCATTTTGTCCACAACAGACTTCACACAGACTAGCTTCTAGTAAATACTGTATCAACTAATCCGCATGTCCATGATATCCTACAGATTTACAGTTACTAGTAAATACAATATCACAGGAGTCCACATGTCCATGATATCCTACAAAAAGACTATGTACTAGTAAGTACAGTACCAGCTGATCATTTACTAGTCAAATGCAACATCAACTAGTCCATACATTGAGAACACGCTTCAAATGGACCAAAAGCCAAAAGAGATCATCAACAGCCTATGAAGCACCTACACAGTTAGATCCCTTAGTCTGCAGTAAAACAGTTTACAACTTTGTTATTTTCTAAACATTACTGAAAAATAACTCCTTGACGTAATGCACTAAGCATATGTTTGTTGTACATGTGTTAACATTAACATTATTCAGTAATATGATGGTAAATATGAATCATAAAGTGTGAACCAGACAATCTGACTTCTCCAAGTCACAGCTACATTTAGTCATCTATAAACACCAGTATTGGGTACCAGTTGGTAGCAGAAAGTTGCCATGACATCCCTATTGGGCAGCTTTAGTTGTCAGAATAATATACATCCATAAACCCCTGTGTCTTATCAAGGTGCTTCCCATAGTAAGTGCTCCTCCACATACTGTTTGACTTCTCTATGATTGTTGGAAAAAAGTCCTGGAAAAAATGTCCTTGGTAAAAAAGTACAGGAAAAAAGCCCTTTTGCAACAAAAAAGTATTTACGCATCAACTTTGAGGTCTAAGATTCTGGAGAAACATATGTGAAAAGTCACATATATGGGCCATAAAAAAATTTATCTTTTATCTTTGCTGGCCTTGTATCCCTCCCTAAGTGAAATGTTTACTATACCTACACTTTTTGTCACCACCAACACTTACGTCTAATGTGATCATTGCAATGTGCACCCCCTACAGTCTGCCTTTAACATCATGTGTTGGATCGACCTGTCTGACCTGTAATGTCAGAGTGAAGTAAACACTGAGGACCAACTGTACAAAACACCATGAACACCCTGATGACAGCTACCCCATGAGATTCGTATAGTTAACACAAACACATCACATTGATACGTAACAGAATTTACAAAAACATTCTACAATGAGAAAATATATGGAACCACTATCACCCAAGAAGAATCTCACATACTGTTGTCAGTCACTGAAGGGAACAAGGGAGTGATGCTATGTGTCTAAGAAAGCAATAATGCAGCAGGGGAAGTAAGTACGTCACTTTGGAAGGTACTTTCTGAAAAAGTACTTCAACATCTAGAAACTGTGAACAAAGTGATGATAAGCCATTTTGAGATTCATAAGCATAAGAGCGCAGTAAGGGAAACTTAGTGATCTGGGTGTTACACCATTTTGAATAATACTCCAGAAATATGATGTGTCAGCTAATTGTGGAGGGAGAGCTTGATATACCAGCGAGAAACAAGCCTTAAGAGAGACTCCCTGGAACTAATATTTTACCCTTTTCCGTTCTTAAATATGATCACCTGACTTTGGAAAATGGAAAAAGTGATAGGTGAATCTTTACATGCTGTATATAACACAAGTACAGATGGAGGCTCTAACCATACGTTGGACGACACTGATAGACAGCCATCACAGTGCAAGTGACAGAACTACAAAGGATGCAGAGGTAGCACCAGAGTGGATGATCCACAATGAACACAGATACTGGACATGGGTTGGTATGAATTGGGAGACTTCACATTGATGATTGACTGTGGTAGATGGGTATGTGGATCTCCATTCTAGTTATTGCAGGAGTAAGCATGGGTGTCTTCTGTCAAATAATGCAGCCGGTTGGGGGGATTAAAATCAGCAAAACCAAACCTTCAGCCATAGGGTTTGCTGCTGTTCAGTGTTACAGTCACTCTGGATGATAGTATTGAAAACAACAACCTTTGAAGATTGTGAATGGTTGTTGTTAATGCTGTCTTAACTATCTTTCTGCATTTCTGGGTTTTGCCATGGAGTATGTGGCATGATGATGACCAATGCTGTAAATGCTTTCCCCTTCCTTGGATGTGCTTTCAATAACAGTTAACATTGAGCATAAAGGTAAACATGGTCATAATTCAGCTAGTAAGACTCAAAAAGAGTGTTTACATTTTTTGTTCAAGAAAAAATTCTCATGGGTTAAAAATAAACATGGAGATTGTGGAACAAGCTGACAAATATTCAAAAGACAAAACGACAGAATTATGCAATCACAACCTTTGGGATTTCTGATGACAATATGAATTCATGTGGTATGACTATCTATTCAGTAAAGTTTTCTACATCAAAGAACTTGGTGAACTCGAAATGTTTTGTTCTCGAATACTTTCTTGAAATATTTGGTAAAATTTGGTTGATCATGTCGTATGTTTTCACAGAAGCGTGGGGTGTTGCTGTATTCCAGACCATCTTCCTTCTTTCCATTGTCTGGCACCTGAAAAGGTCATTAGCAACAGGTAAGTCAGGTGAATGGGACATGATCAGTACCACAAAGATGCATCAAACAAAGCATACATCACAAATGTTATTTCAAAGTAACAACACTCACTTTGCAGTTGTTCCCCTTTCATGTGAAAATTATGGAAAAAAACTACCTTTGATATTTTTGGGGGCACAGGTAGAGAAATGAACAAATTTATTGGAAGCTCTTCTAGCAAGCAGAGTGTTAGAGATTCTCTATTTCATGGTTTCACCAGTATTATATGCCATAAATATGTGAGTGAGTGAGTGAGTGAGTGAGCAAGTGAGCGAGCGAGCAAGCGAGGATCCAAGGATCAAGGACCACTGATGTATAGGAAAAAATCTTCAATGTATAATTTTCCTAGCAGCATTTATAATGCCATAGTTGACTATCAATAACCAAATATTCAATAAAGAGCTGCCTTGTTGCTGCTTCTGTTGTGAGTAAGTGTTAAACAAGAAGAATAAGAATCAACACTGGTACAGAGAGCTCTGTGAATCAGAACTCTTCTTTACATACCTGTCCATTGTCAAAGTCTATGAGGTCGGGGACTCGGCAGCCAGTGGAGGCCGCACGGCAGATGGAGTCCTCAAGGATGATGTAGTTACTCTTATGTTTCTTCAGGATTGCATGAACGTCTGCTGGTTCACGCTTGCCATATATCTGGTACAGCTGCAACAGACAGCACCATCTCTAGTCTTTTTCCACTACAATATCTACAAACTCAACTTGGTATGTTGCACAAACCAACAATACAGCAAGACCAAAGCCTGGTCGATATATTAGTCTGTACATTTTACACCTGATACCCGACAGGGAAAAAACATATTGAATAATAAGAAACTGTTTTATAAAGGCTCTCAGAGTTATCTAGAATATTAAATCCTATTGAACAATATGTAAGCCACAATGCAGCTGACATAGGTGTCATCTATTCTACATTGTCCAACAGGTATCACAGTCAGGATTCACACAGGAATAACACCATGAAGCACATTTATAGTCTGTTTGTTGCCAAAAGAGAAATGATGAATAGTCTTCCTGTTTCTGCTTCACTCTGAAAGAAATCATGCACTGTATAATATCAACTGTTTCATATCAGATGAGAAGCACATTTTCTATGTGATATGTACGGTATGAGTTTGTGACACTGATTCAATTATCAGCCAATCAGGAAAAAGTACTCCTATAATTGCTATGGCCTAGTTCTTCTTGGTTTATGGAAACATGAAAACAAAACAAAAAGCCTGTTTGGACACAGTGATGTTTCCTGTCGGTGTACCAACTTCTTTGGTCTTAATCCTGAGTCCCTTGTGCTCGTAGTGAGGGTGGTTGGTGATGGGCCTCTCTGTACACAGCTTCACCCCTGCCAGGAGCTGCATACTGCCGGTGAAGGAGGAGGTCTTGGGAATATCCTTGCTGGCAGACGAATTGTCAAAACGTCAGATACGTTCACATATACTACATATACATATACTATTCAAGCTATATGGTGGTAGTCTGTACATAATCGAGTCTAAACAAGACAATCCAGTGAGCAACAGCAATTGAGATGCGATGACATGTGGCGACAAAGTTAGCGAGTCTATAACAAGCATGGGTTGCTGAACATCAATTCTAACCTGGATCTTCATTGGTTACTAGGAAGTTAAAGAAGACCTGATTTTGTAATATTTCTATAGTTAATCTGTCATGATATGACAATAAAAGACCCATGAAGATAAAGCGTAGAACAGGTCTTCAGAAACCTGTGCTTGCCATAAAAGGCGATTCTGCTTGTCGTGAGAGGTGACAAATGAGATCTGGTGGTCAGACTCGCTGACTTAGTTGGCACATGTCATCAGTTCCCAGTTGTGCAGATTGATGCTCATGTTGTTAATCACAGGATTGTCTGGTGCAGACTTGATTATTTAAAGACCGCCACCATATAGCTGGATTACTGCTGATTGTGGCTTAAAACTGAACTCACTCAATGACAATGAATACCCTAAGGGCGGATTATACATACATCCATACAAATTTACTTAGTTTAGTTTTACACTGTACTCAGCAATATTCCTGCACTGCACTCAGCAATATATGTTTGCTGTTTTGAACAATATTCCTGCCATATATCTTACAGCAAGCTGGAGGACATGTATTCCCCAATGTGATGTATGATACGCGTGTTGAGATCCTACACTTACTTGATCCACTCCATCAGATCCACTGTGTCTGGGTCGTAAAATTCCCTCAGGTCATCAAGCTCAGTTTTCACTGTTGGCCATTCCTGTAAAATAATATCCCAGATATACTTACCAACCACAACAAATATCTGATTACCTCCTCAAATTAGCCAGTGTTATTTTACAAGGAACATCTGATGATGTGACACACACAAGATGGGTGATTCAACCTACTGGGCAATATAAATACATCATTGCCAAACTTCATACTGTAAACCATGAATGAGTTTCAGATAATGAGTTTCAGTCAGACTTCAACCATTCAAAAGTGAGTACTTGTATATACAAATAGGTAGTATGACCAAAGCTCCATCACATGTCACATGACATGGTATACCTACCCTGGCAAACAGAGCTGCCATGATGACAATGAGGACTGAGTTTCTCAGCATCTGGACCTGCAACAAAGGACGCCAATGATCACTGATAGATCAACATGTTCTCACTCCACTACTTAATCTCCCTATCATATTCATGACAGGTGAGTGAGTTTACTTTTACGCTGCTTTTAGCAATGTCCCAGTAATATCAAGGAGGGTAGACACTGCTTCACACATTGTACCCACTTCATGAGCAAACACTTTAATCACTAGGAAATCTTCCACTAAGCTAAGTTAGTGAGTGAGTGAGTGAGTGAGTGAGTTTGGTATAACTCCGCTTTTACCAATATTCCAGCAATATCATGGTGGAGGACACCAGTAATGGGCTTCACACATTTTGCCCATCCACTATGCTAAGGACACACAATCAGTTTTGTAAATATTTGTTGTTAGCTGGTGTGTTATTTATTACCACACCCTGAAATATTCCAGCTTTATTAGAGCACCCACCTATTGTTTATTTCCACAGGTTCTCACTACAGAAAGCAAAACTTACAGAAAATTCCTTCAGGTTGAACTTATGCATGATAGCCCTCCACATGTCTTTGTCCACGAAGACCACACTTCCCAGCACACACATGTACGGTGTCCACAGGTACTTCATCCTCAGTGTGGACATGGCCAGCAGACCAAACAACAATGTCTGGACTGAAACAGAACACTGGGGTCAGTACAGCGGGGAAACTCTCTGCATACATTACTTTAGTGTGGGTTCTTCCAAAACATAGAAAACAGATACTTGATGTGGGTTTTAAATGTTTGTTTGTTGTTTAATGTTGCACTCAAAACAATATTCCTGTCTAGAAGTCTGTAAACAAGAGTCAACAGAAGATGACATACACCCCTGGCCCCAACATATTTGAAAGGACAAATCATCTGACAGTTACTTATTGTGTTTTTAGACCATGTCTGAATTGTTTCCATGGAATTCATGAAAAATATAAATGCCATATATCTAATCAGAAATAGTCACCATTTCAAGATCTGTCTCATATATCTGCCAAGATCTTTTGAAATGAACCCTACTTATCAGTCTCAGCTGCACAAGGTGCAAGTCAATCTTTGAATAGTACATCAACAATAAGTCTAACATTATAAGCATACACATGTCAGCTCCTCTTTCTCATACACTTTGAATAGCTATGGCACCGAAACAATGCTGTTCACAGACACTTCTCGGCTATGACAATGCATGTAAACAGGGATCAGCTTTGTCTTCGTGTTGCTATGGTTTCATGGTAACTACATCAAATTTATATACACCAAAACCTCTGATGTTTTACACACTACTCTACAGCTGAAGTTTTGGAATTAGGCTGGTGCCTGGAATTAGGCTGGTGGCTAGTGCAAACTTTGAATAGCAATCTTTGAATTCAGCCCTGTATACTCTCTTGGAAATATTACAACCATGCAATTGTTAGCTACCATTTTGTCGATTACAACATGTAACATGTGACCTGTATCCAGAAAAAATGAGCAAATAAAAAAAAATATATCTTCTGAAAGATATGAAATGGTTTTCGAGTTGTGCTCCGAAAACGAAGTCCGCAACGTGTTCATGGAACCGAGAAAATAATACATCACAAAAACCTGTAAATAGCAAAAGGCACCACTTTGGGATCTGCCACACATATCTACCAAGTTTTACTGACAGATATTAAGAGTTTTTGAGTTCTGCTCTGGGAAACAAAACACACCTTGCACTTTTGAGACTAAGTCCGAAATGTTTCCATGGAAACCGAGAAAATAATAAATCACAAAAACCTGTAAGTAGCAAAATAGCAAAAGGCACAAGTATAGGTTGATATTACTATATCTATCAAGTTAGGTCTAAAAATACAGAACGGTTTCTGAATTATGCCCCGGAAACAATGATTAAGGACGCACGGACGAACAGATGAGACGTTGACTATATCCCCCCGGCATGTAACTGGGTCTTGACCAGATAATCCAGTGATCAACAGCATGAGCATTGATTGGGATACAATGATATGTGGTGCAGAATTTACAGTTCAAGTTGACAAGACAAAAGTTGATATGATAAGAAACAAATATTACAAACCACAATCACATATTCCCTGAATAGCTGACGTAAATCTTGGAAATGATGCACATATCATTGTATATCTGGATATGGGTTATACAGGCAACCTACTTGCTACATAGGCCACTTCTGGTCGGTTGCTGAGAATGTGGGTCGGTGGTGTCTCTGTGACCTTGACCTTGTCACCAGCAGACTTCTTGCCATTTGTTGCTGGTTCGGCAGCCATCTTAACTTCAGACGATTTCCTGCATATAGATATATTTATGTGTCATGTCCTTTCAAACACACTTTCAGATTTGGCTCTGTTACACTGAGTGGCAAATATTGTCAAGCAGAGAGTGAGTGAATAGGCGTACAAGCTGCTTCATGAAATGACACTGTGAAGTGTGAAAACAAATCTGAAAGTGACAGTACGATGACTTAACCATCAACACAGTCACAAACACAGTGACTCAGACATACACACATACTTGTCTGTCACAAGGTAAAAAGCAGTACAATGTTCACCCCCATCACCCATCATTACAACATACATCTCCTGTGCAGTGACAGACTACTGAGACCTGCACACAAATACCATTCACACACAGCAGCCACCGTAGCCAGTTAATCCTCATTCAAACCACACCTTCTATGAGACTTTGTCTGAGAATCAGTAACAACAGTTCAACAACATAAATGTAAGATCTATAAGTTATAAGTATAACACAATGTAAAATCTAATCTCACCTCAATATCACAAACATTTGTAAATTGACAGGTACTGCTTGAGACTTGCACACCAGCACCTACACCCTTCAAACACAGTGGATTTTGTCTGAAGACTGTTGAACAACATTAAGTCTGCACCATAAAGGAGAAGAATGCCCACTGTAAGGGGCCATACATTGTTAACTTCAATTTTATGGATGGCCTACCAACCTGAAGTTCTGAATGACAGCGATGAACAGTGTGATGAACATGGCAGCATGACACAGGACATATGGCGGGAACACCAGCCCAGACGTCAGGCGTTGATAAGTGTCCACTGTGAGGAAGTCGAATGCCCCGAGACACAGGTACAATCGGGAGTCAAAGTCCCTGCAACACAGAGGAGCAGTAGCTGTACAAGTTGTATCATAGCAACAACATCATCAATAACTTCCTATAATTATTTTGAAAGTGTTCAGAGTTCTGGAGCCCACGAGGTTTGCACATATGGTAACTGAATTGACACTAGGGTAACGATAAGGGCATTTTAACTTCCACACACAACATGCCTATGGAGTACCAACAAACTGAACAGTCATCATATCTGCTGACAAGTTACAACATTGATTATTAACATTATTCTACTCAAGTCTTCACGGCACAAACAACACAATAGTTTTACCATGGTCCTAATGTACCATTCATCGTCACATGAACTGGACCTTATTTGATGAGACTCAGTATGCATGTATTTAGCAATGGTCACAACTTTATATGTTCAACTTTAAATTATCACTGTTGTTTGTCTGAAACATTCTGAGCATTAATACTGGCCAATCTCGGATATATATTTAGTGTTTGAAATACCTGCCTTCCCAACTGCCTGGGATGGGGTATATTCAATATTTACTGCCAGAGTTTCAAATTCACCTACCTGACAGTCAGGTTGAAATTTAGACATGTACATCATGAACATATTCATCATATTTCAGGATAGTATTGTTATGAGTGTGTATTTTCTGTATATTTTGTCATTAATTCAGTAATAATTATTATTAGGTCACAATGTTTAGTGTTTTGAATAATATGATGGGTCACATTTCGTTTTAATAGATGTCAACACTTTTAGGATTCTGGTTTATCTCCTCCTAGTTTTCCATGTGTTTACTTCCGGGAGACTTATTCAAGGGCATTCTACAGTGTTGACGATTGTTGTAAGTGCCCGAACTTTCGGGAAATGACTTAGTTGCCGTGTTCAGGGCAACACACTCATTCATAGTAACTGGAGGATATACATCATTGCCAACACTTGATCATCAAAACCCAATATATATCGTTAATCATTCCCTGGTAAAAATAAATTATTAATTCCAATATATTGTTTGTGGGCAGGTACGTTTTGGTCAGGGCTGGCAAGTTTTACATCCAACAAGTCCTGTGGTCTGGTTTAAACCTTCGGGAGTTTCATACTTTGATATATAGTTATAAATATTGCAAATGGTGAAAGTCATCAACTGTCATTGGAAAAACAAGACTAAGTCCAGCTCACCTCTGGTTCCCATAACCAAACTTTGAACTCAGGAATTTGAATATATGGTCATCAGCATCAACCTGCAGCAAGAGCTGGGGAGGAAAAACAAACGAACATATCAAGATAAACAAAACATCCTAATAATATGCATATCCCAATACTATCCTCTACTTGTAACAAACCTTAGTTACTCAGACAGATTCTCTGCATGTGAGACAATAACTTGGATATGATGACAATTATCCCAGTGTCATGGATGTCCAGTTGTGTGATGATCCAAACTCACATGTTTGCAATAACACTGCTCAGTGTCAGAAGCCCAGGTCCTTTCTGGCCTGATCACCGACGGACAATGATGCAGCCATGTTTTGTTTGTAAACACTGAAGATACTGCAGACGTGCATATTCTTCCATCAAAGAATACAAGAGATACACCTTTTAGCTGAATGGATATAATGAAATGGAATTATCAGCTGATGGGGGCAAACATGTCATCACTGATTGCTATTTCCAGCCAAGTTTTTTAGATGAATTCACATGGAAATTGTAATCCCTGCATATGATAACAAGTCTAGTACACAAGATAAATACAACTGAAGAGGAAAATCATCAATCACATAGTAACATCCCAGTGTTCAGGCTGAGGTAGGACACTGCATGAATATCAGCTGTATGTGACCTACCTTCAGCAGCGTTGTGATGACTCCCGCCAGCACCAACACCAGCACACTATAGACGACAGTCGTCACGATTCCCTTTATCACACCACCAGCTCTCTCCACATCTCCCTGCAGCAACACAAGACAATGTATCCTTGTCATATACAACACAAAACAACGTGTACTTGTCACCGACAATACAACACAGTGTGTACTTGTCACAGGCAACACAACACAATGTATACTTGCCACAGGTAACACAACACAATGTGTACTTGTCACAGACAACTCAACACAATGCATACTTGCCACAGACAACACAATACCATGAGAACTTGCTACGGACAATAAAACACAATGTGTACATGTCAGACAATGCAACATCATGTATATTTGTCACAGACAACACAGCAACATGTATACTTCTCATTAACAGTACGACACTAGGTATACCTCACAATACACCACAACACAATGTATACTTCTCCAGCCAAGCTGACACTTCTCTCAGGCCATATTGAGACTACCCACCTTAATGTACATGACAGCATAGGAAGCCAGGACTAGACTCATCCCGAGGGACACCAGGATCATCTTGTTGACGAACTGGAAGAGGCACACCATCAGCATGGTGGCCAGCATCACATGCAGCATGTTGCGTACCTGTCAAACATACATTCTTACTTCAACTATACTCCCAAATGCTTGGTCACTTGTTCAAGGATGCTGAAACGCTTTAATCTTGAGATATTTTGAATACACATTAAAGATATATATCTAAACAGATAAAATAATACTGTAGTTGTTTTCACAGATTTGATCTTATGTGTCTTTATTACATGACCCTCCCATGAATTCTGTGACTTTAGTCCTGGCCAGTAATGCAACTCAAGTTTATTCGTTGATAAATATCTGCATGAAAAGGTTTTCTTTGTGTGTTGTTTCACACTGCAATAAACTGTAGTCAAGACAATAACCACCTGTAAATAGTTGGTGTCAGAAACAGATCTTCAAATATTCTTCACAAAATCTTACATATACAATGTAATTCAACCAATTCACCAAGCCTGACCGACTGTTTCATTAAATTACATCTTACCCCCTGCATTGGTTGTGGAGATCTACTCTAAACAGGAATCTCCACGGAGTGTTATAAGAGTGAGATAATGGCTTGGCAGCGCCACCCCTTCCAAAACACATGATCAGTGAGTGAGTGAACAAATTCAGTTGTTACCTTGTATGCTGGTATGATTCCAAGGATCCAAACACCGAACAATGTGGACACTTGCAGCAGGAAGACAAACTGGTTGAACTGCCAGCACAGTGCAAAAAGGAATGTGAAAGTCAGGATGACAGACAGCAGAACTTTCTGTAAACACAAGAACAGATGGTAAGTGCACAGTAGAAATTTCATTTCATATGAAACCTACTCAACAGTTGATCTTGTGATCATATTTATGAGTCTCTGAAATATAGACTCCATCTGTATTATATATATGACGAAATGACAAGTTTTGTGACGAGACTTACCTCCTTGAGTCTGGAGATAGCACCTGCCTGGAAGTAGATTGTGATGGCAGTCACCTGGACCCACAGGAATGGCAGAGAGAAGCTCTCTCTCAGCGGAATGGTGTAACCCACACGAGTTGTGTCAATCCTGGAACATGCCACCTTTAAAGATGAGACCGATGTAGTTTGAAAAGTAGAGAAGAACTTTCCATCACCCCAAATCCCATGACCCTACATACATTCGAAACCCACATATACTGGTAAGTGCTTACAGACTAACCTTCACAATGTGGGTAATCTAAGTTTCAATTAAGATAACCTGGCAAAGGGGTAAGAGAGGTCACTCAGCAAATTTCTGTGGTTTACATTGTAGTAAGTTTAGTTTTATGCCACTTTCAGCAATATTCCAGAAAAATCACGACAAGGGACACCAGAAATGATCTTCACACATTATACCCATGACATGAATTTAATCCAGGTCTTCGGCATCACCAGCGAATACTTTAACTCTTGACTACCCCATCACCCCAGGCTTAGATTGTAGCTGTAAACCACGACTTCTGTAACACACCTGTTGGCAACATAGAACCCTGATGTGAGAACCCCTGCCAGCCAGGTCCCACTCAGAACCCATGCAGACGTGAACAGGGCTGCCACCAGCAGTGCATGGAGTGCAAAGGTGCAGATGATGTAGAATAGAATCGGCAGCATCTGTAGACAGACAAATAGCATCACAGAAACTTATGACACTATTTTTGTGAAATTCACAGAAAATTAAACTTTGAAGACAAACGTACTTCATTGTCACCTGCAGATTTACTCTGAGAACAACTGTAGACAAAGTTTGCCATCATCTTGATCTCTTGTACTATATTTCAGATACCCAGAACATTAGATCCTTAGAACATTACCCTGTGCTCACCTTAACCCACAATTCACTACATGATACACAAGACACCAGTACTCACTTTGACCTCTTAAACTTTATTTCAGATAACCAGTTCTTAGCGAATTATCCAGTGCTCACCCTGACCCACAGTACTGTATACCCCAAAACTGAAGTACAAGACAACTTGTACTCACCTTGACCCTTCTACACTGTACACGACATAAACTACTCATCTTGAACTTACTGGCGTGTACACAACACCCAGTACTCACCTTGACCTTGCTACCACATACAATATACCCACTACTCACCTTGACCACTTCTACTCAGTACATGACACCCAGTACTCACCTTGACACCCAGTACTCTGTACATGATAGCCAGGACCACCTCCTGGTAGATGTTCATTCTTTCTAGGATGTTGATGACACTCGGGTGTTCTGTCAGCTTGTCATTCATCAGGTCATAGATACCTTCACACAGAAACAATTATGTATACACATTTGGACAATTAACACTTCTACTATATACCATGCAAGAGTAAACCATATCCAACTGCAGGGACATTGAATGACTTTTAAGTTCCTCTAATGGTCTATAAGGAAATGTGATTAAATGTTAATCTAAGTTAACAAAAATGCAATTATCCCTACATTTTTCCCAAAAGAGGGAAGTATGGCCAAACTAAACTTGCGATGTCAGTCAGAGTCATTAAAGGCACCCACCTTGTGATATAGAAGGAGCTTTCACCATCTGTTTATAGTAGGAGTAGTATAAACCAGACTCCGTACGGAATGATATTTCTCTCTCCACCTCCTGCAAAACAAACCAGTTGTGCAGACTAATGCTCATCACCAGATTGTCTGGTCTAGACTTGATTAATCACAGACCATTAGCTGGAATATTTCTGACTGCAGAGCTAAACAACAAGAATAAAAATCTACATACATTTATATTCACTTATCATAACAATACTTTTTGTTCTAGCTTCCTTAGATGATAAGTGTGTCGTGTGATAGTGAGTGAGATGATAGTGTGTTAGATGATAGTGTGGTAGATGATAGCGAATTAGATGATAGTGTGTTAGATGATAGTGAGTTAGATGATAGTGATTAGATGATTACTTTTGCTGCAATTATACTGGTAAATTATAATTCATATCTGCAGCACAAAAAGGTTAAGGACTTGCCAGTTCTTTCATACTAGTAATCTGTCACGGCATGGCAGATTATCTATAGTGATGTGAAAGAATCCAAATTTTGTTTTAGTGCAGATTACCTTGATGTTTGTGAACCACAGCCTGTTTTCATGTAGTGTGTACATCAACCATGCATGGGCGTAGCCACACAAACACATCGCGATCACCCCCAGCACCACATTGTTGAAGATGGTGGTCACTATGTCAGGCCCTCCCTCATCATTTGCGCTATCTGTCGGTGTCTTTGACCTTGACCTTGGGTCTGTATTACGACCTCCACCTTTACCCTTTCTTCTCCTCGTGTCAGACATGTTTAACTGCAAAACAGAAAGGTATCATCACAATGCAAACGATAACAGCATGGCAAAACTGTCAAAACTTGTGCTGCTGCAGGTTCCATGTTCTTGTAGCAAACAATATTTTCCATTGCATGAAGCATTAGTCTTGTTCAAATTTGACATACAATTATTGTAGTTTGTTGTCAGCTAATATACAATGAGTTGTTCACCTGTCACAAAGGGCACATGGACTGATGTACCCTTGATGTATGTTTATGTTAACACAATTAAACATTGAGGGTACATCCACCCATGGGCCATGAGGAACCAGTGAACAACATATACTAAGCATCAAAAGAAACATCAGTAGATATTCCAAATTTGACAGGCACTTTATTCAATTCATTACAGAATGTGATGCAATAAGTGTATGGAAAAACGGTTTTGTTTACAGTTTCTACACACATTGATGAATAACTAACCAGCATTTCATTGGAATACGTTAACGTTTAATGTCCAAACAGAGTCCTGACTTCAGTACCTCGTGTGACCACCACGGGAGGCAATGACCGCAGCACAACGTCGAGGCATGGAGTCGATTGATGAATGCCATGGGCACCTGGTTCCACACTCTTAGGAAGGCTTGACGCAGTAAATCAGCTGTGTTTGGTCTTGGGATGACGTCATTCAACCGCCTTTGAATTTCGTCCCAAAGGTGTTCAATTGGATTTAAATCGGGACTTAGGGCTGACACCATTCTGCTGTAGGAAGTCCCGTGTAGCCCTTGCAGTGTGGGCTCTGGCATTATCGTGCTGAAACACGTTGTTACGGTGACGAGCAAAATGTGGTATAACGTGGGGTCTGAGGGCTTGGTCAATGTAACGCGCTGCTGTGATGCCGCCTCCTCTTCCAGGACCAAGATTCTGGAATACCACAGGACCAACTCTCTGGTTTAGGCCAATTCCCCCCCCCAAACCATGACGCTGGCACCTCCCCATGCGTCCCTTTCCATCACATACTCTAACGTAACGCTGGCCGCGTTCTTGTTCTGCCATCTGCCGTAGAAATGCAGTACCGACTCTCATCTGTGAAGAGAACAGTTCTCCACTGTCTGTGTCTCCAGTTTTGACGGTACTGGGCAAACTGTAGACGTTCACGGCGATGACGTGGCGTGAGGATTGGTCCATGGTAAGGTCTGCGGCACTGAAGGTTACTACTGCTAAGACGTCGGCGTACAGTGGAAGTGCTGAGCGGTCGCCCATATGTCCCAATTGTCTGACGTGCTGTCTCAGAGGCCTGTTGGAAAGGAGTCTGTACGTGGCGTCGCACAATGTGGCGATCTTGACGTCTCGTGGTGACCCTTGGTCTACCGGTGCGGGGACGGTCGTCTGTGGTGTTGGTGGTCCGGAAGCGTTCCTGAAACCTGTAGATGGTCCGAACATTAACATGGAAGTGGTTAGCAACGGCTTGGGCAGTGTGACCAGCTTCTAGTCGTCCTATGGCTTGGTTCCTCTGAGCTGACGTAAGACGTGGCATCCTGCTGACGTTTTGACGTTAATGTTTCAACCAAGTTTGGGGGTGCATTTTATAGGGCTGGATCAAGAGAAAAGCACGTGCAGCATTTGATGCATGCACTGCATGCAGAACACCGTACCCTCTTCATGTTCATGCTGCGTTTTGGTGGACCTTTCCTGGGTTCGAATTTGTGTTTGGAGACAAATGGTTTTTGTCACGTAAAGCTTGATTTTCTGACCAAAAAATACAATCATAACATTTGCTAAGTTTTCAGTTTTATGGTCGCAGTAAGGAAACTGCCAACCTGACGTTTCTTTTGATGCTTAGTATATTTATCTTATTGAACACCTCAGTGTTAATTTTGAACTGTTTGAAACAAGGGCAGCCATCGCTAGATTTTGTAGACGACAAGAAAAACAGATTTAGATTTATTTCCCTTCCATAGATTTGCATTCACAATACATTGGCAATTTCCATACATCACATGAGATTCAATGTTATCTGAGATAAAGAATTACTACCACAAAGTACAAAATGAGTTCAACATTCCCAGTGGGGTACATAGAAAATGTTACTCGCTTGTAAGCGGGGTACACTGAACATAATAAAAGAGCACACAGCCAATGAGAAAATAACATTTATCGGCAAGGTAAAACAAACTATGATAACTATCAAATGACACTTTACTGTAGTATTTGGGTGTATTCAGAATCTTAAAGATCGAAAATATCCTGAACAAAAGACATTTTATTTCAAGAAGTCACATCTGCTGATCCACTGAGCAAAGAGGCATCATTGTTTGATACTGACAGTTTAACTTGAATTGAGTATATTGCTTTCGGAGCTGGACAACTATAATGTGCAGACTGTTACGTCAATCAATCCACCGCCTTCCAGTACTAGGACTTTTCCCAACAGTCATCTGTCTCACTATCCCTGAGTCCATTTTCCCTGATGCTAAAGCCCTAAATAAAGTATGTCTAGATTCCTTCATAATCTTCTACCTCACAAAGTCTCCTTTTCAGTTCAAATGTGCTTATTTCTTACTACAAAATATTCAGGGACCATGCACTAGTATAGACTGACAACAGAGTTATATCATATCAGCTTCCATAGACAAACAAGGACAGTTTGACAATTCATTTAGCAGGTCCACACAGTTAAAGTTAAGTGGTCAATTTCCATCAGATTGGAGAAACAGTGTTCATCAAAACTAATAAAAATCTGATGTTTGATATGTTGATAAAGTAAAAAGAGAGCTGCCCTCTATAATAACAGTGTTATACAGCAGATATTTAGCATGTTTTCTAAATGTAATTATAGTATATTCTTAAGGCACTGTATTAAGTCCTAGCACTACCAGCAATGATGAGTTTGGAATGGGATCTCGGTTTGGAGAAAGGGAGGTGCACATAAATCATAAGTTCAAAGGTTAGGGGTAAAATGCTCCTTTTTTCAGGGGAGAAGTAGGGGGTGTCCACCCTGGGATTGCCGGAGGTAAGATACCAGCTCACTCCACATATTTAGCACTCCAAGTATCAGAGATCACTTGATATGACACAGATAAAGGCCAGATTTAAATACTCATATATGATATATGACACATCCAAGTTCTAATATCATTGATATATGTCAATGATATATGTCAATATATCATAGTATCATAACTGCTGAGTAATCCTGAGAGTACTATTCACACAAACATGACATGATCTGATTTACCTGTCTGGCTTCACACTTACTTAACATTGGATCAGCTCCCATCTAATGCAGTAATCTAGCCAGGTGGCCAACTAGTCTGCTGATAGACACTGAACGAACCAGTTTAACAGGACAGAAACAGGTTCAAATGACATAACAGGGTTCTCACAGAATCAATGAACCCTGAGGTGAAGCTCCAGACCCAAGCATGGGTACAGGATCATGTAGGATCATATCTGTCCTCTCTAATCAGTAGTTGGTAACATGAGGCGCTTGTTGAAACCACACTATGTACTGCAGTCACTTGTTACAACCTGCCCCCCATCCCCCTTCTTCCAAGTTCTGTGTCAACAGTCTAGGCCAGTCTATGAGTTCTATGTTAGTTGGAATACCTACATGGCAGAACACATGACGCTGGTGTCTGGATATTTTGAGTATTTTAGTAATACAGGATACATACTATTGATGAATATAATCATGACCATGATTTCAGATTGTGGTTTGTTGTTTAATGTAACACTCAGTAATACTCCAGCCATATGACAGCAGTTTGTCAAATAATCAAGTCTGGACATGAAACTCCATTTCTCTATTGAAGCCACTGACTGTCTGACAGGCCAAATGTCCTGAGAATGAGATCTAAACTTGGTAATGATACTGACAGGACTTATGGCTATTTGTTTCCATAGCAATAACTAAGAAGTAGATAAAGTGTTCACACAGATTAAGAAGACTTGAGGTCTTCAAGACAAACCCCATTAAGTACTGAAACTCAGGGACACTCTATGTTTCTACCTTTTAACATTAAGGGTATGATGAGGAGTCAACTAGTTTTGTGCTAAATTTCAAGGATTGGATATGATGTATATATGGTATTATCAAAATGTTTTTGTTTTGTCTAAACAGTAAAATACAAAGAAATTCCAGCTGTTAAATGTAAAGGAAATTATTTAACTTAATTTGTTTAAACAATATAAACATGACATGGTGATTTCTTAAAACATTATTAGTGGGTATGATTTACTGAATGGTATTTATAAATAGTCTCACAACAAATGGATATATAACATACAGTTCACATATGAAACACACTTGTAGATAACTTCTTTAAGAGGCATTTTAGAAGTTGTATACATGAAGGACACAAAGTTCGATGGATAGTCATCAGATTGAAATAAAAAAGTTCACGATCCATAGGTCTTGGTTTTCCTTTATCCTTGAGATACAGAGCTGATATGATAAGCTTTGTCTACTCCAGGACAAGCACTACACCCTTGCGACAACATGACATGCCCTGGCATACCACCACAGGGGCTGCAGCATATCCGTAGTTATAACACATCTATGGCTATATCACTATCACCTACACCTTGTTAACCACTGTCACCAGCAGATGCAACCTAATCTACTGTCAAAGCAGCATGGAAATATATCATTACGTTGTTGTGGACGTGCTACTTGTTACAACCACCCACGAAGATGCTCCATGTGGCTGGACATCAACGTTACACAGGAAGGCGTCATTAGGTCTTACTATCAAGGGGACTGACACGAACATATTTTTCCATTTTAAATATACTTGGTAAAAAGGCATAAATGTATTCTTTGTAAGTACTAAAATATTGTCATTAAAGTGAATTTAAAGTTTTAAAGTCAACTATCAGATTAAAATACCATGCTATGGCGGTGGTTTGGATAGTGTATATTTAAGTCAGGAAAATTGACAAGAGAATGTTTGACAGGGTCCCCCTGGTAACTCCCTACAAGGATAGGCTTGTCATGACTGAATGCACACCACCATACAGGTTTGCCAGCTTCTATTCATAAGTGAATTGTGTCAATACAGCCTGGTCTCCCTTGATTCACCACTGTGGGCAAGTCCCACTGCTCGGATACCTTGTGCTTCAACAAACTGTCCATACAACCATTCACTCAGACTGACATACATTTCCAGTGTGTACAGTCTTCAAGTTACTTGTCTTAACATACATATAGCATCTTTCACTATGCTAACTGAAGATTCCCTGTAACATATTTCTGAATCTATAGCATGACACTAGAATTGTCTGAGCTAATTTAATTTACTTCATACCATAAAACCGACCATGAACTGCCAATAAATATTGATGTCATGCCACTGATGTAGTGTCTGATGTATTTTTGACAATGTGTCAACAGCATGGGTCTGGGGAATTTCTGTTTGGTCAAGAATTGAACCTGTGTGTGTAGGGTTGGATGATTGTACCTCCTGGGAACATCTTATAGTTTATAGCCTCTATCAAGACTATTCAACATAAAGACATACAGTCATGGTGTACTGGTCACAACATGCTACAAAAGAAAGATTGTTGTGCTTGCTACATAAACATATCTTGGCAGAGAACCTTGGTCATACACAAATGGTTTGAATGTAACAGAAACAGTCACAATATTGCAGAAATAGAACTTTACAAATAAATGAGTTCAACACTACACTGACCTAAACCTAAATGGAATGTTTATTTATGGTACGTTGCTAGCCATTGACAGGTTGATTGCCTATTTTTTAGTCCAATATGGGGAGATGTCGGATTGTACACACTGATAGTGTCACTGGGACCAGAAATTGGTGTTGCAATTCAGAATGTACAGATGTCGAGTAATTCAATGTTTAAATGATGATAATATAGAAGAAGGCTACCGGAACCCCTAAAATAGATCAGAATTCACAGATTGTCAGATAATTCAGATGTCAGATCACAGACGATCCACTGTATTGCTAGCAACACTTACATGATCATTTTGTCATAAAAATCATTCACGCAAACATAACAATTGCCACTTTAAAAATTCTTTTCTGTTGACCTCTGATAATTATGCTAAGCTGGTGCTTACTCTAAATAGCAGGTGCCCTCAACACGATTATCATAAATACCCAACACCTACAGCCAGTTATTGTTCTTACAGAAAATCTAAGGCTTTAATGGGATAATCACATTCATACAGATACATTCAATGAGATTTCACGAGAAATCAGGCATGAATTTACCATAACAAGGAACGTTTGGCTTCTCCAAGACATGAAGTGTGAATGTATAAGTAATGATCCATGTTCATAACTGTGCACAGCTTAATGGGGAGATAAGTACTCCTTATGTAACGACTGTAAGGATAGGCTGCAGAGAGCTGGAGGTTTTAGTGTCAACACAAACATCAGTAATAGTGTAAGGCTTATTGAACCGACTTTGTCAAGGCAAGGATAATCAATCAGGGGTGAAAGTGAAATAGCTTGTTGGTTCCACATGATGCTCATTCAGTGTAAATTGTGAAGGCCAGCTAGTGTTGAGTTGGATTATCAAGTGGTTGCCTACATCAAAGAACATGAGCACCCTGATATTAGGGATGTGTACTGGCAAATAAATTCTATTGCACTATATTACGATCCAGGTACCCGTATTGCAACATATTGGGAATTTAAGTATTTGCCAGCAAGCGGCACTAAGTTCATATGTCGATCCTATTTGCTACATTACAAGTCCCTCAGTCTAAGTAAACTTAGTCTCAGTGTATTTCGTTACACTCCTACACTGAGTCTAAGAAAACCTTATGGGAGGTCGCGTCAGGTAACCTTTGAGATTGACCAATCAGTACACAGCTTACCAAATCGTGAAAGTGGACATTCGCACATACCTTTTGAACTTTTTATCTCGAAAAAGTTCGTACCCAAATAATTATGAATGCTATTTCGCATACGCTTGCTTCCGGGTGATGCATACAGCGTACGTACAACCATGACAACGGTGAGTAAACAGTCGCTGAATATAGTGTTTGGGGCAATATTCAAAGATGTCATATTGTGGAAATATTAGCTAATGGTAACCATGTGAACAGAAACCCCAAAGTGTATATACTGCAGGTCAAATAATTGTGTTATATGTGGATTTTGTTTGTGGAAGGATCTGTGTCAGTGACCGGAATATTTTGAAAGTCCCTCCAATCCCTAAATAGTAGCCGTTGTCAGATTGGTTAAATCTATTTGACCGTCTCGCGTTTGATTGGACAGTCATTGGTCACTCAAAGGTTACCTGATGCGACCTTCTACTAGGTTTTGTTAGACTCAGTGTTGGAGTGTAATGAAATACACCAAGACTAAGTTTACTTAGACTGTTCCTTGGTTTTACTGGAGCTCTATCCCATTGTTGTGTGTGTGATTGTATGGGGTCACATGTGGCATTGAAAGTGTGTTATGTTTAACTGCAATAACCTGGCTACTTTGCACATCCTTCAGAACGGAAAAGCAAATTGCCACTGCAGCTACTTTACCAGATCATGAGACACTTAACTCATTGTGCTATGGAAAATAATTGTGCGATCCTGGCAAAACATGTACCAGGTAAAGAGAGCTGCATGGAATGATGCCTTGTCTTGTTTCCAGTCCAGCTCTACAAACAGTTTGCACCAAAGTCAGCCAAGCTCCCTACCAAGATTCCAGCATTCAATGAGGTCTTCCTGGACTACAAGCACAAGTAAACACACTGTGGTTGGTAGCCATATCTCAATCCACACATCAAGTCTACTGATAAGGATTGTAAGCATTAAAACATGGTTGTGTATAAACAGTGTTAAGAGCAATGATGGCATCCTTTATCAACAGAGGCAGTGCTGGTAGACCTTTGTAACATATTGCCATTCAGTTCAATGTATAACCTACACATCAATCAAGACATGCTTAGCAGAGATACGTTTCTTCTATATTAGGGTAGGTAGGGGCAATCCTTTATTGTCAGCAGAGGGAGTCGCACTTTTCAGACTAGAGTACATTCTAAAGGGAATCAAAAGACAGCAAGCCCACCCCATCCGAAAACGACTGCAAATCACAGTCGACTTTCTAGATCACATGTGCAGGTCTCTACACCAGGGATGTTTTACCCCTTTCGTTGATGGTTTGATGTTAGCAGTTGTTTGTTTGGCCTTTTTTGGGTTCCTTCGATGCCGGGCATTTACAGTTAGAGGCAGTTTTGACTGTGGCAGTAATTTGTGTGGGGATAATGTTGTGTTAGGAGGATACATGTAATTCCTTTATGGAGCTTACCCTCTGGTCCTCAAAGACAGATCCATATCGGAGAGGTGTCAAAATAGTCGTTTTTGAAAGTCAGTGATTCCAAGCTGCACAAGCTATATCGTTATATCTGACGCTAAGAGCCTCTATCTCATATCCCTCCCTATTGGTGTGGCTACTACAGCAACAGCCAACTTCGTCGCCGACCATCTAATCCAAACCTTCGGTCGATGATCATCAATGGCATAGATATAATACATTCATACCTCTTTGGCTACACTAAAAGCCGCTCAACTATGAGTCATTATTAACCTACTTTTGGGGCGGGACTCAATTCTGTAACCAAAAACTTTTTCTGGGCCTCACATTTTGCAACAAGCCTCCTTTTTGGGACAAGTTTAATCATATTTGCTTTCTACCCCAAAACTGTATTATTGTACCTTCGTGGTATTTGTCAATATATATGTTTTTCATGTGTACAAATAGACTTATGCTGTATATTTTATATATAGGTTGGCCTGGCTTACAGCGCTCATCCCTTTAGTAGGTTTTTAGCAATATCAGTGCTGGTGTCTACTAGCTGTTGCAGTAGTCCTAATATAATAAGTAATGGGGACATCACCCCAGGCTTACTTATTATGGGATTAGTGGAGGGGCCAGTAATGGGCAGATTACTTGTCTTCCTGCGCTCACTCCATAATATTATACAATATTCATGTGACTGCTTCATTGTTTGTGCATGTAAATAGTCAACAATGTTAAGCCTCTAGCATGTATTGGGGTGCAATGGCTGGCAGGCATAAGAGCTAAAGCTTCTGCCCAGAAAAGATGTTAGACACCCTTTTATGTCAGATCAATCAAATTTATAAACATAAGTACAAAGACAACACACAGTGGTTTTGCCAAAGGCTGCAATATTCCACCTACACAATGACTGTGGATATTTCAGCCTTAATCAGACACTCCTGTAAAAGACATCATGAGCACTGATCTATGCATTTGGGACATGATGCCCACATATCTGGAGTGTAACATGTCAATGCAGTCAGCCTTACCATGCAATGTTATAAAAAGTATTATAACTGCAGTTGTCCAATTGTCCTTCGGAACTATGTTAACATACATGTATATGGATGTTACAGCATTGGTGAATTTAAGGATCATAAATATCCTGTGTTAGGAACTATATTCTGTTTTTAATAGATACGTTTTCTAACTGCAATTCCCTAGAACCATCATAACATATACGGATGTTATAGCATGAATGTGTTTATAAAATCCTGTCTTAAGAACTCTACTGTGTTTGCATTCTTTGGCAAGCTAAATACTTACAGGATAACCAGGCAGCTTCAAGAAATTACAGATTATCTGTTCTTAGTTAAGGAGTGGTATTAATCCTCAGCTTTTGGCAAGGGACTTACACCACGTATTTACTAGTGACATGTTATACGGAATTCTGAGTTTCAGGTAGGTTACTAAACCCCATTTGAGAGAGAAAAGGAAGAAAAAAATGTAAAAAAGTCAACCCTAGGCCTACAGAGAAACTTCATTCCAGGCAGCCTACTGCTCAGATGACAAAATATAATCAGTTTGATGAACAATGAATAGTGTCATATTGTTTTGAGAAACACTGTGACATCACATAGTTTCAACTGACCTGTCATAGTATCAGCACTGATACTAATCACTAATCACTAATCACTAAAAGACAAAATAGTTTTTTTTATCATACATAAATTATGTATGATAAAAATAATTCTGTTGTTGAACTAGTGATTTTCATCTCCTATAAATAGCACACATTTTGCTGTAAGTTTTACTGTAAAGTGCATATCAACATACTATGTCATAAGGCTAGTGTTACTCAGTCAGGTAGTGAGTACAGTGAACAATCTTCCTGCTGAAACATATTTCCAACAACGCACTTGCAACATGTACTTTGTCAAGGTCATTTCTCAATAACATGCCTGGTCTCTAATAAGCGCAGGCCTCCAAAAAGAGCCAGGGCTAAAGCAACTATTCAAGATATAAGCACTGGGTTTACTATGGAGTTTTCAAATAAAATACAAATGGAGAATCCATATTTAATTCCACTGAAACTTTAAGCACTAAGGCCACCTTTCACAAAGCACTTAGGTGTTCGTAAGTTACTAAGATAAGCTTAGTGCAATGTTAAAGAATGGGAGATAAGGTTAACCCTTAGTAAAGGTTGCTTCGCGAAAGGAATCCCTGTCTCCCATAAGCACTCGTCCCTATTAAGTGTCAGGTTTGTGACTTTGATGAATTGATAAGTGCCAAGGCACTAATTAGAGGAAATAAAGAGTGGACTTTCACAACTATCCATTGACATGCATGCTATAGTAATTGCCCTTCATCAAAGGGAAGTTACTCTTGCTGTAAAATGTCATGAAGATTTTGAATATCTTCTCCAAACATTGTCAATAGGTCATGACTTGCAGTTTGATATCCCACACTCTGTATATGTCAAAATACAATTTCAGACTTATTACAGGCAGATCTGCCAGTGGCTGTTTCACAGCAGGACGAAGATCCCAAACCACATGTCTATAGGTGCAGGTATAAAAACTGATCATGCTGAACACTTGTCTGCAAAAGAGAAAGGCCTCTGTTATGCTCTGTTAGCCAGAGTCTCAGTATTGTAGATATTTTGATAATAATAACAATTATTGCAGTAACTTCAGCTGATCCCCTATGGCCAATTCTGACTTGATTGCTGATTATAGACAAGATTAACATTAGACATGTCATCATGTCATTGCAAATCTTCTAGCCGATACAAAACACTGTATCCTTCTACATACTGCCTGATACCAAAGTATATAACTGTGCAAAACACAGTATACACACACTGAATTCTGGGTAAAAGTAAAATAAACAACACGGTCATTGAATGGTCATGCATTTGTCATGGGTATCATTGTTGTTTTGTACTATAAGTTTATAGCAGGACTCCAGATAAGTTTTGAACATCAGGAGTACAAACTCCATAATTCTTCAAAACAGGAGCATATATTAGAAAACCTAAGAGTACATTATCTAATGATTCTAAGACCATACAAAATTGTCCTGGGCCCTTATTCTCAAAACGTATGTAGCCCTAAGAATTCGTAACATTGATCATGGCCAATGTCTTAAGAGTAGGGCTCAGAAGTGTGTAGAGCTATGAACGTTTCGAGAATAGCTACCATGGGTCCTTATTCTTGAAACACTTGTAGGCCTAAGAATTCTAAACTTTGATCATAGCCAAAATGTTAAGTATGGATTTAAGAAGTTCGTTGGGCTACGAACATTTCGAGAATAGCTAGCCTGGTGCGTACATGCTGTGTTTTCTTATTGTTTTTTTGGTACCACACATACACTGATATGGCCCTTATCTGGAACCCTGTTGTAGTGTTCTGTAGTGCTAGTCAACTGTTTTGATGATGTGTGAGGGCTGGGTAATAATAGGTAATAGAAACTGATCATTGTTAACTAACCATCAATCAGTTATCAATTAACATTTGAGAAGTAAGTTCAAGACAAAATGCTAAAAAAATGACAAACAATCAGCCATATCACACAGATCCCCGTACCACAAAAAGATCATATCGCTAACATGATTGTAAATCTCATTTTTTATCATAGACTTATGATGACACTGAAGAAGTTAAAAGTGACGACAAGTTTGTTGAGCAAATTCTGATAAACATAAATCAGTAGAATTGATAAGAAATAAAACTCTACAATCTCTAAATTGGTCTTTTTTCTAATTCCACTTGAAAATAATGTGACTTGTCAACAATGAGCCATAAGTCATGGGCACAGTTTCTTCCAAGTCTTTATCTTGTGCCCACAAACTATGCAAGCACACCAACTGTCAATAGAAACTATTCACTGATACCATGTACTCACAGATAAAGTCCCAGCCATCAAAAAGTTGCCAGCCAATTAAGGCCCAAATCAAGTAGTGCACATACACGTTCCAATCTTTCACCTGTTGTTGGCTCAATCAATTCGTCATGTCATTGATTTGATATTGATTTAGCACTGGAGGTTCAACTAAGAGTTAAATGAAAGCTGCCCTTAGGGTGGCGTAAAGAACATGCACTACCTCATCCCATAGCAGGTTGCCATGACAGAGTGTGACAACCACATCCATCTTCCAACACCATGGGAACACTACATTGCATTATGAATTGTTCTTGGACCACTATTTGCTGTGCAATGGTGATGAAGCATGTGGCAATAAGTCATCAAGAAGGGCACTTCAAATGCAATGTGAACATCTGGGATATATGAAGGGTTCAAAACATGGGACCCTTGGTAGGCAAATTGGGAAAAACAAATTTTTTTCCAGAATTGTTTATTTTATTGTCAGAGGTATTCTAACTTGGCATTTGATAAAATAACATAAAATTTCCTCTTTTAGGAGGATCTGTTGTCAATGGAATACAATTCACCTTGACCAAGCCATCATATTATTTACAACAAAATTTATTTGAAATATTTAACTTATTAAATCCCTGATTTTTTCACCTGAGTCATAATATGTAAGAGAGAGAAAAAGAGAGAGAGAAGCTGTGAAGTCAACAGTAGATGTTACCAACACAGGGGCTGAATAGTTGGGTCACATAGACAGCAGTGAGGGAGTCAACTGATAGAGGGTATGGTAATCACAGTGACATGTAACATGACTCGTCTGAGTGAAAAATTGATTTATCATATTACGCATCATTTGTTCTGAGAAGTCAGACTGACTTAAATTGATCAATTCTTAAATGTTGACAGATGGCACACACCTGTTGGCTGTTCATCACCCTGATCTTAATTACAGGAATGAACTAGTAATTTGACCACATTAAAATTGAAACACACAGGTCTAACTGTGTTCAGTTACTGGACTTGCATGCATTTTCTTCAACCAGGAAAGCTGGTTTGGTCAAACAATTTAAGACGTGAGTGAGGAGTTTGGTTTTAGTACTTTTACATCGCTTTTAGCAACATTTAAGCAATCACACAGAGTACTCAAGCAATGGACTTCACACACTGTACCCATGTGGAGAATTGAACCCAGGTCTTCAACATGACGAGTGAATGCCTGAACCATAAGGCTACATCACAGACCATCACAGACTCATGAGAAGGCATTGACAAATACAGGATTTCCGATGTTATGGAGTGAAAATGGTGTATATGTCATCATTATAACAGAAATATAACATAACACTAAAGGAAAATTCTACATTTCAGAACAGTAATATCTACTCTGTGTAATTATTTTTCTCAAATGACCAGTGAAATACATCTACATTCACTGAAACACATCCTTGAGCTCATGATAAAAACTTAAGTGAAACGATTACACAATACCATTTAGTAAGTGGTCAGATGTAACATAGGTTATATTTGGGATTACACTTTCTTAGTAGGGCCAGACCAATTCTATTTCTTGCTTTACGGATCTGCTGGCCATACTTTTTTCAAGAATATGAAAAGAAAATAGAACTTTCGCACTCAAAAAAGAAAATCCTAATGTTTTCCTGCCTACCTTTAGGTTGTCAAAGCACAAAAATCCATAAAACAAGAAAATAAAATGGGTCTGGTCTTAAGTACAAATTCTGTTACTTTCTTGAGTTGAGTCCCATCCGGGATTCGAACCCACACCCTCAGTACTATGCATTCTAATGATATGTAAATTTACCTTCATCAAACTTGTGGGACTCAATAAGATAGATCCATTTTTAAGGCAACAGGTTGGCCGTAGATTAGCTATACACTGGACAAGCAGGACTAACGTACCCAATAAAGTCAATAATGTTAATGATAATTGACACCTCCTCCTAATGATCATTGGCACTATCCTATCAGATATCAATATTCACTAGTGGATATAGTTCCTTAAAAACTACTCAATTAATTCTTCATTGACAATAGTCATATTAAGTGTGTAGTGCTTGCTAATTAGTTCAAATGATTGAAACTTTATAGTATTTTTGTGGCCAAAGAAGAGGCCATATCAATCATAAAGTTATTTTTCAACAGGTCTATGCTGCCTAAATGGCCGTTGTTTCATACTGCCCCCAGCAACAATCCACCTTTCACAATGATCTGTAAATAATGTCTTCACCAGAAAATATAGTGACTGACATCAGCATCTACACAAATGGCAATGATGACATATGTCCAACAAGGCAGAGGGCCTTACAGTATTGGTTAGTGTGCCTTCAAAGACAAGCACGAGTTGCCGCAGATCAGTCTGACTAAATGGATGTTCACAGACAGCTAAAATTGTAGGTTCATAACATTGAACACCAAATTGTGCTTTTGTGTAACCTGCATGAGTGAGTGAGTGAGTGAGTGAGTGAGTGAGAATGTTTTCCTGTTGCTTTCAGCCATATTCAAACAACATTACATGACACCAAACATGTTCCATGTGTAAATTTCATGTAGGTCTTTGTGTGACAAGTATCATTTGTGTGATGTGTGACAGTAGCATGAGAATGTATATATTCTAATGAATTTCAAGAATTTCAAAGATAAGGTAGTCCCATACAGGGTTTATCACTCTACTTTCTAGCATATTTCATCATGCCAGTTTGACAATGTCTTGTTTATTCTAGTTAGAAAGTTGGGGTGCTCTGAAAAAGTAACAACAAATAACAACTGGTCAATATTTACTCTGGAATATCCTAAACAATTTCATATATTCTTGAACAAAAATGTGTTTTATATTACATACAGAATTCTGCCATCAGGGCAACTTATGTATCATAGACTAATTCTAAATGTGGATATATATGTTACATATTGCACCTGATTATCGTCTAATCGATAATCAAATACTGTGCGTTGACCGTAGAAACAATTTAAAAAGTCGAAATAAACAATCGATTACAGTGAATTTATTTGAGAAAATGAACAAAATCCCTGATATGATAATAGCTAAGTGATAAAAGCCAAGGTGGTGAAAAATTCTAGTGGTGCATGACTTTTAGATGTAATAAGTACCTGCCCAATATTGACGTAAGACTTATAATCCTTAAAGCATGAAACTTCAAAATAGTTTCAGTGTTCGGTCACTGGATGCAAATACAATACAGGCTCATGCAAAATGAGTACACTATGGTGTACTTACATAGCTGTACACAGTTGTCAGTGATGAAAGATGACTGAAAGGTGTTACAGCGATGATCTTTAGCTTCTCAGCGTCGTCCACATCATCAGCAACCCCAGACTCAAATCATCCGCGACGGAGCATAATGAGTTATCTCCCTTTGTGGAATCAATCGGGACAGTTCGGTATATCTCGGGAAACACGTTTTGTTTGCCGATCTTCGCTTTTATGCCAACATATTGCCAGTGATACATAATCGTTCCTTATAGTGTTATCAAAGCCAGACCATTAATTTCTCACACTCTTTTTGAATAGCAAATCGAACTATTCCATGCTGATATCTCGATTTCATATAATTATTTACCAAGAGTGAATTATGAGTGAGTGAATGAGTCTAGACTTAGGTCGTCTCCAGCAATATACTCCAGTAGTATCAGGGTGGACAGAAATGGGCTTCACGCATTGTTCAGATGTGAGGAATCGAACCCGGGCGAATGCTTTAACCACTTGGCTGCTCACCACTCCTTTGCCAAGAAGGGGTACTTAACGCATGACGCTCAAGGAAACAGAAAACCCATGACATATTAATTTTAAGGATATTTTTGTACTTTTGTCTCAATCATTTACTCTTGCATTACAAATAGGTTGTATGTCTCGTATACATTAACTATCGATATTGGTTATATAGGTGTGTGGGAAAATACATGGTCACAAACATAAACAAAATGAAAACTGCTCCTCTGTGTTCGAAAAGTTTATGATACAGCATTAAGCAGGTGTTGTTCCTTGTAAAAGTGTAAGAAACAATTTAGGCATCGTGTGTACATGGTTTTACCTCGCCCAGTAACAGTACCATGCAATTACTGTCAGGTTCCTGTGAGGTGTAATATAGGTTCGTGTAGTATGTAATGTTTATGTTCAATACGGCTACTGCATATTTCTTGTCGAGATTTTGAAACAGTGAATACCATTGTCATTCAACATGCACGGTATCTTGCGTCCATGCTCCACATTTGATTATTATTATCAAGGATGTATGTTGTTGCCCGGCCCGGCCCGACTTTTAGACCATCCCACATTTGTGCGTACAAGAGCTACATCTCTAGCTGCGTCGCGTAAAAATACTTGGTATATACATTCGAAGTACAAAAGTATTATATCCTAGAGGAATTAATGAAGCTATAATAAATAAACTGTATGCCAGGTGATGAGGGTGGCGATATTATCTTCTTCAAATAAAGACTGCCTTTGTGAGTTATGATATATGTTAAGCTTCATATACAGATTATCGTCAGGGTACCACGTCGTTTAAAACATTTTCTCGAAAATATTCTGTGTTATAATGCTAGAATATAACTTCCTTAACAGCCAAAAAAAATAATTCTCCTGGCAGTCTGAAGCACTCCAGTTAATTCTACTTATTTATACATTCATTTCAGGTATTCGGGTGTTTTACAAGTTGTCTGCGAGAGTCAAATAGATGCATGTGAAACATACATGGCTGGTAGAAAAAGGATAACATTTTCAAAATAGTGTTGTCATGAACGAAATCAGGTTACAGTTCATGATTAAATGGCTAATAACATAGTAATTGTGGTTGGCTTTGTCTATATATGACAGTTTTTGCAAAAAATATGATAGGCATTCCGATTTCCACAAGTTCAATGCCAGCGATGCACTAATCTTAGGTACGGAACTACGAATTTGTTGGATAGCTTTATATGTGACGTCACACCGGAAGACCAATCAGACACGCTCTCCCCTGGCAACGTTGATAGTAACTGGATCCAAGGCGTACCACCATAATGTTCTCAGCTTCTCTCTTTGTAAATAATTAAACATGCCATAGAAAGTAACGGAAACTTTCTGAGACTTTCAACATGACTGAAGCAATGCAGGGATTACTGGCAGATGCCAAAAAAGGCAGATATTCCAGCATTCGTGACAGTTTGTCTGAAGATGGTGAGTCTACAAGTATATTTTAATTCAACATGACTATAAATGCCTAAAATGGAGCACTTGCTAAGGTCAAATTACAATAACTTTTTTCTTGTTGTACATATGGTTTACTGAATGGAATTAGTACCGTTTCTGTTTGCATTAATTTCAGATGTTGCCAGTGTTTGGGAAAATGTGTCAACATTCCTTGATAAGCAGATGTCACAACAAAAGGTATTCCAAATATTATTGTGAAAAATAAATACACATGATGGAACCCAATTTAAGAGATGTTATGGGGTCGTGTAAAACACTCGTATTGTGGTTTATAATTCCCATGGTTGAATTACGTGTGTAAGTTCTTTGTAAGGATAGATGCAAAGATTTTAAACCTTACAGTCAAACTATAATATGATCTTAGAAAATTGTAAAGTTTTCCAAAGACCAATGGCCATTAGATCTATGGATGTCATTAGCACCATATAGCATCAATCTAACACAAAGTATCTGAACTGTGTTATTTTTCAGGGTGTACAGTTACCTGTTCTGGGGACATTCACATTTTCTCAGAAGAAATTAGACATTGGAAATAACAAGTTTGTGCTGATTCAACGACCAGTATTCAATATCTCTGAGAAATTTGCCCAAACTCATGGACTACAGTTCACAAAGTATCATGTACCAGGTATGTATTTTAACTGAATGTCATCATAAGTTATATTTTGAGCCATGAGTATTTTCAGATGCAAACTGTAGCATCTGATAATCTTCAATGTCTTGTGAATAAATACTTAATAAGTTTCCAATTCAATATCAGAACAAAAGTATTGCTAATGAAAGGTCAGCCGCAAATATATTCTAGAGAGATTTTTAAGAGTAATGTGTTTTCATATGTGAATAGCTGGATTAGTATAAGTAATGGATTGCTCAAAGGAGGTGTAGAATAGAATAGAATAGTGGAATATGTATGCAAAGACAAAATTAATGCACCAAAACAAATGGTAAGCATATCAATATTTCTTTATGCAAATTAATAGCTCTTGATTCAGCATTATCATGATAATTGAGAGAGGTTTTGTCAGGTGAATTTTCTTCCCCATACTCACAGTTTTGTGTATTTATTGTCCCTTAGTTTTTGTTGATTGTTTCTAAAATATTTACAGATATTTGTGAGGGACAGATATGGCTGTGTTAAAGAGGTCATGTCTTTGTTTTGTATCAATGGTGTATTCAGCTCATTCATTCATTTGCAGTCTTAAACATTATGATGAAAAGGTGGATCAAAACAAATTGATGTTTTTGTATGAGAAAACATCCATGAATATTGTCTGTAATAAGGCCACAGTTTATCCTGTTTAATTATATTTTGCCTTCCTCTTCTTGGTGTTACTATCCATAAATATCCATAACATAGATTATGATAAATCAATATTCAATAATTTTCTGTGTTTTCATGATACAAAATTCTTTGGGGATGAAAAAGTTCCATAATTATACAATAATGACTTCCATGACTTGTTCTTGTCCAGTTCGACTCACATACCTTGACCATTCCATTGTTTTTCTTAGATTGGCTTAGATTGGCAGGGATTATGTGGAAATCTTAACTAGCTTTCCCTTCACACGAATTGGGAATTTTTTTCTTTTTTTTGTAAATTGGGAATATTTTTTAAAGTTTCTCAAATGCCATAGTGTTAAAGCCTCTTCTCATGTATGTGTGTTGCTGTCAGTGAAATACAAATCACCTCTGTATAGATAAAGTTGACATCCATAAATTCACTTTTTTGTGCATGACTTCGCAATGACCTTCAAATACCTGATGAAACAGCATGAACTGGGAAATGTTTAATTCCAATTTTGGAATTTTAAAAGTCTTTGGACCCAGATATCAGCATCTAAATAAATGCCTTGACTTTGAAATCTTTACAGTAATTGGTAATGAATCTGCTTCATCTCCAAACAGGTCAGATACCAGTTGTGCCTCTCAATTTTGCTGCTCTATCATTTGAAACTCCATTTGATCGTGACACTGTGGAAAGTTGTGTCAAGGAAATCCTTAATGCTGTGTCCCGAGCTGTTGGTGCCAGGAGAAATGTTGAACTTACATTTACTGGAATAGGAAGATTGTCTATTCGTGAAAACAGAGTGAAGATGAAATTTTTCAAGGAGTTCGTTCGGCACATGGATGGATCAGGGAAGCTTGTAGATGCCCTGCAAAATGTAAGATATGGTTTTCATATTCCTATTCATTTTTCTTTAAAATGTATTTTCAAAAGAAAATACCTATATATTTCAAGTTCTTTATTTTCTTTCACTTGCAGCAGAAAAGGTTTTCATCGTGTCTCTACATTGTTTGCAAATCAATCAGGTATTTGGCCATTAACATTTGTATACAAATTCTTAGGCTATGTGTTACTTGGTAAGTTAGGCGCAAGTTAGTGTTAGCATTAGCTGGAACATGTAAAGCATACATTTATAATTGTATGACAAAGGAAATAACTGATCACTTAATATTACCTGAATGCGATGTTGTTTTTGAAGAAGATCATTTGAATAGGTTTGACCATGCCTTGGCTAACAAAACAATCAGTGTGTTGGCTGAATGACTGTATGAAAGTGCTTGATTCCAAATTGATATGAAGGAAAGCCCAACATCTTGACAGGCTTCCCCATACTAGTATATACATTTCAGTCACTAGCACATGCAGAATGGGTAAGTCGTACCTTAACTTTACGTCTCATTATTGTAGACCTACTGTAGTAGAAAAAAGAAAAATACTCAGCTTACATTAGTTGCTAGTAGGTCCTTAAAGTTAAATAGTGTATATGCTGATAATGCTGTAGGAATTGCCCCTTGCCACAAAGGTGGAGGGCATTTGATTGGATGCAGTTTGTCTGTTCTCTGTCCACTCAATCTCAGGAGGATTCATTGGAATTTGTCTTATTTGCTATGATCAGAAAAGCATGTCTTCTTCATGCAGTATTAACAATGAACTATGAGAACTAGTGAAACATGGCTAACACTAGTCCTCTAGACCAGTCTTTAAGCTGAAGTATTTCTGAGGCTGCTAATATATTATATGTGGTTCAAGTTCAGTTTGTTTCATTACAGTTTGTTGTGAGCCATGTTTACTTAGTACCACATATGTGATAACTTACCTGATGTAGGTCCTTTTTTAAAAAGAAGCATATGAAAATAAGTAGAGTATCATATGTTCATCTGACGTGTACATTGTCTGAAGCAGTGATACAATGTTATGATGGAAAGAAGAAGGAGAGGATTTACTGGTCAAACATAAAACACTTCATCCATGCTCTTGTGACAAAGAAAGGCAACAGACATCTACATCTATTAACACTTTTTCATTGCAAAGACATTGTCTCTGACATGCCTCATATCTTAAAACAATAACAGCAGCAGTATATTTAGTGTATATCAATTTTGTTGCTGCCTATAGATGAATGACACGTGTCTACTGGAATGTGTTGATTATTAGCTTCCGGTTACTTTGTTGTTTGTCATAAGAAAGGAGCTAGCAGACACATTTACCTTACCTGATAAGGACTTTGAAGGGCATTTAGAAGAGAAATACATAAGAATGAAGATTTTCATGGATATCAACTTCTTTTTTATGAGAACACAACGTTTCGGGGTTAATGCTGATGAAGGAGTAAGCATTAACTCTGAAACATTGTATTCTCATAATAAAGAAGTTGATATCCATAAAAATCTTCATGCTTACCTGATAAGGAGTTGTACAACAAGATCACATGACCATTTTACATAATTTAGTGAACAGCTCATCCTCACAGTTGTAACGTGATGGCTAAAATGTCATTTTATATATGGTAGAGAAGTTTCTGTTAATTCTGTATGGACAAGGTGAGCTACAGGACTTTGGCATTTCTATCTATTTATTTCTTTTTGCCTCAGAAGTAATATTTTCTATTGCTTGATTTATGCATGGACAATATTAAAGGTTATAGTTATTTTATTTGTTTTTAACGTAGGTAGTCATGGTCATTTTATAGTAGATGAATGTGATGGATCAAGTCACCAATTACTTTCTTTCAGTAGGCAGAAAGTAGGCAGTTATTTGTTACAATTTTCAAACAATCGAAGAGCTGGTGAACTTGTGTACTTTTCATCTTTCTTGAAATGTGAGTATTTTCACTCACTCATATGCAGAAATCCTGTTTGAATTTGGATGTTTGATTGTAGATTTATTTTAAGAACAAATACAATAGGTTAATACAGCAAGTATGCTTGTTAGATAGGCTGCATTGATGTTCATGAATCTAGAGGATATCTGGGCATTTGTTATGATAGTGACTCAATGACTGTATATATACTATAGCAAACAGACAGAGGATCATGACAAGTAGTTGTTTTGGGCTGTTGTTAGGAGACTGCCATTGTTGAAACGTTTTTTGAATTAGAATGCAAGCCATAACACCTGGAACATTGCACTTGGATCATGCAATTCCTCCAGACTTGTGTATCAGGGTTTAGTCTTGATCTTGTCACTTTAATCAGAGATTCATTGTCCACTGTAATGGGTTAGTTAATGAGTTAGTACTCTACTCTTGTATTAAATGCAGTAATTGTGATCCTGGTAGAGACATATTTGTCTAAGTCTGCAATTTGCAGACTTTGGAACATGTTTTACAGACACAAATGATAAATGACTGGCCCTGCACAAGGTGTTTAGGGTCAACAACACAAACCAGGGGACTGATTAATGAGACACCAGACTTTTTGAAATCAGACCCAAACCACCAGATCACAGTTCACGTGCACTGAGCCCCAAGTAACTGACAAGTCCATTAGAAATTGTTGGCTGCCATGTATTGTACCACCAATACCAAATCAACACAATCTAGCAAGGTGCCAATTGTGTTTATATCTTTTATGATAACACTTATACCCACTGACTCCAGCAGTACACAGCAATGGTCGGCCATGAGGTCTGTATTTTCCCTCACTGAGCAGGACTGGGACATGGCTGAAAGATGTGTACCTCAAAAGGCTACCAGCTGTGCTAGCTGCACCAGGTAGTACAAGAGGGGTGGACAATACTCTCTCAAACTGTCACTGGGACATTGTTCTGCACAAATGTTTCAGCAAACGATGCATGGTGGATTATTAACCAAGTCACCTCAAATCTTCCTGCTTTTACTACATGCTCATGTTCTCGTTCTTGTTTGCTACTTAAGTACAATACACCACCTACATTTTCTGTTCATTGTCATGTTACACCTCATCCTTCCATTTTCCTATCCAACCATTTCCGCCACTAAATACATACCACTTTGTAATGTATTTTCCGTAATTATCGCTTGTTTAAAAGGAAGAAGATAAGGAGTACCAGTGTTGCTCACTTATGATATTGCCATCAGTCAGTGCAGCCATACTTTGAGATGAACTTGCAACTATCTGAACATTATGTTAACAAACATGTTGTGAATGTCATGGCCATGGAATAGTCATCCCCCAGCTAAATTATTTTTCTTATCATATTTCATTTATACCGTCATTATGATTTAGTGCTTTTTCATAAGACTGCTATCTTAAACCAACCCAATTTTAAAACAACAGTTATTATACAGGTGATTTTGTGAAAAACAAACTGGAATATTTTTGGAAAAGCTAACACTTCAAATATGCCTTTGTTTAGAATAAAAAAGAACGTTTTCAAAGGCTAGTTAACATACTGTAATTGATATGTGAAAAACAAATATCAACACACAATGGTTGCTAAGTGTTAATCTTAGTAAGGGTCAAACTGACCTACACTCCTGTTAATTGTTTACCTCGCATATAGTTTTGTAATATAATTTTGGATAATACATTGAGTACTTTTAGTTTTTGAATTGTCTCATTACATCAGGATCTTAGATGAATTTGCCACCAAGTTTTGCTTTTCAGAATATTGAGACTATTTCAAATCTTAGTTTGAAGACATTTTTGAAAAGCTATCTTGTGTACTACACCCAGTAAGGACTCTACATTGTGGTTGGATGCTGTATCCAAGCAAGTGTTAGAACCCCTGGTGTTCTCACACACAGATTTGTATATTTATATTTTCTATATTTTTATACATGCATGTCTTAAGAAGACACACTCTGTTAAAACTCAAGTGATGTGTTCTGTCTTTGTAATCAGTTATTAATGTATCACAAAGTTTGTGTCACAAGTTGATATTGTGAAAATGAGAATTACAGAATGCTCATTAAATGGCATATCTAACCTTCATCAATACTACTGCTGAGACACATGTTACCATGCAAACCCCACAAAAAAAAAAATTTTCTTAGTTGTCCTTATTTTGTGTTGGTCACCCAACACATTGCTATACAATGTCTGTAGTGATATATAATATACTTCCCCTTTATCTTCTCCACCGCTGAAGGTAATTAATTCTGACATTATCACCTAACTGAACATACACATTGATTCAATCCGTTTTGAGGTGTTTCCCCTGCTTTAGAGTTTATATTCTGTATAGTCCTAAAGCTTTCAAGAATCAAAGGATATATGTTTTTCAAAATAATTCAACTGTTCAGGCCTAAAGGTAGTTGATGAAGAGTTTGAAGTTTTGATGTATGTTTTGGGGAACAATTGTATGTGTTTTAATCTTTGATGTATTGATGCAATCATCATGAATTCATGTCATCATTTCTATTTTTTTTATGAGGTAAGTTTACACTTCCTTGGTAAGTAAACACATGTAAAATGTTTAAGAACAGATCTGAAGTCCTCCAGTTGAATTTTAATGCAGAGTTATGGAATCTTACCGTTTGAGCATGTTGAGGGGCATATTAGGAAGAGGTCACCTGACCTGTTATGGAAATATTTGTTAATATTCAGAATTCGAAATAAAATGGGTTATTCCTTCTTAGCTAAGAGAAATAAAGAGATATTTTTCTTGTTAAACTGCTGGTAAGGAAATATACTGTTGTATGTTGCAGCGCCCGGGCACTGTGGATTCAGTCATATCGGAACGATGTTTCTCTCGACCACCCACCAGCAACACACTTGTCCTTCCAAAGTAAGTTGTGTAACCATGGTGATGAGTTTGCGGTGGACTTGTGACACTAATCAACATATATTCCTAACAAGGTCAGCCTTGGACGTAGCAAACTCAAAATTCAAAAAGTTACTTTACTAATTCCACATTCTGCATCTTCTACAGAAAATAATTATGATGTATCATGGATATGCTCCTAACTGACTGGCGTTACACAACAATAATTCAGCAGTGATGAAGCATTCTGAAAACATAAAGCATACTTTTAAAATATGAATCATTTCGTTTTGAAAAATATAGAAAATAATTGTTTCATGCAGGGAAATGAGAAACATTTCTAAGGAAATATCTGTGCAAGGTAACAACCTTCGTCTAAAAGTATGTTTTCTCATGATTTAAAAAATGATAACAAATTAATAATCTGTTATGAAATGTCCAAAGGTTACTTTCAGCAGTGATTGCCTAGGGTAGACTGGTCTTAGTATTTAACTAATTAACTGCATGTCTTTTCTGGCTTAGGATAAACATGGAGTTATTAACTTTCTCATCAGTTTTGGGGTACAAGATATCTGACATGTCTGAGAGTGTGGAATGTCTAATACTGACAGGAATATATAACTGGATATAATACTGGATTCTCTAAAATAACCATGGTGACAAACATATACAGGCTGACACTGGCAGTATATACCGGCCTATTGTATATATGCTTATACTGCACATGTATACAAGCACCGTGTGGTGAATGTGTGATCCTCTGGTTTCAGTGGAGCTGGTAATAACAGGTACTATTGAATGTGGCATGCACTCAGCCTTCACTACTAGCCTTGCTTCAGTGTGCTGTCTCTCTGTCTGTCTGTCTGCCCCACTGTGGGCGTGGTGGTCACACTTCTAACCACAAGAATACATAGCTGTACACAAAATTGATTGGGTATGGTTTGATGCCACTTTTAGCAATATTCCAGCAACATCATGGTGGTGGACAACAGAAATGGGCTTCACACATTGTGCCCATGTGGGAAATCGAACCCGAGTCTTCAGCGTGATGTTCCAATGCTTTAACCATTAGGCTACCCCACCGACCCTGTACACGAAAACAAAATCATCTTTTATCTCCCATCGATCACATAAATCTGGAATGCATGCTTGAAATGCATTTTTTTAAATACTTCTACAGCTACATGTTCCTGTGCATCTTACATTACAGCACATATATACACCATTCTTAACCCTTGTTGTTGTTTCTATATATGGGTCATATGGTGTTTGTAATAATGTATATGAATATATACATTTTAACATGGTAGCATGTTATATTTTGTTTATTTCAGTTAAAATCTGAATCATCTGTCTTGCGTTTCTTGTGATACCCTTACATTATTATTTTGAGACTGACTGGTATTTTTGGTTAAAGATTTTTATTCTCTTCCTATCTTTCTATTCTGTGTGATCTATTCAGTCTATATTTTCATGTGTCTTTAGATGTTTGTTTCATTTTGCCTTATGAATTCCACTACCCATTGGCATTATGTATCTGATATTTTGGGGAAAAGTGCTAAATTATGTACTATCAGTTCTTAAGGACATAATAGTAGAATGTGGAAACCATGAGAAACCATGTGATATGGTGAATAACACAATAAAGCATTTTCTAAAACATTTTCTATAGAATCACAGCATCGAACAGCAATGCCTTGATAGCAGGATGTCTTGAACCAGTAGCAGAGACTGAAGAGGTTGGCGCAGATAATCAAGGAGATGGCCCTGGACTGATTGGGGACCCCCTAGACCAGGCCCCAGACCCCTTTTCTGCTGAGGAGGGAGGGGATATTCCTGCTGATGTTTTGGCAGCAGCTGTAGCAGAAGACCAGGCCATGGAGATCCAAGCTGCAGAGAACCAGGCCCAGCTTCACCCTGTAGCCATGGAAGAACACACTGTTGGAGACATCCACACTGCTGCCGCCATCGACAACATCCTTAATGAGGGTGATGAACAGCCTGCAGGCAACACTATGACTAATGCTGAACTAGGACCAGACACTTCTGATGGTAAGTGTTGAGTCATTGTCAGATATTTCGTAGGCATCAGATACTTTTGTCTCTCAGACTTAGTTGGGGGATATGTTGGACATGTTGTCTTTGGTCCTGTAGTCTAGTGAACAGAGTTTTCTCCCTTGCTGATGGCAGAATGCCGTGTAGGGTTGAGTCCCCTTCCCCCTAATCATGATTCTTGATTTGTCTGCACCATGCTGATGGATTTCTCCAAATGCTACAGGACTAAAGATTGTGTGACATCTGGTTTGTCTCCCACATCTTAAACTGACATGCTCTTAATGTAACTGATAAAAAAATCCTGCAGAGGAACAGTCATGCAGTCACTCAAAACGTAAGATTTTGTTTATGGCCATAATGAACTTTTTAGGTATTGTATGTGGTAACTCACTTGTATACATAAGTCAAATAATCTGAAGCCTTAATTTTGTGTAAAACTGTATTATGGGTCTTTAGAGAAAAAGTTAGCTTTGCTTGTCTAAATGAACGGTGGAGCAGATTGTCACATGTCCAAGTTCTTGGATGCAGCTCATGTGGTCCACAACTTTTTTGATAAAATTGATCAGTTATATTTGAAAAGAAAATCTAGAAATATATTTTGAAGTACTAAATGATTTTGCAAAACTCTGGTACTAAGCATGAGTGCCTATCTGGGTGTGTGTGTTTAATGTGCAGGTTATGGATTTTTAGCCTCAAAATACTGGTCAGAAGGTTTTAGAAGAGATTCAGATCTCTCCTATGTTCATATGGTGTCCTGAAAAAGTTAAGTAGGCAGAAGACAAAAAGAGAAAAATGAGAGATTTGAAGAATAAGTGAACAAACACTGCTTTTCATTGATTTTAGTTTGTTCACATTTCATATTTAATTTGGACTCAAACAAAGTGTTAAGAGGTAGTCTGTCAAAACAGGTTTTCCACAAATGATGTTTGACTACCAAGGCAACAAAATACCACTGTGAGATTACAATGGTTATCTATCTTGTTATTCTGTGTTGTCAGTGGCAGGAAGCTTGTTGTCAGTGTTTAGATCACAAGACACATCATTCATTGCCCATCTTGCTGATCAATACAAAATGCTGGAAATATCCCACAAGCTGCTTGTATCAATACATAACTTTTTGCAAAATACACAATGCCTGTCAACCATGGGAAGCATCACAAATTACTCATGTCTGTGGGCAAACAAAGAATATGATTTAGACGACCAAGTTACAGTTGTCAGACTTCCATATTTGTGAAAACCTTGGTGGCTTAACGGGTTAGTCACTGACTTTGTGCAGAGGATTTTTTGCCTTACTCTGTAAGTGTGGGTCTAAACCTGGGATGGAGCTGAACATCAAGAATGTACTAGACTTTGTACTTTAGTTAAAAAGTGTATTCTCAAATATACCCTTTGTTAAATGTACATTATCTCTGATATTTGTTCACATAATTTCATTGATCTGATTACATAATTATCAGTATTATGTAAATCAGTCCATACGTTCACACCTTTAAGATACGGCAATGACAGGTATTTTCACCTGATCTAAACTAGTCCTAAACATTACATAATGGACAATAGTAATGAGGAGACTGTATTATGTCATGCTGTTGTTGCCATCTCATGAATAACTGATTGCTGTATTCAGAGTGAGAAGATATTGATAAGAAAGTATGACATAATAAATACAGTAGAAGCGTGTTACCTATATGTTGCCCTCCATCACCACATGACTGCCACTTTACGTCGATCGATTAACGACTCTGGCACTACCTATCTCAGACAGGATAGTAGGAAACGGTGAAGCAGAGCAGTGGCATCAACAATCACTAACCACTTGAGGTATTGGTGTTTTTTTTGTGATCAATGATTCATGCATGTCTTCCTCGGCATTCAATGAGAACATACTGCTAATTAAATATTAATGTATTTTGTACGAGAACATAACGAGATTACTGCTGTTGTCATAGTATCTGCTATGTTTGTTGGCATCATGTGTGACAGATGATAGCTAGCTGAGGAAACGAAGCGACCAGTTACTTTCTGTTTTGTTAATGTTAAATAGATATGGCTTTCAACATAACAAGTAAGTACTGTTAATTACTGGTTTTCTTTGGTTAGATATCTTTTGTGTGTAAGATGGGAGGGTCTAATGTCATGTTAGAATTTTGAAATTCCTCCCATTATTTTTTGGATATGAAGCAAGAGTTTTCACTTGGGTTAAATAGTCTTAGTGTTATGATTTAAATTGAGAGAGCCACACATAGGCAAATAAAGAGTATCATACAATATTTTGTAGATGACAATCATGATTGCCTATGAACCGATTTTAAAGCAGAATGATTGAACACTGAATTATTTTTGAAAAATGTTTTACCCCTACTCCAGAATGGTTGGTTAGTGACTACAGTTCCCAAATATGATGACCTGTGATTGTTTATGTTTGATTCTACAGCTTCTGAATCCTACAACCCCCCTGTGTGTTTCACAGTAGAGGTTTGACAAAGAAGTGTTGATATTCATGTTTAGTTGTGAACGGTTATCATGATGCCACCTATTGCCCAGTTGTTATTTTGGTGTTACAAACTGTAGTGCCATTAAAACCTGCTAATACAATGTATTCTCTCTTGATGTATCGGTTGCTGATTACCAACAGTCTTTGCTGACTTTATTCAGTCACTAGTACCAGTACATAGTAAAAATGTTTTGAGTTAATGATAACAAACTACAAGTCTTGTCATGAATTTGATTCACAAATTGTTCTTAATCCTTTCCTAGAGAAAAGGGAAATGAACACAAGTTTAAGTTTAGTTTAACATCCTTAGAACCCAGATTAGCAATACAGCATTGGTGGACACCCTGAGAGCCAAGGTTAAGAGTTAAGTGTTGATTGACACCCTGAGAACCCAATGTGATAGTTAACTGTTGATGGACACCCTGAGAATCTGGCTTAACATTTAAGTGTTGTTGGACACCCAGAGAATCTGTCTTAACATTTAAGTGTTATGGACACCCAGAGGACCAAGATTAACAGTATAAGTGTTGATGGACACCCTGAGAACCCAATGTGATAGTTAAATGTTGATGCACACCCAGAGGACCAAGATTAAATGTTTAATGTCAGCAGACACACTGAGAACCAAGATTAGCAGTTTAAGTGTTGGTGGACACCCTTAGAACCCAATGTGATTCTTAAATGTTGATGTACACCCTGAGAACCAAGATTAACAGTTTAAATGTTGATGTTCACCCTAAGAATCCAGATTGAAAGTGAAGTGTTGGTGGACACCCTGAGAATGGCAGTGTTGATGGACAACTAATGACCCAGTGTAACAATTAAGTATTGGTGGACACCATGAGAACCTACTTTAATGGTTAATTTTAGTGAGACACCCTGAAAACCCAGATTAACAGTTCCATATTGGGAACCCAGTTAGGTCAGGGTTGAGATAACAAGATCTGACATTTGATAAAAAATCCATATTCCAGCATAACTGACATGTAGGTAAGGCTTGACAAGATCAATGTGTTGGATGCGCTGTTTCTAAGCAATGTTGAGTTTATATTGATTTTGATGTAGCTACAAAACAAAATGGACACATTAAAGATAGTGGTTCCATACAGTTTATTAATTGTGTAGTTCAATATGATTTTACTAGTTTGTTGTTCTTAAAGCTGTATCTTTGCAGTAGAGCATCATGAAGAGACATAAGATGTTTTTAAAGCTGGGTGAGCAAATTGGTTAGTGGAAAAAGGTGGAACAGGAATTAATGGCCTAAACTGGCAACATATTTGTGTGGTAAATGAAACCTTTGGAAAATGAAGAAATTCTATTTAGTTGATGTGCCAGGTTTTGTTTGAGTAAATCTCAGGTTGTGTTTTGTATAAAAAATCAACCTGTGTTATGAATTATATTAGCCCAATTAGCTACTTACGAAAGTTAAATAACTGCAAATGTTCTTGTGCTTCTGGAATGTCATTAAAGGAACAATTGCAGAAAATATGTTAAATATCAATACTTAGGACTCAAAATGAATTGTTTATGAAAGTCTTCGATAGGAAGTTAACGTTTGGAAGAGCATGAATGTATGACACATTTTATGGATGCAACTTCTTGTTGGAAAAAGTCTTCTATTTAAGTTGTTTATTGTTAAAACATGGTGATTGATTTTCTCTCATTTGATGGATATTGGTTAAAAACGGCAACTATAGGTTGTTGTTGCTTTGATCTTGTCACACAGCTTTCCCTAGCAACATGGTTGATGTTAGTTGTGAGTGAAGACAGTTACCTGCCATGTGGGAGTGTTGACATAATGGCCTGCCATGACATGCTTCATCAACTCTCTTCACATCTCTCTTGGATGCCAGAACCTGATGGCAACAAATCAATGGTGTCTTCAATAACCCAGTGTGTGTACTGGGACACACGTTGTCACATACACATTGTTGAAATATTCTGAATAAGTGATGGTTCATATTCTTCTGTGGGAGTCAGAACATACAATAGTAATTAGTATGTACACTGTATTGCAATCATTACAGTCCTTAGGTCGTTTTGCAAGTTTAGATATATTCTATTTTACATTGGTAGTTATAATATATGTGAAAGAAATGTCAATTTATAATAAGTTTTCCTGCACAGGTTGTGAAAAATATTGGATTTTATTGTCAAGGGCATACTAAGCACAGTGATTAGCTATAAACAGATTCTCAGGGAAGAAGTATTAAAGGTTTCATTACACAGAGATAAAAGAACACCAGATTGTGGTATTATGGTGTACACATGTATTGATGGATGATGATTGGTGTGTTCAGGCTGAAAGATAGCACACCTTTTGTTGCAGTAATATAATAGACTAAATCCTTTCTTATTAGAACACACTAAAATGACAAAGGATGTATCTTCACATATCTGAGCTGGCACCTTAACTATTATGGAGTTTGGAAATGTACATCAGTCTGATGTTATTTATGACTTGTGATTTCATGACAATAGACTTACAATTTTCCATATGAATGCTTGATGAAATCCATTTCCAATTCAGAACTTGTATGCAACAACTTGGAAATGGAAAATCATTTTTTGAATTCAGTATGTCATTAGGCTGTACCTTCGCTATGGACCAGGAACCCATTGTGTTCAAACAGTGAGAGTCCATTAGGAGACAGTACTTAGAATATGGATTTCTATCCTGAGCTTACTACTTTGTTAGGATGAAATACAATTGTTTAGGTAGAAAATTGAATATGCAAATGTATGATGAACAATGAAATCAGAACATAACCCACTCTACTTTGTCTGCTGTGGATCAGTGTGGTTTGAATGAATGATGTCATCCATTAATCATAGTGTGTGCTTGATGGGAACTTTATGCAGTATGTAATCTGTTCAGCCAAACTTCACATGTTAGATATCATAATGATTTCAACATTTCATGATATTGCTAGTTTGGTATGCTAAAATATCATCTTTAACACTCTTTTTTATTACAGCACCCCAAAAACCTTTAGGTCCGGTACGATCAGCATCACGTATGACAATGCCGCTTCCCAAGGCAAGTGGAATGTGTCTACTAGATGATCTACAAATAGGGTCGGCTAGACCTTCCCAACCGCCAACACCACCAAACCTCACCAAGTCCTCGCCTGCTCCACTACAGGATGTGTAAGTAGAATTGGTACAATCCATGACATGATATCTTAGTAATAAGATATCTTTCACTGATCTTTTCAGTTACCTAGTAGTGCTGAAGCAAAATGGTTTTCAGAAAGAAAAAGATGTTTCTCATTTTAAACATAGCAGGTGAGTATCAGGGGTATATAGTTGCACCAACTGCCGAGGATATTTTGTTTAACAAGTTACTTGAAAACGTTTTGGTTGGATTGTTTTCCAGTTTGCGGTGAGGTGAGGTGCGGTGCTAATTTTGATTATGATATCCTTATAGTTTAAAAAAATTCCCCATGATTGAGTTTTTGATTGGTTTATCACTAGGATTCCTGTACCCTGATCTAAATTCCATTACACTGGACACTAGTTGAAATACTGTTCAAAGTGCACTTAAAGTGAATTCACTCACTCACTCTTTCCCCAACACTTCAGGTTTGTGCCTCAGCCTCCAGTGGTTGACAAGCCAATGTCTGCAGGGCAGTTAGCTCCCCTGGAGAGAGGGGTCACTTTTGACCAGACTGCCATGGACCGTGCACGCCAACACAGTGCAAGTTGTGGCCATCCCCATGCTGGACAGGAGCTGTGTTATTTGTGTCATCAGCGGGCTCGACGCAACATCCCTGTATCATTTGTGGAGGAGCGTCGACGTCGGGAGGTGGAGGAGGACAGATTGTTGCAGCAGTACCAGGCCATGAAGGACGCAGAACAAACCATTGCAGAACATGTCAGTATAACTAGAGTTCAGTTTCATCCCCTGGAAATCCAGGGTAAGAACAGAGCCCCCTTTCACAAAGCTTTTGTAGCACTACGCATATCTAAAGTCATTGTTGCGACATTATTAAGGATGTATGATTGCTACAAGAAAGATTTTGAGATCTTATGCTTACAAGAGCTTTGTGAAACAGGGCCCTGGTTCCCACTTACCTGTGTTGGTCACAAATGGTAACTGTGAGGTGGTCAGACTCTGAGACTTGGTTGATTGCGTATCATCACACCACTACAGTTAAGGATCATTCCTCATAGGTATCTGTCACTAGATTGTCTGGTCTACTTATTGCTGTTATGTATCTGAAGTGTTGAATGTGGCATTAAACCCCCAAAAACAAACAAGATAAAAAAAATTGTCAAGGCATCTTTGTCATAACCTAGTGTTAAAAATCAAAGGTCTAGGGATGTTTTGGGCCAGTTTTGACTAATGAATCTAGCCTCTTTGTACAGTTTCTGTTTCAGACTTTATGATGGCTGTTGAGTGCCCTGAAACTGTTTCTTTTCATGTTTAGCATCTTATTTCAGGAGAACAACTTGTCCAAGAGACAGGACCTTCAGAAAATGGCTGCCTTCAATCTTGGAGTAGCAGATGCTACTATTCAAAAGAAAAAGGCCAGAGACACAGATTTCCATGTAAGTGTCCCTCATCATCTTCTGTGTGGAACTAAAGAAATGATTACAATGAAACTTGGAAATAAACTCATCCAGTAAGTGTGGCTGTTGTGAGTAAGTTCAGACACAGTGTTATATGCACCACTGGGTAAAGTGAATGTTCTGATGACAGCATTCCACATTAGAATTGATTGTGAGAAGGAATTGAATATATCATATATTCAGGCTTAATGATATGGTTTTACTGTGTGTAATTGTACCCTGAGTGGATCAATTGTTGCTTGTCATCATTAAAATTGTATAGACTGACTTGTGAAGATCTAGGTAAAAACTGATCTTCAGTATCACGTGCTTGTTGAAAGAGGCAACTAACAGCATCAGGTGGTCAGGCATGCTGACTTGCTTGATATATGCCATTGTATCATTGGTGTGTTGCTAGATGCTCATGCTGTTGATCACTGGATTGTCTGGTTCAGACTTGATTATTTACACCCTGTTGCCATATAGCTGGAATATTGCTGAGTGCGATGTGAAACAACAAACAGGCCAACCAAAAAGAGACACTAAGCAGGAGTAATGCAGCAATAAAGCAAAAATCAGAAAAAAATGTGTTACTTGTGGTATTTTCCTGTCAGTTAAACGATTAATTCCATCCACAGAGATCCTACATATTCCAACGAAGACCTCTCACGCCACCTCGGTTCCCCAAGCAGCAGGAGTACTTCAAAGATTTGGCCTCACAGGTAACAGAACTTAGTGTTCACAGGCCTCATGGCCAGTATACATTCAAAAGAAATCGACTACTGTTGTTTTGAACTGGTTCAGCTGCATTCTACCAAGGTTTCTGTGATGGTAGAGGATGTTTTCCGAGTTTAAACACAATGGTTAACACAGAAATTGCATTTTTTCAAAATAACTTTTGAAAAGAGGGCATGATGATTCATGATCAGTGAGGAACTGACAGGTTATATTGAAACAGTTTTTGATTTGCTATCACAAAAGGCAAAATGGTCAAATTGTTATGCAGTCTGTTTAAGCTTATGATGCTGGGATGAAGTAGCTGAAATATTTGCATGATTGTACATTGAGGTAGAATGAGCACATATTCACATATTTCCTAGTGGTATTGAAAGTTGCCGGTGGCTTATGCCGACAGGGTCTGAAAATTCCTGCTGAACCAGTTTTTATATGGAGAGAAAGTAATCAGTATTTATAACAAAATACTGTCCATAAATGTGTTGCAGGGTGTGCTGTGTGTTGTTTGTTGTTTGAGAATATGTCCATTAGACCTACATTAAATACAATTATTGATTCGATGCCATGCTGAGGCAATCAGAAGGTTACAGTCATATAGTTGATAATCACAGCTATCGAACGATACTGGCCAGCTGCTTTGCATGTTATTCATACGAAGCTTATAAAACGGAGGTATTTTCCACTATTGTGTCATGTTAGCGAGTGGAAAGCATCTTATAACAGAAAATGGGTGTCTATATGTACTATTTAAGATATCTTTTTATGATAATTTTCTGATTACGTAAATATGACAAAATAAAAGAAAAGGCATGGGGCTGTTATGTCACAATTGGAAAAAAACATTGCCATATTTCTCCATACCCTTAACCACTGGATTAGATGTTTGACTTTTATTTTGCATTTTATTTGTTCCCGAAAAGAACCCTGTCAGTGTATGCTGTTCCTTTTTACCACTGGAAGCCATTTTTTTCACTACAATGATTTCCACTGGCTATGGCTATAAATAGATAACAGGGCGTGGCAGTGTGCGACTGTCTGTATCAGCCAATCATATAGCATGGCTTGATCTGCATATGCGCAGTGTGCTAAAGTCGATATCTAAATGTGCCAAGATGTTGTTTTTAACTGCAATTATATTAAATTTACCGATAAAAGGCAACTCAATGCAATGAAAAATTTACTAGCAGCAGCTACCGACGGCAGTTGAAAATACCGGATCATGCCAATTTATATCAGTCAAAAACTGGTATATACTGGAGAACAGGAACACTGCACATCCATATTCTAATGAAACAGACCAGAGGAGTATACATGCATGTACAAGGATAAGCATCAAATATGCATTGTTCTACCTCCTTGGATAGAACCTTTGGGGAAGTCAGTGTTTAGATAAAGAAACACTAATACCATAAGTGTTCTGTGGTTGAAAGTGCTATTCTGTTGTTGGGTTGCCCCTGCATAAATAATGCCCCCAGTACAGATGTACTGTGGTGCCTGTGTTGTACTGTGGAAACACATGGCCAAGTGCTCTTTTGGATCAGCCAATCATTGTAAGGAAAGTTCTGATTATAACCTTACCAAGATTCTAGATTCAATAGCATACTATCCCAAGAATCAAAGTGACAAGGGAGACAACATGTTCCAGGTTGATATGAAGGAACAGGCCAAACAGAAGCGTAATGGAGATGAGGCTTTCTTTGAGAGACTGGAACAAGTGCAGCTGGCAGAAGAGTAAGTACCAAAATATGTCCCAAAATTTCAGCAGTACTTTCACTGTTTGATCATTGCTGTCATGCTTTCATAAACATTTCAGTCATTTTGTGGGTAGCTGGGGTAGCATGGTGGTTAAAGCGATGGCTCATCATGCAGAAGACCCTGATGAAGACCATTTCTGGTGTCAGCCGCCATGATATTGGTGTAAAACGATGCTCATTCACTCACTCACTTCAATCACCTGAGAGAATTTCTTGATGCCGGTCACATCATTGTAATGTGTACTGTAAAGTGTGCACAGCATTCATGTGTACATGATGTGTTGTATTGTGAAGACTACAGTGGATACAGTGTTTATGTGCTATTTTGTAATGTGCAGGGTGAAGTGTATACAGTTTTCATGTATGTGTTCAATGATGTTGCAGTTTGGCAGCACAGAGGGAGCAGTACTTGAAAGACAAATATGATCAGACTGATGTCTACAAGAAGGCTCTCGAGGCACAGGTACCGTGACATGCTGCATAATGTCACCATTGTTCTATATATCAGTCTCCTGTCTCTGCCTTGGTCTCTGACAAAAACCTGGCACCTAGTGTCCAGAATGTCTGCCTCACACCTGTGGAGGATCCATGACAAAATAATATGAAATCTGTATGCACCAAATTTGTGTCAGACTCGTAAGGGAATTACTGGTATTAACTGTGAAGTCCAGTCTCAACCCTTTAGGAACTTAGGTGGAATTCTGAGGCTCTATTATAGTGACACCAGTTGCTGTTACAAATTATGTAGCTTCTATTATCCTCCTTTTTACTTGCATTTGCTTCAATAAAATGGTGACACCCTATCAAAATCTTATCAGTAATCAAGAATAATATTGCAATAATACAGGTTTAATTCATCAAGTGCATCAGATCAATTGAGTAGTTTACCAACTCTACCAAAATCTGTATGCTACATGTGTCAATTTCACTGAAATGTTTAACTGCACTAATACTCAACAGGCGAGCCAAGACATCATTTATAAGTTCCAGCCTAGTTTAGCAAATGTAGAAACAGAACTTTTATTGTCACTTCCTTTCCTTGTCTGGGTAAGATGGCCTGATTGTTGTTGTGCATTGCTTATATCTATTTGCCTGTTTGTGTGCTGCTAGATACACCTTCGGGACAGATTCCGCAAACCTGATGGTCTTCTCCGCTCACCTGAGTATCCTACATCACGCTGTCCACTCTTCACTCCTGACCTCACTTACTCTCACCTCACTGTTCCCCGGCCTTATGTGCTGCGCCCATTTGCAGAGAAAAATACAGCCATTGAAAGTGCCTCTCCACTCACACTGCCTAGGGTACTTTCATGGGAACAGGATGTTAATCCTACTTGCGTATACTTAACTTCAACCATTATTTGTTATCTTCCCTGTGTGTATTTAATTGCTATCACATACAGTCAAACCCCGTTGTGTCGGGTCCAAGGGGAAAGTTCGACTTATCCGACTGTTCGACACATCCGTCAGCACTGAAAAGACCAAGAACCATCACGACCCCGGTGCTTAATACATCGTTAGTAGGATACACATACGAACAATATATCTTTGCAATAGACGTTTACGGCAGTATTGATCTTTAAATTACAACATAAACAAATGTAAATCAATTCAATCACTTTATTCGTCATGGCAAATAAATATGCATACAAAAAGATAAGAACAAGAATAATTTAACAAACTCACAAGCGATCCCATTTAGTTGACAGCACTAATTCATTTTCAGTCGGTATAAAAGTTGTACAAATGAAATAATAATGTACATACGTGTACATGTGGGGAATTTATTGCTTAAAAAATCCGAAATTACAGTCTGTTTGGCGTTCGGGCATGGCATCACATCCCCCCGGGTCCTTCGCTGAATTGCTCTGCCATGTTACTAACCGTATTGGTTAAAAAAACTTGATCCTACACCTTAAATACGAAACCAAAAACAAAACATCAATTTAGATTATCCAACTCCGTTTTCCTCCCTTCTCATTTTGTATTTCCAAGGAAATCACATGACCGCTAACATAGACTGTCACATGACAACAACATGCGCCATTGTTTGTTTAGAGATATCCTGTCGGTCCGTGATCAACGTGTCACTGGTAACAACTTAATTATGGTTAACTGTTTGAGTAAAGTTCAGTTGGTAAGTGTGCTGACAATGTGTGTATAAATGCGTAGTTAAACATGTCACTTTATTGTTGAGTCCGTTAATCGTTACTTTTGATCTTTAGGTAGCACGTTTATGAGGATGACTTTCGATTGCGCGACTGAAGTTTTCAGTTGCAACAACCAGCTTTGACAGTTCGAGACAAAAGGGTAAATTTGCACTTGTTAGAGCCTTTGGGGACCCTAAAATGAGTTCGACACAACTGGGAATTCGACACATCTAGTTCGACACATCAGGGTAAAAATAATGATAAATATAAGGAAATCGGCAGGGACCTAGATGTCAGTTCGACACATCCGAGAATTCGTCTCAACCGAGTTCGAGACAATGGGGTTCGACTGTACCTGGTATTCTTTATAAATGATTTTCCCTCATTATTCCATGTTCAAGTTCATTATTCAACAGAACTTTTTATGTCTTGCTTCTGAGACAAAATTGAATTTTCCTTAATTTTTAAACTGAGGTATGACATTTTAAATCAGGTGTTTGGACATTTACTTCAAACATAAGAAAGAGTTTTGTTTTGTTCATATTTGGCTGTTTTTGATAACATTAAGGTGTTTGAAGTTAAGTATGCTAGGCCTAAAGCACTTTCTCTTTAAACTATTTCTAATCTTTCAGTGTTTTTTGTTCATTTAACTTCTAAAGTGTGTCATTTTCTTCTACTGTTTCTTGCCTTTTCTTCATGATATAATCTTTCTAGTCAGCCTATCTCTACTCTTATCTTTATCTCAGCCAGTGACTGCAATTTGCTTGTCAAAAATATTGTACTGAAATACCTTTGTATGCTTTACACACTTATCTTGCTTCATATTGCAGCTTCGTTTCAAGCCTGTCCCAATTCCCAGCTGTGAGCCAGACTCAGAGGTGTTTGGCAAGAATGACATGAACAATGAGAAGATGGCAGAGAGACGCCGACGGGCACACAACCTATTCCGAGAACAGCAGGATTTTGTGGCTCAGAAGAAGCGAGACATCATCTTGAAACGTTTGTCGGAGCAGAAGGAAGAGGAGGAGACTCTTAGTCGGACCAGGAAGGAGTGAGTGATTTATATGATTACGTGTAACAAATTTAGCTTGTCCTGACAAAATGTTCATTTCCCGTTTTCCTATTCTCAATATATCATTTTGGAGACTGGTCATGTGATGGTAAGCGGGGTGGGGTGTGGATGAAATTATTACTGTCATAATGCTTGAATAAAATAATCATGTTGATTAAGAAAGTCCCTCCTGACAGTATGGTATCAATTATTAGCAATAACATTATCATGAGAAATTCAACATAAGTCTTTTTCATAGTCCGCAAGATTCCCAAGGTGTTGACAGGTATAACGTTCTTTTCCTCCTTTTAACAGACTGCTCGACGACAGGGCCAACCGTCACCACATGCGCTTTATGTCTCGCCGCCGACTGGAAGAAGATTGGTCTAAATCTGCTGACATGAAACGGGGAAGGGAATTGGAGGATAGGCTTCGATCACTTAGTCCAGGGATACTGGTGCATGAGCAGTGTGACAAGTACCACCGCTGTCGTCAGTGTCTGCGCCAACTTCGCAACTGTGGCGAGTCAAACATCTGGAGCGAGTCACGATACATTCCTGGATCAAGACTCATGGTTTAAACATGGCCAATGGAATGGTTATCCCTAGTCTTTGTCTAGGTCTTGATAACTTTCGTAGCATCTATCGATTACACCACTTCTGAAGGTCATAAGAATATTTTGTTTTATATCTATTGGCATTGTTTTAGTAGGTCTGAAAGAAATGTTTTTTTGTTTTTTTTGTATATTGGTATTACAACAATGTGATTTGTAAATGACATTGAATGGTATATAGTTTAATGCAGTGATCCTGTACGAAGATCTAATCATATGGTACCTTGTCCAGTGGTGTTAATTGTTAGATGTTTTCGTTGTTCAAGGCCTGTGAACAGGTTGTGATATATATACTAGTTTATGATGCCTTGATGTTGTTGTTTGTAAAAGGGCAGAAACACTTTTATCTGCCTATGAAACAAACCATCTGTGATAACAGTATTATTTATAATCATATTGCATTCATGAGCCTGTCCTGTGTTCTATGTAGCTATTTTAGATAACATTTTAACATTTTGTACATGTTGTAATACTTCTACATTTATTTGCTGTGATACATTTTATGTACATACATGATCAGTTACACTTCTAAGTAAACTGGATATCCGTTGGTTCGTATTTTTAATTTTTGTATAAGTTTTTATGTGAAGGATGGATTCTTGTCCAGTCCAAGCTTAATTGTTCTTAATAACCCCCATAAAAGAGGTTGAGACAAACATCGGTAATCCAATCACGATACTGCTGATCTCTGTATGCAGCGTTCATGCATATTTAGTTGTTGACCATAAGCACTTGTTTCGGTATGTGAATTTCTCACTGTGTTACCTGTGAAGGCTTGAGATAACATCATGGTTAATCAGATTGTTAATGTCTGGCATGATTGTTGGAGGGTTTCTTCATTGAACATTGCTGCCAACAATAAATCATGTATTGTACTTAAATATGTGTGCGTTTTGTATTCACAAAGGGTTCAAACTCTTATCTGTGCAGTAGGGTAACCTGATGGTTAAAGCGTCAGCTCCTCATGCTGAAGACCCATGGTCAGTTCTCCATGTAGGGAGAATGTGAGAAGCCATTTCTGGGGTCAATCTGTGATATAAACAGAATATTGTTAAAAGCAAAAGTAAAACAAAGTTCATCCAAACACCAAACCACTGTTTAAACAAGCAAACAATGTTCTTTTAAGTTGGCTATTTTTTATGGTTGATATTACATTGTAAGATTGGCATTGATGGAGTGTATATGTTCCAGCCTCTTCAGCTGAAAGAGGAGTTTCCTATTTGAAAATTCATCGTAATTTCACCCTCAGACTGATTCAGAGAATTGCCCATTCATATACATGAGGCATTTCTTATACAGTGTGTTAACAGGGGCAGGGGGTGGTGCATTTTACTCTATCAGTGGTGCTTTGATGAAAAATGAGGCACATGGCAGCATTCCAGCTGTCTGACATGTCTGTCAAATACAAAACTCTGAAGCAGTCAATCCTTTGAAGGACAATGTTCTCAGAGTTCAAACTTGTCAGGGTATGATGCGATATGATCATTGAAGGGACTGAACCTGGCCCTCCAATACATTTGGTTGCTTTTATACTCAGCATAGGTTTCTGGGAATCTGTTTTAACCTGGAGTCCCCACAAGGTCAGAAGGTAACTTAGTATGCATCTCGGATCAGAAACATAAACTCTGTAAGTATGGGTTTGAATCGTGGATTGGATTCTGCCAAATCCGAGCATTAGACTCTGTACTTTGTAGAGAAGTGTAATCCCAAATCAAACATATGTCAAATGTAGTTTCGATTGCAGATCAGGACAACAAAGAAAACTGTCACTGTCTAAATGCCAATACATTGCTGCCTACCAAGTACAATACATGAAGATATTTATCTTATAATCTTTAGCCATCGTGCAAAAACAGTGTCACTGTTAATTATCAAGAGTTCTGTTCATCTAGAGTTTGATGCTAGAGGACAGTATGATGCTGGTCAGGTAACTTGAATGCCAGGACTAAGTCTATGTCAACTTTGATATGTACTACCAGTGTACATCATATCTAAGCCTGTTAGTTTATGGGAAACATGGGGCAAAAACATTTGTTACAAATGACGAATCATTTGATTTTATTCCATAAACAAATCGCAATTCCATTCAAGAAAGGATGAGTGACTGTGCTTCATAACAAAGAGGTAAAGTGAGAGGTGTAGAAAAGAGGTATGCTGCCGATTCACTCACACAATTACAGTTTTCCCAGAAATTTTAGAGAAATCTTAGTTTCCTACTACTGATAATAGAATTTGAAAACAGATGTTACATTACGTAGTAAGGGACTCACAATGGGAGGCAACTCTTGTAAACTTAAGAATGAACCTTGCCACATCAAGAGTTATCTACCCTGGTTTAACAGTTGCCTTCCTTTGACGACATGGCAGATTTGACAGCAGATGAGAAAAGAAAGCTTACTATCCCCCAAGCATTGCCGTCTGTCCATCCGTAATCATTTTGTTTCCGCAGCATAACTCAAAAACTGTTCAATATTTGTAGAACAAAATTGATAGATACTGTAATCTGAACCTATGGTTTTGCCTTTTGCTATTTACAGGTTTTGTGCATTTTTTTTGGTTTGTTTTTCCATGAAATGTCTGGTCAAATGATGGGGTAGGTTTCTTTCCGGAGCAGAACTCAAAAACCGTTAAATATTTTCCTGCAAAACTTGGTAGGTATATCAGTCAGAACCTAAAGTGGTGCCTTTTGCTATTTACAGGTTTTTGTGATTTACAATTTTCTTGGTTTGGAAACGTTTGGAGTTAGTCTCAAAAGCGAGAGGTGTGTTTTGTTTCTGGAGCACAACTCAAAAACTTCTTAATATCTTTCAGCAAAACTTGGTAGATATGTGTGGCAGACCCCAAAGTGGTGCCTTTTACATTTTTTTTTAACTTATTATTTTCTCGGTTTCCATGGAAACATTTCAGACTTAGTCTCCAAATGGAGGGATGGGCTTTGTTTCTGGAGCAGCACTCAAAAACCGTTCAATATTTTCCTGCAAAATTTGGTAGATATACCAGTCAGAACCTAAAGTGGTATCTATCAGTTTTGATCTAAAAATATTGAACGGTTTTTGAGTTATGCTCTGGAAACAAAATGATTATGGATGGATGAGGCCTTGACTACATCCCTCTGCATTACATGCCGGGAGGATAAAAAACATTTGTCCATTCAAATATGTGGGGGCCGGGGGAATAATTATGTCATCTTCTGATGACTGTTGTTCTAGATGATTTTGAAAAGGGTGTGACTAATGCAAAAGAGCTAGCTGGTGGACATGACGTTCCTCTGTCTACAGTATACAGCACTTTAAAGAATATTCTGTCAGGAGTTGGGATTAATCACAAGACAGACAGGGAGGCCAAGGAAGTTCAATACTATGGATTACTGACAACGTGGTCACAATGTGAGAAGGGGAAAATTGAAAAGTGTTGAGAATATCAGAAAAGAAATGATTAATACAGGAAGTCCTCAGGTATGTAATGAAACCCTTAAGGTAAAAATGACAAAGTCATACTGGCTGAAAAAGTGCAGAATTCACTCACCATTGATGAAAGATGCACAAACACAAAGATGTTAAAACTGGTGCAGGGACCATGAAAACCATTATCAGGATATAAATATATGTGAACCTCTATATGTTTGAGCTCTTTTGGCTGTATTGAAACATCATCAGACAAACCTGGATTCAAACCCACCCTTTCTCTTGTGCCCTGGGGATTTCACTCTGCACAGTGAAATGCAGTGCCACAGATGACTGGATCTAAGTGACAGACTATGATCACATTCACATCATTTATCCCACTGGGAACCCATTTTCTGCTGCACATCTTGCATATCTTCAACTGATTTTTAAACCTGAGCTCTGCACAGAACCACACACCACCACGAGTTAGCTAATAAAGTAATAAATCAGATATTTATTCCCAATACGTCATCAAGTTATCATCCCCAAACACACTTCATATATCCATCAAACAATTTAGAGAAGGGATGGGTACATCCTCTCTTTTCTGGAGCACCTTGATTTCCAAGATTGAACAAATAACAAGCACATGTATATTGAACTGATATATTTTATTGTTTTGTCTACACACAAGATGTATGTCATGTTGGTGGATGGCATGTACTTGTGTGGGACTGTTTTTTTAGTAAAAGTTTGGCAATGTGTCAGTGAATGCCTATCTGTACATGTACATACAAAAATGCCAGGGTTTTTCTTATGTACATATTACTGTTATGCAAGAACCCACCCTTCAATATTTATCAGGCACTTGCCGGATAGTTCCCAGGCATTTTCAAAACCTAATCATGGCTTCAAAAACATTCTTGGCGGAGAAATCACCGCACACATAATGGAGTATTATTAGCACCATCATATTTAAACAAAGCAAATACATTTTGCTCCCTTCCCCCCAAAATAGGTTTCTATCCGAGCTCCCAACTCCCTCACCTACTATCACAGATGGTGTAAGCCACACAGAGTTATCTGCTCTTAACTCCAGCTGAAACAAATTGAGACATGTCATAACATTTTGCAACCCCACCCACATCGTCTACAGTGTGAAACATGCACATCAAAAACAGCATGCTTCAACCATCTACAACCATGGAATGCTACAGTACCAAAGAATCTCCTCAAATGTTCCAAACCCAGAAATCAGCAAGTCTTTGGTGTAAATGGCAAAAGAACCTGGGCACAAGTCCACCATGGTATCCAGCATGCCGGATGTGACGTGTGTCAATGCCTGTGATGCATCTTGGTTGTTGTAAGTTTTTGTCTTTCTGTTGTTATCCTGGCTGTGTGTACATGTGTATGCATGTCTGCAGATGTAACACACGGTCTAGTGATGGCCACACACAAATGTCTTTTGTGATTTTCACATGCAATATTAACACAGAATCATCTGCATATACAGGTTCACCATAAAAAACATATTTAGAATTTAAATATCACTCGGTTTTAGTTTTGTTCACCCTTTCAAAGACAACCTTCCATCCTCCTTGTGACTTACTGTCCGATGCTGTCAGAGAAAGGGTGCGATCGTGGCCATCACGGAAGACCATGTAACAGGTAGGGCACATGACAACAGTCAGGAACGTCTACACATGATATACAACTACTGAGAAATCATTATGTTCAACCACCTCCCTCTCCAAATGTACTGGCTGTTGACGTGTTGGCTCGCTGCTTCTGTCTCCCTGACTGACTGCATGTCCCTACACAGTTACAAGCAAAATACCTAACTTCCCACTATCATCATATCTACAAACAACATAGTTCAGATGCAGGGTCAGCATTATTAAATAGTAAGTAACAAAATATCAATGCAGCCTCAAAAAGTCAGTCAAGTCTATTCATATCACTTACGGTTAGTACTGTTACATTTACTATGGCCTTTCTGATATTGCACATCACAGATGGACTACTGCATGCAAATATTAAGTTTGCCATCAATTAAAATTAATGTGATTCAAAATACACTGAATTAAATTCAGGTTTAATCTATTTATCTATAGCCAGATGTTCATGATGATAAAATGGACAAGATTTTTCATATTTCTTTTGATGACAATGTAAATGACATAGCAACATCTAAGAATCAAATCAGGCATGTGATTGAAATCACATTAAGATCAATTAATGCCTGACAATACTGTCAGGAATTTGTGACTGCTTACAAGGGAGGTAAGATATGTGACTTATGAAACTGCATTGTACCAAAGATGGCAGCTTTGTAACCACAATACAGTATTTGTTCCATTAGAAACTGTGATCACCATGAATAGATCTTCCATTGTCATAAATGTGACAAGGTTTTTATGAAAGCAACAAATACGTTGTTGAGTTATGTGGCATATCGTCCACATGATCCAGGTACTTGGATCCAGTTCAGTGTACCATGGTACACCAGTATTACAGCAATGCTGACATATGGTTACCCTTAATAAGGGTTTACTAACAAATTTACAATGGGTCAGTCAAGCTGCCATCTTTGACTGTCTAAATACAAACAAGTCAGGAATAATTCATTGACATTAATTCAAATTCTCAAGACAATACAAGAGCTTTGTTGGTTTTGGTGTCATCCATTTCTTTGTTATGGAAATGCATGATAAATAACCAATCATAAATAATCAAAGTACAAATTATTCAAATTTACATCATACTCATCATGGGACCATTTTCCTTACAACCAGAAATGACTGATGGTCAACTCATATACAGTCAAGTCTCATCATCATCATCATCATCCTTTGCAAAGCAAATTGCCAGATTAACAAGGATGTTGGAATAAATAAATGAGACTAAGTTAATTAGTTTTATGTTTATTCAGTTTGTTACCTACAATCTGTCAGATAAAACTGATTATCAGATAAACAGGTTGGATTAATGCGACTTGACTGTATACTTTCCTATTTCCCAAGGGTTAAAACAATCTGTGGGTGAATCCAATTCAGATGAACTGACACTAGTAGGTCAAGAACAAGTCACTAACTCAATAAAGGTTCTACCAATATAAGAAATTAACATGGCATGGCATAAAAAATTCTTTAAATGGGAATTTGAAATATCAAAAAGATAAGCCTAATTTTGATTCAGCTTAACATATTTCACACTATAATGAGATTGCTTCTCATGAAAACCTTATCCCCACCCTACCTCCCCCATCTCCCCACCCCCTCCATTACAACGCCCTAGTTCCAAATCCCTCCATCATTATGCCTCCCCTAGCCCCCAATACACAACAGCAGCCTGACTAGCCATTCCATCACAATATACACATGACATTCAGTGGCTGCCCCATGAACACAACCCCAGTCCTGATATCTTCTCGATGGAGTCCCGAACCTCCCCCAATCCCTCTTTTGTTCCCCCATCATGCTCCATCCCACCTCCAGTTCTCTGGTTTAATGTTTCTGTGGTTTCCCTTGATTTTCCTTGTCTGAAGAGATCAGATTGTGAGATGGTTACAGAGTGACATTATGAACAACACTTTTTGTAGTTGCACCTCACTGTGAAGGTCTACTGAACTCAGCAAGGATTCTAGAGTTTGCTGCTGCTGCTGCTGGAAGCAAGTCCTGTGGAATAACGATTTTTGACAAGATAAACAATCTTTGATCTTCCCAGTGATATGGCAGTGGACTGACTAGTTGAGCGTCCAGAGCAAGGCGCTCGAACTGTGGTACAACGAAAACAGTCAACACTCCGCCCCAGAACTATACAGGTGGAACCTGCAGGACTGTCTGTCAGGTGGAAAATAAAGGAGTCTAGAACTGGAAGCCACCCACTGGATTGTTTTGAGCCTGAACTCCAAACTGGTATTGCTGTTGGTTTTCATCCATCTGAGGAGCAATGACACGATCCTCTTCTTCTGTTCCAAAGTACTTTTCAATGATGTCAAATGCTTTCTGGTAGATATCTCGGTTCTCATGGCTCTGGAGGAACTCAATCTTGTCAAGTCCTAAATTACAAAGAACAGACTGAATAATAGAACTGCATTTATCACCTAGAACGATGACTTGGTTCTATCATGACAATTGTTTAGTGCAAATGGGTAGACATATTAATTAATTAGCGATCTATCCGCAATACTATTTGTGTTTTTAATTCTAATCTACATTGTGGTACTGTAGTGCAATCAATTCTTTTGCATTGATAATTTGATATGTTGTTACATGCCTTGAAAATATGACAACTAATCTGTTCTTGTGTGTACTGGGTAAAGCAATTCTCCACACTAGTGGGACTTGTAAATGCATCTTACCATAGCACTCTTCAATCATCACAGCATAAGGGTTGATTCCATTATTGTGTTTGGAGTCTTGTTCACCAAGTCTGAGGATGTTCTCAAGTCCATTGAGAGCCACTTGGACAATCTTGCTGTCCATCACAGTAAGCAGGTCACACAGTGGCGATATACAGCCTTGTTCCACAAGAAACCTACAACAGGAGTAACAACTCAAGACACATGCAGACAAGTTTGTGTGCAGGTTACATGGCAAAATGTCTGAAAAAATAACAATGCATATGTTGCCATAGCTTGAACATACCTAATCTGTTCTGGGGAACCACCTGATGTAGCATTTGTTATAGCCCAGGCGGCTTCTTTCCTTGTTTTGAATTCTGCTTTACCCAGGATGTCTATCAAGACTGGGAAAATGTTGGCATCTATCACGTTCTGGAATGGAGACAATAGAGAATACATTAACCATACTCATGATTTATAGATAGGTAAACAAACAATAATACACCGGTAATCCCTTCAATGGCAAGGCAATGTAAAAATTAATCCACAATAATTCCTCAACAACGAAAAAAAACCACATTCATTTGGACAGTATATTCCTTGTAACTGACTGGATTAACATGGTCATAAAGTAATGTAAGTCTGTCTGTACATGTAGAAATTACAAGTTGTTAGGAAGAAAGTGTTTCTGGAACAGCCATGGCCTATCATGGACTACTGTGGGTTAAACTACATTCTCAACCATGAAGGAGACAGCTGGAAGCCAACCATACATGATCAGGATTTAGTTTCACAAAGCTTTCTTAACCTTATAAATCATAGAAATGGCATAGTGCTATGAACGTTTTGTGGATCGTGCCGAAACGTAACAGATTGTGGTCTCCCATTCTCCATATTAGTAAGCTGATGTCAACATGTTCTCACTGACACTCATCATGGCAGCCGTCAGAATGAAGGAACCAACCTGTATTTGCATCCTATTTCCAGCAGTGATGTTTGATATTGTCCAGCAGGCTTCTTTCCGGATGGACTCCTTTGGGCTACTAAGAAGATGCAGGAGACAGGGTAATGCAGAACAGTTGAGTATCACCTGCAGGACACAAACAGCAGGTATATACTGGCTCGCAGATAAAATGACTATACAAAAACAGTATACAGCTAAGTTGTGAATGTGAGTGATGGTTATACAACTGTAGCAATATATCCATATCCATATTGCCCAATCCATTTACACTTTATAGCCCAGTGGGGAATTGAACCCAGGCCTTGTGTGTGATAAGTGACGCTTTACCCATTTGGGTAAGCATGAGTATCATACAGTAACACTGAATGCAGCACTTGAAATAACCACTGGCTCCGAGACCCGCAACAATTATTATTGTCTCAGACCGGCAGTTTCAAACATTTGCAGGCCCTTGTGGCCTTCAGTAAATTATCTGACAATTTATTTCTCCAACAGGAATTTGATGTCATTACATATAATGACAGAATTAAACAATGTAAAACTGTGTGCAGGGTTGTTTATTTTGCTTTTATTGGTTTGACTTAAACAAACTAGACTCATTTCCTGTAGATTATAAAGCCAGCAGGCCCTGATGATCAAATGGTACACTTGAGAATTGCAAACACTGACTGATTGGTTTTAGTGACTTTTTAAATAATTTCTTACACATAATTATGAAGGTAGAGTTCTACTGACAACTTATGGATACCTGTGAGGTACTTACCTGAGTCTGACAGTCATCTCCTGTGACAATATTTCCTACAACACGTAGCGCTGCGGCCACCACACTTATATGATTATGCCTGGAAATGGGATCACAAATGGTTAACTCTGAAATTGTTGTCTGTCACATATCCTGAAACTAGATACTGCAACAGCATATCATAAATGGAATGAGATAACAAAGAATGTCACCAAGACCTGGTAAAAAGCCTATAAACTTTAAAACAGGATCAGACATGAAAGTCACCAACAGAATCATGCATGATATAATAAGAAACATAATAAAGCAAGTCCTGCAGCTATGTAGGAGTGAACACATTCAATCAGAAAATTATTAAAATCTAAATATTTTAGATATTTAAATGCTTACCTTACCATAGGTCTTATGCATATTACCTCTAGCTTCGCTAAACGAGATCAGACAGTCGTTGATTCACCATCCACTCGATGGCTACCTCATGTAATCTACGAATGTAGTCACGGAAGTGACGTGATCTCTCCACTCGCGCGAGAGCGCAGAATCCAAAATTCACTTTTACCATCAGCCAGAAGGTCCGAAGAGTCCAAAGTGGGGAGGAGCATCCAGCGTTGGGAGGGAGTCACCGCCCTATGGTAAGGTAAGTATTTAAATATCTAAAATATTTAGATTTTAATAAATTTTTAACTTACCTTACCATAGGTCTTATGCATATGGCTTCGACAGATGGATGGTGGTGTGGACTCCGGAGGACCATCCCTCAGCAAACAGTGCACATGCATCAGGAGAACTCGGGAAAACCAATGTCAACGGTCTCAGGATAATACCTGGAACAGGACAAAGAGTAACCCAATAGAACTCCAAAGAAAAACCGACGCACCCGGGGGGTGAGGTTAATCTTAAGACCAACGGTAAGTAGAAGTGTAGTTACCTAATGGGCAGATGGTCGGGTAAGTTGTTGAGCAACCACCAATGGACCAAATGACTGTAACCCCTCCACGTCTTCAACTGCCAAGTCCCTCAAGTAGTGGGATGCGAAGACAGTTGATGACCTCCAGAAACAGCCCTCCATGATCTGCGGTACTGTGCAGTTCCGATGGAGCGCCATTGTAGACGCCAAGGCCCTGATCTCGTGCGGGTTACTTGCTACCGGATGAGGCAGGTGCTTGTCGTCATAGGCCGCCAGGATAGTCGATCTGAGCCAGAGGGCAATAGTATTTCTGTTTACTTCGCCTTTGCAGGACACGGCAAAGGGAATGAATAATCTTTTGCGGGATCGTCTCCTAGAGGCTGACCTTTTAATATAGCATCTGAGAGCCCTGACTGGACATAGCAGCTCCTCCTCCACGTCATGATGACCCAGGATCGTAGACAAAGGAGGGATGGAAAATAGCCTGTTAGGCTGCCCGGGAAGCTGGTTCTTAGCCACAAAATCACAAAGCAAACCCAAATGAACACGTCCGTGTCTTGACTGTTCAAATCGGATCTGAGTAACGTCAAGAGCATGGATCTCGCTGACTCTAGCCGCTGTTGCCAATGATAGTAAGAAAACCGTCTTCTTGGAAAGATGTTCAAAGGAGGCTTCCTCTAATGGCTCGTACGGCGGCCCTCTGAGATGTTGAAGGACAACATTAAGATCCCAAGCTGGAGGACGGAACTTGGCCTTCTGGTCTTCCAGCTTGAAAGCTTTGAGAAGCGCAATAAGTTCCGGTATCTTGGAGATCTGTGTATCTGACTTGATAGCAAGGACAGAATTCAAAGCTGACAAATAGGTGCCTAAGGTACTGCCTCTGAGATGTCTAGAGTTCCGTAGATAGAGAAGGAACTGTGTCACAAACTGAGGAGATGCTGCCATGGGATCTTGAGATCTTCCTGCGCAAAAATTCTCAAAAGAGCGCCATTTGTCGTCATATAAAGAGCGGGTAGAAACTCTATGCGCGCGAGCTATAACGTTCGCCACGTGCGCAGAGTAGCCCTTAGCCTTTAATGCCCTCTGCAGATGACCCATGCGTGAAGATGGAATCGCAGTGGATCCGGATGCAGCTGTCGACTGTGTGGATGTCGAAGCAGATGCAACCACCCTGGAAGTTTGTAAGGGTCTCCGTTGGCAAGCCGTCGAAGATCGGGAAACCACGACCTGGCTGGCCACCAAGGCGCGACCAAAAGCAGTCGGAGGTTCTGCGTCAGTCTGATCTTGGCGATTACGTCCGAGAGAAGGACTGGAGGAGGGAACGCATATGCGTCCAGGCCTTCCCATGACAGAGACATCGCGTCGACTGCCCACGCCTGTGGATCCGGCACGGGAGATACGTACGTTGGTAACTGGTGATTGAAACTGGTGGCAAAAAGATCTACCAGTGGTCTCCCGAGTTGCCAGCAAATCTGGTGAAATGCGTCCGGATGAAGCATCCACTCCGTCGGGGATGGTTTGCCGGGGCGCGACAGGGCGTCTGCCAGAATGTTTTTGCAGCCGGGAATGTGACGAGCCGCGATCACGATGCCGTTGCTGTCTACCAGATCCGCTAACAGGAACATCTGGTCCAGAAGTTGTTTGGATCTGGTTGTACCCTGATTGTGAATCACCCACACGACCGTGGAATTGTCGGACGCTACCAGGAGTCTGGAGTCTGTTAGAACCGGTAGCCAGTGGCGGACCGCTAGGATGACTGCCTGCATCTCCAGGTTGTTGATATGCCACTCCCTTTCGGCGTCTGACCACAGCCCTGAGGTTGTCTGGCCGTTCAAGTGAGCGCCCCATCCCAAGAGGGATGCGTCTACAAACAATTCGTGGTCGTGGTTGAAGCTTGTCAAACAAACACCGGCGCAGACGTTCCACTCTACCGTCCACCACCTGAGGTACTGATGCAGGTGCGGGGGTAGAAGAAATGATGACTGGAGGTCGTTCTCCCGAATGAATGGTAATAGGAACCTCTGTAGTGGGCGCAGCATAAGCCGTCCTCTGAGGGTGAGGTCTTGCGCCGACGTCAACAAGCCCAACAGAGACTGCCATTCTCTGAGGGTGAGAGGTAGGGACAGAGCTCGATCCGTAAAGGCGAGAATCTTCTGCCATCGATCGGGAGGGACCCTGACCAGATTGAGCCGAGTCAGGAACAACCCCCCGATGAAAGTTAACTCCTGCGTTGGTTCCAGTTGCGACTTCTCGATATTGATAATCCACCCCAACTGCTGAAGTAGGCGTGTGGAGAAGTCCAGTTGTTTGCGTAGCAACTGAGGATTGCAGTGATTTAGAAAACAATCGTCGATGTAAGGATCGAAGTCTATCCCCCGGAGGTGCAGAAACCGGGTGACAGGCAGTGTGACCCGAGTGAAAAGCCACGGGGCCGTAGAAATTCCAAACGGCAGCACTCGCCACTGGTAGTGTACTCCGTTGAATATGAAACGCAGGAACTTCCTGTGGCGCGGGAATATAGGAACGTGCAGGTAAGCATCCTGTAAATCTAGGCTGGCCATCCAAGCTCCGGGTGACAACTTGGCTTGGATCTGATCCAGTGACGTCATTCGGAAATGCGGGGGCTCGGCTAAATACAGGCTGTTGAAAGTCGCCATGTTGTGAATCATCCGCATTTTGGTGGAACCTTTCTTGGGTATCAGGAAGATGGTGAATAGAACCCCGGGGAGTGATGGGGTTCTGACACTATCTCTATAGCACGTTTTGTTAATAAAATGTTGATGTTCTCTAGTATAAGTACCTGTTGATCTATTGAGTACACTCGTGACAGGGGAGTGGTAGTCAACGGCGGAGCTCTGGCTAGTGGTAGCTTGTAGCCGGCTCTCAGGATCTTGCAAACAAACGGGTCTTCCAGGAATGTCCAGTTGGCCCAGAAGATCCCTAGTCTCCCACCTACAGGGGTCGGATGAACTGGTACGACTGGGGGTGGGAGGTCCCAGTCGTAGTAGTCCATGGCTTCAGCGGCCGGAGTAGGGATGCTTGCCCCTACCTCGACCGGACGTAGATGGGGCATCCCTGCCGCGTTCTCGAGGCTTGCGCTGGACATCTGAGTCCTTGGTACGACCTCGTCCCCTCCCAAACGAGGAACGGATAGACTCTCTCCTGGGTACATATCTTTTCTTGGCATTACCCCTGGCTCGGCCACGAAATGCAGAGCCCAAGGCCTCGAAGGTTGACAGCGCCACTTCCGTGTTAGTGAGTTCGGCATGTTGTTTATACACCGTTGGTATCTTTTCATCAAAGAGGAACTTAGACGTAAATGGTGCACGAAGTAGTTGTCGTTTAAATTCCTCTTGCCAAGAACAAGCATCTAAAAATCCAGATCGGCGCATAGTAGTAGTCATGGCTAGCGCCGCGCGTAAATGTCCAAGCAGGTCATGGAGTACTCTGCCTTGCCAAGCAAAAAATAGTAGTTAAATGATCCACCCTCGAGGCATTATCCTCTGACAAATCCAAGGCTGCAGCGGAGGTGGCTGACGCAAGCGCCGAGATAGGTTTAAGCATACGTTTCAGTTCCGTATCAATAGCTGCTAGCTTTGAATCCTGAACTCTGTAAGATGACGGAGTTGAGCTTGACAACCTCTTAATTGAATCGTCTAGCACCGCCCCGTTGTCGGCAAAATCCAGACTGTGTACTTTATAATCTGATTTCTTAGACTTCGACGCTTTGATGGTTGGATTTAAGGATAACTTTGCAAAGTCCGAATCTAACAAAGCAACAGCATCCGCCACCATAGGGTGTGGTGGAATAAGTAACTCAGGAGACAAGTGAATCGACGCCGGGTTGCTTGAATCTGAAGAAGGGGAAGGACAGTCCGGTAATCTGTCGGCAATCCACTCAAAGACAGCAGCTAAGGGAAGATAGGTGCCATCACTATCACCATCATTGCCAGGGTCCTCCTCATAATCTGGACAAAAGAACTGTTCCTCGTGACCTCCCAGGAAACAGAGGTTGATTCTCGTCGCTGACTAGAGTTGGAAGCAGAGTTCTTAGAGTTCAATTCCTTGCAGGAAGTCTGCAGTGGTTCCGGCGATCGCGAACGCTGGGATCTAGAGAGACGCCGTGGTGATCTTGACCGAGATCGCACTCTACGTCTACTTCTGGTACGTGAGTCTTCCTCTAAGGAGCGCCTTGGAGAGCGGGAAACAGACCGGGAGCGCCGACCCCTCGGGGACCTAGAACGAGATCTGCGCCGGGAGCGCTCAGCCTCTAAACGACGAGCGCGCTCTTCATCCAACTGGCGCTGTAACATTTCTTCTTTAGTCAGCGTATGAGACACTCTGGGGATCCGATAAGAAGTAGGCATAGGAGCAGGGTCCGGCAACAACACTGGATCTGGCGTTGGTACAGGCGCTGGCGTCGGAATAAGCACTGACGAAAACACCGGTGCTGATGTAAACAAAGGCGCCGGGACAGGCAGTGGCGCCGGCACAGGCAGAGGCGCTGGTACAGGCATCGGCGCTGGCGTAAGTCTAGGCGCTGTCGTTGGTAAAGATGTAGACGACGAGGTAGGGCGTACAGCAGCGCCCGGTGTCAAGAGAGATCGCAGAAGCCTCTGAACTTCAGGATGGGATAAGGCATCTGGGTGAGATAAGTCTACAAAGGCGTCTGAATGCGTAGGCTCTGGAGAGGAGCGCGCCGGCGTAATAGATGAGCGCCCCACACTAGGCGTTGATACTGGTACTGAAGGCGGTGGTAGATCCTGGTCGTCAGGTAAAGATCCCAAGGAAGACGCTGGCGACGACATTCTTCTCTTACGTTGTGTAAAACGTTTCCTCCGAACCGCCAAAAAGGTCTTGAAATCGGCGAGAGATAACGCTTGACAGTGTAGGCACCGATTATCGATGGAGCAAACAGCGGACGCACAATCCGGACACCAGGGATGTGGGTCCTTGGCTGACTTCTGCCCCTTGCAGACAGTACAAAAGTGTCGAGTCATACACAGAAACTGTAACAGACAAGAAACCAAGACTTGACGACATGTTGATACAATACTAGGAGAAAAAACCCCTACATAAAAATGTAGAAAGTAGTTACACCCCTACGTAAAAAATAGACACACCCATAAGTGCGGGGCTGCGAAAAACAACAACCACAATGGCTGCCTTCGCTACGCTGAAATTCATGGTAGAAAATGGTATGAAAAATACCGAAAACACAAGTGAAAATGACCAAGCATGGGCAGAAACATGACGGGCAAACAATCAACAAGATGTACTACCCCCATGGACGCCATGCCGTTCTCACATACGGCACGGACAGGCCATGCCTGAGTGAGAAAAGAACAACACGAGGTAGCAAGGTAAGCACATTAAATGCTTGTATGACTTGACTTTAATACAAAATGAGGGGATACAAACCATACCTACCAAGGAGTAGCAACTTTATTGAAACTACACATAGTAGAAAAAAAACAGCAAACCAACACGTCCGTTCGCACGAACGCTAAAGGTAAAAGTGAATTTTGGATTCTGCGCTCTCGCGCGAGTGGAGAGATCACGTCACTTCCGTGACTACATTCGTAGATTACATGAGGTAGCCATCGAGGGGATGGCGAATCAACGACTGTCTGATCTCGTTTAGCGAAGCTAGAGGTAATATGCATAAGACCTATGGTAAGGTAAGTTAAAAATTCATAAATTTGATAACATCTAACAAAGTGGGAAATGTTATTTTGTCAACATTCTGGAACAAGAATTTATATACCAAAAAAATTCATTCAATGTCAACATTCATTTCTGTCACCATCTTCCACAGATCTTTCAACAGTCCCAGAAGAACTGTTTCCTCACTCACATTAAAAGTTCTACAAGTCGACGACACACTCCAGAGTCTATAACAGCTTGGATCTTTTCATTGGGTCCATCTGAGAGATAGGAAAGAGCCCAACACGAGTCAGCCAAGACGTCCTTGTCCGTGTGGAACAGCAGCCGTGCTAACACAGGCAGTGCTGGACATACCTGCCAAGATATGGACACCTCATTACCAAGCACGTCTGCTACAGCATTCACTGCTACACATACACTACCAATCATACCACAGGCACTAAGTCCAACAGGGTGGTATAGGAAAGATGGGTAATGCTGGATGTATGACAATAGACTGGTGTGAGTAAATAACAGATGACAATGTCCCATAAAAAAGCATGAGAATACTGCCTTACCACCTCTGGAGCAAAGGGAAGATGCAGCGCTGATTAAATGATCACAATAGTTACAAACTTAAGTAAAATTTCTGAGATGTAACAAACCTTTGCAAACTCTGGTGGTGGATTCTTGCCTCGGCATAAGTTAGATAAACACCACACTGCATTCCGTGTCATTGACAGGCTGTTGCTTTTACTTAATAATCTGAAAACAGTGGCAAAAACATATCAATACCAACAAAAGACACACTCTCCTTCAAGTGCATGGCTATAGCAAACACAAGTTAAGAATCATTTTTTGTCGTGCTTAAATTACCTACATATACTGTCTTTTGTCTGTTCAATCAAGACCGAATAAAACGGAAAATTCAAGAGCTTACCTATCAGGCACAACCAACTTACACCTTGTTTCCCTGGGGGACAATGAATCTTCTTTTATAAAAGCAGCATAACATGTCATTACTTACATCTCAATACATTTCAATACTGACATGTTGGCAAAGTCTTAAGTGCATGTAATGCTAGGATACCTCATCCTGTGTTAAAAACCAGGCAAACAAATACTGCCAGGAGGGGTAATCCATAATAATTCAGATGCGATAAAACTACACTGTCGACCCAAGAAAGAACACTGCACATTGATATCCAAAATAATGCTTAACCTATTTACATAGACTGCATGACTTCGTAGCCTCTGATGGTATGCTACTTACTGTAACAACGGTACAAGTATTCCTTCATTAAGTACATAGTCCCTGCATTCAGGGCTGTCACCAGCAATGTTTCCCAACGCCCACACAGCCTAAAAAGTAGATCAACAAATTTAGCAACAATAATCATCAACAGCACAAATTTCACAATTAAATAAGCGTCCTGCTTCAGGAAACAGATAATAGAGATAGAGAAATGGTACTGAATTAAAGGAAATGCATATCAAAAATTCATATTTCTTCCCATCAACACGTTACTCTATGACATCTCTACCCAATGCACCCCAAATGTGAGCTGCCACAATACCTGAACCCAGGGAATCAAAGCATGTGTAAACTTACCTGTTCCTGCACATCCTCGATTTCAGAGCTGAGGAGTTTGATGAAGATAGGGACAGCCCTGGCTTCAATGACAACACGGGTCTGTAGAGAAGTTCCTGATGCTATGTTTGTCAAAGCCCATGCTGCTTCAAACTAAATCGAACAAAAAGTGCAGCATTGAAAGGTGGACTTCTGATAATTGACCAGTGGCAGCAAATGGCTGAGGCTCTCATAAAATATCTAGTGGTTTATCTGCATTGCAAGTATGATTTAGAGTTATATGCCCTTGGTTGTAAAACTGGGTAGACTTACATCTAGTATCTGAAATCAACATTTTTAACCAAACATGATTCATCAAGGACTTCCTTAAAACATAACAAAATGGAGCATAGAAACTTTTAATTAACTGTCTAAGCAAAACTGCAGAGTCTTAACTGTTTGGGATTTTGCCACAAAAGTTCAATAATGCAGACATGTGACTGAAAGTGTGTGACAGGAATAGATATCACCCTCCCATTACTACCTCATCAATCTTATCATGTATTTATAATTTCTAGCTCTGATTAAGAAGGTTTCCACAGACACTGAAACTATGGTAGTCTAACTGGGAATCTCTAACGGTTGTTTGGCACACATCTGATACTCCAACAGATGTTTACTGTGAAACATGCCTTTTCATGGACGAGAAATATATGTGGTCTTGAACCTTTGCCTCTAGTTCAATCAGCTCTCTTTAGCCAGTGGGACTACCTTACTACCAGAGTTATCTCCTGAACATTCCTCAAGTGAACACAATATTTGGTAATGTGAGGTTTATGGAAGTTTATGGATATACAACTTCTTTATTCTGTGAAAAGCGACATAGATTCTAATAATGTATCCATCACTTACTTGAGTAAGAAGATGTATATCCATAAAATAATCATCCTTTTTTGTTTACACTAATTTATACTCAGCCATCTTGACCTTCATTGTTGTCAATCACATACTAGATTCTCCCCTTCAGTGTTACAGGTATCAAGTATAAAGTCATCTACACTGACTGGTACTGCTAATGACTGACTAACCTGCAGGGTCCAGCTTCCATCTCTCTGTAGGAACTCTACAAAACGTGGGACAATTCCAGTCTGGATCACTTCATCTATTGGTGGGTTTGGTTCTGTGCAGAAAGGACACACATTTACATTCACAAGCCTCAATCATCATCATCATCATCATCATCATCATCATCATCATCATCATCATCATCATCATCGCAATGCGCTGGTATCCTCGCTGTCCATGCTCAAAGAGCACATTCTCGTAAACCAAAGTCTAATCAGTTTTGCATGCTATTAAAATCTTTGTGATGAGCATACCTAAGAAAGCGGTAGTAAATGAAAACTAATACATTCACCAATTTTCTTGAACAGAGCTATGCACATACCTCTTGATAACAGTTTCCTAAACTTCTGAGTAGCAGCTTCTAACTCCTCAACATTTTCACTGTATAAAGCTTGAACCATCTCTGTACTGATGCCGCCCTACATGGACAGATGTTGAACAGTTAGGATCAATTATAAACATGCACAGCAACAGCAAATGCTCCGACAAGAAGACAACTGCAATACAAACATTGATTGCAATGCAAGAACATTGATTGCATATATCTACTGCCATTAGATAATACTTTTAATACTCTGCATTTATATGTTTGCTCATATATCTTGTGATCCAAAAGACATTTCTTAACATTATTGTTAGATGGACACAGTTATTTTCTGAAGAAAACACGATGGAACCAGTTCTGTATTGCTGCAGCCAGGATTTCCTTGGAAGGCGCCAATTGGCACTTACCTTTGGAAAATAGCTAAAGAGATAAAGAGATTTGAGGTGGCTTGGTACAAGTTCAGCCCAGTACAGTGAAACAAGCTCCTTACAACAATTGATATGACAGTTTCGTATGCAAATAGACATGCTAGCAATATGCAGAGATTGGTAAGCCTTGTCTTGAATTCTGTTTTTAATTTCTGAACATTTGACATTGCTTGTGGTATGGAAATAATCAATACAACCAAGTCTGGACAAGGCAATCCAGTGACTACTGATATACGTAGGTTTTGAGTGAGTGAGTGAGTGAGTGAGTTTAGTTTAGTTTCAGCAATATTCCAGCTATATGGCGGCGGTCTGTAAATAATAGTCTGGACCACACAATCCAGTGATCAACAAATGATCATTGATCTGCGCTATTGAGAACCAAAGACATGTGCCAACTAAGTCAGTGAGCTTGACCACCCGATCCCGTTAGTCACCTTTTAGAACAAGCATAGTCGCCTTTTATGGCAAGCATGGGTGGCTGAAGGCCTATTGTACCCCAGGATGTTAACGGGTCACATAGGTTTTGAAGGGACTAACCTCACAGGGAGATATGTTAAAATATTCAGGCATACATACAGTGAGAGTTGAAGACACAGTGGCTTCCTGCACATCGCCCACAGACATTTCATCAGACCCTGATGGCACGGATACATTTCGTCGTTTGAATAGCTGTCAAAATAAAAATAAAAATATAAATACAAATTGATAAATTTTTTTATATATTTAAATACTTACCTTACCATAGGTCTGTAGCATATTACCTTAAGCTTCTCTTAGTAGGAGATCTGATGGAGTTGAATTGCTTTTCAATCTCGAATGGCTACCTCGCAACTGACGACTGTCATGATATGGAAGTATCTGTATCTCCCTACTGCGCATGCGCACTGACTCCACGAAAACTTCACTTTTACTTCTCGGTCCAAAGAGTCTGTAGTGGGGAGGAGCGTCCAGCATTGGGAGGGACTGAACGCTCCATGGTAAGGTAAGTATATCTAAAATATTTAGATTTTAACTTTACTTACCTTACCACAGGTCTATGGCATATGGATACAACAGACAGGATGGTGGTGTAGAACTCCAGAGGAACGTCAGTGTCTTAAGATCCCACATATGCCTCGGGGCAGCCGGACCACTACTTATTCCCTCTGCATGCCGATCTGCTGCAATGATCTGTCGTGAAGGTCACTGGAACCAGAATCAGAGTAGTAGGACACATACTTGGTCAAACCAACTCGATCGTCCACCAGCGCAGGTATTGGTGCAGATGTACCGGAAGCAACAGGCGCGTTGTAACACTGTCTGCCTGTATGTACGGGAGGAGGTACCTCTGTAGTGGATGCCCCCTGCCTGTTAAGTACTGCACCGACATCAGAAGGCCCAACAGAGACTGCCACTCTCTGAGGAGCAACGGTTCTGACAGTCTCCTCGCTATGAACCGGAAGATCTTTTCCCATCACTCGAGGGGGATCCGAACACCTTTGTACTGTGTCTGGAACAGGCCCCAGATAAATACCAACTCCTGCGTGCGACTTTTCCTGGTTGATCATCTACCCTAACTGTTCCAGGAGACGGATGGCAAAGTCAGCTGTCTGCGTAGCAAGTGAGGTTTGAACTGGTTGAGCAGACAGTCGACTATATATGGGTCGAACTCTATCTGCCTGAGATGAAGAAAACGAGTGATGGTTGTCGTGATTCTGGTAAATAGCCACGGGGCCGTGGAATGCCAAACGGCAGGACTCACCACTGGTAATGTCGGACCTCGCATACAAACCACAGAAATTTCCCGTGAGCCGAATAGATGGGGACGTGCAGGTAAGCATCCTATATGTCGAGAGTGCACAGCCACATTCCCGGGTTCAACTTGATTTGCAACTGTTTTAGAGACACCATCTTGAAATGTGGAGGTTCCATCAAGTAACGATCGTTGAATGCTGCCACGTTTTGAATCATTTTTAAGTTGTAGAGTCTTTCTTGCGAATGAGGAAGACCGGAGAGTAGAACCCTGGCGAGAGGTGTGGGTCCAGTACTTCCATGATAGCACATTTCCCTAACAACACTTCGATGATGTTACTCAACAACTGACGTTGTGCCTCTGAATACGCCCATGTCGCCGGCTGAGATGTCAATGGTGGAGGCTGTATGACCGGTAGTTTGTAGCCCTTCTTTAGAATTCTGGTAACATAGGGATCCTTGAGGATGGATCAGTTCCTCCAAAAGATGCCCAGTCTCCCGCCTACTGGTGTAGGGAACACTGGCACAGCTGGGGGTGGGATGTACCACCCTAATAGCCCTGACGCTGTCTACCCCTGAAGACGGGCAGGGGCACTCCGCCTATCAAATATCCACCCATGGGGCAGGCATAAGCAGCGCACTTAAAATCTGTTGCACCTCCGGGTGCGTAAAAGCGTCAGGTCTCGCCAAATCCATCCACCCTCCTGGCTGGGTGGTAGGCATCGGCGTTGGAATCGGCAAAGGCGTCGGTGTCCGTATAGGCATCACCGTCGGTATTGGTATTGGCGTTAGATCTGCGTCAGCATCGGCAGCGCTGAATGATTCTGATTCAGTGATGCCTCCACTCAAGCAGCAGTGTCTAACACTGCTCCAGCCAGGCATCTCCAATGAGATGAATCTCCGGTGTACATAGAAGAGATAACCTTGAACCAGACAAGGATGCAGGAGACCAAGACATTTTTCTGAATTTTTGTGTCTTCCTCTTCCTTACTAGCGCCAAGTATGCCTTGAATTCTGGATTAGATAGTACGAGCACACTGCACAATGCTGTAGGAGGGAGCAGGACACAGCAGTACAGTCCGGGCAGTACAGGTGTGGGTCCTTGCTGGACTTCAAACCTTTACAAACTTCACAAAAGTGGTGTGTCATGCACAACAACTCTAATAAACCGAAATAACAGTGTGACAATAAGGGTAGAAGAAAAAAACACCCCTTACCACGTAATGGACTGCTCCATTCCCCATGCAACAGCATGCTTGCAACAGAAGAGAATAAGTTTAAATAAGTGAAATAGCTGCCACTTGAAAAGGAACAGCAAAAATTACACTAAATACCACGCTAAGTAATACAAAACATAGATACAGCGGACATAATTATCAGTAGAAGCAGTCCACCCAAATGAAACCAATCCAGTAACAAATTAGGGGGGCAACAGCGAAAATAGGAGACCCAAACACGTCAAGATCAGACGATGCTTGAAGTAAAAGTGAAGTTTTCGTTGGGTCTGCGCGCATGTGCAGTGGGGAGATCCCGATACTTCCGTATCACGACAGTCTTCGATTGCGAGGTAGCCATTCAAGATTGAATAGCAATTCAACTCCGTCAGATCTCCTACTAAGCGAAGCTTGATGTGGTATGCTATAGACCTATGGTAAGGTAAGTAAAAAATTAAATTATTTTGTCTAAAAAGAATAAGAAGTCAATGTCTTACTAAAAATTAGGAATCACTGTTGTGAAATTAGCACAAAAAAGAATAAATGAAAACAGTATTCTGACATCTTAAATTTTTAAACTTGAAACATTTCATAGATTGACAGTACATGCATGTGCTGCCTGGCAAAGAGGGGTCATCTCAAAGACATTTTGTGCTTTTTCATGTGTGTTGAATATGTCTCATCTATTGATTAACATATTTTCTGTCTTTTTTCATGAAGTTTATGTTAAGATATGGAACTTAGAATGATACGTGACATCCATAGAAAGGCTCATATTAAATGTCTCAAAATAAATAGGTGGCATGAACAATCGAAGATCAACAGGACTGAACATTGTTATATATGCTAAGGCATATCATGTACTTCCCTACTTGAATTCCCCTATGGGATTATCATAACCTCAGCTGATATCTCTGTCTCCCAGTCCGACCCTAACCATCGTCAGCTTCACCTGGCCTGGTTTTGCTTTTGAGATGACCCCTCATACCTGTTTCTTTTTGTAGTGATAGAGACACCCTATGCTAGCCACATCCTCAATAGTTTCAGCGTGAAAGTCATTTATAATGAAGCATTTAAAAAGTGCTTGTTTTAATCAAATTTCGTCGCACAGTAATTTGCAAATTATAGTTGTGTACTGAATGTATATTGTTGTAATTAATTTGTTAGTGTAATAACTATTGTGCTGAATAATGTTTACTAGAATAATAGCACTATAACTATAATGTTTGATCACAGTTACAAGGACTTAAAATAATGGCTTAACAATATGAGAGATATCATTACGCCTGCAAAGGTTAGCAAGTGGAGTTAATTCGCAAAACTTTCCTGCGTGCAATATGTTATCGATTATCGATATACAGTATTCCATGATGGTGTCCCACCTGTTCATCTCTCTTCTGTTTGCGGAGTTGAATTCCCTCTTCCTCTCTCCTACGTCGTAATTCCTGGGAGTCAAGTGCTTTGTTTTTGTATGATTTTAGTCGGTGGTTAGCAGGTCCTGGGGCTTCCGACATCTGTGCACAAATAACAAATAAAGGGGTGCTTCCTTGGTATTGGTAAAAACTGACTTACAATTCGGACAAACATTTGCATAGATAAGCTGATCAGAATCATGTTTGCATACCCAGTAACTGATGAACATCAACATGCCATACCTAAATAATTCATTTACAAGACAATTTCTGAATAATCTAATAATAACTTACCTGATATCATGCCCAAACAAGATATAAAATATATTAACTGAATCATAAATGTGTAGGGCTTTATTTCTCATTACACTGTGGAAAATGCCTCACTCACCGATGCATTTTAAATAGTACATTATTCCAACACAGAGGTCTAGCAGTTTAAGTAACTATAATCTGACTGACTTTTACCCTTGTTACTGACAATATTCATACTCATGATTGTGTGTGGTTTTGCATGAAGTGAGGTAAGGGCTCTGGTTACTACTGAGTATATCATCTGTAGCATAAGAGAGGGATATAGCATTGTTTGCCTCTTCTGGGTTTTCAGTAGGGGTGGGCGATAATAACAGTTAACTGGTATACTGCAGTGTCGAACTTTACAATACAATATATTGAGATATACTTTTCGTGAAGCAGTTCACCCGATACGATCAGCAATTTCCGTAAAAATGATCGTTAATTTTGGGGATGATGTATTTCCTTTATATTATTATAACTTAATAGTTTTGAGAATGCGTATTGCTCAGATAATTGCATTTGTGAGCCATATAAATATAAAAATTAGATTGGTACTGGAATTTGTTAATAAACAAACCAAAATAGCCGCAGCAGATGCCTTTCCTTGAGTTCCAAGTATTCAATTTCGAAACATTTTCAAGTGATCTCCTGTACAATCACATCGGAGACGTGACAGTGACCAGTGGCACTGTTTCAAAAGAAAGGATAGAATAATTTCATTACCTTAAACCATGTGTTACTCTTTCACAATATGTGGCATTACATATGAAACTTTTGGCAATCTCCAACACTAGTTTTTAAGCTTAGCAATCGAATTTGAATGGATGAAGGAATGAATGAAAGAGTATGGTTTTACACTGCATTTTAGCAATATTCCAGCGATATTCCACCAGAAATTGGGCTTCACACATTGTATCCATGTGGGGAGTCGAACCTAGGTCTTTGGCATGACAAGCCGAAGCTTTAACAACTAGGCTACCCCACTGCCCCGAATTGAAATTTGAATCATTCATAATAGGAAATGATTTTAAGAAACCTTGAATGTCTTTTCATGTATTCCTGGAATAGATGAGTATTGATTATTGGTCAAAAAAAAAAAGAAAAAAGAAAGAAAGAAAAAAAGACGAAGAAAAAGAAAAAAAAAGAAAAAAAACCCCAACAACCCCAGATTAGGCCTAATGAGAATTTTGTTCATGTGAATATGATGAGAGTATTCCATCATCCTGTAATAATAAATAAGCAACTCTGTAATGAATACATGAACATTTTTCATAAAAATATTATCTGTTAATATCCAGGTTACAACTGGTTTACAGTAACTCATGCTTGTTGTAAGAGGCAACTAACAGGATCTACCATCTACCATCTTATCTTTTTTTCGACCATTTCTGTACTGTAACTGAAGATGGTTAGTGCTCATCTTAGATCAAACTTATTTTCTATAATTTTTATCCTAGAATAACAGGCATTGTAGACCTATAACATAACAGAGAAAGTGTTCAGAAAAAGAAAGCTATGCAGAATGTCTGTTCGAAAACATGTAAGGATAAATCAAAACATGAGCGTCTAAGACCTAAATTAATGGGCAACAGAAAGAAGTGTTTTCAGAAATATACATGTCTAGTAAACAGTACATCTGCTATTGTTTCTGGGACTGTTAGGAACTGTATCCATAACAATTAACTCTTACCTCCAGCAATATTAATACCATGTGGTTATTTTCCAATTATTATTTAACCTGACAATTCATTTTAGGTGTCTTTGCCAAAACCTTGGGTTGTGCAATATTAATAGTAAACCAGTATATACTGGTAGCACACTATTTTGTGATTGATATGGTTCAGGTTCAGTAATTTATTGGGAGATCCAGAGTTAGCTCCCTTTGAATTACTGGCCTTCATTTCCATAGCAACAAAATGAGAAGTAAAAGACTCAAATATACTTTATTTCTGTTGGTTTCATGCAACATTATACAAGTGGCAGTAATTTCATAATTGGCTCCAAAAGTGTCAATTATTCTACCAAATAATTTAAATTCTACGGCTTTGATTGATTTCATATGTGACATTTTGGGAGAATAAAGTGGCGTAAAATGGGCCAATTTCTTATTTGGACTTATCAGTAGAGCCTCAGTCTCTGAGTAACCATTTCGTAAATCACATTATTTTGTTTCTTTTATTGTTTCTTATTTGGGTATACACCATCAATTTACCTTAATGCCATGCACATTTTGTATAACCACACAATGACTTTCTACTGAAGAATCTTAGTTCTACCAGGTCAAATGAGATTTTAAGCACAAGTAATTCACCTAAATAATGTGTTTTCTACTTCATTTTGCATCAGTTCATGTTAACACAAGTCATGTTCTGACTGGAGTTGAATCTGAATGAATGACTGATATAGAGAAACAATAACTACATACTGCATTGTAGTGCAGTCTGTTGAGACCATGAAATTATGTTATAGTATTACCTTTATCATCATGTTCACAAAACTCTGCTGCAATACTGTCATTAAACGTTTCACATTAAGCTCAATATAATTAAAGTTATCTGTAAAGTGTTGTCGTACATCCATACACAATAGGGATAAGAAGCCTTATAGTATCATAGTAACTAAGAAGATGATGCCGTTCACAGACAGCTATTATGAATTCATGATGCATGCACTTGCGCAGTATCCTTCCAGTCAATATATCCCAACATGTATTGCAATATCTCTTAAATTACTGCAATAAATTGCAATATCAGAATCATCGCACTAATATCCAGCCATACCAAATACCACCAATCTCTTTGACACAATGAAGGAAAATGGTCAATATTACATGACAAAACAACTGACATAGTGTACAGTACTTCATCTGTGTTTTCTGTGCCTAACTGCCCTGCCTAGGTCAAGTACTCCACTGATCTATCTCACATCATCATGGATGTCTCAAATATAACATGGATCACCATCCAATGAAATTCTTGAAACATTATAATTTGGTTTCCCTTGTCTTTGAAACAATCAGCAAACGTTATGACCAAATGAAGAGACTGTCCAATTTTGTACGAGAATACATCTCAAGAAGTGTAATGCTTGAGTAGTATTATTGTTTGCTGTGCCGTCTGCAGCTGCCCTGCCCGTGTCTCGTACCGCAACTGCACAACATCATACTGGCTTACAATCACCGCAATAAACAATACAGATCATTTGACATCCCCAGATCACATCAAAATAAAATGCACACTAGTGAATCCTAAACTGATGTTTACATGTTACAGACTTCCACGAACAGCTGATAAACACGCACTTTGTGGCTGATCGTAATGAACACTTTCTGGGGAGCGAAGTTGTCATTTGATAGTGATTGTACGACCAATACACCCCAAAATGTATCCAAATCTGAAACAGTTGATTAGAACATATATGTAAAACACTTACGTCTGTTGGCATTTACTGATCTAGTTTTGTCTTTGTTGTAAATTCGCTATTTTATCACTGAAATAACAAGCGTGTTTTCCTTTCTTCCCGTTCGAAACCTCACTGAGCATGTCATTCGTCGTATTTCTAATTTCTCAAAATTAACATTAATTGATAGTGACAATGGACACTTATTGACTTAATCATTCAAAAGTAAAATATAAGAGTATCTATGAGATAAAACAGCGTTATTTTATTATTCTCGTAAATGCGAGATTGCAGAAACAAACATGGCGGCGTCCAGTGACGAGGTCACATGTGATGACTTTCTGGGTTTCCAGGTATCTGACAGTTCAGTTTAGAAGGTTTTGTTAACTTTTTACATCATACCAAACTGCCAGTTATGTTTTACTAGTATATTATACAAATGGTTTTAAGGGTCAAATAACGAACTATTTATAGTTTTGCAAGTGCTTTCGCAACCAACGTGAATAATCGCTGGAATCTGGCTCTATAAGTATAATCGTAGGTATCAGAACGATAATGTGCATAGATCTTTTATTTGAGGGTAAGAGTTCCACCCGTACTCCCTCCCCTATGGAAAACCAAAATTACAAATTACACTCAATAATCTAGAAGTGGTATTAGAAAACAAAAACAACAAAACAAAACAAAAAATAAATAAAATAAAAATGAACTTATGGGGTCTAACGCATTTCAGTGTTGAAATATTAGGGTCAAACCAAAACGTTGACGCCCATGGCTGAGGGTAAGAATCCTTTTGTCATACCTTGTTTTAACATTGATGTTTCAAGGGATTAAAGGGGCACTAATGTGGAGCGAATAATGTTTCTCACCAACGGTCTAATTACGAAACCAAGCTCCAAACTGGTCAGCGCCTGCACCCTCGATCATGACGGACATGGAGAGTGGGCTTCTGTCCACAATAGCAGAATTTCTTCACCCTAAACAGGGAGGAGGCTGGATGACCATCACATGCCGTTTTTTTTTAAAATATCCATTGTATTCCTTGTCTAATTGTAACAAAATATCCCAGCGGTGTAGTTTATTTCTGATGCCTGGATGGTATAGTGACTGATCCAGTTTGATTTTATTTCTGTGTGTTTTACAGCGATATTTAATCATGGCATGTGAATATACTATGTCTACAGGCACGTAGCAAGCCATTTGTTTCATATAAGTCTGAAAGATTGCAAAGCTTTATATTTAGATAGTTTTGAGAGTTGACCCAACTGTCATAGACTTGGCACCCTTTATGATCCTTAGGGTTAGGGTTTGGGGTTAGGGTTAGGCACATTTTACAATCCTTAGGGTCAGGTAAACTTTCCGATCTTTAGGGAGCACTAATTAATCTGAAACTGTGCACCCGGTAAAGTGCACTTACTCCTGTGTTTCTCTGAAACATGGCAAACAGGAAGTATGGTAGTGTATCTTGTGTTTTCCCAACAACTAACAAGACCAGTTATCATCACTTCTGAATTTTTCATGGTATTCACCAAATGTGACATAAATTTAGTAATAAAGCTATTGTGTTTCAAACCCTGGCATATTGATGAAAGTTCATGATTGGAATTTGTTTAAAAAAGGAGAAATTTAAAAGAACAAAACAGGCTCTCATTGTGAATGTTGACTGATGCTGATACAGGCTGATGGGAATATGGAGATGTTGCCGAGCGGTTGAACTTACCAAGTGGATGTTTTGAGTCAACGTTTTTGCATTCCTGGTAATGTTTGTTTTCTCGGGAAAAAAAGCAAAGAAAAAGGTGAAAAGTGAAATATTGCTAGTCGTATTTGTCAGTACTGTCTGCATGGTATCTGTCCACTCCAGTAAACAGAGATGAAAATTTAGGTCAGTGCTAACTTTAGTGATTGAGTGTTGGTATTATGGGTATGGTATGTTTAGATAAATTAAAATCTACACTTTCCATGGATTGAACTGTAGTGTCATGGATTCACAACATTACCAGGATGAATTGCTTTCAGTTCTCATCATTTTTGAAATTTCATGTCAGCACACTAATGGTCATGTGACATGCCCCGGACATGTTTGTGTCTAGTCTTCCGAGGGGATTCATATTTGTAACATTTACTTTGTAAAATCCTTACAGTGATATTAACTCTTGTAGCCTGTCACTTTTGTGATGCGTCAGTGTGTGAAATACTATGAAATTACAAGTCAAGTTGTCCGCACAAGCAATACAGCCAGGTGTTGGGGATAACTGGTATGCGGTGATAACTGATGGCTAGACCGTACCATGTTTTCTCGTGTGAAACTGAAAACTCTGGATAAGAAAGTATCAGGTTTCAAACAAAAAGACCATGGCCCATATTACAAAGAATTTTCACAAATGTATTCAAGGTGGTCTTGTTACAAGCATCTTATCACGGGGCGATAAGGGAGCTCTCGTGATAACAATGCAAATTCTACACTGGACTATCAAACATGTATGCTGAAGATCTAATTTTAATTTCTTGTATTTCTTATCTTAAAGACTATATAAGAGCCTTGTCAAACTTAATATTACATTTTTTTTATCAGAACTTGACATAATTCAAACAAAATGTTCCATAGGAGGGCTATTTCTGATACCATAATGAAGACATTCTCTTCTTTCAGCTTCGTAATGCTGACAGATCATCAAGACATAAAATTCACCTTCTGAAAGAAAGAAATTTTTACTGTGGCAGTATAAGCAAAATCTTTCACTAGCAGTTAAATTGCAGTGCCCTCCTGTTTCAATAGCTAGCCTTACATTATTACATCTAAATTTACAGATAACAGTTCTTAAATGTAGTGGAATGTAAAATGAAAGTGAAAGATAAAACTCAGTTTGTAACATTGTTTTAAACTGACAATAAGTTCGACACTTGCTCAACTGTAGGGTAGTACAGTGCCATTCCTGGCTCAAGGAGTCAAATAATCGCTGTTTGAAAATAGAAATAAACATTTTCACATTGTCAATATCTTGACCTATCCACACAATTCCAAAACCAAATTGAAATAAAATATTTCTCACATGAGGCCCATGTAATTCTACCCACATCATCAAGACTTTTAAGCATAAAGTACAACTGATCAGGTAAAAGATTGCATGTATAACCTAAATGAGTTGTTCTATACCAATATGGTTATGCTGAAGTGATAGGCTACCACATTCATCAAGTGCCACAACAACATGTGTTCTTATGTAACCCAAAATTCTTGTGCTGAAGCTTGTGTGCTTTACGATACTGTATACCCCCAACATCAGCTCCCTATGAAATAATTGGAACAATCATTGTATCAAATATCTTGAAGGCATCAGTATAGGAGATGAAACCATAGTTTCTCTGATAATCATATAATGACATCAGTGTCTTATTGGCCTGCACTGCAGAACAGCTTTATGCCTTTGACCATGACAAAGTTTGTGCGAAAACAACCCCACGATACCTAAAATTATTAACAACATCAATTTTCTGACCTTTTAAGTACCATTTCTCATAACTCTCTAGAGGATCACTTCTTCAGAATACCATTACCTTGTTGCTGTAGATTTATTGCTTCACATAATTGTTTTAAGATATTTATATTTTTTTGTACGCAGAATGATAGCAGATACATCATCTGCCAAAAAATATTGCTACAACATTTGGATGTTCTTGTGAAACATATATACCATTACCTCCTTTCTCTTCAAGCATTACAGACAATTGATTAAAAATAACAAATATAAGACGTCTCATAATGGGTTACAGTATTATATTTAAAGTACTCTGTGAATCCACCATCTGTTTGTACAAAACATGATAATAATGAATACACCAAGACAATAAAATCAAGAAATTTCCCTTGTACACCTAAACTGTGTAGACTTTGAAACAAAATGCTGTGATTTACAAAATCAAAAGCTTTGTTAAAATCAATAAATATGCAATAAAATCTGCCTTTTTTTCTTGGATATGTCAGAGTGGGAAAGATGTAGAAAATGTAGCCTGTCCACAGGACTGACAGGTCAAATTTTTTACCAGTCCTGCCCAAATCTAGCGTGTCCTTCAATTATAAATAAAACATCATTTCAAGACTTAAAACTGGTTTGTTTTATTTTAAACTATTAATTAATATGCACACCCAGAGCTTGGACTGTTAAATCTCTCCTAATGGAATCATGTGGTTACAACATTACAGAACTAGTCTTCAGACAAGTCATCAACATCACCATCAAGATCAAGATGATAATAATAATGATATTATGTGTATTTATATTGCGCCAAACTCCACTCACGGGGTGAATGCTCATAGCGCTAACAGTGAAAACAGACATATACAAGAGGATGGATTGGGTATTTTTTTTCATCCACAAAATTCAACCGTCTTGGACATTGGGATGGACTATCTTTCCTACACTGGATATGTATTTCTGAATTGTTGCTTGTAAAGTGCAGTAATGGAGTAATCAGGTCTTAAACCTGCCTGGAGCTCAGAGATAACATTGTTCTCATCACACCATACATGGAGCCTCTTGAAGGATAGAATTTTACTTATAGTATAAATTAATGAAATTCCTCTATAATTTCCTATGTCATTCTTATTACCTGATTTATGTAGTGGGTAAATTATGCCTTTACCTCCAACAGTGGGAAATATCTACGTTTTCGGATTTCACTCAGGGGAACATGGTGGATCAAACTCACTTGGCAAACTTGAAGCTAAGTTGGGTGCATTCATGTATAAAGCATGTTAATACTGTCAGCTTACTATTGATAATAGTAAGTGCTCATTTACCAAATTGTCAGCACCCAATTATTTACCTTTCTCTGTGTGTGCGCCAGCATGTTTTCTCTGTGAAACTAAAATCTCTGGATAATAAAGTATCAAGTTTCCTCAAATGGGGACGGACTTGGTCAGTTAAAGACCAACAGAGACTTTTACCCAAGTATTTTTTGCAGACACGAATATTGGAAAATCCAAATCCATTCACACCAAAACACGTGGATGTCTCTTACCCATCAATGTGAAACTGTACCCAATGAAAAATATATATAACTTTATCTTCTAATCTGCACTATTGACATTATAGTAAAATGGACACAGAAAGACACCATGTTGAAAGGTCATGGCGACCTGGATGTATTTACATTGAGAGGCCAAAAATAATAATCTTGTTGACTATATATTCAGGTGAGCAACAATGGCATGGCACTATTTATGAAACTAAGGGACTGATAATTTATTTAAGGGGAGATGTGTGTTCATGTTTGAGAGTTCAAATGTGTGATCATGCAGTGTAGGACATTAACCAGAAACCCAGCCAGACATCAGGGCTGGTAACTTCCAAATGCTGCCATGGATTTAACCAGACCAGACACCAAGATATTTTGAATTTACTCAGGTGTATGGAACAACGAAATTTTTTGTCAGATCATGGGACTGGCTAGCTGTAAATTTAGCCTGTATATCAGAAATCTTGCCCTTCTTGGACAGTTGAACAGGCCTTATTTCATACACTGAATCATGGTGACAGAATGGTAAAGATTCGATTTATGAAACTCATTCCCCATGCATTTTTCATTTGTACTTCCCAGGAAGCATTAAAGAAGTGGAGATTTATCGATGACCGTATCATCTATGCCCTCAACACATCACTGCCCACAGCTTCCTTTGCAGGGGAAGTTAATGCAACCAGTCAGTGTCAACATCTTTATAAACAGGTACAGCTCTTGGTGTATGTATGAATTTAATCTATAATCTGCTGCTTGGCCCTGAGTTAAATGTGTAGTAGGAGAGGGCTTACTGCATTATTCAATCATGCTTTGTCTCATCGTAAACCTATGCTGTGGATGGTTGCCTATCATATTGGTCACTGGACTGATCACTTGACAGACCCTCTTGATGTAGCTGTAAAATGACTCACTCCAGAAAAAGTGATCTAAGTACCTTCAGTATGCACAATGGTCATACACCCACGCATCCTCGATATCTCCAGGGTATACGTTCTGATAGGTCTCTATTCTCTGGATGCATATACAGCTCTGCCTGATAAATTTATTACCTCCCTTTGCTGTTTTTATATCCACTCAGGTGCCTATACTGGGAAGTTGAATGAATCAGTCACAATTCACTTTCGCTTTTTGAATTATGTGACCAATTAAACTTGGCAACATGTAGAGGTTCTCTGAAAGAGATAGAAGTAGTTCTTGCATGCATTTCGTTTAGAGTTTTGGACCTATCAATTTGTCTGTGTTGGGAACAAACCTTTGCAGCTGCGACCACTATCTTAGCTGATTGGCTACTGTTAGAACGCTGAGCCAGCATAGGGGGATAATACAATTGTCGGGCCGTAGATGCATCCAGGCTATAGAGGAGATTCATCGGAATGTATACCCTGGAGATATCAAGGAAGACACCTATGCAGTAGTATGTACTATAGGGAGAAAATTAACCTCAGATCTTGGAAAATTTATCCATCTGTTAAAAGAATACTTCGAGAAAGAAAATGAACTCTTATTTTTATCTCCTGCAACTTCCTTGTTGAAACAAATTTGTGTAGAAAGTTCTAATCAAGTTCACCATGATCCATAGATGTGCTTTTTTGGGTTATGCCAGTGTGTGAATTTGATTTTTTTTGTGGTTTCCATGAAAACAAGTTTAACTGATTGAAATTGGTAGTTGTGCCCTTTCCAGTGCAGAACTTCAAAATCGTTCACTATTTCTTCACCAGACTTGGCACATATATAGGTCTGGTGGTGTCTGGCAATAAGTTCTGCCATATGCACACCAAAACATTTGACATACTGTAATCATAACTAGCAGACATATTTCTGAAGAGTATTTTGCCATTGTGGGAGATATTGATGACTTTGTCTTCTTGTTAAGTTTTAGTTTCAGCTTATGTGTGATGTACACTTATGTAAATGTAGTGTATTTTACCCTTGTGATACCAACCTGCACTAATGAAACGTCAATCCCGTGAGAGTTATTCCCCTTAAATGTATTACGCTCTTCTGATTGAGTGTTGTCCTGGTTTACTTCAGGCTTTCTCTCATATTTTGTTTTTAATTCTTCTATTTTGTTTCAGTTAGTTGAGACGTATGATGGACGAGAACAAGCCATTAAAAAGTGTGTGCGTACAGTATCAGCTGTTGTTAGTGATCTCCAAAATCAGAAAAAGGCGAACCCAGACAATGCTGAAGTCATGAAGAAGCTGAGCAAGGAGAGAACCAAAGTGTGTACATTGTGTTTAATACAATAATTGATAGCTCTCACTGTGACAGATTGTATAATCAATTCTGTTACATAAAGCAAGGAAAACGTCGTGAAGCCAGTATAATTCTGTCCCCTGTTGGCAGAATGATTATTTTGTGTAACATGAAAAAAATTATTGACATTTGTTAAACTTTTCCAGTTGGCTTACCTTTGACATTACATGTTGTTAGCAATACAAATTACTGGTAATCAACAGTCTAATGGTTTCAAAAGGCCTGGTGTTATGAAGACAATCACTGCTTTTTCCAATTAATTCCTGCTTACTGAATACTATTTAATCCTCTCCATAACATTTTGTTCTGTAGTTCGGTGAAATTATTTGCAATTCAAGGGGTTCCTGTTATCTTTCCAGCTGCGTCTCATGCAGTCGGAACTGAACGTAGAAGAGGTACTACGGGACCGGAGTATGAAAGTAGGTCATAATCAATTGATCTGTGTTTATATAGGTTTGTTGACACCTCATTTAATGGAACACATTTAGAAAATTGACAAGGTTTTGTTTAACACCGCTATATGGCAGTGGTAGGTAGATAATCATGTCAGGACCAGACAATCCAGTGATCGAGAACAGAGCATCAATATAAGCATGCAAGATATGATGCTATGTCAACCATGTCAGCAAGACTGACCATCTGATCCCATTCATTGTCTCTTGCAACTAGCATATTAATAAATAATCAAGCAATATGTATTTGTATCAGTCTGATCCTTGGTACTCATTAGCCCTGTGGTCTTTGGACAGAAGATAGATATGCTAACACCGGTCAGCAAAATTTCACCCGTGCTCCTTGTGAGAGACAATTGATTGGGTGGTCAGACTAATGACCAAATCAAATAAGCGGTGGAACTCTGTGACTTCATTGTTAGTATGTTATGACATGCTTGTTATCATGGATTATTGTTTAATGTATCAATCACAGGATTGTGTGGTAACGACCCGATTGTTTTTTCAGTTAATTATTCAGGGTTTTTTCCGTCACAAATGTAAAATAAAATTCTTGGTTGTATTGTCTCTCATGATGTGGCGTATTCATCAGTAGCGCTTGCTTACTGGGTACATTATTTCTTTCATTCAAGCAAACCTTGCATGGATAGCAATTTAGTTCTAATCCTTTTTAAACTGTTGTATTTTCTTTGAATGTATTGTTAAATTAGATTTAAATGGTGATTGATGGTAGTCTTTTCTGTTTTCCAGGTATTTTATGAACGATGTCGGACAGCCTATAGGCCTCCTTCTGCTCCAATAGTATGACATCAGTTTACATAGCGTGTGAAAGTGTGTGCCAATCAGTCACCCAGTACTTTACCCAACAACAGAGTACTAACCTTTGTAGTAAGGTGTAGAGAGAATTTTGGGAGCCATTTCTTTTGCTGTCAAAAGATGTGATGGACAACTGAAAGGAAGCATTAATTTAAAATGGATACATTTTGGGAGCATCAACTTGTAATCACGGAAACACTGACACTCCATCTCTACTATGTAATAATGTAGAGTCATTTGCAAGAAGTTGATGTTTGTGACTTAATGAGTTTTTTTTGTTTGTGTCAGTAATAGTGACAGGTGAGGATCATTAATGAAAGGTGTGTTCTTCATTATGTTTTATGGTTCAGTAAGTTCTGCAAACACTATACACATCTCACTGAAGATAAAATATGTGTATTGGTAGACTTTGTGTGTCTGAACATTGTGAAAAAATCTTGCTATGTCAGGTCAGTACTGATAGACTAACAGTTTGCTACCATGTGTGCAACTGAGAGGTTTTGTAAATACTGAATCAATTTTTATCTAATGCTTGGTATGAAAAGAACATTTAAAAATGAACTGTCCATATAACCGAGAACATGTACTCAGGTAATGTGTGAGCTGATTGTGAATGGTTCAACTTCTGAGCCGTCCTTTTCCATCACATCATGAATGATGTATCACATTCACTTGCACTACATGGGCAGCGTGTGAAATGGCCATCTGTGTAATTATTTTAGTAGGGCTAAATGTTCTGATCTGGTCAGGGGATTACAAATTTTACGCACCATTTTAGTTGATTGAAGTAAAGACAGTCTCCCTTTTGCAGTAGATCAGCACAACCATTATAAATAATACACTATGTACATTAAGAGACATAAAGAATTGATGGCACAAGACTAGAGTTATTCTCTTATGAGTTGTTAACTTGTAACACTGTGTGATGCCAACTGGATTCGCTCGGTTGTACCATTTACATGCTGTGTTACTTAATAAACTTTGAGTACCCATGTCAAAGATAATAGGGATGAAAACTGAACTTGCACTTTTAGGCCAAGAAATTTGAATCTTTCAGTTACTGTTCGAGACTTGTACACCTGGCCTGTGATATGTTCAAACTGTTTCACACACTGCACATTATAAGCATTTTGGGATACATGTTTCGAGTAGCGTTCCACAGTCAGAGAGTTTAGACCTATTCAAGTAAGGTGTGTGTATGTTGGAATGCCTAAAAAGTGATGGAGAGTTACTGATAGATCTATGCCCAAGAGCAGTCTAGGGTATTTCCACAGTGTGATGGGTCTATACTCCCAAGGGTCAAGTAAAGAACTTATTGTGTACTAATGTGGTGTCATTTCATTTGTCAGCTTCTGTCATATTGATTGAATGGATGACTGGAAAAGGATTTTTACTAGAGAATATATTTGTGATAAAAACAAGTTGATTCTGTTGTTACATGAATGACAAGTTGCTACCATGTGGAAGACTTCATTGAACGGAGTTGTGTTTGGTACTTCTGTACCTAATAATGGAATGGGTACACATGACCTCAAGCACCAAAAGAAGGAACGATAACTCACAAGTCGTTGCCAGGGACGTAATCCTTGTCAACAGTACACATCGTTGTGGTAGGTCAAAGCATTGGAAGAGAAATATTTCAAGACCATGTTCCACAAAAATTTCTTTGACTTGCATACTTTGACAGTCACGGTGCCAAAGTCACTTGATGAAACGGATACTCACACACAGGACTCAGTCAAGTTTCTTATTTGATGTGTGCATATGAGCACACTTGCATCTGCTTGCTTCTGTCACAAATACTGGTTTTCAAGTGCTAGCCCAGAATCAGGATAACGCAAATATCAAACTCTAACAATATACCACCCTGGAACCAACTAGGTTTAATCTCTCCCATAATGTAAAGTGACAAAGCAGAGCCTCTGAATTAGCATGTTAAAGGGCCACTGTGACGAACTATAACCTAAAAAAACCATTTACAATGTCTTTATTTTCTCTTATTGTTCACATTGTACTGACAAGAAAACAGTGTAAAGGAAGCTGACAGTACATTCATATAATACTGAGATGAGATCAGTATCTCCAGTGCACAGCTGATCTGACCTTAATAACACTGATAACACTGAGATTACGCATACATGATACTTGATCAACATTTGTGCCATTGTCAAAGATGGAATATAGATTTCAGATGCGTAACACATCAGCTATAACTTTCACAGTGTTGACAAACAATGGTAGCAGAAGCTTATAGGGTTCTGATGCGTTGTTTTAACCAAAAAAAAAAAAAAAAAATGGAAAAATGCATCCCAAACCTTCAGTGAGATGCCGACCCCAAATTGGTGCAATTAGGAATCTCAGCTCCCTAAGATAGAAAAAATAAGGAATTTTCCCAACAATTCATTGATCCCTATACATGTACATTGTTGCACCCAAGGAACGAAACTTATTATTGCCATTCCACAGGGGTCCTTATTGAGCTGAAACTGGTTTGCAGTAATTAGCAGTGTTTGTGAATGGTATATGAATTGAAAAAAAACCCCAGTGCATGGAATTTATCAGGCAGCCTACATCTCGACTACTTTCTTGTGTAAACAATTTTGGGAACTTCTGTAAATAAAGTGTTGTATATATTTAATTATCATTATTTATAGTCAAGGATGATCCCAGCTGACCAGGAAGTAAGACTTTCTATATCTTTGCTATATAAAAAATCAGGAGGAATTTGGCTTTGTTGGAACGGTGACATCTCCAGCTTACTCATTTCTTTCTACCTTATTCTGAGACAAGTTATCACCTTCATGATTGCTAAAAGTGGCGTAAAACCAAACTCCCTCCCTCTATTACCTTCATGGGTCACACCAGTACAGCAAGCTTTTCACTTGACCAGAAGTTGGCATGCAAAGGTATGAGGTTTTAGGATATTTTCTCAAAGTAAATGAAACAGATGAACAAATTTCATATATATCTTGAAATAAGTAAATTTTTATTGTGTTCATTAAAATGCTGGCAATCTGATTGGTTAACTGAGAACATTTCTTTTGATTTCATTTTCCAATGAATCTAAAAAAATAAGCCACGCCCACCGAACCAGACTGCTTTCGGCCTGAGGAATGTCAGGGAATACCTTTACACAGCGAGTAGCTTAATGAACTTTGGATAAATATTGAAGTGATACATTGTGGTTAACATAAACAAACAGCTCCAAATTTTTTGTGAATGTTAATAACGTTGCAACGCCTCGTTGCTACGCGGATTCATACAGTTTGCACATTGGTTTTTAGTTTCATACCTCAATGCAATGAAAGAAATGCACAGTCAATCCTTAATGGACTGAATAAGCTGTGGTGATGTGGCAGAGGTACGAGGGCAGCTACAAGAAGCTATGGGAACAAGAACAAGACTCAAGTCAGTGCAGCACATTTTGTCATGCATGATTAAAAAAACAGCAAGCACTATCGTTAGCCTTTTGACCATATGCCTTCAACAGCCATTACTCACAGCATTGCAAATCCAGATGGAGCTATATAAGTACTCCTCAAAATAAGTCAAAGAACATCCAGTTTTTCTAAAGGATTCTAGTTAGTAATGCCCAACCTTCAGCTATTGGTGTTCTTCAACTTATTTTGATTTTGTTTGTTTGCACTCAGCAATATTCCAGCCACTGGTGCAGTCATTAAATCAACGAGTTGGGACAATCCAGTGATCAACATCATGAGCACTGATCTACTTGGATGGGATATGATGACATGTGCCAGTGAGCCTGACCAGCTGATCCAGTTTATCACCTACAAGCATGAGTTGCTGAAGACCAATACTAACCTGGATCTTCACAGGCATAATTCATTTTGAGAAGTATGTGACCATCGATTGATCTCACTACAATCACTGACAATAAGAGCTGTAAAATATAAACTTTTTTTTATTATTGTCATAAATATCTATTGCTGTATATTGGGGTAAATCAGTTTTGGTCACACTGATCATGAAACACCATCCATGACTGTCATATCTAGGTCAACACAACACCTTAAACAGGCATTAAACAATTGGCAGCTTTGAACATTCACAAAATACCATAGAGATTCATGTGGGCTGGGACAGGTCCAAATTTTCTACCAGGGTACCTGTTACGTTAATTCCTGACATAAACTTTGCATGAAATGGCAATATATTCTCCAGCTCAGAGGCTAATATTTTTACTTTTTCAATATCTTAACCATGTATTAGACCCGTGAAGGTCCCGGGGTAGAATAGGCCTTCAGCAACCCATGCTTGCCATAACAGGTGACTATGCTTGTCGTAAGACTAACGGGATTGGGTGGTCAGACTCGCTGACTTGGTTGACACATGTCATCGGTTCCCAATTGTGCAGATCGATGCTCATGTTGTTGGTCACTGGATTGTCTGGTCCAGACTCGATTATTTACAGACTGCCGCCATATAGCTGGAATATTGCTGAGTGCGGCGTAAAACTAAACTCACTCACTCACTAACCATGTATTATATTCAATAGAAGTTATTGTAAACTGTATCAAAATCTTCAAAGTCAAAAGAACATTATAATCATGAAAGAGTAACATATTACATTGTTTATCTATTAATCACATGATTATAACAGGTCCGAATACTGAGACTTCTACCTGGGTCCAACTCATTACCCACCCATCCGCGAATCCATGTTACCTGCCCCAGCCCTAACATGTGGCATATCTCATTTCTGTTGATCTTACCATAGTAATTAACAGATCTGTAACTTGTAACCTAGATTGAGACAAAATTTTGTGGAGTTTGTTTATGTTTTCTTCTCTTCTCCTTCTGCTCTCAGCTTCTTCTGCCACTCTACAGACTGTCTGGATATACTCTTGCCTTCCTTCGCCTCCTTCTTGCCAACATAGATCATCAGAAAACATGCCATGATTGTTGCAGCTGCCATTCCTAAGTTCACACGAATTCGGAACCAGTCTCTGGATTTGAGAATCTGAGCATGTCTGAAATTGAAAATAAGTATGTTATCTCAAAACACATTATTTTGGAAGTTGTATCAGTGAAGACAGACTTGGGTTGTATATTTTGTGGTCAAGCATCAATCTGGGAGAGGTTGTAACGGTACCATGTACTTGGACGTCTTCATGAAAGGACATTGCTTTGTCTAGTATTAATAGTATGTACTGCAGCTGATAATATAAGTTATCACATCCTGTTGAGGAAAATACAGGGTTTTATCAGTCTCCTCGTCTCCGGCTCGGGGAATACAACCTTACTCGGGACTGATAAAACCCTGTATTTCCCTCGACAAGATGTGATAACGTATTTATCTAGCTGAATGTTTTCACTTCATCAAACCAACATGCAACACAACATGTTTCATTGCTGCCATATTGACACCAGCTGATAGTTTGACCTAAATGCACTGCACGTTACTAAAGGCTTGTCGATGCACGCCTTTATCACTTCGCGTTGTCACCAAGGCGTAGCGGGGTGACATGACTTTCATAGCGGGAGTACACAACTTTCATACTCCCGCTCGCCGATCGTGATGGATGTACATGGTATTTTATCAGAGTCATGTGGACCAATCAAAACTCGACATTCTTACATGAGGCTAGATAAGACAATATAAACACCATGTTCTACTCAAATATAATGGATAATGTTTATTAACTTGATTCACATTCATAAAGATTATATCAATATTTATATAAGAATTGCCAGTTTTTATTTCACCATTGCAAATCAGTGGTGTTTTACGTTCTTTAAATAACTGAAGGTCCTTCAGTCAAATATGATTTTGCATGCATTTGTTAAGTGTGAATTAGTTTTACCTAAGATAATTGTCAAAGATATAAACAGGCCTGGCAGTGACTGACGTATTTTGATGACTGATCAGCTGGAATGATGCAAACATTCTCTCATGACATTACAACCAAGTGAGTAGGTATGGTTTTATGCCAGGTTTAGCAATATTCTGGCGCTACCACAGCGGGGGACACCACCAGAAATGTGCTTCACATATTGTACCCATGTGGGGAATGGAAACCAGGAGCTTTGGCAAGAGAGTGAAAGCTTTACCCACAAGGATACCCCGGCACTTCCAAGCATGATAAAAACATCTTTACCATGTTTACTAATGAAGTGCACTCAAACAGAAAAGCAGTACACAAAACGTAGGGCTGCAATGCATCATATTTCTTGGAACAGATATTAATTCTAGATATCTCACCATATGTATGATTAGAAACAAAAATGACACCACACAAATATATCATGGTAGCACATGATACATCGGCTTTTCTTTTGGGCGTGTTTCTCAATGTGAATGTATCATGAAGTGGATGTTAACTACTGAGTGAGTGAGTGAGTGAGTGAGTGAGTGAGTGAGTGAGTGAGTGAGTGAGTGAGTGAGTGAGTGAGTGAGTGAGTGAGTGAGTGAGTGAGTGAGTGAGTGAGTGAGTGAGTGAGTGAGTGAGTGAGTGAGTGAGTGAGTGAGTGCCATGATAGAAATGGGTCTTGCACATTGTACCCATGTGGGCAACATTAACTACAAGGCTACCCCCATGCCCATTTGAGTGAAATAGGAGTTAACCATTGTAAATCAGATATGACTTACGACACTTCTTTAGGCACTGCCTCCACTGTAGGATAGACCTTCTGGAGAACAAGAATCCTTTTGTCCAAATTGGAAGGACGATGTGTTCGACCCACTGGTCCTGGACGACCTGAAAAATATGGCACATTCTTCAAGAATTCTACATGGTCCTGACATGACTAAAGTTAAAGATTGTAGGACAATTTTAAACCCCTTAGGACAAAACCCCATAAGGACAAAAAACCCCAAACATGTTTTAACTACTGAGTGATTGGCTTAAGTGACATCTTTTATTAAATCAGTAATAGAGATTATAAGTGATAGGGACTAATAGGCTTCATTGATTAACTTAGTATTTTGTTTATAAACAATATTGAGGATGAAACTTCATTACTGATTAGGATTAACCGACTTAAAGAGTATAAATGAATCGCTGTGATGAAGGATTAGTCTCACAGTTTGGGCAATATTCAAGGCCAGGGGAAACTTGTACAAAATGTTCTGTAAACTCTCTGACCATCCGAGAAATGAAGAAATAGTTCTAGCTGTTCTCAAAATTACAGCTTAATTAATCAACTTAGTATTTCCATATGAGGCAGATTAGTGCTCAGATTGTTATGGACCCAGATTGTGCTAGTGCTCATACCATGTAAGTGATATTGGTTGAATCGACTGTGACTGATAAACAATCTTCATTATTCATTTGGAGCTTTTGGGGGTTTTGTCCACATGGTTTTTTGTCCGCACACCAAGTTAACTATCCAGCCGCTACAGGATAAAGAGAAAATCGGTAGTATGTTTAGGTACCATCGGGAGACTTGACTGTCATTAAACTAGAATACTTCAAAGTATGTTTGCAAAATAATAACAACAACATGGCATACACATACCAGCATTTACATTCTCGCAAAACGATCGGCCTTGATCTTGACAGATCCGCGACGTGGGAATAAATTCACGACATTTTACTATACTCGGTGTATCTTGGACTTTGTAACATCTT